>NC_050575.1:314299169-315499169 GCF_011100635.1 Trichosurus vulpecula
GAACTGACTCACCTAGGTTCTCACACACAATAGGTACGAAGCAGACAGTATGTGAAGCCAGGTGCTCCTGACTCCTATCTGCCACACTGAATAGCTCCTCACATAGGTTTATTGGTTTTACAGTGAGAAGGTATGTTAGTGATCAATTTAATCCAACGTCCTCATTTTATAGATGAGGGAACTCTAAAGTGAAGTCCAGAGAAGTTTAGTGATTTGTCCAACATCACACAACTGTCAGAATTAGTATTTAAACCCGGGTTATCTAACATCAAAACAGTTACTTGTTGCCTCAAATCAAGGCCCTACCACCAGAAAGAAAATCAACCTAAAATCCCAAATTTTGAAACTAAATAAGGTGGTAAGTTGGAGGATGAGACAAAGGATGGTGTAGGCACAACAGTTTCCTTTTTACCATACAATGTTCAGAGCATTTCCTTCAATGTGGTAGCTCATGGAGAAGCAGAAGCCCAGATCTCTTTAATTTCTAGTCATATTTTAACAAAATTCTGTTACAACCAAACAACTTGGTGGCCGTGTGGAATTCATTATAAAAGGACTTAGTCTGTATCATCTGCTATCCTCTAACCAGCTCTCAATTATCTACATTAATGGAGTAGGGGTTCAGATAATCCCAAACAGCTGATAATACAAAAAAATCATTCTTATTCAGGCCCAAAATGCCCAGTGTGGTTTGGGCACTATAATTACCATAGTCTTGCTAAGTCAATTTAGCTGAAGCTAACATTAAAATGTGTTGGCATTTACTGTGTACAGCCCAGCTGACCGAAGGAAGAAAGCCTTGTGGAGGGGGCCATTGGAGAATTTTAAAATTTGTCCCAGCTGATCCAGTCCTACAGCAACTGTATTACACATAACAAGTTGAAACTGTCTGGAGCAAATTTATTGAGTGGGGGAAACTATAGTGAAGTATCCATTTTTACCAGTAATTGAACAAACATTTATTAAGCTCTTACTATGTGCCAGGCGCTGTGTTAAATGCTTAGAATACAAAAACAAGCAAAAAGAAAGATAGTCCCTGACCTCAAGGAGTGCATATTCTAATGGGGAATACAATGCATAAAAGGATACTAAAAATGGGGTGAGGGGAAACAAAGAAGGTGTTCTGCATGGGTGAATGGTGGAGAAGTAAAACCTAGGGAGACAAGAAGAAATGTCTGAATGGGTGCCTGGAGATTCTGGGAGGAGCCACAAGCCACCCAATCAGAGGGACGGATCCTTGAGGCAGAGGGTACTTCAAAGGTGGGAATTCCAGGGCCAAAGTAATCTTCCAGGATGAAGAGATTTCTGGGGCATGCATCCTGGGTTCATTCACATTTGAAGAGGACTGTTCATTCCCCCAGTGGATCCCAAGGAGCATTTTCACCTTGAGCCACTGGAGGCCCTGTTTAGGCATTGTTTTGGGGGAGGCATTGTTTAGGGGAGGACCCTTCCCAAAGTAAAATGGGCACCATTTGCTTCTTGCTTTGTTTAGGCATTGTTTAGGGGAGGACTTTCCCAAAGTCAGTGGGTACCATTTGCTTCTTGCTAGTCATGCTACCCACAGGCTTGTGATTGAGGCCATTTCTGCTGACCTTTTCATAGTGAGCTATGATACCCTCTCTGAGGTGAGATCAGTCAGTCCTTATTTATTAAGCACCTACTATGTGCTAGGTGCTTGGGATACACAAGAAAAGCAAAAGGCAGACGCTGCCTTTGAGGAGTTCACAATCTAATGAGAGAGACAACAAGCAAATGTGTACAAACAAGATACATACAGGATATATAGGAAATAATTAACTGAGTGAAGGTACTAGAATTAAGAGGGATTGAGAAATGCTTCCTATACAAAACTTTTATGTCTCCTCCATGAATTTTTATTCAGAACAACTTTAAAATGGGAGATGTTCAGGACAATTTTTTCTTCGTCATCATCACTTTTGACTGTGAACCAGAGATAGTGCAGATTCAGTGCTTGTTAGAGCTGGAATCAATCTCAGGCTTCAGGCTGGAAGAAATCCCTCAGGTCATCTAGTCCAACTCAACTCATTTTACAGATGGGGAAACTAAGGACAAAGGAAGTAAAGGGACTTGCCCAAATTCACACAACAGAAAAAGCTAAAATTGAATGCAGGTCTTCCCTCTCCTCCTCCACGATTCTTTTCATGACATCATCTTGGTTTCCATCTTCGTTAACCATCATGACATCATTACCAACAAGCATTTATTGAACATGACCTCTTTCTGAGTCACTGTACCAGACACTGAAACTCAGATATTGGGATCTAGAATTTGCTCCCATTATTGAGTTAAATAAGCCAGGCAGCTCACAGGACATTACAAGGCCTTTCTGCCTTTAATCGTAGAACAGCTCTGGGCATTAGAAGATATATGGTCCGTATTTGTGGTTTCAGACAATGTGTTCATCTGAATATTGTGGGCTGTTGCTAGCAGGGAAGCTTCATGGAGGATGTAGGACTCACCCACTCTGATTTCTCTCACCTCTCTGACCCCCATGTAGGCCTCCCCTCTTCCGCTTCTCCTATCACTTAGATGCCATCTGTCATTATTTTCTCCTCTATGCCAGTCTCATTTAAAAAGGTGTCCTTTCTCCTTGATGAGGCAAGCCACTCTAACATGCACAACTGATCCCATTTCAATCCATCTTCTCCAGCATTTTGCCCCTGTTGTTAATTCCCTCTCTGTCACAAATCTTAAATCTCTCCCTGCTACTTCCTTACTGCCTACTCTACTCTCAAAAAATCTCTCCCTTGCTCCATCCATCCCCATTAGCAATTATCCTTCCATCTTCCTTCCTTTTCATTGCTAAACTGGAGTATGCTGTCTGCTTCTTCCCTTCTTACTCTCTGGAGGCTGGCTTCTGACCTCATCATTTAACTGAAGCTCCTCTCTCCAAAGTCACCAATGATCTCCTCATGGCCAGACCTAATGGCCTTTTCTCGATTCCAATCCTTCTTGCCCTCTCCACAGCCTTGGATACTGTTGACATATACTTCTCCCTTGAAACTCTCTCCTCTCTAGATTTTCGTGATGCTGTTTTCTCCTGGTTCTCTTTCTACACGTTTGATCACTCATTCTTAGTTTGCTTTGCCTGACCTTCATCCAGGTCATGGCTTCTCTTCTTTTCTTCCTCTATGCTATTTCCCTTGAGGATCTCATCAGCTCCCATGGATTCAGTTATTACCTTCATGCTGATGATTCTCAAATCCACTTATCCGGACATAAACTCTCTCCTTATCTCTGGTCTCACAATTCCCACTGCTTAATGAATATCTCAAACTGGATATTGTCTAGACATCATAAACTTAATACGTCCAAAACTAAACTCATTTTCTTTTCCCCAAATCCCTCCCTCTCCCTCTTCCTAACTTTTCTTCTACTATGGAAGGCTCCACCATAGATGCTTTTATAATTCCCATTTCGCATATGAGGAAACTAAGGCAGACAGGTGTTAAATAACTTGCCCAGGCTCACACAGCTATTCAGTGCCTGGGGCAAGACTTGAACTCAGGTCCTCCTGATGCCAGGTCCAGCATTGTATGCACTGTACCACCTACCTGTACATCCAGAGTTAGGACTGGTCTGAGAGAATCACCGGAGAATAGTGATTTATAGTCCATAATATTTATATTCATTTACTGTCAATAAGTGGTACAACGTCCTTCTCAGTAGCCTGGCATAGTATAATCCAGTCCTACTAATCCCCTATCAATTTCTTTATTTGTGTGGGCTTAATCATGCCAAATTGGCTTCAGAGGGATGTCGTGGGTATCCCAGGAGAATACATAGATGAAAGTGCTGAGTAAAGCAAAAAAAAAAAACCACACACAAACAACAACAAGAAGAAGAAGGGGGAAGTCAGGGAGGTGAGTGGGGAGCTTGACTAGCAGGTAGGCCTGGCTGTTGATCTGGGACCCTTTAGGGTGGCTGACTCACCTGGGCCCTCTTATGACTCCATGGACACTTAGAAGGAAGAGAAGGAGGCCTGCGTGAGGTTGGGAGGGTGGAGCTGTGACTACCCAATGACTAACTGTCTGAAAAATAGTGCAGCTATCTCAGTGGCCTCATCTGTGAAATGGGTGCTGGACTTCACCCCACCCTTTCCCCAGATAGTACAGAGGGGTGGAGAGTTTACCATAGGTGAGTAAAATATTTACACAACCCTACCCCTAGCAAGGCTAAAAATAACTATGGTCATGAAAATGTCACCAATTCTGTCTACTTCAGAAAAACTATCCCATAGAAGCATAGGATGCCAGAACTGGAAGAAAGGTTGGGGTTCATCTAATCACTAGAGGCCCGGAGAGCCAAAGTGGTCCTGTGGCCTCTGACTTGTGGTCCAGTGCTTTGGGAGCCTCACCCTGATAATGAGAGCCAATGCGCTGGTGCAGCTTCCTCACCACCTCCTGGGCTGTCAGCATCATCTATAGTCAGCAACTACCATGTATTGAGTGACTACGCACAAGGCATCAGGTGCAGGGCTCTGGGGGAAGATGCAAAGAATGTTAGAGTGTGTTCCCTGCACCCTCCAGGACTGTTCAATATAAGAGGGAGGATAAGATGCATTTTCAGAGATTCAGGCTCAGTGTTGAAACCACAGGGTCCTAGAGTTGGAAGAGACTTTAGCCGAAATGGAATCTGACCCTTTTATTTTAATGATAAGGAAACTGAGGCAGAAAGGAATAAAGTGACCTGCCAAGGGTCATATAAGGAGTAAGTGGTATCTGAAGTGAGATGTGACCAAGGTCTTCTTGACTCCCTATCAGTTTCAGACCCAGAGTTCATCTACTTGTTTTTCCTGGTCTGGACCTCTGACCTCACGGGTGTGTGGAACTCCCTCTTTCAAGACAGATCATCAAATTGCATGTAATTTATAGTCTCGAAGAGTTGCCTGGGTCACTGAGGGGGTGAAATAACTAACTCGAGATGACGAAACTAGTAGGCATCAAAGGCAGAACTTGAACTCCTCTACCCAGCTCCACCTCTTCCTACCAAAACCTACTAAAAACTTGGATCATTCACCACCCCCCTGGGCCTCAGTTTCCTCCTCTCTGAAATGGGCCTGTGAGTTCCCTTCCAGCTCTCCCTCTATGATCCTATGACTCTGAGGCTGGCTTCCTACCCATGATGCCACACTAGAGGCACCTGGGTGACCCAGAGGAGGAAGAGCTTGACTCAGAATTGGAACTGTGTGACCCTGGACAAGTGACCTAACTGCTCTCAATCCTCAGTGTCCTCACCTGTAAAATGGGGCCAATAACAATGTCTGCTTCCCAGGTGTGTTGAGAGAATCAGATAAGATGACACATAGTGCACTTTGCCAACCTTAAAGTGCTATTATTTTTGTTTCTATTTTCAGTCGTGTCTGACTCTCTGGGACCCCACTTGGGGTTTTCTTGGCAGTGGTTTGTTATTTCCTTTTAAAGCTCATTTGACAAATGAGGAAATGGAGGCAAACAGGGTTAAGTGACTTGCCCAGGGTCACACAATTAGTAAGCATATGAGGTCACATTTGGCTCAGGTCTTCCTGACTCCAGGCCTGATTCTCTATCCACTGCACCCTCTAGCTGCTCCTTTATTAAAAGACTATGTATGCTCAGGACCAAATGAGGGGTGCATACATAAAGTGCTACAAGTGTTCAGAAGAAGGAGAGCTGGGTCATCAGGGAAGGCTTCTCAGAGGAAATGGACCTGGAATGAAGTCTACATCCTCCTGTTTTCCTGTGTTTTGTTTTGTTTTTGCTTTACTCAGCATTTTCAGCCATATATTCTCCTGGGATACCTACAACATCCCTCTAAAGCCAATTTGGCACAATTAAGCCCACACAAATAAAGAAACTGATAGAGGATTAGTAGGACTGGATTATACTATGCCAGGCTACTGAGAAGGACATTGTGCCACTTATTGACAGTAAATGAACATAAATATTATGGACTATAAATCACTATTCTCCGGTGATTCTCTCAGACCAGTCCTAACTCTGGATGGAACTTTGTACAGCTAGGTGGTACAGTGCGTACAATGCTGGACCTGGCATCAGGAGGACCTGAGTTCAAGTCTTGCCCCAGACACTGAATAGCTGTGTGAGCCTGGGCAAGTTATTTAACCCCTGTCTGCCTTAGTTTCCTCATATGCGAAATGGGAATTATAAAAGCATCTATGGTGGAGCCTTCCATAGTAGAAGAAAAGTTAGGAAGAGGGAGAGGGAGAGATTTGGGGAAAAGAAAACGAGTTTAGTGTTGGACATGTTGAGTTTATGATGTCTAGACAATATCCAGTTTGAGATATTCATTAAGCAGTGGGAGTTGTGAGACCAGAGATAAGGAGAGAGTTTGTGTCTGGGTAACTGGGACCTAATGGAATCTAAGCCGATGGGGAAAAGCTAGAGAACGGCTTATCCAACCTCCTCATTTTTCCTCCCAAAATTTTACAGATGAAGCATCTGAGGTTCAGAAAGATACAGTGACTTAGGTAAGGTCCCACCGACTATAAGTAACAGAGCCAGGATTGGAAACGTGGTCTCCCAGTTCCAAATCTTGCTACCGTTCCATGCTGTCTAAATAAACCAGTAAAAAAAAGGCTAGAATGGTGCAAGCAAGAGCAGGAAGGGAAAAAAGGAATGTTCCAGAAACAATAAGTGGAACAGTTTGGCTAGCAATGTCATAAGAGAGGAGTGGGTCCAGATTATACTGGGGCTCGAATGCCAAGCCAGCGAAGACTTTGCACCAACTGTCATGACATTAACAGACACAAATACTGTAGGTTGTGTGATGCTGTTGTTCTCTCGCTGTTACCCCTGGCTGAGTCCTATCTCTTCCCAGAATTATAAGGTCTTCAGGCTATAAGGATCCTTGCCTTAGACTTTTATATGTTTCATAAGCCCAGCCTAGAGGTGAACAAATGTAGAGAGGCAGGATATTGGAAAGTATCCCATACTTGAAATCAGAGCACCAAATCCAAGGACTTTCTAGATGAGTGACCAAGGGAAAGCCACTTCCTCTCTCTGAAACTCGATTTCCTCATTTGTTAAAAGAGAATTGGACTAGATGATCTCAAAGGTCCCTTCCAGCTCTAAATAAAATATTATCCTAAAATGATGCCAGCACTCAGCATTACCTGGAACATAGCAGGTGCTTAATAAATGCTTGTTAACTTGACTCAGCAACTTAAAATAACAACAACAGTTTAGGAGATAAATATTTGCAGAGAAAAGATGATTGATCCCAGGAGTGAAGCTTAAGCAATTTTTCCAGTGATAGGGTGACGGAAGAAGGAGGTGCCAGAGATGGTGAATAATCTGTGAGTAGTTGAGAGAGGAGGATGAGTCAGATAGAGCCAGAAAGGTGCTTCCTCCCAGAAAGCCAAAGAGACGTGGAGAGTCACAAACAGGCCTGTGCCATATTCCTGAGCTGGGGGTGAAATTGGATCACTTAATTTTTTCTGCTCCTGCCCTAGCCATCATACCAAACCACTGGAGCTGGTAAAGGTGTGCCCCACTTCGATTTAGAAAAAAATGCAATATACCAAAAAAAAAATTCTGAATTTCCAAAACATTTTTAAAAGGATGGTTAATCATGCAGGAAAAGACTTTATGAAAAGTTCCCCCATAGGGATCCTTTTTAAATATCAAATTCAACCAAGTAACTTAATATAAAACTTGGCTCACAAGAATTCAGTTTACACGAAGTTACTAAGGAAGGCACAATGGAATTTGCCACCAGGACATCTAGTCCTGGAACTACCGGGAGCATGTGTTATATGATCCTGGGCAATTGAGTTCAATTCAACAAGTCATTCCCCAATTCATAAATGGTTAAAGGATATGAACAGGCAGTTCTCAGAGGAAGAAATTAAAGCTATCTATTGGCATATTGAAAAAATGCTCTAAATCACTATTGATTAGAGAAATGCAAATTCAAAGCAGCTCTGAGGTACCACATCACACCTGTCAGATTGGCTAACATGAAAAAACAGGAAAATGACAAATGTTGGAGAAGATGTGGGAAAATTGGAATGCGAATGCATTGTTGGTGGAGTTGTGAAGTAATCTAACCATTCTGGAGAGCAATTCAGAACTATGCCCAAAGGGCTGTCCATACCCTTTGACCCAGCAATACCACTTCTAAGTCTGTATCCCAAAGAGATTATACAAATGGGAAAAGGATCCACATGTACAAAAATATTTATAGCAGCTCTTTTTGTGGTGGCCAAGAATTGGAAATTGAGGGGATGCCCATCAATTGGAGAATGGTTGAATAAGTTGTGATGTATGACTGTAACAGAATACCACTATTGTTCCGCGAGAAATGAGGAGCAGGTGGGTTTCAGAAAAACCTGGAAAGACTTACATGAACAGATGCTGAGTGAAGCAAGCAGAACCAGGAGAACACTGTATGCAGTAACGGCAACATGGTGTGATGACTGACTTTGATAGACTTAGCTCTTCTCAGCAATGCAAGAATCTAACACAACTCCAAAAGACTCTGATGGAAAATGCTATCCACATCTAGAAAAAGAACTGTGGATCTGAATGCAGATAGAATCATGCTATTTGCTCTCTCTCTCTCTCTTTTTTGTTTCTTCTTCCTCATGGTTCCTCCCATTGGTTCTAATTCTTCTTTACAACATGAGTAATGAGAAAGTATATTTAATATGAATGTATATGTAGAGCCTATATCAGATTGCATGCCATCTTGGGGAGGGGGAAGGGAGTAGGAGAAAATTTAGAACTCAAAATCTTATGGAAGTGAATGTTGAAAACCAAAAATTGATTGATTGATGATTTTTAAAATTTCAGTTCAACTCAAGAAGCATTTATTAAACCCCTCCCATGTGCCAGGCCTCGGGCTAGATGCCTAAGATACAAAGGTAAAAATGCCTGCCCTCAGAGAACTTGTGTTCTACTGGAAGAAAATGTAAAGGAGATGAAGAAAGGCTTAATGAGGAAAGAAGCTGCCAGTTGAATGCTATAGGGATGCACCATTGTGTTGTTGTGTTTGTCCTTTGTTCTCGGAGAGGACCATGACATCAGGGAAATGATGACATGACTTGCAGTTGACTTGGATTTGAGTGAGGGAGGGCTGTGCAAGGTCACCAGCTTCACTTTCTCCTCCAGAGCCATCTGGGTCCAGTGGCCTGATATTCACCAGGACGACTGGAGATGGCCCAGGATGCAACAGGAGACCCTGGCCCTTTAAGGCTAAGGTCTTTTCAGTTCTCACTTTGAGTGAAGTAACAGCCCATTCAGTGAATAGACCTCTTTAATAAGTTAGTCAACGGATGGCCCCTTTAATGAGAAAAAAAGAGAAAAAAATCAAACTGGGAGGGGAAGACCCTCAAGGTTGCTGGCCAAAAGAGAAACAGTTACTATTTGGGATGCAACATATTCACAAA
Source organism: Trichosurus vulpecula (assembly GCF_011100635.1). Classification (NCBI taxonomy): domain Eukaryota; kingdom Metazoa; phylum Chordata; class Mammalia; order Diprotodontia; family Phalangeridae; genus Trichosurus; species Trichosurus vulpecula. The sequence goes on from NC_050575.1 coordinate 314,308,582, forward strand.
TAGTAGATACAAAGTAATTCAAGAAAGAGAGAGTGCTAAGTGTATGTGGGGGGAAGGGGGAGAAATCAGGAAGGTTTTCTACAGGAAGTGGCAGCTGAGCTAAGAGGCAATGGTGATCAGGGAGAATATTCCAGACGTTTGGAGGTGGGCGTGGGGGCAGGGAAGGGAAAGACAGAGATGCGAGTTTAAATGCTGAGTTAGCACTTTGACTTAGACAAAGTCAATGCTGATGCTTTCAGTATCAGAAAGATCTGGGTTCAAATTATGGTTCTGACATCTAATAGTTGGGTGACCCTGGGCAAGTCACTTAACTTCAGACTCAGTTTCTCTTCTTCAAAATGGGAGGACTGGTCTAGATACTACTCAATCAACTCCAGTGGCTTCCTCTTACCTCCAAGAACAAATATAAATCCTCTTCAGCTTTCAAAGCCTTTCATAACCTGCCTCCCACCTCCTTTCCAGTCTTCTTACAGCCTGTACCTTCACATACACACACACACACACACACACACACACACACACACACACTTTAATCCATTGATATTTGATCATTCTTACTATTCCTTAGACAAGATACTCCATCTCTCAGCTCTGGGCATTTTCACTGGCTATTCCCCCACTCCTGGAATGCTCTCTCTCCTCATCTCTCTGCCTTCTGACTTCTCTGGCTTCCTTCAAGTCTCAGCTAAAATCTCCTCCAGGAAATATTGCCTTCTCCCTGTTCACTTCCAATTTATCCTGTATATGACTTATTTGTGCATAGTTATTTGCATGTGATTTCCCCCTTAGGCTGTGAGCTCCCCTAGGGCAGGGGTCTGTCTTTTGCCTTTTTGTATAGCCAGCACTTAGCATAGTACCTGGCATACAGTAGGTACTCAATAAATGCTTAAGGGACAGACTGCTTAGATGGGCTCTATGTCCCTCCCTCTCAAGTATACACCTATGATCAGATGAAAGTGAGTCACATGAAATAAGTCCGGAAAGTTCAACTGCAGCCAGATGGGGGAGGGCTTTAAATGTCAGGCTGAGAAATTTATATTTTATTCCTAAAAACAATAAAGGTTTTTGATCAGGGAAATGATGTGGTCAGACCTGTGCCTTGGGGGATTAGTTAGGCAGTTGTACAGAGAATGGATTGAAGGGAAGAGAGTCTAGAAAGAGAGACACCAATTACAAGACTATTTGAATAGTCCAGGTGAGATATAAGAAGAGCCTGAATTAGGATAGAAGCCATGTAAGGGAAGAGAAGGGAGTAGAGGTACCAGAGAGACAAAATTATCAATATTTAGTAACTCATTAGCTCTAGGGGTAGGGCAGCTAGGTGGTACAGTCAATAGAGCACCAGGCCTTGCCTCTGGAAGACCTGAGTTCAAATCTGACTTCAGACACTTACTAGCTGTGTGACCCTAGGCAAGTCACTTAACCCTGTTTGCCTCAGCTTCCTCATCTGTCAAATGAGCTAGAAAAGGAAATAGCAAACCACTCCAGTATCTTTGCCCCCCCCAAAAAAAAACAACTCGAATGGGATCATAGAAAGTCAGACACAGCTGAAAAATGTCTAAACGACAACAAACACTCTAGGGGTGAGATAATTGAAAGAGTGAAGGATGACTCTGAGATTATGGGTCATTTGGGTGACTGAGAGGATAGGGGTGCCCTCAAAAGAAATAGGTAAATTTAGAAGAAAGACAATGAGCTCCATTTTGAATGCTTTGAGTTTGAGATGTTAACAAGGTGAAGGTATCCAACAGAGAGCTGATGATTTGAGACTGATATTCAAGAAAGAGATTTGGACTGGATAGAAAGATTTGGGAGTCACCCGGATAGAAATGAAAATTGACTCTTTGGGCTCAGAGGAGATCACCCGGAGGGAGCACGAAGAAAGAAGAGGGCCCAGCCCAGAGAAGGCCTTGGGAAACAACGTGGCTTGAAGAGCTAAAGAAAGATGACAATCCAGCAAAGAAGAAGGAGAATGGGCAGAGAAACAAGTAGGAAGAACAACAGTAGAGGGGCAGTCTCACAGAAGCCAAGGTGGGTGAATGTCCAGAAGTCAGAGCTGAGGAAAAGTCAGCAAGGGTGAAGCCTTAGGAAAGGCCATTAAACTTCACCTTAGGTAGTGGTCAGCTTGAAGAAGGACATTTCAGTTGAGTGGTGGGTTTAGAAGTCAGGATGCACAAAATATGGCTTCATTTTACTGAGCCTCAGTCTCTCCTTCTCTAAAATAAGGAGGCTGGTCAAAAAGGAGATAAACACAGAAAAACCTTCCAGTTCTATTGGTTAATATTCCTATAGGGCTTTAAGATTTGTTTTCTTCATGTCCCTGTGAGCAAAGTAGGCCAAAGGATATTATCTTCATTTTATAGATAAGGAAATAGGCTCCTGGAGGTTACGTGACTTGCCCAGGGTCTCACAGCTCTCAAGGAGGAGAGCTGAGACCTAATCCACAGTCTCTTTCCATTATACCTGGCCAGCCTCTCACTCAAGATGGCTAACAAGAGGTATGCCAGGGCCTGGGCTATTTTATTCTTCCTCTGACCCCCCCAGGAAGCCTTGCCTATGGCAAAAGCCACACATAAAAGTCCTTTTCATAGACCAGAGTATGGAGAACAAAAGGAGAGTTTTCAAAGTTTGATTCCAAAGACCATGAGAGTTTGAATGTGGAAAGGGCACTGAATTTGGAGTCAGATGACACTGATTCAAATAGCTGCTATATAGCACGTCGGCTTTGTGACCTTGGACGCATCATTGCCTTGATCAGGGCCTCTTCTGGAGAAAAAAGAGATTGGACCCAGTGGTCTCTATTGCCCCTTCCACCTCTAAATCCTGTTATTCTTCCCATCCCTTGACCTCTTGCTTTTCATGGAGTGATCAGCTTGGCCTGGGGTAGTCTCCAGGAAAACTACAGTTATCCCTTCCACATAGTGACTTTCCCCATCTTGATTTCGATATACCATGGGTCAGCATAAGAAATTAAATGGGAATTTGGGGGGAGTTTTGTGAAAGCTGCAGATGACACTCAAAGGCCAGCAGATGACATAAAAAAGTTTAGTAACTCAGAAATGCACAAAATATATTCATAGCATTGTTTGATATCAACATCTTTTACCTTTTAATACCACAGTAATTCAGACTACCTCTCTGGTGCGAAGGGAGGACCAAAAACTTTTACATGTATTTTCCAGATCAAGGGTGTACCTTGCCCCTAAACCCTACAATGTGGGAGGGATGACTCATTTATATAGTGCCTACTATGTGCCAAGTGCTTGCTAAGTACTTTGCGAATATTATCTCAGTTGACCTTCACAAAATCCCTAGAACGTAGGCACTATCATTATCTGAATTTTACAGTTGAGGAAACTGAGGTAAACAGGTTAAGTGAATTGCCTAGAGCCACACAGCAAGTAAGTGTCTGAAACTGGATTTGAACTCAGGTCTTCCTGACTCCAGGAAGCTGGAGCGTTAGCTGCCCCTAATTATAACCCCTCTCAGGTGATTAAATTAAGGAGACTATGTCCAAATCCTGACTCAGCTACTCTACCTGTGTGGCCTCTGATGAGTCATCTAACTTCTGTGCTATTTCCTCAACTCTAAAACGAAAGGGCTGGATGAAATGTCTTCTGAGGATCTTACCAACTCTAAATCTGTGATCCTACTGGACAGCTTGCTGGGCTTGGAGGCTGGACTAGATGTCTTCTGAGGATCTTTCCAACTCTAAATCTGTGATCCTATTGGACAGTTTGCTGGGCTTGGGGGAGAGAAAACTTGGGCTGGATTTCTGCCTCAGGCACCTACTAGATTTGTGATTCTGGACAAGTCACTTAAAATCAGCCTCAGTTTCCTCATCCGTAAAATGGGTTTGATTGCAATGTTGCTGTAAGGATCAAAGGAGACAAGATATGTAAAGTGTGTTGCAGACCTTAAAGCACAATGTGAATGCTATCATCATCATCGTCATTCCTCAAACCAGCAATTCTAAAATTTCTTGATCAGTCACCTTTATCCTCCAAGTATTGTGGGAATAAAGGAACACTTCCCAGAACTTTTGCCTGGGCAAGTAAGCATTATTATGGCTATACGTAAACATTCTTCATTTTTAATGTAGCTCCAAATGTACGAAAGACTTTCATACACACACACACATGCATGCACACACACATGCACACGCACATGCACACACATACTTTGTTCTGCACTTGATACCTCTGGGATAGGCTTCAGAGCCAGCTAACATTAGTCTTTATACAATACTAAGTATTGTTCAGTGTCCATGGGAGTGAAAAGACTAACAGTGGAATAACTTTATACTCAGCCTGCAGAATTACAGACCTAAAAGAGACCTTAGAAGAAAGAAAACAAGATATAAGAGAACTTTTAACATAAAATATTAGGACTGGAAAAGGTCTTAGAACGTAGAACGTTAGGCCTGGAAGGGACCTTAGAACATAGAATAACTGACCTAGAAGGGACCTTAGAACATAGAATCCAGTTTAATGAATATTGAGTAAGTTCCAGATATGTTCATGGCACTGTGCTTAATGCTAGAAATATAACCCAGTTCCTGTCCTCAAGGAATTTATTTCCTAAAGGGGGAAATATGCTTTGTATACAAATGGGCATTATTATGATAATTTTTTTAGAAAAGGAAATGGCAAACCACTCCAATATCTTTGCCAAGAAAATTCCAAATGGGTCATGAAGAGTTGGACACAACTGATAATGGCTGAATTACAACAAATGGTTGTATTTTAATATTCTGAACACTTGCCCAAATAAGTGTAATAGAAAGAAATTGGAGAAAGGGGAGGGAGGCGGAAAGACAACAGGGAAAGTTTAACAAAGAATGTGGCATTTAACAGCTACATCTCTTTTAACGCAGAGCTGAGCCTTCAGGAAAAACAAATAGTATCAGAGACGTAAGTGAGGAGGGAGTGTATTCCAGGCATGAGGGACATTCAAAGGGATGGGGATGAGAAATGAAGTGCTGAGTCCAAATTTCTTGGAATATAGATCTCATGTGGGTGAGTGGAATGAAATAAGGCTGGAAAGCTAGGTAAGAGCCAGATTAGGGCTGGCCTTACATGCCAAGTGGAGGAGTTTGTATTTTATCCTAAGAGCAATGGCAAGCCACTGAGGCAGGCCTACACAAAGTATGGCCCAAAGGCCACTTATGACCTGCCAAAGGATTTTGGGTAGCCCGGGGAAAATGTAGAGTTGCCACTGCGTACTCTCTCTGTTTGTCACATGACCCGAGGCAACCAAACTTCGTCGGTCTGTCTCTGGTCTAACCTATCTGCGGCCAGAAAAAGTTTAGCCTATTTTAATTTTAACCCCTATCTACTGCCAAGTTATGCAGGTCTGCGCTGAGGGCTTTTGAAGGGGGAAGGTGACATAGTCAAACCTGTCTGTGACTTAGGAACATTCATGTGGCAGCAGTATGGAGGCTCTATTGAAGAGAGAGAGACACTGGAAGTGGAGAGACCTGAAGTCAATCAATCAGTAAGTATTTGTTAAATACTTACTATGCAGCAAGCACTGTGCTAAGTGCTAGGGATACAAATACAAGAGAAAGAAAAAGATTCCCTGCCCACAAATAGCTTACATTCTAATGCAGAAAAAACAACATAAAAGGAAGGGAAAGGGGGTAGATACGTGGGAAGCAGGCACAGCAGAAAAAGTCCAGAGTGTAGCCTGGAGAAACATGAGACATGGCTACCCTCTACATCCTGAACGAAGGCTCTGGTAGGAGCTATCCTATCAGAGGGAGAGGCTGCAGGGGCAGGAGATGCGCAGGGCTAGAGTGAGGCTTCGGAATGAACAGGTTCCTGGGGCGTGGCAGAAGTCCAGAGTGTATCTGGAGAAGGATGAGAAATTAGGAAGCTGTTGAAGTAGTCCAGTTGATGAAGGCCTCAGAATTAGGATGGCAGCAGTGTGAAGACAGAGGAAGAGGACAGATGTCACAAATGAGGTAAAGGTAGAAGGATCTGAAAACTAGATATGGAAATCGAGGAGAAGCAAAAAAGTTAAAGATGCATCTGAGGTTAGAATCGTGGGAGACTGGGGCAAAGGGACTATCTGACAGAAATGAGTAAGGTTAGAGGAAGGATAGGTGGAAGGGGAAAGATGATAAGTTCTACTTTGAATGTGCTAAATTGGAGGCCTTAGAGGTCACCCAAAAAAGTTGAATCTGGGGTTTGTGAGCAGATTTATTTATTTATTATATGGGTGGTAGTAGGGAAAGGATTCTAAACATATGTTATATTCATTTTATGAATATACCTAATATGTAAATACTTCAGTATTTCAATGGCTCTATGAACTTACCCATATGGGTACTCCTTTCAGTGATTCACATCACAAACTATTCATACCTTTACATTTTATATGACTCTTGCCCATGTTCTCCCATAAATCCTTGAATCCTTGAAAGGGGGTCCACCCAGAATACTGGGAGAGACTCTTGCTCTAGATCCCTTGGCATTGCATGAACACCAGTGCAGGACAGGGGCTATCCCTTTGGCTCTCTCTCTCTCTCTCTCTCTCTCTCTCTCTCTCTCTCTCTCTCTCTCAATCTCTCTATCTCTCTCTCTCATCGTACGACCAGCTCTCCCTTTTCTGTGGTCATCTATTTCTTTGAAGATATCTCTTGATATTGTTATTGGTACATAATCCATCACCAGTAATATGCATAGGGAGTTGACCCTTATTGTGCACTTCTTTGCATTTTCAAATGCAATTGACCTGAATACAAATGAACTGAAATTTTATTTCTTTGGAGATGGCCTTTGTCTCAGGGAGAGGCTTTAGAACAATAAAAGCTCTATTCAATAACCTGAACACAGGTCCATCCTATTTCTTCATCTTATTCTATTCTGGGCTCACTTCACTATCTATCTACAATGCCTGTTCAGTATATCTGTACTGGTGGAGCAGATGCAGAGGATGGCTGTTCATCTAACTACATGGCATAACCTAGAAAACAAGCATTTTTCATCCACTTGGTTTTTCTTCTGTGGATAGTTAGACCAAACTTTTGAGTGATTATGGATCTCATTTAGGGGGTTCTGTTATGTTTCAAGATGTGATCCAATCAGCACAGCATCATCTGCAAACAAACATAATGAAAGATCTCCTCATCAAGGGCAGGTGTCATTTTTGTTGGTGTCATAGACCCTTTAAGAACAGTCTGGCAAAACCTATGGATCCCTTCTCAAAATAATGTTTGTAAATGCATAAAATCAAATACACATAAATCAAATGACAAAGGAAACCATTTATGTTGAAATCATTATCAAAATATCTTTTAAAATTCATAAACCACTGATTAAGATCCCCAAAGCAGAATCTCTCTTCCATTTAGATTCAGAATACAATGGTGGCAAACCCTTTTGTCAAGAATATGTCTCCCTGTTTTATTCTTCACTTGATATTAATAAACAGAGGATCATTCATTACTCTATTGTTATATCTACCAAGCAATCATTTATGATCTTAACATAAGAATAGAAGACACCTTGTTGGAAGACAGCCTATGAGGAAGAATTTTGTTCTACTCAATCAAATTATAACAAACAATAAACCTAGTGGGATCTTGTATTCTTTTACCTTTTCATCTATATTTTTATATATTAGATTATATCATATAATATTTATTTATATTATTTATATATCTTAAAATTTTTATTTTATTATATTTATATATTTTATTTTATATTTCATATTTATATATTTTAAAATATTTATAAACTATGTTTAGATATTACTTATATGGTATATTTATTGTTAATATTTATTATGTTTATAACATTGTATATTACATTTATATATTTATAGTGACACTTCGTGTCACTATGAAGCTATTGTCTTCCACATATTAACATTTTCTAAAGTCTGTCCTCTTATTTTCATCATGGATGCTTTCAACACATGTGTGAATCACTCTCATAATGGTCTTGTAGAGATGAGAAAGTAGGTACATGTACTTTTTCAGTCACCTTTTTAAAGTAATAATATTGTGATTTTTCCACTCAGCATAATCAGCATAATTTTGGCTATTTTGAGCCTCAATCCTTAAAAATTGCTCTCAAAATTGGGTAATATCCAGGACACACCCCCTCTCTATATATAACTGCTTTTCCCATCTTTGTTTTCTTCAGTACCATTTCCACTTCCCCATGTGATATAATAGGCCAAGAGTGGCAGTCCTATTGTCATTGAGAAAATAGTTTATTGTAGAAATCTTGATGGAGGTAGTGTGGTGTGCTGGCTAGAGCTGCGGACTATATTTATTTGTTACACAAGGAAGACTTCTATTAAGTGCCACGGCGATGTGTAGAGGGTGTTTTAGTTGGCAGTGATAGACATACAGAAAAAAAGAAGAAAAGATCCATAAAACATTAAAAAGTACACGGAAGAAAATAAGAAGTTTAAAAGGTCAGAAGGGGACAAAGAGGGCAATTGTATTACTACATCATTAAACTTAATATACTCTTAAAAAACTGTACAGTTTAACCTGATGGACCCTGAACCCAAGAGCCTTTGGAATAATAATGCTTCCAACCCACTGTCAGATGGTTCAACATCAGAAACCGATAGGATTTTTTTAAATAACTTTTTATTGCTAGAAATCAATACTGGGGTTCCAAGGCTGTTCTGAAATCATGCAGTCAAGAGCCAGCATATCCATTGTAAAAAACAAAACAAAAAACACAACAATAACAAACCAGGGGGTGAATTAAGATCACAGTACAATTAATGAATCTACAGAAATATTAACATGTGCTTAATCATCAATTTTACAAGTAAAATTAGATACTAACAAGAAGTGATAGTTATGCTACTGGCAGGGGAATAACTATTTACAACCTTGCCATTCTAGCAGAACTGAGGAACCTCCCCAGCCCCAGAGAAGAAGACAGTCATCTCCTACACCACTGGATTGAAATCCCCTGGACTTCCTATTGTGATTATTTATGAGATCACTAGATCACAAAGTTGCTGGACTGGAACTAAAACTAAAAAGTATCAAACTATCACAGCTTAGAAAAGAACTGTTACCGTGAGCACAGCAACAGAATTATGGACAAGAAATTTCCTACCAAGATTAAAAAATTTAAAGCAAATTTTTCTAAAGTGATCCAGTACTTCAGTACAAAAATATAAAATGCTGATTACAGACATGGCACAAATGAAATTTATTGTGTAGTACGTATATTTCAAAGGGCAATGAGAACTGCTGATGGAAGGGGTTTTTGAAATGGTAAAAAACACAGCTAGAAACCGACATGATTTTGTCAGTTTGTCATTGTTTTTCAGTTATGTTCAACTCTTCCCAACCCCATTTGTGGTATTCTTGGCAAGGATACTAGAATGTTTTGCCATTTCCTTCTCTAGCTCGTTTTGCAGATGAGGAAACTGAGGCAAATAGGGTTAAGTGACTAAGTGACTTGCCCAGCGTCACACAGCTAGTAAGTGTCTGAAGACAGATTTAAACTCAGGTCTTCCTTATTCCAGGCCTGGCGCTCTAACCATTGTGTCACCTAGCTGCCCTGATTTGATCAGTGGAAAGATATTAATGAAGAAGTATTACCATCTTTTTTGGTCCCTATGTTTTAAGAACCATGGGACCTTTTCATCTGACTTCAGAATGTGAGCCTACCTGAGAGTACAGACTTTTGCTTTTTCTATTTGTATCCCTAGACTTTAGTACAGTGCTTTGCATATAGTAAGTGTTTAATAAATGCTTTACGCATTCATTTAAAAACATAAATTCACACTTCCCATATGATACTTTTTTTAAAAATTCCTTTTGTATATGTTGAGATGTTCTTGTTTGTTAAGGACTGTTAGGTTCACAATTTTAAAAAGAAATTTAAAAAATAGAACTCTGAGCATGCAGTCAGGAAGACCTAGGTTTATCTCTAACCTTAAAAAGCATACTAACTATATATTAACTAAATTCCCTTAGATTCAGTTTCTTTATTTGTAAAATTGTAATAAAAGCATTTATCTCATGGTGTTGTTGTGAGAATCAAATCAGGTTCATGTGCTAATGTACATGAAGCTTTTTGGAACCCTTACAGGTGCTACGTGTCATCTTTTCCATTTATTTTTTGTCTGTTGACTTTCAGTTTCATTCTTCTATAAATGCTCTTAAAATTATCTGGCTTAAATAGGGACTTTCTCAAAGCTTTCCATAAAATAATTACTAATTCTCACTGTTTTACAAAGCAATATTGCTCATAATCTTCTGCCACAAAAATTTACAAATGACTTTATATTTGAAACTGTTGCCCTTGGCCACCATATGTCTCTTGGCAAATAAATCTAATGTTTGTTGATTAAGATGGTTTCTAGACTGTTTTTGACCAGCTCAAGTGGCTCTACTTCCTTTCAACTTTAGGAACATCAGGCCTCCCCCAGGATAAGCTTGTCACCTGAAATCTCATCAGCATGAAGATTGATCCATATTTAATACTCAACAACTTAGCTTTCCCCCCACCCCAACCCCACTGGAGGGCTGGAGGACAAAGCAATAAACTTCTCTCGAAGCTTTCCCTTTATAAAGGACTCTGAACTTCTCAGCTAATTTCATTTTCCATCAGTTGCTCTGCTTAATCTCAACTCCACAAATACCATGTCCTCTGCACAGGGTAACCTCTGATACCAGCCCGCAACCCCTTTCCAGCTCCCTTTTATGTATTGTCTTCCCCCATTTGATTTATAATGAGAGCGGGGACTGTTGTTTGTTTTTTTCTAATTTATCTTCCAGCACTTAGCACAGTGCTGGGAACAAAATTGTTGCTTAATAAATGTTAATTGACCATTGGTTGTTAATGGCTACTTAATCAGTTAAACTTCCTTGGAAAATTATGATATTCTACGTCAACATTTGTTCTTATATCCATTTCTACTTGGATCTTAAATAGTTTGCTTAAATAAATTAAGATTATTATGATATCATACCATTTTAACCCATCTTAATTCTCCTAATTTGGTATTGGTTTTAATCTTTGCTCTAAAGGGTTGACAATCTACTTATACAAAAGCGACTAATTTGGATTTGAATCCCACAGAAATGAGTTATTTCCAGTTTGTTAAGATATAGGCAATTCTATACTTTGTAATGTTATTCTTTGTTTGTTATGTACAATGCCTTCCAACTCCTTTAGAATTCTTTTCTTGAAGAGTTGTTGTTTTTCAGTTGTTTCAGTTGTGTCCAACTCTTCTTGACTCTTGGCAAAGACACTAGAGTGATTTGCCATTTTCTTCTCCAGCTTGTTTTACAGATGAGAAAAGAGAGGAAAGAGTTAAGTGACTTGCCCAGGGTCACACAGCTAGTAAGTGTCCTAGGGCAAATTTGAACTTAGGCCTTCCTGATTTCAGGCTCTGAAGAGACTATTCCAGATATATAGGCATGATAATTGTAGGCTATAAGTGTTTGTTTTTTTTAATCTCAATGATATATTCCAACATATTTTTCTCCTTTATGCACATCTTTTCAATGTATTCATTGAGTATCATCAGTATATTTGTTGATTAAAATTGAAGAGCTTTCTCAAGTTCTCTAGAATATTTCTCTCTTTTCATCTTCTGCAACAAATATTGGCCCATAGGCTGAAACTGTCTTCACAATGGTATTTTTGCTTATGACCAAGCATCCCATAAAGTCGTATTTCTCTTTGCCTTTGGAAATACCATAAAACCAACTCTAGTCTCCTCCTTTATGTGTGAATATGCTTTATTATGGCAGAAGGAGGGTAGGAGTAATGATGGACCTCTCTATCCCTAAAAACTCCAAGAAGATAGTAGATGATCATCTCTGTTGAATGGCTGGGGGTGTCTGCCTGTCTTGCTCCACTTCTTTAGTTGGCTGGTAACATGGAGAGGCAGTCCTGGCATCAGATAGAAGAGAGGGGACAGTGAATTTGGAGTTCTATTACTTACTATATTAATGACTTTGGATAAATTGCTTCCACTCTCTGGACTTTGGTTTTCTCCTCTCTAAAATGAAGGGAAAAGGAATGAATGAATAAATGAATCAATGAAGAGCATTTATTAATTGCTTACTATTTCCAAGCACTGTGCTAAGCTCTGAGCATACTAAGCAGAAACAGTAAGAGCACAGCACTTGTGATCAAAAGACTCAGAAGACAGATTCAGTCTCACCTCCATGCTTCCGACCTGTGTGATTCTAAGCACGTCGCTGCTGTCTGAGGCTCAGTTTCCTCATCTGGAAAATTAGGTGGTTGGACTAATAATCTCAGAAGTCCCTTCCTGCTCTAGCATTCTGTGACTGCATGTTTGCTAAGGTCGATTCCAGCTCCAAATCCTATGACTAAGAAGTAACTCAGCTGGTTCTAAAAACTACCTGGGGTTCATCTCCATATAACGATCCCGCCTTCCTCTGACGTCTCTTGGCACTTTGTTTTTGTTTCTCTGATGCACTTATGACCTGTTTTGTATCATAGTCGTTCCTATCTGTGTTGCATCCAACTACTAGATGGTGAGTTCCAGAAGAAAACAGAGCAAAGCTAATTAATTTATTTTATGTTCATTTTGCCCAGTAGGCACTTCATAAACATGTTGTCACTGAATCAGCCCATACTCTCACTCCTATTGTCCACAAAGCAAAAGGGTCTGAATACCCCCCTCTAAAATAATGCCACATTATCTAGCTATTAGGGTTTACCCAACACTGAAAGGAAAGCTGTAGTATTATCCCTAATGTGGAGAAAAGGAAACTGAGCCTCAGAGACAGGAAGTAATGTACCGAGGACAACACAGCTGGTAAGTGTCAGAGTCAAAGTTCCTGGTTCCAGATCCAGCGTTCTTTCCGCTACCCTAGCTACTCTGGCTGGCTGCCTTGCTCATTTTTACCCTCTTGTGGCATCTCCACCCTTTCATTTCCCCTTCAAGACTGCCCTTGATCAGTCACTTGTAGCAAGGACTGGCACATGCTCCCAGCACCTCTGACAGCATCTCTTGACAGGGAGAAGCTGAGGGGACTGCTTCTGGGAGAGCCATGATGGTGAATGATAAAGGGGCCTTGAAGAGATTGTGACCCTTTATGCCTCTACATTCTGTGGAAGGAAGAAGGCTTCTCTATCATGCATGATCATGACCATCCTAGAAGCAGCCTCTCTGTGGATGTTGTCAAAGGCACTCTGCGTATGTCTGTCTCTGATACACAATCTTTCAAATTTGAGGGGGGGGGGAGGGGAGGTAATCTGGGTTAATTGACTTGCCCAGGGTCACATAGCTAGTAAGCGTCTGAGGATAGATTTGAACTCAGGTTCTCTTGGCTCTAGAAGCAGTACTCTATCCGCTGTACCACCTAGCTGCATACCACCCCCACTCCCATACACGATCAATGAACAAGTATTGATTAAGCTCTTACTGTGTGTCAGGCACTCTGCTAAGTACTGGAAATACAATTTCTTTTTTAAGAAGGCAAAAATGGCCCCTGTTCTCAAGGTGTTTTTACAAGGAAGACAACATGTAATTAATTAGGTGCATGCAAGATATGTACAGTTGGATGGAAAATAACTATTGTTCATTCAATCTAATTTTACCTAAAGGGGAGCAAGTCACCCAAAGTAATTTACCCTGAGGGAGAGAACCCCATAGGTTCACAAGATGATTTCTTGAAATCATAGCATTATGGACCTAGAACCAGACTAGAAGCCATCGGCTCCCAACTCGTACCCCTATTTTACAGATGAGGAAACTGAGTCCCAAGGAGGCTAAGTGACTTACCTAAGGTCACACAGGTGATAAGCGTCAGAAGTAGGATTTGAACCCAGGTCCTATGACTCCAGAGTCAGTGCTCTTTCTATCGTACTCCCCTTCTAGCCTGATGGCTCCTTGGATTTTCATACCCTCTGTGCCCAAGCTGGCTGTGGCAACTTTAGCCCATTTTGGACCGTCACTGTGAGGAGGCATTGCACAGTGAGCAGAGAGCTGGATCTGGCATCAGAGAACTGGGGTTTTAACCAAGTTTTGTCACTTATAAGCCCCGTGATCTTGGCTAAGTCACTTCCCTTCTCTTGGCCTCAGTCTCTTTAGCTGTACTCCAACACTTCATGATTTCACAAGGCGTGGGTGTTCCCTCCTCTGACACAGATTGCGGCCTTTCTCCAACCTAGAAGATGACCTTCAGGAATTGCTACCCCCACAGAGCTTGGCTAGGCTCCGTCGCTCTCTGGCAGCAACCAAACAGCCTAACCCTAGGCCTCTACGGAAAGTCTTCCCAATATGGTAGCACCAGCCAGAGATCAAGGCTCACTGGCCAAGCTTTGGAGGGCCCAGTCACCTCCACAGCCAGATGAGTCATGAGAGGTCTTTAGCAGAGTTTTCTCACCTGTGAAATGGGGATAATAAAACTTGCAATACCTCCCTCACAGGGTTGTTTGAACAAGGGCTTTACCAACCTCGAAGTACTAAAAGAAATTTGGGTCCACTTTCCTGCATCACAGGATCAACATGTTGCGGAAGAGGGCGGGGCTCAGGTGTCACCCAGATTAACATTCCTCCTGACCAAGCTCCTGAGGCAGGCCTTCTGTCACCAGCTACTGTAGAAAATAAGATTGTTTTCACAGGTGGAGGAAGTGTGTGTGTGTGTGTGTGTGTGTGTGTGTGTGTGTGTGTGTGTGTAGTCTTGTGTGGTAGATAGCAGCTGGGCTCTAAGATTTCCACTCTGTCCTCCCAGAGCATCCCAGTAACTGGGGCTTCTCTGCTTGCTCCCCCTGCCACGTCAGAGACACACACTAAAGTCTAGAAATAATTCTCCTAGGCCACTTGGGGTAGGGAAGGTGAATTTAGAAAACTGATTGAAAGAAGACAACATAGTGTCAGCTACAGGCAAGAGCCTGGGGAAGGGAAACAGGAAACCCAAGTTCTCTTCACTGTCCTGCCATGTCCTTGTTGGGCAAATCCCTACCCTTCCCTGGGCCTCAGTTTCCTTCATCTGCAAAATCAAAGTCTGGGCTATCAGCAGTGGGGAGCCAAAGTCTGGATTCAGTCGAAGGGCCAGAAGGCCTCAGATACCCCATCCCTGGCTGGATAATTGCCCTAGGTCTGTGTTGTTGTTGTTTATCCTTTGTTCTCAAAGAGGACCAATGACATTAGGTCTATTCCAAATCTAAATCCCGGGACCCTAGGCTATCTCCGAGAAGCCTTTCTAGTTCTAACAGTCTGTGTGTCTGTTAAGTTAATTATTAAGTGCTGAATTTGTGGTTGAGGGAAGCAAGGGGGGAAGACAGGCAGCTGTAGGAACCAGGCTGGGAAGGGAAAGCCTTGTTTGTACAGAGATGCTGTGGTCAGTGGGAAGATACACAGAACTCAGGGTGGGCTGTCACACACACACACACACACACACACACACACACACACACACACACACACACACACACACACACACACACACACACACACACACACACACACACACACACACACACACATCTGTCAACAAAGGCTGTTATTACAACAACCAAGTGGCTTATCCAGAAACAAAGAGGTCTTCTAAATGCCCCAGCTGTGGACAGTGTTAAGAACAATTGGTTGGCCAAGAAGGAAGTCTTTTGGGACAACAAGGCAAACGGACCACCACCTACCTAGAATTACAGGGAGAAAGGCTGGGCTTTATCCTTCTGCAGCCCAGCACATCTAAAAGAGCCCAGCGCCCTAACACCGCTCCAGTAAATCACAAGACCATGGGATTTGTAAATGGCAGGAGATAGAAGCCATTTAGAGATGAGGAAACTGGGATTCAAACCCAGGTCCTCCGATTACAGATCCAGGGTCCTTTCCACTGCACCAAACTTCCTACTATGTGCCCAGCACTGTGTTAGGTGCTTTGGGGAACAGTAGAAAGAAGGAACTCCTGTCATCAAGGAGGTTAAAGCCTCACTCAGGAGATAACACATAAAAATTCACTAACAATACAAGAAGTGTCCCATTGCCTAAGGGAGTGTGGGCTGCAGTTTCATCATCCTCCTTATTATGAACAAACATTCACTGAGCACCTGCTGAGGTAACCTGGAATAGATAAAAGGGGAGGAAGGGGTCTCAGGAGCAAAAGAACTTGGTGAGATTGTAGCAAGAGTCACAGGAGCCGAGTTCAAAGCATGCCTCTGTTACTTAATGTCACTAACTCTCTCAAACTCTGTTTCTCCATCTTTAAAATGAGACACTGAGGGAAGGAGGAGATAAGCATTTATATAATGCCTACTAGGTGCCAGGCACTGCACCAAGGGCTTTACAAATATCATATCATTTGATTCTCACAACTCTGGGAAGTAGGTGTTGCTATTCTCATTTTGATGAAGGAGAAGCTCAGATGAGATCAGGGGCACTTAACCTGGGGGTTAACCCTCAGGGAAGTGGGCAGAAATTTGAAGGAGTCTGTGAACTTAGAGAAGAAAATACACCTTCATTTTCAGTAATCTCTAACTGAAATTTAACATTGTTTTCGATTATCTAAAAACATTATTCTGAGAATAAGCTTCACCAGGCTGCCAAAGGAGTTCGTGAAGTCAGTCAGTATTAAGCACCTACTATATGCCAGGCACTCTGCCAAGCACTAAGGAATACAAAAGGAAGAAGACCATCCCTGCCCTCAAAGAACTCACATTCTGATGAGAGAGACCACAGCAAACAAACATGCACAAACCAGTTCTATACAGGATACATGGGAAGTAATTAAGAGAGGGAAGGCATTAGAATTAAGAGGGGCTGGGAAAGGCTGACACCAAAAAGGCTGAAAACCCCTGGGTAAGATGGTACCTACATTCTCTTCTGGTCCTATGATCTGAGTAAGTGCCAGCTTTCATACTTTGTAGCTGTGTGTCCCTGGACAGATTGGGCCATCTCACTGGATCTCAATCTCCTTATCCAGCGATAATGGCTCTCCTCAAAGGAGAATAATGGTTCTCTCGATCCCTTCCTCACGGGATGTAATTTGGAAAGGCCTTTATAAAGGCTAACATGCTGTAGGAAATATGAATCATTATTACATGTAGGGCATAGGACAAATGGAAAACAAAGAAGTCTAAGGGTTCCTGGTTTCAAGAAGAATAAAGTGTACTTGAAGAGGTAGGACCTGGTCGTCTTAGAGTGACAGAGATAATTCTACACGGTAGGTAATAGTGTGGGATTTGGATTCTGAAAAACCAGGGTTCAAATCCCATCTCTGACATTTACTAAGTATGTGACCATGGGCAAGTCACTTCAGTTTCTGAGTGAGCCTCGGTTTCTTCACATGTAAAAATGAGAGAGGTTGGAATAAATGGTCCCTGAAGTCTCCTCCGCTAAATCGATGATCCTAAAATTGGGATAATAGTGCCTGCAGATCACAGGCTTATTGTGGCATTTATATGAGATTATCTGAAAGCATTTTGCAAAGCTTAGAGCATTATATAAATGTCAGATATTATTATGATACATTCAAAATATTCATGACAATTGAAGGTCAGCTATGTTAAGTGTCCAGTGAGTGGAACAGAGATTAGTAGAACAGGAGACCAAGAGAAGGGGGGAGGCACCAGCCACAAGGGCTAGAGCATTCCAGAAAAGCCTCAGGAGGAGGTAGGGCTTGAGCAGCTTGAAGGAAGGGCAGGACTTAATTGGTTAGGAGTGGGGAGGGCATTCCAGGTCAGGGTAAGTAGTGTGAGTAATAGTTCGTGAATACTCCAATGAATCCATGGTCTCATTGATGTTGGTACTCCCTCTAATGGTGCAAATCACAACCCATCTATGTATTCTCATCCTATGCAATTTTTGTCCATGTTCTCCTATACATCTAGTGCTTAGCACAGGATATAGATAGATAGATAGATAGATAGATAGATAGATAGATGGATAGAGAGATGACATATGTGTGTGCATATATACATATATATATAATATGACATACATGATTCATGTCGCATGTGCTTAATAAATGCTTATTGACTGGCTGTCATCAAAGGAGGATCCACCCAACATTTTATGCACTTTCCTCTAAATCTCTTGCCTTCACAGGAATACCAACGCAAAATTCAAATTGTCTATGTTATCCCTCTTTTCTCATAACATGCCTGGCACATGACCTCCTTTTCTATAAACCACTTTTTCTGTTTTATGAGACAATCAAGGTCACAATATACCAAAAGTCTCCTCTGCAGGATTCTACACATGAGTCAAGCCGTTATACAAAGCCAATGTTGCCCTTAGCCGTCCTATCTCTTCAGTAGGCGAGGAGAACAAGAGTTTGCTGGCTAAGAATGTAGTTGCTGGGTTATTTTGGCCACCTATGTATCTCGGAAATGAGACCTTTATCAGAAAATATTGCTGCAAAAATTAAGCAGATTGGTGGTCATTTGGAGAGCGCTCTGGACTTGTCAGGGAGACCTACATTTGAATACTGCTTACCTAGCATTCAGAAGAAGCCATACAAGGGCATTCTCAAGGTCGCTCTTAAGAACTTTGGAATTGATTTATGACAGGAGAGAGACACTGGCACAGGACCGCCCAGCATGGCATGCCCTCATCAGAGAAAGTGCTGTATTCTATGAGCAAAGCAGAATCTAAGTAGCTGAAAAGAACTGTGAGATGTGAACATTTAGAGAATCCACCCCAAGTGTTCACATGGCCTATTTGTGCCTGACCAGAGGTAGAACATTCCAAGCTCATATTAGTCTGATCAGCCATAGTTGGACACAATGCAACTTGATTCTAAAATAGTGATGTCATTTTTGGTCCTCTTCGAGAACAAAGGACAACAACCAACCAACAGAGACACTTAGCAGCTCTATGACCCTGGGCAAGTCACTTAATCTGTTTGCCTCAGTTTTCTTATCTGTGAAATGGGAATAATAATAGCACCTACCTCCCAAGGTTATTGTGAGGATCAAATGAGATAATATTTGTAAAACTTCTCACAAACTTAAAATGTTTCTATAAATGCTAGACATTATTTTTTCCTAGTTAATTGCTTCCCTTTTAATCTTAATAACCAATATAAAATTGTTTTCATTACCACTTTGCAGAATAGTTTTGAGATTGTAGAATAGTTTGGCCCTACTAGACCCCTTTTGTTCCCATTTTTTTGTTGTTATTTCTCTTGAGATTCTTTACCTGTCTTCCCTCTACATGAATTTCATTATTTTTCCTAATTCTATAAATTCTATTAAGTATGTAGGGAACTAATTCAAATTTTAAAGAAAAATATCCATTCCCCAGGTGATAACTGTCCTAAGGATATGAATAGATAATTCTTAAGAGGAGAAACTCAGGTTATCTATAACCATATTTTAAAATGCTCCAAATAACTACTAATTAGGGAAATGCAAATTAAAGCAATTCCACCTTACACTCATCAGAGTGTCAAAGATGACATTCTAATAATTGATTTATAGAGGCTAAAACATCTGAAGGAAATGGTAATAATTCATGTTGCAGTCTGTCCCTTTATTAGTTTCTAATTTTTCATCATTAACGACTTATTTGTTTTTTGAGGTCTCAACATTTTATTCAGGTTGTCTTTTTAAGTGGTGGTAAATTCAGCATTTAGAGGGGAGGGTATTTAATTCTCCACAAATGAAAGACTAAAATGTATCTGTTAATTTGCTAAAAAAAAAAAATCAATGTGAGGATACCAACATAAGTCCAATTTCTATTCTAAGTGATGTCACTATGCAAATACCCTCTTCCCTTGCTTGTAATTCTGTGTCCTATGAGCCTTTCTGTATGTAACTCAGCCAAAGAGAATGGAATCACAATAAGAACTAGGAAGTAAGTACTCCATGATTGACTTCTTAATCACATCAAACTGGCTCCACAACAAAGTAGTACAAAGTCAACACCTGAAGGATTTTGTAGACAACTTTTGGCAGAAGAGGTACCTAATGAAGGCTAGCACAATTTATGAGAATTTCTTTTCTTTTCTTTTTTTTTCAGATTCTGTTTTCAGACAAGTTTTTATTCCATCAAGGAATGAGCCTCTTTCTACTACTTAGGATAGAGATGGAACCAAATTGATTGCAATGAAGAAGTGAAAATTTCATTTATTTACTCAGTATATATTCACAAAACACCTACATGTCATTTCCCACCAGCAACTATCTCTAAATATAAAGGGTAGCTAATGGCTCAGAGAATTCTGAAAGCTATTGTAGGAATCACCATATATCCCCAAATACCTGGAGCTGAAAGAACCTTTTTCTTGAGTTGAATTTTTCATTTAACTCTGAAAAGATAACACTTTAAAGCTGTAATATCTTTAACCTGGAGTTCTAACATGATTAATACATAGCAATACTTGTATCCCAGGCACGCAATATGAAAAGGTACACTAATTTCTGAAGGTAGCTATCCTGCAAAAGTTTAAAAATACATGATTTTACTGTTTTTATGCTTGAAAGTTCAGTCCTAGACCAAGCTTGTGGCCACTAGCATTGCCAGTGGAGAATTTAGACAGGCCAGCTTGAAGCTATTTGAATTATATGCCATATTGTCTCATTTTTGCTCTTTTTAAAATTTGGAGTGAATTTTAATCTTTGTTCTAACAAGCTGAAGCTTCTACTGCTGTCGTTTGGTCATTTCATTCATGTCTGACTCTTCATGACTCCATTTGTTGTTTTCTTGGCACAGATACTGGAATAGTTTGCCATTTCCTTCTCCAGCTGATTTTACGGATAAGGAAACTAAGGCACACAACTGTGCCCAAGGTCACACAGCTAGTCAGTATCTAAAGCTGGATTTGAACTCAGGAAGATGAGTCTTCCTGACTTCAAGACAGGAGAGCCATTGTGCCACCTAGCTGCCCTGATGTCCTTACTTTACGTAGACAATTGATTTGGAAAGTAACTCCCATACCAGTAACTGGCATTTCCTGTATGTTCAAGATTAAGTCAAATCCATTTTTGTCATGTTTTTCAGTGTTCACTGTACTCACTGCCTCCCACCTTTCTTCTTTAATAGCATATTCGTGATTTATAAGCATGAATCTTCTGGTAGTCTACAAGTCTTTGGCTTCTTTCATTTCTTGATTGCGAGCCATATTTTCCAACATATTTTTTCATCCTCCCCATGCCCACCTTTGCATTGAAAGTATCAAAGTTTATGCTGATTTACTTTGGAGGTATTTGGGGGAATTTTTCTGCCTTCAAATGCTTTATAAGATGTGTTAGCACACAAGCTTCAATTAAAAGCTTCTTCATAAAAATCTGTTTGATAATGTTTATCATGAACCCTGGAACACAAATAACCAAGTATCCCATGAAATGATATTTCTCATTGCCTTTGGATGAACAATAAAAACCAACTCTGCCAACTCTTTTGTTTCTCCCAAGAAATCCTTCAAGTCATCCCTTCATTTATCTGTAACTTCTTTTATAAAAATTTAGAGCCATCCCTATGCCAAATGTTCATACAGACTATTTGTGCCTGACCTATGGTACAGCCTTCCAAGCTCATATTGGTCTGATCATCCACAGTGCATCTGATGATGCACTGTACATTGACCCCAACTTAGTGAGGTCATTTTGGTCCTCTTCAAGAACAAAGGACAACAACCTATCAACCAACTTCTTCACATATTCTGGTTTCATTTATAGCAAAAATATAAAAATTAATATGATTTGAAACTGGAAAAGATCTTGGAGGTCATCTAGTCCAATGCCCTAATTTTATAAATGTCTAAACTGAGGTCCATAGAGATTAAGTAACTTGCCCAAAGAACGGAAGTCATAAATATCATAAAAATCCAGGTCTTCTAGCTTCAAATCCAATGCTATTTTTATTACATTGGATTGGCTTTCCAAAAGAAGGAGGAAGTCAATAGACTCAGTGTAGTAGAGGGGTCAAGGAAGATGAGGGTTGAGAAAAGGTCATTGGATCTAGGGATCATTAGGGACCTTTGGGAGAAGTTTCAATAAAGCTGTGGGGACAAGACTTCAAAGTGTTGTAGAGTGAACACCTGGTGAGGAAATGGAGGCAGAAAATGTAGACTGTTCTTTGACACCTTTGGAAACAGGATGGTAGCTCCGAGAAATAGTCTTGCTGAACATTTGCTACTGTTAGGACAGGAAAGACCTGACAATGGGCATAGAAAGGTAAATGAGCCCATGAAAAGAGGGGGAATAATAAATGATCGATGAAGCTATGCAATGTCTGCCCTCATAGAGATGACCTTGTGCCAAGTGAATATAACATGTATATAAGTAAATAAATACAAAGTAATTTACAAAGTACAAAATATATATAAAGAAATTTCCAAAGAAGAATGCAAATAACTAGGAAATCAAGAAAAGCCTTGTTTAGGAGGTGGTATCTGAGCTCAAACTAGATTTCCTCTAAGGGCACTTCCTATTCTCAAACCTGAGACCCCAGGATTCTGTGATTTGAAATTAGGCATTCACATCTCAGAGTGAATGAAACATCTCCCAGGGTTTCACCTCCCTTCCCTGGGCATTTGTACTCTAACCCTTCCCTGTTTGTGTAGATCAAAGGTTTTGTCCCCATTAAAGGAACTTTTAGATATGCCACAATGGAAAATATTGGGGGCAGATTAGAGAGGAAAGTGGAGGAAAATACCCTTTCCTATGGTACTTTAACATTTGAAAAAACACTTTCCCCATGACATTCCCGTAAGGTTGCTAGTTTATTATTCCCATTTTATAGGTGAAGAAACTGAGGGTCTTCAGAGTTCCTGAAACCACATCCCTTAGAGTCAGCTAGGTGGCACAGTTGATGGAACTCCAAACCTTAATGAAGGAAGACATGAGTTTAAATCCAACCTCAGAAACTTATTTAGATATGTGACGCCTCGGAGAGACATTTTATCTGTGTGCCTTGGGGATAATAAAAGCATCCATCTCCCAGAGTTGTTTAGAAGATATTTGTAAAATGCTTAGCATAGTACCTTGCATATAGTAGGTTCTTAATAAATGCTTGTTTCCTTCTTTGCATAGGGAGCAGCCTACTTCTGTCCCGAAAAAAAGGCCAGTGTGATACAGATCACTAGACTCTCAGGGAGACCACAACTCTAATGTGTATTACTTTTGTGACTGTGGACAAATGCCTTTATTTCTCCACATCTGTTTTCTCCCCTATAAAATGAGGATAATGATATTCCTACTACCCACCTCCCTTGGCTGCTATGTAGAAAAACTGGATTTGCAATCCAAGGACCCCTTTTCCAATCTTGACTCTGTCTCTTACCCTTCCCCTCTCTGCGTATCAATTTCCTCATTTGTGAAATGAAAGAATTGAGCTTGATAACATCTAAGAGCCCCTTCAGCTCTAAATCTACTATCTTATGGTCCAATAACCTTAAAGGGCCATAAAAATATGCGTTAATTTTCACTCAATGAATCAATCAACAAGCATTTACTAAGCACCTACTGTTTGCCAGGCACTCTGCTTGTTTCTGGAGATAAATGGGATAAACTCTGTGTGAATAGGCCTGCTGCCCCAGACCTCATTCTTCCAGTGGGCCTGAAGAATAACGTCTGGAATGTGGGGGAGGCTGGGAAGGAGACTCGCTTCTTTCCTTGGCTGAATGGCTCAAGCGCAGAGAACACAACACACCCCAACCCCTCCCCCCTCCCCTTTGAAGTCAGACCTCTTACTAAGAAGACTCTCAACTCTCAACATTGCTATGTCTTCTCTGCCCTAGGCAGCTCTGTTCCTATTGTAAGCTGTCAGGCTAGAGCAGCCCAGTCTCTAAGGCAGCTGGGAGAAGCCTGAACTTGTTGACAGGCAGCTGTTTCATCAGAAGGCACAAGCACAGTGTTTGAGAGGCTGGTTTCTACCCATCCCCCACCCCACCTCCCAAGTCGCTGCTTGGCCCGTGATTCTTGCTCACCCCGGTGATAACAATGGAAATAGCCATTTCCACAGGGCTTGAAGGTTCGTCGAACCTTATAGCAACACCGTGGGATCATTAATTCCAGAATCATTCTCATTTCACAGAAGAAGAAACTGAGTCTTGGAGAGTCGACTTTTCCAAGCTCATCAGTTGAAATTGGAACTGGGATTCAAGCACAGGTCACCTGAGGTTCATAGATCTAGAGTTGGTGGGGACCTCAGAGGTTGTCTGGTCCAACCTCTTCACTGTACAGATGAGGAAACTGAGGTCCGGGGGGGTTCAGACTTGTCAGAGATCACGCAAGTGATAAGCATCAGAGGGAGGATTTAAACTGGGTCCTTTCCACCATGCCACCCTACCTCTGGCATTTTCAATATGGCAAGATGGCAGCAGGAAGAGGCTTCTCCCCTCTGGGGGAGTTCAATGATTGTGTGAACCCTTAAATCCTTCTTGTCTAAATTTTACAGAGTGCTTTCCTCACACCAGCCCCCATTAGAGTGTAAGCTCCTCCAGGACAGGGACTGTCTTTTGCCTCTTTTTGTATCCCCAGTACTTAGCACAATGCCTGGCACATGTTTAATAAATGTTTGTTGAATGCATGAAATAATATGTGTTTTATTATTTCCGTCTTACACATAAGCAAACAGACTAGGGCAAAATGTCTTGTCCCAAATCTTGCTGCATGGAAAGAATGCTGGTTTTTGAGTCAGAGGACCTGGGTTCCAATCCTGCCTTTGATGCTTATCTGTGTGACCTTGATCAAGTCACTTAACTTCCTTGGGCTTCAGTTTCCTTGTCTTACAATGAGGTGGTTAGACTAGATAGACCATTCAAGAGTTTCAACCTATTGAACCTGGAAAAAAGTTTTAAAATCAGGCAGAAAACTTTCTACTTCATTGTACTGCCTCCCTGGCTGGAAAAGCCCAACTGCTTCCTTCTTTGTCTGGAAATCTTGGTGTTTGTTTGTTTGTTTGTTTGTTTTGTTTTGTTTTGTTTTTTCAGATAAATCTGAGCCTAAAGGAGAAGAAGATAATGGTCTTAGGAGCATTCAACACTCTTGGTCTCTGATGGCTGCATTTCTCAGTATGGATCTCAGTTTGATGGATTCTCACTAATTAGAAAATGATTGTTTTAAAGCAAAGCTCATCAGCTTGATGGTGCAATGGGTGGAGCTCTGGATTTGAAGTAAGACCTGAGTTCAAATCCTCCACCTCAAAAAACATGTTAGCTGTATGACCCTGAGCAAATGATTCACCTCTCAGCCTGTTTTTTTTTTCTCATTTGCAAAATAGAGATTGATAATAACACCCACCTCACAGGGTTGTTGAAAGGATCAAATGAGATAAGATATAAACTTTAAAGTACTATATAAATGCTCACTAGTTAGTCAATAAACATTTATTAAGCACCTATTATGGGCCAGGCACCCTGCTAGGTTCTAGGAAAAGAAAGAAAGAGGAAAAAGTTAGTCTCCCCCTCTCTTGAGAGAGCTCCTTGGAGCTCAGTCTAATGAGGGCGACAACAAGCAAACAACAGTACAAACAATCTGTATACAGGATCAGTTAGAAATAATCAACAGAGGGAGGGCATTAGAATCAAGGGGGATTGGAAAGGCTTTCCTGTAGGAGGTGGGATTTTAGCTAGGACTTGAAGGATGTCAGGGAAGCCTGGAGGCAGAGATGAGGAGGGAAAGCATTCATTAGATTCAGGAAATGGAGTTTCTTGTTTAAGCAACTAGCAAGGAGACCAAAACCTAAAATACATTAAGGGAGTTGGAGGGTAGGGGAGGAATTAATCCTGTGAATGCTATATCACAGAATCTCAGGTCTGGAAGAGAACTCAGAGCCACTGACCTTATCTAACCAAGACACCTCTCTTCAGCAATCCCAACAGAAAGGTCTCTACTGGACACATTCTGATTTCAGAAAGAGCTCATCAGGGAAGTAATATCCACTGAACGATGTTCTCCTGACCCAACTATCCTTTCTTCAGCCATAGGATTGAGCTAAATAGGACTTATCAATAGAGGTTATTGACTCCAACCCCTTCAGGTGACAGATGAAGAAACTGATATTCAGATCATGAGTGATTTGCCCAAGGTCCCATAGCTAGTAGATATCTCAAGTGGGATTTGAATCCAGATCTTCCTGCCTTCAAGTCCAGTGCCCCATCCATTATGCCATACTGTCTCTCTATAAGATTTAGAATTGAAGGGAACCTTAGAGATTATCTGATTCAGCTCCCAACTTGTCATATTGCTTGAATATAATCATCTGATGATTGTTACAGTCACATCATTCCCTCCTCAAAAGCTTTCAGTGACTTCCCCTTGCCTACTTGATAGAAAGTACAAAATCCTTGATCTTGTCATTCAAGGCCTTCCACATTCTGGATCCAATGGACATTTCCAGCCTTTTTTCATATAAGTATATCCCTTCTCACATTCTACATTCCAGCCAAACTGAACTCTGTGTCCCTCATTCTCAACCTGCTCCATGCCTTGGTCATAGCGTCCCTCAGTATCTATGATGGAATCTCCCCTGGTTTCCATTTGCTAAGTCTTTCCCTTCCTCAAGGCCCAACTCAGATCCCACTCTCTACTCGAATTTCTCCCAGATCTTTGCCTGGGTCTCTCTTTTGCATTTAACTTACTCTTCTTTGTACTAAGCTATTCGTCCTCTTGTCCTATCCTCCATCACCCTATTTCAGGCCCTTATCACCTCTCACTTGCACTACGGCAATGGCCTCTTAATTGGTGTCGCTGCTTCCTGTCTCTCCCTGATTCAATGCATCCTCCATACTGTGGTGGCTGAATTCAAATTCTTATGGCACAGGTTTGATCATGTTACTTCTCTATTTATGGCTCCCTATTGTTCCTAGGATAAAATATTGAACTTGACATTTAAAACCTGCCATCATCCAGCTCCCACCTATCTTCCCAGATTTATTTCATCCCACTCCCCTTCATGTACTCTAGGTTCCAGTCAAACTGGTCCACAGGCTGTTCTCTGAACCTGACACAGCATCTCCCATCTCTGTTCCTTCGAATAAGCTCAGCCCAAAGCTGGAAGGTCCTCGTTCCTCATGACCACCTCTTAGAAGTGCTCCCTTCCTTCTAGGCTCAGCTCAGACACTGCTTCCTCTAGAAACCTTTCCTGATCCTCTTAGTTCTACTTCCTAGCTTCATTTTCAGTCTTCCTTGTACTATACTTGTTTGTGTATAGTATTGTACCTCCAGCCCCACCCCCATGGCACCAGAAGCTCCTTGAATTCAGAGACTTTTGTTTCTGGCTTTGGATCCCTGTGTCTTACACATGGTAGGCGTTGTCATGAATTAATTTGAATTAAATTGGACAACTCCAATTGTTAGAAGTTTTTTTCCCCTTACATAGAGCTTCTTTTCAACTTCTACCAATTACTTCTAGATATGTCTCCTGATTCCAAGCAGAACTAATCTAATCCCTCAGCCCATATGACTCTTATTCAAATATTTGAAGAAAGCTATTGTGACCATCCCACCACACCCCCAAAGGCTTCTCTTTCCAAGGACAAAAATAATTTCCTTTAGTCTATTCTCCTATGGCATAGTCTCCAGTTCCCTGATGGTTACCTTCTTCTAAACATGCTCCAGCTTGTCAATCAAAAAATATTCATTAAGTACCTACTATATGTCAGGCACTGTGCTAAGCATTGGGAATACAAAAAAAAAAAGGCAAAAGACAGTGTCTGCCCTCAAGGAGCTTACAATCTAATAACAATTTTCTAAATAATAATTTCCCAGAACGTAGGACCCAAAAGTGAACACAATATACTGGATTTGGTTTGACCAGGGCAGCAGTGGGTCCCTCTTTCACCTCCCTGGCCCTGGACTCCATGCCTCTCAAGGTGGCCTAAAATCAAGTCAGCATTTTTGTCTGTCATGTCACAACGTTAACTCATATAGAGCTTGACCTAGATTAAAGCCCCTAGTGTTTTCACACAAACTATTCTCTAGTCACATTGTACCCTGAAGTTTGTTCTTACAAAAGTGATTTTTTTTAAGGCCAACTATTAGACTTTACATATTAACTTCCACTTTTGACACAACAATCTAGAGGATTTTCAGCGCTCCAATGATAAGTAACATCCTAAGAAAAAAGGCATCCTGTGAAGGATTGCTAGGCCCCCTGATCCTGCCTCTTGATCATTGTTGTGGTTGTTCATCCTTCATTCTCAAAAAGGACCAGTGGCATTAAAAGGATGATGTCTTGACTTGTGTATGAATGCGATTTAAGTGAGGCAGAGCTGGGCAAAGTCATCAGCCTCACTGTCTCCTCCAGAGTCATCAAAATCTACTGACAAGACAAAAGTCAGTCTTCTGAGCTTACACCCAAAGAAGACTTAGGTCCAACTTTCTCTTTTCCCCCTACTGGTATAAATCCCTAATCTTTGAGGACAAATCATATAATACTGATAGCAAAACAAATCTGAATAATGTCCAGATGTGACATTTGATAGCAGTTAAAATAAAGTTGAATGATCCAGAAACATCTCCACCTCCTTGCCCCAAATCTCTCATCTATTCCTGCCACCATTGACCTGTAAAGGACTGAAGTTATATAGATAATTCAACCCTATTTTATTGCTGATAAACTTCCCACCAACTAATTAATCACTAAAAAAGCTAAAAAGATATCAGAA
Organism: Trichosurus vulpecula; assembly: GCF_011100635.1. Classification (NCBI taxonomy): domain Eukaryota; kingdom Metazoa; phylum Chordata; class Mammalia; order Diprotodontia; family Phalangeridae; genus Trichosurus; species Trichosurus vulpecula. Next base: position 314,337,113 of record NC_050575.1, read on the forward strand.
TGATCATGCCATGCCCCATTCCACCACAGAGAAGAAATATAGATACACTTTCCTAAACATCTGTGAAAATAAAAATCTGCAACATACCTAGACCAGAACTGCTCGAACTTTTTGGTCTCAGGACCCCTATACTATTAAAAATTGAGGACTCCAAAGAGTTTTTGTTCACGGGGGTTATGTGTATCAATATTTGTTGTATTAAATAGAAACATCTTAGTACTATTACGGAAATAATTGACCTCACAGACTGCCTGAAAGGGTGTCAGGAACCCTCACAGGCTTCTGAATCACACTTTGTAAACTACAGATTTAGACTTTCCACTTCAGTTTCAAAAGCATTTCCAAGATTTGTCCTTGTTAGAGCTTTCTCTCACTGACTCCCAATGAGACTTTCGCATGGCCAGATATAGTGAAGTGCCTTATAGATGAGACACCTTACAGAAGAAATACAGAATCACAGAATCTCTGAGGTAGAAGCTTTCTCAGGGGCCATCTAGTCCAACCCATACCTGAACAAGAACCTCCCTACAATATACCAGACAAGTGACCATCTGGCCTTTGCTTGAAGACTTCAAATGAAATGTACTCCCTCTCAAGGCAGAGCTGCTATTCCACTTTTAGAAAGAACATAAATCTTAAATCTGTCCCTCTGTAATTCCTACCCACTTAGGCTTTAGCTAGACTTTCTCAAGCCAAAAAAGCTTTAAAACTTGGGCCAGAGCATTTCATTATGGGCAACTCCAGATGTTCAAACCATTATTAAACAAGTAGGAAAGACAAGAGAACGGTTTCCCCAGGCCTTGGGATAGATTCTCCTACTCCAGTCCCATTTGGCTCTGAGTAATCTGTCACTGTTGGTCCAGTGCTTTAAAGATGAAAAGCCCTATATACATGATAATTATTAGTAGTAAGCATGGTAATTATTCATTTCTACAGGGGAAGATTCATCACAAATGAATTGTGAGCTAGAGACATATGGTCTAGGAATATAGGTGCCTGGCCTGGGGAGCTAAGAACTCTCAAGCTGGCTCAAGCCCTGTTTACAATATTATACTTAGAAGATTCTGAATGTTCTGTCTCTAGGAGTTTGAAATAGATAGAGGGAAAGATAATATGCCACACACTATAACTTGCATATACCTTCAATGACCCCGATTACCCTGTTCAGTCATGTCTAACTCTTCATGACCCCATTTGGGGTTTTTGGTGTATGTGTGTGTATGTGTGTATGTCAAAATATGTCTGTATACATATATATGTGTATATACATATGTACCTATATGATATATTTATCATGCTATATATGTATACTACAAAATAATATGCAATATTAGTATCATACAATTTAGTGCATTGGAGGGGAAATTGCTTCATGACTTCAGAGAAAGAAAGTTGTTATATCAAGGAAGCCCATGAGGAGGAAGGAGCATTTAATTGAGTAGGATTTGAAGGATGGGTAAGAATTCAACAGGGGAGGGAGAAAGAGGTCTCTATAGCCTTAAGGAACAGCCTGACCAACGGCTTGGAGACAGGAAAGTGCATTTGTATTGCAGAAACTCAAATGTTTGGGGGCACATCCCTTATTTTTGAAATTAAAAAAACATTCTCTCATAGTATCCTCTTCAGTGCCACTATAAGAAACAAAATAGGGGGATGGATGGCCCATGGGGCCGATGCAGCATGGCAGTTTTTTGTGGTCTTATGAAAACAGGGAGTGAGGAGAAAAGGGAACAGGAGGCTGGGGTCCTATAAACATCCTGGGATGTTTTGGGGCTGCTAAATATAAGGTTGATTTCTTCTTCATTATTTAAAAAGATTCTCTAATTCCATCAGTGTGGGTGATTTCTACCCTGATGAAGATCAGGAGCCTTCCATGCTTTAGCAGGCAATCTTAATTGAGCTTCTGTGCTCAAAAAGATGGATAGTGACTAAAATAAACAACAGAGGGATGATTGCTCATTCCCCTTCCCCATACTCACACCCCTGCTTTTCTCTAGAGATATGACCAGATCAGAATCCCTGCATCCTTTGATCTCACATATGAGTCAAATGCAGAGCTTCCTGCCACCCCCTTCCAGAACTGAGTTGTTGGGGAGCTAGAGATAGAGGTACACACTACTATTGTTTGTCTCATTGACTGCACTTTGCTAGAGAAGCCCCATCACCTAAGAAATTGGACTTCGGTTTGCCAATAGAATCAATTCTTCTCCCACGATCTGCCACTGTCCCACTTTATTTTCACAGGTTGGATCCAATGTCTTCAGAAGTCTGCACACTGTTAAGGAATAATAACCTTGATTATAATAACTCTTATCAAATTCACAAAGTGATACCCACAAAAACACCATAAATAGAATAAATGGGTCCATGACAAATGTACATTATTCGAACGGGGCACTCACTATTGCATGGCAATCCTTTTATTCATCTCTTAGTGATTCTATCACTCTCTCCCCTGCAGCTATTCCAAACCTTCTCTCTCCTCCAACTTCATGACTCAGCCAGCCAATCCCCTCTTTCTCAAGAAATGATCTCACCTCCATCTGTTGTAAACTCCCTTATCTTTCCTACCCACATCTCAACATCTTTCCATATTTACCTATTTCCTCCTTTGTTTCACTCTCAGAGGTTGAAGTAGTTAGCTCTTATTCTTGCAAAGACTCCACTCATCTCCAATGTTAGTAGAGGTTTTTACCTGGTCCTCTGCTGATTGTTTTAGTTTCAATCCAATGTAACTTTTAAAATGTAAATTCCTTGCCTGGTTGGGTGGCCTGGGGAAAACTGAGTTTAGATTATGGCCACAGCTGCCATCATTTCTCATCTGATCTATTGCAATATCATCTTAGTTGTTCTTTCCTACCTCCATGCTCCCGTCTCCAATGCATTCTCCACATAGACAACAAATTGATATTTCTAAAGCACAGGTCTGACCATGTTGCTCCTCAACTTCTTCTGTGGACATTTCAATGGCTCCTTGTTTCTTTTAAAGAGTTGAGAGTTTGGTAGAGCAAATTTTACTCACATAGACTTTGAGAACCCATGGTTACCACTACACCACTATGCATATCAAAGGGGAGTATTAGTTGCTTTATGGAACCAATGAAAAGCTGGGTCATCCCCAGTTGTCCTGATCTGTATCTGCCACCGGACCCAGATGGACAAACCATAACCGTCTTTAAATTAAAATACTAACTCCTGTCCCTATGCACCCTCCTGACCCAGCCCTTCCCTCCAACTCCGCTTTTTCTCTCTCTCCAATCTTTGCCTTCTCTGTAAGGTACCCCTCCCAAACCCAAGTGTCTTTAGCCAGCATCTGCCCCTCCCCCAAGACCCTGGCTCCTCAGCCACCAGGGGCTTAGGGAATTCCCCATACATGTTCCGCCACTCTTAGCTCTGGAGCTCAGTCTGATGTGTCTTATTTCCCTCCTTTCCCTCTCTTCTATGACATCCGTGTCTTCACAGGCACTAGTCTTATAAGATAACACAGGATATGAGGTTGAAGAATGAGCTATCTGACTGGGCTGCAGCCAAGGAATTCTACCAGAGGTATGACTCCAAGGACATTATCAGTGGTGGAATAAGCTTTGTGGTTAGTAGGTGCTATATTCACAGAAGTTCTCAGTGAAGATCACAGAGACTATTGCTAAAAGGTTGAGCCCTGACCAATTCAATCCAATAAAGATTTATTACATGTCTACTATCTGCTTATCAGGACTTAACTATCATCTGATCTTCACAAATACCCTTTGAAACAGGTACTACTGTCAACCCTCATTTTATAGATGAGAGAAGTGATTAAATTATAAGCTCCTTGAGGCTAGGAACGATCTTTTGCCTCTTTTTGTATTCCCAGAGTTAAGCACAATGAATGGCATGTAGTAGGTCCTTAATAAATGTTTATGGATTGATTGACTGCTGATGACACTACTACAAACAAGTAGCTTTCTGCCCCATCCCTGTTGCTCAGGATTGTAGGATTTGAGTGGAAGGAAAGGGGACCAGCTAGGAATAGTCATATCTTTGCTGTTGCTATCCATTTTTTGTGTGTGTGAAATAAAGCATTTTATACATTGGGGGAAAAACACAAACTCTTTCATTATTTAAAGTCCTTCATTGTCTAGATCCAGTCTATTTTCCTGGCTGATTATACCCTCTACACTCCAGCCAAACCAGCCTGCTTTCTGTTCCCTATGTACGACATTCCATCTCTGTATCTTGGCAGAGATGTTCTCACTCCTCAGCTCCATCCCCATGGAACCCAAAACTCCCATCAAGGCTTATCTTAAGTGCCGCCTCCTTCCAGTAGCCTTTCCTGGTTCCCCCAGTTATTAAAGCGCTCCCTCCCTGTCACAGTATATGTGTTTTAAAAATATAATCTTTACTTATCTGTGAATATACTATATTCCCCAGTAGAAGGTAAGCTTCTTGCGGGCAAGAACTGCATCACTTTTGTATTTGACGGATTAGTGGGAAGCATTAGACAAACAGTAATTAACAGACTCAATGTTCATTCTCATGGTGTGTCTGGAAGATTTCAGTAGACCCAACACAACTGCAAACCCCACTAATACGATAAGTATCCTCTGTTCCAACTTGTCTGTTGACTCCTCTGGTTCCAGTGTATGGTCCAAGAAATGTATGCAAAGGCCCCATAATCAGAGAGATGAAAGAGAAGACCAAAAGCCATCATGGATGGCAACCTGACTATCAGAGGATTTAGAGCCAGAGAGGACCTTAGTGATCATCGAGTCCAGCCCCTTCATTTGACAGATTAAGGAACTGAGGCTCAGAGAGATAAAGTGATTGCCCAAGGTCACACAGGTAATAAGTAGGAGAGCTGGAATTTGACTCTGTCCTCTGACTTCAAAATCACCTCTTTCTACTTCCCCCACACTGTTTCCTTTTCAGACAGAGATTCTCTTAATGCTCTCAGATTTGATGCAGGAGAATTATCTGCCCCTTTCTTGGGCACAAAGATGAGAGGAGCCCCAGATGGCAACCCTGAAGACTGTGAATCCCTTCCACAGATCATTCCACAGATCCTCCCACAAAGTCTACCATCCTCATTCCATCACTGCTCAGATATACTCAGGGAAGGGTGGAGGGCTGTTGTGGGAGGAGAGTACAGCTCCTGACAGCTACTAACAGGGAATCTGCATATGCAGGTGCTGAGACCTAATCTGTCCCTTGTCACTCAGAGATCCTGGTATTTCATGGGCATGGCTATGGAACTAATCCAGAATGAGGCAATGATCGCTAGAGAGGATTCTTAGGAGGGTCCAGCGGACTCTTAGCTCAGAGCTCCTTCAGGAAAGGTAGCTGTGGATAAAAGACTGCATCGGGAATAAGGTAAGCTGGGTTCTGGTCGCAGCATTTTGTAGCTGTTGGACCTTGGGTCAAATCACCCCACCTCTTTATATTTAAAGATCCCCCTCTGTAAAATGAAGGGTTTAGCTTGACCTAAATGATTTCTACGGTCCCTTCCAGCTCTAAAGTCTATGATCCTTGCTCTCAAGAAGCTTATAGTTTAATGATGTACATGTGGCCAGCACACACACACACACACACACACACACACACACAGCCATGTGGTATAGTAAAAAGAGCCCTGGACTTCGAACCTAGGTTGGAATCCTCTCTAACTATTATTATAATAAGCAGCTATATGGCACAGTGGATAGAACACTGGACCTAAAATAAGGAAGACCTGACATCAAATCTAGTCTCAGATACTTCCTAGCTATACTTCCTGGGGAAGTCAACCCCAGTTTCCTCAACTGTAAAATGAGAATAATAAAAGCACCTACCTCATAGGGTTGTTGTGAGGATTGAATGAGATCATGCTCATAAAACACTTAAGCACAGCACCTGGCATATAGCGGTGCTTAATAAATGCTTGTTTCCATTCTTCCATGAAGAGTAATCTACTTCTGTCCTGCAATAAGACCATTGTAGTACAGATCATTAGAACTCTCAGGAGGGGCAGCTAGGTGGCAAAGTGGAGTACTGGCCCTGGAGTCAGGAGGACCTGAGTTCAAATTGGGCTTCAGATGTTTACTAGCTGTGTCACCCTGGGCAAGTCACTTAACCCCAATTTGTGGAAAGAAAGAAAGAGAAGAACGGAGAGAGAGAGAGAGAAAGAAGGAAAGAAAGAAAAAGAAAGAAAGAAAGAAAGGAAGGAAGGAAGGAAAAAAGAAAGAAGGAAAGAAAGGAAGGAAAAAAGAAAGAAAGAGAGGAATGGAGAGAGAGAAAGAAGGAAAGAAAGGAAGGAAGGAAGGAACAGAGAGAGAAAGAAGGAAAGAAAGAAAAAGAAAGAAAGAAAGAAAGAAGAAAGAAAGAAAGGAAGGAAGGAAGGAAGGAAGGAAGAAAAAAGAAAGAAGGAAGGAAGGAAGAAAAGAAAGAAAGAAAGAAAAAGGGAGTGATGAAGGAAGGGAGGGAAGAAGGAAGGAAGGAAGGAAGAAGGAAGGAAGGAAGGAAGAAGGAAGGAAGGAAGGAAGGAAGGAAGGAAGGAAGGAAGGAAGGAAGGAAGGAACTCTCAGGAGACAGCAGACTTATTAAAAAAAAAAGATACAACCAGTCCATAATAGTCCTATATTATCTTAAGTGATTCAGACAATAGATGATCAAAAAAAGGTTTCACAGGAGGGAGAGATAACTAAGGGCTCAAAGGTGAGGGAAGAGGAGAAAGAAGGGAGGTACCAGATGTTATAGAAAAAGCCTTGTATTTGGAGTCAAAGGAATCGGTTTCAAGTTCTGACTCTTTCACTTACTATTTGTATGATCCCAGGCAAGCCACTTAATCTCTAAATTTCCTCAGTTGTAAAATGAAGCTTTGGACTAGAGTAACTCTAAGGTCCTTCCAGATTTAAATCAGTGATTGTATGATGCCAGAAACAGCTAGACCCTTGGCTCTGGAGTCAAAAAAACCTAAGTTCAAATCTAAACTCAGACTTTCACTAGCTGTGTGACCCTGGGAAAGTCCCTTAATTTCTATCTGCCTCCATTTCCTCATCTGCAAAATGGCAAGATGATATTTGTAAAGCTTTTTGCAAATCTTAAAGTATTATATAAATGTTAGGTATCACTACTATTATTACCAATAATAATAACTGACATTGACATAGTACTTAAAGGTCCAAAAATCACATTACGAACATTTCATTTGATTCTGACAATAACTCTGGGGGGAAGGTGCCACAGGTATCATAATCTCAATTTAACAAAATAAGACACTGAAGCACCGAGGAATGACTTGTCCATGGTGTCCAAGGCTAGTAAATAGCAGAGGTGCCAGGACAAAAACAGAACAATCAAGGCCTCATGGAGTCTACACTCTATCAAAGGAGACAACATATACATAGAAGGATGTGCTGGAGCCAGCTCCAACCTGCTTTTGAGAGCACATTGTTAAATTTCTAATTAGTTTTTTTTTTCTTTTTTCAGTGTGGGCATTTATACCTTCAAAAACAGCAAAGCAAGGAATGAAGGCTTGATTTGTTATTTTCTTAATTATCTAGATTTAAGAAAGTGATGGAAAAATGTAATAATGCAAATTAAACTCAAAAGTGTGTAGTGTGAACTTTTTTTCCTCCGGAGAGCTAGCTGTTAAATACCCGTTACATGTCTGAATATAACCAAAATAAACATAAGGTGAGGGGAGGACACTAGCTTCACATAGTAAATAGCAGAATCAGGATTCAGACTTGGGTTTTCTAGTGATCCTTTGACTGAATCATGTTATCACGTTTCTCACCCAAGGTGGGGGTAGGGAGGGGCAGGCATGCTTTATATATCTATACCTGCTAGCTCCCTTCCTCCACTTTTTCCTTCTTATCAACCTCCTCCATATTCCCTATCCCAACTATTAACCCTGAGTTTTCCCGGGAAACTTTCTCCAAGCACCTATTGTCTGCTTTATGCAAAAGCTTCAAGCATAAAAAGAGAGAAAAATGCAAGTGTGGATTCCGTCTCTAGCAGCTAGCCTCAGGGGGTTATCCTCCTTGCCGAGGATGGCTGGGACCAGGCTCGCCAACCATATGTTGCAGTATTCCAATTACACTTCTCCAGGGGGAATACACACTAAGGGCACTCTTGTACTGCTCCTGGTTATTACTGCTTTCATAGTGTCTCTGGAAGGACTTGAGAAACTGGACTGAGCAGCAGTAATAGCCTTCTTCTTCATCCCTTCCCCAGCCCCTCCAGCCCCCACGACTGAGAGGTAATCAAGTCTCTTCGCTGGCAGCAGGTGCCTGACTCCAGGGGAGACCCAAGATGGTCACGTGGGATGGGCTTCCTCCCTGCTTTCAGAACTGAGACACTCCTGCTCCCCACATGTTCATCCAATATTCAACAAACCTTTATTACCATACCTGCTGAGCTTCCAGGGAGCTCTAGAATTTAGATTACAGGGGGCTAGGGTGCCTGGAGCCATTGAGCTAAAAGGGGCCTTAGATATTAATTGCCTTGGTTGGAGATGAGGAAGCTGAGGTTTAGGAGAGAAGTCATTTGCCTGAGGTCCAACTGCCAATAAACTAAGATGTCAAACCAAATCTTCAACCTCCAAACTTAGACTCTTCCCACTGCTAAGACACAGTCGGGCCACCTCGGAGCTTGAGTTCTAGAAGGAGGCTGACACAAATACAGGTAACTATGAGGCATAAAGATAATAATAGTAACTGACGTTTATGTGGCACATTAGAGTTTGCAGAGTGCTTTACAAATGCTGTGTCATGTGATCCCCACGACCGTATAGTCGGGCGTAATAAATATCTGTTGACTGATAACAGACCTGGGAGCTGGGTACTATTATTGTTATTTTCATTTTACAATTGAGGAAACTGAGGCTGACCAATGCTAAATGACAGGAACAAACCTCTAATAAATATCTAGGTTGTGTTTTGTCCTTCGTTTTCGAAGAAGACCGTGACATTAGGAAAATGATGACATGACTTGCAGTTGACTTTGATTTGAGGGAGGGAGGGCTGGGCAAGGTCACTGGCCTCACTTTCTCCTCCAGAACCAACTGGGTCCAGTAGCCCGATATTCATCAGGATGACTGGAGATGGCCCTGGATGATTTGAACTCAGTTCTCTAACATTCTGTCCATTGCACCACCAATTGTAGACATGATAAATGCAATGTCACGTGCTGTGGGAGGTTCAAAGGTTCTGTCGGGGGTATCAGAGAAAGTTTCCCAAGAAGGTGGCATCTGTGTCAGGCTTTAAGGGACGGGTAAGGGACAGGTGAAGAGGGGGAAGGGGAGGGATACAATTCGGGCAAAAGGAATAATGTGAGAAAAGGCACCAAAATGAACCTTTGCCAACGTTTGAAATTCCTCCCATGGAACAAACGTCTTTTATTCTCATTTGCAGTGAAAACTAAGTCTGAAAATGAGAGTGCACTGGGAAGGGACCACACAGGGACTTCAACTCAGTTTCACTAAGATTAAAAAGACTGATATAAAAGTGTTTGGTTGTTTGTTTGTTGTTGTTGTTGTTAAGGGTGGGTTTCAGTGGATGAAAGAAAACCCTCAAAAATACTGGATGCCTGAAGGAGAAGGAGCTCCAAAAAGAAAGTGAAGGATTCAAATCTAGGTTCTGACACTTAGGGGCTGTGCCTAACTTCACGTCTGATTCCTGTTGCAACCCTAACAGCTGTTGTGGACGTGAAAGACCAACACGAGACCAACAACAAGAATGCTGCCAGCACAGGTTCTTTGATCTGCTTTACCAAGGAAAGTAACGTTGGGGGTTAACAATCTTACTTTAATCCAACATATGCATATAAACTCACTTAGTTCAGGGGAAGAAGCCAGCACCCTGAACTTCAGAGCAAATACAAACAAATTACAAACATACATTATAAATAGACTAAATGCAATTCATGGTTACCAAGGAACCATCAACATCTGAGTTCAGGAGCCTGGGAGCTCATAACAATGGCTGGCCCAGAGTCACGGGCCACTCCTTCTGTGGCTCAGAGCCCCCCACCCTGCAAATAGCTCTGTTCTCTCTTTTTATGCACTCTTTAGCCATCATCAAACATCATCTGGGAGACCAGAACTTAGGCTCCTACTATTGGCTCTGGTCTTAGCAGCTCCCCTTAGGACCCTGCGGGTTTCACCCCCACATAGGCTTAGCACCCAGTAGACAGGGGTTTGGGCCTGGGGCTTTGCACCTAGTAAGGCTCAATCAAAGACACTTAATTAATTTATCATTCTCAAACAGTGGAAAAGTCCCAATTTAACTGATATTACAATTCCTCATCTGAAAAAGGAAGAGGATGATACTCGGTCTACTTCCTTCACAGGATTACAGTGAGGAAAGCACCTTGGAAACCCTAAAATGTTATGGACATGTGAGTGATCCTTGTTGTTTTTGTTGTCATTGTAATGTGGTTAGTTTCTAAAGTCCCACTTTCTCCATGAAACCTCCCCTGCCCACACCATCACTAAAGGATTTTAGCACTGGCCCACTAGCATGCTGATATCTACCTCAAATTTTGTAAGAACAGTAGAGGCTCCTCCTGGCCTGACATTCTACAGAAAAAGTCCCACCCAGAAGGGATGGCAATCCTGAAGACCAACCCTCCCCATCAAAAACAAACAAACCCAGAAATCACTTCAGTGAGGATGCAAAAAGGGAGCTGTCCAAAGAACCTGATGAAAATGTCCCCAGAAATTCATCAACCAGCTTAGATTTTTAAAAGATGCGCAGAAGATAGAAACAAAGGTAAATAATATAAAAGTGAATATGCATCTGTGACCCAGTCCATAAGAATAGCTCTGGGAAATAGCAACAAAAAAGAGTTGTTTTGTTTTGTTTTTTAAAAGCTATGTTGAAAAGAAAAAAAAAGAGGATAAAGAAAGGCTTAGGACATCTACTCAGTATGAGATCATGGTAACAGATGGCAATAAAAGGCAGAAATATTCAACTCTTAGTTTGCCTCTGCAAAGGTGAATGATCTTGGTCCTGGGAATGACAGAGCAAAAAAGGAATAGAGACATAAAACAACAAATGTAAGTAAATAACAAGAAAGCACTTAGCTGCCCTTGATGAGGTCACGTCTCAAGATTCAGGCAAACTACATACGCAGGGCACTAAAAAATGTGGCAGACTCCAATGTCGAGCAGCTGTCAGTGATCATTGAATGACTATGGACAATAGGAAAAGATACTACAGGCCTGGAAAGGTGACAATATTTTCCCAGTTTTTAAAGAAGTCTCTGTCGAGCTGTAGACTATATTGTTAAAGGGATGATTAGGAAAAAAATCTAAAAAAGAAAGCTATCTTCAAAAATAACCAACACAATTTCAACAAGAATAGTCAAGTCAGTAAGCATTTATTAAACAATTAATTTCACGTTTTTTGGCCAGGGCTCCTAGACTGGTAGATTAAAGAAGTGCTATAGATAAAGTTTACCTGGATACCGGCAAAACACTTGAGAAAGGCCCTCATGCTATTCTTTTGGAAAATACAAAAAGATGGGGGTATAGCTGTCATTAAAATCATATAATTTGGAATTGGTTGAATAATTCAACCCTGAAAGTAATCGATGGTTCCCTATCAACTTGGAGATGCCTTGTGGAATATCCAAGGGACTATACTTGGACCTGTGCTTTTTAATGTTTTCATCAATGACTTTAATGAGGGATTGATGGCATATTTATCAGATTTGCAGATGACACTAAGCTAGGAGGTCTAGGACAGTGGTGTCAAACTCAAATAGAAATGGGGGGCTACTAAATGATACATAAGGATCCCTGTGGCCCACACTGTTGCCTTAGTTATGTTTTATTGTGTTTTATTGATTTTGTTAAAAAATTCCCAATTATATTTTAAACTAGTTCAGGCCACACTCAGGAGAGTTGAGAGCTACATGCAGCCTGGCAGTGTGTTTGACACCTCTGGTTTAGGTAACCTGTTAGATGGCAGTCAGGATCCAAAAAGATCTCTGTCAACTAGAATAATCAACCTATTAGAAATTAGAATCAGAAAGTTAATTGCTAATGAAATTTCATTGGGATATACCAGAAATCCTACAGTTGTTTTTTTTAAATCAACTTCATATAATAAATAAAAATAAACAATAAAATTTAAAAAAAAATAAAAATAAAAATAAGAGACATGAATAGCCATTTATCTAGGGCAGGGGAGAGTTCATGCTTGATGAGGCAAAAGTGAAATATGGCAGACAAGAAAAGCCCCCAAAAGCTTTTTAGATCTCTTTCTCTTTTTTTTAACCAGACCTGTGATTTCACTGGAGTAGGGAACTCCCAATGAGGAAATACTTCTTCCAATGCATACTTACCACTGTCCTGCATTTTATAGTATTAGAGAGTTTCTGAGGCAAAGAGGTTAAGTGTTTTGTCCATCTTTATCCAGCCAAAATGTCTTAGAGACAGGACTTCACTCTTGGTCTTGCTGATTCTGAGCTTGGACATTCTATGCAGTACACCACCTTATTTCTCTCACACTACAACCAGGAAGGGGTACCATCCAGAATAAGGGAAATGACAGTCACCACAATAGACTGCCTTGGTCAGCCACATCTACACAATCATTTTCAGTTTGGGACACTACATTTCAGATCAGTGTAAAGAAAAATTCCCTACAATTGGAGCTACCCACAAGAGAATTGAGCTGTCTCTGGAGGTAAGGAGAACCCCATTACTGGAGGGCTTTGAGCAAACGCTTGCTTGTCAAGGATGGCACAGAAGGAATTCTTATTAAGGTACATATTGGATTCGATAATCTTTGTGTTTCTTCCTACCTCTAAGATTCTGTGATTGAATTTGAGACCGATTAGAATGTGAGATATAGAGGCAACTTCTTCCATGTAGCCAGTTTGTTGGGGATTACACCACCTCGTGAGTGTTCTTTGTTCCTCTTGGAGAGAAGGTTACAGGGAGGGGCTCAGATGTCTCCACCAGGCAAGCAGAGCTGGGAGGTGGAATATCTGTGTACAAGTTTCCCTTGTGAAAATAACATCCATGGTTACCGGTCATGTCCATCAAGGGCCTTTGTATCAGTGCCTCCTGACCTCCAACTCTAGCACACCTGGAAGAGGAAACAAAGTCTCGGTAGGCATTGCCGACTATAGAAGGCTCTGACCTTGGGGCGAGCCCTTTAAAGTCTGATGTGCATAAGATCTCCAGAAGTTTATAGTATGGCTCCAGGCATGACTCCCCAGGAATACCAATAAGATAGAGAAACAAAACACAGACACCCACAGGGGAAGCCACACACATAACCTGGCTCCCCAGAGCTCCTCTGTTCGGTCACAAAGAGGTGTCACCTGGCTTTGTTTTCCCTGATTTCAAAACCTTTAGCTGCGCAGTCTCGGGTACAAGGGCAAGCCTAAACACCAATCCAGAAGCCTGGACTGGCTCTGCTTTTATAAGCAGCCTTGAGAAGCTTCGCAATGGAAGAGTCACTAGCGGCACACTTGCTTTCTTCCTGACCCACAAGTCAACTGCCTTGCCTCCCTGGTTATGGTAATATGGGTGAGTGGTTTGCCAAGACCTACTATAGGGCACTGATATTGCCAGTAGGATACTCCAGTGAAGAAACAAGAGTTCCTGGATTTCAATGTTCCTTACCAGCGTCTTGTACAGCAGTGGCTTCCAGTCCCTAAGAATATAACCAGCAGCCCATAGAGAGGATTTTAGACGGGGGGCGGGGGTGGGGGGAGCAATTAAGCCCTGTCCAACACAGGAGGTACAAGCAGTGATTTGTCATTTGTGGTTTAACAGGAACACCGGATTTAGGTCATCAAACTGCCCCACCCTAGTCTGCCAATAATGGCCCTGAACCTGTTGTTCTGTGTACTAGTTTGGGGGGATAGGAGGGACAGGAAAAGACCCCCATGTACCTGGGGGCAGTGTGAAGAAGTTCTCAACACATAGGGGATATTCCATTCTGATCAGACTAAAGTGATCTTCTTTATCACAAATTTGAAGATAGGAGGCACACATGAGATTGGGCTTTGACCCTAATGGAGGAAGAATACAGGCCCATGAGGTCATGGGGCCCTGACACTATGGCCCTTGACATACATGACCGGTGACCATGGATACTCTCACAAGGAAACTCAAATACAGACATGCCCCCCTCACACCTTGCTTGCCTGAAGGGAGCAACTGACCCCTTCCCATCCTCCCTAGAGGAACAAAGAATCCTCACATGATGGTGGAGTATCCAAGAAACTGAGGCTCACAGGGAAGAATATTCTTCCATGGAAAAATGGTAGCTCTCTCTCTGGGGAGCTACCAGCAGTCTCAAAATAGTTCCTAAAATATCTTTGTGGGGTCACATCACCCAGCCCAGGTCCACCTACTATAATCCCTGTCTTTTATTCATTCTACACCCTGGTCCAGGCTTCTTACACATTAGCCCCCTCCATGCTTTCCATGGTCCAGTCTTACTGGCCAACAAATTCAGCCCAAGCACCACCTTCTATATGCAGTCTTTTCCTCATCCCCACAGCTGCTAATGCTATTTAGAGAGAGTGAAGCTAAAGGACTCTGCCTCACTTCAATTCACTCACAGGCCAAAACATCACCCGGTGACAACAAACAACAACTCCTTCCATCCTCCATGATTTCTCGCAGAAGCAATCAGTCTCTAGAAACAAACATTTTCAGTGCCCTGGGTTGTAATTTGTCTGGATATAAATACTTGTACTTGTGCCCCTGTCCAGGGGAAGCAGGAAAGATCAGAAGTCTTGCTCAGGGACACCAATAACTTAAACTCATTATGTTTTATCCACATTGGGTCAGAGGAGAGTCAGAGAGAGACTCTGGGTAATCCCCCACATTTCCCAATCTCTGGAGTTTTATCATGGGTGTTCAGGTTGTGGGTTTGTTTTCATCTTCCCTCTGTGGGGAACCACTGTGATTTTCTGGAGCCTGGGGGTAGAGGGTGTGGTAACTACCTCCCCACCCCCAACCTCATTGCAAGGCCTGCTTGTGTGATGTGTAATTATGACAGGGTCCTAGCAGTTAATTGCTAATGAGTAAACAAGAGCTGCCCTTATGGCTCCTCTAGGAAAGATAGAATGAGTCTGGGTCTCAGTGAACAATCAAAGATCAAAGAACACAGGTGTCTGAGCAGGAGACAGACCAGTTAGAGAAAGAGACCAAGGGGAGAAAAAGGAGAGGGGGGAGGGGAGTTCTGTGGAAGCTTCGAAGCAGACACCATGTCATCTTAACCATCTCATTTTACAGATGGGGAAGCCAAGGCACTGGGGGTGTTAAAGCATCCCATGGGTTAATATATAGCAGAGCTGGGATTCAAAACCACCCCTTCTCACTTCAAATCATAAAAAGAAGCAGAGGAAAGCCTCGATGCGTTAGGTAGATCCTCTATGGGGAGTCAAGGACAAGAGGGTATGGATGTGTTATGATCACTATTGATTATTAGGAAGGAGTGCTGTCTTTAATGAGATCATCATTGTGGCAGAGTAGGAAAAGCCCTGATGCTGGGTTCAGATCTCACCTGTGACACTCATTACCTGCAGGTGCTCCGGCAAGTTAATTAATTTCTCTGGGCCCTAGTTCCTTTATCTGTAAAATAAAGGGCTTGCACTTGGTGGCCTCCCAGTTTTAGCTCTGGTCAGTCAACAAGCATTTATCACATGCTTGCTATCTAACAGATACAGGGTAAGGGACTAGGTTGTTGTTTTTGAGTTGTTTTAGTCATATCCGATTCTTTGTGACTCCATTTGGGTTCTTCTTGGCAAAGATACTGGAGTGGTTTGCCATTTCCTTCTCCAGCCATTTTATAGATGAAGGAACAGAGGCAAACAGGTTAAGTGACTTTCCCAGGGTCACACAGCTAGGAAGCATCTGAGGCCAGATTTGAATTCATGAGGATGAGTCTTCCTGATTCTGAGCCCAGAGCTCTATCCACTGCACCACTTAGTTGCCTCGAGGGGCTGGGTATACAAAGACAAAAGTAAGAGAATCCCTATACTCAAGGGGTTTACATTCTGATGGAACAGACATTTCCATATAGGTATCCCAAAAGTCTTAGTGCAATTTTAAGCTTTAATAGCTTAATGAAGCCGTTAAATGGAGAGCATATCGGGCCTGGAGTCGGGAAGGATCTAACACACTGGAGTCCAGCAGCAGGATGAAAGTCAAGAGAATGGGTGATGGCCTGGGATGCAGTGGAAGACCTTGGTGTCTTCAGTGTCTGACCAAGCACTCCACGGTGTCTGCTTCAGCCATCTTCATGGCCACTGGAACAAATCCACTAGGGGAAGCCTTCACACGCTTGGGGTAGACACCCCTCCTGACTCACTGATGAGTTTGTGGCTGGTCAGTTGCCCTTAACCTGGGCTAGCCCATCTGCTGAGACAGTTTACCAGGGTGCGGCTACTGCACATGCTACAGCTTCTTGGAGCCACAAGTGAGAGCTGAATGTCAGGTGGATGAGCAGCCCTGAAAAGGGCTCAGTAAGTCCTCACACCAGAGGTGCTAGTTCTTCTTGAACAACCATATATCCCAATGGAAGCCATATCAAAAGACTGGAGGTAAACAAGTATCATACAGGCCCAGTCCAGTACAGGGGAAAGAACCTTGGATTTATCATCAAAGAACTTGGGCCCCTGCACCATTTAGAGGATCTTGGACCTTCTACAGGTCTTCATCTGCAATATAAAAGAATAGAACTTGGTGACCTCTAAGGTTTCCTGTAGCCCTAAATCCATGATCCCATGATCCCTGCTCTTGAACAGTCCAATCAATCCAGAAAACATTCATTGAGCATCTAGGGTAGTAGTGAATTCCAGAAAACACAGACCATGACCTTAATAGAGATTACTGACAAAACTCTAGAAAAGATTACTAAACAGGAGCACCTCAGAAGGGAAGAGGTTCCCCTGAATAAGGCGTGCTAAAATTACCTGATTGTGTCATAATGGAAAGAACGCTGAATTTAGAATCAGGACCCAAGTTCAAATCTTGACCCTACCACTGTGTTGCCTTGGGCAAGTCACTTAACTTCTCTGGTATCTCCAAAGAATGTCTCCGTTTTTAAAATGTAGGGGTTGGACTAGATCAGGGATTCTTCGTCTTCTTTCGTGTCATGGATTCCTGTTCCCCCAGCAGCTCATTTCCATGCATTGTATAGGCTGCCCCTATGCCCAGAATAGCTTTTCTCGCCTATAGACTAGGACCAGGGTTCCCCTGATTTTCCACAACAGGGATTAGTTTTTCATAAAAGGCAAGAAAGCTGTCCCTGAGACTCAATTGGCCCCTGCCTCCCTTGACACAGCTTCCTGGTCACCTCAGGGCACCTACATGGAGTTGGGCCTTTCTGAATTGGTGGATTTCTGAAGGCCACTCAAGTCACTGCCTTACTGACCAGGCAGGTTTCCATATGGAGACAAAGGCAGGGTGGAAGCCACTGTTCAGAAAAGCCACAGTATCCTTGTTGAACTCAGCAAAGACTGAGTTAGAGCAAAGTAAACTTCCTTGTTAACTATTCAATGACTTATGAGAGTCTCATTTAATCCCAACATTAAGCCTGAACAGGGTGCTAATGTTAAGCCCACCCCAAAAGCCTCTCAGAATCCTTTTCATCCTCCAAGATTCAGCTCACCTGCTGTCTCCTCCACAAAGCTTTCCCTCAATCTCTCTCCCCACAAGGTGTTTAGTGCTTCCTCCTAATTCAATTTTTTAGTCCTATATTTACTTGTGCACATGTTTGTACTCCCTAGTAGAAAGTAAGCTGCCTGAGGGCAGGATTTGTCCATATCTCTAATGTGCAGCATAGCATGGTGTCTTTTACACAATAGAAGCCTTAAAAATGTTGGTTAGGTTGGGAGGAACTAGGTCAGAACATCTTGTACTTTTTCCAAGTAGCCTTGGGTCCACAGGGATTATTCACCAGGTATGTTACCCTGAAGACTTGTCAAAGCTTTGTCAGTAAAATGTCGGAATTTCAGTGCAATGTTAAGCAGTCCAGATGTCAAGACAAATATTCAGAGAGCCCACATCAAATGTAGAACACCGTCTTCCAGTGGTCTTTGATCCTTTATCAGGGTCAGTGCTGGGAGTAGCCTTAGAGGTCATTCAGTCTAACTCTCCTCACAACAGGAATCCTCTCCACAACTACCCGAAGCGTATTAACAAAATTCTTTCAATCTTTATACAAAGCCAAGCATGACCCAGGTACTTAAAAATACACGTAGACCTTATTGGTATATGTATATATAATATAATGTGTATATAGCCATATATAACATATATGTGCATGTATATAATATACACACTATGCCCAATATACACACGCATGTGTATGTGATATGTATGTATATATGTAACATTATTGTTCATATAATATACGTGTGTATAATATACATGTATGTGTATATATAATGTATGTATATAAAACATATGTGTATATAATATACTATG
This sequence comes from Trichosurus vulpecula, assembly GCF_011100635.1. Taxonomy (NCBI): domain Eukaryota; kingdom Metazoa; phylum Chordata; class Mammalia; order Diprotodontia; family Phalangeridae; genus Trichosurus; species Trichosurus vulpecula. The sequence goes on from NC_050575.1 coordinate 314,355,537, forward strand.
AATGTATATGTTATACACATGTGTATGTGTGTGTAATGTGCTTTGTATGTAATATACATGCACGTACATATAATATACATACATGTTGTTCAGTCATGTCTGGCTCTTCATGACTCCGTTTGGGTTTTCCTGGCAAAGATACTTGCCATGTTCTTCTCCAGATCATTTTACTGATGAGGAAACTGAGGAAAACATGGTAAAGTGACTTGCCCAGGGTCACATAGCTAGTAAGTATATGAAGCCAGATTTGAACTCATGAAGATGAGTCTTCCTGACTAGCACCCTATCCACTGTGCCACCTAGGTACCACATACATGTATACACATACATGCATGTATATCTATACACATACACACATATATATATACACGTGTATACCATTTACATGTATACTGTACACACACGAACAATACCTAATATGCACAGAGCACTATTTTAGGCACTGGGGGAATATCCAATGTTTAGGTAAGACAGGATCTTGCCCTCATGGAGTTTTTGGTCTGGTAAGTGAATGTCAATAATACAGATAGCTATCAGAACACTATTACGTGACAAGTTCATTAGAAAGTTATAGAGCCAAGTGCTATGTGAAGGCTGAGACGAAGGTTACTACCAGCTAGAGGAATCAGGGAAGGCTTCAGCAGTCTGTATCCTCATGCCCCTTCCCGCTACAATGGTCTATGTACCTTTTAGCTCAGCTGTTCTACTTTCTAAGTTTAAAGGCTCCCTCTGACTCTGACATTCCATGCTTTAAGGTCCCTTCCAATTCTAACATTCTATGTCCTAAGTTCTAAGTTCCTTTTCACAGGAGACTATCACCTCTTTCAGGTGGTTCCTTAGATTCCCCGTCTCAGAAAAGACATTTTTTTTCCAGACAGTTCTCAGAATGGCCAGGAATCATGGGAGAGAATAATGTATGTAGTTCCCGGGCCACATTATAGATCCTATGCCTTCAGTGAAAACACTGCACATTGAGGGCTAAGTTTCTTCCTTAGATAATTTTTCCTTTGTTTTTTTGGAGAGTTTTTATTTTTAGTTTACAACACTCAGTTCTACATAATTTTGAGTTCCAGGTTTTCTTTCCCAAACCCACACCTCCCTCCCCAAGACGGGATGGAATCCGATATATCTTCTATGTATAACACACTAGTCAAGTTGTGAAGAACTATGACCAATGGAATAAATCATGAGAAAGAGGAAACAGAACCAAAAAAAAAACCCCAAAAACAAAAACAAAAGAGAAAAAAAAGGGAAAAAAGGCGAGCATAAAGTGTGCGCCTCAATCTGCATTCAGACTCCATAGTTCTTTCTCTGGATGTAGATAGCTCTCTCCATCATGAGTCCTTTGGAGTTGTCTTTGCACCTTGTATTGCTGAGAAGAGCAATGTCTATCAGGGTTAGTCATCACAGAATCCATGTAGCTGTGGTTGTGTATAATGTTCTCCTGGCTCTGCTCTGCTCATTCAGCATTATATCATGTAGGTTTTTCCAGGTTGTTATGAAGTCTGTATCTTTCTCATTTCTTACAGCACAATAGTATTCCATTACCTTCATATACCACAACTTGTTCAGCCATTCCCCAATTGATGGGCATCCCCTTGATTTCCAATTCTTAGCTACTACAAAAAGAGCCACTATAAATATTTTTGTACACATGGGTCCTTTTCCCACTTGTGTGATCTCTTTGGGATACAACCCTAGAAGTGGTATTGCTGGGTCAAAGGGTATGAACATTTTTATAGCCCTTTGGACATGGTTCCAAATTGCTCTCCAGAATGGCTGGATCAGTTCACAACTCCACCAGCAATGTAGCAATGTTCCAATTTTCCCACATCCTCTCCAGCATTTATCATTTTCCTGTTTTGTCATTTTAGCCAATCTGACAGGAGAGATGTGGTATATAAGAGTTGTTTTGATTTGCATTTCTCTAATCAGTAGTGATTTTGAGCATTTTTTCATATGCCTATAGATATCTTTAATTTCTTCCTCTGAAAACTGCCTGTTCATATTCTTTGACCATTTCTCAATTGGGGAATGACTTGTATTCCTATATATTTGGTTCAGTTCCCTGTATATTTTAGAAATGAGGCCTTTATCAGAGATACTGGTTGTAAAGATTTTCTCCCAATTTTCTGCTTCCCTCCTAATCTTTGTTGCATTGACTTTTTTTATACAAAAACATTTGAATTTAACATAATCAAAATTATCCATTTTGCATTTTGTAATGCTCTCTATCTCTTGTTGTGTCATGAATTCTTTTCTTTTCCATAAATCTGATAGGTAAACTATTCCTTGCTCTCCCAAATTGCTTATAGTATCAGCCTTTATTCCTAAATCATGAAGCCATTTTGACTTTATTTTGGTATATGGTGTAAGATATTGGTCTATGCCCAGTTTTTGCCCTACCATTTTCCAATTTTCCCAGCAGTCTTTGTGAAATACTGAATTCTTAGCCCAGAAGCTGGCCTCTTTGGGTTTATCAAAGAATAGATTGCTATAGTCATTGACTTCTCCATCTTGTGTACCTATCCTATTCCACTGATCCACCACTTTGTTTCTTAGCCAGTACCAGGTAGTTTTGATGACTGATATTTTATAGTACAGTTTAATATCTGGTATGGCTTGGCCACCTTCCCTAGCATTTCTTTTCATTAATACCCTAGATATTCTAGACCTCTTGTTTTTCCAAATGAATTTTGTTATTATTTTATCCAGCTCTGTAAAATAATTTTTTGGTAGTTCAATTGGTATGGCACTAAATAGATTAATTTAGGTGAAATTGTCATTTTTATTATATTAGCTCGGCCTAACCATGAGCAACTGATATTTTTCCATTTATTTAGATCTGACTTTATTCGCGTGAAAAGTGTTTCATAATTATGTTCATATAGGCCCTGGGTTGGTCTTGGCAGATAGACTCCAAATATTTTGTAGTGTCTACAGTAACTTTGAAAGGAATTTCTCTTTCTAGCTTTTGCTGTTGGGCTTTGTTAGTAATGTATAGGAATGCCAAGGATTTATTTGGGTTTATTTTATATCCTGCAACCTTGCTAAAGTTGTTTATTATTTCAAGTAGTTTTTTACTTGATTCTCTAAGTAAATCATCATATCATCTGCAAAAACTGATAATTTAGCTTCTTCTTTGCCTATTCTAATTCCTTCAATTTCTTTTTCTTCTCTTATTGCTACAGCTAACATTTCTAGTACCAAATTGAATAGTAGGGGTGATAATGGACATCCTTGTTTCACCCCTGATCTTATTGGGAATGCATCTAACTTATCCCCATTACAGATAATGCTTGTTGATGGTTTTAGGTAGATGCTATTTATAATTTTAAGAAAGGTTCCATTTATTCCTGTGTTTTCTAATGTTTTTAATAAGAATGGGTGTTGTATTTTGTCAAAAGCTTTTTCTACATCTATTGAGATGATCGTATGGTTTCTGCTAGTTTTGTCGTTGATATGATCAATTATACTGATAGCTCTCCTAATATTGAACCAGCCTTGCATTCCTGGAATAAATCCTACCCGGTCATAGTGTATTATTCTCATGATAAGTTGCTGGAATCTTTTTGCTAATATTTTATTTAAAATTTTTGCATCAATATTCATTAGGGAAATTGGTCTGTAATTTTCTTTCTCTGTTTTGAGTCTACCTGGTTTGGGTATTAGTGTCATATTTGTGTCATAAAAAGAATTTGGTAGGACTCCTTCTTCCCCTATTTTCCCAAATAGCCTATAAAGTGTAGGAATTAATAGTTCTTTAAATGTTTGATAAAATTCACATGTAAAACCATCTGGCCCTGGAGATTTTTTCCTAGGGAGTTCATTGATGGCTTGCTCAATTTCTTTTTCTGAGATGGGGTTATTTAGAAATTTTACTTCCTATTCTGTTAACCTGGGCAATTTATGTTTTTGCAGATATCCATCCATAATCCTAAGGCTGTCAAATTTATGGGCATACAATTGGGCAAAATAATTCCTAATTATTGTTTTGATTTCCTCTTCATTAGAGGTGAATTCACTCTTTTCATTTTTGATACTGGGAATTTGATTTTCTTCTTTCTTTTTTTTTAATCAAATTGACCAAAGGTTTATCAATTTTATTGTTTTCTTCATAAAACCAGATCTTTGTTTTATTCATTAATTCAATAGTTTTCTTGGTTTCAATTTTATTAATCTCTCCTTTGATTTTCAGTATTTTTAATTTGATATTTAATTGGGGATTTTCAATTTGTTGTTTTTCTAACTTTTTCAGCTGTATGTCCAATTCATTGATCTCCTTTTTCTCTATTTTATTCATGTAAGCATTTAGAGATATAAAACTTCCCCTAAGAACTGCTTTTGCTGCATCCTATAAGTTTTGGTATGTTGTCTTATTATTGTCATTCTCTTGAATGAAGTTGTTAATTGTTTCTCTGATTTGTTCTTTGGCCCACTCATTCTTTAGAATTAGATTATTTAGTTTCCAATTAATTTTTAGCTTATTTTTACATGGTTCTTTATTACAAATAATTTTTATTGCATCAAGATCTGAAGAGTATCTTTTGTTTTTGTTTGGGGGTTTTTTTTTGGTTCTGTCTCTTCTTTCTCATGACTCACTCCATTGGTCATAATTCTTCTCCACAACTTGACTAGTGTATAAATTAATTCAATGCGAAGTTATATATGGTAGTTATATGAGATTCCATGCCGTCTTGGGGAGGGAGAGGGAGGGAGGGGAGAAAAACTGGATCTCAAAATTATGTAGAAGCGCGTGTTGTAAACTAAAAATAAAAAAAAATTAATAAAAAAAGAAATGCAAAAAAAAAAAAAGATCTGAAGAGTATGCTTTGACTACTTCTGCCTTTCTGCACTGGATTGTGAGGTTTTTATGCATGGTCAATTTTTGAGTATGTGCCATGTACCACCGAGAAAAAAGTATATTCCTTTTTATCCCCATTCAGTTTTCTCCAGAGGTCTATCATATCTGCCTTTTCTAAAATTCTGTTCACCTTCTTAACTTCTTTCTTATTTATTTATAGGTTAGATTTATCAAGTTCAGAGAGGGAGAGGTTGAGGTCTCCCATTATTATGGTTTTGCTGTCTATTTCTTCCTGTAACTCCTTTAACCTTTCCTCTAGGAATCTGCATGCCATACCACTTGGTGCATATATGTTAAACAATGATATTGCTTCATTGTTTATGGTGCCTTTTAGCAGGATATAGTGTCCTTCCATATCTCTTTTAATTAAATCTATCTTTATTTTTGCTTTGTCTGAGATTAGGATTGCTAGACCTCCTTTTTTTTTTACTTTAGCTGAAGTGCAATATATTTTACTCCAACCTTTTACCTTTACCCTGTGTGTATCCCTGTGTGTCAAATGTGTTTTGTGTAAACAACATATTGTAGGTTTATGGTTTTTAATCCATTCTGCTATCTGCTTCCATTTTATAGGAAAGTTCATCCCATTCACATTCACAGTTATGATTTCTATCTGTGTCTTTTTCTCCATCCTATTTCCCCCCTGTTTATGCTTTTATTTCTCCCTTTCCCCTTCCACTCCTCAACAGAGTTTTGCTTTTGACTGCCACCTTCCTCAGTTTACCCTCCCTCTAGATTCCCGTCCTTTATCTTTACCATTTTCCACTTGCTACTCCTTCCCTCCCTTCTGACCACCCTCCTCCATTTTTTCCCCTTTTCCCCTCCTACAGCCTGTAGGACAAGTTAGATTTCTATACTTATCAGGGTATGTTATTCCCTTCTTGAACCAGATCTGATGACAGTAAAGCTCAAATACTGCTCTTCTCCCTCCCTTCTTTTCCTCTAGTATAATGTGTTTTTGTGCCTCCTCATTTGATGTAATTTACCCTTTTCTACTACCTCCTTACCTCTTCTCCCATAACCCTCCCTTTACATCTCTTAATTATGCTTTTTATCCTTATATCAGTTATTTTATACAGATATCCACAGTCTATGTGTATTCCTTTCAATTGTCATGATAGCTGTACTATTCTCAAGATTGACATATATATCATACATAAGATGATATAATCCTATATAAAGATGTAAATAATTTGCCCTTATTGATTAATAAGGTTTGTGGGGGTTTTCCCCCATTTACCTTTTTATGTCTCTCTTGAGTTTTGTATTTGAAGATCAAATTTTCCATTGAGTTCTGGCCTTTTCATCAGGAAGGTCTGGAATTTCCTTATTTCATTGAATGTCCATCTCCTTGCCTGAAAAATTATGCTTAAGTTTGCTGGGTAATTGATCCTTGGTCCAGCTCCTTTGCCCTTTGGAATATCATATTCCAATTTCTCCTGTCATTTAATGTACAAGCTGAAAGATCCTGCATGATCCTTACTATAGTTCCAAGATATTTGAATTGTTTCTTTTTGGCTGCTTGCAGTATTTTCTCCTTGACTTTGTAATTCTGAAATTTGGCTATAATATTTCTTGGGGTTTTCAATTTGGGATCTCTTTCAGGGGGTGATCGGTGGATTCTTTCAATGATTATTTTACCCTCTGGTTCTAGGACCTCTGGGCAGTTATCTTTGATAATTTCTTTGAAGATACTGTCAAGGCTCTTTTTTCATGGTGGATTTCCAGTAGACCAATAATTCTTAAATTGCCTCTCCTGGATCTATTTTCCAGGTCAGTTGTTTTTCCAATCAGATATTTCATATTTTTTCCTATTTTTTCATTCTTTACATTTTGTTTGACTACTTCTTGATACCTCATAGAGTCATTAGCTTCCACTTGCTCAATTCTAATTTTTAATGAGTTGCTGTCTTCATTTTGCTTTTGAGTCTCCTTTTCAAATTGGTTGATTTTACCTCTCAGGGTGTCATTTCCTCTATTTAGATTCTGAATCTCCATAGCCATTTTGCCAATCTTATTCTTTAAGGACTTGATTTTGTCAGTGGATTTTTTTCCATTTTTTCTTTTATCTACCTAATTTGGTTTTTAAAATCCTCTTTTAGCTCTTCCAGTAATGCTTTTTGGGCTTGAGACCAGTTCTCATTCCCTTTTGAGGTATCAGATGTGGGTATAGTGTCATTGCTATCCTCTTCCAAACTGGTATTTTGATCAGGCCTGTCTCCATAAAAAGAATCAATGGTCCTTGGTTTTTTGTGTTTTTCTTCATGTTGGTTAGCTTTTTCCTGGCTTTACAGTGAATTTCTGCTTTTGGGGCTCAGGGCTCTCTGTCCCAGGTTTCTTCTTCTGGGGATTGTGAGTTTAGTTACTGGCTTTGTGTATTATAATCTTCAGTTTCCTGAGGTGTGGGGGAGGGGTCTGGCTTCCTGAAGTTTCCTCTATCCCTTGGGGCTTCTCTCCAGCACTGTTGCTCTTCAGCAATGGTCTCAGCTGTTTGTTGTTTGTGCTGTTGTCTGCCACTTCCCCTGGGGGTGCAAGGGTATGTCTGGCCTCCTGGTGTTGACCCCTGCTGGCTCTGCCCCTCTGGGACTCAGGAACTCCCACTGCTCGGCCACTGAAGCCCCGTTTCTGTCTCCTCTATTCCAGCATTTTTTCCCGAGGAATTCTCGGGGTGGGGGGGGAGGGATTAGAGCTATTTACCTGGCCATTATGTCTCCCGGAAGTTCAATAAGACTCATTTCATATGTTTGGGCTGCAAGCCTCAGGAGTTGATGTCTCAGGGCCACTGGCGCTGCGCTGCTGCCTCTTGTCCCTTCCACAGACTCCTGTCCAGAGGCCTGGGGATCTCCACTGGTTTGAGGCACCCAGCTTTCTCCCAGCCTGTCTCGCTGGTTGGTTTCAGCAGCTTCTTCTGCTTTGGTGCTGTCTGGAGCAGCTCCACACACCAAGTGCTCTCCCAGCCTACAGATTTGTCCCGTTGTCCTTTCGGACTCTCCTGGCTTGGATATTTGCACCACTCAGACTGCTCACAGTTTCTAACACTCTCAAATCTGCTCCGATTCACTTTTTTATATGTATCTGACAGAGCTTGTGAGAGAGCTCAGGTAAGATGCTATTTTCATGTGGCCATCTTGGCTCCGCCCCACTTAGATAATTTTTCATTCCTCAGAACCAGATCTGAAATGAATCTGTGAAGCAGTAATTATGAAAAACTATGCAGTACTAGTTAGTCAATAAATATTTCTTAAGCACCCACTATGCGACAGTTATCAGTTAGAACTCATGAGGCAAAATAAATTATTTTGATTACATAAAAATAAAAGTCTTTCGTACAATAAAAGACAATGTAACCAAAATTTAAAAAAAGAAGAAACAAACTGAGAAAGCAATTTTCACCAGAAACGACTGTTAGAATCACTCAAATCTAAAAGGAATTGGTACACATTTATTAGAGTATAGAGTCATTTCTTATTGAGTAAGAAGTCAAAGGATATAAGTAGGAATTTTTAGGAAAAAACACAAATTAACTAAAAATAATGTCCAAACTCCTAAAAATGAGAGAAACCAAAACAGTTCTGATATAACACCTTCTACACATCAAGGACAAGTAAAACACAATAAAATTCAATGCTGGTACAGATTTGGAAAAACAGTTATGCTAATGCACTGTTTGTAGACCTATGATGTCATTCAATCTTCTTGGAAAGCAGTTGAGAATCACAAAAGAAGAGTCTTAAAAATGTTCATATATTTGACCCAATGATCCCATTACTAGGACAATACCCCTAAGGAGGTTATTGACAGGAAAAATAAAAGACCTATTTGTGTAAAAGTATTCCTAGCAACATTATTTGCTATAGTGGGGAAAACTGGTTACAAACTATGTGTCCAATGATTGGAAAAAACAAATTAGAGTGTATATAAATGGTATGGAATTTTTGTCGTAAGAAATAATGAATATGAAGCATATAAAGGAATATGGTTAAAAAAATTTAACATGATGTTATGCAGAGTGAAGCCAAGACCAAAAGAAAAATATACACACTGATGATAATTTCTTAAATAAAGACAACAATAATATCAGCCAAACCCTGAAATTAAATTCAGGAGTCATAGAAATAGACAGAATGGGTTTGCCACAACATTGTAAAAACTTATGTGCATGTTTTTAGTGACCTTTTTTAAAAAAAATTATAAATAACAGAAGTTTGGGGCACGTGTATAGTAATTTATAATCACTTTTTCTTTTGTTTTTTTCATTTTCATTTATTTAGTTGAACATTTTTAGTTATTGGTGGAAAGATCATTTTTAAAAAATCAATATAAAATAATAAGGTCCTTTCCATATGTCGCGTCCTACTATGTTCTTTATTTTAAGGTCCCTTCCAGGTCTGTATTCTATATCTTGTATCTAAGACTGTCTCATAATATGAAAAACTTGTAATCTTCCTACTCTGGAAAAGTGGGAAAATATATTCATGATATCCCCAGAATCCCGAGACCAATCACCTGCTCACAAACACACAATTCACCACATTGCAGAATAAAGTTGTATTGAAATAAGAAGTAAAATAAAAGAGACGCTTGGATAAACAAACATTGGTCCCCCAGAGTTTTCTCAATCTGAAGTCACACTACCAAATTTCATGGTTCCTCTGGCTCCGCAGACCCCTCTCCCAAAAGTCTTTTCTTGGCCCACTGTTCCACACCAATCGATGAGATATGAAAATCAATATCTTTATCCTTTCTCTCCTCATCTTCCAGCTCCTTGAGACCAGGGACTGTCTTTTGCCTCTTTTTGTATCCTTAGTCCTTGGCACAGGGCCTGCCACAGCACTTACCATTTATTCATTGCTCGATTGATTTCTCATGGTCTTTCTGACACTGTGTCACCAGCAAGCAGTCCACCAGTTTCTCAGCTAAGTCAAATCTCATCTTTTCACCACATAATGACTGTGGGACACTGCAATAAGGCCATTAACTAGCAGTTCCTTCGGGTAGCTTCTTAGGTTCCCCAACAACATGTACACATTTACATATAGGTATATATATTTACATGTGTATATGTTTATATATGTATGCATATATTACACATGCAAAATCTATGCAAAATTTAAAATGGGGGTGAAGCACTAACTGAATAATGATAAAGATGTATGTTTGAGACACACAGCTTCTTTCTCTTAGAAGCTTAAAGTACTTTAATTAATTATAATCACAGCTTATATTTCTATAGCACTTGAAGGGGGTGGCGAGGAGGCAGGCAGGCCTGTGGTTTAATTGGTGTAGGGAATTTCTGCTAAGAAAATTCCCTAAGTTCAGTCAATGCTGGCCTCTAGAAAGAGGGGTTAGGCTCTCTCTCACTATCTGGCTCAACATTGCCCCTATTCCAGAATAAAGCTTTGGGAAAGCTTAAACAAAATTTAGCTTCGACTTATGTTTAGGGCCTCTCTAAAAGGGAATAGGGGGAAAAATCCAACATACCAGGTAGATCAGACACGGAACAGCTGCTTCCTTCACACAGAAGAAATCGACAAACTCATATTGACAAAGACTTAAAGCATGATGCAGTATACCATCTTATACTTCCTCTTATACTTTCCAGGGAGGTTGATATTTAAAATATTAAGACATGGAATACTTAGTAGGACTGCCCAGCATCTTCACCATGGTGCCACACTGTGTGAACAGGTTTCTCAAAGTCTATATGCTTCCTAGCAAACCATGGGCTAGTTTGAGCTTCATCTCCAAATGAAGGGTAGGTGTGAAAACCTTATCCTGCTACCTGTCAGGGTTCCTCCAATTGAGGAACCCCAGAACCCCCAAACTCCTAAGGTAGCCATAGATCTCAAAATGCTCTCTCAAGGTCAACAGTTTGTCACCTGTGCTCGGGAAAAGATACAAAGAAGAGGTAGCCAGGGTCCATCAGGGTTACTTAGACATCATATATACTCCTGTTGCCATGTATGAGGGACCAAGATGGAAGGAGTGGTAGGGAGGGGGCAGGGAAGACAAGAGAGGGAAAAGCCACAGGAAGCCCAAGAGAGAATTCCCCCAGAGTCCCCAAGATCTGGACAAATAGAAAGAGAGGGCACCACAGGGCAAAGACACTCCCTTTGAGGTCCATTGACCTTGAGGTCCATTGAGTTAGCAGATTCTTGAGACTCAATGGCAAATCCTCTTTGACACAACCTCCTTCTTCTTCCAGAGGTAGGGGGATCACAGGAGATGCACAAGGGGATACATGGGGGTGAATAGCATATGGAGCTCCCTGTGCATTTCTTTCAGAAAGGGGGCAAAAGTCCTAAAGCCCACGCTCCAATGGGATCACCTCTATTGTGTCTTCCAGCTTCTAACCCTACCTCTCACTCTGATAACTTGAGGAGGGTATATTACAGTTATCCCTTCCACATCTGACTTTCCCCATCACAGTTTCCATATATCAAGGGTCAGCATAAGAAGTTAAATGGGAATTTTGGGGAGAGTTTTTTTTTTGCAGAAGTTGCAGATGACACATGAAGGCCAGCAGACAATACAGAGCCTATGATCAAATCCTTAACCCAAATTTTACAATAAGTAAACACTTCAAAAAAGAAAAAGAAACAATTCAAATTTCTTTTCTGGTACGAAGGGAAGACCAAAAAAATCTTACACAGATTTTCTAGATCACAGGCCTGGAGATGTGGAAAGGATAACTGCATTTTTCCTTCATTACTTAAAAGATAGAAGAAAGGAGAAAATATTCCAGCCCTCACTATATATTCTGGAAACTCCCTTCCAGCTCTAATATTCAAGCCTTTCTACAAGGCTAACTTCTACTGATAGCATGACTTTGCACACCCTGCTGCCCAGATGTGCCGCCAGGGGTTCCATTTCCTTTCCCACCCCCATCACCCTTTCTAACTGTGCTACACAAAGCCCACCCCCAAGTTAATGGAAGTCTCTTTTTCATTTACCATAAAAGTTCCCCTCTTAAGCCTTTTATTCTAAAGGAGGAAAGGAGAGAGAAAGCAATTTTATTTGGCTCCAAGTAAGAGATTTCAAATTCAATGACACTTCACTGATCCAGAGGTTAGTTCAGAGGTTTACTAGTAAATAAAGAACAACTGGGTCTGGGGCAGAGGGTAGGGGGAGGGGAGTTGGGGGAATGTATCCATGACACATTTTTAAGTTTAAGCTGCATCATTAACATTTTTTCCTATCACCTTAAGTCTAGACAGTGAACAAATCAATACATCAAGCCTTCATTTGCAGTATTTGCTGATTTCTAAGGTATAAACGCTCACACTGACGATTTAATAGGAGCGGGGTAACACATCACTGATTATTTGGCAGTCTCAGCTACCAAAGACCTTGTAAGCACCTTGAGGGCAGGGCCTGTGCCTCATTCATCTTCATAGCCCTGGGCAGGACCTTATACAAGAAGCATCTTGGTATAATGGAAAGAAGAGTAGCCTGGGAATCCAAAGAACATGGCACAGTGGAAAAATCCCTGATCTCGGAGTCATAGGACCTGAGTTCAAATCCTGACTCTGCCACTTACTACTGTGACTTTGGATAAGTTGTTTGGATAAGACTCTGAGCTGTCATTTCTTCTTCTGCAAAATGACGGGGTTGGACTGGATGGCCTCAAAGGTCCATTTCATTCTAGATGTATGATCTATGATCCTGGTTCTAGATCTGTCTGGATTTGAATCCCACTTCTGATCCCTAACTTAAAAGCTGCATAGGAGTTGTTCAACCTTTCTACGCTTCAGTTTCCTCTTCTATAAAATGGATATAATATTTGTACTGCTTCTCAGCGCTCTTCGTAAGGAACTAGGTGGCGCAGTGTATAGAGCGCAGGCTGTTGTTGTTTGTCCTTTATCATTGAAGAAGACCATGACATTGGGGAGGTGATGCCCTGACTTGCAAATCAATTGGATTTAAGTGAGGCAGGGCTGTGCAAGGTCACCAGCCTCATTGTCTCCTTTGGAGCCATCTGGGTCTAGTGACCAGATGTGGATCAGGATGACTGGAGATGGCTCCCCTAGAGCACAGGACTTGTAACCTCAGATCTTGGTCCAATACTTAATGGTTATGTGACCCTTGGCAAATCATTTAACCTCTGTCTGCCTCAGCTTCCTCTTCTGTAAGAGGGGCATGGTATTTGCACCTGCCTCCCAGAGTGGTTGTGATCAAAAGAGGTAACATTGATAACATGTTTTGCAAACCCTAAAGCACTATATAAATGCAAGCTGTTATTATTAGGGCAGCTAGCTGGTACAATAAATAAGAGTGCTGGGGCTAGACTCAGGAAGACTCGAGTTCAAATCCAGCCTCAGACACTAGCTGTGTGACCTTGGGCAAGTACTTAACCCTATTTGCCTCAGCTTCCTTATCTGTAAAATGAGCTGAAGAAGGAAATGGCAAACCACTCTAGTATCTTTGCCAAGAAAACCCCAAATGGAGACACAAAGAATCAGACACAACAACTGACCAACAACAACTTTTTTGTTGAGTCATTTTTAAGGGAATTTATACAGATTTAGCATACCCATTGTATGGACAAGGAAGCTGAGGCTCAAAGAAGTTAAGGAACTGGCCCACTTTCACACAGCCAGTGAGTATCTGAGGCAAAACTCAAACCCAGGACTCAAATCCAGATGCTCTCTGCCCCACACCTTCAGGCTAACAATTCCATTCACCTGGTGGTGAATCCTTTAAAGAGGATCCTCTCTGCATTTAACTAGCTCAGTAACCAACACACAATGTGTCCCAGGCCATCCTTGAAACCTTTCCAACTTAGTAGGACCTACTCTGTTTTGCTTCAGTAACACAGCTTTTGGGATCCCAGAGTCACCTCCATACCATGAGGCATTCATTATTAGTGGCGGCCTAGCACAGAGCAGCTACTTAATAAATATTGGTTCAATCAACAAGCATTTATTCAGTATCTAATACGCACAAGACACTACTAGATAAAAATGAAGTGATACTGGGAAGAGGGGGCTGAGTCACCATAAGGATTTAGTCCCTTGGGGCAAATCATTTCCTTCTCTAAGAAGTTCAAAATACTTTAGAATTCTGACCCCAAGATCAGGGGTTATTTCCACTGTACCACTCACTGGATGAGGATGGAAGGGAAAGTAGACCTGCGGTTTCATTGGTGTAGGGAACTTGAGGTAAGAAACCCCCTTCTATACCAGTATAGATCATGGACAGAACTTTCTTTACAACTTATTCTGAGGGAGTTGTCTGGCTCACTAAGAGATTGCGACTCGTCCAGGATCACACAGAATTTATCAGAGATGGGACTTGACCCAGGTGTGCCTGACTATGAGGTCAACACTCTCCCACTAGGCCAAGGTGTCTCTTTATTCTCAGGTCATCTCCCAACCAAGTTACTAACCAGGCTTGACCCTATTTATCATCCAAGATCAGCCTAGATCAGGCACATTAAGGGTAATGTAGAGCTTTAAGGTTGAAAAGTATTTTTCTCAAAAAAATACGTTTCTCAAAACTACCTAGTAAGGTATGCACTTTAAGTATCGTTGTTGTTGCTTACTTGTTTTCAGTCATTTCCAACTCTTTGTGATGCCTTTTGGAGTTTGGGGGGCAAATAGAACAAGATGGTTTGCCACTTCCTTCTCCAGCTCATTTTACAGATAAGGAAACTGAGGCAAACAGGGGTAAGTGACTTGCCCAGGGTCACACAGCTAATAAGTGTCTGAGGCTGGATTTGAACTCACCAAGACTAGTCTCTCTCACTCCAGACCTGGCACTCTATATGCTATACCACCTAGCTGCCCAGTAAATATCATTAATCATTTTTTATGCTTGAAAAAACTGAGGTATAGAGAAATAGAGGGTCTCTATGGACCCTTCTAGACCTAAATGCTAGACGTGATTTGCCCACTGTTATCCAGCTAGTAAGTGTCATAGATACTGAGACAGGCATTCTATCTCTGGATTCCACACTCTTTCCGCTAGTCCATGATGCCTCTTAGGAAAACCATATTCATTTTGACTCTTGTTTACATCAGACAAAGAAGGAACCCAGATAGACAAAAGGGCAGTTATGGACCTAACGTCACTTAGCAAATCACTGAAAAGACATGAGCCAATCCTAGGGATATAGAAACCAAGGGCTTATTGGGGAGAGCCTCTGGCCTACAGATGTCCAACAGAAGGCTGCAAGAGTCAGTCAGAGAGAATCTGCAGAAGACCGGCATTCCGAGGTCATTAACTACCTCGTCATCCTGGACAAGCCACTCAACATTTTATCCTCTTTAAAATGAGGGGATAGGGCCGGAACAGCAGTTCTCAGTGTGGGCCAAGCACCCCTGTCAGGGAGTCTGATAGGTCAAAACTATTTTGATAATACTTAGTTAGATGCCTTAGTTTCCCACATGGCAGAATTCAATAGCTATGACCCACATCAACAAATCTTTTTGAGGTAATCTTGAATAATTTTTAACCTTGTGACCTGAGAATAAAATGTTTAAGAACCACTAGGCAAGATCTCTAAGGTTCCTTCTAGGTCTTAATCTATGATCCTATAGCCTCCTTCTGTTATCTCCAATTCATCCTATGTTGTCTTTGTACATAGTTGTTTGTATGTTGTCTCCCCCCATTAAAGTGTGGCGTCTGTAAGACTAGGGGTAGTCTTTTGCCTTTCTTTGTATCCCCAGTGCTTAGCACAGTGCCTGACACATGGTAAGCTTTAATCAATGTTTATTGACAGATCGACTGAAGAGTTCTGTGACCCAAGGCCCAGGCTCCTCCCTAAACCCACTGGGTTCACTCCAGCATAATTCAGTTACAAGTGGATGATCCCAAACCCTCAGTTTCTCTTTTTAACTCTTGCCCCTTGAATTCCCCGAGAAAATCTCTTAAGAACATTCAAGGTGTAGCTTCTGAGAGGGCTGTGGCATACTGGGTAGGGGACCAGACTACATATCAGGAAGACCTAGGTTTAACGCCCACCTCTGACACACTCTATCTACATCATTCTGAGTAAATCGCAGCCTCAGGGCTGCCCAAACAATTAAGACTTCCAATTGTAAAAAAGACATTGATTTGCATCAGTGGAGGAATTTTCCTCACCAGGAGAACAGGACCATAGATTTAGAGACAGAAGGGACCTTAGAAGTTACAGAGTCCAAGATTTTTACTTTCCAGATGAGGAAACTGAGGCACAGAGAAGTGTTCCATAAATGGATGAAATAAATCATAGATCTAGTCCTCTCTTCTCCTTCCCAAAAATAACTTGTTTGTTTCCCCAAAATTGGGTAACAACATCCCCAATTCCCCAACAGGCACCCAATTACAATATGGGTATTAACTATGGGTTAGCCTTTATTTCACCTCACTTTGTAAGACTCATGGGATCTTACAAATGCATACAGTAACATAAAGTATTAAAGCAATCTACCATTTCTGAGGTGGTTAAACAATATTCTCCATCCGTCTTGCGCTGAAACAGCAATAGCACAGAGTTGTCAAGGTCCAGATCTTATGAGGCTCCATGGCATGATTTTAACCCTTTAGCTTCAGGGTAAATGTCTTCCTTCTGTAAGGACCAGGCTGTTGAGGAAATCTCTGTCTATGAGGTCCTACTTACTGAAACCTCTTACTTAGGAACTGTCAGGATCACTAATGAGGTAACTCCAAGGCTGGGAAGGGTCATTTTCAGAAACTTTAACCTAAAACACTGTGCTCATAAAAAGAAGCAAAAAAAGGAGAAGGTCATCAGGAACCGAGGGCCACTGGGGCAGGCACAACAACTTTCTATGTGCTTCTCCAGCAAGTTATAATTTTCGGTTCCTAAAAGTCCAAGTGAGAGAAAGTAAAGGGAATAAGTCATTTCAATCAATCAATACACATTTATTGAGTGCCTACTGTGTTACAGGCACTCTGCCTTTAAGGAGCTTACAATCTAATGGGGGAGACAACATGCAAACAAATATATACAAAGCAAACTATATACTGGATAAAAAGGAAATTATTTTTTAAAAAAATTTATTTTACACTTAAACACAAAATGAGAATAGAAAAAAATTGCCATGTATACAACAGACTATAAGGGAGGATTCAATATAAAACATTAAATTTCCATTTCGAGAAAACCTATATAATAAATACTATACATTGTTTTCAAAGTTGCCCAGCTTTTCTTCCTTGTTGGTTTTCTTTTGTTCTCTGCTGTGCACTTTTAACTTTATTTTCACCTCCCCCCACCCTAAAGAGGGCTACAATTAAGCGTGATGTACGTACGTATATATAGATATCTATAAACATGCACATATACACTCATACACATATATGTAAGACTGTAGTATGCTTATTTCCTCCCATCATCTGTTTCATTGAGGACAGATGGCATCTTCCTTCATAGGTCCAAGTCTTTCCATGTTTTTCTATATCAACCAGCCCATCATTTCTTACACCGCAGCAATATTCCTTTCTGGATTCAAACAGCATTTTCCTTCATAAGATCTTTGAGGTTAATCTGGGTATTTATAATAATCAGAATGACTTGGTTGCTTAAAGTTGTTCTTAAAACAATACTGTATACAATGTTCTCTTGGTTCCCCTCGGTTCATTCTTCATTATTTTCAGGAGTTCTCTCCACACTTTTCTAAAATTGTTGAGCTCATTATTTCTTACAGCAGAGTAATATTCCAATTTGTTTAGCCATTCCCCAACTGATGGGCATCCCTGCAATTTGCAATTCTTTGCCACCACAAAGAGAGCTGCTATAAATATTTTAGAACATGTCGGTTCTTTTCCATTTTCCCTAATCATCTTGGGAAACAGACCTAATTGTGGTATTGTGGGGTCAAAGGATATAAGTAGATTAGTAATTCTTTGGTCATAATTCCAGATTGCTCTCCAAAATGGTTGGATCAGGTCACAGATCCACTTACGACGAATTAAGGTCTCAATTTTCCAATTTTTGTCACTTTCCCCTCCTATAATTTTAGCCAATCTGATAGGTGTAAAATGATATTTTAAGGTTGTTTTAATCTGCATTTCTCTAATCAATAATTATTTAGAGCATTTTTCAACATGACTATAAATTGTCTTGATTTCTTTATTAGAAAACTTCCCGTTCATATCCTTTGACCATTTATCAATTAGGGAATGACTCACATTCTTACAGATTTGACAAAGTTCTTAATATATTTGAGATATGAAACCTTTATCTGAGGAACTGTCTATAAAATTTTTCCCCAGTTTTCTGCTTTTCTTCTGATATTGACTATACTTGTTTTATTTGTACAAAATTTTTTACTTTAATGTAATCAAAATTATCCATTTTACATCTCATAATACTCTCTATCTCTTATTCATAAATTGTTCATCTATCCATAAGTCTGATAGGTAATATGTTCCATGTTCTTAAATTTTTTTTTATAAAATCTCTCTTCTTATCTGGGTCATGTATCCATTTTGACCTTAGTAAATGGTGTAAGATATTGGTCTATGCCCAATTTCTGCCAGACTAGTTTCCAGCTTTCCCAACAATTTTTACCAAATAATGAATTCTTATCCCCCAAACTTAAGTCTTTACATTTGTCAAACGCTGGGTAGCTACATCCATTTGCTGTTGTAGATTGTATGTCTACTCTGTTCCACTGATCCACCTTTTTATTTCTCAGCTAGTACTAGGTACTTTTGATAATTACTGCCTAATAACATAGTTTAAAATCTGGCACTGCTAAACCTTCTTCCTTTACATTTTTTCCATTAGTTCCTTTGATATTCTTGACCTTTTGTTCTTCCAAATGAATTTGGTTATTTTTTCTAGCTGCATAAAATAATTTTTGGTAATTTAATTGGGATGGTGTTGAATATATAGATTAATTTTGGTAAAATTATAGTTTTATTATATTGGTTCTGCCTACCTATGAACAATTAATATTTCTCCATTTGTTTAAATCTGATTCTATTTGTGTACAAAGTTTTTGATGGTTTTGTTCATATAGATCCTAGATTTGTTTTGGTAGGCATATTCCCAGGTATTTTATACTGTCTAGAGTTATTTTAAATTGGGGTATCTCTAGCCATCTCTTCCTGCAGATTCCTGTTGGTAATATATAGGAATGCTGATGATTTGTGTGGGAAATTATTAAACGAGGGAAAGCACTATAATTAAGAGGGGTTAGGGAAGGCTTCCTGTCCACTTGCTCTAATAGACTACAGAGAGAGGGCAATTCTTATGACAAGACTGCAACCTTTCTTACTGTGAATCACTCATTATCTTGGAAGCAGCTATATTCGCTAGTACCCAAACACAGGAGTTTTCTGCATCTCCACAGTAAAGTGCTCAAGCAAATGTCTACCTCCATGGGAGGGTCCCTTCTCACAAAAGTCCACAACTTTTCATTTCATCAAGGTGATTGGGGGCAGGGGGAGACTCATCAAATGAATCGAGGGTTCCCCTGATCAATCTCCTTAATATGGCTCCGTGCTAGAAAGATATAACAAATTCGGTGTTGTTCAGTCATTTTTCAGCTGTGTCCCACTCTTTATGACCCCATCTGGGGTGTTCTTGGCAAAGACACTGGAATGGTTTGCTATTTCCTTCTCCAGCTCCTTTTACAGATGAGGACACTGAGGGAAACAGGGTTAAGTGACTTGTCCTGGGACACACCAGTAGTAAACATCTGAGGCTGGATTTGAACTCAAATCTTCATGACTCCAGGCCCAGAGCTCTATTATACTGCACCACCTAGCTTCCTGTATTATGTCCCAGTTTACTCATCTCCAAAATGAGGAGATTGCACTAGATGACTTTTGAGGCCTTTTTCAGTTCTAAATCTATAATCTTACATAATGCTGAGATGCCAGTTCCCCTATCCCATGAACATAAGTGTGCATAGGGTAGGTGCTGGCGTCCTCTGCGGGAAATGCTACATCAGCCAACTCTCTTCTCCCCAGGCCATCTATCCGGCACATTCCCTTCCCCTTCCCCCCCCCATACATACTGTTCCCACTTGTCTACAGTCACTTCATTTTGTTGTGTCCTCACATGTTAGCAGGAACAGGGTTGGAAGCAGGAGTTCCTGCTCTAAGCATAGCCCCCCTCCCTCTCCATATGAGGTATGCTTTAGGGATATTGATGTGGCTCCCACTTGTACAGTTTTGTTTCCTTTTATAGCAAGTTCTTCAAGGGAAGGACCAAGAGTAATACCAACATAACCTGGCCCACCCTTTATTTCCTCATATGCCATGAATTTGTGGTTACTCCAGCTTTTGGTCTTTTAACAGATAACTTCCTTATATGCCCTTTCATAGGGCTCTGATTTTTCTGAGCATAATCAGTTACATTTTTCATAATTGTCAACTACCCAGATATTTGCATCATGGAGTAGGTCATAAGCTTTTTTTATTTAGAACTGGAAAGGTTTATAGAAACACAATCACAAAATTTGGAAGTCAGAAGGGACCTCCACAGTCCAACCTATTCACTAAAAGAATCCCCTTTATAACATACCAAACAAGTGATTGCCAGCCTCTGCTTCAGCCTTCCAAGGAAGAAAATCCCACCACCTCTTGGGCAGCCCATTCTACTTGTGATCAGCAATCATCATTAGAAAGTTTGTCTTTAGTTCTGCTCATGTCACTCTTCATTATTTCATGCAAGTATAAAATAATTTCACAGACACGCACACGTGCACACGCGCACACACACACACACACACACACACACACACACACCTATTTGGATCTAATGGTAGCCATTGCTAGGATAAGAGAGGGAGGGAATAAAAAAAATGACATGACAACTTTATCATATATTGAAAAGGAATAGCAAGTTGTACATAATAGATTTGCAGTTTCATGTGCAATCATCTTTTTTATTATACTATGTTATGGAAATGCTTATTTTATTCCATAAATTAAAAATAAAATAAATAATGTGGAGGAGGGGTGAAGAAAGTTTTTCCTTACATAAAACCTAAATTAGAATCTTGGCAACTTCCACCAATTATAAAATAAATCCAATCCTTCCTCCACATCAGAGCCCCTCAAATTCCTGAAGACAGCTGTCATGTCTCCCAACCCCCCACCCTGGGCAGCATTCCTGTTCTCCAGCTTAGACACGTCCAGTGCCTTAACCAAACCTCATATATCACGTCTCAAGCCTCTTCACCATCCTGGCTGCCCTCCTACGGTCACTCTCCAGTTTACGAATGTCCTCCTTCAATCATGGTGCCTGGAACTGAACACAATATTCCAGATGAGATCTGAGAAGGGCAGGGCACATTAGGACTATAATCTCTCTATTCCAGGAAACCGTGCCCTTCCCAAGAACACATTTGCTTTTTTTCCCATCTCAATCACATCGCTGACTCAGTCCACCAGAATCACGGGCTTTTTCTAAAACAACTGCTGTCTAACCACGCCTTCCCACATCACACTTGTGAGCTGAGCTTTTTTGGACCAAGTGAAAGACTTACATTTATAGCTACATGACATTGACTTATATCCAGTAGGTCTCCCCATTTAATTTCACCTTATTAGGTTCAGCCCAATGTTCTAGCCTGTCAAGATTCTTTTGAATTCTGACTCTGCTTGTCATCTGCAAACGTGATGAGGCTCTCCTCTATCTTTAGTCAAATCACTGATAATAACGTTAAATAGTATATGGCCAAGTACAGATCCCTGGAGTACTCCATGAGAGACCTCCTGTCATATTGACACCAAGCCATTAACAATTCCTTTGAGTCCAACCAGAACCCGTTGGATTGCATTATCATCTAATCCATATCTCTCCATCTTCTCCACCAGAGTAGTATTAGATACTTTATCAAAAACTTTGCTAAAAGAGAGGTAAATCGCATCCATAGCGTTCCTCTAATCTACTACTGTAATAATGATAAAAACTTTTGTGGTTGTTCAGTCTTTTCTGTCATGTCTGATTCTTTGTGACCCCGTTTGGGGTGCTCTTGGCAACGATAAAGGAGTGGTTTGCCACTTCTTTTTCCAATTCATTTAAAAGATGGGGAAACTGAAGAAAACAGGGTTAAGTGACTTGCCCAGGGTCACACAGCTAATAAGTGTCTGAGGCCATATTTGAACTCAAGAAGGTGAGCCTTCCTGATTCCAGGCCTTGTGTTCTATCCCCTGTATTGCCTAGCTATCCTAAGTAGTAATAATAATAAGAAGAAGAAGAACTAACATTTATAAAGTGCTTCCTATGTGCCAGGCACTGTACTAAGCACTTTACAATGATCTCATTTGATCTTTACATTATTACTGGGAGTCAGGCAGTATTCCTACTCCCATGTTACAGATGAGAAACCTAAAACAAACAGGGTTAAGTGACTTGCCCAAAGTCACACAGCTAGTAAGTGTCTGAGGCCAGATTCGAACTCAGGTCTTCCTGACTCAAAGCCCAATGTTCAGCCCATTGCACCACCGAGCTGCCCCACGCAAAGATCCTATCCCCTCTATGACCCTCATTTTTCTCTTGATATAACTAAAAAAGCCCTTTTTGTTGCTCTTATCTCCCCTCACCATCCTCAGCTCATTCTGAGTTTTAATATTTCTGACATTATTTTTAAATAATTGTGACACACTCATATAGTCATTCTCTGTCAGCTGACTTTGCTTCTATCTTCTATACATTTCTTTTTTGAAGCTATAAGTTGGTTGGTGAATTCCCTGTGCACCTATCTTGATCTCAGACAAGTCCCAATTTTTCTTCTCTCTGGAACTATTTTCCTTTGAATCCTCAGAATTTCATTCTTACGCCCATTTCCCTCCTCAGCCAACCCTTCCTGAAGCATTCTAGTCCACGGGCTCTGACTATTTTCTCTGATCCCACTGGCATTTCATTCTCAAAAGTGAGGGTATATTTCAGATTGTGCCCAATTTGCCTCTTGTCCATCATAGACTAGGATGGAGTGGCCACTTCACCTCAAGCTTCCCATCATTTCCTCTTCAGGAAGCAGTGCCTCCTTATTTGTGAAAATCAGACCCAGAATAAAATTTCCCTTTCAGTCTATCTCCTTATTCTATAGATGAGGAAGCCAGAAAGCTGTGTTACCCAGAAGTGGACAGACTATTCAAATAGAGGGCAAGAGGTATCTCTCTAGTGTCTAGAAAGATAGTCATAATTATAGCTAACATTTATATCATACTCTGCATAGGCGATTTCATGGGAAGCAACCTGGTCAGCTAGATAGCATAACTCTTATCGCCTTTTACAGATCAATAAACCAAGATTCAGAGAAGCTAAATCACTCCTCCGAGGCTACACAGACAGGAAATTGTAGAGCCAAGACTCAAACTCAAGTCTTCTGAGTCTAAACCCAGTGTTTGTCTCTATACTTTGGCTAAATCTACCTCATGGAGGCCAGGAAAGAAAAATGGAAACAGGACACCCTACCCTGGGACCCTGGCATCACAGACATTTTCAGGGCGGTGGAATAAAACTCAGACCTCTCATATGGCTCCAGTCATAATTTCGTAAGCCCCAGGGTTTGCAAACTTTTCCAATACCTCATCGATTTCCCCCTTTCTGAGACTCTCAGACACTGTCGAAATATATCTTATATAATAAATACACTTTATGTAAGAAATGCCTATTGACTAAATGGTATCTTTCACTGGCAGTGAGGGTTCTCATGAATTAGTTGTCCAAACATATATCATGTGTGTTGTTTTTAGCTGGCCTGGGGGTACATCTAACATCACCACAGGTCTTTGGGTCTATGTGCATTTAATAGAGAAAGACCATAGGTGAATGTCCCCAGATGTTCTAACAGCCAATCCTTGAGCTGGGTCCTCTCCTTGAGGAGAAAACCAACATACTCAACAAGCACTTATTAGGCACTTACTGTGTGCAAGGAGCTATGCTAGATGCTGGGAATAGAAAGACAAAAAATAAATAGTCCCAGTACTCGAGGAACTTCTACTGGCTGGCTACAACATGTACACAGAAAAGCTTTTTAGGAAGAAGAAAGGAAAGGAGGGAGGGAAGAAAGAAGAGAGAAAGAAAGAAAGAAAGAGAGAGAGAGAGAGAGAGAAAGGAAGGAAGGAAGGAAGGAAGGAAGGAAGGAAGGAAGGAAGGAAGGAAGGAAGGAAGGAAGGAAGGAATTAGAGCCCAGAAGAAAATTACAGCCAGATCCAGAGGAAGCCCAACAAGGTGATGTATTAATTAAGGACAAAGAATGCCCATCCTTAAGGTTCTCACTCAGTACCCCTGCCTTACCAGCCTCCAGCTAGGTGCACAACCCGACTTGTGATTTAGGACCTGCACATGATTCCCTTCCTGCTACAGATACCACCCTCTACCTGTGCCCATTCAACAAGCAGCAGACATTGACTCTGCTCTGAAATGGGGAGGAATCAGTCTTCCTTCTGCTTGAGATATTCCCTAGATTGGAAACCACCAGACTGCAGATACTCTGTCCAGAACACCTTCCTGGCCCCCAAACCTGCAAAAAGCAGTAGACGCTGATTCAGCCTAGGCAGAGAAGGAGAGGGCGGATGGAACTAGGACAGAGCACCAGTCTATATGACAAGGGGGAAGAAAGCTACAAGAAAGTAGATTAAATTAATTGTTGGTAGGGAAGAAACAAGCATTTATAAAACTCCTACTACATGCCAGGGACTGTGCTAAGTGCTTTACAAATATTATCTCACAACAACCCTGGGAGTTAGGTGCTATTATGATCCCCATTTTACAGTCGAGGAAAACTAAGACAGATAGAGGTTAAATCACACAGCTAGTAAATGTCTGAAGCCAGATTTGAACTCAGGTCTTCCTTACTCCAGGCCCAGCACTCTATCCACTACACCACCTACCTGCCTCTAGTTAGGGACAAAGTACTAATTTAAAAAAGGAAGGAGAATAAAGCAAACTTTATTTTTAAAAATACTGTTGACGCAAATGAAAGAAAGCATAAACCTAACTCTCATAACTTTCAATGTGAACGGATTAAGCAACCTAATAAAATTAAAGCGAGTGACAGATTGGATAATAAAACAAAACTCTACAATCTGTTGCTCACAAGCAATGCATCTAAAAAGCAAAGATCTACATAGGGTAAAAGTGAAATGCTGCAACAAAATTCACTATGCATCAGGCGAATACAAAAAAAAAGCAGGAGTCGCAATCATGTTATCAGACAAAGCAAAAATAAAAAATTTTTTAATTGCCATGACAACTCGTGAATACCGTCTCCTAGAGGTTGCCGCCTCTATGTGTGGAAGGAGTCCCCATGTTAACAAGGGTGTAGTTCTTGATCAGTAGAGAAGAAGCTTCTGTAGGCATTGGAGAATGATGGTGGCAGAGTAGAAAAGCCTCCTGGCTCCCCTGGAAGCCCAGCTAAAATCCCGCCTTAATCCCTCTTAATTCCAGTGCCTTCTCTCTTTGATTTCCTATTTGTTCTGTACGTTGCTTGTTTGTGTACAGTTGTTTGCTTGTTATCTCCCCTGTTAGACTGTAAGCTCCTTGAGCGCAGGGACTGTCTTTTGCCTCCTTTTGTATCCCTAACACTTAGCACAGTGCCTGGCAAATAGCGGGCACTTAGTAAATGCTTATTGACCGACTGACTGAAAAAAATTGGACCTACAGACTAGAGAACTAGGTTTGAGTTACAACTAATATTCGCTGGCATTGTGGTGAAGGGCCCCACTGAGGAAGTGCTGAACCCCAGAGTCAAGAGATCTGGATTTTAATTCCAGGTCCAGAATCAGGTTTGGAGTCTAAGGACCTGGGTTTGAATCTTGTCTCTGCCATTTACGACCTGCATGACCAAGGACAAAATGCTCCATCTCTCAGTGCCTTGGTTTCTTCATCTGTAAAATGATGGGTTTATAGTTGGGATATCTTGAAGGTCATTCTTCAATTCTCTAAATCAGTTTCCTCATCCATAAAAGGTGGATGATGATATTTATGCTAGGCAGCTAGGTGGCACAGTGGATAGAACACTAGGCGCATCTTCCTGTGTTCAGATCTGGTCTCAGACACTAGCTGTGTGACCCCGGGTAAGTCATTTAATCCTGTCTGCCTCAGTTTCCTCATCTGTTAAATGAGCTGGAGAAGGAGATGGCAAACCGCTCCAGTATCTCTCCCAAGAAAACCCCAAATGGGGTCACGAAGAGTTGGACACAACTGAAACAACTGAGCAACAATATTTACACTGCCTTCCTCACAGGATTGTTACAGGAAATTTTAATTAAAATGTTAAAATGTATTTAATACATTTTGATTAAATTAATACTTTAAAGACATGGTTTCGCTGAAGTGGGTGCTCCCGCTTCTGCCATAAAGCTCAACTTTACAATCCTCAGAGGATGTTTTCTTGAATTCCTGCGATCAAAATAACTCATCTGGTGGCCAATCCTTGAGCCACTTGCACACAAGCTAGGCTGGTCCTTGAAGGATGGACTCTTGCAAGCTTCTCAGCTTGGCAGGACCGTCCAGAGTCTGTATTCACTGACCTGGCATTCAAGAACTCAGTCACCTCCGTGCCACGAGGAAGAGCTGGGGGGAAAAACCAAAACTAAATGAATGCAAATTTAATTTTAAACGTTATTACTTTGTGGCATAAAGGATGTCATCAAAGAGAAGGCAGGTGGGCTAAACATGTAGTTAGAGCAAGAAATAAAGATAATAGCCCTTTAGGGTTTGCAAAGCACTTTACATACATTACCTCATTGGAGCCTCACATCAACCCTGGGAGGTTATGTTCTACAGATAAGCCCCATTTTAGAGATGAGGAAAGGGAAGTATCTCGCCTAGGCCCAGTGCCAAAAATCAAGATTCCCACCCATATCCTCCTGACTCTGTGTCTACTGCTATACGATTTATACATACATACATACATACATACATATGTACACACACATATATTATACATACACACATAAATAATACTATGCATACTATATAGTATACTATACTGTCTATAATACTATATATACTATCTATATCTAGCTATCTCAATATCAGTATCTACATATCTATATCTATATCTAATATATATACATATACATAACAGATGTAGAATCTTTGTTCTGGACTGGTACTTGGGTAATGTTAGCAACAACAATAACAGCCTATAACATATATATATATATATGTATATATACATATATATTCAAAAGTAAATGTAATAAAAAAAGGCATCAATTTTTAAAAAGAAATTAAGAAAATTTAGATATATAAGTAATAGGGCTAGAAATGTAAGGCAGAGGAAAGAGGTCTGGCTCTGCACGTAGAAGATGTGATCTGAACTCTGGACCTTACTAGCTATACAACTTCCGGGAAATCCCCTGGACCTCAGTTTCCCCTCTTGTAAAATAAGAGAGTTGGAGTAAAGGCAGCTAGCTGGTGCAGTTGATAAAGTGTTGGACCTGGAGGCAAGGAGACCTGAATTCAAATCCTGCCTCAGACACTCATTAGCTGTGTGACCCTGGGCCAGTCACTTAGCCTCTGTCTGCCACGGCATCAAAGGTTTACAGCTGAAAAGGACCTAAGATTTCATCTAGTCCAATTCTCTCATCAGGGAATATGAAAACTGAGGCCCAGAGAAATTAAGCGACTTCCCCCAAGATCACACAGGAAGCAGAATCATAGATTTAGAGCTGAAAGGAACCCAGGTGGTCATCTAATCCAATTCTCTCATTTTTCATTTGTGGAAACTGAGGCCCAGAAAGTTTAAGTACAATTCAATAAATGTTTATTAAGGGCCAGGCACTGTGCTAAGCACGATTGATACAAAAAGAGTCAAAAACAATCCCTGCCTTCAAGGAGCTTACAGTCTAGTGGGAGGGACAACATGCAAATAAATATATACAAAGCAAGCTATATACAGGACAAATAGGAAATAATGAACACGGAGAAGAATTAAGAGGATTTGGGGGAGGCTTTCTGTAGGAGGTGAGATATTAGTTGGGACTTAAAGGAAACCAGAGTGGTCAGTAGTCTGAGTGGAGAAGGAAGAGCATCCCAGGCATGGGGGACAGCCTGAGAGATGCCCAGAGCTGAGTGAAACACCCTGGAGGCCAGGGTCACTGGATGGAAGAGAACGTGTTAGACAGTGAGGTGTAAGGAGACTGGAAAGATAGGAGGGGGACAGGTGATGAAGGACTTTGAATGCCAAACAAGCATTTTGTTATTTACCCCTGCAGACAACAGGGAGCCACTGGAGCTTATTGAGTAAGGGGAGATACTTGCCCGAGGTCCAATTAGTAGTAAATGGAAGAGCTGGAATATGAACCCAAGTCCCTGTCTCCAAGCAGGCCTTATGCTTCTACCACAAGAGCCGGTGAAGTATTACATCGCCCTATTGGGTGTTCTTTCTTCCACTCCCATCCCTGGGCTCCCACTAATCCCTGCCTCTGAGAAGGTGTGGCAGAGACAAGCCACCAAAGCTTGTTAGGAATCAGAGGGCAGAATGAGAAACCAAGCTCCTTGACTCAAAGAAGGAAGGTCTCAACTCCCAGACAGCCCCAAACCAGACAAAGAATCGGAAGATAAAGGAACCCCCGTTCCTGAATGGAGAGTGGAAATCCCTGAGGCTTCTCCACATCCTCCCCAAGACTTCTGGGCCTAGACATGCTCTGGCCCTGGTGCATATTGTCCTATTTAAATCAGAGGCTGGGTGCTAGAGAGAATCTGACTGAGCATTGCGATTTAGCAACAGGTACAGCGGATGTCATTGCTCCCTCTGCTCTCAGCAGGGCCCTGTTGTGGGGATTTGCTGCTGCCACGCTTATCCTATCCATTTCATCTTGGTATTCCCAACCTGGAGCACGAAGTAAGTGCTTTAGGAATACCGATGATTTTGAATTCATAGAACCAGAGGATTTAAAACTGGAAGGGACCTTAGAGCCCAAGCCAGGGTGATAGAGAGTCAGGAGGCAGGGTTCACACCCTGGTGCTAGCTGGACTCCCTTCCACAAGTCTCTCCCCACTCCGGCCCATCCTCTACTCACCCGTCTTCCTAAAGGACAGGTCTGATCCTGCCACCCCCTCTACTCAATAAATTCCAACGGCTATCACCTTCAGGATCAAATGGAAAATCCTTCGCTTTTGGCCTTCAAGGTCCTTCATAACCTGCCCCACCCCAGTTTTCCAATATTCTTATATCTCATACACACACACACACACACACACACGCGCGCGCGCGCGCACATACACATCTTCAGATTCTGAGCATTTTCACTGGCTGTCCCCATGAATAGAATGCTTTCCCTCCTCATCTCCATCTCTTGCCTTCTCTGGCTTCCCCTGAGTCCTAACTAGACTCCCACCTTCTTCTGGAAGCCTTTCCTGTTCCTCCTTAATTCTACCTTTTCCTCCACTGATGATTTCCAATTTATCCTATATAGATCTTGTTTGTATGTTCTTTCCCCATTAGACTGTGAGGTCCTTGAGACCAAGGCCTGCTTTTTGCCTTTCTTTAGGCACTGAATAAATGTTTGACTACCCGATGGACTGATACCGTCCGTATGTATGACCCACAGAAAAATCATGGGATAACAGAATCAGAGAATTTCAGAGTTGGGTAGGAACTTACTTAGGTGGTCATTTTATCTAATTCATACCTGATAAAGAATCCCTACCATAACACATTTGACTAATGGTCAATTGCTTTCAAACTTCCAATGAAGAGGAACCCATGACTTTCCAAGGCAGCCCACTTTCTTTTTTTTTTTTTTTTTGGAGAGGGGAAGGCAAGGCAATTGGGGTTAAGTGACTTGCCCAAGGTCAGTCACATAGCTAGTCAGTGTGTCAAGTGTCTGAGGTCACATTTGAACTCAGGCCCTCCTGACTCCAGGGTCAGTGCTCTACTCCCTGTGCCACCTAGCTGCTCAACAGCCCACTTTCAATAGCTCTGATTTTTTAATACATTTTCCTTACATGAAGTTTCTTTGCAAATGCTCACCTAACCCTCCTAATCTTTCTCTCTAGAGCTCCTTCTCATGACAGTTTTCTGAGTCCCTGAGATGTTATCTTGACCCTCCTGCAGCTTCTCTTCTCCATGCAGACTGCCCTCTTCGGTATGCTCTCCCATTTGCCAATGCCCTTCCTAAAATCTGGTACCTAGCGCTGAACACATCATGCAGCTGAGCTGGCCGCAGCAGAGTACGGAGGGGAGAAGTTCCTTCTTCCTAGAGGCTATGCATTTCGGTGCTGTTCCAGATTAAATTTAATTTTTTTGGCTGCCACATCACACTGCTGACTCACGCTGAGCTTACGATCCTCTAAAACCCCCAGATCCGTTTTCAGACAAACTACCATCTCATCCTGTCCTCCCCCGCCCTGTACTTGTGGGGTGTAGATCAATTACTTGAACCCAAGTGTAAGACTCCAAGTGTATCTCCCTCCATTAAATTTCAACTTGTTAGATTCAACCCTATTTCCTACTTTCCCTGACTCTTTTTGGACCTTGACTATCATTCAGTGTATTAGTTGTCTTATCTGCAAACTTAATAAGGATGTCATTTATACTTTTATCTAAGTCATTGACAAAAATGTTAAACAGTAGAGGGTCAAGCACAGATCCTTGGGACACTCCATGAGGAGCCCACTACCCAGTATGCCTCTATCGTCTACCTCTATAAAGGAAAGGGGAATAGGTTGTCCTGTGACAATCACAGTGGGGTCTCTCTCTCTTAATCTTTGCAGACAAGATCCTTGCCAGAGTCCTCCTTAATAGGCTGGTCCTTCACCTAGAAGCAGGTCATGTACCTGAGAGCCAGTGTGGCTTCACTGTTTGCTGACCAACAACTCCAGGAGAAATGCCAGGATCAGAAAAAGAGTCTGCACACAACATTTGTTAATCTGACCAAGATCTTAGATACTATCAGTTGTGAGGGCTTGTGGAAAGACATGGCAAAGTTTGGTTGCCCAGAGAAGTTCATCAGTATTGTGCATCAGTAACATGATGGCATGCTCACACAGGTTTTAGATAATGGATGATGCTCTCACACTTTCCCAGGGCTGGGTGCCTGCCCCCATGCTTTTTAGCATGATATTTTCAGCAATGTTGTCAGATGCCTCCAAGAGGATTAAAACAATATCAAGGTCAGCTACCACACCGATGATAAATTATTTAACTTGAAAAGGCTCCAAGCCAAGATTAAAGTGGAGGGAGAGTTGGTACTGACTTTTTGTTTGCAGATGATTGTGCACTCAATGCCTCCTGGGAAACTGAGATGCAACAGAGTATGGCTCAAATCTCTGTTGCTTGTGCTAATTTTGGCCTGACAACACCAAGAAAACGAGGTTCTCCACCAGCCAGCACTGCACCATCAATATATGCAACCATAAGTTACAGCAAATGGAGAAGTTTTGAAGGCTGTGGATAAGTTTGCTTACCTTGGCAGTACACTTTCTAGGGATGTACACATAGATGGTGAGGATGACACACGCATTGTCAGAGCTAGCTCAATATTTGGGAGGCTCCAAGAGAAAGTGTGGGAGAGAAGATATGTCAGGCTGCCTACCAGACTGAAGGTCTACAGAGCCATTGTGTTTATCTCATCGTAGTATGGACAGTACACCTGGACAGTCTACCAGCACCATGCCAGGAAACTGAACCACGTCCATTTGAATTATCTTAGGAAGATTCTGAAGATCACCTGGCAAGATAGGGTACCAG
Source organism: Trichosurus vulpecula (assembly GCF_011100635.1). Classification (NCBI taxonomy): domain Eukaryota; kingdom Metazoa; phylum Chordata; class Mammalia; order Diprotodontia; family Phalangeridae; genus Trichosurus; species Trichosurus vulpecula. The sequence continues at coordinate 314,387,016 of NC_050575.1, forward strand.
ACACTGAGGTCCTTTCTTGAGCTGACCTGCCAAGCATTCAGACTCTACAGCAGAGAATTCTGATGGGCTGGCCACATTGTCTGAATGTCAAACAAGTATGTTTGCCTAAAAGACTATTTTACGGAGAACTCACACAAGGTAAGTGCTCCCATAGAGGTCAGAAGAAGCGATACGAGGACACTCTCAAGATCTCTCCAAAGAACTTTGGAATCCATTGTGAGGCATGGGAGACACTGGCACAGGCCTGCTTAGCATAGTGTGCCCACATCAAAGAAGGTGTTGTGCTCTGTGAGCAGAGCAGAATTGTGTGAATTTAGAGACTCCAAATGTTCACATGGACTATTTGTGACCAACCTGTAGCCTTCCAAGCTCATAGTGTCTGATCAGCCATAGTCAGACACGCTGTACTTTGACATAGTGATATCATTTTGGTCTCCTTCAAACATGAAGGACGACAACCCACCAAGATGATACTGAACTTTAATGACTGCTTTTTAAGTCCCGTCGTTCGACTAGTCCGAAATCCAAAAAATATACTGTGGTCTAACCTACATCTCTCCATCTTTTCCATAAGAGTAGCCTGAGACACATTATCAGATGTTTTACTAAAATTTAGCTAACCTGTATCTCTAGCATCCTCTTATTTCACCAGTTTAGAAACTCTTTAAAAGAAACACAGAAAAAAGGGTTTAGCTTGGCATGACCTGTTTTTGATAAAGCCATATGATCTTGCTGTCACCCCCTCTTCCTTTTTAAATATTCAGTGTCTCTTTAATAATATGTTCTAAATTTTTCCAGGAGTCTAAGTCAAGTTCACTGGCCTGTAACAATTCCCAGGCTCTATTCTCTTCCCTTTTTTGAGTGTTGGGATTTTTGCCATTTTCCAGTTTTATGACGCTGTCCCATTTCTGTGTCATCTTTCAAATATCACTGGCAATGGTCAGGAATCATATCTATCAGGTCTCCAGTACCTACAGATATTGTTCATTTGTGTTGGGTGACTCCAATTCATCTACAACCACTAGCTACTCTTTGATCATTCCTTAACTGCCTTGAAGAACAAACCCCATTAGCTTTTTTGGTTCAGTCCATAGGTTCTTCTTGACGTGGAAAAAAACAAAAGAAAAAGAAAAAGTGAGTAGCTCTCCCATCTGTCAACAGTGGCCATCATCCCATCCACCCAGAGCAAAAGGCCTACACTTTCCTTGATTTTCTACTTTTCGCCTGTATAGGAAAAAAGCAACAACTCTTTTTATTGTCCTTAGCTTTCCTTGATAGCCTCAGCTAGTTCAGGGCTTTAGCACTCCTAAGGTGAGGTTTTCTAATTTCTCCTATTACTTTGTCCTTGCGTTCATTTCCTGTATAGTATAACTCTTTGACAATCTAAGTTAGTTGGTGAGTTGTCTATGCATATATATGACCAATGTGGGTCAGGCTCTTCAGACAATGCTCATTTTTTTATCTTCATCCAAATTGTCATTTAACTTCTTGGAGCTTTGTGTAAAACAGGGAGGTTAATGCCTGGGTTACATGTCTCACGGCGCTGCTGGGAGGAAATTGCTCTCCAAAACTAAAAGTGCTATATAAATTAGAGATATTATTATTAGTCCATCCTCCTTGTTTTACAGATGGGGAAAATGAGCCCCGGAGGGGAGAAAATACTTACTCAGTGTCACACAGGTACAAAATAGCAGAGATTCTGACCTAGCTCTTCTTATTCCAAATCCATCAGATCGTGAATTGAATTGAAATTCGTGATTGTATCATTAAAACATAAATAATGTTCAACATGTGCTCAACTAGATTGTAAGCTCATAGAGACTTAGTAACTATGTCATCTTTTCATCTTGGTAGGCAAGGGGTACCTTCCCTTTCACTTATGGGCAGCTAGGTAGTGCAGCGGATAGAGCACCAGGCCTGGAGTCAGGGAGGCTCATCTTCATGAGTTCAAATAGGGCCTCAGACACTTACGAGCTGTGGGACCCTGTGCAAGTCACTTAACTCTGTTTTCCTCAGTTTTTGCATCTGTAAAATAAGCTGGAGAAGGAAATGGCAAACCACTCTAGTATCTTTGCCAAGAAAACCCCAAAGTTTGGACAAAGAGTTGGACAGGACTGAAACCACAACAAACCTACCCGAATTTGCTTTGTATAATTTGCATTTATTTTGACATGACAATGAATCTCTCCCCTGTAGTATGTAAGCTCCTTGGGGGCAAGCCCAAATAAGGTCACATCAGACTGGACTGAAACAAATGATCAGCAATCCCTACTTAGCACAGGGCCTAACTGCATATTTGTTGAATTGAACTAAATTGATTTTATTCTCCCACTCACTAGCTCCTACCCCTAACAATCCTTACCCTTATTACATTCCTCTATCTGTTGTTGTGTTTGTCCTTGCTCTCAAAGAGGACGATGACATCAGGGAAATGATGACATGACTTGCAGTTGACTTTGAGTGAGGGAGGGCTGTGCAAGGTCACCAGCCTCACTTTCTCCTCCAGAGCCATCTGGGTCCAGTGGCCTGATATTCAGCAGGATGACTGCAGATGGCATTCCCCTATCTACTTTGGACTTGGTGGAAGGGTACGGCCAGAGGATGGGGCTGTGTTCTAGAAAGGGGAAGGAAGCACAGAGAAGCGGAGCAAAGTTGACAAAACACGATAATATAAATAGAGAACCACCTCCCTTCCCTCCTCACATCTCAGGTACCAGTTTAATTTTGAAGTGGGAGCCCTGCCCATCCTAGGGAGGGGGCCTGTGACCACCTTCGCATTTTCCCCTCCCATCACAGCCAGTCCCAGGAGAGGGATGAATGCAGTGGGTGGAGAGGATAGGAAAGAGGAAAGCTGGAAAGGCAGGAGAGGCTGAAGGACTTAAAAAATCTTTTTCAAACCTGTTTCAAATCCAGAAACAAAGGCAGTTGGTACAGGATCTTCCTTACACTGAGCCAAAATCTGCCTCCGTCTAACTGCCACCCATTTCTCCTATTTCTGCCACCTGAAGCAAGAGAGAATAGAACGTAGTTCTGTTCCACATGAGACTCTTCACAAAACACAGAGACCATGATGCCCCTAAAGTATTCTCTTCCTGGATGGATCACTTCATACACACACACACACACACACACACACACACACACACACACACATACACACACATATACATGCATGCACACACACATACATGCATATACACAAACATCTGCAAACACATACATATACACACATACACACACCCTTGCTAGTAAGTAGCAAAACTGTGGTTCGATCCCAGCTCCTCTGACTCCCATCTAAACAAGTCCCCGAACCATCCTCTATATAATGCAGTTTTATATATGTCCTCTTTTCTAGGACGTGAACCATCCTTTCTATGATATGGCTCTTCCACCTCCTGGTAAGCCTTTCCAGTTGATCAATACCTCTCTTAGAACATCTTAGGATGTTAGAGTTGGAAGGATCCTCAAAGATCATTTTGTTCAAACCTCTTATTTTATATAAGAGCAAAACAAGATCCTGAAAAGAGAAATGCCTTGCCCCGGGTCTCCCAGCTGGCACGTGGCAGAGCTACAGCTCAAAACCCAGGGTCTTGATTTCCAGTCCTGGGCTCTTCCTACTGAACCTCACAGTCTTGGGCAAGATGACCCCCCAAAAACATCAACGATTCTCAGGCAGAGTCTCAGCAATGAAAAATAACAGCAGAAGTCGGACTTCTGTAAATAAATCTCTTTGGAAATAAAGACAATAAAAGACCAGAGTAGAATATAAATATAAGCAGTTCCACTGTAGCCCAAGAGACTCACTGGGTTAACTGCTGGAGTGTGCTAAAGCTGGAAACAGCTCTAAATGGCTGGCAAAGCTGATTGTTAAATGTCAGTGTGAGCATTTACATCTCAAAAACTGGCTACATATCAGGACTTGATTTATTATTTTGCTGATTATTTAGACTTAAAGTATTAATGATGCAAATTAAACTTAAAAGTATGCACATACATTTACAGCTTCCCCTCTCCCCCCCCCCCCCACCCCGCAAAAAACTCTGGTTATTAAACATTTATTAGCACATTTCTGCAGAAGAAGGCAGAAAGAATGAAGTCATCACCAAACTACAGGCCTGGTATCTGCAAAATAATAATAATTAATTATAATAATAGCAACTGATAGTTAAACTTAAGATTTAAGCACAAAGGGCCTAGGGATTAAAGTAACTCACCTGATGTCACATAGGTAATAAATAACAAAGCCGTGATTCAAACCCAGGTCTTCTGCCTCTAAATCTTGCGCCCACATGGTAATTTGACATTTATTACATCACTAAGGTATCTTTTTTTTTCCTCTTTGTTTATTATTGTTGGGTGGAAGGCGTGTCTAGCAGACATGAACACCATGTTCTTTTGGAAGGAACTTATCCACCAGAAGCTTGTGCAGGCACTTAGCACAGGACTGATGACAACCCGGACTCTTCCTATCTGTTCAGTCTTCTTACACTTTACTCCCCACATCCCCCACCATGGCCTCTGCAATCCAGCCACACCAGCCTCCTTGCTAGGCTTCACACAAAACACTCCTTCCCTACACTCCAAGCATTTTCACTGGGTATCTCCCATGCCTAGGATTCTCTCAGTCCTCATCTCAGCCTCCTAGCTTCTTTCAAGTCCCACCTTCTACAAGTAGTCTTTCCAGATCATCCTCAATGTTAGTACCTTCCCTTTGTTAATTAACTTCAATTATCTATCCTGGTTTGTACATAGTTACTTGTGTATTTGTCTTCCAATTAGACTGTGAGCTCCTTGAGAACAAGGATTGTCTTTTGCTTTTCTTTATATCCCTGCACTTAGCACAGTGCCTGGTGCGTAATAATTAGGTACTTAATAAATATTCGGTGACTTGACTTGACTATGTGACCTCAACACATTGACTCAATAGGCACACTTTCAGAGTCAAACTCCATAACTTAAGTTTCACAACTCTCAAACTGCAATGGAGGTTTCACAAGGGATAAGATGCAGCCTGTGAGAGATGGGCTGGGAGCCAGGGCATGGGAGCCAGGAACAGAGGAGAAGGAGCTACATATAGATCACACTGGAGCTAGGACTCCCTGATCTAAGTGTCTGCAGGAAGTATTCTACCATCTGGTTTCTAAGAGGAAGCAACAAGGTACTTGAAATATTCTGCAGTTCTGAAGCACCTCCAAGATACTGAGGCTTCAGGGTTCCTGTACTGAGACAGAACTCCAGGAATGGAGTTTTTAGCATTCATCCACTCAACAAGTCATTAACATCCTTTCCATCCCCAAGCTGGCAGTGCCATCCTGGGAAGCCAGCATGGGAAACAGATACTAGGGGGGAAAAGGAAGTGATCCTGCGGGAGTGCTTGGAGATGCACCCCTCTGTAACAGATCTATGCATGAATGAAACTGCTTTAGCCTCTCTCCCACTGTATTAAACATATAGTAAGATTAGATAGGGAGGAGACATGAAGCCTCAAGTCCCTAGTGGTATAGGAAATAGTAGCCTTGGGAAATGGGTGGTGGAAATGTATGTTGCTTGACAGAGGTAAAGGAATGTGCCAGGAAGGAAGGAACGAAGGAACGAAGGAAATAAGGAAGGAAAAAAAGAAGGAAAAAAGGAAGGAAGGCAATGAGAATTTATTAGGTATCTAATAGGTTTATTATGTGTACCAGATGCACTACTAAGCACTTTTGTAAATAGCACATTTGATCCTCACAACAACCCCGGAAAGTACAATTGAGGCAACTGAGGAAGATAGGTTAAATGACTTGCCCAGTGTCACACAGCTAGTAAGTGCCCGAGACTGGATTTGAACTTAGGTCTTCCTGACTCCAAATTCAGTGCTCTATTTCAGCACCTAACTGCCCATGGTGCTGCCTGGTTTATTCTAGCTTGCCTGGTGAGGTTCTATTGAAATGGAGCCTCCTGAGTTTATGTGTTGAGATAGATAATTAGCCCTTCAGTATCAAGAACCAGGGTAAGTGCCTATGAATGGATCAAGGAGAACAGCCAAGGAAAGATGAATCTTGTTGACAAGGTCCACAGCATATATATTATCACAGACTTACCAATGAGGTCTAGAAGAAGGGCTTGATGGGCAGGCTGACGTAAAGCAGGTAGTTTTGAAAGGAAAGTGATTCGCCTAGAAAGGATGCCATATTGGTTGGCTTAATGGATGAACCAGGGGATAGTGAGGGAATGATGATAGCTTAGAAATAGTCCTGGATTAGGCGAGGAGATCACACTTCCAGAGAACAGGGAACTCAAGTGCCAGTCTAGGCCCTTAGAGTTAAGAAACCAGCTTCAGACAAAAGATATAGAACCCATATAAGCTGCTAGAAGCATCACTTCAAACCAAAGAGACGGAGGAAATAGGTCAGGGGTAATCAAAAAGAAGGCTAGACTGAAGATCTTTAGGAAGAGGGATGAAGAAGTCATGTCAGATTGGGCATCCAACCGGAAGTCCTAAGGAAAGAATTCTGGGGAAGGCCAGAGAGAAAAGGGGCTTCCTTTTCCAGGGAACCAGAGGCAGGCAGGGCTCTCACTCAGACCAGAATTGTCTACAAGAGCAGACATCTCTTTGAGGAGATCAGAGGAAAGGAAGAGTAGCTGGCGCATCTGAAAGGCTTCAGAACCAACCCTTGTCTGGAGAATTGCTTGTTGGAGCAGGAGTTCTTAACCTTTTTGCATGTCATTGAGCCCTCAGGATGTCTGGTGAAGCCTATAGACCCCTTCTCAGAGTAATATTTTTAAAGGGATAAAACAAAATGCACCAGATTGCAAAATAAACCAATTATATTTTAATATAGTTATAAAAATATTTTTTAAACAAATCCATAGACCTCAGGTTAAGAACCTCTGTTTTAAAAAAACACTGAAAAATTGAGAACTTAGCCAAGCCAAATTATTGGATGGAAAGGTAAAACTCGAAGGGCATCTAGTTTGTTATAAACTGAGACAGGGGTTGTTAATTGGCCAGCATTGGACTGGTTTGGTTGACATGTGATCATATAAAATTGTTGGATTTTGCTAATGTGCCATATTATGGCTGGGGTTTTTTTTTATTTTAATTTTGGTAATAATAATGAAGATTGAAGTAACACCTAGCAATGCCACATACTACAACAGAAATTACTCTGGGAGTCAGGAGCCCTGGATTCTAGTCTCAGCTCAACTGCTTACCAGCTCTGCCATCTTGGACTAGTCAGTAAGTTTCTCTGTGCCTGAGTTCTATTATCTATAAAATGGAGGATATTTGCCTCACAAGGCGGCTAAGAGGAAACTGTTTGGCCAACTATAAAGCACTTTAGAAATGTGAGCTGTAATTATTGGGGACAGATCATGTAATGCGACAAGTACCAGATTTGGAGTCAGAAGTCTTATGAACATGGGCCCATGAACATGTAGACTGGGATCTATCCTAGTGGAATTTGACCTCCTAAAATAAGGGTCAGGTTCTTTCTCTTGTGCTAATTTAGTTTTTAAGTCTCTACCCCAGCAACCAGGGGAAAGTTACTTAAAGGTAAGATTTGGCTCATGCCTGGGGTCTCCCCAAAAGGATGTAGAAGAAAAATATCCAAAGTATAATATCTTGGCTCTGAGAACTGAGTGACTCTAGGAAATCACTTCATCCTTTCGACTGCCATATTCCTTTTCTCTATAAGAGGGAGGAAGACTAGATTACCTCTTAAAGATCCTGCCCATTTGTATTATATATTCTTAAGTGGGAGTTTAGCAAGAAAAAGAAGGAAGAATCTAGTTTCTGTGATTATTCATGGAAGGCCAGGGTTGATTGAAAAGACCTGCAGAACTTTGTAAACATTCCCTTATTTATTGTTGTAACACATAACTATGCTTCCCCATGCTGCCCAGGAACAGTCACAACTTACGCAAGTAGGGCTTTGCCATGAATCGTGTATATCTTGGATGTAAAGAATCATTTGCATGTTGTTTCCCTCACTAGAACATGAGCTCCTTGAGAGCAGGGACCATGTTTTTGCCTTTCTGTGTTTTCCTGGTGCTTAGCACAGCGCCTAGCACATAGTAAGCATTCAATAAATGCTTTCTACGCTTTTTGATTGAGTGAATGAGTGACTTTTGTAGAGACCATGGGTGTGATGCTGAGAGCCCTATAATGCCAGGCAAGGCTAGGAGCCAAAAGCAGCAGTGCCAAAGGTTTGTCAAGATAAAACCTAACCAAGCCTGATCTGCTTCACTTACAGCCTCATTTCCTTGTTAAGTTTCTCTTCAAGTTCAAATAGGCAATCTAGGATATGCTTTAGATCAGGATAACACTAATTTTAAAAACTACAGAAATTTTCTCTCTGATCAAGACTCCCACACCACCCCCACTAGTCTAACTGGGGAAATTGCCTTCTTGTAGATTAGTTTCCCCTCTCCCTAATAGCATCAGACTAAAATTATTCTACGTGACCATATGCCTTTTCGTATTTTCAAAAAACATAAGAACACAAATAAGCATTAAAAAAAAAAACCAAGGCTTCCAATTTCAGGCTGCAAAAGCTACAGCTGGAAGGTGGGGGCAGGGGTTGTGGTCTTTTGTCCCTCTCCATTCCACACCCCTCCACCTCACTGATCAGAGGAAGGAAATGAAATATGGTTGGACAAGTAAAAGGAAGGGACTGTTTCCCCAGGCATGGGGAAGGAAGGGAATGGGCCTATGGAATGGACTCCCAGAATCTCATGAGTAACATGTGGGCTTCAGCCTCACCTGCTGTCTTCTTCTTTGACCAGTCCCGGCCTGCCTGCATCTGGCCCAAGTCTGTCCAGTCCCTTCACCTCAGCTCTATGAAAGAAGAACTTGTGACCCGTTCCACTGTCCCCTACTCATCACTGTCAAGCCTGTCGCATGTCCTGGCAAGCAAAGGGTCCTCGCCAAAACAGAACTGATACATAAGGAGTCCCAGAATCATTCCCTTTCTTCAAGGCCTTTCCCCAGAAGAAGAGCTCCATCACCACCACCATCACACCCAGAAGAGCTAGTGGCAAAAGAGCCAGAGACCTAGACCTTGAGTCAGGAAGATTCGAATTCAAATCTGGCCTCAGATACTTGGTAACTGTGTGACCCTGGGCAAGTCATGTAACCTCTGTTTACCTCAGTTTCCATAACTGTAAAATGAGGATAATAACAGCTCAGTGCTTGGTACATAGTAGGTACTATGATACATGCTTATTCCCTTATTCCCTCCCTCCTTCTCCCCCAAGATCAAAGTACCTGGAAACCAGAAGGATCTTAGCCATTCTAGCCTACAGTTCTCCAAAGTATCAGCAGATACAGAGTCAAGTGGTAATGTACTTCCCCAAATCCTAGCCCCAAGGTGTCATGGTAGGAAAGTGGATTTTGAGGTGGATGAGAATTGCTTTTAGAGAATTTAACAAAGGAAAGAAAGTAATCACATGATTTACAGCTGGAAAGAATCTCAGAGGTCACCTAGTACTATACCATCATTTGACAGAGGAGGAAACTGAGGCTAAGATTGGGAAGGTGACTGACTCTTTCAAAGTCGCATAGGTGCCGAACCAGGTCTTGAACCCAGGTCTCTTGACTTTGAATTCAGTCTTTTTTTCACTATATGACAAAAGTCATATAGGTTGAAAAGTTGTATAGATGATGCCCCAGTGTCTGCTCAATTTGCTCGGTCTGGCTATTGATCTGGGGGTGGAGACTGTATTTTCCCCCAAGGGGAGCTGAATTGAGAATCCTAAAATGGGAGATGAACTTCAGGTCCCCTGTCTGATGTGATGTGATCTGGGTCATCATGTAATCAGATCATTTAGTCTTTTATATTATAGGTGAGGAAATTGAGGCCCAAAGAAGTTAATTGATTTTTTTCCAGTGATCGTAGAATTGATATTGGCAGTAAGATTTTAACTTACCTCTTCTTTAACTCCAAGTCCAGAAGTGGGATCATAATTCTCGGATGCGAGTCAGTGAAGTCCTCCAACACCAGCACCCACAGATATGCAAAGGATAAAAGAGTCTGCTGGCAACTTGTGGATTTCCCAGCTTGGCGCCTACATGGGTACGCTTCCCAGGAGGTGATGTAGTGACCTACTTCCTTGTGGATCTCTAGCCATCAAAAACTCTATATGGCTGCATGCAGAATTTAGAGGATCTGCCATTGTCTGTGGACAGAGCACTATGGCAGAGCTACAGAGCTTGGGTTTGGTTGGCTCCAGGGGGAACGCAAAGGCTGGGGTGGGGGTCTAGATGCCCATCTGAGACTGAAAGGTGAATACAATAGATAAGAGTGTATGGGGCCATTGGCGGGGCCTGAGCCAAAGGGTCCTGCACCTGACATCCCAACTGAGAGTTGCAAGATCAGGGGCAAGTCACCTTTTCTAGTGATAGTATCTCCTGTGGGTCCAGAGACATAGAAGCTGGCTTCGAGCTACTTCATGAGTTTGCTCATGCGGAAGAGGGCGTTGGCACAATATTTAAGAAATCTAAATTTGGAAAGAAAGACAAATAATTCAATTACATTCAACAGCAATTTAACCATCACCTACTAAACGTAAAGCACCATGTTAGGTACTAGGACTATAAAGAAAAAAAATTCTGATCTCAAGGAGTTTACATTTTAGGGGGGGGGGGCAAGGTGTGGTGGAGGGATGAAACATATATACAAATAAGTATAATACAGGGTAAACTGGTGGAGGGAGAAGGAGCTAACAACTGTGGGATCAGAGAAGGCTTAAAAAAGGAGGTGGTACTGGTGGTGAGCCTTAAAGAAGGAAATTTAATCTGGGAAGTAAGGAAGAGTGTGTTCTAGGCATGAGGGACAGCCTGTGCAAAGTCATGGAGCTGGGAGACTGGAAAGGCAGATTCAGAGAACAGCTGGGAGGAGGGGAAAGAAAAGAAGGAGGAGAAGACAAGGAGGCAGAGGAAGAGCATAGTACTTTAAGGATTACAAAGTGCTTTACAAATTTTATCTCATTTTGTTATCACAACAAACCTGGGAGGGAAGGACTATTATGTTCTCATATTCCTGATGAGGAAACTGAGGCACACAGAGCGGCTAAGTGATTTGCCCAGGGCCAGAGAGCTAGTAAATGTCTGAGGCCAGATTTGAGCTCAGGTCTTCCTTAACGCCAAGTCCATCGCTTTAATCTACTGAGCCACCTAAATGACTCAGAGCGCAGACTGAAGCATTTTTTTTCTCTTTCATTCTCTCTCTTGAATTTTTTAAAAAGGAATTTGGCTAATGCAGAAATTTGTTTTGTATGATTTCATGTTTGCAATACTTTGGTATTTCTTGCCTTCTCAATGGGTGGGGGAGGAGGTGGAGAGGAGGAAGAGAATCTGGAACTAAAAATAAAATCAAACTGAATTTTTAAAAAGGAAAGAAAATAAATTACTAGCCCTGTCTTGTTATCGTCGCTAATCCTGTAAATTGTAAACTCCTTAAGAGCAGGGACTTAAGTTTTTTCCCTTTCTTTGTATATCCAGCACTTAGTACAATTCCTGGCACATAGTAGGCACTTAATAAATGCTTGTCAACTGGCTGACTATTGCTGCTGCTGCCGCCGCCGCTGCTGTTATTGTTCCTGGTACATGCCAGTCTTGTTTTTCTCTTCATGTTTTGTACATACCATCCCAGCTGAGAATACCTGGTCTCTCTGTTTACCTAAGTCCTGCCCTTCCTTCAAGACTTGGCTCAGGTTCTAGCCCCTCCCTGAAGCTTTCCCTGACAAATCCGGGTGTAGGAGACCTTTCTCTGCTGTGTGCCTCTGATTTGGCACTTGGCAGAGCTACCTTATATTATTTATCTCTACATCAAAGATTAAGGGATCTCTGAGGTTCCCTCTGATTCTTGGATGTTAGGATCACAGAGTGTTACAACTGAAAGAGACCTTAGAAATCGTCCAGTCTAATCCCCTCCCTTTGCTACAGATGAATAAATAGTGAGAATAACTAATATTAATAGCAAATATTAATAACAAATATGAATAAAATAATGACAAAAATAACTAAAACATACATAGTGCTTTGAGAATTACAAAGTGCTTTAATCCATTAACTTATCTGAGCCTCACAACTCTATGAGGTCAGTATTATAGGCATTATCATCCACATTTTACAGATGGGGAAACTGAGGCAGAAAGTAGTTTGGTGTCACACTTCAAACCTCTCAGTGTCAGAGTGTCAGAGAAAAGACTCAAACCCAGGTGTTTGCAACTAACACTCTATTCCCCCAATGCCTTACTGGTGTTGCCTTATCAAGATATGCAAAAGATCTATACAAACACAGATTTCAAAAGATTTTGATGGAAATCAAAGAAGACCTGAACAAAGGAGGGCCGTTCCATGCTCATGGCTAGATCCAATAACTGTAACAAAATGTGTCAATATTTTGCAAACTAATTTATAGATTTAACATAGTACCAATCAAAATCTCAATAAGCCACGTCTATAATTTTAGTAATAACAGAATTAATATGGAAAAGTAGACAAGTAAGAATGTTGAAAAATAAAAATATAGGAGTTGCCCTATCAGATTTCAAAATATATTTAAAGAAATTATTCTAAGACTGGGCAGGGACGGGGGAGGGAGAAAGTAGAAGAAAAGAGAAACAGATCAATGGAACAGAATAGAAAATCCAGAAATAAAACCCACTTATATAAGGGGATGATGTTTGATAAATCTAAGCCTAAAATTTACCACAGGAATGGAATCAGCATTCATTAAAAAGTGTTAAAAAATGAATGTAACTACATGGCTCAAAATCAGTTTGGGTGCTTCTCTCACACCATTCATTATAGTGAACTCTCCCTGGATCCATGATTTAAATTGTTGTTTAAATCATTTTAAGAAAAAGAACAAGAAAAGTAAAGAATGTATTCATGCTTTTCTCTTTTTACCTATCTGAAATGATGCAAAGGGGACTAGCAGCACCAAAACAGTACATGTGTAATGGGCATCCCACTTAATTCTGGAATTGGTAGCACAATGTGCAAAGCACTGGACCTGGAGGCAGGAAGACCTGAGTTCAGATCTTATCTCAGACACTCAATACCTGTGTGACCATCCATAAGTTATTTAACCTTTATTTGCCTCAATTTCTTCATCTAAAATGAGGATTATAATGGCACTTCTCAAGCTCGTTGTAAGGATCAAATGAGACAACATATGTAAAGTGCTTTTCAAGTCTTTAAGTGATATATAAACGTTAGCTGTTTTATTTTTATTGTTGATGAGAAATATCATAATATTTGGTTTAAGCCCCTATCCAATGTAGTCTTTACTAACAGGTGAATAAAGGAACCACAAATCAAATAGTAAAGTAATTGAGAAAGACGGGCTACATAAATAACGAGGGAAAAATGAAGCCATAGAAACATGCTGAGCCCCACCCCCTCTGACATACTCAGATAATATGTATCCCATTCACTCATGCTCTCGTAAGGAAAGGAGCACATGCCCAGAAAACTTATCCTCTGCAGTAAGGAAGAGCTGCAGCCTGAGTCCCATGTGCATAATACTCTTGTCTGAGTCTACAGAATTCCATTTCCTATTAGTATTGTCTTGGAACTCCACTGTTTTGGGGTTCTACCTGCTATCTGTTTTTATAAGGGCTGGGACACCTGCTGCCCTGTTCCATCACTCCATTGTAACCATCATTTATTAAAGCTCTGCCTTTTCTATTAATATAACTATTATCTACTGAAACTTTGCCCTCTGCTACTGAAGAAGGATGGAAGGGAGGAAGGAAGGAAGGAAGGAAGGAAGGAAGGAAGGAAGGAAGGAAGGAAGGAAGGAAGGAAGGAAGGAAGGAAGGAAGGAAGGAAGGAAAGAGAGCAGGAAGGAGAGAAGAAAGGAAGGAGAGAGGGAAGGAGGGAAAGAAGGAAGGAAGGAGAGAGGGAAGGAGGGAAAGAAAAAAGGAAAGAGAGTGGGAAGGAAGGAAAGAAGGAAGGAAGGAGAGCAGAAGAGAGGGAAGAGAAGGAAGGAAGGAAGGAAGGAAGGAAGGAAGGAAGGAAGGAAGGAAGGAAGGGAGGGAGGAAGAAGGTATGGGGAAAGAGAAAGAGAGGGAGAGGCAAAGCTAGGAAGGGCAAGAAGCACATCCTGAAGTGGGTTTTCCCAGGAGAGCCTTGAAACCCTGATGCTGGGCCCACACAGGCTAAAGTATTGTGTTACTCTCTGTTCTGTCTCTAGGCATGGACCTGGTTCAGTCCTACTAGAACCTACTCCCTGATTAGGAAGGTTAGTTTCCCTTTCTCAGATTCTACAACTCATTAAGTTTCCCACCTCCATGCCCCAGGGAAAAATTGCTTAAGAGTTAGGTTATAGCTTTTATCTAGGTCTCCCCAAGGGTCAGTTGATAGTAGAAGAGGTACTCAATATGCAATATTAATCAGGTATGGGATAGATAATTTATTTCTACGTACACAAAAAAATATGATGAACACAGAACATCCACAAGTTCAGATTAACAGAGTGAGCTAAATGGAATTCCCTAACTTAACTTATAACAACCGTTACAATTGGCTGAGAGGCTAATATTTAACCTTATTGGAACATAATCAGCTTGTAGTACTACTAATTAGGCATTTTATGTTTCACTTTGGTTCTGTACTATCCCTACAACTCTGCTGGATTAAATGGTCAGGCTTGGGCTAATCCTTTTCTTAATGGCTGACCTCTCCAAAAGTGTTGAAATAGTCACCACCTGGAGAGTGCCAGCCAAGAGACCACCAACTAGAAGTTCTGTTCTTTTATCCAACACATCCCCCTGCCCTCTTGTGCTGGTGATGGGTAGGGAAAGGACTAAGAGGCCACTCAGCATTTACCACACCATCGTAAAACACCAATTCTTTCCAGGGCTGGGCCCCCACATGACAGGAAGCAGCCAGGAAGTTTGTCAACCCCAAAAGGCACAAGCAATGAATCATCATGTCCTTAGAGCCTCTGGAAGATTCCAGGGAAGTTCCAGGTGCCCTCTCTCTAAAGGCCAATTCAGACTCCTCTAGAATTTACCCTCTATTTGTACCCTCCTTGGAACTTCAGAAAACGTAGCCAAGAGTCAAATTGCACTACATACTGCCATCAATATTATGCATTTATCATGCCAGTTTTTAACCCAATTTCTTCTTCAAAAAAATAGTCATCCTGTATTGGATACAGAACTTTGGGCTAGGCCAGGGGTGGGGAACCTGTAGCCTCAAGGCCACGTGTGGCTCTCTAAGTCCTCAAGTGCGGCCCTTTGACTGAATCTAAACTTCACAGAACAAATCCCCTTAATAAAAGGATTTGTTCTGTAAAACTTGGACTTAGTCAAAAGGCTGTACCTGAGGACCTAGAAGACCTCATGTGGCCTTGGGGTTGCAGGATCCCCACTCCTGGGCTAAGCACAGGGAGACACACAAAATTTGGATAAAATACCCTCTAGCCTGAATATGGAGTTTACACTCTAGTAGGAGAGTATAAGACAGATACCTGGGATGCACAATATTACACAGTAAGTGTCTTAGGAAGCATCAGTCTGGTTGTATCATTCCCCTATTCAATAAACTCCAGTAGCTTCCTATTATCATTAGTATAGAATATAAACTCCACTGTTAGGGCATTCGAAGGCCTTCCCAATCTGGTTCTAACCTACCTTTACAGATTTACTGTACATTTCCCCTTCTTATGCAAGCTATAGTCTAGCCAATCTGGCTTTCTTACTGTTCCTCACAAATACATTCCACACACTTTTCTGATCTCCAGGCCTTTGCATTGGTGCTCTCCTCTGCCTACTAGATACCCTCTCCTCAGCTCTGTCTCTTAGAATCCAGTCTCCTTCAAAGCTGAGCTCAAGCTCATTAGCTCTCAAGGTGTTAATGATATTATTTATTTTTTGTGAACTATTCTGTGAAAGCCTCTAATAGGATTTTTAGATAAATAGGTTTAACAAGATGAGGCTAATAGAAGATTTTTTACCCTGTTTGCAAAGTTTAATAAATCCTAGATGAAATGCATATACTGTATCTGGATATATAAATAGGTAAGCGGCTAGATGGCACAGTGGATAGAGCACTGGGCCTGGAGTTTAGGAAGACCTGAGTTCAAATCCAGCCACAGACACACTAGCTGTGTGACTCTGAGCAAATCACTTAACCCTGTTTGCCTCGGTTTCCTCATCTGCAAAATGAGTGGGAAGGAAATGGCAAATCATTCCAGCATCTTTGCCAAGAAAACCCCAAATAGGGTCATGATGGGTCAGATACAACTGAAATGAATGAACAACAAAATATAAATAGGTACTTGCTTGTTGACGTGTAGGGACTCTAGATATGCTGTGCCTTACACAAAGGTGGATTTCTAGATTCTTCTAAAGCTGGAAAGACATTAGAGCTCATATAGTAACAGCCTCATATTTTACAGGTGAGGGAAGTAAATAGAATATTAGCGCTGGAAGTGAACTTAGATCATCTAGTCAAACTGCTTCCATTTTATAGAAGAGGAAAATTGAGGCCCAAGATCACACAAGGTCCTGGCTGTGGATTAACAGAGCTATGACTCCAGCTCTGGGCCTTCTGACTTCAAATCCAGGGCCCCATTAGTGACATGGATGAGAATGGCTGTCCTTCAACTCTGTAGTTAAAAACTCTCGCACACATGGTGAGGGGTTAGATTGGAGCTCTTCCCACGGAGCTGGGCATGGGGTCTGGCCCCTTACCAAAGGCCATGCCCCACCAGAGGCACCTCTTGGGTCTATTGGCTCCTATAACCAAACATGAGTGAGGGGTGTGACAAAGATGACTGCCAACTCGGCTTTGTTTTGAGTGATTCATTTGGAGAATGACGGTTAAATTTTTATTCTCTCATTGGAGTAGGGGATAGTGGAAGGCACAAATTAAATTTTAAAAATAAAAATCAACAAAGAATATTTATACTAGGCTACATTTATTTCAATGTAACTTATTGTTGGGCAGTGGTATTGGTCTGAATTAAAACTCAGCCACTAAACGACACTGCCAAAGAGGAACGGTGAAAATACACTGAACATTCAACTATCCACAGCTCCTCTGTGAATGTTTACCATTTTATTTCTTAAGTATTTTTCAGTGCATTTTTATGAGTCTTTTTTGGTGGAAGAAATAAATAGCTGTCTTAAAACTAATATCCACTGCTTTATACAATGAGTACTCTTTTAGAAAGGACCCATATTAATCTCAGTTGGGGGGACACCCTAGACATCAGCCATATCAAAGCTCTATTTATAGAGTTTTAGAGTTTTCTCTTAGAGTTCTACTCTGGGGGTAGGGGCATAATGAGTTACAGAATGTGGGAAAAGTCTGGCTTGCATCTTTTAAGGAGTCAGGTACCCCCAGGACTGCCAAAGCTATCTTCTTAAAGCACGAGTCTAACCATGTTACCCGCCCCCCTATTTAATCAATTACAATGGACTCCAGGATCAAATATAAACTCTTCTGTTTGGCTTTTTACCCTTCCCAACCCAGCCCCTTCTACCTGGTTATCTTCTACCTTCTTATGCTTCACTCCCTTTCTCATACTCTAAGATCCAGAGGCACTGGCTCCCTTTCTATCTCTCCAAAAAACCACTCCATCTCCCAATCCTTTGCTTTTTGCTGAGTGTCCCCGGCACCTGGAATGTTCTCCTTCCTCACTTCTACTTTGCTTCCCTGTCTTACCTTCTGCAAAAAGCCTTTCCTAGGCCCTTTAAATACCAGTGCACTCCCTCTGAGATTACTGGCAATTGATTATAGGCATACTAGCCTGCATATATGTATGCATATATGCATGTTTATAAAAACCATGTAAATTTTACATATACACACATACACATATATGCACATATGTGTACGTACATAACATACAGAGTTGCAAGTTGTCTCCCCCATCAGAATTTGAGCTCTTAGAAGACAAGAACTGTTTTTGTCTTTCTTTGTAGTCTCAGCATTAAGCTGAATGCCAGGTACACAGTAAATACTTAATAAATGTTTATTGACTTGAGCCCAAAGTGGGAGCCCCCACATGGGAGATGGGTGCTTTCTTGGCCATAGGACAAACGCATGTATCATGTACGTCACTGTCAAAGGTCAAAATCCAGCTAACGTAAAAGAAAAGTAGCTAATGTTAAATTTTGTGAAGGATAAGCAGAAGGTTCTCTGGAAGCCCTAATCATTTCTTAGCCATGAGTGGTGCTTTGCTCAGGGATTACAGCGTTGTAAATTACTGTTGGCTCTTCCAAAATTGAGTATTAGTTCAGCCTCCTTGGCTAATGTAGACATCTTCTGGTTAATGAACCAGGATCTGAACTTTAGCCATAGCCCACGTTCAAGATTAAAAAAAGACTCGAGTTACTTTATTCAAGCCCAGCAGGGCACAACTAACTCTTTCTCTTGTGTGTGTGAAAGGTAAAAAAACAAAGCTCCCTGGATCAAAATCGGGAGACTCAGGTTCTAGTCCCACTTCTCCTAATACCTACCTGTGTGACCTTGGGCAAGCACCTCTGGGGCCTCAGCTTCCATATCTTTAAAATGGTGAAGTTGGACTAGATGATGTTAAATCCCCTCCAGCTTTAACATTCTTGGTTCCATATTCTAAGGATCTTTTTCCAGTACTGACAGTTTACGTTCTATTTTCCATGATCCCTTCCAACTCTGACACTCTGTTCTATATTCTGAGATCCGTTTCAGCTTTGACATTCTCTGTTCTAAGGTCATTCTTGTTTTCATATTCTCTTTTTCTCTCTCTATTATTTTCTCACTCCCTCAACCACCCTTCCAGATTCTCTGAGGCTTTCAGATTTTTATGCAGTTTACTCTGGGGAGTCATTCAGTTACCACTGAAAACATGTTCCTGACTACTTAGTAAGCAAGCTGAGTCTCCATCCTGATTCTCAGTGAGTACAAATTTGGGCTGTGGAAAGTCACAGACAAGCCAGGGAATAAGCAGCTTAATCCTTCCTGTCCCAGAAATGTAGTGGTGCCCCAATAGGGCTCCCTGTGAGAGTCTTCCCAGCTTTGGGGTCAAACCTCTCTCAGTAATGCCCCCTGAATCTCCCTTCTCATAGACAAGTCAGAATCTATACTATGACCTCAGATCACAGTGAGTAGAGGAACAATTTACTTAAAATAGAATGCAAATATGAGAACATTACATTGAAATAATCCCTCCCAAAGCATAGCCACCTCTTCCCACACATATCTGCTGGGGAATCTCTGGTCTCAAGACATCATAGCAGGCTAAAGGCACTCACAGCCACGTGTCAGCACAGGAACGGGGGTGCTTTGTAGAAAACTTGCTCGCATCCCCTGGGCACATCAAGCAGGAAAATGGCTGCAAGGCCTCTCTTCTTCATTTCCATCTGGCACTTTTTGTCCTGGCTCAAATCTTCCTTCTTGGTGCCAGAAACCCTTGGCCCCCTCCAGCAGCTTCCCAGTAGAACCCTCTGGCACAGAAGGTGAAGACAGTCTCAGAAGGTGACCATGTCACAATGAATCCTAGTCTGGTGCAGCAGGAGGGAGAAGGGCACAATAACTACATCCTTGATAAGATGGGATGTAGCTCACAGGACAACCTTGCTGCAATAGCCGTTTGTCTACCTTCCCGCTTCCATCTTCTCTTCCTGCTCAGTCCTGACCTTGGAGCTTCCCCTCCTTCATATTTTCTTGGATAATCCTGTGCTATGGGTACTGAATGTACACCAGAATTAGACACTAATGGCGGCTACTGGAAAACATAGCCATGTCTACTGGGACATGCCTCTTGTATATAAAAGAATTACCAGAGCTTAGACTTCCTCTAGCTATCTTAATGTGGTGTAATGATTCCATAGATTATATAATGATAAAATTTACATGATTCTAGGAAAATATATTTTTAACAGACCCAGTCAATAGTGACCTAGAGGGATCATCTAATGACTAGATGATTCTGTATTCTATTTTGATCAACATCTTTCAATATAATTGATTCCCTTTGCAATCTTAGGTATTTTATTTTATTCATTCAAAAACATTCTGAGAAGGGGTTCTTAGGTCTCACCAATCTGCCAAAGGGGTCCATGAAACAAAAGAGGTTATGAATCCCTGATTCTAGATCAATCCCCTCATTTAATAGATATTGAATAGATTTGGAACTTGATAAGGACTTAAGAAGTTAAATACCTTCCTCAAGGTCACACAGATGTATAAATGTAGCGTAGATGGCAGCCCCAGAGCTCAAACCCAAGTGTTCTGACTTCAGATATGACTGTTGTTCCACTGAATCAACCCTTTCCCCGGTTTCCTGTGAGTTTACTTACATAGCACAGAACCGCGGTTTTTAATTGTTCTTCCATGAATCCCTGGGTTCCACAAAAGTCTAGAGGATTCCACAAAAATAAAAGATCTGTGACGGTGAACAAGTAGAGAGAACAAAGCTGCTGCCATTCTGCTCTCTCAGTTGGCTACTCCCCAGGTGTGTATGCAAACAATGGGGAGGATCTTTAGAGATTGACACTGAAATTGATCAAATGTTGAAAAAGTCAGCTCCTTATTAGACTAGACTGAGTCACTGACTGTGCCCAATAATAAATGATGCCCATGTGAAAGCATCTTGGAAAAACGCATGTAAAGTAACCAAAGTCTTTTATATCCATGGAATTGGTTTATTTCATGATAAATACAATTTTGTACCAACAAACTTCATTAATAAGTAAAATGGCTGAGTTCACATAGAGAAGCTTTTTAAATGTTGAAAAAAACATATTTGATGAGGAAACATTCATCTACAAACTTAATTTGAGTACCATGTCTGAGATATAGAAGAAACATAAATATGTCAATAGATATCTCCAATTAGGGTTCATTTAGAGTGGTCCTGATGTCTGACAAATTACATTGACATTTGTCAATTACAATTTTTTTTAATCATTCCATGGTTCTGAGAAAATGGTAATAGAAATTATAAACACAACACAATCCATCTTAAGGCAAGGCTCAATTTTTTAAAATGAAAATTTATCATAGAATCACTAAATAACAGATTTGGAAGGAACTTCCAAAACTCTCTCATCCACCCCATACCTAAACAAAATCCCCCTTAGAACATACCCTTCAGTGATAAGTTTCTTCGGCTTCCTGAGGCAGCCCATCGTTAGGAAGTTTTCCCTTCCATTAAGCTTAAACCTGCTTCTCTGCAATTTCTACCTAGTTCTCCTATCTGCAGCCAAGCAGAACAAGTTTATTCCTCTTCCATATATAACTTCTCTCTCAAATACTTGAAGAGAGCTATCCTGTGTCTTCTAAGTCCTCTCTTCTTAAGGCACATTCATTTAGCTTTCTCTCTGCCAAATGGAGGACAACTCATAATTTCTTGACTCATTGGACTAAGTCATTTATCCTTCAAAAGTTGGAGGAAGAAATCAGGAAAACTTTTGTTCAGAATCAGATTCTTTTTTTAATAGTATTTTATTTTTTCCATTTACATGTAAAGACAATTTTTACCATTCATTTAAAAAAAATTTTCTCCCTCCCTTCCACCCCTTTCGCATTTCCAAACTGGTAAGTAATTTGATGTAGATTATATATGTGCAATCATGTAAAACATATTTCCATATTAGTCATGTTCTGAAAGAAGAAACAGACCAACAGAAAAAAAATACACAAAAATAAAGTGAAAATAGTCTGCTTTGATCTGCATTCAGACTCTATCAGTTCTTTCTCTGTATGTAGATAGCATTTTCCACAGGATCAGACTCTTGCCAACAAAAAAGGATCAGTAGTTTGAGGTAGAAATGATGGGAAATTTGGAGGAAACTAACTATTACATTTTAGAATGTGCATTTTATTATAAATAAGCATCTTATTTTAACTCTGTGTTTCCCCAAAGCCTGGCAGAGTTTGCCTCTCACAGAAAGGGTTAAATGAGTATTTATAAATAAATGAATCAAACATAAAAAGGAGAGAAGGAAGAGGAAAGAAAATTCAGACATGATCAGATATGTATATTAGATTTGGGGAGAGCTGATTTCAAAAGGTTCAGAAATAGGATAGAAAGAATTCCAGGAACTAAACCTGTGCATAGTAAGTCAGTCCAGCAAAGATAAGAAGCATTAGAAACTGAAATTCCAAAACATAAAGAGAATTTATGTCAACCAATGAGAAAGGGGAGAATTGTCTTAGGAGACTCATGGAAAAAAGAGAGTTTCACTTTCCAACTTAGGCAAGTGTGGAAAAGACAGAAGGACGGGTAACTAAGGATAAGTACAAACACATAGCATAGTATTGTAAGAATTACTCATGTAGGGCTATCTAGCATACACACACACACACATACACACACACACACACACATAGATGTATATATGCACAGAGTGTCCCAAAAGTCACAGGGCAGTTTTGAGCTATTAAAGCTTTTGAGACATGATATTGATATATGTGTGTATGTGTACGTATGTACACATGTATGTGGGTATTAGATGACGTCAAGACCCACCTAGGTTAGGCAGCCTCTCTTCCAAGAGGGAATGAGAGAAGATCTCAGCTTAAACCAAAAGATAAAGAATGATCTCACCCAGAGGAGATCCACTCTCAGCAGTATCAAGAAATCGTAAACCTTAGAAGTCCAGGAATATGATTAGGTTGGCTTCTGTTCATGGCTCTGAGGGCACCAGTCCACTATTCAATAGTCTCTCTCTCTCTCTTTCCCCCCCACCATCTCTCTCCCCCTCATTCCCTCTTCTTCCCTCACCCCCTTTCTCTCTCCATATATCTCCAAAGTTTCTCCCTAAAGTGTCTGTAACACACTGAAGTAAATCCTTTACACAGATATACATCATCATGCTCAGAATTCTCTCAGACAATAAGAAATCGTATCTCCCTCCTATTACAGCAAAGAGCACAGGGCTATTCTCTGCACCCCCCCCCAAAAAAACTGTTCTGGGCTTGGACAGAAGGAAGATTATAGGACTATTATAAGAATAGCTTAAGGGGTAATAAAGCTTAGGATGACCTGAGACTGTCAAGGAATGCTTAGGATAACTGAAGGTTTTGTGGTTTTGTTTGAGGCTTTGGGAAAAAAGGAAGAATCAAAGGACAGAAGCAATGCTTAGGTTGGATGGGACAATGATAAAAGGGAAAAGGCAGAAGTAATTATTTGTTTTTGGTTTTATTTGCCAAAAAAATTTTTACTGGATAGAACAAAATAGAAATGATTAATATGGATTTAAAACCCAAATCAAGTAGGGAGATAGCAAGAAAGCATCTCTCTGCCTTTAGTGAATTCAAGTCACCAAGCCCAGACAAAAACTATGTCCTGGGTATAAAAGGAATTGGCAAATATGATTTCTGAGCAACAGTCAATATTTGAAAGACCAAGGAGGAGTTCTCTTTGCCATGATGACTACCTGAAGTGGAGATAGGCTGCCCAGCTCTTACTCAAGCAGAACCCTGAAGTTTACACCAGACTTAATATTGACTAATTAAATATGAAAAACTACAATAAGTGACATCTCTGTCTTTGTCACAGGACTGAGCAAAAAGTTGACTAGAAGTCCATGGGAAACAGGAATGGAAGCTCCTCAAGTAAATCAAGCATAAGAACAACCAGAGACAGGAAACATAGAACCTTCAAGACCCCATGTTGAGAAACAACAAAAGCACAGAGCTCACTCAAAAAACCCCCGGAATAGCCAGAAAGCCCCAGGATGGGAACACTAGGAGCCCTGGGAAAAGACAACAGGCAACGACCAGTGACCAGTGCCCAGCTATGACAACCAGCGCTCAGACCTGAAAAACCCAGACCCAGGGGCTCTGAGGGACCTGTCACGCTGTCCTGAAACACTGGGGAAGTCCCTGAAGATCCAGTGCTCTGAATCCCGAAAATCCAAGAGGGACCTAACCCTGAGGGTGGAAGTCTGCACAAGAATGCTGAGGACATCAGGCAGGACCAAGAAGGGCAATCCACCCCACCCAAAAGCACAGCAGGGGATGGAGTCTGGCTCTGCCCTAAAAAGCCTCAATTCAGAAATTAAAGCTGGAGAGATGAGTAAATCAGAGAAAACACCATTCAGTATGGCAACTCTGGCTCTGCACTGGCTGCAAGTAGAAACTCGAAGAAAAAAATGGATTTTCCCCAAGAACTATATGAAGACCTAGAAAAAATGAAGTAAGAGATTTTTGAAATGCAATAAAAGGTAAGGTAAAATGAAATAAAAGGTAAGAAGCAGAAAGAGAGGAAGTTGCTTAGAAGAGGAAGTAGTAAATTTTACTCAAGTAATGAATTCCCTGAAATCTATAATAGACCAACCAGATATTTCATATCCATGAAATAGCAAGAAATATTAAAATAAAATAAAAAGATGAAAAAATAGAAGAAAATGTAAAGTATTTGACATCACAAACAACTGATCTGGAAAATTCATCAAGGAGAAAGCATTTAAGAATCACTGAACTCCCTAAAAGCTATGGGGAAAAAACCTGAATACTATATTTCAAGAAATCATAAATGAAAATTGTCCAGCTCTACTAGAACAGAAGAACAAAGAAAAGCTAGAAAGAATACACCAATTGCCTCCTGAAAGGAACCCCTAAATAAAAAGCCCCAAGAATATCATAGCAAAATCCAGAATTCCCATATCAAAAAAAAAGTACTGCAAGCATACAGAAAGAAACTGTCTAAGTGCCAATGAATCACACTCAAGATCACACCAAACCTTCTAAAAACAAGACATCTTGGAATATAATATTCCCAAAGGCAAAAGACATATAAATATAGGCTTACAATAAAAAATAACTTACCCTAGAAAGTTGAGTATAATTGGGGGAAGTGTGGGAGAGGGAGGAAATAGACCTTTAATGGAATCTAGAGGACTTTAAAGAATGATTAATGAAAAGCCCAGAGCTGAGTAGAAACTTTGAAATACATAGGAGTCCAAAAAATGTAAACTCATTTGAGCAATTGAAAGGAACTATAGGGTAATGTAGTGCTAACATTCTAATGGAGGAAAAGAAACAAGTGTCCTTTCAGTCATAACTTTAACGTCATCTAAGGGTATCGAGGGAGTTTAATAAGAAAAACAGAAGGAGGATGGTAGGAGGGGATTGGTTCTGTTCTGAGGGTTTTCAAAAGAGAAATAGATGGATAATTTTGAAATTACCATGTAGAATTTATTATATACTTTTTAAAAAAGTAAGCAGTAAAAAATGGAAATTTATGGTTTCATATATAATCTTGTTATGTACTATAGTGTATACAGAATTGCTTCTCTTTGGGGGGTTTAATTTCATAATTCAAATTTTTGTTAAAAAGATGGTGAAAGATAGAAGATGTGCCCCAGAATCAGAGAAAATATTGTCCTGATTTTCAAGAAGAAGAAGAAGAAGGAGGAGGAGGAGGAGGAGGAGGAGGAGAAGGAGGAGGAGGAGGAGGAGAAGGAGGAGGAGGAGGAGGAAGAGGAGGAGGAGGAGGAGGGGGGGGGAGGAGGAGGAGGAGGGGGAGGAGGAGGAGGAGGAGGAAAGTGAAGTTTGCAAACTATAGGCCAATGAGATTGATGTTGATTCCTGGCTAATTGTAGAACACATCATAGTCCTTATTGTTGTTGTTTGTCCTTCCTTCTAGAAAAGGACCAATGACATCAGGAGGGTGATGTTGGATTGGATTTAAGTGAGGTGGGACTGTGCAAAATAATCAGTCTCATTCTCTCCTCCAGCATCTTCTGAGTCCAGTGGCAAGACAAAGGTCAGGACATCTGGAGATGACCCTAGATGCAGTGGTAGACCTTGGCTTTTTTAAGCTAAGATCTTTCCCAGGTCTCAGTTTATCTGAGGCAACACCTATTCAGTGAATTAAGGCTAGGTAAGAAGCAAGGTAAAAGATGACCTAGTTTGCCTACTCAAAAAAATATGTGTGTGTGTGTGTGTGTGTGTGTGTGTGTGTGTGTGTGTACATATATATATCAAACTGGGAGAGGAAGACCCTCAGTGTTTCTGTCCAGAACAGAAACAATTGCTATTTACACTCACTCTGAGCCATTAAAACCCAAACAATGACCAAGTGAGGCTCGGGCTGGGATCTATTAATGGCCAATCAGTGGAAGCCAGAGTGATTTGGGTTTAAGGCATGGTCAAGTAGCTCCATTTGAATCCCAATAGGCTTTATCAAAGTATGGTTTTCCAGCGTTCTATTTCAAGAAATTATAAATGAGAACACATTATTAAAAGGTTAGTAAACAACTATAAAGGAAAATGATAATCACAAAGCATCAATAAGGCTTCCTCAAGAATAAGCCATGACACATTAACCTCATTTCCTTTTTTGACACAGTCAGTAGGCAAGTGAGTTGAGGACTTGAATTCAAAGCCCACCTCTAATACTACTTGTATAATCTTAGGCAAGTCACTTGGGTCTCAGTTTCATCATTTGTGAATTGAGAGGGGGCAGACTAGATGGCCTCTAAGTGTCCTTCTAGATCTACGATCTTCCTTCCTCAACATCTTGAAGAATGAAGCTACCATCAAGGCAAGCCAAGAATGTTATCCATTGCTCTGCTTCTGGCAAAGAAAGAGTTCCAACAGCTCTTTCTCATAATTGAAGTTGTCCATTCCTATAATATTCTACCTCCATGCTAGGTTTATGATCTCTTTTCTGACCTACTCTTACACTTCCTCTTTCTGCCCAGGTGGGCTTCAGTATACTCCCACAACAATATCATTTTTGTTTCTCTTTCTGGTGAGCCTTAACTACAGTATCTTTCCAAAGCTTCCCCTCTCCAATTCCTGAATTTCCTCATGAGTTTGTCTTCTTAATATACAATGCTACTCTGTCTTCCCATTGATTTATTTTGTGTCTTTGGAATAAGGTGGCTTGGTGGCTTAGTGGATAGAGCCCTGGGCCTGGAGTCAGGGAGATATGAGTTCAAGACACTGAGTTCAGACACTTACTAGCTGTGTGACCCCAGGCAAGCCATTTAACCTCTGTTGGCCTTAATCCATGGGAGAAGGAAATGGCAAACAACTCCAGTATCTTTGCCAAAAAAAAACCCATGGAGAGAGTCCATGTACTACAGTCCACAGGTTCACAAAAAGTTGGATATGACTGAACAACAAATACTCCTCCATAGCCCTATTCCATTCATGAGCCCCATCCCACCAAATCTCAATTATACCTAGGTATTCATATTGGCCACTTTACATTAAATGTGTAATCCACCTTCTTTCTGACTCATATTCCATGCATTTTCTATAGTCTTTTGAGACCAGGGATTTTATTGCTGTTCCTCTCTTGGTTATCATCTCCCATGAATTACTGGGACTCTCAACTGCTATTTTTCTGCCTACATTGTCCCTGCTACTCTCCATGGTAACTGGTTTGACCAACATATGCAGGCAATTGTCTCCCCCTGTCCTCCCCTTTCAGTTTAAAGCCCTCTTGTTCAGATTTCCAAGATTCTAGTCAAATATATTCTTATCAATCCTCATCAATTTGCATTTCACTCCTGGCCAAATGACCATCATTCCAATATTTTGAAATCATAGCTCTTATGTTTTTCCCTTTGATGCTTATGTTGTCAAGGAGGAGAAAGCCTGAGGAAGGAAGGAAGAAAAAGGCATCTATTAAGTCTCACTGTATGACAGGCACTAGTAACATCCAGAGCATGGAAATACAAAAAGCAGCCAGTCCTTACCCTCAAGGACCTTATATTTTAATGAGGGAGAATGAATGAATGAATGAATGAATGGAAAAAAGTATTCATTAAGTGTTTATTAAGCGTTCAGGTGAATGGTGTGGCCTAGGAAAGGTGTCTGGAGTAGAACCATTGGGCAATCAATTGACATGCCCTTTCAATAAACAATAGTAGCCATGCTTAGATTACATTTCCGAAAAAAAGAAATGGAAAAGGAAGAAAGGGGAAAGAAGAGAACCTGCACTTTAGTAGGAAAATGTCCAAGGTGGAAGAGCCAGTTCTGTTCTGAGGCCAAGTAGCTATAATGAGGCCTCAGCACATGGACAGCCCAGACCCAGAGCAGGCCTGCCAAAACTCCTCCAAGGCATGCATGATCTCTGAAGAGTGTGCAGGACACAGCAGCAATGGAAGCAAGTCAGAATCCCCCCACCCTCATGCGCAGTAGTTTGGCAAAATTAAGGAGACCCTCAATCATGCCACAGGAAGCAGATCTACTCGGGGGTCTGGTGGCACAGTGGAAAGGAAGTAGAACTTGGAATTGAGAAGAGTCGAGTTTGAATCCTGCCTCAGATATACCCCTAGCTGTATGATCCTGGGCAAGTTCCCGTCAAGTTTTCTCATCTGTAATACGGGCATAATATAATAGCACTTACCACGGAGGATCAAATGAGTTATTATATGTAAAGCACTTTGCAAACCTTAAAGAGCCATATAAACGCTAGCTATCATTGTTGTTAACAAGAAATCGACCAACTGCTGCTTCCGTACCTTTGCCAGGGAAGCTCCAACCACCACTGCTTTTTGCTTGATTCTGGTTTTGGTTGTATCATGCCTCATTCAGGAGAGTGCTGGTATGTTTAACAACCAGCACTCTGAAAATGTACACGGAACACTTTTAATATTGTTTAATGTTTAAATATAATAATGTAATATTATTTCATGTTGACACTTTCTCCATCACTTTAAGTCTAGAAAATCAACAAAACAATAAATCGAGCCCTGATTTGTAGCTGTCAATTTCAGATCTGTAAATGCTCACACTGCAAATGTAACAGTCTGCTGGGGAGAGCCTCAGTCTCCCCATCTGCTGCATGACTTTGTGGAGACTTGCGTCCAAGAGATCTGGGTATGAATCCAATATCTGACACTTACTAGTTATGTATTCCTGGGCAAGTCACTTAACCTTTGTGAGCCTTGGCTTCTTCATCTGTAAAACGGAGCTAGTAATATTGCTCTGCCTAGGAGTTATGGTAAGGAGGGTGTTTATCTACTTTAAACCACTGTGCAAATATGAGCTCTCTACCGGGGCTACAATGTTTCCATGGAGAAGCCACTTTACATACTTCAGTTAGGAATCCAAGAGTCACGGTAGAGCGTTGGACCTGGAGTCTGGAAGACCTGAGTTCAAAACCAAGCTTGGACACTTACTAGCTATGTGACTCTGGTCAAGTCACTTCACCTTGTTCAGCCTCAGTTTCCTCATCTGTGAAATAAGGTTAATTATAGCACCTGCTTCATCACAGGGTTATTGCGAGCATCATAGGAGAAAATACTTACGAACCTTACAGTATTATATAAATGCTGACTCTGAAAAACTATAAAGTGCCATAGAAATGAGACTTCTTGTTGTTATCAATATCGGTGTGGGCCCCAAGAGCTAGGGGAAATGAGAGAGAAGCCTTTGAGAGCTGTGATAGTGGTGGGTCTGCATCCTGTGACCAGTGAGTGTAGAATTGGGCTGTTGTGTGTTTATGAAGTTCCAGGTTTCATCAGCCTCACAGTTCAGTCACGGGACTTGGAGTAAGGGGTGCTGCTGAGGCAACAACTCTTTGGGTGGTGAGGTTGCGACATTGTCCCTTAGGCAGCTTGCACGCCCAAGTTAGGGGTGTGCCTAACCAGCTTATGAGGGCCTGAAGCTGGAAGTACCTACCTAGTTAATTGGTAGGTCAGCGATGACAGAGCACTCAGCATCACGAGCCTTTCATCTCCAGGCACCACTGGACTCCTGCTTGCACCAGCCACCATATCCTGGCTCCTTACCACGTGCCCACAATTTCCTCCTTCCCTTCACTGAGTGGTTTATCTTTTTTCCCCCACTTAATAGTATTTTATTTTTTCCAATCACATGTAAAGATAGTTTTCAACATTCACTTTTATAAGATTTTGAGTTCCAAATTTTTTTCCTTCCCTCTCTCCCTCCCCTCTCTCTCCCCAAGACAGCATGAATTCTGATAAAGTCTATAAATGTACAGTCATATTAAACATATTTCCACATTAGTCAGGTTGTGACAGAAGAATCAGAACAAAAGGAGAAAGCCATGAGAAAGAAAAAAAAGAGAAATAGTATGCTTTGCTCTTGAGAGGTTCATCTTTAAAGCATACAAAACTGGGCTTCTTTCTAGCTTGAGCGCAGGTTGCCACTGCCTCTTCTAAACCTTCTTCCCACTTCCCCAGATGTTGGTGCACTCTCCCCCCTCAAACTGCCTTATCTAAACATCTGCGTATTTGTTGTCTCCCACTACACTACCCCAGAGTAACCTAAGCTTCTCTATGTCAAGGAATGTTTCTTTAGTGTTCTTCCTGACCCTGTATTGCCATGGGACCAAGGGCTGGAGCTAAGAACCAAAGGCTAAAATCTCCCTGAAACTATCAATCAGGAAGAGGGAACAAGGTGGATCTGTGGAACAAGAAGGCAGAAGTTCATACCAATAACGCTGCAGACGTCACCAGCCCTGCTGCCCGTCTGAGGCTTCCTGAAACCAGCCTATAAAAAGGCAAGGTAGCCCAGGGTCCTGGGCTGGTGTTTCTAAGGCGCCTTTTACACTGCCAAGCTGATTGTGTTGCCAGGAGAGAGAGGAAGAATGCAAGATGAAACACCTGTGTGGCAGAACACCCCAACTGGGGAGTCTGGTTACCCCGGTGGCCTCCCCTTGGGTTTGCATCCGCCTGTGTTGTAGTCTAACCGCCTCGCTAAATAGGTGTTGTTTGATTGACAAAGCCTGCATACAAGGGAGAACAATTTAGCTGGCCCAAATTATTTTGTTTGTGCATCAATCCTAAAGACTAAAATATTAATTTGTGTAAATAATTCTTTATGCCTGGAGCAAAGGTGTTGCCCTATGAAAGGACTCGATGAATTTAGTTCCCTGGGATTAAATGCACAGAGCTTCACTGCTCTCCTCTAGCCTACCCACCCTCTGAGCCACCCTTTCATCTGGGAGACTCTGACTTCCTCCATGAAGCTTTCCCTGACTTCTACAAAAAGACAGCATCCCTTCCAAGATTCTAAGATGCTTTCATTCCCTTCTTTTCTGATCTCCTTCTCATAACTCCCATGACACCTCTAGTCTAAACCACACAATTTAGCACTTGACCTTGGTCATAACTGACATTCACACAGGATTTTATGAGTTACAGAGCATTTTTCAGATATTGTGTCATCTAATCCTCACCGTAGCCCTTTCAGATAGGGCTAAGGTGTAAGTTTAATTTTCCCCATTTTACAGGGAAAGAAATTGAGTTCCAGAGGGGTAAAAAGACTTGCCTCAGGTTTCATAAGCCAGTATTAGAGGCAGGATTTGAATTCAGATCTCCAGACTCCGATGTCACTGCTCATTCCACTGGACCACAACTATCTCTATTTTGTAGTTTTCATTACCCACGTGTTAATCTTCTGAAAAAAATTGTAAGCCCTTTGAGGAGTCATGTAATATGGCTCTGCCCTCTTGACCCATCTCACAGGGAAAGAACTTGGCCAAGGTCACACAGTCATTTAGTTAGTAGCAAAGATAGGCCCAGAACTCTGGTTTTCTGCCTCTCAGGACAATGTTTGTTTGGTTTTTCCCCATGTTGCTACATTGTTTCACTGGACATAGCAAACTGAGCACCCACCCTAGTGATCAACCCCTGGCATAGAAACTTTGTGGTTGCTCAGTCTATCCAATTCTTTGTGACCTCTTTTGGGGTTTTCTCAGCAATTTCCTTCTCCAGCTTATTTTCAGATGAGGAAAGGCGGCGAAGATGGTAACGTGACTTGCCCAGGGGCACATAGCAAGTAAATGTCTGAGGTCTGATTTGAACTCAGGAAGGTGAGTTCTATCCACCATGCCACCTTGCTGTTCCAGCAAAGACCCAAAAGAGGACAAAAAGCTACTCTCTTCTGTCACTGCTTTCTCCTGCCTTAGTCAACCACTCCTCAGATATTTTTGGAGACTGTGGTTTTTCCTACCAATACAGCCTTAATTAGCCAACCCTGTGCCTGGGACAAATAAAGTTGGGAGAAAGGAGGAACAGACATCACTGTGGCTCAGAGAAGAGTCTCAAGGCACTAAGGCACAAGGAGAAGGGGGCAGAATACTGCCAGAGTGGGTGCCCTGCCCAGGAAGGGGGAAAGGAGGACAGCTCCAGTGGCGGGGGGAAAATGCAGGAGCAGCTCTTCCAGGCAAGAAGTATGAGCTTCTCCTTACTGCGCTACCATCTTGGAGCACTAGGGCAATTCCCCATTGGTCCTGGGCTCGTTACCAAACTGGCTGAAAGTTTCAAGTTTCTTTACAACTTCACCCACCTCATGTGACCATCTGGAGCTTCTAAATTTGCCATCCTGGGTCTCCGGCTCACCTGGCAGTATCACTCCTCCTCAGGCACTCCTCCCTTGACCCGTTTGATTAAATTTGTATCAGGATTTCTCTTGTTCCTTCTGGCAAAGGGCAAAGGAGAAGAGAGGAGCAAACGAGAGATGGAGGAGAGGGACTGCAGGTGATGCTGACAGGTAGGAAGGGTGCATTGACAAAGCATTTTGCAATCTTGAAAGCACTAAGTAATTGAAGATTCTTACTGTGGATGATAACATTTGGCAGCAGAGGACCTTGGTGGGTATCCTGCTTCTGTTTCTTCTTGTCCATGCAACATTGAACAAGTCATTTGATTTCTCTAGGTTTTATTTTCTTCACCTACAAAATGGGAGAACTAGATGGTCCTCTTTTAAACTTTCAGTTCTAGGATGAAAAATGTACAGAGCTTATTCTTTGAGTTCCATGGGTGACTGCTAGAAAATCCTAGAAGCCTAGTGGGGCAGTGGATAGATTGTGGTTGTGGTTTGTCCTTCGTTCTTGAAGAGGACCATGACATCAGGAAGGCAATGCCATGATATGCAAGTGAATTGGATTTAAGGGAGGGAGGGCTGTGAAAAGTTACCAGCCTGGCTTTCTCCTCCGGAGCCATCTGGGTCCAGTGGCCAGAGATAGATCAAGACAACTGGAGTTGGCCCAGGATGCATTGGGAGACCTTGGCCTTTTTAAGCTAAGGTCTTTCTGAGGTCTCACTTTGAGTGAGATAACATTCAGTGAATAGGCCTGTTTAAGAAATGAGTCAAGGCTGTTATGAAAACATGTTAAGTATGAAGGTATATGTAGAACCTACATGGGATTGCATGCTGTCTTGGGTGGGGAGGGGGAAGGTGTGGGAGGAGGAGAAAATTTGAAACTCAAAAACTTGAGGAACTGAATATTGCAAACTAAAACTAAAAATAAATAAATTTTTAAAAAAAAGATGAGTTAAGGGAGCCAATGGCACTACAGTCAGGAAGGCCAGAGTTCAAATCCTGCCTCAGAAACTTACTAACTGTGCGACCCTTAGCAAGTCACTTGACCACTGCCTGCCCCAGTTCCCTCAACTGTAAAAAGGGGATAATAGCAGCACCTACCTCAGGTTTGTTATGAGGACCAAATGAGATAATATTTGTAAATGTGCCAAGCACGGTGCCTAGCATATAAATGTTAGCTATTAGTATTATCAGAGTTGAGTCCACTATCATCTTGAAATGTTTCACACATATAAATATACTTGTACATATGTAAATACATACTCAAATTCAACACATACAAAATTGAACTCATTCTCTCTGGCAGTTAGGTGGTACAGTGGATAGAGTGCTGCATTTAGACCTGAGTTCAAGTCCTGTCTCAGACACTTAGCTAGCTGTGCAAACCTGGGAAATTCACTGAGCCTCTCTCAGCCTCAGTTTCCTTATCTGTCATGTCGATAATAACAGATAATAACAACAACCCTGTCTCAGAGGGGTGTTGGGTGGATATGTATACTATAAGTAAAGTATGTGTATATAAATATAGTATATAAACTATATAATATGGTATATAAACTGTATGCAAAATGCTTTGCAAACCCTAAAATGCTATATAAAGGCTAGCTATTCTTATATTTCCTCCCAAACCTTTCCTTCTTCCAAACCTTCCTATTTTTATCAAAGGCTCCACCATCCTTAAAGACTCCCAAGTTTGTAACTTCAGCATTCTCCTCCACGCCTCCCTCTTCTTCACCTCACATATCCAACCAGTTTCCAAATCTTGTCCTTTCTACCTCCACAAAGCCTCTGGCATCCAACCTCTTCTCTTCATTCATTCAGCTCCCACCTTAGTTCAGGTCCTCATCCCCTTTCACCCCTGCCTCACCATTTTAGAGCACGAGGACAGTGTCCCATTGATCCTGAGCTGCTCACAGAGCTGTCTGCAAGTTCCAAGTTTCTTTATAACTTCATTGGTACATGTGGTTGGCACACCTACTACACCCTCTTCTAACAGCCTCCCAATTGGCCTCCTTGCCTCAAGTCTCTCCTCACTCCAATTCATCCTACACACTGCTGCCAAAATGATTTTCCTTAAGCACAAATATGATCATGTCACTATCTTATTTGGTCAATTCCAGTGGCCCCCTTTTGCCTCTGGGATAAACTAGAAACTCCTCTGTTTAGCTTTGAGTGCTCTTTACAACCTGGACCCAACCTATCTTTCCAACATCATTGGACATTACTGCCTCTGCATACACTGATCCTGCCAAACTGGCCTTCTCTCTGTTCCTCATGCATGAGCTCCCATTTCCGTATCTTTGAACAAGCCTGGGACACACTCCCTTTTTACCTCTTCTTCATAAAGACCCTCCCTTCTTTTGAGACACAGTTCAAGTACCATCTTCTGTATGAAGCCTTTCCTGCCCTGCCTCAAACACTGGTGCCCTTCCTCTCAAACTATTTTGAATGAACTTATTTTATAAATATTTGAATTTATTCAATTCAAAAAACATTTACAAAATACCTACTATATGCCAGACACTGTGCTAAGCTTCAGGGATACGAAAAGGGAGAAAAAGTCCCTGCTCTCAAAAAGCTTGTGATCTAATGGGGAAGAAAACATGCAAATAAATGTGTACAAAGCAAGCTCTATACAGGATAAATACGAGATAATTAACAGAGGGAAGGCCCTGGACTTAAGAGGGGTTGGGGAAGGCTTCATTTTAGTTGGGACTTGAAGGAAGCCAGGGAGGTCAGTGGTCAGAGCAGAGGAGGGAGAACATTCCAGACATGGGGGACAGTCTGAGAATGTCTGGAGCTGTAATTGGAACAGCTTGTTCATGGAAAAGCCAGAAGTCACTGGATCAAAGAGGATTCATATGAAAGTAAGGTGTAAGAAGACTGGAAAGGTCACTTAGCTTTATACTCCCTCCATATATTTATATATGTGCTTGTTGCCACCTGACTAGAATGACATAGCTCACAAATTAAAAAGGGAGAAAATCAAATTGGTTTTATTCTGTAGTTGATTTCCTTCTGTATCTCTACCACCATTTTGTGTAACTACCGGAGTCACATTTCGTTTGTCTCTGAGTTAAGCTTGGAAGTTCAGCTTGCCTACAAATCACTCATTGTCTCTGAATTAAGTTTGGAAGCTCAGTTTTCCTGTTAGTCACTGTTCTATTCTTGCCTCAAGGAAATCTCTTATCCTTGAAGGATGCAGGTGGACACCAGGGAATCTGGTCTGTTAACCAAGGAAGTCTGATCTACTATGGCTAAGCTGTCCTTGCAAGTGGACTCAAACAATGACCATCTCTCAGTGACAGGGTGGACAGAGGGGTTGTTGCTAGTCCCTCATTCCTGATTTCCAGCAAATCATATTGTCCCCATGCCTCTGATGCTTCAGACTTTGCAACCAATCATATGGTTTTCCCCATCTATAATGCTGCCTTCTAGTTTTTAGACATTCCTCCTTTTGTCTGAAAAAAAATGATTTATCTGCCCTCATTTGTGGTCTTTTGGCTTGCTGAAAAGCTAAAGAGCCCTTTTATTGGTAACCACTAGCCTTACCAATAAATTGATCATGTTTGGAGGTTTGTGACTCAGTTTACCTTCATTTCAATCATCACAATAGGTATAGCACTTTATGGTTTACAAAGCTCCATATCTTATCTCATTTAATCTTCACAACAGCCCCGGAGGTAGGTATTATTATTATCCTACTTTACAGATGAGGAAATTGAGGCTGAGAGAGGTTCAGTGACTTTCCCAGGATCACACAGCAAGTATCTAAGGTGGGTCTGAATTCTGGTCTTCGACTCCAAATCCAACATTCTTACAGACTGTGAACTCCTTGTGAGTGAGGATTGTTTCATTCTTCACACGTGGATCCCTAGTTCCTGGCACGTAGTGGCTGCCCAATAAATACTAGTTGACTGATTAATTAATACATAGCTAACAATGACCACATTTCTCCACCACTTTAAGGTTTTCAAAGCCCTTTCCTCACAACAACCCTGTAAGATTAGGAGGTGAACTATCATCTCTGTTTTCCAGACGAGGGCGGTGAGGCTCACAAAGTTGGAGTTACTGGCTAATAGTCACACAAAGAGTAAACACTGGAGCAGGGCCTCAAACTTAGGTTTTCTCATTGTAGGTCCTACATTCTCACACATTCACACCCAGTTACCTCCCTCTCATCTTTCACCCATGATATGGTGGCAGTGAAGTTAACCTCATTTTACAAAAATAATGGTAACAGTCTAACTATCCTTCATGATTCGTGAACTGATCATTCGGCTTGCGATCTATAAAGATTCTTTGCTTCTCCTCCTCCTGTGGGCATGGCAAACAAAAGAGTGAATGGTCACGCAGAGGCACAGTATCCAGAATGAGGGAGAGAGGGCAGAACCACATCATTCAGTCCTGGTCAGAACACATCTGGAATAGGGGGTTCATTCTGGGCACCACGTGTAAAGAAGGACATTGATAAGCTGGATCATGTCTAGAAGTGGAAAATCACGATGATGGGGGTCAGAAAAGGACAGACAAGCACTTATTAAGTGCCTACTATGTGCCAGGCACTGTGTTAAGCTTTATAGATATTACCTTATTTGACCCTCACAACCACTCTGAGAGGTAGGTACCACTATTATCCCCATTTTACAGAGGAGGAAACAAGCAAGCAGAGGTTTAGTGACTGGCTCTCTGCAGGGAAAATGTAAACACAACACACTTTTAAGTTTTACTGAATCATTAACATTTTTTTCATCACTTTCTTAAGTCTAGACAATCAACGAAACAATAAATCATACCCCGATTTATAGCATTTGCTGATTTCCCGAATGCAAATGTTCAAGATGAAAATTTAACAATCAACCCTCCCCAGCCAGTTCAAGCTAGCTCCAACACACCTCTGGATAAAACAAATAAGTAATACAAGTTCTCTTAAGGAGAGAGAGGACATTAACCACTAGGGAGAATTTTTGTTTATTTGTTTGTAGGGAGGAAGGCAGGGTAATTGGGTTTAAATGACTTGCCCAAGGTCACATAGCTAGTAAGTGTGCCAAGTGTCTGAGGCCACATTCGAATTCAGGTCCTCCTGACTCCAGGGCCAGTGCTCTACTCACTGAATCACCAAGCAGTACCCAATCTGGCCTTGAAGGAATCTTGGGACTAAGGAGCGGAGATGAGGAAGGACCACATTCCAAGCTGGAGGGAGGGCCAGTGGAAAGGCACAGGTGAGAGATAGAAAGGAGAGCTCAGAAAACAATAAGTAAGCCAATCTGACCAGAGCCTGGAGTCCATGAAGGAGAGAGGTAGTTAGACGGAGTGCCACCTTCCAGGACTTCCTCTCCTCTCTCAACTGGGAGATCCTGAGGAAGTGACAGGGCTGCTGATTTCTAGTGTGTGTTTCCCCAGCACATACCAGAGCATCCTTGAGGACCGTTGCTACTGACATGGAAACAATAAAAAAAGTCCACATCCTCTGGTTCTCCAAAGTTCACGAGGTTCCCTCTCCAACTAAGGAGCACCCCCCTCCCATCCCAGGCAAGTCCTTCTCAGGGCTTTGGCTGCAATGCTCTCTCCTGGCTTACTGCTCATTCAGATATGGATTCCTCCCAGCTTGATGATTTTATATAGGTCCCTGATGGCACAGCTAAGTTCTTCAGCCAATCTGGTCAAACTTCCTGTCCCGCCCACGTTGATCTCCAGGCCTTGTTCACATCTAGTAGACAACTGAGAAATGTTCTCACCCAATAAATGTATCAGGGCTAAGTGGGGTGGGATGATTTCAACCATATCCTTATATATTCATTCTGAATGTGCATATTTATGTTTTTCATTTAGAATGTAAGTTACTTGACAGCAGGGACTGTGTCACTTTTGTCTTTTACCCTCTGACGGATAAGCTGTTTGATTATAAGGAGGGAGAAGAGGACAAGTTTCAGTATCTAATTAGGCATGAGAGAGCTCAGTTGTCCTGATCTATGTCTCGCCGCTGGACTCTGATGACTCTGGAGGAGAAAGTGAGGCAAACGACTTTGTCCAGCTCTGCCTCACTTAAATCTAATTCACTCTCAAGACATCACCCTCCTGATGTCATTGGTCCTCTTCAAGAAGGAAGGATGAACAAGGCATGAGAAAGATCCCAGATCCCTGGGCAGACAAA
Organism: Trichosurus vulpecula; assembly: GCF_011100635.1. Classification (NCBI taxonomy): domain Eukaryota; kingdom Metazoa; phylum Chordata; class Mammalia; order Diprotodontia; family Phalangeridae; genus Trichosurus; species Trichosurus vulpecula. The sequence continues at coordinate 314,425,418 of NC_050575.1, forward strand.
TAAGAAAGATGAATTATTGGTGAATCTCCCTGCATGCTGATGGTAAGCACGTGACCTTGGACCTAAGAAATGGACTCACCCATCACTGCCTTATGGGCTCTTGATAGGTCTTAACAGTGTTACTAGGGCAAGGTAATGGAGGTTTGCCCCCAAATTCCAAGAGCAAAACTATCTCTAGTGTGGTTCAAACAGGGATTTTCTCGAGACCCTGAGGAATTTAGAAGGCACATGGTGGGAAGTGGGAAGGGTTAGTACCCCCAACACTCACTGCTCCCTGGCAAAGTTAACTGGCCTAGAAGAAATTTCTTCACCAGGTTCTGGGGAGGTCACAACTAATTCCCTCAGGCTACCCTGCTCAAGTATTCTTGGAACCGCCCACTCAAGGCAAAGCTGGGAGGTAAGCATGGGAATGGCGACCATGGAAGGCCTCTAATCTTTAAAATTCTACATATTGGATAGATGAGGGGATGGGGAAGGGAGGACAGAAAGAGGGAGTAGAACATGAAGACTCCTGCCTCCAAGCAGCTGAATCCAGGAGGGCCTCCCTTTCAGTGGAAGAGAAGCCGGGGAGGGAGCAACATGGTGTCTGCAAGTCTGTCTCCCTTTTCCTCCTCTGAGGATTTCTTTCCTGTCTTTTGCCTGAGGATTACAAATTCTTCATTATGGTTCTGCTGGTTTCTCCAAGGTCATGCTGTAGAAAGAATAAAAAGTCACTGGATCATAGATTTATAGGAAAGACATTATAGGATAATATATGTCCTACATAAATAAGGACAATACATTACCTATATATAGGATAATATATTTCCTATATAAGGAAAGAGGCATGGAGCCCAACCTCGCTTTAAAGATGAGCAAACTGAGGCCTGAAGTAGTTAAGTAACTTGCCCAGTTTTGCATAGTTAGTGCCTGAGGTAGGATTCAAATTCAGGTCTTTTGGACTCCAAATCTAACACTCTAAGCATCCCATCACCCAAGAGTTATAAGACCTGGGTTCAAATCCCACTGACTCTCTGTATGACTTGGAGCACATCATTTAAATTCTCTAGGCCTGAGTTTCCTCTTCTGCAAAACGAAAGGGCTAGACTTGTTGACCTCTAAGATCCTTTCCAGCCCTAAATCTATCAATCCTCTCTGAAAAAAACGTAGATAAAACTAGTTGTGCTTTCTATTCATAGAGGCAGGGTAGCGCAATGGATAGAGATTCAACTTCAAAGTCCAGTTTTAAGTCTTGCTTCCAACAGTTACCAGTCACTTTTGCACCCCCTTTGACAGTATGGTGAAGCCTTCTCAGAATATTGTTCTTAAATAAATAAAACACATGGGCTTATAAAGGAAACCAATTATACTGAAATTGAGTTATCAAAAAAAAAAAATTTAAGCTTACAGTCCCAAGTAAAGAGCTGTAGATTTAATCCAAAGGCATATAACCAAATGCGTTCATTGTATAGTCCCAAAAGGTCATATGGACTATTTGCACCTGATTTGTGGTAGAACCCTCCAAGCTCATACTGGTATGAGCTGGACGTTCTGCACATGGACCAAATTTAAGCTTATAGTCCCCACTAAAGAACTGTAGGCTTAATCCAAAGGCATATAACCGAATGCGCTCATCGTATAGTCCCCAAAGGTCATATGGACTATTTGCACCTGATGTGTGGTAGAACCCTCCAAGCTCATACATCATGATGTCATTTTGGTCCTCTTTAAGTACAAAGAACCAAATGTTATAGATTAAGGAAACTGAGACTCAGAGATATTTCACTAAAGTCTTGCTCCTAATGCAGTTGTAGAGCTGCCACTGGGCTCTCCAAGGCTATGCCAGAAGACCAGAAGTTTTGGCAGGTCCTTCCAAACTAGAAAGCCTTCAAACACGGGCCCAGTTACTGTGTGCCTGTGGTTCACACACGAGATCTATGACAAACAGCCAAGTTCAGTGCAGAGAGAGGCTCATCACCAGAAGATTGTCCACTAGGGGATGGATTTTTTTTTTCAGCCAGAAAACTCACCAAGAATAGTCCACTGAGGTGTAGAATAGATGGGACCAAATCATCTGAAGTACATACCTGGTGTCATGGAGAGTACACTAGGTTTGGAGTCAGAGAACCTGGGTGACTTACTACCTATATGCCCTAAGGCAAGTCCCTTCCCTTTCTCTGGGCCAAAGGAGCGGGAATCTCTAAGGACCTTTTCAGCTCTAAACTCTGTGAAGCCATGGGATAACAGGGTTGGGAGAGGGGTGGCAGTAAAACCCACCCTTGCATTTGGCCCCATGCCCCACACCGCACCTTGGGGATGCCTCTGACTAGATAGTGCACATATGCCTGGCCCAGTCCTGAAACAGAATCTCAACTTGGCAAGACTCTACAGAGTCACTCTAATTCTTTAATTGAGTGCCTAATCACCCAGCACACGCCTCATGTAATTACAGGGTGGGTTAGCCACCAGGGCTTGGCACATGAGGCTGAGCAGCCATGGAGAAGATGGGCTGGGTAGATAACCAGCCCAAGTGAAAGCAAAACTGGAATCACTAAAGTACATGAGGGGAGGGGGGCCTGGGAAGTGGAGAAATGAAAGAGAATTCTAATAGGTGACATTTATGGAGACCAAGCTTCAAGCCCGGCAGAGAATTTTATATCCATTATCTCGTTTGATTCTCAAAACACCCCCTGTAAGCTAGGCATTATTATCCCCATTTTATAGGTGAGGAAGCTGAAGCCAAGAGAGGGGAAGTGATTTGTTCTCAATTCTACTAATAAAAAGAATTCAAGCAAAAAAAAAAAATTCAAATCCAACATCTCTCTACAAGTCCAACATTTCTTCCACTACAGTGCATTGTCTCATTGGGTACAGGCACGCAATGGACAAGGGTTATTATACTGGAAGGGTGGGCTCTCTGTGTGTTGTGACGGTAACTGCCCTGCACTCTATCCCTGTGCTAGCTAGCTGGCCCATGCTTATGGGGTAGCAGGATTAGATGAAAGTTTATCTGAAAAAGATGAAGGGGAGGGTGGTTAGAGGTCCCCAAGTTCAATATGAGTAATCATGCCATGGGGGCCAAAAGAGCTCCTATGATCTTGGACAGCACTGAGAGGCAGCGCTTTCAGGAATCAAGACAGGACCGTTCCTCACTGCCTGGCTTTGGTCAGACCACATGTGTAGCACTGAATTCTGAGGGCCAAACCGTGATGGTGAAGAGTCTCCGGTCCATGGCACATGAGGACACCGGGACCTTTAGCCTGGAGAAAACAAGAGTTGGGGAGGACGTGGAAGTTGCATTCAGATATTTGAATATGAGGGACTTTGGCCCTGAAAGGCAGAACAAGAGGCCACAGGCAAAAGTTACAAAGAGGACAAAGGGACACCCTTAAATCTGATTGTTAGAGCTGCCCCAAGGGGGAAAGGGCTGCCTTGGGAGGTAGTGGGCGCCTCTCATTGCAGCTAATCTAGCACACCTGAAATAGATAACTCCTTGTCAGGAAGGTTATAGTGGGGATTCCTTTGAGGTCTAGGCTGGACTAAATGACTACTAAAGTTCCTTCTGACTTAAAAATTCTGTTATCTTTGCATTCTCTGTGGGTGAAAGAGCACTAGATTTGGAAGTTGCAGAGCTGGATTCAATACTTACTAGATGAGCCACTATGGGCAGCTAGATGGCACAATGGATAGAGTGCCAGACCTGGAGTCAGAAAGACCTGAGTTCAAATCTAGCCTCAGACCCTTACCAGCTATGTGACCCTGGGCAAGTTGCTTAACTCTGTTTGCCTCAGTTTCCTCATTTGTAAAATGAGCTGGAGAAGGAAATGGCAAACCAGTCTAGTATCTTTGTCAAGAAAGCCCCCAATGGGCTCACAAAGAGTCAGACACAGCTGAACAATAACAAAAACCATAAGCCAAAGGAACATACTTTCTAACTCTTAAAGCTGTTATAAGGACCACTCAGGGCTCAGTCTGGTGAATCATTCACCAACCACCTCCTACTCACTATCTCACTAGCTGGGTGAATCTGAACAAATTAGTTCCTCTCTCTGGGCCTGTTCCCCCAGGAATGAAGTGAAAGATTTCGACTAGATGGGTTCTGAAGTTCCTTCCACTCCCTGTTCCATTCTGCATCCTCTGTTCTAAGATCCTCTTCAGCAACAACATTCCATGTCCTACAGACCCATCCTCTACTGATGTTTTTTGTTTCATGATTCTCAGCTGAGCTCTGGTAGCCCTTAGAGTAAAAAGTGAAGACGGCTAGGATTTTGCCCTCAAATAGGAAGAATAAAAGATGATATAGGTAAAACTTTTTGTCTCATGTGGCAACTAGGTGAACACAGCAGATAGAGCACTGGGCCTGGAGACAAGAAGATGTGAGTTCAAATCCGACCTTTGACACTAGTCATGTGACCCTGGGCAAGTCATTTATTTAACCTCTGTCTCAGTTTCCTCCTCTGTAAAATGAGGATAATAATAGCACCTACCTTCCAGGGTTATTGTGAGGATCAAATGAGATGATGCTTATAAAGCACTTAGCACAGTACTTGGCACATGGTAGATGCTGCATAAACACTAGCTGTTATTATTATGTGACCCCCCAATTCCAATGTGGATATGCCCATGCCACGTCCTTTCAGGGACTTCCTTTTAACTTTATAAGGTGACAATCTGACCAACGTAATCAACTAATCTAGATTAGTACAAAATGGGTGGTGCAGCCAGATAGCAGTTTAACTGGGGAAGAGAAAGGGGGTGTTTTAGTGGACTTCAAACAATATGTCTATTGTGTAATTTGGCAGGAAATAAGTTAGTACTATTTGAGGCTACTTAAGAGGAGCCCAGGATCCAGGACTGTGCTCGGCTGTGGGCAGACCACATTTGGAAGCTGCTGCGTTCAATCTTAGGCATCACGTTGGAGGAAGGGCGTTGGCAAGCCAGAGTGCATATGGAGAGGAGCCGCCATGATCGTGAAGGCCTTGAGCTCGTGCCGTATAAGAAGCAGTGGAAGCAAATGAAGAAGACAAGACTGTTAGGAAAACAATGGCTGTCTTCAAGTATTTGAGGGACTGTCATATGAAAGGGTGACTAAATTTGTTCTGCTTGACCTTGGAGGAGACAACCAGCCACAGTGGGTGGAAGTTCCAGGAAACAATTTCACCTTCTAAATGCAAGGGGGTGACAAAGTCCAGATCTCTTGCCCTCATAACATGGCTTTGGTCCATCAGCTGCTGGGGCTACTTGGGTGATTGTCTTCCCTCTCCAAGGCTGAATGCTGCTCAGGAACTATATGAGGCTAGATTCAGGAATTATAGCACCTAAGGAGTCAAAATCCTCCCTCTCCCCAACATGAGATTGGGGTTCAGATACATTATCTATGAGCTATGCTCTCAAGCTAAGTGTGTGAACATATGTCTGTTTCTGCCATGTGCTTCTGCAGGAAGTCTCTCTGTGCCCCAGCTGCTGCCATTTTTTGGACAAGGAAAGTCCAGCCTCAAATAGCTGCAGGCAAGCACATGGAATTTTCATGAGCCATTACTGGCTACTGGGGAGAGGAAAATGTGCCAATGTCTGTTTTCCAGCCTTTCAACTCCACACCCCAGAATGCAGATCTGTTCTGTTGGTCTGTCTTTTGAACGTGGAAAATGCAAATAGGCAAAAAAGGGGTGGGGGAGCTGAGAGCAGTCTGTTACCCCCTTTACTAGGCTAATGAAAAGGAGTAACTCTTATGACAAGATTCTGCCCTCCCAAATTCCAAGCCAAATGCTTTCAGAGCCACCTCAGTCACTAGAGACCAGTCAAGACACGAGTCACTGGAAACCAGTCAAGAATTATTAATCTTCATTTTAATGAGATACCAATGCACATAACCAGATGGAGAGAGGAAGCCCCCAATAAACTCCCCCTATATATGATGAAGTGTTAAAAGAACAGAATTATAAATAAGGGCTAGAACAAGCAGGGGAGGCTAACAAGACTAATTCTTATACCAACAAGAAGCCTTTCTACAATACACCTTCAGCTTCTACCTGGAGACCTCCACTTACAGGAGACTCACTATGTCCCAAGTTAGCATGCTAGATTCTGTCTAGGTTCTAGCTTCCACCCATTATTCTTAGGTCTGTCCTCTGAGGCCATTCAGACCAAATCTAGGGACATCTTGATGGCACTATAGTGCAAGGAGCGCCAGGCCTGAAGTCAGGAAGACTCCTCTTTCTGAGTTCAAATCTGGCCTCAGACACCAGCTGTGTGACCTTGGGCAAGTCACTTCACTCTGTTTGCCTCAGTTTCCTCATCTGTAAAATAAGCAGGAAAAGGAAATGGCAAACCACTCCAGTATCTTGAGAAGAAAACTCCAAATGGGGTCACAAAGAGTGGACGTGACTCAACAACAACGCCAAAAGAACAAGTTGAATACCTCTTTCAAATAGCCCTTCAAATATTTGAAAAGAATTATTATCTACATCCTATTGTTATGGTTTAGTCATTTGGTCAGGTCTGACTCTCTGTGATGCCATGGACCATGTGGGCCATGAGGTTTTCTGAGAAAAGATACTGGAGTGGTTTGCCATTTCCTTCTCCAATGGATTAAGGCAAACAGAGGTTAAGTGACTTGCCCAGGGCCACATAGCTAGCAAGTGTCTGAGGTCTGATTTGAACTCATGTCTTGCTGACTAGCCCCAGTACTCTATCCACTGAACTACTTGGTCTTCTATGTCCCTTAAGTTTCCTGTTCTCCAGGTTTTCACATTTCCAAATCAATTCAATTAAATAAGCATTTATTAGATGCCTACTATATAAAAGACACTGTGCCAAGGATTATGGATACAAAGACCCCAAAAAAGCACCCAATCCCTATTCTCAAAAAGCTTACATTCTCCTGAGGAGGAAGGGAACCAGTCACTAAAGCCATTGTGATCTACTGAAGGGAGAGCCAGGAAACCCTGGGTTAAGGTGCTGCTTCTGACTCATACTGGCTTTGTGACCATAGACAATTCACTTAAGCTCCCAGTGTTCCCAGGCAGCTCACTGAGACTTTAACTTGCAAAAATCTTGCCAATTTGCATTAATAAAAGGAGTTTCCTCACTGGAAGCTCCCTACAACAATAAAATCACTGGTCCAAACCAAAAATTATCAAGTAGGGGATACAACATGTACACAGATCAGTGAATGCACAGTCCATGCAATCTAAGTACAAGTAACTTCAGAGGGAGGGGGATCAGAGCAGGCCTCTTGTAGGGAGGGGGTACATAAGTCAAGCCTTCAATACAGGGAGGAATTCCAAGAAACAAAGGCGAAGAGGGAAAACGTTCTAGGCAGAGGGGACACAGTCTTTGTATTGAAGTCCCCGGTGCCTAGCACAGCTTCTGGAACACAGAGACAGCTTAATAAATGTTGGTGGATTGACCAATTGAGGCCGGAGAAGAAACATCATGCATGGGGAACAGCAAGTAGGGGCCAGTTTGTCTGGAAAGATAGGTTTACGTCAATTCACATCAGATTTTGAAGAGGAGTAGAGACGAGACGAGGGAGTCACTGAAGTCTGAGTGGAGAAAGGGAGAGGACGAGATCAGATGTGTGTCTGAAATATCTGTTTGGCAGCTATGTGGAAGATGGATTAAAAGGGGGAGAAAACAGAAGTAGAGAGACCTATTAGGAAGGTATTGCAAAAGTCCAGGTGAGAAATGGGGCGGGGGGCAACTAGGTGGTGCAGGGGATAGAGCACCGGCCCTGGGGTCAAGAGGACCTGAGTTCAAATCCAGCCTCAGACAGTTGACACACTAGGTGTGTGACCTTGGGCAAGTCACCTAACTCCAAATGCCCTGCCTTTCCCCCTCCAAAAAAAAAATGCGGAGGGTCCAAAACTGAGAGGTAGATGTGAGCGGAATAAATAGAGGGAATGTGAAAGGTGCTGTGGAAGTCAATTCGACAACTGATTGTTCATGGGGGAGGAGAGAGTAAGAGAGAGCAAAGATTCAAGGACAACCAAAGTTTTGAGCCTGGGGGCTGAAGGGACTATGGGACCCTCAACAGAAATAGGGAAGTGAAGAAGAGTTCAGTTTCGGGACATAGATACTATTGACAGGACTCTAGACTCAGAGTCAGTTCCCACTTCAGACATGCACTAGCTGTGTGACCCTGGGCAAGTCATTTGACTTGTCTCTATGCTTTGATTCCTTCATCTGTAAAATCAAGAGGTTAGACTTGACAGCCTCTGAGACCCCTTCATATGGCCTGACGGCAATTGCCTTCACTATCCAAGAATACTCTCTAGCTTATTGATGTCTTTCCTAAAAATGTCAGCCAGAGTGGAACATTGCTCTAGCTAAGACAGAAGAGAGAAAACCTATTGCCTCTCTAGTCTTGGACGTTGGACTTCTCTGCATGAGACCCCCGCCTGCACCAGCTTCTTTCCACTGTGTCTCACTGCTAGGATTATATGACTCATTGAAGGGGCATTCAAGATGGTGTAGTCTAACTCTGCTCATTCTACAGGGAAGGGATTTACATAAGGTCACATAAGTATTAAATAGCAGATCTGTGATATGAACCCAAGTCCTTAGACTGCAATGCTACTGCATCATCAGAGGCAGAGTTGTGACACAGTGAATAAAAGTGCTGGACTTGGAGACAGGAAGAATTGAGTTCAAATCCAACTTCGAACACTTAGTAGCTGTGGGACCCTGGGCAAGTCACTTCACCTTGTTTGCCTCAGTTTCCTCACCTATAAAATGAACTGGAGAGCGAAATTACAAACCACTCCAGTATCTTTGCCAAGAAAACCTGAAAAGGGGTCACAAAAAGTCAGATGTGACAACAACAAATTATCATCATGTTTCTCCATTTTAATAAAACAAGTGGTTCTTGAGTCTTTCAAAAGAGTCGGATCAGAAATAAATAGCCCCTCCACACTACAGTGCCTCTCTGGATTGAGCCCCCTACTCTCCACCCCTAGAGAAAAGTACCATTATGGGGTGGAGAATACACCGGATTTGGAGTTGGAAACCAGAATCCCGACTCGGACCCTCACTCTCTCCGCAACTTTTCCAAGCCTGTTTCCTCATCTGTAAAATGGAGCTAGCAATATTTACAACACCTTCCCTACAGACCCCTTGAGGGTGGTTGAGGAGGAAGTATTTATTAACATTAAAGCATTATGGAAATGTGGGTTATTGTTATTAATAGGTCTAGAGCATAGTGGGAATTCCTGTTGGGAGAGACTAAGGGAGGCAAGACTAGAAGATAGTAATGAGCATAGCTTGTGCCTACTTATTCCTTTTTCTTCCTCTCCCCTGCCCCTCCAGAAAACAGCTGGAACTGGGGACTTCACCTGTGGTTTCAAAGAAAGGAACTCTTCAGGGCCGACCTGACTCACCAAATCCACTCCCCAGGTGTGTTCTGAGTCATAGCTCCTGAACTGACTTGGCCCCCAAACAGTTTTTTTTTCCCCTCGGTCAGCTCTTCAAACCCAGTTGGGCTACATTCCCCTCCCTACATCACTGTCCAGGTGGGGCAGGCAGAATAGCAAAGGGAGCCCTAAAGGTCACAAGACTCAGGGCTTTGGGACAGCGGGCCAAGTTGTGGGAGACAATGCAAAATCTCAAAGGAATAAACAACACTACCCGATAACTGGTGCTGCAGAAGACTGAATACCTCAAAGCCCATCCCTAAACATTATGAGCTTGTTTCCTTATCTGTAAAATGAAAGGAGTAGATCTGCTGGTCTTGATGTAGATCTGCTGCTGATGATGCTACAAAAGAGAGGGGGCAAGTATGTTCAGTTATTTCAGTTGTGTCCAACTCGTCATGACCCCACTTGGGGTTTTCTTGTTAAAGATACTACAGTGGTTTGTCATTCCTTCTCCAACTCATTTTACAGATAAGGAAACTGAGGCAAACAGGGTGAAGTGACTTGCCCAGGGTCACACAGCTAGTATCCGCAACCAGATATGAACTCAGGAAGATGAATCTAGTTGACTCCAGGCCTGGGGGTCTATCCACTGGGTCACCTAACTGAGAGGCCAAGCAACCTTGGCCTTACTGGAAGACAGTATATTATACTGGGAAGTACAATCCTTTGGATACAGTAGGTCCTTAGTGATCGACTGATCGATCTATTGATCCCCAGTCAGAGTCAGTTTGAATTCCAGCTGTCAGGTGACTTCATTTTCCCACTCTATAAAATGGGAAGCTTAGATGAAATAGTCTCTTAAATTTTAAATCTCAAGGTAGAGCGGCTACCAGGTGCTTATACAGTGATATGCTTTGAAGTCAACACCCAGCCCCCAAATACTTCCCCCTCTGACCTGTGGTTGACTGCCAGAAATTCTATTAATGGCATTTCATTTTCCCCACCATTGGAGAAAATTAAATGGCATTTGAAACTGCTTCTGCTCATTAGCAACTTTATGGGAATTGGTTTATCAGACCTTTTCCCTGGGGTGATTAGGGAGGGTGGAATGAGAGGCCCAGAGCACGGGATTAAGGCTGACTCGGGCAAAATCACACAGCTAGTAACTGCCTGAGGTTGGATTTGAACTCTGATCTATCCTGACTCAAGGCCCAGCACTACCCACTGAGCCATCCAGCTGCCTCTAGAGCATGGGATACTTAATACTCATAGGATCCAGACAGGGAAAGGACCTGGAAGATCATAGACTCAAAGACTGGTAAAGCTGGAAGAGATCTTAGTAATAAATCTTTTTTTTCAACAAATGAAGAAACTAAGACAGGAAAAATGACCTGTTTAAGGTCTCAGCTAGTCAGGACTTGAACCCAGGTCTTCTGCCTCCCAGAATAGAGCTCTTTCCAGCACACTCTGGCTGCTTCTCCTCTTACACTATACTGCATTGCCCCACGTGGGCCTGTGCTGCTAGACTCACGTGGATGGTAACCAAGCCTGATCATAAACAGTTTGTAGGGGAGGGCCAGGGAGGGGACACTGCCAAAGACAAAAGTCCTTTCCACGATGCAGGGGAACTTGACCCCGGCTAGGACCAGCCTCTCCATAAACAAAGGGCAGGGACCCGGCCCTGTCTAGACTTTGTGTCTCCCACTGTGCCTGGTGCATTACTCTGCACGTTAGGAAACATTTAATAAATGGTGGCTGAATTTGAATTTGTGAAGGAAAGACTACTGAGATTGCCAGGGCTCTTTGGGGGACCTGGATTCCTGTCACCAGTCTGCCACTAACTGGCACTGTGACCTTGTGGGAGTCATTTCCCCCATCAGTAAAATGAGGGGATTAGACTATGTGATCTCTAAGGTCCCTTCTAGCTCTGCCAGTCTCTGATCCTTCCTCTCTCTCTCTCTCTCTCTCTCTCTCTCTCTCTCTCTCTCTCTCTCGGATAAATAAAGTAGGAAGCCTAGTGAGTGATGTCATCTTTTTCCAAGCTGCTTTTCCTTACTCCTCCGCCTGTCATGGTGTTTTTTTTTGGGGGGGGGGGGGCAGGGGGAGGGAAGAGACACCTTACAGGCTAGGCTCAGTCTAAAGCACAGACATTGACAACTTTGTGTCCTCTGGTGCCACCTGGTGGACCATAGACTCTAAGACTGGCCAGGCCACTGCAGCTGGCAAAAGACAAAAACATGATGTCATCCCCATGGAAGGAAAATTCCTTCAAGTGAAGAACCTGCCTAGTTTCCAGGCCCCTTCCCCTCCCCCCAGTCTCAGTCTCTCTCTCTCTCTCTCTCTCTCTCTCTCTCTCTCTCTCTCTCTCTCTCTCTCTCTCTCTCTCTCTCCCCTCCTCCTCCTCTCTCTCTCTCTCTCTCTGTCTTTCTATCTGTCTCTGTCTCTCTTTTTCTCTCTTCTCCTCTTCTCTCCTCTTGTTTCTCATCATTAACAGAGAATCTAGAAATGCATTCTGAATAGTAGTTTTTGCAATTTTTAAAAAGCTGTCAACAAGTAAAAACAGCAGTTCACATTTGTTCTAGCCCTAGGTTTACCAAGCACTTTGCTCACAATAATCTCATGGGATAGGTGGTGAACATGTTACTGCCCCTTTTACAGACCAGAAAACTCTGAGGCTCAAAGAGAGTTTTGCCCAGGTTCTCAGAGCTAGTAAATGAAAGAATCAGGACTTGACTCCAGGTCTCTTAACTCAAAAGTTCAGGACTTTTTTTTTCCCTCCTATACCAATCCCATGATTCCATTAAGTAGAAAAGTGGAGAGGTTTTCATTTCATTTTTCATTGCTAGGACTTGTCCCTCTGCCAAGAGATGAGAAGAATTCAACAGCCACTCTGATGGATCCAGTGAAAAGATACATAAGAAAGACATCACCCAGTTAGATCGTGTTAAATTGGATCTAATGGGAAAATCAAGGAATGTATTTTCTTCAGGAACTTCTAGGACAGATACCAAAAAATGATCACATGATTGGTTATAGAGAACCTTCAGGAAATTTAGGAAGAAAGTTCATTTAAGGAGCAGGATGTGACATGAGAACTAAATGAAGATATTATGAGCGCAAGGTCCAAGTCTACATGGAAACTAAAAAGCAATTAATTAATTAATGTCTGAGTGAACAGAAATCATCTTCAAAGCCAAATGACCTCCAAGGTGATGACAACACAAGTTTCGTTGCTGCTGTCATTCAGTCATGTCCAACTCTTGGTGACCCCATGGACTATGAGGGTTTCTTGGCAAAGATATTAGAGTGGTTTGCCTTTTCTTTCAAAGCAAACAGAGGTTAAGTGACTTCCTCAGAGTCACACAGCTAGTAGGTGTCTGAGGCCACATTTGAACTCAAGTCATTCCTGACTCCAGGCCCAGCACCCTATGCATTGAGCCACCTAGCTCCCTGATGACACAAATACTACATATCAAAAATTGGAATTATGGCATGACAGAAAGAGAAATTAAATTGTCGTTAAAAAGACCTGACTCAGCCACGTAATACCTCTGTGACTTCAGGCAAGTCACTTCCCCTCTCGAGCCTCAGTTTCCCTATCTGAAAAATGAACTATGAACAATGACAATGTTAATGAATAGAATGTGAAAATGAAGCCAAATTCTGAGTGACTGTAATGACTAATCTTGGCCCTGGAGGACTGATAAGGAAATGTACCTCTCTCTTTTTGATAAGGAGGTAAGGGATTACAGGTGTGGAATACTGCACACATCATCCAGCATTTGGTGCTATTCAGCTATTTTTCTTTGTTACAATAGAGAGCTCATTGGATAGGTGGGCAGTATTCAGTGCCAGGCTTTATCTAGAAATACCTATGAGGAAAAAAACAAAAGCCTGATGTCCATAAAGCTCTTTTTTAACTGAAGAGGCTGATCTAGGTGATCGCTGAGATTCCTTTCTGCTCAAAATCCAGTGACCTCATGGCGTCCTCAGGCCACGGTGTCACACCTGGGGGAGGGGCAAAGAGAATTACTTGGATACTTTGACATGGCAAGAGAACAGCAGTGTAACAACGTTTTCTTCATGGTGGCTTCACTTCCCTTCTTAACTTTGTAAACTTAAGAGTCAGAAGAATATAACGCAAATGTAGAATCTGCCACTAACTTACTGCGTGATCTTTGGGCAAATCAGTCAGTCAACAAGCACTTCTGTACCAGGCACTAAGCATCATACCAAGAAAGGCAAAGACACTGGCCCTGCCCTCAAGGAACTCATGTTTTAACAGGTGAGACAATATGCTACAGAATAGCATATTATATAATAACTATATCCATAAAGAAGGCAGGATTTGAGTTGAGTCTTGAAGGAAGTCAGGAGGTTGGAATCAAAAGGAAGAGCATTCCAGGCATGGATTGTTGTTGTGTTTGTCCTTTGTTTTCAAAGATCAGGGAAATGATGACGTGACTTGCAGTTGACTTGGATTTGAGTGAGGGAGGACTGTGCAAGGTCACCAGCCTTACTTTCTCCTCCAGAGCCATCTGGATCCAGTGACCAGATATTCAACAGGATGACTGGAAATGACCCTGGATGCAATGGGAGACCCCTGGTCCTTTTAGGCTCAGGCCTTTTCATGTATTCACCTTGAGTGAGGTAATGCCCATTCAGTGAATAGGCCTCTTTAAGAAGTGAGTCAAGGGATGGCCACTTTAATCAGAAAAAAAAAACCAAGAAAAAAAGTCAAGGTGGGAGGGGCAGACCCTCAAGGTTGCTGTTCCAAAGAGAACCAGTTACCATTAACATTTACTCTAAGCTAGGAGGGCCCAAAATACAGCCATTAAGTGGAGCTTGGGCAGGGACCTACTGTGGTCCAGTCTCTGAGCTTCAGAGTGAACAGGAAGGAAGGAAGGAAGGAAGGAAGGAAGGAAGGAAGGAAGAAGGAAGGAAGGAAGGAAGGAAGGAAGAAATCTAGCCAGTAAACCCCAAGCTAAGTGGGCAGTTTCTGGCCATCAAACTTTACTTTCCTTTGGAGAGGAGGAGAGGGAGAGGAAGAGTATGTGCTGAGTTACCCAACTAGCTGGGTCCCCTTTCAAGCACCTTGGTCTACTCACATATTGTGTTTGTTCTTCATTTTCAAAAAAGACCATGGCCCTCTTCCAGGCATGGGGGACAGCCAGTGAAAAAACACAGAATTGAGAGATGACATATCATGTTCAAGAAATAGCAAATAATAGGCCAGTGCAGCTGCATTGTAGACTATATGGAGGTAAGAAAGGTGTATGATTGGAAAGGTAGGAAGAGGCCAGATTGTGAAGTTTTACAAGCCAAACAGAATTTTATGTTTGATCCTGGAGGTAATAAGAGCCATTGAGGTTTACTGAGGAGAGGAGGATAATATGGCTAGACCTACACTTTAGGAAAATCACTTTGGTGAGTTTGTGGAGGGCAGAGCAGAGTAGGGAGAAACTTGAGACAGGAAACCAAGCAGAAGGCTCTTGTAACAGTTCAGGCAAGAGGCAAGGAGGGCTTCTGTCCTGGAGTGGCCACTGTATGAATGGAGATGATACGCACAAGAGAGAAGCCATGTAAGGGGAGGAATGATAGGATTTCACAACAGATTGATATGTGGAGTAGGTACAATTGGAGAGTCCAGGATGGCATGACAGTTGTGGACCTGGGTGATGGGGAGAATGGAGGTGCCCTTACTAGTAATTTGAAAGTTGGGAAGAAGGGAAGGTTTTGGGGAAAAGATAATGTTTCAGACATGTTGAATTTGAGATATCTATGGGACATGCAGGACAAAATGTCCAATAAACAGTTGGTGATACATGACCGGACTTTAGGAGAGAGATTAAGGCTGGATATATAGATTTGGAAACCCTCAGGAACTGAAATCACTATCTTCTCTGGGTCTCAACTTCATCATCCATAGAATGTATAGGCTAGATTACAGGATCATAATATTGGTACAATCGCTCAGGGCCCTTCCAACATTAAGATATTGTATTTTTTTAATTTTTAATTTTTACTACTTGCAGATTAATTAGGGAACCAGTTTCCCTTTGCTCTTACCAATGGGGGAAAGAAGGCATATGTCTCCATAATTTATAATCTTTCTTGCCTCACATTAGGAAAAGGCAACTATGTTGTGTTTAAGATGTTTTCCCATGTAAGATAGATAGGTCCATATGCATGGCTCACGGAGAGCATGAAGAGGCATCTCTGGAATTTGGCTTACCCCTCTTCAAGTGAGACTATAGTTTTCACCTTGAGGGGGAATAAGACAAAGGTTCTTAGCTAAGCAAGCTTGCTCCTTCACTCACCTATCTCCAAAAGGGGTATTGGGCTAGATTTCTATCTATCTGCCCTGCCCTCAGATATTTCTCATCAAGGGTATAATTTTAGGGGTTCTGAAGGAAAGCCTCTTCCCCGGTGACTAGCCCTCAGCTTACACTTACCAACATAATTTATTTCCACCAAATGCTGGTAACACAAAACCACAAATAGAGAATTTGAGTGTACTAGTTCATCGCAAAAGCAACAAATAATTGGAGTTCTGCAGATTAGAATACACCAGAAAATATGTAAGTGAATGAGCTCTTTGCTAGGAGTAAAATGAGATCTCGGCTCAGACCAAGAGATCCCCTAATCTCACCCAAGAGGAAAGTCTTCAAAGATTGTAGGGAGGCAATCTGGAAGTCAGAAGAGGAGCCAATTACCCCTACATGGCTGCAGCTTTCGATATCCTTCTGCTTACCTATTTCCCAAAAAATATCTGAAAGTATCTCTCTCCCCCAAGAAGCTCTGGCACCAACTATGCCCCTTACATGAGTGAGTCCAAAATATCACATCAGCATCCATTCCACCAATGCCAGGGAGCCTTGACTCCCTCCCCAAACACAGCAGGAAGGAAAAAAAAAAAAAAGACGATTGGAAGCCTGTGTGTGTGTGTGTGTGTGTGTGTGTGTGTGTGTGTGTGTGTGTGTGTGTACACTGTGTTTAATTCAATTGTTTATGCTCAGACTCATCCAGTGATCAAATTATCCAGTGCTTGACTTTCTATCTCACTATTGTTTAAAGTCTTCACATCAATTCAGTTCAATTAAACAATATTTATTAAGCACCTACTGTATGCCAGGCACAAGATAAGGACTGAAGATACAAAGAAGAAAACACAACTAGTTTCTACCTTCAAGAAGCTTACATCCTACAGAGCAGAACCTTGGGGCAGATAAGGAAAATGTAGGGTGTAACACGCAGAGGCAACGAAGAAACAGTGAGAGTTACCTTTTCTCTCCACGGCACACAGAGATTGATTTTGTGATATACCAAGTCACAAGAGTTAGAACAAAGGCTTGGATGGTCTAAGACAATTCCAAAGGACTAATGATGAAAAATGCTATTGACTTCCAGAGAAAGATGGAGTCTGAATGCAGATTGAAGCATACTTGTTTTAAGTTTCTTTTTCTTGGTTTAAGGCTTTTATTTTTTTTTGGTCTGTTTTTTCTTTCACAACATGACTAATATGGAAATATGTTTTGCACGACTGCACAGGTATAACCTATATCAAACTGCTTGCTTTCTCAAGGAGCAGGGAAAAGAAGGAGGGAAAGAGAGAATTTGAAACTCAAAATTTTTACAAAATGAATAAAAATTGGTTTTATATGTAATTGGAAAAAATATTTTAAAAAAAGAACAAAAGCCTGAAGCTTTCTCTGGACACTACCACATTAGCAGGTATAAGTTTCAGATCTCACCCAAGGTACCTAGGTGGTTTCATACAATGTAGAGCTGGTGGGCAAGTAAGAGAGAATAGATGTGAAGTAAGATCCTCTAAAACCAAATCCAGGGCTGCTTCCGGCACCCTGCACTGCCTCTCTGAGAGGGAGAATAGAATTGAAAAACTGGATAACAAGAGGCAGACCATAGAGTCATTCCTGGCCACCACTCCCCTAGATGTTTTGCCTACTCCTATTAAAATAGGGCAGAAGCTGTCTTCACTTTCATATGTGTATCACTTGAATTTATCATATTTACACACTACATGTTACATATATAATACAGGCATTTCCATTCTTCCCCATAAGGGTTTAAGGTATGTGTTCGGGAGGAGGGATGTCTAGGCTCTCTGCAAATGAGTCCAGCCCCCCACCAATGTTTGTTCCCTCAATTGTAGAGGATAGGCCTTAGTATCCCATTTCCACTTAGTCACTAACAATTAGATTTGCTTTTATGAAGGAATATTTACTTTAAAATATCACATAGTTTGAAAAGATCATAAAGTATCAAAATTTTCAATAATCACAAATATGCAAACTTTCTCTACTCCATGATATAATCCCCCTCATATTTATCACCTCAGTCTCTGGGGAGGAGAAGAAGATTAGGTTCATACAGACCACAGTTTCAATTCCAAGTCCAAAAGCATGGAATAGTTTACCTGTCAGATCTATGGATAGGCAAAGAATTTATGACTAAACAAGAGATAGAGAGCATTACAGGATGTAAAATAGATAATTTTGATTACATTAAATTAAAAAGGGTTTGTACAAACAAAAATAATGCAGCCAAGATTAAAAAGAAAGCAGAAAATTAGGGAGTGGGATTTTATAATATGTTTCCCTTATAAAGGCCTCATTTATCAAATATATAGAAATCTGAGTCAAATTTGTAAAAATATGAGTCATTCCCCAATTGATAAATGGTCAAAGGATATAAACAGGCAGTTTTCAGGAAAAGAAATCAAAGCTATCTATAGTCATATGAAAAAATGCTCAAAATCACTATTGATTAGAGAAATGCAAATTAAAACAACTCTAAAGTACCACCTGATACCTATCAGAAATGAGAAATTCTAGAAGGGATGAGGGAAAATAGGTACCCTAATGAACAGTTGGTAGAGTTCTAAACTGATCCAACCATTCCGGAGAATAATAATATCCAAAGGGCTATGAAACTGTGCTTACCCTTTGACCCAGCAATACCACTACTAGGTCTACACCCCAAAGAGATCAAAGGAAAAAGAAAAGGACCCATTTGTACAAAAATATTTATAGCAGCTCTTTTTGTGGTGGCAACAAATTAGAAATTAAGGGATGCTCATCAATTGAGGAATAGCTGAACAAGTTTTGGCACGTGATTGTGATGGAGCACTATGGTGCTATAAGAAATAATGGGGTGAGGGTGATTTAGAAAAAAAAAAACATGGCAAGACCTATATGAACTGATACAAAGTGAAGTGAGAAGAATCAGGAGAGAATTGTGCACAGTAATAGCAATGTTGTAATAATAATCAAGGGCAGCGAGGTGGCACAGTAGATAGAGCGCCAGGCCTGGAGTCAGGAAGACCTGAGTTCCAATTCAGCCTCAGACACTTACTAGCCATGTGACTCTGGGCAAGTCATTTAACCCTATTGGCCTCAGTTTCCTCATCTGTAAAATGAGCTGATGAAGAAAATGGCAAACTATTCCAAATGGGGGTCACAAAGAAATAAGACACACCTGAAAAACTGAACAACAAAAATGATGATCAACAGTGAAAGACTTGGCTACTCAGATCAATACAATGATCCAAAACAATTCCAAAGGACTCATGATGAAAAAATGGTACCCACCTCTAGAGAGAGAACTGATGAACCAAGTGTGGATTGAAGCATGATTTTCTTGCTTTTTTTTTGCTTTTTTAACCAATATGGCTAATATGTAAATATGTTCTGACGATTTCACACACATAATCGATATCATTTTATTGACTTCATAGTAAGTGGGGGAGGGTTGTGAGGGAGAGAGAGAATTTAGAAATCAAAATTTAAAAAGAAAAGAATGTTAAAAACAAATAATAAATTTTGGGGAGAAAAAAGAGAAACATAATGCGTTTCCTTCATGGGAGGTCTTCAAACAAAGGCTGTAGGAGCACTTATCAGGAATTTTTGTTCAGGATCGGATTAAACAAGATGGCCTGAGGTTTTGTGGATCTACTATTCTGAGAATGTGTGCAAAGCATTGGGCATCAGCAAACACAAGAGACAATTAAGCAATAAATGTACTTTTTTACAGCACTGACAAATTAAGTGCAATGGAGTACCATGGATTTAGAGATAAAGGCTGGATTCAAATCCCAGCTCTGCTACATACTACAAAGTGTGACCTTAGGCAAATCATTTAATCTCTCCTGGCCTCAGTATCCTCATCTGAAAATGTAGATTTGGGACATTATCACTAAAGTCTCTTCCTATTCTTAGTCCTATGATTCTACTTCTTATGACAACACCCGTCCTTCCTTCTTCTAGTCTCAAAATCGTTCAGTTGCTCCCTACTTTTCTGACATTTGAAACCCTTCATAATCTGACTCCCATCCCCATATTTCCTCGTTTATTTCACACTACTCTGCTCCAGCCAAAGTGAACCTGTCATTTCCCAGAAACCATATATATATCCTTTGCTTTCCCTCCTAGGTACCTTTCTTCATTCTATTTTCCAGGACAAAGGTTCTGAAAGTGTAATCCACAGATCCCTGAGGGTTTATGAAGTCAAAAGAGATCAAAACTATTTTAATACTAAGACATCATTTGCCTATTATAATATTCTTCTCTTTTTCAATTCTATGTCTGTGATGCCAGATTTTCTTCATATACTTCAACTAAAACAGCATCACAACAAATTTAATGTAAAAGCAGATATAAGAATCCAGCTGTCTTCTCTTAAGCCAGATATTAAAGAGATTTCCAAAAAGCATGAAATAATGCCATTCATTAATTTTTTGTTTTGGGAAATATAGGTTTTTCCCACACAAAAAAAATTTTATTTACAATAACATGTAATAAGATTATTATTGTTCACTTTAGATGAATTGATAAATATTTTTAAATTTTATCTATTTTATTTTCTAATACAGTAAAAATATTGATACCATCCACATAAACAAAAGCTCTTTAGGGTCCTTGATAATTTTTAAAAGTGTAAAAGGGTCCTGAGGCCAAAAAGTTTGAGCCACTAAGTCTTGAAAGTCTTCTTTCCCAGCCCTGCCCTAATCTCTACTTGTTGAAAGCCTACTCATCCTTTAAAGCACAGATCAAATGCCACACTCTCCATGAAGCCCTCCTTATATCCCAGTACTTATTAAATAATGATGCTTCCCCTCTCTGTCCACTCCTTACATAGCACTTTGTATCTTTCCACTTGTGTGGTGGCATGTACCAACACAGCGAACACACTAATCCCCCTGTTTTCACCACTAACATTGGGGAGGCACCCTCTCCTGTTTACTTTCCCAGTTCACAGCTGCTTGACTGCACATAGGTCTTAGATTACAAGAGATTCCAATCCTGATGAGATAGTGAGCGAAGCCTTCCCATCCAATCTGCCACTGCCCCTGAAGATCTTGTAGGACTTATCATCTCCCAACACTAGCATCCTCCCTACTTAGGTAACCTAAGGATGTTGGACCTTGCCATTCAGCCCAGTGCTCTACCCTTTGGACTTCTGGGCCAAGCTGGACTTCGGCCCCAGCAGCTGAACTTTGTTATAAGTGTTTTCTCCCTTAATTAGAGTATGAGCTCCTAGAGAGCAAGGACCATCTCACCTTTTCTTTTTGTATCCCCAGTACTTAGCACAGTGTTTGTACATAATTAAGAACTTAATAAATGTTTTTTCATTCATTATCATGTATACTTTTTGTATTACAATTACCTATATTTCATATCCCCTATTTAATCTTTATCCCTTATTCAGCCTAGAACTAAGCACATAGTAGGTGCTTAATAAACATTTGATGAAATTGGAAGTGAAATTAAATTTAAGTCTCTGCTAAGGGCTATTCCTCAATGGATAAATGGTCCAAGGGTATAAATAGGCAGTCTTAAGAGGAAGAAACCCAAGCTATCAACAATCATGTAAAAAATGCTCTAAATCACTAATAATTACAGAAATGCAAATTAAAGCAGCTCTGAGGTCCTACCACACACTTAACAGGCTGGCAAAGACGACAAAAGAAGAAAATGACAAATGTTGAGGGACTGTGAGAAACAGGTACATAATGCACAGTTGATGGAGCTGTGAACTGGTCCAGCCTTTCAGGAAAGAAATTTGGAACCATTCCCAGAAAGTTACCAAACTGCATTGTCTGTGACCCAGCTATGCCACTACTAGGCCTATACCCCCAAAGAAATCAAAGAGGAAAAGGATGTATATATACAAAAATATTTGTAGGACCTCTTCTCATGGTAGCTAAAAATTGGCAACTAAAGTAAGGGAATGGGTTGTCTTCCTGTTGGGGGACAGCTAAACAAATTGTGGTATACAGTATAAATGAAACGGAATGTTGTTGTGCCATAAGAAATAATGAAGTGGAAAATTTCAGAGGAAACTGGGAAGATCTCTATCAAATGATACAGAGTAAAGCAATCAGAATGAGGAGAATAGTTTATACAGTGATAGCAACATTATAAAAAAAAAAGCAACTTTGAAAGATATTAGAACTCTGATCAATACAATGATAAATCACAAGTCCAGGGGAATAAAGATGAAACACCCCACTCATCTCCTGACAGAGAAGTAATGAATGTTATATGCATAAAGATACACTTTTTAACACTGCTAATGAGGGGATTTGTTTTGTCAGGTTATGCAGATACGTATTGAGGAATTGGGTGGCTGGGTTTTTTAATCTTGTCAGTAGGGAGGGAGTGGAGGGAGTAGTGGGATGGACAGATTAATTTTTATAAAGCTTAAAAGAAAAGATAAAGAATAAATGAATTACAGAGGGGATAGGGTAGGGGGAGAGGGCAAAGGTAGGGAAGGAATGAAGTCTTTCCTCTCTCCCATTTCATCCAAAATACAGTTCACTTTAAATCAGCCATTCAGCAAGTGCCCACTACTATTAAGGCACTGTTCTTCATGCATGAGGTTACAAATATGAAAAATGCCCTCAAAAAGCTTCCAAACTCATAAAGGAGAAGCGTGATTCACAAATGTATGAAATATAAGGTAGCTGATTGAATCTAAAGTAAACTGCAGACAAAGTGCACTAGGAAATTCTTTTTTGGGGATCTTTTTCAGGGGGCGATTGGTGGATTCTTTCAATTTCTATTTTACCCTCTGTTTCTAGAATATCAGGGCAGTTCTCCTTGATAATTTCTTGAAAGATGATATCTAGGCTTTTTTTCTGATTATGGCTTTCCAATAATTTGTCCAATAATTTTAAAATTATCTCTCCTAAATCTATTGTCCAGGTCAGTGGTTTTTCCAATGGGATATTTCACATTGTCTTCCATTTTTTCATTCCTTTGGTTCTGTTTTATAATATCTTGATTTCTCATAAAGTCACTAGCTTCCACTTGCTCCAATCTAATTTTTAAGGTAGTATTTTCTTCAGTGGTCTTTTGGACCTCCTTTTCCATTTGGCTAATTCTGTCTTTCAAGGCATTCTTCTCCTCATTGGCTTTTTGGAGCTCTTTTGTCATTTGGGTTATTCTATTTTTTAAGGTGTTATTTTCTTCAGTATTTTTTGGGCCTCCTTTAGCAAGTCATTGACTTGTTTTTCATGGGTTTCTTGCATCACTCTCATTTTTCTTCCCAATTTTTCCTCTACTTCTCTAACTTGCTTTTCCAAATCCTTTTTGAGCTCTTCCATGGCCTGAGATCAATTCATATTTCTCTAGGAGGCTTTTGATGTAGGCTCTTTGACTTTGTTGACTTCTTCTGGCTGTATGTTTTGATTTTCTTTGTCACCAAAAAAAGATTCCAAAGTCTGAGTCGGAATCTGAGACTGTTTTCACTGCCTGTTCATGTTCCTAGCCAACTACTTGACCCTTGAGCTTTTTGTCAGGATATGACTGCTTGTAGAGTAGAGAGTACTTTGTTCCAAACTTTAGGGGCCTTGTGCTGCTATTTTCAGAGCTACTTCTACACAGCAAGTTCTGCCACACCAGCGTTCCTTCTCCCCCAAGAACTGCCAACCAGGATTGCGGCCCAGATCTAGGCAGGGCAAAGCAGGCTTTGCACTCCTGCTCTAATCCGCCACTTAATTCCTCCCACCAGGTGGGCCTGGGGCCAGAAGCAACTGCAGCTGTAAGCAGAGCTGTACCACCTCCGCTGCCTTTCACTCTGTCCCAGCAGCTTTTCCCACTAACCTTCTCTGTTGTCTTTGGTGTTTGTGGGTTAAGAAGTCTGGTAACTGCCATAGCTCACTGATTCAGGTCGCTATGCCTGTTCTGCCTGGCTCCCAGTCTGGTTGGTCCTGGCGTGGCCCACGCTTGGCTATGCTCTGCTCTGCTCTACTCCGCTCCCAGCTCTGTGCAATAGACCCTTCCCAGTGACTATCCAGGCTGTCCTGGGCTGGAGCCCTGCTTCCCTTTGCTATTTTGTGGGTTCTGCAGCTCTAGAATTTGTTCAGAGCCACTTTTATAGGTGTTTGGAGGGACCTGACGGGGAGCTTAAGCAAGTCCCTGCTTTCCAACTACCATCTTGGCTCTCCCCCCCCCCACTCCGCACTAGGAAATTCTGAGGAGAGAAAGATAACTTTTAGCTGGAGAGAATCAGGGAAGACTTCATAATAGAGATAACATCTTTGCTGGGCCTTAAAGGAAGAAAATTATTTTAACAGACAGTGATAAGTAGGAAGCTAGATAGTGGATAGAGTTCTAGGCCTGGAATCAGGAAGACATTGTCCTGAGTTCAAACCTGGCCTCAGACACTTACTAGCTGTGTGACCCTGGGCAAGTCACTTAACCTTGTTTCCTCATCTGCAAAGTGAGTTGGAGAAGGAAACGGCAAACCACTCCAGTCTGTTTGCCAAGAAAACCCCAAATGGGGTCATGAAGAATTAGGAAGGATATAAATGACTGAACAACAAAAAGTAGGAAATTCATTCCCGCTGAAGGAGGCATCCTATCCAATGCAAGAAGTAAGAAAAGATCAGATGAAGACCATGAAATAGGAACATGGTTTTTTGAAAACACAGTTCCTTTCACACAATATGAATACACTTAAATGTTTGTTTTTTCAACTGAACATAGAATGTATGATGGGCGGGTACTGTGAAATAAGGATACAAAGGTAGGCTGGCAACAAGTTATGGAGGGTCTCAAATGCCAAGCCAAGGATCTTGTAAATGGTTCAAGGTCAGACATGAAGGAAACAGACTGAGAAACTGATTTAGAGCATTTTTGAGCATTAGAAAGTGATTTACAGCATTTTTCACATGACTGTTGATAGCCTGGATTTCTTCCTCTGAAGACTGCCTATTTATATCGTTGGACCATTTTTCAGATCTTCGTAAGATCAGATCATCACTATGCATTTATATTTTGGCAGCTGCATGGAGAAGGGATTTGAAAAAGAGGGAGAGTCATTCAACCTGGTTTGGGTGACAAGGAGATAGGATTTCTTTTGGATTACTGTGGTTTTAGGAACCAATAAAGGGTCAACTTGGATCTTACTCCAGAGCTTCCCTAATAGCAACTGAAACCAGGTAAGCCACTGAAGGCGCATCCTCAGGAGTATTTGCATTAACCTAAGCTTTTCAGCTGAGGGAAAAAGGAAAGAGAAAGAGAAAGGAGAAAGGGAACGATATACCCAACTGAATGTAGAATTCCAGAGAAGAGCAAGGAGAGATAAGAAGGTTTTTCTTAAATGAGCAATGCAAAGAAATAGAAGAAAATAACAGAATGGGAAAGACCAGATCTCTTTAAGAAAATTAGAGATACCGAAGTACCACATCACACCTATCAGATTGCTTAACATGACAAAACAGGAAGATGATAAATGTTGGAGAAGATGTGGGAACATTAGAATGCTAATGCACTGTTGGTGGAGTTGTGAACTGATCCAACCATTCTCGAGAGCAGTTTGGAATTATACCCAAAAGGCTATAAAACTGCATACTCTTTGATCCAGCAATACCACTACTAGGTCTGTATCCCAAACTGATCATAAAAAAGGGAAAAGGACCTGCATATACAAAAATATTTATAGCAGCTCTTTTTGTGGTGGTAAAGAATTGGAAATTGAGGGGATGCCCATCAATTGGGAAATGGCTGAACAAGTTGAGGTATGTGAATATAATGGAGTACTATTGTTCCATAAGGTGAGCAGGTGGACTTCAGAAAAACCTGGAAAGACTTATGTGAACTGATGCTGAGTGAAATAAGCAGAACTGAAAGAACATTGTTCACAGTAACTACAACATTGTGCAATGACCAACTTTGGTAGACTTACCTCTTCTCAGCAATGCAATGATCTAAGACAATTCCAAAAGACACATGATGGAAAATGCGATCTACATCCAGAGAAAGAACTATGGAGTCTGAATGCCGATTGAAGCATACTATTTTCTCTCCCTTTTTTTCATATTGCCTTTGGATGTTACAATGAAAGTAGTACTACCAACTCCTTTATTTGCCTCTCCAGCAAAACACCTGTGAGCCCTCTTTCAACTTAGGCATAACTTCCTTTTGTCTTCTGCTTTCCTTTGTTCTTCCAGTAGAATGTCCACTTGTTAGCCACTGGACCGAATCTCATACTTAGAATTAAAACAGCTAAGATAAGATAAGCTAATTCAAACAGCTAAGCTAATGTTTATAGAGAGTCTGAAAACTGTGATTCTTAGCATCTACAATCCCCTTTTCCACTACTCTGTTACTATCACTGTAGAAGAGGAAAGAAGCTACATGGGACCAAGGACTATTTTGTATTTCTTTTCATATCTTTTGGAAGTCCATGGCCAAAGAATTCATCACCTAGTTGCCAACCCAGCTTTGCACAGGCTGTCCATCATGTCCACTCTTCCTATTAATGCTGTGGAAGAGGGAGCCCCAGATTTATAGGGAAAATATTTTGTTGCTACTTCACTTCATTAAATATCTTTGCTTTGAACTAGCTGTGCCTTCCAGTTGACTATTAAAGGTAAATGCATCAATGCGGGGCTTACTAGCTATTGTATTAGGAATGTACAAACAGAAAGTACCCTGAACCTGGTCTTTCGGGGGACATACTCTGTGAGTTGAGAAGTTCCTTAAAGGCACTACACTGATTATTTCTCTTGAGAATAGAGCACATCTATCCATTGAATAATAGGATTTAGGTTTGGAAGAGAGCTTAAACATCATTTAATTCTATTCTATCATTTTATAGGTCCAGAGAGGGGAAGTAATTTCCCCAAGTCACTCTTTAAAAATTACATCAGACAATAATGAAAAAATAACAGTGGCGGTAGGTATGGAGGCCAGAGATACATAATTGAATAGCTTCCTCATTGTAAAATTGTTGATTTCAAGAGTAGATTGGGCCACAAATGACTAGGAGAAAGACAGCCAAATACCTGGGAGCGTTGTGTAATTAAACAGTGGGGATGATGTTTCTGCCGCAGAAATGGGTGGATATCTCCATATGGTCTCTAGGCTTTTCAGAGCTAACATGCGTGCTTGCCAAAACACAAACCCAGTGGTTAGGAATGTCCTAATCGTATGTACCCACCCTTGCCTGGAGTGTGATGTAGTAAAAAGAGTTCTGGATTTGGAATCAGGAGATGGGCATTTGAATCTCAGCGTGGCTCTATGACACTTGTCACGTCATTTCATTTCTGTGGACATCGGCCTCTTCATCTGCAAAAATAAATTAGCTAGACTAGATGATCTTTAGCAGAACCTTATTAAATTCAAAATTCATTGAATATGTTACTTTTAAACACTTACTTGGCTTTATGATTTACAGTATTATACAGGGTGTTCTGAAAGTCTGAACACATAGGCAAAAAGGCATATTTTCAAGAAATGAAATGAATGAAATTTTCAACATTTTATTTAATTGGAATATTAACAAATAACATCTCCAATTAATATGTGATGCAAAAGTTGATGTGCTTTACAAGATTCACGTGAACTCGATGCAATAACTCCACATTGCTGTCAATTGCCTATGTGTCCAGACTTTAGGAAAGAAACTTAGTGACTATCTAATCCAAGGATGCCAATTTTCAAATTTTCCATTGGCAAATGCTAATCAGGGCTCAATTTATTGTTTTGTTGATTATCTAGACCAGAGGTGTCAAACATGCTGCCCTGGCCTCAACTCCAGAGTGAACCAGTTTAAAATGTAATTGGGAAATATTTAACAAAATAAATAAAAATACAATAGAACGTAGATAATGTTAGTATGTGGTTTTCTAAGTCAATATGACACTAGTAGAGCTCCTTATAGAAGGTTTAGTGGCCCCCATTTCTGTTTCAGTTTGACACTACAGGTCTAAACTTAAAATGTTAGGAAAAATGTTAATACAGATTATAACCTTAAAAGTACATACTGCTGTAATTTTTTTTCCCGAGAGCCAGTTCTTAAACATTTACCAGGACCACTGAGCTAGTCCAACCTATACATGAAAGAAGTCTCCAGCAGGCAGAATTAAGAGGTAAAGATATGAAGTCACTATAGGAGGCAATCCTTCTAAAGCATTTTTCTAACCACACTATCCCCATGGCCATATAAACTTCACTACTCGGACTTAAAGTCCCTCAGAATCTGGATTCAGACCACCTTTCCAGACATATTGCATATTATTCTCTGGCTTCTTGCCATTCCCAGAAAAATAGTTGCCTCCATGGTAGAACTTGAGAAGTGCTGGAAAAGCCCTGAGCCTAAGTAATCTGATATACATATATGGAGAGAAGGGAGTTAAATATCCTTTTTTTCTTGGCCCAGAATCCTGAGATTACTGAGGATATCTACGGAAAATGAAAAAGTTGAATACTTACTGTGTGATAGGCAACTCACTACCATCTGGGCAAGCCATTCTATTTTGGAGTAACTAACTGTTAGGAACTCTTTTTCATTGGGAAAGCCCCCGATGTTGGGAAAGACTGAAGGAAAAAGGAAAAGGGGATGGCAGAGGATGAGGTAGATAAGTAGTGTCATGGAAACAATGAACATGAACTTGGACAGACTTGGAGAGATAGGGGATAGTCACATCTGGTGAGCTATGTGGTCCATGGGGTCGCAGAGAGTCTGACACCACTGAACAACAACAATTAGGAGGCTTTCTTTATGCGGAACACTGTGAATCTGCATTGTCCACCCATTGTTCCTAGTTCTGCAGACTGGGGTCAAACAGAATTAGATTAATCTGTCTTCCACATTAAATGCTTCTAAACTCCCCACCCCTTCCTCAGGCCTGTAGTTCCCTAGGCTAGGGGCCCCAATTCCTTGAACCATTCTCACTTAGCATGGGTAATTTTTTTTAATGGTTAATAAACATCATTGACATAATGCTTTAAGATTTGTAAAGCACTTCACATAGGCTATCTCATTTGATCCTCAAAACAATCCTGCAAGGTGTGTGTACTTCCATTTTATTATTTTTTTTAACAAATGAGGAAACTGAGATTAACACAGGTTCAGTGACTAGGCCAGGGTCACCCAGCTAGTCAACATTAGAGATGGGTTCAAACTTAGCTCTTCCTGCTTCTAAGTCCAGGGATTTAACTACTGCACCAGAGCTACATGGCCTTCGGGTCCTTCACCAATCTGGTTCTACTTCTCTTGAAGGGTTCCAGCTTATCAATGTCATTCCTCAAACATAGAGCCCAGAGCTGGACAGGAAACCAATACACACAGTAATTAGAGCAATATAAATGGAAAGAAAACAACAAAAGACCAAAAACTGAATATGACAAAATCATGCCATGCTTGACCTAAAAGAAGAGTGGTTTTTTTATGGATATAGATCTCTGCATAGAATGTCAGACATTTTATATGTGTTATTTAGCTTTGCAGAACTATTTTCTCCTCTTTTTTGGGTACACAATATCCCACAAGTAAATTCTACTACTTGACATCTTCCAAACATACTCTATGTTTTGCTATGCTTGTGCCTAAGTTTACCCTGTCCCCCATGTTTGGAATATGTTACTCCATCTTTGCCTTTCAAATGTCCTCTGTTCTTTTTGTTGTTGAGTCATTGCAGTTGTATCCAATTCTTTGTGACCTCATCTGGGGTTTTCCTGGCAGAGATATGGAGTGGTTTGCCATTTCCTTCTCCAGATCATTCTGCAGATGAGGAACTGAGGCAAACAGGGTCAAGTGACTTGCCCAAGGTCACACAGCTAGTAGTGTCTGAGGCCAAATTTGAACTCGGGTCTTCCTGACTCCAGGTCCAGCATGTTATCCACTGAGCCACATAGCTGCCGTTGAACTGGTATTGAGTTTCTACCTATCTTTTAAAGATGAACTAAAATGTCACCTCCACCTCCTCCATGAATCTTTCCACGATAATACTTCACAATTTAAGGTTTTCCAAGCAATTGCTTCACAATAACACCATGAGCTATATTTGTTGTTCAGTCATGTCTGACTCTTCATGACCCTCTTTTCTTAGCAAAGGGACTGGAGTGGTTTGCCATTTCCTTCTCCAGTGGATTAAGGCAAACACAGGTTAAGTGACTTGCCCAGGGTCACACAGCTATTAAGTGTCTGAGGCTAGATTGAACTCAGGTCTTCCTGACTGCATGCCCAGCGCTCTATCCACTGAGCCACCTAGCTGCCTGTATGAGCTACATAGTACAAATATTATTATCCCCATTTTAATTATGAAGAAAGTAAGCCCTTAAGTGATTAAGCCACAATCACTCAGCTGAAATTTATATTGCCCTTTAAAGTTTGTAAAGCACTTTATATACATTGTATGCTTCTAGACTCATCATAACCCTATGAATTAAGCAGTATGTGATCATAGGACCCAATTAATGAAATTATTGGATTTTTAAAATTTTTTTAAAAACAACCTCAAAAATGGATGATAGAGCTAAAAGGGACCTATGTGGCCATCTGATCCAAACCCCTCATTTTACATAAAAAGAAACTAAGGTCGGGGCAGCTAGGTGGTGCAGTGAGTAGAGCACTGGCCCTGGAGTCAGGAGGACCTGAGTTCAAATCCAGCCTCAGACACTTGACACATGTACTAGCTGTGTGACCTTTGGCAAGTCACTTAACCCCAAATGCCCTG
The DNA here is from genome assembly GCF_011100635.1 of Trichosurus vulpecula. NCBI lineage: Eukaryota > Metazoa > Chordata > Mammalia > Diprotodontia > Phalangeridae > Trichosurus > Trichosurus vulpecula. The sequence goes on from NC_050575.1 coordinate 314,455,739, forward strand.
CCAAAAAAAAAAATTAAAAAAAAAAGAAACTAAGGGCCATGGATATTCCATAATGTGCCCAAGGTTAGTGAGTTTTCTTATTTCGAGAACTGCCTTGTTGTAAAAGGATGAGAGGAAAGCTGGAAATTGTGCTGAAAAGTCGCCATCTTTCAAGCAAATGGTTGAATCCTTTCTAAATCTCAAGGACAGGTGTTTACATTCAGGTTTTAGCCTGGGATAGTAGAAAATGTGCTAGTGCCTGGAGGCAGAAGACCTGAGTTCAAATACTGATCCTACAACTTACCAGCTGGGTGACTTTGGAAAGTCACTTCAAATCTCTGGGCCTCAGCTTCCTCATCTGCAAAACAAAGGAAATCACATATAGGGTCTCATCTCACTCTAAATCTATGTGATTCAGAGGCAAGATTTGAACTCAGTTCCTCTCACTCCAGAGCCATGATGCCTCACAGCTCTTATTATCCCTATTCATATTATCAATGTTACCCATATTTTACAGATGAGTTAACCGGAACTTTGAGAGGTTACACGGCCAACAGGTATCAGAGGTCAGATTTGAACCTGGGTCTTTGTGACTCCAGGTCTAATACCCTAATCACCACACAGTCATTGATGGCTTTTTCCTCCTTGGACTTCACCCAGAACTTTGTTTCACCCTCCTCTCATGCATTCATCATACGTTGCTTTATATCCTAGTTATCAGTGCATGTGCTGGCTCTCCCTGCTGGATAGACATGTGTCCAGGACTAGAAGACAGGGACCATATGTTACCTTCATGTTGAACCTCCCCCAGTGCCTACCTCAGGACTCCACTGGCAGGATAAGCTTAATATGTGTTTGTTGAATTGTTGGCAAATTGAGCCTTGTGCTTTTACCTCCTTGGGTGAATAAAGTGATTCTTGTGAAAATACCTAGTGCAATTACCTCCAAAGCTATTCCTCCTTAAGCTGAATAGCATACAGAGAATGAACAATGCCAAGCACACTCACACCAATTAAGATTGAAACTGAAATATTAAAGCAAGAGATTCCTAAATGAACATCTTCAAAGAGGTCCCGGGAAAATGGTAATTCCAGCAATGCAAACTCCCACAATGCTCAATGTGCTAATTATACCCTGGGTTTATGGCATCCCGTTAATAGAACATAGAACTGAAATTTGTCCATTGTAATGACATTCTGATATCTCACAATGCAAGTCAATGCCACAGAGAATGCCATGTATCTGCCTGGCCCCAAGAGAATGTGCAGTGCTGTTCTAGACACACTGCTTTGGTCATCTCTAAAACAAATGTTTTGAAAGGCATTCATCATTTCCTCTTTGGTTGTTCTGTTTTTAAAATGTTGGCAAGCATGTGGGCTGGATCTATGCATGTGGGTGTGCACGTACTCACACAGTATTATGGATGTAGGGCTGGAAGGGACCTCAAAAACCAGAAGAAATTGAAAGCCCATCCTCACAAGTCTTCTACCTGATCTGAGGTGGCCTGGTCAGAACTGGTGGGAGACAAGCTCTGGATTCTCCTGACACCTCTGATATGTATATCCTGTATGACCTTGAGAAAACGGCTTAATTTCCCTGGGTCTCAAATTTCTCATCTGTAAAATAAGGTGGTTGAAAAGAATGGGCTTTGGGGTCCTAAATCTGTAACCCTATAAAATATTCTTGGAAAGGCAGGGAGCCATTGAAGCTTCTTGAGCTCAGAAGTGACATGGTCAGACTTGTGCTTCAGGAAGCTTATTTATAAGCTAGGCAGAAGATAAACTAGAAAGTGAAAAAACTGGAACTCGAGAATTCAATTGGGAAACTATTACCTAACTTATACATTTTACAAAGCATTAACTTTTCTTTTAAACTTGTAATTTGGAATAGTGACCAAAAAAATGTACATATACATTTGAAAAGGGTAAGGTAAGAGGGGATGGCCTGAACAATCCCCTAATCACCACCCCTGAGGGCGGCAGAGATGGGGATGGATTTGAGAGATGGGGTGGAGGCAGAATTGATGACTGGCAAAGACCTATCAGCTAACAGCAATAACAACATCAAATAATAATAATAACTCACATTTTCCTATAGCATCTATCATGGGCTAAGTCCTTTGCCAATAGTATCTTATTTGGTCCTCACAACCACCCTGGGAGGATGAGGAAATGGAGACAAACAGAGGCTAAACAGACTTACCCAGAGTCTCACAGCTAATAAGTGTCTAAGGCCACATTTGAACTCGGGTCTTCCTGAATCCAAGCCCGCTGGATCTATCCACTGTACCACCCAGTTGCCTCCAGATAATTGGATATGAAGGAGGGAAGTAGAGGGAAGGCTCGAGGATGACTCTGCGTCACAAACCTTGGGAACTGGGAGGACAGGTGTTCCCTCAACAGAAAGAGGAAAGATTGGAGGATTGGTATGTTTAGGGGAAAAGATAATGAGTTCTGTTTTGGAAATTCTGAGTTTGAGATATTTATGGGACGTATTTGTGAAGCACTTAGCACCGTGCCAGGCACACAGCAAATACCATATAAATACTTATAAATACTTTCCCCAACCAGGGAGAGGTGTTCATCAGGCTGCTGGAGAGGCAGAAAGGGAGATTAGGCAAGAGTTGGAAGTTGAATTTATGTGGGTTCAGGGAAAAGACAGATGAAAGGAAAGGGAATAAATATTTCTATAGAGCCTACTATGTGCCAGGCACTGCACTAAATGCCTTTTCTTCCTTTCACAAATATTATCTCATTTGAGCCTCACAACAACCCTGAGAGGTAGAGCCTATTATTATCCCCATTTTACAGATGAGGAAACTGAGGCAAACAGGTTATAAGTAACTTGCTCAGAGTCACACAGCCAGTAAAAGTCTAAGGTCAGATTTGAACTCAGGTCTTACTGAGTCCAGTCCAGCAGTCTATCCACTGTGCCACCTAGCTGCCCCCATATATATAGCTCCCAAATATACAAATTTAGGAGTCATCTACATAGAGATGATCACTGAACCCACAGGCACTGATGAAATCACTAAAAGAAGGTATAAAGAGAAAGGAGAAGAGGGTGGTGAGCACCCACGACACGGAGAGGTGAGGCACATGCTCGGCCAGAGCCAAGGGGACTGAGAAGATCCAATCAGACAGGTATGAGACAGGAGTGTCACAAAGACCCAGGGAGGAGAGGGCATCACCAGGAGCCTATGGTTAAAGAACAGAATAATGAAATACTCCCCGTCATTAGCGGCTCCTGCAGTAATAAATTCATGGAGAGCACTTTCCCTCAACGCTGCCAATGTATTTCCCAGCCCCCAAGCACCCCACAGAGGATCAAGGTCATCTAGCAAATATCTACAATCACAAAGAGCCTCTGAGGAGGCATCATTTTTGTCTCAGGAAGAACAACAGAAAAAGCTCTGCCTGACCAGTGTTACAATGAGTGGATACAACGACAAAAGGGAGACAAAACTAACAGTCTCTTTGGGGGCAGAATTTAACTGTCAATACAATATCCAATGTGCTCAAATGGCAAATAAAATCATATATGACCGTGTGATTCCCCTACTCATTAAACACGAATGGCTCCCTATTGCCTTTAGTATAAAGTATAAACCCCTTTGTTTGGTTTTTAAATCCCTTCACAAACAGGCCCTGACCTATCTTTCCAGGCTTATCATTTATTGCTCCACTCCACACACTTTGTGATCCAGCCAAGTCGGCCTTATCTCTGGCCCACACACACACACACACACACACACACACACACACACACACACACCCCACTCCATTTCTGGTCTCTATAGCTTTACATTGGATGCCACCCATTCCTGGATCGCACACTCTACTCTCCTTTAACATCATCTTAAACATCATCTTGATCCCCTCTCCCCAAGCTGGAAGTGTGCCTTCTCCCTAACAGCCTTGTAATTATTTGGACTTATTTTCTCTGTATTTATTCTGCATGTGCTTATATGTGTACATTTCGTTTCTCTGATAGATTGTACTCTCCTTAGAAGTGTGGATTGTTCATTATTTGTTTTTATATTCCTGGTACATAGTACGCATGTAATAAATGCTTGTTGATTGATTGATAGAAAGCAATATCATCTTTGTTCCCATTTGGTATGATGGCACATACATGTTAATTGATGAAAACGAAAAAGGGATGGCATTTTTCTTTACAAGCATGCTGCTCTTTCTAGAGAGTCCGGAGTACACACAAAGGGTTGGATGATGTCAGAGGAAGGGTGTGGCTTTGTCTTCCATGCCCACATGAAGCACAAAAAGGGGGCCGATCCAGCCTCAGTTGTCGACTTCATCTACATGCACATCTACACCAAAGACATCATGAAGAACAAAACCCAAGAGGGGTTGCTCTTATAAAAGTAGCAGTCCAGGATCCTTACTGGTTTAGGAAGAAGAGAACATTGTTCATTGCTGCTAAAGGTGTCCATGCCAGCCAGCGTCTATACTGGAGTAAGAAAGCCCAGCTCAACATTGGCAATGTCTTCCCAGTTGGCTCTTTGTCCATTGTGAACCTGGTGATGGAGACAAGCTCGCCTGCACATCTGGAATCTAGGCCACAGTGATTTTCTACAATCCTAAAACCAAGAAAGCACAGTTAAGGCTACCTTCAAGCTCTAAGAAAGTGATCTCTGCAAACAGAGCTGTGGTTGGTGTTGCTGGAGGAGGTCACATTGATAAACCTATCTTTAAGGCATGTGGTGCCTGCCATGAGTACAAAGTTAAAAGGAACTGCAACAATCTTAGGTAAAGTTGATACCACTTTGATGACAGAAAGTAAAGGGGAATTAAGAAGCCTCTTTATGAGGATGAAAGAGGAGAGTGTAAAAGCTGGCTTGAAGCTTAACATCAAAAAAACCTAAATCTTGGCAACTGGTCCCATTACTTCCTGACAAGCAGAGGGAGAAGGCAGTGTCAGATTTTATATTCTTGGGCTCAAAGATCACTGCCAACAGTAACTGAAGCCACAAAATTAAAAGATGCTTCCTCCTTGGAAGGAAAGCTATGGCAAACCTGGACAGCATAATAAAAAGCAGAGACATCTCCTTGCTGACAAAGGTCTGTATGGTAAAAGCTATGGTTTTTCTAGTAGCAATATATGGCTGTGAGAGTTGGACTGTGCCAACACTTTTAAATTGTGGTGCTGGAGAAGACCTTCGAGAGTCCCTTGGAGAGCAAGGAGATCAAATCAGCTATTACTTGAAGAAATTAATTTGGACTATTCACTGGAAAGTCAAACACTGAAGCTGAAGCTTAAATACTTTGACCACATAATGAGGAGATGGCACTCATTAGAAAAGACCCCGATGTTGGGAGAGATTGAAGGCAAAAGGGAAAGAGAACAGTAGAGGATGAAATGGATAGAGTCATGGACAATGAATATGAACTTGGACAGACCTTGAGAGACAGTAGAGGACACAAGGACCTGGCATGGTATGGTCCATAAGGTCACAAAGGTTCAGACATGACTGAACAACAAAAACGACAAAAGCTAGCCACTTGTGCAAGGTGTGACCATGAACCATGTGGAATATCCCTTTGAGGGACGTAATCACCAGTATATTGGTAATCTATCTACCATCCACAAAGACACACCGGCTGGATGAAAAGTCAATCTTATCACTAACCAGAACACTGATTGGTTCTGGGGTACCAAAAATTGTTGTTGTTGTTTGTCCTTCATTCTTGAAGAGGACCATGACATCAGGAAGATAATGCCAGAATTCGCAAGTGAATTGAATTTAAGTAAGGGAGTCCTGTTCAAAGTCACCAGCCTTGCTTTCTCCTCCAGAGGCACCTGGGAACAGTGGCAAGATATACATCAGGCCCCCAGTACCAAAACTATACAGAAGGAAAACTACGGCCCAGAATGCTAATAAAAATTACTTGGGGGAGGGGGGGCAGCGGAGCCAAGATGGCAGCAGGAAAGCAGGGACTTGCTTAACCTCCTCCCCAAATCCCTCCAAACACCTGTAAACAATGACTCTGAACAAAATCTAGAGCTGTGGAACCCATGAAAGAGCAGAGGGAAACATCTCCAGCCCAGGAGAGCCTGGATGGTAACCAGCAAGGGTCTATCACACTGTGCAGAGAGTGGAGGGCAGCCCCGCGTGGGCTGCGCCAGGACAGACCAGACCCGGAGTCAGCCAGCCAGAAGAGGCCTTGGGGTCATGAAACAGTGAGCTGTGGCAGTTACCAGACTTCTCAACCCACAAATGCCAAAGAGCAGCTTAGGAGGAAACTGCGAGATCGAGTTCAGGGCAGTCCGATCTCCAGCTGTGGGAGTGGTGGAGGTCATGCAGCTGTGGTGGTAGCGGCAGCAGGAAGCTCCTGAGGCTGCCTCCAGAGCACCAGCATCAGCCACTTCCAGAGTCCCTGGCTCACATGGTGGGAGGAATTTAGCAGCAGATCAGAACGGGAATGCAAGGAGCGTTTTGTGGGCACAAAGGCAGATTCTCTTGCTGTGCCCTGCTTGGATCTGAATTGCGGTTCTGGTTGGCGGTTCTTGGGGGAGAAGGAGCACTGTGGTGACAGAGCCTGGGGTGACAGCGGAGTGGAAGTAGCTCTGAAAATAGCAGTGCTTGAACCCTAAAGCTTGGGGCAAAGTACTCTCTACTCTACAAGCAGTCATAACCTGACAAAAAGCTCAAGGGTCAAGTAGTTGGCTGGGAACATGAACAGGCAGTGAAAAAGGATGCAGACTCAAATTCAGACTCAAACTCAAACTCTAGATTCCTTTTTTAGTGACAAAGAAGATCAAATCATACAGCCAGAACAAGAGCCTATATCAAAAGCCTCCAAGAAAGATATGAATTGGTCTCAGGCCATGGAAGAGCTCAAAAAGCATTTGGAAAAGCAAATAAGGGAAGTAGAGGAAAAATTGGGAAGAGAAATGAGAGTGATGCAAGAAAACCATGAAAAACAAGTCAATAACTTGCTAAAGGAGACCCAAGAAAATACTGAAGAAAAGGAAGAATAGAATAACCTTAAAGAATAGAATAACCCAAATGGCAAAAGAGTTCCAAAAAGCCAATGAGGAGAAGAATGCCTTGAAAGACAGAATTAGCCAAATGGAAAAGGAGGTCCAAAAGACCACTGAAGAAAATCACCACCTGAAAAATTAGATTGGAGCAAGTGGACTTTAGTAACTTGGAGCAATTAGTGACTTTATGAGAAATCAAGATATCATAAAACAGAACCAAAGGAATGAAAAAATGGAAGACAATGTGAAATATCCCATTGGAAAAACCACTGACCTGGGGAATAGATCTAGGAGAGATAATTTTAAAATGATTGGACTACCTGAAAGCCATGATCAAAAAAAGAGCCTAGATATCATTTTTCAAGAAATTATCAAAGAAAATTGCCCTGATATTCTAGAACGAGAGGGTAAAATAGAAATTGAAAGAATCCACCAATTGCCTCTTGAAAAAGATACCAAAAAGAAAACTCCTAGGAATACTGTTGCCAAATTCCAGAGTCTCCAGGTCAAGGAGAAAATACTGCAAGCAGCCAGAAAGAAACAATTTGAATATTGTGGAAACACAATCAGAATAACACAAGATCTAGCATTAAGGGATCAAAGGGCTTGGAATATGATATTCCAAAGGTCAAAGGAGCTAGGATTAAAACCAAGAATCACCTACCCAGCAAAACTGAGTATAATGCTCCAAGGCAAAATATAGATTTTCAACAAAATAGAGGACTTTCAAGCTTTCTCAATGAGAAGACCAGAGCTGAATAGAAAATTTGACTTTCAAATACAAGAATCAAAAGAAGCATGAAAAGGTAAACAAGAAGAGAAATCATAAGGTACTTACTAAAGTTGAACTGTTATGTTTACATTCCCACATGGAAAGATAATGTGTGTAATTCAGGAGACCTTTCTCAGTATTAGGGCAGTTGAAGAGAATATAGAGAGAGGGCACAGGATGAGTTGAATATGAAGGGATGATATCTAAAAAAATGAAATAAATTTAAGGGGTGAGAGAGGAATATATTGAGAGAGGGAGAAAGGGAGAGATAGAATGGGGTAAATTATCTCACATAAAAGTGGCAAGAAAAAGCAGTTCAGTTGGAAGGGAAGAGGGGGCAGGTGAGGGGGAATGAGCGAATCTTACTCTCATCAGATTCAACTTGAGGAGGGAATAACATACACACTCAATTGAGTATCTTACTCCACAGGAAAGTAAGAGGAAGAGGATAAAAAAAGGGGGGATGATAGAAGGGAGGGGAGACATGGGGAGGAGGTAATCAAAAGCAAACACATTTGAAAAGGGACAGAATGAAGGGAAAAAATTGAATAAAGAGGGACAAGATAGGATGGAAGGAAGTATAGTTAGCCTTGCACAACATGAGCATTGTGGAAGTGTTTTGCATAATGATACATGTGTGATCTACGTTGAATTGCTTGCCTTCCTAGGGAGGGTGGGTGGGAAGGGAAGAGGGGAGAGAATTTGGAACTCAAAGTTTTAAAAGCAGATGCTTAAAAAATTAAAAAAAAAATTTTTGCATGAAGGTGGGAAACAAGATATATAAGGAATGGGGCATAGAAATCCATCCTGCCCTACAAGAAAGTAAGGAGAAAGGGGATGAGGAGTGGGGAATGGGGTAAAAGAAGAAAAGGCTGATTGGGGAACAAGGCAATCAAAATATATGCCATCTTGGAATGGGGTCAGGGCAGAAATGGGGAGAAAATTTGTAATTCAAAATCTTGCGGAAATCAATGTTGAAAACTAAAATATTAAATAAAATATATACAGAAACTAAAAAAAAAATTACTTTGGGGAGGAAAAAAGGAGTGTTATCTAGCAATTGAGTCAGCCATAGCTTCCAGATTCTATTCTTGACTTTACTATTCAAGTCAGCTATGACTTTGGACAGAAGGATCACTTGGTAATTTCTTAATACAATTTTCAGTGGTCGATATCACCACGGTTACAAAGCAAAGTTGTCTAGTGTCTAAATGCAAGAGACAATACATTGTGGATCCATGAGTTCATAGATAGTTCGCCAGTCTCTCTCTCTCTCTCTCTCTCTCTCTCTCTCTCTCTCTCTCTCTCTCTCTCTCTCTCTCTCTCTCTCTCTCTCTTCCATAAATCTTCCATAGAATAGCTATCCAATGCAATGGAAGCCATCATCAAGTTTTGCTTTGTTGTTTAAGTATTTTATTTGTCACCTTTCACTTAAAGAATTTAAGTGTCTTAACCTAACCTGAATGCTGTGAAATTATAATGACCAAACTTGGCCACAAAGAAGAGATATGAAAATGCATATCCCTTGAAAAAGATGCCAAGATTGAGAGATCATCCAGGTTTATGGCAGAATGTTTTATGGCTATGTTCTTACTGTGGCATCTTATTAAATTCCTTTACTTTCCAATAGGTCTGTCTACTGGCTGGGGTAAGCTCAGTGGTTGGGGCTCCTCAAGTATAGTGTTAGGAATATGAACCCACAGGTTATCCTCCAACAGGAGAGAGTAGCCAACCCCAGAGCCCAACTTGCAAACTTGAACATCTGAGTGAAAGTTGAGGGAGATTAGCCTAGAGACATTTCTATGCATAATGTGCATTTTTGGTCTTATTAGTTGGAATTCTCTTCAGACACAATTTTATTAAATATGGATTTGGTGGGGATGCAGACTATAATGCAACAGATCCACAGTGCTTTTTGAAGAATTTAATTTTTTTAAAATATATCTGAATAAAGCTTAAGAAGTAAAAAGAAACATAAGAGGACTTCAACACAAATATCAAAAACACTTAAAGAAACATGGTACTTATTCACGGTAGCTCTCTTCACAGTAGCAAAAAAAAAAAAAAAAGGAAACATAGTAGGTGCTCAAAGCCAAGAGAATGGCTGACCAAAACTACAGTATGTGAATAGAACAGAATGCTGCCATGCAGTAATTAACAATGAACTTAAAGAATTCAGAGGAACTTGGGATGACTTTCATGAAATAGCCCTGTAAAGAAGGCAGAATCAAGAGAATACGTTCAATAATCACAGTAATGTAAATTAAAACAACACTAAAATGCAACCAAATTCCAATTGAGATTGGTCACTGAAATTAATTGGAATTAATTAGATTAGATGATGAAACACACTTCCCTTTCCTCTGCAAGGAGGCTGGATACCATGGGCATCTTTTGTCATCGTTGTTGTTTCAGTCATATCCAACTCTTTGTGAACTCATTTTGGGGTTTTCTTGGCAAAGATACTGGAGCAGTTGGCCATTTCCTTCTCTGGCTCATTTTACAGGGTTGAGTGACTTGGCCAGGGGGTCACATGGCAATTAAGCATCTGAAGCCAGATTTGAACTCAGGAAGATGAGTCTTCCTGACTCCAGGCCCAGCACTCTATCCACTGTGCCATACAGCTGCTGCCATACTGCAGGCACATGGTGTTGCTTATGCGGTCAGACTAAAGTGCTGTTGGAACAGGTTGGTTTTATTTAACCGTCTTGGTTACCAGGGGAGGATTCAGGGGGAAGACAGGGATAGTATATTGGGAAATGATTATGATAAAAAAAAAACAAAGAGCAACAGTGAGGTATTTTTCAAAAGGAAGAAAAGAACTAAGGCAACAAGCTCCCAAGGCACAATTCAGGAACTGATGCCAATGCAAAATGAGCTCTAAGAGAGCTCAGAGCCAGAGGCCTGAATCCCAGAAAGTGAGAACCCATCCATCTTGGTTCTCCTTTTTTTCTCAGGCCTCTAACAGAAGCATATTGGACTAGATTTGCCCTTCTATGTCTGAAAGGACCAATGATGTACTGTACTCAGTTCATACTGGCTTGCAAGAGCCGATTGTTAAATTTTCCATGGGAGTGTTTATGCCTCAGAAATCCATAAACACTACAAATCAGAGCTTAATTTATTGGGTTTTTTAATTGGTTAATTTTTTTAAAAAAATTAAATTGTCTAGACAAATCCATGAAGAAAATGTTAATAATGCAGATTAAATTTAAAAGTGAATCATGCATATATTTTTTTCTGGAGAATTGGTTATTAAATACTTACTAGCCACCCTGGGAAGGGTCCTAGTTCTAGTTATTCAGAAAGAGAAAGCCATTCCATTCCTCTTTCTAGTCACAGAAGCACAGAGTTGGATGGGACCTCAGCAGCCCTCTAACCCACCCCGTGCTCACTAAAGAATCCCTTCTACAAAACCCGTTGTCAGGGTCATCCTGCCTTTGCTTGAGGACACCTTGCCATAGCCTCCTTCCCACCACATCCAGAGGCAGTCCATTCTACATAATTCTCTTAGGAAAGTTTTTACTGACTATATCAAACCAAAATTTGCCTCCTGCTCAATATAGCATCCAGTTATGCCCTTGTATGCCAAACAAAATAAATTTGACTTCCAAACAAAAGCCCTTCATCTATTCGAAGACAGCTGTCATGTTTACCCTCTTTCTTCTCTTTTGCAGATCAAATATGCCCAGTTCCTTCAATCAGTCATCCTATGGCATGGACTCCTGGCATTTCACCATTTCAGTGGCCCTTCTCTGAATGAACTTACAGCTCATCAGTGTCCTCACTAAACTGCAGAATGGAAGACAAGGGCTAGGGCAGAGTGAAGAAGGACTATTGCTTCCTTATTCCTGGAAGCTATGATTCTCCTACAGCAGCCCAAGATCATGGTAACTTTTGTTGGCTGCCACATCACACTGACAAGTAATATTCAATTTATAGTCTTTTAAAAATCTCAGATCTTTTTTCAGATAAACTGCTGTCTAGGTATACAGACACTAGCTGGCACCATAGTGCATAGATCCCTGGGCTTAAGAGTCTGGAAGACTTGAGTACAAATGCAACTTCAGATTCTTACTAGCTGTGTGACCTTGGCCAAGTCACTTAAAACCTCTGACTGACTCCTCATCTGCAAGATGATGATAATAATAGCACTGACCTCTCAGAGTTGCTGTGAGAATCAAATGAGACAATATTTGCAGCACCCTAAATGCACGTGCCTGGCATATAGTAGGTGTTTAATAAACGCTCACTTTCTTCCATATTTCTCTATTTTGTGAAGATGATTTTTTGAACTCGAATATGACTTTACATTTATCTCTATTAAATTTCTTTTTATTCAGTTTAGCTCTCTGTTCCAGCTATTCAAGGCTGGGGTCTCGACTCTCTCATCCAGCAGTCCCTCTAAGTTTTGTGTCATTTGCAAATCTGATAAACTCACTTTAACATAGTCATTGACAAAAATGTTAAAAAGGACAGGCAAAGTAAGGACAGAGGCCTGGAGGATCATACAGGATATTTCCTTTCAAGGGGATATATAACCATTCGTGTCTCATCTTTGGAGTATACCAATCAGCCTGTTCTTAATCTAGCTTTCTAGTACTGGCTCTCCAAGTGTGATCTGGGGACCTCTGGGGGTCTCTGAGACCCTTTCAAGGTCAAAACTACTTTCATAATAATACTAAGATGTTTGCATTTCTATTGTGGTTAATATCAATTAGATATAACCCATACAAACAAAAGCTCTTGGGGGAGGATCTTCAATAATTTTCATGAGTGTAAAGAAGTCCTGAGACTAAAAAGTTTGAGAACCACTGCTCTAGTCCATGTCACTTCTTTTTTTCCATACAAATAACATAAAATGCTTTATCAATTATTTTGCTAAAGTCTAGGGGAACTATATTTACACAGAAATCAGATTAGTCTGACTTTGACTATTCCTGGTTCTTTGTGAGATCTTCCTCCTTTTCTAGATTTTTACTAAACATCTCTTGAATTAAATATATTTTTGAATTTTGTGAGGATTCAAAGTTAAGGTCACTATCCCACAATTTACAGATCCCATTATATTTCTTTAACAAAAATAACAGGGACATTAGCCCGTCTATAATTGTGCAGTACGGCCACTAGGTGGCGCTGTGGATAGAGCACTGGGTTTGCAGTCAGAAAGACCTCTTCGAGAGTTCAAATCTGGCTCCAGACACTTACTAGCTATGTGAACCTGAGCAAGTCACTTAACCCTTTCTGCCTCAGTTTCCTCATCTGTAAAATGAGCTGGAGAAGGAAATGGTGAACCACTCCAGTATCTTTTCCAGGAAAACCCCAAAGGAGGTCATGAAGAGTCAGACACGACTCAAAAATGACAACGATCCTGCGATATCTTTGCTGTTATCCACAATTTTTAAAATTTCACTCACAGTGGCTTGGCTGTAATATCCACCAGTTCTTGCAGCAACAAGGATGTAGTGCATCTGGTACAATTGCTCAAACTCATTAGGTGCTCCTTATTCCCTGTAGTTGGGTAGCACAGTGGGTAGAGTGCTAGAACTGGAATCAAGAACTGAGTTCAAATCCAGCATCAGGTACTTACTACCTTTGTGACCCTAGGCTAATCGTTTAACTCCTGTCCGCCTCAACTTTGTCGTTGCTGTTGTTCAGTTGTTTCAGTCATGTCTGACTCTGACCCCATTTGGGGTTTTCTCAACAAAGATACTGGCGTGGTTTGCCATTTCCTTCTCAGGCTCATTTTACAGATGAGGAAACTGAGGCAAGCAGGGTTCGGTGAACTTGTGCAAGGTTGCATAGCTAGTAAGTGTCTCAAGGCCAGATATGAACTCGGGAAGACAGTCTTCCATCTACCATCCCACCTAGCGTGCCCTCAGTTTACTCATCTATAAAGTGTAGATAATAATAGCACCTATCTCCTTAGATTATTAGAAGGATAATAATGAGACAACACTTATAAAGTGCTTTGCAAGGTTTAAGGCACTATATAAATGACAGTCATTATCATTACTTATCCTAGTTGGCTTTTGTTCTGGCCTTTTCAGATCAAAGGTCATTCTCCTTGGCATAGAAACAAGGCAAACGAGAACTAAGCAGCTTTATCTTCTGTCATCGATTGTCTTCTTTGCCATCTAGGTCAAGCGATGGTCCTATTACTTCTTCAATCCACCTTCTTTTCCCCAAGATACTCTTAAAAGGTATTCTGTCGTCATTAGCTTTTCTTAGGAGCCCCAGCTCATTCTGAATCTTGGCCATTTTGACTTGACTCATGACTTCTTGTTGGCTCTCCCAATCAGAATTCAGACTGTCTTGTTTTCTAGGTTGTTCCAGATGACGTGCTGTATTGGGAATAAAGATGGGCTCTTAGTACTTAGTACTTATTCAACCAAGTGCCCTTGAAGAGTTTGGCCTTTGTTTCCTTGATTAAATTAGGAGTCCTTGATGACCTCCTTGCTTCAAGGGAAAGCCTAGTTTACATGGGTTTGAGTAACATGTTTGTGACATCAGAGCCTTTTAGACCATGTGGGTTTAAGTCACATTTTTGTGGCGATTTTAGGTCACGTAGGTGAGTCGCATGTGTGACTCACCTTTGACCCAGAGGTTGGCTTTCTCTTTTGGAGCTCTGAGCCACAGCAGGAGGGCGCGTGACTCTGGGCCAGTCATTGTTATGAGCTCCCTGGCTTTGGAGAAAACCCAGATGTTGATGCTTCTCTGGTAACTGTATATTGTGATTTTGCCAGAAAGAAATCTGTCTGTTGATTCATGTTTATTTGCTGTTTGTATTTGCTCTGAAGCTCAGGGTGCTGGCTTTTCCCCCTGAGCTGAGTGAATGACATTTGTATGTTGGATTAAAGTAAGATTGTTAACCCCTTAACGTTGCTTTCCTTAGTAAAGCAAATCAATAGAACCTGGGCTTACAGCATTCTTATTATTTGGCTTGTGTTGATTTTTCACCCCCCACAGCAGCTGCTAGCCGAATTGTTGAAACAAATGGAATAGTCACAGTAGGATCTGCATATTAAAATGAAAGTATGGTGTTTTGGGGTACTGGGATGGTTGAATGTTTCCCAGTTTTTGGATTGCTCTTTGTACTTGGGGTGGCTATGGAGCCCCAGGAGCAACAAAGGCCTGAAGGAAAACACGCCAGTGGAAGTGGGAGATAATCTGGGAGATAATCCCTCCTTCCCTCTCCCCAGGGTACTAGTACTCCAGAAGAGACAGGCTGGAGCAAAGGCTGTGGGAGAAAAAGCCCAGGCACGGGGGAGGGTTGGATGGCCAGAGCAAGGGCTTGAGCTGATAAGCCTGGCTCCTAAGGACTGTGCTGAAAGGGTAAATATTTTGAGACTATATTATATGAGGAGTTTTGGAACAGGAGTGGAGAATTGCCTTTGTATAGACTTGAGGGAAAAATTAGAGAATGGCCTTCATGCAGATTTGGCAGGAGCGGCTGGTGAGGAGAAAGAAGAAGCAGATGGTGGCTGCCGACATATTGACCTACACAGAGCAGGACTGCCTGCATGAGAACTTTGGAAAGGTTAGAGTAGTGAGCTGCCTTCTAGCCGACTTTGGTGAGGGGAACACAAAGGTGGGAAACCACTTACATCGGGATTCCAGCAGAAGCCAGGCACGGCCAGCAGGAGTTGAATCACCAGGAACCCAGGAGCTTGGAGTTCAGCCCTGGGACAAGATCAAAACTTTGAAGCAAGGCGTTGAGTGTGCCTTTTTGGTCCCTTCCATTGGGACTGCTTGGGACCCAGGAGGGAGGGGTGGATTTGTTTATGGTGGGGTGGGGGAAGTGCTTTGGACCCCCAGGGATCCCACCCTATTGGCTTTATTGCCCAGCCACCCCTCAGGACTTGGAAGCGGGGAACGGCATGGAGAGGACAGACCCCCAACAGAACTTTGGACTTTTTCTTCAAGTTGGGACTTTGGGTGCCAAGAGGAAGCCTGCAATGACAGTGTGGGGAGAAGGGCATATCCCCAAGAGAACTTTATTTGGACTTTTTTGTTTGTTTGTTTGCTTTGGGCCTTTACTAACTAAAGCATGCCCTTGCCTAAGGGTACTGGGAAGAAGCCTGCAAGGGCAGTGTATGTAAAAGGACACATGCTCAAGAAGTACTTTACTTGAACACTTTGATTGATTGGAGAGATTGACCTAGGGGTGGATCATGTTTGTATTGTAAACAAGTATTTGAGAATGACACTGAATTATCTGTTTTGTTTTGTTGTGAATGATATGTTTTAGTTTCTTGCTTGATTGGATCACAATGTATAATGCTTCTATTTGTTCCAGGACCCATGGCCATTTAATTTAGATTTTTGTTATGCCATGAAACCTGGAAGGGGTGGAGTGCATTGGGAATCAAGATGGGCTATTAGCACTTATTCAACCAAGTGCCCTTGAAGAGTTTGGCCTTTGTTTCCTTGATTAAATTAGGAGTCCTTGATGACCTCCTTGCTTCAAGGGAAAGCCTAGTTTACATGGGTTTGAGTGACATGTTTGTGACTTCAGAGCCTTTTAGACCACGTGGGTTTAAGACACATTTTTGTGACGATTTTAGGTCATGTGGGTGAGTCACATGTGTGACTCACCTTTGACCCTGAACAAGATATATAAACCCAGAGGTTGGCTTTCTCTTTTGGAGCTCTGAGCCACAGCAGGAGTGGCACGTGACTTTGGGCCAGCCATTGTTATGAGCTCCCTAGCTTCGGAGAAAACCCACATGTTGATGCTTGTCTGGTAACTGTATATTGTGATTTTGCCAGACAGAAATCTGTCTGTTGATTCATGTTTATTTGCTGTTTGTATTTGCTCTGAAGCTCAGGGTGCTGGCTTTTCTCGAGCTGAGTGAATGATATTTGTATGTTGGATTAAAGTAAGATTGTCAACCCCTTAACGTTGCTTTCCTTAGTAAAGCAGATCAAAAGAACCTGGGCTTGTAGCGTTCTTGTTGTTGGGCTCATGTTGGATTTTCACCCCTACAGCAGCTGCTAGCCAAATTGTTGAAACACATACACTGGATGAACTGAGCCAAAATGGTGGACTCTCACTCCACCATCTTGATTCTGCCCTTAGGAAGATGATTTCTTAGATAGAATGTATTCCTGGAAGTTCCAAGCCATCAATTCAACATTTGATTCCAAACAATCCAACAATCCTCCAAAATGGAGCAAAGAGAATAGGCAATAAAGAAGAAATTTTGATGTATGAATTTAGGGAAAATGAAAACTCATAATAGAAGGCCTCTATCTTTTTTTTTAAGTAGGAGTCTTCTTCCACTGAGGACACAAGTGGTATTAGGAAGTCTTTCAAAAGAGAAGTTAGAGACTCCTCCAGAAAATTGAACCTTCCCTATACGGTGTTCTTTGGGTTGACTCATTATTTACTGAAGATAAGGAATAGGGACCAGACCTGTGGTTTGATTAATAGAGGGAATTCCCAAGGGAGGAAACATTGGTAAAGACCAATGCAGGACAGCGCTTTCTCTACAATTTAGAGACTTAAAGAAGTACCTGGAACCCTGAGAGAGTGTTCCTTGACCCAAGGTCACACAGGCAACATGTGTCAGAGACAGAATTTGAATCCAGTTCTTTCTGGCTTTGAGGCCAGTTCTCCATCCATTATGGAACATTATCTCTCATGTTAAGGAAGGAGAACTAAACCCTTGAGTATACATGGAGAATTTTAACTTGATTCCTGTAATAATTGTTTAATACAAATTAAATGTTTTACCTTGAAAAAAAAAACCTGAAGGGGCAGGGGGGTCAGATTCAATGACCTGTAAAGCTCTCTTCCAGCTCTGAAATCCTATGATTCTATGATCTTATTCTCTACCAAACTTGGCAGAACCCCCGACCTCTCCCATGTACATGTCCATTCTAATCTACCTATCCTATGCTAACCTCTCTGCTGATCTCGTCTTGTATCTCTCTTTTAGACATCTCAAACTAGATTCCAGTAGACATCTTAAACTCAACATATCAAAAGGTGAACTCATCATCTTTCCCACTAAATTCTCCCTGCTTCCAAACCTCACTATTACCCTAGCAGTCAACATAATCCTTCCAGTCACTCAGGCTCACAACCTAGGTGTTATCCTGCATCCTTCGTTACCTCTCCCTGCTTCCCCCCTCCACACCCCCATATCCAATCTATCTCCAAGATCTGTTTACTTCACCTTTGCAACACCTCTTGAATATGCCCCCTTCTCTACTCTGACACTGCCACCACTCTGGTGCAGGCTCTTATCACCTCACACCTGGGCTATTGCAATAACCTGCTGGTGGGCTGCCTGCCTCAAGTCTCTCCCCACTCCAAACCATCATTCATTCAGCCACCAAAGTGATTTTCCTAAAGCAAAGGTCCAGCCATGTCACATCCCTCTACTTATTAAACTCCAGTGACTCCCTATTACCACCAGAAGAAAATACAAAATCCTTTGTTTGACATAAAATCCTTTGTTTGACATTCAAAGCCTTTCATAACCTAGCCCCCTCCTACTGTTCCAGTCTTCTTACACCTTACTCCCTGACATGTACTTTTCAGTTAGTGACACGGGCCTCCCTGGTGCTCCACAAATAAGATCCTCCATTTCTTGGCTTGGGTCATTTTCTCTGGCTATACCCCATGCCTGGAATATTCTTCCTCTTCATTTCTGCCTACTGGTTTCCTTTAAGTCCCAGCTAAAATTCCATCTTTTATAGGAAGCCTTTCCCAATTCCTCTTAATTCTAATGTCTTGTTACTTTTCAATATTTCCATTATTCCTTCATATAGCTTGTTTATACATATTTGTTGTTTGTTGCCTCCCATTAGATTGGGAGCACTTGAGGGCAGAGACAGCCTTTTGTCTCTTTTTGTATCCCCAGAACTTAGCACAGTGTCTGGCACATGCTGTTCAGTCATTTCAATCTTGTCCGACTCTTCATGTTCCCATGGATCTCTGTGCATGGGGTTTTCTTGGCAAAGATACTACAGTGGTTTGCTTTTTGCTTCTCCAGTGGCAAAGAGAGGTTAAGTGATTTGCCCTAGGTCACACAACTAGGAAGTGTCTGAGGATGGATTTGAACTCAGTTCTTCCTGACTCCAAGTCCAGAGCTCTCTCCACTGTACCACTTAGCTGCCCTGCACATAACAGGTGATTAATAAATTGTTATTGTTGAACAACAACAAGGTGACTAATAAATGCTCATTGAAGAGAAAGGGAATGGATTCAGAAATGTTATTTTAGGCACACAAGAAAGCTAAGTCTAAGGCATCTGGTCACCACCAACTAGTTCTCTATTGGTTGGCTGTATCCCAAGACATTCAAGCCCCTTGCAAACAAGGTGGTGAACAAAGCAAACATCCCCCTGGGGATAAGCATCACGGAGGCTTAAGCAATAAGGAGGGCAAGGTGGGTGAGTCATCTATGCAAGTATAATTCCAATGTAAGGAAATGGCCCCAAACAATAAACCACAACTGGTACTTATTTGTTCTGAAGGCTGGCCACTGACGGCAAGGCTACAAGACAGGAAGATAGACCGAAAGAAGGGGACTGAGCCACCAAGGCTAGGTGGACAGTCTTGGTCACTACTCTAAGGTCCCTGACAAGCCATTTGAATTTCTTGTAATAAAGTCTGGGTGTGCAGATGGGACAGAATTATTAGAAAAAACAGGGAACAGAATATTAGTAGGAATGTAGAATGTCACAAGTGAGTGTCACACAGGCAGTGGGTAGGACGGAAGGCCCTACAAGGTCACTGGTTGCTTTGTTTTGTTGGCCAGAATCCATAGTTCCCTGCTGCTCCCTTGGCTGTGCCAAGTCAAGTGGTAAATAAACCTACTAGATGCTGACATAATCGTCCTCTGTATCTAAGTTACTTGGTGGTTCCCAAGCCATGATGGAAGTGAGACTGAGGTTCACACACACCAGACCCAGACACCACACACCACACTGATTTCTCTTCTTAATTTGCAGAGGACAAAAGCACACAAGGCAAGTAATATCCCCAGAGAAACATGGGGAAATTGGAGCAGTTAAAGGATCCAACCCCAACAAAGGTCATTGCTCCCCGCTGGGCAGACATCCTGCCTAATTGTAGGCCCTTCCAGATGGAAGCAGTGGTATGCTTTCAGTACCACCACTATACCTGCTTCCTCCTACTCCTACAATTCAGCTATGCTACTTTCCTTGGGCTAAGGCCCACACATTTCTGCTGCACACACTCTCTCTCGAGAAACCCAAATTTAACCAGAAGAAGGCTGAGAGAAAGGCATAGTAGGCAACTATCTAGTAAATGGAAGAGAAAAAAATAACCAAAGCAGGGAAGGGAAGAATAAACTTTGGAGGGCAGCATATAAAAAGCATCATGTTGCCTTCAAAAGTTTATGTTGAGGGGAAAAGCCAAGACGGCGGCTGGAAAGCAAGGACTTGCTTAAGCTCTCCCCCAAATCCCTCCCAACACCTGTAAAAAACGGCTCTGAACAAATTCTAGAGCTACAGAACCCACTAAATACCAGGGAGAAGCTGGTCTCCAGCCCAGCATGGCCTGGATGGTCACTGGGAAGGGTCTATCGCACGGTGCGGGGAGCGGAGTGCAGCCCAGCGTGGGCCACGCCAGGACAGAACAGACTAGGAGTTGGCCCAGAGCTGGCCTTAGTGCCACGAATCATTGAGCTGTGGCAGTTACCAGACTTCTCAATCCATAAACGTGAAAGACCACGGAGCAGATTAATGGGATGGGGTTAGAAAGCGGTCCGGCTCCAGCCCTGGGGGTGGCAGAGGTGGTGTGAAGGTAGGGGCAGCAGTAGCAGGAAGCTCCTGCAGCTGCTTCCAGAGCTCCAGCATCAGCTGCTGCCAGAGCTCCAGTGTCAGCTGCTTCCAGAGTCCCTGGCTCACACAGTGGGAGGAATCTAGCAGCAGATCAGAGTGGGAATGCAGGGCTTGCTTTGCCCTGCTTGAATCTGAATCAAGGTCCTGGTTGGCAGTTCTTGGGGGAAGAGGAATGCTGCTGTGGCAGAGCTTGCAGTGACAGTGGAGTAGAAGTAGCTTGGAAAACAGCAGCGCAGCCCCTAAAGTTTGGGACAAAGCACTCTCTACTCTACAAGCAGTCAGACCCTGACAAAAAGCTCAAAGGTCAAGTAGTTGGCTGGGAACATCACCAGGCAGTGAAAAAGGATGCAGACTCAGATTCAGACTCAGACTCAGACTCTAGAATCGCTTTTTGGTGACAAAGAAGATCAAAACATATAGCAAGAAGAAACAAAGTCAAAGAGCCTACAACAAAAGCCTCCAAGAAAAATATGAATTGGTCTCAGGCCATGGAAGAACTCAAAAAGGATTTGGAAAAGCAAGTAAGAGAAATAGAAGAAAAATTAGGAAGAGAAATGAGGGTGATGCAAGAAAACCATGAAAAACAAGTCAATGACTTGCTAAAGGAGACCAAAAAAATACTGAAGAAAATAACACCTTAAAAAATAGACTAACCCAAATGGCAAAAGAGTTTCAAAAAGCCAATGAGGAGAAGGATGCCTTGAAAAGCAGAATTAGCCAAATGGAAAAGGAGGTCCAAAAGACCACTGAAGAAAATATTACCTCAAAAATTAGATTGGAGCAAGTGGAAGCTAGTGACTTTATGAGAAATCAAGATATTATAAAACAGAACCAAAGGAATGAAAAAATGGAAGACAATGTGAAATATCTCATTGGAAAAACCACTGACCTGGAGAATAGATCCAGGAGAGATAATTTAAAGATTATTGGAAAGCCATAATCAAAAAAAAAAAGAGCCTAGACATCATCTTTCAAGAAATTATCAAGGAAAATTGCCCTGATATTCTAGAAACAGCGGGTAAAATAGAAATTGAAAGAATCCACTGATCGCTTCTTGAAAAAGATCCCAAAAAGAAAACTCTTAGGAATATTGTTGCCAAATTCCAGAGTTCCCAGGTCAAGGAGAAAATAATGCAAACAGCCAGAAAGAAACAATTTGAGTGTTGTGGAAACACAATCAGGATAATACAAGATCTAGCAGCTTCTACATTAAGGGATCAAAAGGCTTGGAATATGATGTTCCGGAGGTCAAAGGAGTTAGGATTAAAACCAAGAATCACCTACTCAGCAAAAATGAGTATAACGCTCTAAGGCAAAATATGGATTTTCAATAAAATAGAAGACTTTCAAGCTTTCTCAGTGAAAAGACCGGAACTGTATAGAAAATCTGACTTTCAAACACAAGAATCAAGAGAAGCATGAAAGGTAAACAAGAAAGAGAAATCATAAGGGACTTACTAAATTTGAACTGTTTGTTTATATTCCTACACCGAAAGATGATGTGTGTAATTCATGAGACCTTTCTCAGTATCCGGGCAGTTGAAGGGAATATACATATATATAGACAGAGGGCACAAGGTGAGTTGAATATGAAGGGATAATATCTAAAAAAATAAAATCAAATGAAGGGATGAGCGAGGAATATATTGAGAGAGGGAGAAAGGGAGAGATAGAATGGGGTAAATTATCTCACATAAAAGTGGAAAGAAAAAGCAGTTCTGTTGGAAAGGAAGCGGGGGGCAGGTGAGGGGGAAGGAGTGAATTTTGCTCTCATCGGATTTGACTTGAGGAGGAATAACACACACTCAATTGGGTATCTTACCCCACAGGAAAGTAAGGGGAAGGGGATAAAAAAAGGGGGGATGATAGAAGGGAGGGAAGACATGGGGAGGAGGTAATCAAAAGCAAACACTTTTGAAAAGGGACAGGATCAAGGGAGAAAACTGAATAAAGGGGGACAGGATAGGATGGAAGGAAATATAGTTAGTCTTTCACAACATGAGTTTCGTAGAAGTGTTTTACATAATGATACATGTGTGGCCTGTGTTGAATTGCTTGCCTTCTTAAGGAGGGTGGGTGGGAAGGGAAGAGGGGAGAGAATTTGGAACTCAAAATTTTAAAATCAGATGCTCAAAAGAAAAAGTTGTTTTTCCACACAACTGAGAAATAAGATATATAGGGAATGGGGCATAGAAATCTATCTTGCCCTACAAGAAAGTAAGGGGAAAGGGGATGGGGAGGGGGGAGGGGGGTGACAGAAGGAAGGACTGACTGGGGAACAAGGCAATCAGAATATATGCCATCTTGGAGTGGGGGGGGAGGGTAGAAATGGGGAGAAAATTTATATCTCAAAATTTAGTGGAAATCAATGTTGAAAACTAAAATATTAAATAAATAATAAAATAATTTTTTAAATATCTTAAGGTTTTTTTTAATGCAATTTATTTATTTAACATATTTGGTTTTCAGCATTGATTTTCACAACATTTTGAATTACAAATTTTCTCCCCATTTCTACCCTCCCCCCCACTCCAAGATGGCTTATATTCTGGTTGCCCTGTTCCCCAGTCAGCCCTCCCCTCTCATCCCCTTTTCCCTTCCTTTCTTGTAGGGCAAGATAAATTTCTACACCTCATTGCCTGTGTATCTTATTTTTTAGTTGCATATAAAAACTTTTTTTGTTTTTGAACATCTGATTTTAAAACTTTGAGTTCCAAATTCTCTTCCCTCTTCCCTTCCCACCCACCCTCCCTAAGAAGTTGAGCAATTCAACCTAGGCCACACATGTATTATTATGTATAACCCTTCCACAATACTAATGTTGTGAAAGGCTAACTACATTTTGCTCCTTCCCAACCCATCCCACTTTATTGAATTTTCTCCCTTGACCCTGTCCCCTTTCCAAAGTGTTTGATTACCTCCACCCCCATGTGCCCTCCCCTCCATCATCCCCCTGCCTTTTATTTTTTTTTTTTATCTTCCTCCCTCTTCTTTCCTGTGGGGTAAGATACCCAACTGAGTATGTATGGTATTCCCCCTCAGGCCAAATCTGATGAGAGCAAGGTTCACTCATTCCCCCCTCACCTGCCCTCTCCCCTCCTCCCATAGAACTGCTTCCTCTTGCCACCTTTATGCGAGATAATCCACCCCATTCTATCTCTCCCTATCTCCCTCTCTCAGTATGTTACTCTCTCATCCCTTAATTTCATTTTATTTCTTTTAGATATCTTCCCTTCATCTTCAACTCACCCTGTGTCTGCTCTCTCTCTTTTACACATATATATATATATATATATACACATATAAACACATATATATATACACATACATACACATACACATAGATATATACATACATACACATTCACTTATATATATACATAAACATATATATACATATACATATATATATATATGTATATATATGTATGCATATTCCCTTCAACTATTCTAATACTGAGGTCTCATGAATCATACTCATCATCTTTCCATGTAGGAATGTAAACAAAACAGTTCAACTTTAGCAAGTCCCTTGCAATTTCTGTTTCTTGATTACCTTTTCATGCTTCTCTTGGTTCTTGTGTTTGAAAGTCAAATTTTCTATTCAGTTCTGGTCTTTTCACTGAGAAAGCTTGAAAGTCCTCTATTTTGTTGAAACTCCATATTTTGCCTTGGAACATGATACTCAGTTTTGCTGGGTAGGTGATTCTTGGTTTTAATCCTAGCTCCATTGACCTCTGGAATATCGCATTCCAAGCCCTTCGATCTCTTAATGTAGAAGCTGCCAGATCTTGGGTTATTCTGATTGGGTTTCCACAATACTCAAATTGTTTCTTTCTGGCTGCTTGCAGTATTTTCTCCTTGATCTGGGAGTTCTGGAATTTGGCAACAATATTCCTAGGAGATTTCTTTTTGGGATCTATTTGAGGAGGCGATCGATGGATTCTTTCAATTTCTATTTTGCCCTGTGACTCTAGAATATCAGGGCAGTTCTCCTTGATAATTTCCTGAAAGATGGTATCTAGGCTCTTTTTTTGATCATGGCTTTCAGGTAGTCCAATAATTTTTAAATTCTCTCTCCTGGATCTATTTTCCAGGTCAGTGGTTTTTCCAAGGAGATATTTCACATTGTCTTCCATTTTTTCATTCCTCTGGTTCTGTTTTATAATATCCTGATTTCTCATAAAGTCACTAGCTTCCACTTGCTCCAATCTAATTTTTAAAGTAGTATTTTCTTCAGTGGTCTTTTGGACCTCCTTTTCCATTTGGCTAATTCTGCCTTTCAAGGCATTCTTCTCCTCATTGTCTTTTCGGAGCTCTTTTGCCATTTGAGTTAGTCTGTTTTTTAAGGTGTTGTTTTCTTCAGTGTATTTTTCAGTATTTTTTTGGGTCTCCTTTAGCAAGTCATTGACTTGTTTTTCATGGTTTTCTCGCATCCTTCTCATTTCTCTTCCCAATTTTTCCTCTACTTCTCTAACTTGCTTTTCCAAATCCTTTTTGAGTTCTTCTATGGCCTGGGGCCAGTTCATGTTTTTCTTGGAGGCTTTGGTTGTAGGCTCTATGACTTTGTTGTCTTCTTTAGGCTGTATGTTTTGGTCTTCTTTGTCACCAAAGAAAGAATCCAAAGTCTGAGACTGAATCTGGGCGCGTTTTCGCTGCCTGGCCATATTCCCAACCAACTAACTTGACCCTTGAGTTTTTCAGTGGGTTATGACTGCTTGTAGACTTACGAGTTCTATGTTCTACGTTTGGGGGGGAGGTGCCAGCTCTGTCAGAGCCGCACTCCTCCTTCCCCAAGGACCCCCAGTCCAGACTGGGCTTAGATCTTCAGCAGGCTGTTGCACTCCTGCTCTGATCCGCCACTTAATTCCTCCCACCAGGTGGGCCTGGAGCCGGAAGTAACAACAGCTGTAGCTGCCCCACCTCCGCTGCCCCCGGGGCTGGAAGCTGAACCACGAACTCCTTCTACTCCCGCAGCTTTTCCCACTAACCTTCTCAGCAGTCTTTGGTGTTTGTGGGTCGAGGGGTCTGGTAACTGCCGCAGCTCACATATTCAGGGCGCTAGGGCCCCCTCCGCCCCACTTCTGGTCTGGATCGTCCACGCCACTCAGGCTGGGCTCTGCTCCACTCTGTTCCCAGCTCCCAGCTCCGTGTGGAATAGACCTCACCCAGAGACCATCCAGGCTGTCCTGGGCTGGAGCCCTGCTTCCCTCTGCTGTTCTGTGGGTTCTGCCATTCTAGAATTGGTTCAGAGCCATTTTTATAGGTTTTTGGAGGGACTCGGGTACGGAGCTCACTCTAGTCCGTGCTTACCAGCCGCCATCTTGGCTCCGCCCCCTATCTTAAGGTTTTTAATGTACTACAAGCTCAATATGAGTCAACAGAAAAAAAAAGTTAATGTAATATTAGGCTGCATTAAGAAAGGCAAAGAAGTAGGGAGATGATGGTCCCAATGTGACCTGCCTTGGTCAAACCATATTTAGAAGAGCAAAATTCAGGAAGCTGCTGATATGCAAGGAGTCAGCACGCTACAGTGGAAAGAACTCTGTGTTTAGATTTAGAATTTAGGTTCAAATTCCACTTTTGACACTCACTGCATGATCAGAGGCAAGTCCCTTAAACTTCCCTGAGACTCAGTTCCTTCCCCTGTAAAATGAGGGGGTTGAGAAGAACCTCTGAGGTTTCTTCCAGTTCTATATCTATGATGCTAAGATACAGATGAAGGCAACCATGAGACAGTTGCTCTTCCTGGTCTCAACTGCACAGAACAAGATGCCCCTCCCAATATAAGCTCTCCATTTCTAATCTCACCACCACACTGCTAACTCAAGTCTTAACTGCCATGACATGTCTCTCAATCTCCTCTCCCCTCTGATGAAGGGCTGGATGATGGAGTAACAAACTCCTCCCAATGCCTTCCTTTGGAGAGGGCAGAAACTGGACTCTCAGTTCATTCCACTTTGTATATGCTGCTCTACCTGTATTCAACACCATGGAACAAGATGCTCTCATGTTCTCATGATACCTACTCCCAGGTATCCCCATCCTCCTCCCCAAATCCTGCTTTCCTGACTCCTTTTTTGTATGTTGTTTCTCCCTTTAGATTAGAAGCTCCTTGAGGACAGGAACTGTCTTTTATTAGTTGTATCCCCAGCATTTAGCACAATGCCTAGGACATAGTAGGTGCTTAATAAATGTATATTGGATTGGATTGGATTGGAATGGACAGTTGATGGTACAGAGGATATAGCACTGGGGCTGGAGTCAGGAAGACTTGAGTACCAATCCAGCTTCAGACTCATACTAGCTGTGTGATCCTGGGCAAATCATTTAACCTCTAATTCCAAATGTATAAAAAAGGGGGGTGATGACAGTACCTATATTATAGGGTTGTTGTAATGACCAAATGAGATATCTGTAAAGCACTTAGCAAAGTAACTGGCATGTAGCAGGCACTATATAAATGTTTATTCTTATCTTTCCCCTACCATTCTCTCTGCTAAAATGCCTGAATATCATGCCATAGGAGAAGTGGAAGGAATTGGGGATGGTCAACCGACATGTTAAGCCATTCCCTTAGGGGAAATATGTTAACAGTCTTCAAGGACCTTAAGGTGAGAGGAATTAGATTTGCAGCAAGAGGTGGAAGTTACAGAAGCAGGCAGGCTTCATGTAAGAAAAACCTTCTCAGCGGTGAGAGTCACTCAAAAGTAGAATGGGCAACATTCACACTCCTCAACAGTGAGAACCAACCGACACTGGAATGGGCTGACCACATTTCTCAACAGTATGGATTCCCAAAAAGTGGAATGGACTGTCATATATGCTTATTTACAGTGAAGACCACCCCAAATGGAATGGGCAGCCATCCACACTTCTCAACAGTGAGGATGTCACAAAAGGGGAATGAGCTGCCATTCACATTTCTCAAAACTAAAGACTTCTGTAAAGTAGAATGGGTACCATCCACAATTCTCAAAAGTGAGGATCACTCAGAAGTGGAATAGGCACTATCTACACTACACAACAGTGAGAGCCACCCAAAAGTGGAATGGATACCATCCATACTTCTAAACACTGGGAGCCACCCAAAAGTGGAATGGGTACCATCCACACTTCTAAGAACTGGGAGCCAGCCAAAAGTGAAATGGGCAGCATCCACACTTCTCCACAGTGAAGATGTCACAAAAACAGAATGGGCTGCCATTCACACATATAAAAAGTGAGGACTTCCCAAAAATAGAATGGGTTGTCATTTGCAAGTCTCAACAGTAAGGATCTCCCAAAAGGGGAATGGACTGTCATCTATAATTCTCAACAATGACAGCAACCTTAAAGTGGAATGAGTTGCCATCCATACTTCTCAAAGGTGAGGAGCTC
Source organism: Trichosurus vulpecula (assembly GCF_011100635.1). Classification (NCBI taxonomy): domain Eukaryota; kingdom Metazoa; phylum Chordata; class Mammalia; order Diprotodontia; family Phalangeridae; genus Trichosurus; species Trichosurus vulpecula. The sequence goes on from NC_050575.1 coordinate 314,483,693, forward strand.
CCAAAAGGGAAATGGACAGCTATCCATACTTCTCAATGATGAGGACTTCTCAAAAGTGAAATGGGCTCCCATCCACACTTCTCAGTGGTGAGGATTTGCCAAAACTGAAAGTGGTACCATCTACACTTTTCAACAGCAAGAACAACCCCAAAGTGAAATCAGCTGCCATCCACACTCCTCAACAGTAAGGACTTCACAAAAGTAGAATGGACACCAGCCAAAATTCTTAACAGCAAGGAACACAAAAACAGAATGGGCACCATCCATACTAAACAGTGAGAGGCACCCAAAAAGTGGAATGGATACCATCAGCACTTCTCAATGGTTATGAGCTCCCAAAAGGGAAATGGGCTGCCATCCACAATTCTTGATGGTGAGAACATCCCAAAAGTAAAATTGGCACCATCTAAACAGGCTGCCATCCACACTTCTAAATAGTGGAATGGGTACCATCCACACTCCTCAACAGTAAGAGCAACCTAAAAGTTGAATTGGCTGCCATCCGCACTTCTTCAATAAGAGCAATCTCAAAGGGGAATAGGCTATGATCCACACTTCTCAACACTGAGGACTTCTCAAAAGTGAAATGGGAGCCATACACACTACCCAACAATAAGGACTTCCCAAAAATGGGATGGGCTACCATCCACACTTTTCAACAGTAAGGGTTACCCCGAAGTGGAATTGGCTGCCATCTACATTTCTCAATAGTAAGGACTTCCCAAAAGTGGAAAGGACTATCATCCACACTTCTAAACAGTGAGGACAACTTCAGAAAAATAGAATGGGCTACCATCCACACTTCTTAATGGTGAGGAATTGCCAAAACTGAAGGGGGTACCACCCACACTTTTCAACAGTAAGAACAATCCCAAAGTGGAATCGGCTGCCTTCCACACTTCTGAACAGCAAGGACTTCACCAAAGTGAAATGGCACCACCTACATTTGTCAACAATAAAGATCCCCCAAAAACAGAATGGGCACTATCCACAGTACTCAAGAGTAAGAAACACCCAAAAGTGGAATGGATGCCATCAATACTTCTCAATGGTCAGGAGCTCCCAAAAGGGAAATGGATTGCCATCCATAATTCTCAACAGTGAGATCATCCCAGAAGTAAAACTGGCACCATCCAAATAGGCTGCCACCCACACTTCTCAATAGTGAAGACTTCCAAAAGGGGGAATGGGCTGGCAACCACACATCTCCATAATGAAGACCACTTGCAAGTAGAGTAGGCTCCAATTGTCAACTGTGAGAGACACCCCAAAAGTGAAATGGGAACTATCCATACATGTCAACAATAAGGACTTCCCAAAAGGTGGAACTGATGCCACCCACAGATCTCAACAGTGAGAACTTCCAAAAAGTCAAATGGACTGCCATCCATACTTCTCAATGGTGAGGATCTCCTAAAAGGGGAATGGGCTATCACCCACACTCCTCAATGGTGAGAACTTTCCAAAAGTGGAATGGGTGCCATAAACAATTCTCAACTGTGAATACTTCCATAAAGTAGAATGAGGGTCAATCACACTTCTCAACAGTACGGACTTCCCAAAAGTGGAATGGGCTGCCATCTTTCCTTCTCAACAGTGAGAACTAAAAGTGGAATGGGCTGCCATCTGCATATTTCAACAGTGAGGACTTCCCAAAAGTAGAATGAGCTGTCACCCACATTTCTCAATGGTAAAGAGGAATGGGCTAGCCTTCACACTCCTCAATGAGGATTTTCCAAAAAGCAGAATGGGTATCATTCACACTTCTCAGCAGCAAGGATTTCCAAAATGCGGGAATGGGCACAATCTTTAACAGTGAGGACATCCCAAAAGTAGAATGGGTTACCATTCACATCTCTCAACACAGAGGATTTCCCATTAGTGGAATTGATGCCATCCACACTTCCCAACATTGAGGACTTCCCAAAAGTGGAATGGGCACGATTCACCCTTCTCTATGGTGAGTACTTTCCAAGAGTGGAATGGTCACACTCCATCCTTAGTGGGAGATGGGTTCCCTCTCCAGAGGGAAGCAGAGCTTCACATAACAACTTCTATTTGGATTGGACTAGATGGACAATGATTCTACCTTCCAGTTCTTGGATTCCATGAATATGGATCAGGTTGTATGTGCCCCTTGAGGCCTAATTTTGTGAGTATCACAGAGTGACCCTTTGGTCAATAGGGTTGTGTTCAATGACAGAGGGTTCTAGTCTGTTAGTGATTGCATTGAGGGCCCAATAGTTTCAACATGAGAGTTTTCTACTGTTCTTCACAAATAGTACAAAGATCTAGTGGGTAAAGGAGAAGGCTGGATGAACTTTGACTTAAGGTTGTTGGCAAGAAAGTCCTGGAAGACCTGGACCTGGGGGCCAACCAATGAATATATAAGAATTCATCAGAATCAAGGTTTTTGATATCAAAATCATGGTGTATTCTGTTGTGGGGATACAACCAGTAGCTACTAGAAGTATTCCAAGGTTGGCTCAGGATGTCTTGACTTGGAAAACCAAGTTTAACCCTTTCCTACCTATACGGGCTCCATGAGGACAGCCAGGGTCTTGGGATTTGATTATGGCCTTTATCTGAACGACCCTGGTTACGTGAGCTTCATTTTGTTTGAGTGGCAGAACAGGTAGTCAGATGGGCCACCTCTGAAAGGAGATCCCTGCATAAGGAGAAATTCTGACAATGACTCAGTCACTAAGGAGCCCTTCCCCCATCCCTTTGGCCTTATGGCCTATGTGGTATTCATCCAGTACCTCTAGTTGCCCACATTATAAGCACAGCTGCCCCACCAAGCACCTTCCTCATTGTGAAGAGGTCTGTCAATGCAAAGCCCTACTTGCATGCATAAGAAGAAAACTTCTTTTAGTTTAGATGCAGGCCACAACAGATCCTCAAAGGTCTTGCTGCTCCATAGAAAAGTTCTCAAACTTCTCCAGTCAGAAGAGTACCTCCATCGTGCAAACCAGAACCTAACATTCTTCAGCCTATGAGACCAATATGCACTTGGCTGAAGGAAAGTGCTTTGGACGGAACTTCCAGTACTACTTCATTTGAGTAAAATGGCAAGGTTTGCCAGAGCACCCAAAGGACATAGGGTGGCCCAGCTACTATTACCTCAATTAAGTCTTTCTCCTCCAAAGGAAGAAAATTGAAACACTGCCTCCCCCCACCTGTTTTAAAACTGCATCTCTATTCTACCCCACCTTAAAGAACAGATGAGCTACATACAGATTATCACTATTAATAATGACAACTCATAGCACTGCCTACAAATTCTTCTCACAATAATCCTTTGGATTAGAGGACTAAGAGGACAAGTATTACTATTCTTTTTTTACAGATGAGGAAATTAAGGTTTAGAGAGGATACATGTCCCCCAGGGTCACAAAGCTAATGTATTAGAATTGGGACTAGAATCTGGATGATCAGTGCTCTCTGGGAAGTTAATCTCATAAGTAAATCTTAGAGGACTTAAATAAGGAAGAGCCTTTAGATATTAACCCATGAAATGCTCTAATTTTATCAAGGAACTTGAGGTCAGAAGGGTTAAATGATTTTCCTAAGGCACACAGATAGTAAGGAACAGAGACAGGGCTCAATCTCAAGATCTCTAACTCCAAAGTTATTCCTCTCCTAAGAAGCAGACTCTAAGACCACCTCTTCAATCCATCCAGAATCCTACTATGCTCAGATCCATTGGCATTACCTTCATTATGTCTCTCTACCCAAAGTTCTTTAACAGCCAACTGTGTGCTGTACCACTGTGCTTGAATGCGCCTGAGTCTGGATTTCAAATCCCTCTTATAATCCAACCATACCTTCTCTGTATAAACTTTCTCATTTCTTCCTAACATATAACTTTGCTGGCCCTGTGAATAAGCCCTAACTGTCTTCTACTATTTTACACACCTGAAATACTTTCCCATCTCTACCTATCCAAATCCCATTCTTTCTTCAGTATCTTAGCAAGTCCCACCTCCTCCTTGAAGCTTTCTCTGACTATTCTGCCTCTCATTGACATTGGTAAGAAAAGCAAAAGTGCAGACTCTTCTTGTAATGCACACTATCATCTGATATACGTTAGGCTCATCTCCCCCACAAGGCTGTAAGTTAGGAATGGGCAAGGACCATGACTTAGGCATGTTTTCCATGACCTCCACAGTACCTTACAAACTGCTGAATATGTAGTAGGCGCTCAATTTAATATGAAGTGAGAAACTCAGAAACAAGAACTGCTTTTACTGGCTAATAACATTTTGGGGTACAGAGTAAAAATAAATCCAATATTAAGGGCATGAAGTTTTATAAGTATTGGTTAGAAATCCTAAGACCTACATCTCCTTTCCCTATTTCACCATCAGCTCCACCCAAGGGAAGGTTTCTTATTTTGAAAATGGACCAATATAAAATGTCATCTTGAAAAGAGGTGACAATGTGCTTTATTTTAAGAACATAACTGGACCGTACTATTATGCTCAAAGTGATAATACATTTGTCCTAACTAGGGTATTATCTTTCCAACGCTCTCTGAAATCTGTTAAGATTTGAGTTTTAGCTAATGATTTTTTAAGTGTTAAGAAAAAAAAGACAGAAATAAGCTCTAAAGGAAATGTCCAGACAAGGGAAGGTTTCTCCTCCCCACACTTAAACCCCAGCAGAAATACAGCACAATTCATCTAAAGAGCACACAGAGCAGCACCAAAACATGCTATTTACAAGAAGAGATTTTTCTTCAACATAACCCATTTGGATGCTTTGGAAAACAGCATCCTATCAAAAAGCAGTTTTCTAAGGAAACTGTCAATGTCTAAGTGCCTAACGAGAATCTGAAATTGCCAAGGAGTGGGGGGGATGTGCAAACTCAGCAGCAAAAGGTTTTTTTGCTTCATGGAAAAGTGATGGTAGTCAAAGGTGTCAACTCTAAGGTCTGGTCTAATGGGGGCCGCTGCTCCTGGTATTCGGCTGTATGTCCATTCCGATGGTGGCCATATTCAAACTTGATTCTCAGCTCACCAATCTTAGACTGGGGCAAAATATCTGGAATCCATTCAATGATGAAAGGTGTTGGCTCCTTCTGATCTGGAGAGGTGTTGCCTAAAAGGAGAAACAATAATCCAGTATTGAATTTTCACCTACATATTTTGGTCATAATGAAGTGTGAGAAATAGCAAAATATGTGAGACTATAGGTAAAATCCTTTCCAGAATACAAAGAAACTATCTTCCCATCGTGTTACTCTTTGATCTTAGGGCTGAATTTTAATTAACTAACAACATACCATCCCAAAGCATTATAATCTTAGAAGACTTATAACTGTCAGTGACCTAAAAGGCAAAGGAAAGACAAATGGTTGTTGCAGGCTACAGTATATTACCAACAGTGATTAGTGCATGAAAAGTGATGTAAAAGTCATTATCAAGAACATTTATGACTGAACAAGGTACAACAGTTATATAGTAGGAGGGAAGGGTGGACAATCCAAGGACTATACTAGTACATCCTCTATCTAGGATTTAAAGAAAGATTGTCAGTGATTATCCAGAATAAGAAGGCAGCACATAATCTGTACTGAGGGGATAGAAGGAAGTGGTGGGGGTGGGGGTGGGAGAAGGCATTCATGCTAATGAGCTTAAAGAGATAGAGAGCAGGAGAGGGGTTAAATCTATGATTTCATAAGCACAGAAAATTCCCAGAAGCTCTACTGGGAACTGCTACTCCATCATCTCAATCTGGATGTAGATTTGGAGGATTCCAGTATTCTACTCCAATCTCTAGTGGGCTATGAAGAACATCCTTTAATGAATCTCTTTCGGATATCTTGGGGGAAAAAAAAAAAGAAAATTCCCAGAAGAGAAAACACTTCTTACCAAAGCATATCAGTACCTTTTCAGCAACTTAAGGTCTCAGAGAATTACGTAGGGCACTAATAGTTTCAGTTTCTTGCGCAGATCACACAGCCAGTATGTGTCAAAAAGAGAACTTGAATCTATGTGTTTCTGACTTCAAGGCTAGCTCTCTATCCATACACCAAAGGTATCAAACATGCAGCCCGTTCACACATGCAGCCCACAACACTCCTTGAGTACAGCCCAAACAGATTAAAATGTAGTTTCTGATTTTAATGTCTTGATGTATTCATGAAAAAAGAAATATATAAACATGTATGGATTTCTAAGTAAATATGTGGCCTGCAGAAATCCTTTATGTATGGTCAAGTGGTCCTCATTTCTATATTAATTTAACAACACTGTACTACATTGCACTACACCATGAAGTTTCTTGTTAAGAGCAAAAATTCATTCAAAGTATTAAAGCACCACTACGTTACTTCTATTTGAAGTGCTTCTATTTAATGTAGCTGTCTTCACCTCACCTTTGGGAATTAGGTCATCATACTGTTGAAAAATGTTGCATTCTAAACCAGTCTGATACATGACCATCTTCATTCTTAATGTTTCCCTCGTCTAGAATACACGCTTGTCTTAAGTCATTAAATGTTATAGCATACCATTATTGGCTCTTTCATAGAAGGAATTTTGTAATTAACTTCGACAAGCTAAAAAAACATGATAGTAACCAATGCCTAAAACAGCAATATCCTAAATTGCAACTAAGGCATGGTTTTAGAGCTTATTCTGATCCCATCTCTAACACATGCTATTAAAAAGGATGATATTTACTCAGGGCTATATCTCAGGCTACTGAAGAGATTTCTTCCATTGAGAGAATGATTTTCGGCAGAACTCTCTTTGAAGTCTTTAGAACAAGATGACAACTGCAAAGAACCTGGAAACTACATAGGATTGTGAGCAGTAAAAGACGACTTCAGAGATCATTAATTAATCTTTCTTAAAGGTGAAGAAACTGAGACAAAGACCAGTTAATCGACAATCAACTTGCCTTAGTGCCAGTTAGAATGTAGAAAAGATAATATTTGAATCTAGGTTTTCTGACTGCAAATCCATTGCTCATTCACCAGCCTTTCTTTAAAGCCTTTTCTTTACCTCCCTCCAAATGATATTTCTCTCCCTCTCCCTCCTCTCCCTCTCTCTTTCTCTTTCTTCTCCCCCTCCTTGAATTTCTCATAGTACTATACCCAAACATCCTGTTCACACAGAACTCACTTTCTCTTACATTACCAATATTTGTGTACTTGTTTCTCCCCCTTTAGAAAGTAGGTCCCTTTAAAGGAGTTCCATTTATTATCTGTTTCTGTGCCTTGCACAAAGTAGTCACATTATAAATAGGTTTGTTGAATATACATATTTGGTAAAGACCTTTATCTAAAGGCAAAGAAATATTTTAAATATAAATGTGTCTTTGTAGTATGCCTATACATGGAGACATTATCACAAGCTCATCTGGCTTTGTATCTAGCATAGTGCCTTTCTGGCACACAGTAAATGATCTACAAATATATGAACTGATTCTTACAAAAGGTATGTTTCTCGAAAGTTATGTTGATGCAACCTTTTCTGTCCTAAATGGTGCTTAAGAATACAGTAAGTAGGGACTTTGGGACAAAATGGTTGCCTGAATGGGAGTTAGACCAGCCCAAATAATGACAGTAATTCTGTCATAAAATCACAGTAATTCCTTCCACTGCAGAACTGCAAAAGAGTCAGCCAAAATCCCATGAAACATAGGAAAGGAGAGCATCAATAAAGCCAGGCAAAGAAGAGAAAAGGCCCTGTGTCCAGAGGCCAAGAACGTAGATAGCTCCCTAGGAAAGCTTCATCAAGTGAGATAGGAAAGCCCTAGGGTGGAAAGAAAACATCGGGGGAGGAAAGGAGTTGAAGCTTGGAAGCCCTGGGGAGCAGCAGCAACCAGTGAAGCATGGGAGAGAGTTCAGAATGGGACAGCCCAGAAACTGAAGGACTCCAAAGTCTCTAGCACTCTATCCTGAGATGACACAGAGGGTCCTGAGGATCCAACATTATGAACCTCAAAGATGCAGGGAGACCTCATTTCCGGAATTAAGAAATTGGTACAGGAAGTCAAAGGACCCAGAGTAAAACAAGCAGTGCTAACCATCCCACTAAAAAGCATAGCAGGGGAAAAACCTGGTTCTGGCATAAAAACTACGGTGAGAGATAAGTAAATAAAAATAAATACTAACCAGCACTGGAAAACAGTATGGCAGAAAGTAGGTATAGACCAACATCTTATATTATATACCAAGATATAGTCAAAATGGGTATAGGACTTAGACATAAAGAGTGATACCATAAACAAATTAGGAGAACAAGGAATAGTTTACCTGTCAGATCTGTGGAGAAGGGAAGAATTTATGACTAAACAAGATATAGAGAACATTATGAGTCATAAAATGGATTTAACTTTGATTATATTAAATTTAAAAGGTTTTTGCACAAACAAAACTAATACAACTAAAATGAGAAAGAAAGCAGAAAGCTGTGAAACAATTTTTACAGCAAGTATCTCTGATAAAGGCCTCATTTCTCAAATGCATAGAAAACTGAGTCAAATTTATAAGAATACAAGTCATTTTCCAACTCATAAATGGTCTAAGGAGGCAATTTTCAGAAGAAATCAGTTATCTATAGTCATATGAAAAAATGCTCTAAATCACTATTGATTAAAGAAATGCAAATTAAAATAACTCTGAGGTACTACCTCACACCTATCAGATTGGCTAACAGGACGGAAAAGAAAAATTATACATGTTGGAGAGGATGTGGGAAAATTAGGAAACTAATGCACTGTTGGTGGAGTTGTGAACTGATCCTACCATTCTGGAGAGCAATTTGGAACTATGCCCCAAAACTATAAAATTGTGCATACCCTTCTATCTAACAATACCACTACTAGGTTTGTATCCCAAAGAGATTTAAAAAAAAAAAAAGGAAAAGTTCCTATCTGTACAAAAATAGTTATAGCAGCTCTTTCTGTGGTGGCAAAGAACTGAAAACTGAGGAGATGCCCACATCAACTGGGAATGGCTAAACAAGGTGTGGTATATAATTATAATAGAATATTATTGTATTATAAGAAATGGTAAGCAGGATGATATCAGGAAAACCTAGAAAGACTTACATGATTCAAAGCAAAGTGAGTAGAACCAGGAGAACATTGTACATAGTAATAGTAACATTGTGAGATGATCAAATGTGAATGACTTAGCTACTCCATTCAAGACAAAAATTTAAGACAATTCCAAAGGATGCATGATGAAAAATGCTATCCACCTCCAGAGAAAGAACTGATGGAGTTTGAATGCAGATTGAAGCATACTATTTTTCACTTTATTTTTTTGTAGTGTGGTTTGTTTGGTCTATGTTTTCTTAAACAACATGACTAATATGGAAATATGTTTTGCATGATTGCATATGTATAACCTATATCAAATTGCTTACCATCTCAGGGAGGGGGGTGAAAGGGGAAGGAAGAAGAGAATTTGTAACTCAAAATTTTTTTAAATGAATGTTAAAAATTGTCTTTACATGTAATTGGGGAAAAAAATTAGAAAAAAATACCAACCAGCATCAAAAGTTATTAAAGATCTAGAGATCTCTCAAAAGTAGTGAATAACTCTGTAACAACCACAAGCAGACTCAAAGGGAAAGCAGATTTTCTACAAGGACTACATGAATACCTAAAAGAAATGACGTGACTTTTTTTTTTTTTTACATGAAAGCACTAGCAGGAAGAATTGGAAAGAAAATAAATTGCTTAGAAGAAAAAACCTTATCCAAATAACAGACTCCTTGAAAACTAGAATAAACCAAACAGAAGAGTGACTCCATGTATAAGACAACAATAAATATTAGAACAAAATCAAAAGACTGAAAAAATAGAAGAAAATGTAAAGTATCTGACCTCACAAACAACTGATCTAGAAAACAGGTCAAGTAGATGTAATTTTACAATCACTGGACTCCCTGAAGAATCATGATTTTATTTAAGCTTAGACACCATAGTTCAAAAAATCATAAATGAAAACTGAAAATAAATGAAAACCTCAATCTATCAGAACCAGAGAGCAAAATAAAGATAGGAAGCATCTACCAATCACCTCCTAAAAGGAACCTCAAAAGGAAATGTTCTGATAATGTCACAGATAAAAATCTAAAGTTCAATTGCCAAGGAAAAAATACTCAAAGCATCTAGACAGAAGCAATTTAGTACAAAGGTATTAAAGTCAGGATCATATAAGACCTGGTGGCTTCTACGATAAATGAGAAGAGATCTTGGAATACACAATAATGCAAAAGGCAAAAGATACAGACTTACAGCTAAGATTAACCTACTCTGAAAAGTAAGATATAAGCCTATAGAGAAAACACTAACCTTTGAAGGAACAGAAGACTTTCGAGCACTCTGATGAAGAAAGCAGAACTGAATAGGAATTTTGAAAACATTAAGCACAAGAGTCAAGAGAAACCTAAGAAGGTAAATTTATTTGAGCAATTGGAGGGAGCTGTATGAAAATGTAGTGCCAAAAAAAAAAAAAAATGTAGTGCCAGCATTCTCATAGAGGGAGAAAAAAAACAAGTGTCCAGAATTTTAATGTCTTCAAAGAATATTGAGGGGTTTAAGAAAAACAGAGGTCCTAGGGATAGACTGGTTCTGTTCAGAGCATATGAAGTATAGAAAAAGGAGGATAAAAGGAATACGTTAGTGTAGAAAAGGAGTGGGTATAACTTGCTGTTTCTCACAACTGGGGCTCATTAGAAGACGAATATTTAAACATGATGAAGTGTGAATCAGATAAACTTTACTCTTATCTGAAATGAACAAGGGAGGATGGAATACCTCTCCTATCCCCCCCCGCCCCCAATACACAGAGTTTGGTATAGAAATACAACAAATTCAACTAAGAAACAAATAGGGATAGAAAGGTAGGGGGTATTTAAGAGGGCAGATGATACTGGAGAGGGAATGGTCACAAGCAAAACAAACTTCTTGATCTCAAAGTGGGGAGTAAAAGATTAGAACAAAAAAGAAAAAACAAGAGCTAGAATCCAAAAGGAAAAAAAAAACTAGAATCCAAGGGGTGCCCTTCAATTGAACAAATTGTGATTTATGAATGTAATGGAACATCATGCTCTGTAGGATGTAATAAAAAAGAAGATTTCAAAGAATCTTGGGTACTGTGAATCAATATAGTTTAGACTGCAGGGCTTCTAAAATTTTTTCCACTCTCAACCTCTTTTCTCCCACCAAGTTCATTGCTGTTGCATGGCCTGAGGGCATGTGCAGTGCAAAGTGTGCATGTTTTGTGTTCAGAACCAAAGCTGCAGTGAGGTTGCCTGATGCAACATGGGCAAGCGCTGCCAGAAACACCTCGGATTCATTACATGTTTGATTTTTAATTAATTTTTGGTCATTTCATGTTCAGAAACTTTTTACTGTTGTCAAATTTTTCACCACCCACAGTTTAAGAAGCACTGGTTTAGAGAACAGCAACAACAACAAAAAAAAACCCAGGAAAACAATTTATACAAGGACAACAACATTATAAAGAAAAACAACAACTTTGAAATTATTTAAGAAACCTGATCAATGCAATCACCAACCATATTTCCAGAGAACCTATGATGAAGCATGTTACCTATAGGCCTCCTGACAGAGAGGTGATAGACTCAAGGTACAAAAAAGAGACATACATTTCAGACACAGCCACTGTGTAGACTGGTTTTTCTTTACTATGATTATTTTTTTTCTTTCAGTTTTTTGATGGGGGAAGAAAGATTGGGGCAGAAGTGGGATTAGCAATTGTGATGTCAAAAAAGAGAGAAAGAACCAATGAAATATTTTTTTAAATGCACAGAAGAGAACAGAAGAAAACTCAGAAGGAAACAGATGTGCAGGAGAGTTTTGATAGTAATGTGTCATTGACTACGTACTTTTTTTAAAAAAGCAAGTGGAATAAAATGTATATTCACAGTTTCAAATACAATCCTTTCTATATTCTGTTCTGTATATGGAAATGTTCTTTTCGTCTTAAAGTTTAGAGTAAATATAAAAAGAAAAAAAGAATGCAGCAAGTAATCTTATTAAAGGAGATACATGAAGAATAAACAATTCTGTAAAATAAAGACATTTAAATTCACCTTTTTTTTCCAGTGAATTTTAAATCAATGAAGCAATTTCAACTTCACTAGGTCAGAATTTTTGGCAATCTGGACAGTAATTTGAATGAAAAGCAAAAATTAAACTTTTTATTTAATTTTATCTATTTTATTGATTTATTTTAATTTTATTTAATTATAATTTGCAGGGGAATTATGTCTAACCTTTCTAAGCAAACTTGCCCTACACTTTGATGCCAGTTTATAAATATTGTGCTAATTACAAGCAATTTTTATCTATTCTTTAAAGAAGCTCTCCTAAGGACTGTTCTCACTATATGCTATGAGAAACTATAGCATATAGTAGCACAGAATATAAAATGTTGGCCTTGGAATCAGGAAAACTGGTGTTCAAATTCTTCCTCTGACATACTAGCTGGACATGGGCTAGTCACTTAACCTGTCTGAGCCTTAGTTTACTCATCTGTACTTTGGGGGTAATAATAATTATATACTTACTTCACAGGGTTGTAGTGTGGCTCAAATGAAATAGTACATATAAAGCATTTTGCAAACTTTAAAGTACTGTGTGTTATTTGTTACTTTCAAGTACCCTGTGAGATAGTTTTGACTAATTTTACATAAAATCACAAAATGTCAGCCAAAAGAGTATTCAATAATTAAAGCTTTTCATTATTCAGAGACTGGCTTTCCCCAATTAACTGTTGATATGCAATTCCATCTGAGCAATCCCTCCATGATACACCATTGTAAAGTTTTCATATCTTAGCAGATCATCTTCATGAGTTGTTTTTGCTAAAAAATACTGATTACCCAAGCAGTCAACTTTTTGAGGATGGAACTGGAATTGATGAATTAGCTATGCTTTATCTGTACCTATATAATGTATTACAATGGTAGAAAAAGAGTTACCAGAATGAACCAAATGAACAAAACCATGTTTGTTCTATAGATAGTAAAGAATTTATTAATCATCAAAGAATAAGCAAGTGAAACAAAACTATATGCTCTAACATAAAAGAGGGTCAAGATCCAGCCCCGTGTCATCATTTGGAAACATCTAAGACTGTGAGCTGCTCAGATTCTTACACATGGTGCAAGGTTAAGCTGGTCTACTACTAAACAGCAAGCTCTCTCACATACAAACTAGAATTCTATGATTTATACCTTCCAGCCAATGGCATTCATAGCTACAAAATCAGAATGAAAGATACGGAGGATCAGATGACAAAAAAGAATAAGGAAAAAGGGACTAGGTGCATGCTTGAGAAAGGGCTCTGTCAATGTCATGGAAGATGTTTTACACAAGGTCCAAATGGAAAAAAAATTCCCTGCAGACAATGAGGTCCTCTAGATGCTCCTGTCTGAAGAGGATATTGTGCTGACTGCTTCCTCAATGAGATCTACATTTACTAAATAAGGAATCAGTGCAATGATACTTAAAGGAAAAACATAAATGGATGAAAAATATGCATTCTTCAGATTAGGGTAAACAATTGAATGATTTATTATATCAGTACATATATTTGGGCCAAGCTCTATTCTACAGTTGGACAATGAATTGTATACAAAACTGAATCGGAGGAAAAGAGCAGAGTGGATTGTATTTGAGAAACTACACAATCCTTTTAATGATCCCATGCTACTCTGGGGTACAAAGACTTAACTTTGAAAAACAAAATGTTCCACCAGAAATGGTTGTAAATATCAGTTTACCACCATCTTTGAGGAATTTAAGTTGTGGGTGATTCAAAGGAATTTCCATTTGAAAACAGAGAGATATCATTACAAATATAATACACTATGACCAGGTGGGATTTATACCAGGAATTCAGGGTTGGTTCAATATTAGGAAAGCTTCCAGTATAATTGATCATATCAACACCAAAAACAATAAAAATCATAATTATTTCAGTAAGAGGGAGAAAAAACTTTTGACAAAATGAAACACCCATTCCTATTTAAAACACCAGAAAGCATAAGAATCAATGGAGGCTTTCTTAAAATAAGTAGTATCTATCTAAAATCCAAAGTAAGCATTTCATGTAATGGGGATAAATTTGAAACCTACCCAATAAGATCAGGGGTAAAGCAAGGATGTCCATTATCACTACTATTATTCAATATTTTACTAGAAATGTTAGCTATCAAAATAAAACAACAAAAAAAGAAATTGAAGGAATAAAAATAGACAATGAGGAAACAAAAACTATTGTTCTTTGCAGATGATATGATGAACACTAGAGAATCAACTAAAAAACTAGTTGAAACAATTAACAACTTCAGCAAAGTTGCAGGATACAAAGTAAACCCAGATAAATCATCAGCATCTCTATGTATAACCAACCAAACCCAGCAGCAAGAGATAGAGAAATTCTATTTAAAATAACTGCAGACAATATAAAATACTTGGGACTCTACCTACCAAGACAAACCCAGGGATTATATGAACACAATTACAAAACACTTTTCACACAAATACAGGTCTTAACAACTGGGAAAAGTCATTGTTTGTGGGTAGGCCAAGCCAATATAATAAAAACTACAATTCTACCTAAATTAATTTACTTATTCAGTGCCATACCAGTCAAACTACCAAAGAATTATTTTATGGAGCTAGAAAAAAAAACTTAAAAATTCATCAGGAAGAACAAAAAGTTAAGTATATAAAGGAAATCAATGAAAAAATGTGAAGAAAGGCAGCCTAGCAGTGCCAGATTTCAAACTATATTACAAACTGGTAATCATCAAAACATACTGGCTAAGAAATACAGTGGTGGATCAGTGGAATAGATAAGATACATAATATAAAGTAGTAAATGACCATAGTAATCCAGAGTTTGATAAACACAAAGATCCAAGCTTCTAAGGTAATTACTCACCATTTGACAAAAATTGTTGGAAAAACTGGAAAGCAGAGATAGGCATAAACCAAAATCTCATACCAAGATGTGGTCAAAATGGATAAATGATTTTGACATAAGGGATGATATCATAAGTAAATCATGGAAAAAATGAACAAGTGTACTTGTCAGATCTATAGATAAGAGAAGAGTTTGTGACCACACAAGAGATAGAGAGGATCGTGGAAAGTAAAAGTGATAATTTTGATAACATGAAGTTAAAAAAGTTTTTGCACAAGCAAAACTAATGTAGCTAAAATTAGAAGGAAAACAGGATGCAGCAAGTTTCTCTGATAAAGACCCCATTTCTCAAGTTCCTAGGAAAGGGACCCAAATTTATAAAAATAAGAGCTATTTCCCAATTGATAAATAATCAAAGGATACACACAGGCAGTTTTCAGAAGAAGAAATCAAAGCTATTAATAGTCACAAGAAAAAATGCTCTAAATCACTATTGATTAGAGAAATGCAAATTAAAACAACTCAGAGATACCACCTCACACCTATCAGATTGGCTAACATGACAGAAAAAGAAAATGACAAATGCTGGAAGAGATGTGGAAAAATTAAGACACTAATGCACTGTTGGTGAAGTTCTGAACTGATCTAACCATTCTGGAGAACAATATACTCAAAGGGCTATAAAAGTGTGCATACCCTTAGATCCAACAATACAACTATCAGGTCTGTATATACAAAAAATATTTATAACAGTTCTTTTTGTGGTCACAAAGAACTGCAAGTTGAGGGGATGCCCATCAATTGGGGAATGGCTGAACAAGTTGTAGTATATGATTGTGATGAAATACTATTGTGCTATAAGAAATGATGAGCAGGATGATTTCAGAAAGACTTGAAAGACTTATATGAGCTGATGCTGAGTGAAGTGAGCACAGCCAGGACACAGTCCCTAGTACACAGTAACAGCAACATTGCAAATATGATCAACTGTGAAAGACTTAGCTACTCTGATGATGTGTTGGTAACCAAAAATGGGCTCCTTAGCACTTAGTCAACAAGTGCCCTTGAATAGTTTGGCTTTTTCCCCTGAACTAACTGAATGCTGTTTGTATGTTGGATTGGAGTAAGCTTGTCGGCCCCTTTACCTTGCTTCCCTTGCTTAAGCAGATCGAAAGAACCTGTGCTTCCCCGCTCCCCCCATACCTTACACCCCCGCAGAAGCTGGATGGTTAAAAACAGCTTCCTTGGAGCCAGAGGCTGCTACAGCTACAGCTACAGCCAAAGCTGAAGCAGGAGCTGCTGGTAGCAGAGCTGACCTACATGTGGATCGAGGAGTGCTGAACAAGGACTTGAGGCCAGTGGGTAATCTTTTTACCATAGAGGGGAAACATGTATATGATTTTGCTTTATACCATCATGCTTCTCTGTGGCCTCCTGGTTACTCTTGTGAGGCGGACTTATTGGGCCTGGAAGCTTTTGATCAAAATATCAAAATGGGGATGGTGGTTTGTGGGTTGGTTACTGTGGTGCCTAAATATATGCTTTGATTCTTCTGCCTCCTACTTTGAGAATTACTTATATCCGGTGGTTCTGAACCTTTCAGACATATATATGATCCTCTTTGAAATTATAAACTCTGCCCTCACATTACAGATGAAGACAACGATCCAAGACAATTCTAAAGGATCCACAATGAAAAATGCAATCCACCTACAGAGAAAGAGCTAATGAACTATGAATGCAGATTGAAGCATACTTTTTTACTGCATTTTTCTTGGATTTTTTGGGGGGGTCTTTATTTTCTTTTGCAACATAGCTACTACGGAAATATATTTTGCATGGCCTCACATATGATTGGTACCAAACTGCTTGCCTTCTCAAGGAGGAGGATGAGGTGAAAGAAAGAGAATTTGGAAATCAAAATTTTCAAAATTAATGTTTAAAAAATGTTTACAAGTAATTGGGAAATACTTAACAAATTTAAAAATGTGTAAAAAAAATGGAGATGCATGGTAGACACAAGTAAGCTGCAGCATATTTCCAATGATGACCCACAGTTAGTAAATCGCATAAGATATTGCCTGGTCGCTTGTAGAATTTCTTGTCTCTAATTGGAATTGTTAAATTTAACTTTTATGTGTCTCAGAGTTCAAGATAGGGTTGGGTTTTTGCTAATTTTTTGTTTTGTTTCTGGAAGAAATCTGTAGATTTTTTGAATTGGCACTTTGTTTTCTGTGTTCAGAAGTTTTGAACAATTTTCTTGTATTATTTTCTTCCATTATGGTGTTTGGATTTTTTGATTTGTCATGTTCTTCTGGAAGGTGTACTTAATTCTTAAGTTGCTTCTTACATATCCCATCTTTAAGATCAGTATGTTTTATCTGTATGTAAATGTTTGCTTTTAACATTATTGCTTTTTGCTTCTCTTCTTCCAGGCTGTGTTTACATTCTCAATCTTGTTTTTTCTTTTGCCACCACTGATTCATGTTTTTCTATTTTGCCCATTATTTCTTCTGTGCAGAATATAAATTCTGCTTTCCAGACTCTTTTCTCTTTTGTTTTGTTTTGTTTTCTTTCTCATGGTTTCTCTCATTCACTATAATTCTTCTACACAACAAGACTAATGTGAAAATGTGTTTAATAGGAATGTATGTGTAGATCACATATAGGATTGCATGCCATCTTGGGGAGGGGGAGAAAATTTAAAACTTATGGAAATGAATGTTGGAAATTGAAAATAAGTTAATTAAATATTGAAAAAAATAAAGTAAATTAAGCAAAAAAATGTAAAAAAGTAAAAAATTCTGCTTTCATGATTCTTATTTTTCTCTTTTAAACCATTCAGGAATAGCCAGCTATGGTTCTATGTTCTCTTGGGAATCCATAAAAAGGTCCTCTGCCTCATCAAGTGTTGATTTATTTTCCTTTGTCTAGCAATATTTATTCATAGATGTCTGGATTTGTTTAGCTTATGTAGAGGCCATATTCCTTTCTGGTACTTATATTCTCCATTTTTTATCTGCTTATTCTTAAGGTCTTCAAGAATTTTCTTCCTCCTGAGATCTTTGATAATTTCAGTCATTTTTCCTTATTGTCCACTTTCTGACTCATGCTTTAATTACAATTCTCCTGGTGACTGGACTTTCATGCTGGGCAATTCATGTTTCAGTGACCTCAATCTCAGGTGACTTTGAGGAGACAGAACTAGACCCAGCTGGATGTCAGTCCCCTTTCCTTCAGGTATAATGTACACTGCCATACACTGATATCTTGTTCCAGTTTTCTCAGTTCTCTAGCAAAGTAATGTTGCAGCACAGAGAACTGCTATGCCGCAGTCCCAGTCTCTGAAGGTTCTGCCTTTTGGCTTTCCATAGCACAGGGAGGGGGTAGAGGAGAGAACTGAATTCTGTTGTAAGCTCATCGGTCGCTTGTGCAGACCTGGCTGAGCATAGTGGTTGGTAAGGGAGGGAGTGCTGAGCAAACATTGAAGGGGTTAGGGATTAATTTTCTTTGTTATTAGCTCATCTTGTAGTTACCTTGTTAGCTTTCCTCATGTCTTAAGCTGTAGAAATAGATGAAACTGCTTTATCCCTTGCACATAATTCCTCTTTTGGAGGTGTTTGAGAGGTCATAAGGATCAGGGAAAGTGGCTAGTCCTTAATTCTGTTGGTCACCTAACTTAGAAGTCCACATCAGATATCAAGTCAAGAAGTATTTATTTGTTAAGCACCACCTATATGCCAGGCACTGGGATAAGAACTGGAGTCAACAGAGAAAAGCAAAAATAATCCCTGCCCATCAGGAATTCACAGTCTAATGGGGAAGACAAGTAAACAAATACATATGAAGAGGCTATACGCACAACTAAATGGAGATATTTCAGAGCAAAGGCACTAATGTTAAAGAGGACCTAAAAAGACTTCTTACAGAAGGCGGGATTTTAGCTGAAACTTGAAGGAAGACGGGGAAGCCAGGAGATTGAATTATAGAGGCAGAGCATTCCAGACATGAGGGATGCCAATGAAAATGCATGGAGTCAGGACATAGAGTGTCATGTGTATGGAACAGAAAGGAGGCCAAAGTCACATGATCATAGAATATCTGTGAGTTCCCTGAGAAAAGAAACTGGTTTTTGCTTTTCTTCATATCCCACGAAATCAGCAGAGTGCCTGGTACATAGCAAATGCTTATTAAATGCTTACTGACTTGACTTCAATAAGGTTTAAGAAGACAAAAAAGTAGTAAAAGTTATGGTTATGAAGAGCTTTAAAAGCCTAACAAAGGATTTTATATTTGATTCTTTTAGGTTATAGTGAGCCACCTGAGTTTATTGAGTACATAGTCAGACTTGGGCTTTAGGAAGGCTGATTTTGATAGCTGGGTAGAAGAGAGACTTGAAGCAAAAAGGGCAACCAGAAGGTTAGTGTAATAGTCTAGGAAGGAGAGCAATGAGGGCCTGGACCAACGTGATAGCAATGTCAGAAAGAGAGAAGGCATTATATACAAGAAATATCACCACAGAAATATATGATTAGAAAAGGAAGGCTGGTTAAATGGTGTATATGAGACAAAGTAGATGGACAGCCATCTATACTCCAATAGAACCCTCAAAATGAAAAAGAGAAAGGCATACTGGTCAGAACCTCTGTAGAAGAACTATGTAAGAACATGGACAAAAATTGTACAGGATGAAAAGACAGAGATAGGTTATCAATGGAGGAAAACTCTCATCAATGAAACGTCAAATCCATTTAAATATGAGAAGTATAGAGTGGTAGTATAGCAGAGTGTAAAAACTACTGGATTTGTAGTCAGAGGACCCATGACCTGAGCTCTGCTACTTACTAGCAGTGTAATTTTGAGGTGGTCAGTTTAATGTCTCCATGCCTCAGTTTCCTCATCTGTAAAATGAGGGGGTTGGATTAGATGATCTATCAGGTTCCTTTCCAGTTCTAAATTGTATGATTCCTATGTGTGTCTAAGAAGCTAGGTTGTACAATACCAGGAAATGTGTCATTTCTTTAATTAACCTCTTTATCAAATATCTCGTATAAGGTTTGATACACAGCAGAGACTCAAAAGTGCCATCACCAAACATGTATTACCAAACTTACCAACTTTCAAAAAGGTTTTCAGTTCCAAAGGTCGGAGCACTGGCTGTTTCTCTAAACGACCGTAAGTTTCTGCTATGTTCTCTACTTCCACTTTGGGACACTTAAACAACTCATAAGTCCCATCCCGGTTCTGGATAAAGCTCCGGGTGATTTCCAAGGGCATCTGACCACAAAGAAAATACCAGAAAAGAATTAGAAGGGACAAATCCATACTAAAGGAGACAGATAATTCAATGATTTAAAAAAAAAAACTCTTACTAGTTTGGTACACTCAAACGATATTTTATTTCTCCTTTTCCTTTGTACCTCAAGATTATTCTGTCAGCAAACTCTGCCCTTTTTCTGCACATTATATACATCCATGCTTTACTTTTTGCATCCACAGTGCAATACCAAGTTCATTATCTCCAGTAATCACTACAATTTGCTCTGGTCTACTTACCTCCAGTACAGTTTCCTGGATTGTAGTCAAACTTATTTTTTCATATACCATTCTGACTTCATCACCTGTCTCTTCAAAACTTTTTAATGGCTGCCCACCACCCACCATTACAAAATAAAGCTCTTTGCCTCACTTTCTTATTGAATTCTCTTCCCTCCTGGCCCTCCTCCCTCTATCCCATTCCACCCACACCTAGAAACTACTTGTGAATTTCCCTGAGGTAATTACTGAAGTCACTGTATATCTGCAGTGCCCACACAAACTACATATGAGCTACTACAAATCACATGTAAATTACAAGGGCACTACAAAAATTAGTCATCTCTCTTCTGGGAATGTAATATGATTTATCAATGTAATCTGGTGTTGAATTAGTTGCATTACATTAGCCTTTTCATTGTAAAACTAATCCTTAACTAATAATATAAATCCTTTTTCTTACCAAGCCTTTAACGTCTGCAAGGGAAAGTTTTTAAATTGCTCAAAGATCTCCTCAGGGAGTGAAAAACACTAACAGATGATTAGTTAAATGGAATTAGCTATGACAAGAACTCCAGTTCTGCGGAAGTTTGATGCCTAAGCTTTTAGCTGCACATCCAGCATGTAATCTTTGGAAAGCCTCAAACACTTTCAAACGCCTGCCATTAAAAGATCTCAATAATGACCTGGAAATTATAAGTCTCTTAATACTACCCTAATTATTATTTGACTTACATGTAAATACATATCAGAGAAAGATCCTCCCAATACCATAGATTACTAGGTTAATGCATAACTGCTAAATTTAATAGCCTTGCATTTTGGAAAACCTGGAAAGATTTATATGAACTGATACTGAGTGAAGGGAGCAGAACCAGAACATTGTACACAGTAACAGCCACAGTGTGTAATGACTGATTTTGATAGACTTAGCCCTTCTTAGCAATGCAAGGACCTAAAACTTTTCCAAAAGACTCATGACAGAAAATGCCATCCATATCCAGAGAAAGAACCATGGAGTCGGAATGCAGAGTGAAGCAGACTCTTTTCTCTTTTGTTTTGTTTTCTTCCTCATGGCTTTCCCACTTTGTTATAGTTCTTCTACGCAACATGACTAATGTGAAAATGTGTTTAATACACCCTAGTCCACTCTAAACCCCTCCTCTAGTCATCCCAGACTACTCAAGACCTCCCCTCAATCCCTCCCACAATCTTTTGTATATAATCTCCAATCTCGTTCAGATTGATCTGGCCCACTGGCATTAGCGTCACAAATGCTTAGGCTCCCTAAGAGTCTACCCAATATGGCAAACCTTTAATAAACTTTGTTTTTCCTTGGCTGAAACAAAAAAAAAAATGCTGCCTTGGGGAGGGAAGGGAGAGGGAGGGTGAGAAAATCAACTCTTGTAAGTTGGTATGAGCTGACTCCAGCACACCCCTGGTTCCCTCTCTCCTCAAATAATCATGATTTTAGAATTGGAAGAAACCTCACCAGCCATCTAAATTCAATCCATACCCAAAAACAGAATACCCACTATAGCACAAACAACAAGTAGCCATCCAGCTCCTGGCTGAAGACCTCCCACAAGGCAGTCAATTCCACTCTTGGACTTGACATCAAGTCTAGATTTGCCTTTTTACAACTCCAACCCACTGTCCCCACTTCTGCCCTCTGGGGCCAAAATTGAAAAAGCCTAATCCCTCTTCTACATGACTATCTTTCAAATACTTGAACAGAAATTACCATGCCCCCTCCTAAGTCTTCTCTTCTCTAGGCTAAATATCCCCAGTTCCTTCAACTAATCCTCCTGTGGCATAGACTCAAAGCCCTCCAACGTCTTGTGGACACTCCAGTTTATCAATGTCTTTCCTACACTGTGGGACAAAGGACAAAAATCATACACACACACATATTTATCTGAGTATATATTAAATCCTCCCAGGAATATGTAAGCTCTTTAAGGGAAAGAACTATTTCTCACTTTGTCTTTGTATCTCCAGTGTCTTGTACAGAATAGATGCTTAAAATATGTTCAGTGAATGAATAAACATTTTTTCTCATTAGGAAGAATACTTAAAACCAAACAAGTCAAACAAAGCCACCAATTTATCTATATCACCTACAACTACACAAAGAGGAAAGCCTCTGCAATTCAATGAACTGCTGCAATAGGCAACCTGGGCTATCATAAAAGTTGGAGCTAGAAAAGGCCTCATTTTGTAGAAGAAGAAACTGGGGCCCAGAGTGGAAACCAAGATGCCATCCAAGTGAGGAGGAGGATTCCAAGCTGTGTTTTTCTGCCCCAAATCCAGTGCTCTTTCAGCTATACTACATGGGCTTCACCAAGAAGACTGTAACGTGTTAATGAATGGACATTTCTTGGAATAATAAACTTTTTTTTAAGGAGAGACCACCTTTAAAGGCAGTGCCCCACAAGAACTCGACGCAGCAAGAATCACACATTAAGATCTGTGTGTCTCTCACATTTCTGTGCTTTTTCTCCAGAGTTGTGATAACAAACTTCCCATACCTCTGGGGTGTCTAAGATTTGCTTAACCTGCAGGATATTTGTGATGTGCCAGGTGTATTTAGAGAAGGTCCCCAGCGGCAAGGCATCTTTTCGCACAAAGGCTGCAATTAAAAAGGGGACATGGTTAATAATCATTGTTGACATTTATATAGAGCTTGAAGGTTTACTAAAAGCTTTACAATAGTCTCTTTGATTTTATTTGTACTTACTAAAGTGTTAATGATGCAATGCTATTCTTTCTTTAAATGGAGATTTGTAACTTTTTAAAATAAGTATTTCCTAGGAGTTAAAAAAAACATAGGGACTGGCTAAACTGGCACAAGACCAAAGATTTCATTGTGGAATTCTTGCCATGCAAAGTCTGTTTAGTGCTGCTTTTGGATTTTCTTTCACAATCCACAGAATAATAGAATACAGAGGTGAATGAGACCTTAAAAATCATCCAGATCATCTAGTCCATTTTATACACAAGAAAACTGAGGCCCAGAGAAGGAAAATTATTTGCCCCAGGTTACATGGATAATAAGAACCTGGATATGAACCCAAGTCACAGGACAACAGGATCACAGATTTAGAGCTGGAAAGGAAAGGGCTTTATTGATTATCTAGTCGAACTCATTTTACAAATGAGGAGACTTAGGCTCCGAGAATCGAAGGGACTTGCCCAAAGTCATAGAAGGTCACACAAATAATCAGTGGCACAGCCAGGATTTGAACATTTCAAATCCGGTGTTCCTTTATAATACCATGCATCCTCTTTTTTGATGTGTAACACTTATGCTATTGTTATCTACTTCTGCTTTGGAATTTCATCTCTCTACTTACATAAAAGTGATTACATAGAAAAGGCCCTATCAAAATAGAGCTGGTTATTACATGAATTTGCACATGCCAAGGTCAAATCATATCCCCAAAGTAACTACATATAATAAAAGTTTTCTGAACATGCTTAGCCCATAACATAGCTACCAGCCTTGTCTCCTGATACAAGCAATAGAGAGGAGGTCCCAAAAGTCTTAATGCAGTTTTAAGCTTTAAGAGCTTAATGTTAAACTGTTTAATAGTTTAAAGCTCTAAAGCTTAAAACTGAACTAAGACTTTTGGGACTGCCTGTATAAAAGGTTCCATAGTAGGTGATTTGGCTAGCAAAAATAAAGAAGGAAAAAGCTACATCTTAAGATGGAAGAAAAATCACCAACATAATCATCTAAGGTTTATATCTGATGTGTTGTGAATTTCTCTATTCTGAAGAAGGCAAGTTTCATGTGGAAGACACAGCAAAGGTTTCTGGTGCTAATACTCCCAAATGCAGGGATTCATGGGAAGTATTATTTGAAAACTGAGGTCATAAGCATTTCTAGAAATCAACATCCTCTCATCAAATATTTACAGAGGAAGCAACATGTATAACCAACTATAGCTATCCTTAGGTGGCCTACCACTGATTTACCAAATTAGATCGTGAGCTCCTTAAGGACATAGGGTTGTTTTTGCCTTTCTTTGTGTTCCCTGAATTTAGCAGTGTCTGGCACAGAGTAGGCATTCAATAAAGACATGATCACTTGTTGACTAAACACTCTTCCTGTCTTTTTTCCCTTACTTCCAGCTGCTTAATATTAAAGTTACTAGACAAAAGTTCTTTGATTCAGTGTCTTGAGATCTTTGGTTAAAAAAAAAGTGATAAAGCTAATAAATAAGTAAACCAAAATGAAAATGTAATTATATAAGTATATTAAGTCTGAGAGTAATTTAGTCCTTCAAAATAAAAATCTGTTACTACCCAAATCTGATAGCTACAGACGAAAAACTGGTCATCAAAAAGCCAGGGAAACTGACCACTGTACACTATGATATTTTGGGCAGTAATTGTCCAAATCTAGAAAACATCAAACTTCAGGATAAGGAACTCTTTAGTAATACCACTTCATCCTTCTTAATTTTCCAGGTTCAAAGCTCCTTGAATCATTTGATTAATCTGAATTATAATGAAAACGACCTTTTAATAGTGTAGTCAGTATTCCACGCCTATGTTAGCACCAACACCTGCTCCACATTACTGGCACATGACTGTAAGGCTGGCAGAAAACCACCACTGGAAGTACCCAAAGACAGCTTCACATTCAATGCCATAAAGCCAGAAAGTTTGAGTAGTCTTGCTGAAAGATCCTGTACCTGTAGTGGAGTTGGGGAGCCTTTTCTTTGCACTTCCAACAGAGATCCTCTGCTGTAAAGCATCAAAGAAGGACTGAGGAATGTGGAACACCAATGGTTCTGGTTTGCCTACAAAAAATAAAAAGGAGCTGAAGTAAAGAAACTAAAAGAACACTCTGATGGGAAAAATGGAAAAGGATATGGTATTAAAGATAATAACATTTAAGTTATTAATGTCAGTGAGGTTTTTCTACATAGAGGCAAGAGGTAAATTTATGGTCTGAATTGTTATCTCATCAGCTTTTGTTAGTGAAGAAAAGTTAAAGTAAGTCAATATCTCAACTAAGTCAGGATCAACTCTAGACCTAAAGGTAGGGTCCCTTTTGATCATTAAAATATGCAATAAAATCTATTACTTAGTTACAATTAATATTTACAATAACAGACAAGTCTCTACTATCAGTATTTTTCTCTAAGTATGTCAGCTCATTTTAATCACCATAACAGACATGAAAAAGCATAAAGTTACAGTTAACAAGAATTGGCCAAAGTTGAAACAGAAAGGTTTAAGGAATGGATCCTATAGATTCAGAGCTGCCCTGCCAAAGCTCTGTTTTTTCCCAACAGGTAACTAGTACAGGCAGGTGGAAAGCACTCAGGATCTTTTGTTGTAACTGAATAATGCCCTCTACCTGCATTCTTTATAACTCTTCTAATACTGTAGACGGCACTCCCAGTCACCCAGGCTTGAAAACTTGGTGTCACCCTCAAGTAGGCAAGGTAGAACTCACTAAGTCTTGTCATTTCTACATTCATAACCTCTAGTGTACACTTTATCCTTCTCTACACTCACACAGGCTCCACTCTGCTGTGAAGCGTCCCCTTACACCTGGACTATTATAATAGCCTCCTAATCGGTCTTTATCCTGCAAGTCTCTCCACTCCATCCTCTTCTCAGTTGCCAAAGTAATTTCCCCAAAATGCAAGTCTGATCATGTCACCACACGACTCAATAAATTCCAGTGGTTCCCTATTACCTCCAGTATCAAATACAAAATGCTACATTTGCCATTTAAAGCCCTTTACAAGTTGGCCCCTTCTTACCTTTCCAGTCTTGCTAAACTTTATACCCCTCTTTCTACACTACAGTCCAACTAAAGGGCCCTTCTTGCTCTTCCTCCTGACCCTCTTATCTCCCCAACTCTGTGCCTCTTTATGTGCTGTCCTCCATGTCTGTGATGCACTCCCTCTTCATCTCCATCTCTTGGGTTCCTAGCCTCCTTCAAGAGTCAGCTCAAATCCACCTTCCAAAAAAGGTATTTCCTGGTCCCATTTCTAATGCCTTCCCTCTGAAATTACCTTTATTTACAACACACTTATCTTATATATAAAAAGTTATTTGCATGTTGTCTCACTCATTAGAATGTGACTTCCCTGAGTGCAAGTGGGTCATGTTTGTGCCTTTCAGTGTATCCCTTAGTACAGCATCTAGCACACAGGAAGCACTTAATAAATGCTTATTGACAGTTTGATGTATTCTACCAAATACCAACTTTTTACCTTATATTTCAAGACCTGACACCTGTTATCTCAAACCTTAACCTGTTTTTACACTCCAGCTTACACTCCATTTCAGTCACCTAAATCTGCTTCCATTCTCTGGACATCATTGGC
Organism: Trichosurus vulpecula; assembly: GCF_011100635.1. Classification (NCBI taxonomy): domain Eukaryota; kingdom Metazoa; phylum Chordata; class Mammalia; order Diprotodontia; family Phalangeridae; genus Trichosurus; species Trichosurus vulpecula. Next base: position 314,510,513 of record NC_050575.1, read on the forward strand.
TTACCTTTGATTTGGAGTATCTACATATGCAATCTTCCTAAAACGCCCTGTCTCTCTTCTCTATAACCAAAGCCAAAATCTCTCCATTTCATGATTCAGTGCCTCCACTAAACCTTTCTTGACTGGTCAGACTGTAACGCTGTGTTTAGTTCTCTGTGCCACATTTTCAGGACACAGAAAAACTAAAGTATCCCAAAAGAGATTAGGACAATGATGGGCCTAGAAACCATGCCTTATGTGGAATAACTGAAAGAATTACAGACATTTAGCCTACAGAAGAGCAGTTTCAGGCAGGGCAATGACATCTATCTTTAACAATCTGAAGAACTGTCACAACTGTCAAAAAAAAAGGGAGTAAACTTAATCTGTTTTGCTCCAGAGAGAAGAACTCAGGCAGACTGACAGGAGCTAACAGACTTCAGCTCAATTTAAAAAAAAGAGAGAAAGAAAAAGAATTCTAACTAGGACTAACCAAGAATGGAATGGGCTGCCTTGCAAAATACTGAGTTCTCCATAATGTGAGAGTACTGAAAGAGAAGCTAGACCATCATCTGTCAAGAATAGGGTTGAAGGATTTCCTGCACAGCTTGAGATGTTGGATCTCCCCTTATCTGAAATGTCCTTGCCAACTCTTAGCTTCAATGACTAATCCCACACCTGAATGTAGTCTTTCCATTTACTTGAGGAGGACCAAGCACTTGAGTATATAATTTTATATCATCAAATAAGAAAGCACTTAAAGTGCTACATAAATGTGAGTAATTATATTGTGTCTCTTACTTTTGTTTTCTTTACTTACACTTTTGTCATGTCTCTCCTCCATTACATTTTCATTCATAGGTCTCGGATGACCTCATCTTTTCCCATATCCCAGACACAGGGCTAGTAGAACTAGAGTACTAAAGATACTAAGTTTTAGTTACTAGTACTTTTTTTGTGTTTCTTAAGACTTTTTATTAGCACTATATTTTTACTGCAATTTTTATTCTCTTCTACTATAACCTTTCTCTTGTTCCTTCTAGTCCAGGGCATTTGAATTTTTAACCTATTAGTTTGACAGATACAAAGTAACAGACAGAAACTCAACAATGCCCTTTCAGAATAAAGTAACAACAATAATACAGTTGAGTTTCTTCTTCCAGAAAGAGCTCAGTTGAAGTACTTACCATCAAATTGATAATGCATAGTTTGGTGGATGCGTTCTGTGACACTAGCCAACCAGTCTTGAAAGGATAAAGTCACTTGTGATTCATCTAGCAGCTGATTACAGGCTGAAAGACAAGGATCTCTTCAGTAACAACTACTTTTGTTCATAACATAACCAGTCAAAAACATGGGGAATAGTTGGGTAGTTTGGAAGACTCAAAAAAGCAAAGAATTAAAATTTTTTAAAAGTGGGAGACTAAAAAGAAAAGAGGACTTTTATATTAGCTGGGAAACTTTTAGAACAAAACCCATCAACATACTGAGAAGTTGGCAAATTTTCAAAAACTAGCAATAAATTTAAGTATAACACATCAAATGTTTAGTATAATTCCTAATGAATGGGCACATACAAATTAGTCTAATTCCTTTTACATTTCTATCACCAAAGAAACCAAAATAGCCACGCTACTTCTTAAGAGCCAAAACCTGCCTTCAAATGTATTACACTGATCTCTACATTATGAATTACAATATCACACTTACACATCCAGATGTACCTAGAGCATAGGGTAGTGAATAAAGAGCTGGCACTGGAGGCCAAAAAGCCTGTGTTCAAATCTTGCTTCAGACATAAATGGGCTATATGATGTTAGATAAGTCGCTTAACTCTCTAAGACTGTAAGTTGCAGAACAACTGCCTTGGAAGAAGGAGTTACCTCTCATTGGGAAGTCTCTATAAAAAAATTACAGGTCTGGACCACAAAACAGCCAATCCATCATTTAACTCAAGGTGTGGGGGATACAAAGAAGAAACAAAACATGGTTTCTGCCCTCCAGGAGCCTACAATTTAGTAGGGCAACACAGTGCAGTAGAAAACAATGAATCTGAAGTCAAGACTCCTAGGATGGTATCCTGGCTTTGATTTTTACTAGCTGTATGACTACAAAATTCATTTCTAAGCCTCAATTTGCTCATCTGTAAAATGGTGAGAGTACTACTTGTACCATCTACCTCACAAAGTTATTGTTTACATTTTGTAAATCTTAGCATTAAAGTACTATATAAATATGAATAATAATATTATTATTATTACTAGGATAAGACAAATGTACAGATAAGTATAATGCAAACTATAACATGATAAATGCATAGGAGGCATCTAAGTAGAATAGTCTGAAAAATTTAATAAGGAAAAGATTGTCTCTGGCTGGATGAAAAGTTTCATGATATACAGAGGTGGTGTTATGTGAACCAGGAAGGTCAGGCTACAACTACAAGGTCACAGTCTAAAGGGGTTCTGAAAAGCACCTTAAATCTTTGGGAGATGGCAGCACAAGTAACCATCAAGAAAGAGGGGAGTCTTCTGGCTGAAGAATTCAAACTCACTATCATATAGTTGTTTGGCTTTTGTTTTCATTTTTTTGTTAAAGCATTAAGGACCTTCCAAACATTTTTTTAATTTAAAAAAACAGAGAAATTATATGTAACCTTGAATAGAGCAGTTTCAACCAAGTTGTGGCACTGGAAGTTGTGACAAGAGAATTAATTTGGTGCGGAGTATGGGGGTGGTGAAGAAATGGAGGCAATATGTATAAATGACCCTTTCTAAGAGTGTAAGTGGAAAGGGTAGAAGAGATAAAAGATGACAGCTTCAGAAGAAAACAAAGTCAAGCAATAGTTTTTTAAGGATGGGAAGACCTTGGCATGTCTGTAATAATACTAAGTTGTTTATCTTCCCCACTTACCTCACAGAGTTATTGTGAAGATCAAATGAGATGATGAATACAAACTAAAAAGCACTATACAACTGTAAGGTATTACTAGGGTAAGGAACTGCAATGTCAAGGATGCATGTAGATAAGAGAGTAAACAAGGCATTCTCTTTCTTTCCCCCCACAATTCTACAAAATCCATCCAACCTACCAAAACATGCCAATATATTTCTATTACATTTGTTCATTTAAGAGATATAATTTAACAGTCTAATACTATTTATTCTATATTCCAAATGTAATACGAAGAGGATCCAGCCATTGCTCAACCCCTCTTCTTTATTTCCTCAGCTTCCTTATCTCCTCGTGTCGAAATCATAACAACTTTTCCTATTTTCAGTGTCCAAATGGTTGGACAATTCTCAAAAGAAAGTACTTTCAGTTCCCAGGGACAAAACTCCAACACTTGAAGTCATTCCAACAAAGAGACACTTACCCTGCCTTTTTATTGAAGAGGTGACTGCAGGCTTTTTCAAACTACTTTTTCTTAGATTACTGCTCACTGCATCTTGAGCCAAAAGTGGACTATTGGTTTGTGTACCTAAAATACAAATGACTCAAAACTTTAGCAATATGTCTACAGGATGTACATAAGATTTTAATTCTTGCAGAGACCCAAATGTGCAATGATTTCTACATAATGCTTGGGTACACTTTGCACATTCTATGAAAGAAACGAAAATAAATCTTTACCTGTAGTTTTGAACTTCCTTAATTAATGCAGAAACTGAGTGTTAAATAGAAAGGAATTATATCCCATTGGATGAAAATTTCAGGTCGAGAAATATTTTTTTCAATGCTATCTACCTCCAGATAAAGAAGTGAAGGACTCAGAGTACAGACTGAACATTTTTTGCCTTTCTTTCTTTCTTTTTCTTCTTTTTTTTTCAGTTGTTGTTGGAACATGGCTAATAAGAAACTTATTTTGTATGACTTTCGATTTGTAATAGATTTTTTTATTTCTTCCCTTCTCAATGGCAGGGGGGGCAGGGAAAGGAGGAGGGAGAGAACTTGAAATTGAAAAAATACAACCGAGTGGACAAAAATGTTTTAAATAAAATTTCATTAATATCTTTCATTCTTAAGTTATCTATATTTCCCAATTTCTTCTTCCCAGAGATCCATTCTATATAATAAATAAAAAAGAGGGGACAAAAACAAAAGTTTTTGCATGCAACTAGAAAATAAGATAAACAGGCAATGGGGTGTAGAAATTTATCTTGCCCTACAAGAAAGGAAGGGAAAAGAGGATGGGAGGGGAGTGGGGTGACAGAAGGGAGGACTGAATGGGGAACAGGGCAACCAGAATATACATCATCTTGGAGTGGGGGGGAGGGTAGAGATGGGGAGAAAATTTGTAATTCAAACTCTTGTGAAAATCAATGCTGAAAACTAAATATGTTAAATAAATAAATTTAAAAAAATAAAAAAAATTTTAAAAAAAAACATCCAACAAAACTAACCAACACTTCAAAAATATGCAGATATAGGGGCGTAGCCAAGATGGCAGCTGGAAAGCAGGGACTTGCCTAAAACTCTCCCACAGGACCCTCCAAACACACATAAAAAATGGCTCTGAACAAATTCTAGAACTGCAGAACACACGGAAGAGCACAGGGAAGCAGGGCTCCAGCCCAGGACAGCCTGCATGGTCACTGGGTAAGGTTTATCGCACCATGCTGGGAGAGGAGTAGAGCCCAAGGTAGGCTGCACGTGGACCAACCAGACCAGGAGCCAAGCAGAACAGGCCCTAGCGCCCTGAATATGTGAGCTGTGGCAGTTACCAGACTTCTCAACCCACAAACACCAAAGACAACAGAGAAGGTTAGTGGGGAAAAAACTGTGGGGACAGAGTAAAAGGAGCTCGCAATTTGGCCACCACCTCAGAGGCAGTGGAGGTGGTGCAACTACAGAACTACAGCTGCAGTTGCTTCTGGCCCCAGGCCCACCTGGTGGGAGGAATTAAGTGGCAGATCAAAGCAGGAGTACAGAGCCTGCTCAGATGTGAGTCCGGTCTGGGTTGCCTGTTCCTGGGGGAGGAGGAGCACTGGTGTAGCCGAGCTTGCTGTGTAGAAATAGCTCTGAAAACAACAGCACAGCCCCTAAAGCTTAGGGCAAAGAACTCTCTACTCTACAAGCAGTTATACTCCAATGACAAACTCAAGGGTCAAGTAGATGGCTGGGAACATGGCCAGGCAGTGAAAACAGACTCAGATTCAGACTCAGACTTTGGAATCTTTCTTTGGTGACAAAGAAGACCAAAACATACAGCCAGAAGAAGTCAACAAAGTCAAAGAGCCTACATCAAAAGCATCCAAGAAAAACATGAACTGGTCTCAGGCCATGGAAGAGCTCAAAAAGGATTTGGAAAAGCAAGTTAGAGAAGTAGAGGAAAAATTGGGAAGAAAAATGAGAGTGATGCAAGAAAACCATGACAAACAAATCAATGACTTGCTAAAGGAGACCCAAAAAAATACTGAAGAAAATAACACCTTAAAAAATAGACTAACCCAAATGGCAACAGAGTTCCAAAAAGCCAATGAGGAGAAGCATGCCTTGAAAAGAAGAATTAGCCAAATGGAAAAGGAGGTCCAAAAGACCACTGAAGAAAATACAACCTTAAAAAATTAGATTGGAGCAAGTGGAAGCTAGTGACTTTATGAGAAATCAAGATATTATAAAACAGAACCAAAGGAATGAAAAAATGGAAGACAATGTGAAATATCTCACTGGAAAAACCACTGACCTGGAAAATAGATCCAGGAGAGATAATTTAAAAATTATGGAACGACCTGAAAGCCATGATCAAAAAAAGAGCCTAGATATCATCTTTCAAGAAATTATTAAGGGGAACTAGAAACAGAGGGTAAAATAAAAATTGAAAGAATCCACTGATCGCCTCCTGAAAAAGATCCCAAAAAGAAAACTCCTAGGAATATTGTGGCCAAATTCCAGAGTTCCCAGATCAAGGAGAAAATACTGCAAGCAGCCAGAAAGAAACAATTTGAGTATTGTGGAAACACAATCAGAATAATCCAAGATCTAGCAGCTTCTCTACATTACAGGATCAAAGGGTTTGGAATATGATATTCTGGAGGTCAATGGAGCTAGGATTAAAACCAAGAATTACCTACCCAGCAAAAGTGAGTATCATGCTCCAAGGCAAAATATGGATTTTTAACAAAATAGAGGACTTTCAAGCTTTCTCAGTGAAAAGACCAGACCTGAATAGAAAATCTGACTTTCAAACACAAGAATCAAGAGAAGCATACACAGGTAAACAAGAAAAAGAAATCATAAGGGACTTACTGAAGTTGAACTGTTTTGTTTACATTCCTACGCAGAAAGATGGTGTATATAATTCATGAAACCTCAGTATTAGGGTAGCTGAAGGAAATATACATACATATATATATATATATATATATATATATATATATATATATATATATATATATGAACAGAAGGCACAGGGTGAGTTGAATATGAAGGGATGATATCTAAAAAAATAAAATCAAATTAAGGGATGAGAGAGGAATATATTGAAAGAGGGAGAAAGGGAGAGAGAGATTGGGGTAAATTATCTTCCATAAAAGTGGCAAGAAAAAGCAATTCTATAGGAAGGGAAGAGGGGACACGTGAGGGGGAATGAGTGAATCTTGCTCTCATGGGATTTGACTTGAGGGGGGAATAACATACATACCCAATTGGGTATCTTACTCCACAGGAAAGAAGGTGGAAGGAGATAAAAAGGGGGAATGAAAGAAGGTAGGACAGATAGGGGGAGGAAGTAATCAAAAGCAAACACTTTCAAAAAGGGACAGGGTCAAGGGAGAAAACTGAACAAAGAGGTATAGGTTAGGAAGGAGCAAAATATAGTTAGTCTTTCACAACATGAGTATTGTGGAAGGGTTTTCTATAATGATACACATGTGGCCTATGTGGAATTGCTTGCTTTCTTAGGCAGGGTAGGTGGGGAGGGAAGAAGGGAGAGAATTTGGAACTCAAAGTTTTAAAAGCAGATATTCCAGGGTGCAGCTAGGTGGTGTAGTGAGTAGAGCACCGGCCCTGGAGTCAGGAGGACCTGAGTTCAAATCCGGCCTCAGACACTTGACACATGTACTAGCTGTGTGACCTTGGGCAAGTCACTTAACCCCGACTGCCCTGCCAAAAAGCAAAAAAAAAAAAAAAAAAAAAGGAGATATTCAAAAAAAAAAAAGTTTTTGCATGCAACTAGGAACTAAGATACACAGGCAATGGGGCATAAAAATCAATCTTGCCCTACAAGACAGTAGGGGAAAAGGGGATGGGGAGGAGTGGGGAAGGGATGGCTGACTGTGGAACAGGGCAATCAGAATATATGCCATCTTGGAGTGGGGGGGAGGATAAAAATGGGGAGAAAATTTGTAATTCAAACTCTTGTGAAAATCAATGCTGAAAACTAAATATATTAAATAATTTTTTTAAAAAATTCAAAAAACAAAAATATGCAGTTATATGTACCCATAAAACTCCACCCCATCACCTCTGCAAAGTAGCTTGGAAAAATTCACCTTTACGTAACAAAACCTATCCATAAATTTAAATGGAGAAAGAATCCCCAGGAAGTGGGGGAACCTCAGGTCCTACCTCCCTGAACAAAACTGGCAAGAAGCAGGTGAAGCTGTATAACATTGTGGTGCTAATGTGATCAAAGATCTCCCTTGCTCCGAACTCCTATTCAATAGGCCTCAGGTGGAGCTAGCTAAGGGAAGCTTGCCCATTTGCTAAGTAGGTGCTAAGCCCCGGGTCCCTATACAAGGTATATACCCTGTAGGTAGCCATTAAGCTCAGACTAGAGAGCTGTGGGAAAGAGAGAGACTAGGGAGTTGCAAAGAAGACCTGTGAGGAGAAGAAGAAAGAACTGTGAGACAGACAGAGAACTGGAAGAAATGAAGAGATAGAGAACTAGAAGTGCTCTGAGAACTGCAAGGGTTTTCAGAACTGCGGGAGGAGAGGACACAGGCAAGCAGGCAGTTAGGATTCATGAGTGAGTGTTTACAGGAAGGCCCTAGCAGAAGGGAAGGTTACAGGATGGCTTAGCTCTTTGCTGTGATACTGTGTTTTAATCGCCTTGCTATTACATTGAGGTGGACTTACTGGTTTTGGAATACAATTACTGCTATGTCGAATTGGGGTTATTGGTTCTGAGAATTTGATCCTCTGGTGTCTGAATAAATGTTTTACCTCTGCCTTCTATACAGAGACTCTCTTATACTTTGTGATTCCGAAGTATACAGGCATATTAATGGTCACCAACCACATCGTGAATATTACCTTACTGATATACATATCCACTATCGGATAAGATCAGGAAAAGGGTAAAAAATGTTCTTTCTAGAAACAAGGGCAAGCTATATAGTACTGCTTTAGCTAACACTATAGTACAGTTCTAATTAGATTTAAAAAAATTTTAAGACAAAATTTTTCAGAGAGTTCTAAAAGATAGAAAATCATCAATGGCACAAAAATACCAAGATTCAGAGGTTGCATTATTTTGACTTCTAAGATGTGAATCTACTTCATGATCTACTCTAAAAAAAGAAAAATTCTTTTAATTCCCCAGAAAATCATGAGGGTCCACAGCAACATATGAAATAGAATAAAACAAAAGTTCAAAACAGCTTCTCACCAGATGCTTCATCCCTTTTCCTCTTCTTTGGCTTGGAGGAGCTGGATTCACAAATCTGTGCTGTAGATTCTGGATGACAACCTAACTGGGGCACAATAATCCCTTTAAGACCTAGAAAACAGATCTCCAAATTAACAATCATTTAAGAGACCCAGTGTGGCCCACTTAAAGAAAACTGAACTTACAAAACTCCAAACCCCCCAAAATATTTATTAAATCTGTTTCAAGGGGACAGAGCCAAGATGGCGGCTGGAAAGCAGGGACTTGCCTAAAGCTCTCCCACAGCACCCTCCAAACACACATAAAAAATGGCTCTGAACAAATTCTAGAACTGCAGAACACATGGAAGAGCACAGGGAAGCAGGGCTCCAGCCCAGGACAGCCTGCATGGTCACTGGGTAAGGTCTATCACACGGACCTGGGGAGCAGAAAGGAGCAGGGCCAAGCGTGACCTGTGCCTGGACAAACCAGACCGGGAGCCAAGCAGAACAGGCCCTAGCGCCCTGAATATGTGAGCTGTGGCAGTTACCAGACTTCTCAACCCACAAACACCAAAGACAACAGAGAAGGTTAGTGGGGAAAAAATTGTGGGGACAGAGTAAAAGGAGCTCGCAGTTTGGCCACCACCTCAGAGACAGTGGAGGTGGTACAACTACAGAACTACAGCTGCAGTTGCTTCTGGCCCCAGGCCCACCTGGTGGGAGGAATTAAGTGGCAGATCAAAGCAGGAGTACAGAGCCTGCTCAGATGTGAGTCCGGTCTGGGTTGCCTGTTCCTGGGGGAGGAGGAGCACTGGTGTAGCCGAGCTTGCTGTGTAGAAATAGCTCTGAAAACAACAGCACAGCCCCTAAAGCTTAGGGCAAGGAACTCTCTACTCTACAAGCAGTTATACTCCAATGACAAACTCAAGGGTCAAGTAGATGGCTGGGAACATGGCCAGGCAGTGAAAACAGACTCAGATTCAGACTCAGACTTTGTAATCTTTCTTTGGTGACAAAGAAGACCAAAACATACAGCCAGAAGTAGTCAACAATGCCAAAGGATCTACATTAAAAGCCTCCAAGAAAAACATGAACTGGTCTTAGGCCATGGAAGAGCTCAAAAAGGATTTGGAAAAGCAAGTTAGAGAAGTAGAGGAAAAATTGGGAAGAAAAATGAGAGTGATGCAAGAAAACCATGACAAACAAATCAATGACTTGCTAAAGGAGACCCAAAAAAATACTGAAGAAAATAACACCTTAAAAAATAGACTAACCGAAATAGCAACACAGTTCCAAAAAGCCAATGAGGAGAAGCATGCCTTGAAAAGAAGAATTAGCCAAATGGAAAAGGAGGTCCCAAAGATCTCCAAATTAACAATCATTTTAGAGACCCAGCGTGGCCCACTTAAAGAAAAATGAACTTACAAAACTCCAAACCCCCCAAAATACAACCTTAAAAATTAGATTGGAGCAAGTGGAAGCTAGTGACTTTATAAGAAATCAAGATATTATAAAACAGAACCAAAGGAATGAAAAAATGGAAGACAATGTGAAATATCTCACTGGAAAAACCACTGACCTGGAAAATAGATCCAGGAGAGATAATTTAAAAATTATGGAATGATCTGAAAGCCATGATCAAAAAAAGAGCCTAGATATCATCTTTCAAGAAATTATTAAGGGGAACTGCCCTGATATTCTAGAAACAGAGGGTAAAATAAAAATTGAAAGAATCCACTGATCGCCTCCTGAAAAAGATCCCAAAAAGAAAACTCCTAGGAATATTGTGGCCAAATTCCAGAGTTCCCAGATCAAGGAGAAAATACTGCAAGCAGCCAGAAAGAAACAATTTGAGTATTGTGGAAACACAATCAGAATAACCCAAGATCTAGCAGCTTCTCTACATTACAGGATCAAAGGGCTTGGAATATGATATTCTGGAGGTCAATGGAGCTAGGATTAAAACCAAGAATTACCTACCCAGCAAAAGTGAGTATCATGAAGTATCACTGAGTATCATGCTCCAAGGCAAAATATGGATCTTCAACAAAATAGAGGACTTTCAAGCTTTCTCAGTGAAAAGACCAGATCTGAATAGAAAATCTGACTTTCAAACACAATAATCAAGAGAAGCATGAACAGGTAAACAAGAAAGAGAAATCATAAGGGACTTACTAAAGTTGAACTGTTTTGTTTACATTCCTACACGGAAAGATGGTATATATAATTCATGAAACCTCAGTATTAGGGTAGCTGAAGGGAATATACATATATATATAGAGAGGACACACAGTGAGTTGAATATGAAGGGATGATATCTAAAAAAAAAAAAAATCAAATTAAGGGATAAGAGAGGAATATATTGAGAGAGGGAGAAAGGGAGAGAGAGACTGGGGTAAATTATCTCACATAAAAGTGGCAAGAAAAAGCAGTTCTATAGGAAGGGAAGAGGGGACACGTGAGGGGGAATGAGTAAATCTTGCTCTCATGGGATTTGACCTGGGGAGGGAATAACATACACACTCAATTGGGTATCTTATCCCACAGTAAAGAAGGAGGGAGGAGATAAAAAAGGGGGGATGATAGAAGGGAGGGCAGATAGGGGGAGAAGGTAATCAAAAGCAAACACTTTCAAAAAGGGACAGGGTCAAGGGAGAAAACTGAATAAAGGGGGATAGGATAGAAAGGAGCAAAATATAGTTAGTCTTTCACAACATGAGTATTGTGGAAGGGTTTTCCATAATGATACACATGTGGCCTATGTGGAATTGCTTGCCTTCTTAGGCAGGGTAGGTGGGGAGGGAAGAGGGGAGAGAATTTGGAACTCAAAGTTTTAAAAGCAGATGTTCCAAAAAAAAAAAAAGTTTTTGCATGCAACTAGGAACTAAGATACACAGGCAATGGGGCATAAAAATCAATCTTGCCCTACAAGACAGTAGGGGAAAAGGGGATGGGGAGGAGTGGGGTGACAGAAGGGAGGGCTGACTGTGGAACAGGGCATTCAGAATATATGCCATCTTGGAGTGGTGGGGGGAGGGTAAAAATGGGGAGAAAATTTGTAATTCAAACTCTTGTGAAAATCAATGCTGAAAACTAAAAATATTAAATAAATTTAAAAAAAGAAAAAAAATCTGTTTCAAGACAGACTTCCTTTAAGTACTGAGCTGCCTAATACATAGAAGTATTTTTTTCAATATGAGAGAAAGGCCAAAGAGGGAGAGGGAAAGGAAAATGTGCGTAGAAGCTTAAATACAAAGAGTTAGATGATGACTGCCAATTGGACATAAATACATTTTGCATTTTTTTAATCAATGAAATCCAATAAGATTGAGGAGTAAAGCAAGGATGTCCATGATCACTACTACTACGTAATAGTAGGACCAAGCATATTAAGTGATATAAAAGTTTTATTGTAATTTTACTCTGAAATAAAAATCCCACCTTTTTTTTTTTTAGGCTTATGGACTAAAAAATGCACTGTATCAATTGTCAGTTTGGCCCTTCAAGGTATTCTTAAATTCCAGTCTTTGTAATGTAAACCCTGTACTGGAAATGCTAGCTATAGCAATAAGACAAGAAAGAAAAATCAAAGGCATGAGAAAGGCAAAGAAAAAACAAAATAGTCATTTCCTGCAGATGACATGATTTTAAATTCGTGGAAATTCCTAAAGAGTCAACTTAAAAAATGAATGGAATCAATTAATGCAGCAAAATTATAGGATATAAAATAAGCCACATAAATCAGCAGTGCTCCTGTTACTACCACAAAAAAAAACCAGTAACAAGACATAAAAAAGACAAATTCCAATCAAGAACATGTGAAATATTTGGTATCTATCTCCTAAAACACATTCAGGAACTACATAAATCCAACTATAAAATTCTCTCTACAGAAACAGATACGGACCTAAATAATTAGAGAAATATTAATTATTCATAGAGAGGCCAATATAAAAAAATTACAATATTATCTAAATTAACTTATTCAAACTACTGAAGGATCATTTTATAGAGCTAGAAAAAATAATAAAGAAATTAATTTGGAGGAACAAAAGGTCAAGTATCTCAAGAAAAGTAATGGGAAAAAAAAATGAGAAAGAAAGGGATCTCTCAGTACCAAATTTCTAACTGTTTTATAAAGCAGCAATCATCTCAATGATTTCATACCAGTTAAAAAAGAAAGGTCAGTGAAACAAATTAAGAATATAATGTATAGAATAGAATCAAAGAAATCAAGTAGCTCAGTGTTTGATAAATATGAAGACCCTAACTACTGAGATAACAACTCAATATTTAATGAAAACTGCTAGGAAAATTAGAAAACAGTATGAAAGAAATTAGGTACATTCCAACATTTCACAGTGTACACCAAGATCAACTCCAAACGGACAGTTACTTAAGACATAAAAGGTGACATCATTAGCAAATTAGAGAAGCAAAAAAAAAAAATTACCCTTCTGATCTATGGATGAGAATACATAACCAAATAAGGGACAGAAGGATCACAGAGGATAAAATGGACAATTTTAATTTCATAGTTAGAATGTTATGCACAAATAGAATCAGTACAGTTAAAATTAAAAGGAAAACAAACAAGTAACTGGGGGGAAATCCTCACAGCAAGGTTCTCTTATAAAAGACCTCATAGCCAAGGTTTGCCTAGAACTGATTCCAATTTTAAGACTAAGAACCATTCTCCACAGATAGTCAATGGATATGAATGGTCAGTTTTCAAAGTAAGAAATCCAAGCTATTAACAATTATGTGGGGAAATGCTCCAAATCACTAATAATTAAAGAAACTGCAAACTAATGCAACTCTGGGGTGCCATCTCATACGCATCATTGATTGGCAAAGATAACAGAAGAGAAAAATGATAAATGCTGAAGAGGCTGCAAGGAAACAAGCACACTAATGTACTGTTGGTGGAGCTGTGAATTGGTATAGTCATTCTGGAAAGCAATTTGGAAATATGCCCCAAAAGTCACTCAACTGTCTTACTGCTCCACCCACTACTAGGCATAAAGCCCAAAGAAATTTTTAAAAGGAAAGAACCCAAAGAGGGAAAGGACAAAAACAGCAGCCCTTGTCATAGTAGCAAAAAACTGGAAAATAATGGGATGCCTACTGGGTAATGGCTAAACAAACTATGGTATATGAATGTAATGGAAAATTGTGACATGAAAAATGAGAATAAACAATGTCACAGGAAATTAGGAAGAACTTTCTCTACGAATTGATACTGACTGAACAGAACTAGAAGAACAATTTATGCAATGACAACATTATAAAGACAAACAACTTTCAAACATTTGAGAACTGTGATGAATGCAATGATAAAGCACAATTCCAAAGTACCAAAAGAGAAGCATACTAATCCCACCTCCTGCCAGAGAAGTGTTGAACTTAAAACGTGGAAATGAGACATCAATTTTTAGACATGGTCAATGTGGGAATTTTTGTTTTACTACATATATTTGTTATGAAGGTTTCTTTTTTTATTGTATATTTGAGAGAATAGAAAAAAGGAAATATCACTGAAATCGAAATGAAGGTAAAATCAGAAACACAATTGATCTTCAGAATTTTTAAGGACCACACAGAGAATAGAGACATTGTAGTTTTCTGCATCTTGAAAAGTCAGAGAAAATCAAAAAGAAAATTGAAGGTTCTTAGACTTTTTAAAGACTACCATGAAACATGAGAAATTCAAGTCTAAGCTGTCATCTTCTTTACCATATGAATGAGGGGTTTGTAGCTCTCTGAATATTCACATGTAGACTGTGACAAACTGGATGAAACAAATTTCAATGTAGTCTAACTGTGCTATACTCGGATAATAAGGGGCCTTGCTGCTATGTTTTTAACGCCAAATATTTCTGTTAATTTATCTTATAAAAACGGACAGGCTCACTCAGGTAATTTCACTGTTGGAAATAAAATGTCAAAAGCCACAACTGAGAGGCCTCTAGATATCAATCTACAGTATTGCTTGTGATAAAGATAAGGAAACCCTATATCTTTGAATCTTAAAGCAACTAGCTGTTCCTTAAGATTGCAAAATCTTCTTAAAACACTACCAGGTGCTATTGCTCGCTCTTTTTAAGATTCTGGCACTTATTTCACTCAACCATTCCTTCTCGTTTTAGAAATGAAAGAGTGCATGTGCCAGCCCCACCTACCATTGGAATCAAAACTGAGAAAGTCAGAGAATTCCTGAGCCAATGTCTCGTCACTGGCAAAGGCACAGATGCAAGCAAAGAAGTGAATGCATCTCTGAGCCAGCTCATCCTTGGAGGTGTTTGACTTGTTTGATTTCAGAGTCTGGCAGGAGCAGAAGAACCGGCGCTCAGTCATGCTCTTGGAACTGATTTTCTGAACAAAGGATGCATGCAAATACCCTAGGCTGTGCTTCTGGCTGGCCTTGCATTTTACCACCAAAATGTTTTTAGTAATCCTTTGTACCAGTGGGCCAGTAGGTTCTGTGGCCAATTGCCAAATGGTTTGTTTGGTTTCTGGGGAGGCCTGCATTGAGTTCAAGACTGAGCTTTTCAAGGTCAAAGGTGTAGCCTCTGCCTGGCAGTTTATGGCCAGCTTGATATGCTGACACTGATTTTCAACAACACCTTGAGTGGCTGCTTTTAAACATGAAGGGACATAACATCGTCCTGAGCTCAGCTGGCTAATGATGGTACCATCCACTGTCTGAATTGTCGTCTCTGAAACACCCAGCTCCACAAAACATCGGTAATCTGGACCTCTGTCTCTCTGCCGTACTGAGTAGATATGCAAATCAGATCCTGTGATTATTTTGACAGCTTCAATGCTGGGCTGCTTTCGTGCTCCATACCGAAAGATGGTTCCACATGTTTTGTTCTTACAACTCAGTCCTCGGGTTCCATTATATGTGCCACACCGGGGACACTTCCTGATCCCCCGCAAGGTAGCTTTTCCCAAATCAGATAAAAATGCTGGAACTTTAGTCCTCAGTGAATTTGGTTCCATTTTTCACAGGTCCTAGAAAACACATTAAGTCTATCAACAGAGATGTACAATTCATAAAAAATACTCAATTTATATGTAATATTAAAGAAAGCACTTACAAAAGTCACTCACCGCCTTCTAACTGAAATCCCAAACATAAATATCAATCTGAACCTACCAGCGAAATAAAAAGGTAAGAAAATCCTGTATTTTATGTATTCTCTATGGCACGTAACATAATGCTGGTTTTAATATTACCAAACTGTTAAAAGTTTTCTTTAGAATGAGCTTCTGCTCTATAAAAAGACAAAGATATAAAGAATATCTAACCTAATCCTTTAGCTTTAACATGCTAAACATCCTGAATAAGGAGCTAAAGCACAAGAACATTTCTTTCCCTTCCAGAGTTCCATAAAACCCCCAAATAATCTCAGGGCAGGAAAGCAGTTGTTGCACCTAGATGATGGCCAGACCTAACTGCTTTGTGGATTCACAGGGTCTAGAAGGTATTTGTCTCGTCAGCTTGTGATCATCAGAGAAGAGATGCCAAAAACAACCTGTCCGAGTCACTGGCACTAACCAAACCATAGTCTGAAGTTTTAAACTTGTGGTGTAACAATGAAGACATTCTCCTTCCTCTTTCCTGACCAGCCAATGGCAGGGCACCTGCCTGATAGTTCCAAAGATTAGGCAAGAATCTCACTACATTCCATAGTGAATTGACTTTAGCTTAAAACTAAGAAAAAAATGTCTAAGGAGGAAACAGAAAAGAAGGAATCCAAACTATTACAGACGACAGGAAGATGCTAGGTTCTGAGAAAAAGAACTGGCCAGAATGGTATTTGATTGTCAAGGTATTAAATAGTGCCAATGTCACTAGAAAAGAGGCAGCTGATACTGCTGGTTATTAGTTAGATTTTCATCCTTGCTAATAAAAATAATGATTATAATAATAATAATAAGTGGAGTGCTTTATACCATTCAAAGAAATTATATGTACATTATCTCATTTGAACATTTTAATGCTGTGAGAGGTAGGAAAGTTTACAACAGCGAAACAGAGACAAAAAAGAGTTTAGTGACTTGCCAAGATAACATAAGTCATGAACAAAGTTAGGACTGGATGTAAGTCCCCCTGATTTCTAATTCTGTATTATTTCATATCCTATAGCTTCTCATAAGACCAAATAGAGTAAATCTTTGTTTCTGAATGCTGACATTTTAGCATTGCTCCCAAGATGGCTTGGTTAATTTGATTATTTCCTTTTTGATCTTATGTGATAGTACTCAATCTGAAATATTTATCTGAAGATCAACAGATATACTACTAGAGGAAATGAACCACATTTATAGTGATATCATTGTTATGACTCAAAGTAAAGGCATAAAAGCTATGATACTAAATAGAAGTCTAAGTCACAGATTCTCTTCAGAGAAATGAATAAAGGAATTAAGAGCTGGTTTCATGCTTTCTTATAAGACAAGAAACCATTTTGGGAGAAACTCAATTCTTTTGCCTTAAAGTATTCACAAGCATAAGCAAACATACCACTATAAAAATGACTGTAGCTTGACAACATCTGTTCCAGAGAAAGAAGAAGTCCTAGAGGAATTATACAAAGAACACAATGTCCTCTAAACTAAGTGAACATTTACTTTGACACTGACAACCTAAAAAGTAAAGGTGGGCATGGTGTAGGATAAATGATCATGATGAAAAATAGGGTTTGTCAAGAAATGAAAGAAGCTGAAGGTTTGTAAACTACTCCAAAGCCTTATGCCTATATATCATACAATATATCAACCTGTCAGGGAGGATCCACTCAGTTCAGCTCCCATAGAAAGAACTTTCTCCAAAAGTCAAATTTTCATACAACTAATTAATAAATTGGTAACATATGCTGGAATACAGATAAAACTACTTTGAAAGACTTAGCCTTTATTCCTATGCAATTAGAAGTCACCACCATCATGGAATTTGTAAAAGGTGGGCTGGTCATATGGCATGATAAGATAACAGCCTAGTGCTGCAATGATACCCACAAACTATGAAAAGGACTGGAGAAAAGCCCCAAGTGGCATTTGAGGTAGCTCCTCCATGGATGATTTATAGAAAAACATGGATGAGAATGGCAGTCAGTCCACAAAAGCATTTGTAAGAAAGAGTGAATAGGTTGTAATATGTATGAGTAAAGGGAAAATTAATATAGACAGAAGGCAGATTCACTAAAATAATAGATTTCCTAGTGGGCACACTGCACTCTATCTAATAATCATGTTGATTGTGTAGAATTTTCAAACTTGATATATTTTTGTACCTGTATCTCATCATCTTCACTTAGCAGAAAAGAATGCTCTATGAGGAGTCAGAAGATCTAGATTCTGATCCCCTCTCCTACTAACTAGTATGTGATCTTAGGCAAGTCACTTTAATGATCTGAGCTTCAACTTTCTTATCTGTTTAAAGAGGTTATTATCTACTCTATCTATCCCAAAGGAACCTGAGGACTGAGGAATTTAATAATGGCCCAAGTTTACAAAGCACATTTCTCACAGCAACCCTGTAAGATAAGTAGCACAAGTATTCTTATAATCCCCATTTTACGAAGGAAAAGGAAAGGAGGAAAAGAGAAAACAAAGTCAGAGAACTTAAGTGATTTGCCACAGAGCTGGTACTGGTAAGAGCTAGAACTCAAACATAGGTCTTTTAGTACTACTGAAATAAAGCACTATCACTATTTAGCACAGAAGATGCAAGAGCTCAGTTTTCATAGACCTTTGTGATTTACAAAGCACTTTGCACAGCCCGTCTTATTTGATCCTCTCAGCTCAAGTATTAGCTTCAATGTACAAATGAGGAAAGATAGTTTCAGAGAGGTTCTGATTTGCCTAAATCATAGAAACACTAAAACATCCAGGTCAAAAATTCAGCTCCTATATGTATGTATGTATGTGTATATGTATTGTGTATAAAAAGCTAATGGTTTCTTCTCAGTTTTCATTCTTCTTGACTTCTCTAAAATATTTTACACAGCTGACTGCCCCTATTCCTCTTAGCCATTCTCTAATACAGTGGAAAGTACATGGGATTTGGAGTCAAAAGGTTTGCAAAGTCTTGAGTCCTGCTGCTTAGTAGCGGCATAACCTTAGGCAAGTCACTGCCTCTCTAGGCCCAAGTTTTCTCCACAAATAAAATGAAAGGGTTAGAGTAGGTGACTGTAGAGATGCCTTCCAGCTCTGAGTCTAAGATCTTTTCCTCCTCCATGTTTTAGTAACACTGTTCTCTCTTAGTTCTCCTCCTATCTGTCTGGCCTTCACAACCTCTTTTGCTGGATTATAATCCATGTCCTGCTCCCGGAATGCATCCCAGGGTTTTATACTGAGCCCTCTTCTCCTATCTCTCTCTATACTCTTTTTCTTAGTCATCTCTACATCTCCCATAAGTTCAAATATCTATGCAGATAATTCCCAGATCCATAAATCTAGAGTCTCATTCCTGAGCTCCAGATCCACATCACCAGGCATTTCAAACTCAATATGCCCAAAACAGAATTATCTTTCCTCCAAAAACCTTCCTTCTTCCTAACTTCTCTATTTCTTCTGAGACCTCTATCATATTTAATCCAGGTAAATTAACTTGGGATCATCTTTACTCTCCCCTCATGTTCCCACCTATTGCTGAGTATTGTTGATTCCACCTCCAAATTTCTCATAACCACCATTCCTTTTTATTCATGTAGTTCAGACCCTCACAACCTTTTGCCTGGACTACTGTTTGTCTCCTGTTGTTCTTACCCTCTTCCAATCTATCACTCACATGGCTGCCAAATTGATATTCCTCAAGCATAAGTCTGGCTATCTCCCTTTGATGTTCAAAGTAGCATCTGTGGCTACCTCGTGTCTCTAAAATAAAATGAAAACTCCTCCATTTGGCATTTAAAACCCTCATGCAAAAATGAAAGATATCGATAAAAACCTATTTTTAAAAAAATATATGAAAAATAATTTTCCAAAAAATTTTTGGAAACCACAGGATTCTAGGGATGAAGGTTCCCCATAAACAAAAGAAAAATCAGTGAACTGAGCCACCAAGTGTTGTTTATTAATCTACTTAGTGGTTTTCAGAATTACTCTTATTTTCAAATAAGCTTTAAAGATAAAACTCATCATTAAAAATATTCCATATTATGATATCAATATTTTTAGCCACAGTGGGTAGGTTTGCATTCCAAAGAGTCAATGAACTTTTTGAACAGTTTTCCTAATTCTTATTACATGTTTACCTGCATTTATTTTAAAATATCAGAACCACATGTCAGGCATAACAAAGTGCTCACTTTGTAGAAGTTTGTACTTCTAAAAGATACAGGCTGTTCTTGCACATTCTTCCAGGCATGAAGGATAAACAGTATCTCAGTATAGCAAATCATCAAGTGGTCATGATTGCCGCAACAGTAACTTCGAAAACTGTAATAAAAATGGAAATGACAATACTTGTTTCATCTATCTGAAATGCTAAGAAACCTTTTCCTAAAATGTGTACCAGCATGTGAGTTCTAAGTTTTGTATGGATAACACTCAATTACAGCGTCTAGAATATAGGAAGCACTTAATAAATGTTTATTGTCTGACCAAAATAATAATAAATTGTTATATAGTATCATATTCTTCTAAAAGACCTTTGCACACAGTAGGCACTTAATGTTTGAAATGAATTTAGGTACAGTGCCTAGCACACAAAAAGCACATAATAAATGCTTGCTGACTGACTGAATTCTACTCTTCAGGTTATTTGTGTTTGCATATAAATACCAACAAATAATTGTGATGGGAAATGGGAAGGAGTGAAGGTAGATTTTTGCCAATTAAAAAAAAAATAAAATTTAATTAAAAAAAAATAGGAAGCTTGCCACTTCAGATGCACAGGGAAGCCTAATAAAAATGATACTTACATTTGTTCTTCAAAGTCTTCCTCTAATGCCTAATTGTGGCATGGATGGGATTCTGGTTTCTTAAAGAAATGCCAAGCTTTAACAGGCCCAACCAAGCTAGAAAAGATTTAAGTATAGAATGTGATCTAAGCATGTGATTTAAGTATAGAATGTGGTCTAAGAACCAGCGAGCTAAATTTTCAAGGAGATTCATTTCCAAAAATTTGGTGGTATTTTTTTTAGATACAGGAACTTATAAAACTGTTTACTAAGGGCAACTAATAAGTAAATTGCACCCTACTGCCTTACAAATAATGTATAAACTCCTAATCCTGACATTTAAAGCCAGATACAATTTATTTCCAAACTACCTTTCAAGCTTTTTCTCATACTATTTCTCTTACTTTGTTCTACATTTCCAATTAAGCTGAATTATTCTCTACTCCCTACCGTCCTGTTCTTTCCTCTGTACCTTCACTCACATCATCTCCTTTACCTGAAACTGACACCTATTTTTTGACACCTCATATCTCTGCCTGCCCTCTTTTCCCTACTCAAATGCCCCCTCCCTCTATGAAGCATCTCTTCACACACAAACACCCCAAAATGCAAAATTTTTCCCTCTTCAGATTTCTCATACTACTTTTCCTTTTCCCATACCACTTCACCTTTTTACACATCTTACTCTACTTTGGAACAAAGGTATTGACATGCATCCTGTCACTGAATATTTGAAAGTACTGAAATTCCATATACTTGTAAAATACTCCAAAGCTTAAAAAAATACTTTCACATTATTTCACCACTAGAATAATTTTGGGAGGCAGGCAGAGAAAACACTGTCATTCCATCTTAGCAATAATACCATCTTAAAAGTGTAAAATGTTTTAATGATCTCTTCCTCAGGGACCTGTGATTTCCTCCATGTGTATATTCCCAGAGATTTCACAACAGCACTATAATTTAGTAGTCAGTCCTTGAGAGTTGCTGTGGCCAAATCACTTTGCCCCCAACCTCACAATAACCCTAACCAAATTTAGCTAGGATGTTCCTTGAATGACAGACACAATCCCTCACTGGGCCTTACTACTCAAAGCCCCTTTTATCTTAGTAGGAGCTGCTAGAGTCTCTGCTCCATTAGCATAGTCCAAAAGAACCTAGCATCACCTGTAAACCATGATCAAACACTGGAGGAATTTGGTTGGAGAACGGTTCTCATTTCACTATTTATCCTCTTTCTTCCATCTCAAAATAACACAAATGATGTTCTATGGGGGGGGGGGGGGAGGGAAGGAATACTCAACTATTACAGTACTGATTTGGAAACATAAGGCATAAATAGCAAGAAGGAAGTTTTCTTTCACAAAATACTATTACTCACAGTCCTCAGCTATGAGACATTTACCCTTTAGCTATCAGTTTTGTAGACATCTATTTCTCTGTAAAGATCATAGACTGAAATGAAGCTTTCTCGAAATCAGTTTAGGATGCTCTTTCGAAATGAATATTGAAACCTAGGACCTGGTTTCACATTCCAGCTCAGCTAACTACCACCGTGACCCTGTGTATGTCACTAATCTTCTCTGGCGCTCGGTTTTCTCAAATGCAAAACGAGAAGTTGGATTTGGTGACTTCGTTCCAGCTCTAAATATACGATTCTACCCGATAACCGGGTAGTCGTGATTGAGGCTCAAACGGCATAACTTGCAAATCTTGAAAGAGTCATAGAAAAGTCAGGTATCATAATCATCTTTAGGATTCAAAAATCACATTCCTCACAACGAAGCTTTAGAGGAGCTAGCCAGCACAGGAATGATCTATCAACCCTTTCCACAGGGACAGCAACTGAGCCCTTGTCCGGGATCGCACAGGTGGGTAACAGGGGAGCCCCGGGCATGCAAAGCCCTGCTCACTGAAGCCCCCAGCCCCGGGCTCGGAGGCAGCACCTCCGCCTCCCCCTTGCCCCGCCGAAACCAAGTCAAAATGCGAGGAGTGGAAAAGAGCCCTGGATCTGGAATCGAAGAACCGTAATTCTAACCTTGCTTATGCCACCAACCAACTGTGCAACCCCGGGGAAGTCCCCCTCCTCTCACTCGCCACGAACACCCCAAGCCCCCGCTCCCCCAGCCTCAGTTTCCTCCGCCGTACGATGAAGGAGTTGTACTGGATCACATCTAAGGCGCCTCCAGCTCCCACAGTCCCCGATCCTGGTGCTGCAGCTCAGGTGGACATGGGCGCCCATCAGCCTCCGCCCCGGGAAGGGCGCCCACCTCACGGCCTCCTCCGGCTCCGAACCCACCTTTCCTCCAGCCCTGACCGCCTCTTCTCCATCCCGTCTGGGCGTGACGGCGACTAGCAGTTCCTCGTAGCCCCGCCACCCCCAGCAGAGGGCAGTCTCCCGGCATCCTCCGCGCCCTCGCACGTCACTTCCGCTCGCTGTCCGGCGGAACGAAGCGGAGGCACCGGCCTCTCTCAGCACCTTCTGTCCCGACCCCGACGCCTTTGCCTCGGTTTCATAGTATGGCAATTTTCTGCCCCCCTGACAAACCGTCCCCTCCTGGCGCGCCACATCGCTCATATATACCTGTGTTGGCAAGCCTCGGCCCGCAGCGTCTCTCTAGAGCCCAAGCTGGTAGCCGCCACTGCCAACCCTCAGCTCAGACCCTCCGCCATGGATTCTTACAAGTAGCGGCCAACCGACAGCTGTAACGGAAGCTACGATTGGTCGAGAAGCTCCCACGTGGCGGATGATGCGCATCCCACTCGTTCTCTTGCCCCAAAGGCCAGCTGGGAATAGTAGTTTTGTATCTCCGGATTCAATTCAATTCCATAACGATTTTAGAAGTGCTCTGCCTTGAGCAAGGGGAAGCGCGCTAGGCGTTTTAAGGGATACCAAGACAAAAAGGTCGTCGTCTTAAATACTGAAAGTGAGAACGAGATCGAGGAAGCGGAGCTCGCTTCGCCGCCTCGCACAGAAATGAACCCGAACTTGGAGGAAAACTGTTAACAGACTCAGAGTGGTCTGAGCATTACTGACACAAACATTAATTCTGTAGCAGGCGTGCCCAATTTTGTCTTTAGCCAACAACATAACTTCCTACATACTAGGTATAAAATTTCTTTCCCTTAAAGTGTCTCTAATAATATGCAAACTCCTTGCTTTGTGCAAGAATGGTTCACTTGACCTTTAAAAGTAAAAGCCGGGAAGCCCCAGAGAAACTGGTTCGGCACACACGGACCTCGTTCTCCAAAAGCGTGTACAGCCACACAGCCCCTCCATGGAAGCCTGTGCCCAATGGAAAAAAGCGGCAGGAAAGGCAGTAGGTGCCTGGACCGAGCTTGCAGCCTTCAGGAATGGCAGGAGCAAAGCTGAGTGCTACTGGAATTGAGGAGTAGCTGAGGGCGATAGATCCATTACGTGAAATAATACACCGGGCTTTTGGCCATGTAACGTGTAGGTGCAGGGGAGGAAGGTGGACTACATATATTATCAAGTACTTTTCCTTTTAAGAACAATGACATCACAAGGTGTTTGGATTTAAGTGAGGCAGGGTTGCAGTTTAAGCCTCACTCTCATCCAGTCATGGAAGTACAGCAGCAATAGAAGTCAGGAATGGCGGAGGCCCAGAATGCAGTGGATGAGGTTGGAGGGTGATGTCTGTCTGACCAAGCTGTAAGTACTCCGCAGTGCTTCAGCCCACCTTCACGGCCCTAGAACAAATTGTTTTCATCCACCCATTGGCTGAGGCAGTATGTCCTTCACATACTTTGGATAGACACCCAGGCCCGACTCACTGGGTTTAAGGCCGGTCGATTACCCTCAACCTGGGTTTTGTCCATCTGCCCTGTTTTACTTGGCTGTAGCTGCTGTGAATGCTACAGCTTCTTGAAGCCACAGGTAAGATTCGGTTAACAGGTGAAAACCTAAAGTGGATGAATAGCCCTGAAAAGGACTCAAAACAGAGGTGAACACCTGAACCCCCCAGTATACCACACACAATACAGTATTAAATAGTCTTAAAGACCTTGAAAGGGTGACTCTAGGACACAAACCAAATGCTTTCCCTTTGCTGGGAGAGGATGGTACTTGGGTCCGTGGGAAATAGGATTCACCAGAGCAGTTTAATCGATCATTTAGGAGTTCTGGTTCTAAATAAATGTATCCTATATTGTTATTAGCTTGAGTATTTTGCATGAGGTCTAGGTCATTACCTATCTTTTCTTGACATGAACCAAATTCTGGGTTCAACAAGCAGCAAAAAAGAGATAGTGAGATTACCCAAAGGCTGAACCCAATCCAAACAATCCTTTTAAACCCAGCAAGAGGCTAATATGCTTCTGGGCCAGACACTACAATTAATTCCACTTTCGCCAGACCCTGGAGAAAATTGGACATTTGGGTAAGAGATGGCCCAGCCCCCTGCCTTCATCTGAGTCAATATTTATCCCAGGATATGAGTTTTATCTCAATTTAGCACAAGTGTCTTGCATACAGTAAAGATTTAATGTTTCATGTATTGTTACACTATATTTCAGTCTAAGGGGCTGAAACAAAAGCATAGATGACTGCAGTGCATAGTTTTACATAACTATATTAAATGCCAGTCATGCAAATAAAAAAGCCAACTCTACTTCTCCTGACCACTAAAGGTTTGTGTGTGGCAGGTTACTTTTTCCACTACATTGACTGACCTTCCACTGAAAAGAAACAGACCTTCCAAGGAGAAAGATCCAAGTACATCCAAAATGTCACAAAATATTTGAGCTGGAAAAGAACCTACAGATAATCTAGTGAGTCTATAAGGTTCCCAAAGTGGGCAATACTGGCTCCTGGTGGGTGGTGGAACGATCTAGAGGGGAAAGGGGGCAGTAGTAGCCTGAGGTGCAACTGGGGAGCATTGAGTAAAAATAAGGGGAGCAGGGTATGGAAGCATAAGAGCAAATTTTGAAAAACCATTTGTACATGTTTCATCTGTTGTGTAACAGCAGGCCAACAAAACCTGCAGCCTGCCCACAAGCATCCTAAAGCATACCAAAGGATTTTGGGCAGCCCATGAAAAACGTAGAGGAGAACATCCTTTGTATGTAGAAGAAATCATTGGCAGGCTGCAGGTTGTGGAGGCTGTATAACAATTAAAGTCGTAGGGATTACATTATTTTCCAAATAAATACACAAAAATACAAGTTATTACCTGATCAGTGGTCAAGCCCACCCATAGGTCTTAATAAGCAAGTATTGGCAGGTGAGCCTGTCACACATTGTTGCTAAGTCCAGCATGCATTGGCAGGAATATGTGCTTGTAATGACTTGCTTACAATACAATACCATACAATTACATTACACAATATTGTGTCACCAAAATTTCAATACAGGAAAAACTCCACATATTTACAAAAAAAAATGTCTTTTTTTTTTAAATGATGCAAATTTTTTAAAAAGTTAAAGGGTTGAAGAAATAGATTTCTAAGGGGGTGGGGTGGGGGTGATTATTTGGCGGTAGGCCAAATAAGTTTGCAAACCTCGGATCTAGTCCAACCCCTTAATTTTACATATAAGAAAACAAGATGAAAGAGAAAATTGTAGTGGGTTACAGAAACCTGTTCCTATATATTATAACCCTTTGAGATTGAACTTCACCCACACATAGCTGCAAAAATATTGTATTTGGAGCCTGAAGACCTAAGTCTGAATCCTGATTTTAGTACCTATTGTTGAGTCTCTGAATCCATTTTCACATTACATAAAATGAGAGAGTTGGTCTAGAATGATGTAAGCTTCTTTCCATTCCTAAGAGTCTATGTCACTGGATTGGAAGGAGGGAGTAGTAGTCCACTCCCTGCTGTACCATTAATTTGGTGTGCCCTTTTGGCATTTAACTTTCGTGTGCTACATAAGGGTACCCTGCCTACCTTAGAAGCTTGAGGAAATAATTGTTTGCACTCACGAGACTCACTGTGTGAGAGTAGACTTCAGTTCTGCATCTATTTTCCTCAATTATAAAATGGGGAGATTAATGCTTACACTATATACCTCAGAGTTACAAGGCACATACAAAAATGAGTCATTATGTCGTAACAATAGTCATGCCGTTAACTTTAATCACTACTGAAGCATTTTTAGTATAAGAGCAATTTCAAGATGGAAAATTTACATAGACAACAGCCACAAATTGTGCTTGACTATCATGATTATTTGGAACAAAGAAACAAGAACTGCATGCAGTGTGAAGTTCAGTAAGGTGACCTCTTAAAGCAACAGTATGAAAATGACTTCTGTGAGAGTTGCAATCTGTCAATAGAGGGAAGAACCACATGCCAGAATCACAGATCCTAAAAGCATTGAATTATCTAAGGATAAAGCAACTGCACATTTAAAAAAAACTTTAGCAGCTTTGTTTGCAATAGAACGAAGCTGAAAAGGTGGAAAAGATACCTTTTAAGTTTCCTAGTCCAACCTTGCAACCTCTAAAGGGATTTCTACCACATACCTGATAAGCAGTTATCCTACCCAGCTTCTTGAATTATCTTGCCTGTCCTTTTCCATGTGTCACATTCCTACCCATCCCTCACAGCCCAATTCAAATGCCACTTCATCTATGAAACCTTCTAGAGTTTGTCAATCAATAATGACCTTTGGATCTTAGATTTGGAATTGCATTGATTCTTGTCATACATTATTTTGTGTTGCCTGAATTGCACTTGGAAAAATATGCACTGCTTCCAAGTCTCAAACTGCTCCTTTATGCCAACTCCCATGGACACATTCCCCCACTGGTGCTATTTGGAAAACAGACCCACAATTTCTAGAGAAACACTGATGAAGTGTGCACCATATAGAAACAGGCTGTACTTCCATCGACTTGTTCAAGAATAACTTATGATGGCCAAGAAACAGATGCCTGAAAAAAAAAGAGGTGGGCCATTAATGTAGCAAGCATATGGACATAAGCCCAAATACCACTGTTGCTCAATTAATATAAAAAGGCCTCCCATGTGTTGGGTAGATCCTCTGTGAAGGATCTGTGGGAGGGTATGAACAAGAATCACACACAGTGAATTGGGGGTAGATGAACTGTGATCTGTACTAGCAGAGAGAATTAATTTAATCCAATTAGTTTCAATTCATTTCTTTTTAAGTTTAGTTAATGAAATATTTTCCAATGATAGAAAATTCACTATCTCATAGTGCAGCACACTCCATTATTGGACAGCTCTAATTGTTAGTTTTTAAAATGAATCAAAATTTGCCTGCCTAAAATAGTTAACTTGTACCTAATTTTACCTGCAGGAACAACACAGAATTTCATCTACGTGGTATCTTTCAAATACCTTTAGATAGTTATCATTACCTCTCTACCCATCTTTTCTCTAAGTTGTACATACTCAGTTGCTTCAATTAATTGTATATTTCATTCAATTCCCACCACTTCCCGGTTACTCTTCTGGATGTACTACAGTTTACTAACATCTCTCACATAAGTGGTAACCCCTTTCCAATCTCATCTTGCCTTTTGGACTACTCAAAATGGATATGCGATAAATATATCATACTCAAAATATGACCAAAACATAAATAATCTTTCCTCTCAACCCCTTCCTTCTCCTAGATTTCCCTATCAATTGAAAAAAATCCCACCATCCTCCCCCTATCACCCATAATCATAACCTCAGTGTCACCCTTCAATTCCTCAAGGTAGCAACACACGTCCATTAAGTTGTCATCTTATCATTTTAACCTTCACAACACTTCTCTCTAATCAAATAAGTCATCACCCTGGTGCAGATCCTTACTACCTTATTCCTAAAATATTACAACAGCCTTCTAATTGGTAGTCCTGCTTCGACTCTTAATTCTACTTGATCTTTCACTCAGCTGCCACAGCGATTTTCCTAGAGGAGGTCTGACCATGTCATCCCCCTGTTCAACAAACTATGGGTGTTCTCCACTATCTCCAAGATCAAATATCAACACCTTTGGCAAAGCTCTTCATAACCTGGCCATTTCTACATTTCCAGACTTTTTACCTTATTCCACCCACCCCCTCTATCTACAATCCAATACGACTTTCTTGCACTCCATCTCCCAACCCTGTGCTTTTTTTGACTGGCTGTTTCCCATGCCCAGAATGCTCTTCCTCCTTACCTACACCTCCTAGCTTTCTTCAATCTGAAATTTCACCTTCTGTAGAAGCTTTTCCAGGTCTCTACTTTTTCTAACACCATGCCTCTGAGATGATTTTTCATTTATACTGTATTCATCTTGCATGTTCTATGGTTGTTTTTGCATGTTGTCTTTCGCAATAAAATGTCTGGCACATGGCAGATAATAAGCATTAAGTGCTTACTATGTGCTAGATGCTGTGCTATGACTTAACACTATAGTGTTTAAGACTTGAATGACTGACTCCATCCACCAATAGGTATCCAAGCTGAACATCCCAAGTTTCTTCATCCTCATCGCCTAAATCCTGCCTAAATTCTATAAATTAAAATAACTTCCATGGAAGATCAATGAATTTGAATTCAAGAAGGGTACCTTTGGGATCTTCACAATTGTTATCAAGTCAATGACAATCTTGACAAAAATGAGAAAATGAATAAAATCCCAAATTAAACCATTAATTCTTTTAACTTCTTGGGAAACAAGATTTAACAGTTTGTTGTCTCCTTCCACCTTTCCTATCTTATTAAAGTTTTGTTGCTATTATTTTCAGAAAGATCTAGTCAACACAAATGTTCCAACTCTGCTTTCCTTAGGTTTCTTTGCATATTTGCCATTCTTTGCAGTATAGTAATGTCCTATTACATTTATATACAACTTTTAAAAAATTATTCATGTAGGCTTTTTCTTTTGATATTAGAAATAAAACTGCTTTTAAAAAAATAAAGATACTCCCACTCTACTTTCCCTTGGATCACATCCTCAAGCTAGTCCTAGAACTTGGATCACTGTTTCAAAGTTTAAGTTCATCTCCAAAACAAAATGCACTAATATTACAGTCCTAACAAATAAATAGTTGATATTCCTCCAAAACTCTGCCAATGTTAAATTTTATAATTTCTAAACATTTTTTTTGCCAATTTGATGAATGTAAGGTGATATGGTATTTCCTCCTATATAGATACCTCATTCTGCAATGGAAGTGACTATGGAATTTTGAAGGTCAGGCCAAAGCAACACAACTTAAAGTTGTTTGTAAAGTTTAGCACAGTTCCTGGCAAATAACAGTTGTTATATATACTATTAACATCCAGCAGGTCTAAAGCTGAAAGGCTTGGAGTATGAGTTTGTCAATAGGCAATATTACTTGAGGACCAGTCTAAGATTGGAGATGTTGTTACTAGAGGGCCAGATACCAGGTCATGAATTTCTTAAGCTGAATCAATTTATTAAGCTATAAATTTACAGAGGGGTTGAAATCTGCATCAGTGGTATATGCTTCCAGGAATAGTCACTATCTATAGTTGATATTCCTTATATGTTAGAAAAGGATTTTTTTAAATGGAGGGAGAGGAGAAGAGATTGTGAAGTATTAAGGGGAAAGAAACAAAATGCAGCAACAAAATAAACTCTTTCCATGGGAAAAAAAAAACCTGTATCAATGAGTATTCACGTTAGAAATTACAGTTCTTCAAAATATTTAAATGATATTTAAATTAAGTTTAGTTTAATTTAAATGGAATTTAAATTCTAATTGGTAATTCTCTGATTATTAAAGTTTAAACTGTTTTCCAAATGGTTAACATTTCGGGGGGGAAAATGTTCATATCCTTTGACTATTATCCATGTGATTAAACTTTATAAGTTGCTTATTCTTGATATCAGAAATTTTATCTGACATTTACTGCAGTGCAGCATAATGGGATATAGAGTTGGTGTCCAAGCTAAGAATAACTGGATTTAAGACCCACCACTGACGTTGTACTAGCTGTGTAATGCTGAGAAGACAAGACACTTGATCTTTCAGTACAGTAGACCTGAGATACCAAGCATACTCACACCACTCCTGAGTCCACCAGAACTAGATTAAAATGAAATTAGGAAGTATTTAATAAAATAAATAAAAAGAGAATAAAACAGATAATACTACATTTAAAAACTAAGCCATGCAGCATGAAGGGATCTTTATGTTTGGTTTTGAGCCCATTCCCTTTCTGAGTTTAACACCAACACTCTAGACAATTCCATGAGATAAGTTGTAAAGAAGCTGCACTGCTAGCAAATGTTTCCTCACCCAGCAGTTTCCTATTATCACTGAAATCACACATCCAGTCTCTATCCCTATATATAGTACAAAAATTTTCTCCAATGTTTTTTGTCGTGCAGTTTTATGCTGTGTAAAATTTTGTTAACAGTCAAATCTATCTCTGTAACCTCCAATAATTTAATTCAATATCTATTTTCCTTCTCTCCATAATTGATATTAATATCATAAACATCCCTGAAGAGATTTTGGACCTTCTTATTGGTTCCTAAAACATTAATCCAGGGATGTTTCACTCTTTCTCTCACTGAAAATTTCCCTATGGGAAGTATAGTACATAGAATAGGAATCAAGTCTTTCTTTTGTCACCGGTCTTTTGTATCTTCTTAAGTTGCCCTACAATTGGCAAAGCTTCACTTTGCACTGTACACAAGCTCTACACCCCTATTTAAAATGAAAGAACCAATTCTTATTTGCATCAAACTTTTAAAATATTATTTCTCATCATGTTATTTGCTCAGTGTCAGATTTTGTTGAAACTGGGGAAGAAACTCAAATGTGCACAAAGTTCATTCGATACTGAATCCAAATGCAGATAGATACCTTTGCATCTCCAAACACAAGTCCCTCATCCAGTCTTAACCATAGAAACAAATCACTCTGTCCATGTATCATCCACTTTTGTGGAATAAACTTGACAATAAAACAATCAAATTTAAAAAAAAATTTACCAGAAATGAAATGAATGTTTATGGAATCATGTTTAAAGTAGTTTCCTTGGAAAGCCATACACTTACCTGATTCAAATAAGTTGCCACTGATGCAGCTATTTCTATGACCATGGGCCAGACAAATCATAATTTTTCCATGCCTGAGGCAATTCTCTAGGAAAGCTTAGTTTTTTAAGTGACAGGTTAGGTGCCAAACTGCATCAGTAGAGGGGATTTCCCACAATGCTGAAAACAGATCTGGAAAAAAAAAATGCTGCCAGTACTCACCATCGTTTTGACTAACTTCAGAGTCTATCAGGCACACTATTTATAAAAAAATTAATAACATTACTTGATTACAGGACACCTTTCCCTTCCTGAAATTTTTTTTTCCTCCTTTCCTACCTTCTTAAATGAACCAGACTGCAAAGTGGAAGGTCCCTAATCAGGAATCAGAGGGCAAAATCCACTTGTCTGCTGCTGGTCAGTTCTAAGCGATAACAATTACAACTAGCCAATCCTCTAAACTGCCTAGGTTCCTATACAAAATCCACTGCTACCTCTAAGAGAAACTGAACTAAGGGGCTTAGCATCTCAACTACAGAATTACTCCAATTTAAAGCAAATTAACAGTAATGTTATGTTATTCAAACTTTTTAAGTGAGTCATTTTAGCTGTTTTTGTTTTACTATTAGAATAATTTTAGCTTTCAACTTACGATATTCTTTTTATCATCTTCATCTATTCAACCTTAGCAAAACCTAATCTTTCAAACTACCATGTGTGATACTCTACCCCAAACAAAAGTCATTTTCAGAATTAAGTATACTAACGATTGAATATCAAATGACATGCTAAAGTAGGTGGTAAACTTGGCTATACCTCCAACATATGTAATATCTCCACAACATAAAGAAAATAAGCCAAGGAAACTGTAAAGTGAGGCACAAATTCACAACTTTTATTAAGGTCCTTAATGGCTTAAAAACATACTTGATTGTTCTGGAATTAAATTCCTAAAATTCTAAAACAAGAGCCAAAAGACATTATTTAATTAAATGCAAACAAATGAGCTATAGTGGAAGCTGATTTTTAAGCACTCCCATTTTTCTACCTTGCTCCATGTAACATTTCTATACATCTTGTTACTCAACTAGATTATAAACTCCTTGAGAACAGGCCTCATGTCTCCTACTTCTTTGGTATCCCCTACAGTATTTAATCCCTGTTAATTTATCTTTTCACTGAAGTTCCTATGCAAAATTAGTCTCTCTTTTCAAATGAAGTAGAAAACTTGACATATAACAAGGGAAAAACACAAGGATGTGGGCAAAAGTAGAAGAAAACCAACATATAAATCAAAGCCCTTTGCAATGGAGAAGCTACCAACATCAGGGGACAAGAATAAATCTGGGTTTCATAACTGTCATTTACTTGGAAGCTTTTAACAACTCAATGCAAACAGTGGTTTCTGAAAACTTCCTATCAAGTGTATTAACGGACTTAACAGTACTGTTGAAAATACACATGCACACATCCACACTCCCATGCGCCCACAACATCCCAGACATCTGTAAAAATATAAAGTGGATTTTAATAACCAAATAGCCTAGGGATAGAATACTAGATTAACAAACCACCAAGTGTTAGTCACCTTGGAGCCTTTACAGTAATAAACTGTTTTTAGTTGATAGCAAAAGCTATTGCAAAATTTTTAATAATCTTGTTTTGACCATTTTATTTCCTTACCTGATATGAATACCACAGATTATGAAAAGAACTTCTGAATGTGTTCTACAGGGAAGCTTAAATCCAGTTTAAAGTTGGTTTTGAAATGCAAGACTCTGTTAAATAGTAACCTTTTCCCAATAAGATATAAGGCAGTAGCAGTTGTTCTATTGACCACTTTCTTTCCCATCAGCAGGTGCTGAGCATTTTGGTATTATGTTGTCAAGTACAAACATGTAATATTTTTACTTTACTAGTTAAAATAAATGGGAAAAATCTGATTTCTGTTTACATCCAAAATCAGCCCAGTAGTGGAGACAGCAATGGCTCTTAAGTCAGAGGACCTGACTTTCAAGTCCTACCCTCTAAAGCATTCTACCTGGGTAACCTGGCCAAGTCAATCTCCCTGGGCCTAAGTTTACTCATCTATAAAAAAGAGAAGGCTAAACTAGATGGCCTCTCACTTTTCTTCTAGCTCTAGATCTACAATCTAATTAATTCAACCTGCAGTTCTTGATATGCAGGATATAAAAGCTATTTTTGTTTAAATGGAATGCTACAGTGAATGTCTAAATAGAAACATAAGTCAAAGGAATCTAAAATTAATTTCCTGATTTTATTTTTTAGAGTATTTCATTTTCATTTTGTTTTGGGTTGCATGCCCTGATCTGTAAAAGTTAAACATGGAAATAAAGTTTCCAATTTTAAAAAAAATTTCCGCATCTTCCATAAAGCAAACTCTTTAAGTACCAACACTTGAAAAAACACACACAGTGACTCAATGAAACATTTTTAGTACAGCTGCATAGAATTGATCTCCAGAGAATTAAACACTTATGAACATTCTTTTCTGGCCCCCAGTTTGACAATTTATTGCCTTAGAGACCAGCTTAAGAGTCATTTGCTCTTACCTGGAGATATAGGCCAGAAGCTAAAATTCCTTAGGCCTTTCTTGTCCCTAAGGCGACAGGAGTTTTGAAGGTCTTTAAAAAAGATACCCCCAACTATACATATACATACGTACGTACACATACATGTGTGTTATCACACGCATATATGTTATGTGTATACTGGGATCACACTACCTCAAATATTTCCTAGTGTGAAGCAAGGAAGACGAGGTTTGAAGAGACCAAGCTTGACCTTCATTTTAAAATAAAAGCAAAACAAAAAATCCCTCCTGACTTACATAAGACTCTGAAATGCACTAAAAAGAAACTTTAAAAACTAGGATGAAGCCATCAAAGATAAAACCCCCTGAATATGTGGAGCTATCCCAAAGAGACACTGATGCAGAATGAGTTAGAGTTGGGAACTCCACAAAAGCAGGTACCAAAAGGATCATAAATTACGAGGACTCTCCTCTTTGAAGGCTGGTTAAGGAGGTAGGATATCATAAGGTTGGTTTTTTTTTTCTTTCTCTTTTTTTCTTTTTTTGGGTTTTTTTTTTGGCCTCTGAATATTTTTTTTAAAAAATGCTTTGCCCGGCTGGTCCTTCAGGCAAATTTTGGAGCACTCCACATACCCCATGCCTGATAAAAGGATATTCTATAGTTTCACAGCTATAGTTGTACATATTAAAATTAAGTGACTTACTCTATTTGAGTAAATCTAACAACTAGAAAACAGTAAATTAATAGCTTTTCCTTTCTTACAACTGTGTCTTAATTTTTGAAAAATAAGAGCAGATGACTTTGTATTCAAAGACTACCAAAGTGTATATTTGATACTGACATGCAAACGTAAAATATAAATCTCATGTCAACTCTGTATCATACCTTTAAATAAGGAAATGACAAAGTTTGCTAACTGTGCAAAATATTAATTTGCTAAAATATTTTACATGATAGTGAAATAATACATGTAAATGTAAAAGTTGACAGATGAAATGAATAGGGGGGGTTCATAGAAATTTATCACATTTCGGTAATTGTCTTTAGTATGGTTTTATATATATATATTTCCTGGTACACAGCAAAGTTTCTCACAGAAGATAAAAATCCTTTAAAACAAATCTAACAGGGAATTCTCTAGGCACCTTCTCATATAAAACACAAAATGAATGCAATTATCGATCCATCTGAGAAAGTTTTGCAATTTTTAAAAGGTTGAACATCATTTTCCCCATTTAACTATAATTTACAGAACTTTAATAAGGCAAGACAAAATTTTGTGAAAAAATGTTGATACAAAATGATGTAAACTAATAATTTATATTTAAAAACCCTGACAGACAGGACAAAAGTGGAGATGGACAGCTGAGACAATGCCTGTTCTTCTAAAACACAGAATTGTGCACAAGTTGAAGATTTCAAAGAACTTTCAGACTCTGCACAGTTTTGGCTTTTTGTACATTTTTTTATATTACACATTTTAAATCATATTAGGAATGCAAACTAGAACTGCACACTACTTCAGTGGAAAAAAGTTCGACATTGTGCAATTTTCTGCCTCTTAATTTTAAAAAGTGGCAGCAATCCCTGCATTTATTGTGTTTCAAACAAGGATCTGAGAAACATTATCAAAAACAGTAATGAAGGCAAAAATTGGCAGACATCCAGCATCTTGTTTCTTATTAAAACAATGTGGATGACAAGTAATTTCATGATTAAAAAATGAATTTCTTTTAAATAAATACATTGTATCTGACATTTGCACTGACTGATTTGATAAATCTTTAAGTAAACAAAGGCTTTACTACACTCCTTGTAGCCTCAAGCCACTGGTGTTAAGATTCCGTAGTCCTTTCTCACTGAGTCTCATAACCTGCCACGCGATATCCAGTTTGATTGGGCAACATGCTTCCATTCTGCCCTTGAGGTGGCTGTACTCCATAATTTGCACCCATCCATGGTGCAGAAGTCTGTGGTGGTGGTGGTGGTGGTGGAGGAGGAGGTGTCTGACTGGTTAGAAAACATGAGGAGGGAAAGGGAGAGAAGCCACTTAATTAAAAAGACAATTTAGTGTCAAAGAGCACATTGCATGACAAAGTTGAAAACATATGTATTCTCACTTGCTCTTAAAAGGGGCGGGGGGAGAGGAGGGAAGATGCGAGAAGAACTAATAAAACCTTGTAAAAAGCAAAAGGAAGAGGGTTTCTTTTAAAGGCAAAGCATTCCAATACGTCCAATTAGAATCTCAATCATCTGACATATTCTTAATTAGTAATTATTCTATCGTAAGACAACCTATTTTGAACAGGTACTAAACTTAATTAATATAGTATAATTAAACATTTTACCGGAAGACTCAAAACACAAAAAGCTTCTTATCTCAAAGGTATCATTTGCACACCAGGCAAAAGAAAAATCTTTCAACTTCTTGAAATAATAAACAACACTGACAACACGGTCAGATATAGCAGAACGCTTATGTTCTTCAACAAAAGAAAAAATCATGTTTTACATATGTAAAACTAGAATTTTTTCCCAATGAGAAAAAAAATAGCAATAGGACATTCTCTTTACAAATGCAAGTATTTTTCTTCCATTATATGTACAGAAACAAGAAGGCCTAATCTCACAAGTTATCTCACTAGACAGAAAGGGCCCATGAAGGGATTTATGTTGCATACAAAATTATTTCTCAAAGCAGGTTCACCAGTCCCACACAAACATATACCATCCCCAAAATAAACACTCTTCAGAAGTGGCTTCCTATGTTTAGGATCCAGAACATCATTTGTTAGGGGAAAAAAGCCACAAACATAACTGCCAGTGAAGCAAGGGCATCCAGAATGGCAACTATATGACCACAGGAAAATAAGGCTAAGGCTCATCAAATGCTTTCCTTGCTAAGAAAATGGTCTATTTCACGACTAAGAATTGCCAAAATGGATAAAACAAGATATTCATAAAAGCAATGTATGTAAGAAAATTCTAAAAGCAAACATTTCACATCAAAAACTTAAGTACTTCAAAAATCAATAACTAAAGCTTATGCTTTAGAAAAACAGCATAATGTCCATTAAACGTTGAACATTTGCTCCCTAATAGCCCTCCTATTCAAACAACAGTAAAATAGTAAACATACTTACTTAAATCCCTGTTGATTCCATGCCTGTCCATACATTCCATATGCAGGTACTTGCCAACCATTGGGCATGTACTGGCCTATTTGTTGGGCATTTCCATACCACTGGCCCCATTGACCATAAGCCTGTGGATATCCAATTTGATTCTGCTTTTAAATAAAATTATAACAACTCAAGTTAGTATTATATGAAGTTACCAAAGCAGAAACAATCTGAACATAAAAACTATATCCGCTATTTTTAGTCACAATACATAAGGGCCATTATTACATTGAGAACAAACTAGAATTTGGCAAGTGGTTCTTAATAAAGTGAAGTTGTATTTCTGCTCAGTGTTCTTAAGTGCAGACTCTTTGAAATGTAGTAGTATAAACTGTATTGATAATGAAATGTTGTATTTGAGTGTGTGTATAGGGAGATAATTTTTTTTAAAAAAGCAGAGATGACTGATTTAAAGTTTACAGGTAGAATGCTTTATGAATTGTTATTCTGAAAGGGCTATAAATCCAATCATATTTTAAATGTGCTGAAGGGAGCATGATATTTACAAGTATCCTACTGTGAATCCTTGACACATAAAAGTGCTCAGTAGGAATTTAACAAATACTCAACTGATTGACTTTTTAAAAAGCAAATAATGACCCCTTACTTATAATTAGAAAATATATTTATATTTGGGTTTGCATACTTGCACAATCCAGGACATTCCAGCTCCTACTTATTATGTGCTCCATCTATAGCTTCTCTTCAGAGGAGAGCGCTATGGTGCAAACTTTAAACCACTAGTTGCACTGAAGAATAATGTACAGCAATCTGGAGGACAACTTTAAGGCCCTAATAAATATATTAACAATTTTTGTTTAAATTGACCCAAGCATGCTTGTGAGTTATCTGCACAGTATGTGAATAAATCTATCAAGTATTAAAAAAAGATTTAATACCCTGTTATGTTTGTCGGAGCATTTTTAAAT
This sequence comes from Trichosurus vulpecula, assembly GCF_011100635.1. NCBI lineage: Eukaryota > Metazoa > Chordata > Mammalia > Diprotodontia > Phalangeridae > Trichosurus > Trichosurus vulpecula. The sequence continues at coordinate 314,548,646 of NC_050575.1, forward strand.
CCACTGTGTGAGCATGAGTCAATTGAGGAGGTCACATTCACCATGTCACCACTGCAATCCATGAAACACCACTCTGGAACTATAATACATGTAGGAACAGCCCTTATACACTATAATTTTAGCTAGAAGCCTATTAACAAGGATTTAATAACATATATTTATTCTAAAGTAACCCTTATGAGCCCAGAAATTAAATACCAATATCAAGAACTCTCTTACCTGTTGAACTGGATTTAGCATATCAAGAGTTTCTTTGCCCCAATAGCATTTCACAACATGTCCTTCAATTGTAGTACCATTAACTGAAACAATTGCATGTGCAGCACTCTCATGGGAATTGAACCTATTAAATACAATATTAAAAATAAATTACATATTCTCTTAATGATGAATAAAATCTTTAAAAAAAAATTCAGCTAGCCAATCTGCCCCACCTCCAAAAAAAAAGTTTCTTCAGTGATCTCATATTTACAAACACAAGATTCAGAGTTGGGTAGAGACTATCTAGCCTATAACGTTATTTTCACTTATCAAAGGACTGTGCTCTTTTGTCCTTTGTGGATGGGAAATAGGAAGAAGTAAGCATGGAGAATTGTCTAATAGTGGCAAATATGATGAATGGTACAATTCCCAAATATGTTTTTAAGTCAATGCAAAAAAACAGTCAAAAAATACCCAAGCCTCTAAAACAGAATGGGGCTGAAATCATAGTATATTTGTGTTAAAAGGAATCTTGATAATGAAACGGAAGCCCAGAGAATATGACTTGCTGTCCCTCACCACCTCTAGTCAAAAGAGTTTTTCACACTTTCTTTTTTTAAGCTGATTTTAACCTCATGAGCATAACCTTGTGATTAAAAACAAAATGGTGAGGTATTTCTGAAGGAATAAGATAAAATGCCATTCTCAGCAAAGTGTTCCTAATGCAAGATAAATCACTAATTTAAAACATCTCTACTGTAATTCATTTCCAAACCATACTAATGGTCTAGGAACAGCCACAATTTCCTAAGATTTTTCTGAAAAATACAACACAGGTTGAGAAAGCATATATAAAAATTGTCTGAAGTATGTCATATTAACTTTGCTCTAAATAATATAAGTCCCATATGAAAGGAAGTGAAAATGCTTAGAGTACAAGAAACAGCTATCTTTAGTAACTGGATACTCTACAGAAAAACAAGCAATTAATCCCAAAGTACCAAGTTTAAAAGCTAGAAGCAGAAACCATGTAAGTTTAACTCCAAGTGCTGGGCATTTTTTACTAGATCAGCCAGCACCCAATTCCTCTTTTATCATTTCATCCTCCTTTTTCTGTATTATCATTGAAGACACGTACCAAGGCTTCAATCTTGGAAGCAAAAAAAGTCTGCCTGCAAGAGGTTCATACTCAAACAGGGAAGAGATGTACATGCATCAAAATATATAAGACCTATACAAAGCTAACCCTAAAGGGGAACATGTTAGCAGCTGGTAAAGACCACCTAAAAGTTCAGGATTCTAAGACAAAGGGTCAAGGAAAGAAAGAGCAGTCTACAGCAGAGGATCCAGAAGAGTGGCAGAAGATAAAACACTGTATGATCAAGATGGCTGGAATTCAGAGAAATAACTTGCATAGGGCCAGGTTACAATGAGCTTAAAATGCCAAAAAGAGCAGCCTGAATGTGATTATAGAGGGTATCATTAGAGTTTACTGAGTAGTGGAGATAACATGGACAAGTCTGTACTTTAGCCAGTGTTTTAGAAGCTGTGGGGAGGATGGACTGAAGTAAAAGGGACTGATATAAAATAGACTGTAAAGACTGAGAAGCTGAAAATTACTAAGATTGCAAAAGAGGTGACTAGAGGGATGGTGAGCCCCTCAAGAGGGGAGTTGGGGAGGAGGGGAGGAGAGAAGTATAATGGATAATGAGTTCTCTTTTGGACAGGTTAATAATGACAGGATATCTAGTTTGGATGGTCCAACAGGCAGTTACTAGACTGGAGCTTGGAAGAGGCTTAAGGCTTGAACGTAGATGTGGGAGCCAGCCAAACAGAGCCAAGAAAACCCCTAAGAACTGATAAGGTCACCTAGGGAGAAAGAATAGAGAGGAAAAAGGTCCAAGGACAGAGCTTTGGGGCACACCATCAGCTAGTGAGCATGGTGTGAATATTTAGCAAGCAAAGGAGACTAAGAAAAAGCAATCAGAAGGATAAGAAGAGAAACTAGAAGAAGCAGTATCATAAAAACCCAGAAAGATTATCTAGGAGGCAGAGGGAGGGGATCAACAATATCAAAGGCTTTAGAAATGCAAAAAGGATAAGGAGTGAGAACAGACCATTAAATAGATAATACATACTGAACAACAAAGGTCAAATCCACACAAGTACAACTTTACTGATGTTTACATTTCCCTTTTCACCCCCTCTAAGTTAACTAATAATCAGGCATAATGTTAAACCGTCTATATGTCAAATTTTTAGACCATTTGTGAATCAATTCTGTCACAGAGAGCAAAATTACTTCTCCACCAAGCCAATAATATAAGGCAAAATCTCATGTCTAGTATTTCCAAAAGGAATTTTGTATAGTACATGACTTTTGTCAGTGTTACTTATAAATAGCTCTCTCAGCTTGATCTATCTTTATCAAGAGATAAAATTATCTTGCTACATACTGCAAGCCCAAACATCTTTCCCCCCACTGGCCTCATGTACTATCATTTGTACCAATGGGATATACCTTCCAATCCCCTACTCCTGAGTTTTAGGAATAACCTAAGATTCCTTAGTTTTTTTCTCTCAAAAAAGAAATTTTCTTTTTGAAAGTGTGACTTTACTGGGTAATGTTTTTCATACAGGCTCCCTGCTATACAGGATGGAAGACAATTTGGTTAAGTCCTATTACTCCTTCGGACCACTATGTCATCTGTAAAATGACTTATTTCTAGGTCCCTTTCAGCTCGAAAATTCTATGAACTTACAACATGATCTTACCCAACATACCTGGCTTAGGTTTTTTCTTTGACTGAAAAAGTTTTAAAATTATTTCTACAGGTGAAAGACTTTAGGCTAAATGATCTTAAGTCCTTTCAAAGGACAACTAAAAAGTTAGTTTCGCTGGATGACTTTCTTAATATTGAATCTATCTTTAAATTCACAGAAAACCCATCTGAAAATCTAAAAAGAAACCATACCAAAAAACACCCACAAAAACATACCGTACAAATGAGTATCCTTTGTCTGGGAAGACTCGAATTTCCATTATCTGTCCAAATGGTGAAAAAGTCTGGCGCATTAATTGTTCTATAATGAAAAATTGAGATCTAGGTTATGAAGATCCTATACTTTTCCCCTTTGAATTTCAAATTGCATCATAAAACATCAATCTGATTCATGTTAGATAATATACCTGTTAGGCCCGAAGTAACACCTCCACAGTACACAGTACAGTTGCTTGGACTGGACTGATTTACTACATCATCATAAGACAGTTGTTTGGTATTTGCTAGGGGAGAAAAAAAGGGAAGGAAAGGAAGAGAAAAGAAAGTTTTGATATTAAATTTCATAAATATTACTATGAAATGTTAAGGAAAGTTTTCATTTGTAACTATCAATTCACATAATGCATTCACTACATTAATTCTATTTTCATTAATCCACATCCCTGCCAATCACAAAATTCTTACAAAAGTATTCAGTATTTTCCCTCAACTTTTAAGCAAGAGACTTGAAATTGGGAATATCACATTACTGTTATTTGCATAAAAATATCATAAATAAAAAAGAACCTTTTAAAAACTAGCCTTGATTTGCTTTTCCAGTTTGGCAATAAGTCTTCAAGAGCAGTTATGACATTTATAACCTATTAGATTTTACCTCCTCCCCTTCCCCCTCAAATCTACATTTCTTTTTTTTTTTTTAACACACTTACATTCATATGTACTCTTTGGAGCTGGAGGTTTTCGTGTTGCCCAGTTAGTTCTGATTTGTCTTCCTCCAAGCCACTGTCCACCCATCTGCTGTATGGCATTTTCTGCATCCTATTCACCCCAACAAATATAAAAGACAAAAATGTTTTAGTTGATGTTAAGTAACTCAATTCATCTGCATAAACCATGCCTACCCAAAATCCATGGACAAAATTATGAAGTAAAATTACTCTAAGAAATATTCAAAGGAAAATAAAATGAAACCACAAAGCTAATTCACACAGGGTCTTTGAATAGAGACATTTTGAATAAAGCCTTAATAATAATAAAAGCTCACACATACATAGTACTCTACATTTTACAAAGCATTTTTCTAACAACCCTGAGAAGAAGTTCCTTAGGGCAAGTATACTTAAGTCACATTTCTGACAACAACTAGGCTAGAAGTCTAGAACCTGAAGTGAAAAGAGCCCTGTGACAGAGCTCTCTGGAGCTCCAAGCACTAGAAAGGCCCCAGTCCTCACTTAGAACGTAATGACTTAAAATAATAACCTTACTATTATATTCCCCAACAGACAGCCCCTAGTAAGTGGCAAGACATGACGAGGCAGAAGAAACAACTAACCATATACACAAGAACTAGAGAAAGAGTCTGGTCCAGTGGCAAACAGCTCTAAACATCAACAGCCATTGAGGGCATCATTATATTCATCATGATATGACATCATCAAAAAGACTTAACTTGTTCAGTATAAAAAGCAAAGAAATATCCAGTGGCTTTAATAAATTTTTCCACTAAAGAAAATTAAAGTAAAAAGTATTCCATAACAAAGAAACATAAATAAGATATTACTGTATAAGCAACAGGGTACAGTGGAAAAAGCACCCAATCAGGCAACCTGAGTTTGAATCTGATTCTTAAAACTTATTAGCCGTGTGACTATAAACTTACTTCTTTGAGTCTCAAGTTTTCTTTGCTACAAAATGAGGATAAAAACATTTGCACTATCTACTTCATTGCTTAGGGCAATCTTTTATGAATGCAACAAAATTCCAAAATAATATAATAAGATTGGGAGTCATTAGGAGGAAATGACTTAATTTCCCTAAATAAATGTTCTTAAACATGGAATACCAGCAGAATTAACAAAGACTTTTTCTTCTCTGAACTCTCAAATCTCATGATACCTCTTTAAAAAAAAAAACTATTGGTAAAATGAGGCTATGAAAGGGTAACAAACTATATAGTAATTCTTTATCTGAGACAATAATTTCATGCCTTGAGGTCTCCTCACAAATTGTTTTGGTTTTCTTTTTTTTTTTGGTGTCTTGTACATAGTAAGCATTCAATATATATTTCTTGATAAAGGAATAATAAACACAAGAGATTTAAAGGCACTCTGCCTTGTAGTGAAATGTTATTAGCTGAAAATGATCATAGATAAAAGGGAAAAAATGAGGGACAAGTACTAGTTAACTTTTATACTCTTACTGCCAGAGTAACCCTGAGCTTGATCAAAACTTACCCATTTGTTAAAGAAGGAAACAAAGCCGTATCCTTTTGACTTTCCTGTTGCCATGTCTTTCACAACTCGGGCATCTCTAAAATCAGAAGCAATGAGAATTTCAGTTTTGCAAATCAAACTTTTCTCACAGAAAGAAAAGTGTGAGTTTCACGCACAATTTATTTTCATGTTTCATCATTAAAGTGACCCTTTTAACACACCAGCAAAATAGTCAAAGCAAGTTTTGCTTTTTCTACTATAAAATTTAATGTTTTCTCATGTAGCAGTAAATTAAACAAATTGTATAAACATGCAAATCATTAACTTCTCAAATATATGCAAATATTTTACAGAAGTTGATTCCCAGTAGTTCAAAATGCTTTTTACATTATGTTAAGCACTAGGCATGGTCAAAGCAGCTATTCACATTAAATAAGCCACTTATAGCTCACTAGCACATCAGATGAATGGCTCTCTTTAACCATGCAAATGTATAACTTGCTATTTACCAACACAATCTACCTACTCAGTAAAAAAAAGTTAAAATAGAAAAAATGGAAAAAATAGGAATTAAAAAGGCATACGTCGCCTGTTAACTGAATTCAATTTTCTCAGGTCAATTCGTTACCCCCTTTTTGGACTGTGGGCAGCTGTAAATTTTGAGAAATTGACATTTTCAGAAATGGTTGCATTATTGAAGAAAAATAAACACTAAAAACACTTCAGTTTAAATTACACACTAAAATTTTATACTAAGATTTTAAACTGCATTTTAAAACAGTAATCATACAGGACTGATTGGAAACTACAAGACAACAAAGCAAATTTTATAAAATTCAGAAAATAAATAAGAACTCCAACATTTATCCACTGTGAACCGTAGCTTGTAGTTAGCCAGGGCAATTCTGTCCACATTCTTCAGAGATACTCTGCAAAATAACCAGAGCCCTATTATTTGAGATTGAGTAAAATCCCAGCTATGACAGCTAAAACTCCATACCTCAAAAAACTGGAATGAAATTGTACTTCTCAAGCAATCTGTCTTAAGTTAGCCAGGTAAGCTACAATGCTTGTTCTCTCAAGACACACCTTCAAAACAGGCTATTCTCACCACAAAAACACTTATCAGAAAGCCATGCATGTACTATATTATGTTAAAGGATCTTCTATCTATCACTCCAATTAACATGTGTGCCATTTTTAGAGCCAATGGGCTGACAAAAATGTGATCAAAAGGGAAAACTCTTGTCAATTTTTGGTATTCAAAAATCCTTTTAATCTTACATTTCTGTGCACATGCATTCAATTTTGTAGTTTGACTAAATACGAGACGAAAGTTATACTTTATCTGATTTTCTAATTTAAACCTATTCCTACACTCAAAAAGGAATAAATTTGACAAAAGAAAAAGAGGAACATTTTTATTTTCAGTAAAGGGGGTGAGAGAGTAGGCAATATGCTACCAACTGTCTGAAAAATGTTTTCTAAATTTAGGAAATCTGTACACTGCACAATGTAAAAAAACCGTCAAGATTCACTGACTTTTTATGTAAATTTAAATTTAAGAAAAATCATGGCAAAATTAATTTTTAAAAACACACAAAAAACTAAAAGCCATCATATGTCTGATAAAGAAATCAATGAAAAACTTATTAATATTAGCTACTTTATGTGCTAATAACTTAGTATCTTCTAAATAAGTTGAGACTAAAATTTATATTTCACGTTAACCCTAAAATATAGCTAACACCTGATAATGTATAATAAGGGATAAAAAGTACAAAAATAACAAAAAAGCTTTAAATTATTCCTCTACCTAGACTTTTATCTGAATAACTAAAAGGTATGAAACAAAATAATTTTAGTTTCATTTCATTCACCTTCTTCATATCTGTGATGTAAGGGACAAATGAGTAGAGAAATGTTCAAAAGTACATATCAGAAGGAAGAAAAATAAAGACTGATTGCAAAACATAGTTGGCCCTACTGTTATTTCCAAACCCTAAAACAGATTGAGAGAAACACAAGGAATTCAAACTTGCCCATATTTCCTAACCAGTTCTCAAATAATCAAAGAACAAACGTGGCAATAGAAAGTTAGCTTTTAAAAGGAAATTTTAGATATGTGATTTTTAAGGCAATTTAAAAATATGCTACAATTTACTATAAAGTTGTTATTTCATCTCTAAGGTTTTCAGCATATAGTCTTAACCTCCTGCTTGCCTTTTAAACCTAGCTTCTTATTCCCTCAAAAGTAGTAAAAAACATTCTTAGTTCATGAGGTATGGGCCACCACAAATATATGCAGTGCGCCAGATTTGTTGACTCTTGCACTAAAGGACCAATTATTTCTAATAATCTAATTTCTCATCATTAGAGTATTCTTCTCCATCAAGAAAAATCATACTTGGAGCACAGTTGCTCTAAAAACCTTTAGCTAAATGTAAAGATGGAATGGAATAATGACAAAACAAAGGGGAAAAAACCCTTAAAAAATGATCACTTTGATAAAACTCACAAAACTATACAAATGTACTAGAATAAAATACTTTGCAAAACACAGAAGTACTGTCTTTACTGCTACCTACACTGTCTTTATGAAGGTTTAAATTTCTGATCAATAGCAAAATGCAAGCATTTGGGAGCTTTATGAAATACCAATACACTTTTGTAACAGTAAAAATAGCTTGGTTTTGTAACTAAACAACTTTTTTTCCTAAATATACTCATTAATTGTTTCTATTAATATTTCACACAAAATGCATGCCAAAATAAAGCCTGTACCTGGTCTATACAAATTTAATACAGATACCAAACAAAATACCTAATCTCTTAAGACAGTTAAAAAGTGAAATGTAACATGGCCAACAAGTTTTTAAAAAAAATACTACCTAAGAATTTATAAATAACTGAAGACCAAAGATTTATATACTATAAAGAGAGCACATTGCTACTAAAAGACGTGTATTAATATTTTTGCACTGATTAGTTGTAATTTAAATCTAAAAATCAAGTATCATTTTCAATTTATTGTTATGTAAGCTTGTGTCTAAGTAAAAGAAGTTTAAGTTGCCATCTGTTACTTACGATATTCTTCCAAATGGTGCAAAAGCCGCTTTTATATCTTCAGTTGTAATTTCTGGACTGAGATCACCAACAAAGACATGGAAATGATCTTATAAGGGGGAAGGAAAAGGGGTGGGGTAAAAAGAAAAGTAAAATTTTAAAGTTTGAAAAATAAATTTTACAGCACATTTAATATAGCTGATACGAAATAATTTCCAGACAATTACAAGTAAAACACAGCTCTATATCTAAGCATATTAAGTCCTATCATAATCTTAAAATAATTACTCATTGACACTATAGCAAGGATCTGTTTTTTAAAAATTATAATGTACTTAAGTTGAACTTGATATTTTTTAGTTATAGTCATATCCAGTCACTATTCTAGAACACAAAATACTATTGAGTTCATTTAAATTCTGCAAAAAAGACATCGAATGACAGTTATTGTAAGTGTTAATTATTCACATTAATTCAGTTAACCACTATATAATGCTTCATAAATTAAAATAGAATAGTGGTATCGTAAAAAATGGAAAATAATGTTTCAGTTAAGACAAGATACCAAAACCTAGCTACATAATAATACTTGGTTTAACCACAGTTTGTGAAGAACAATCAAAGAAATACCTTGCATTGCAACAGTTTGCTGTTAAAGTATTTGACAGTTTTCTCAAAAGCCAACAGTTTTGGTTGCCCAGCCATTACACCATTCAGTTTATGTGAATCCATGTGCAAGTGAACTAAGACTGAAGGCAACAGAATGAAAACAGTAATCCCTTCAACTTTATGTCAGAGTCATTAAAGAGTACACTGGAGAGAAATAAAGATTCCCACAGCTCAAGATAGTTTAATTGTAAATACATTCTTATTAAAAAACATACAACACCTTAATATGTACAGAAGAGTTTGATCAACACTCTAGAAATGGACACTTTAGTTAAAGTTTAAATCAACTATTTTTTTAAGCTATCCCCCTGTGGCTGGCCTTAAGCAACTCCTTTAGGTTGCCATTTGGGAAACCCAGTTTTTAGAAGCAACTCAAGCACTCTGAAGATCTGGGTAAAGAGTAGCACACATCAAGGATGACCTCAAGGAAGTAAAGTATCTTGCCCCTTCTTTAGATGGATAAAGAACTTCTAAAGCATCAGCTACTACCCTAGGGGATTCAGAGTACCTGAAATAGCACCAGACTAAAACAGTCTACTACAGGTCACATTCTGTCAATGCTGGGTAGAAGGGGGAAATATTGCCAAAGACAATCCAAATACAGCCCTTCCCTCCCTCCCGTAAAAAAACAAAAAACAAAAAAGCTTCAGGTGGTTAGTGAATACCCTTCAGAGATATTTCATTTTATGTTTAAGAAGATACAATTACCTTGTGAACGCAGTGTGCTGACAACGGTACTACCTGATGACAAAGATTAGATTTGTTCTTAAATTTATTAACACAAACATATTAAATCATATCTTAGGATAAAGATCAAAACATTACTGCAAACATGTATGATGCTTATATGCGTTATAATAAAACTATGCGTACAATAAAAATAACTTATCAAAGAGTATAAAATACACTTACTGCTTGTATCTTTCTTCTGACTGCTGGGGGTTGTTGCCCAATTCACTTTGACTTCCTACAAAAAATATTTTCAAAAGTTATATCTAAGGAAAACTTGAATCCAGATAGTTTCAAAACTTAGTTTATCATGTGTATAATAGAGGAAATTACACAAGTCTACGATGAACACAAAAGGAATACGAACTAAATTACAGTCAACATATTTAATGCTTTTGTTTTAATCTGTAATATAGAGACAAAAGGTAAAAGAAATATCTTTCCTATATCCTGTTCTCTCTGTTCACATTACTGAATTAATCTTACCTTAAGTATTACCGAGGAGACATTTTTCTTCTTGCTTCCAACCTCCCCTCAGTACCCAATTCTCCTATAAGGTTTCATCCATACTTAATTAAAATTCCTTCATTCAACAAACAATAACTGAGAATATACTAAGTGCAAAGAGGCACAGTGGGGGATGCAAAGACGAGTAAGATGTAGTTCCTTTCTTCAAGGTAGGCTACAGTCTAACTAGCTTTACCCCACCCCTTCCCTTAGTATTAAAAGCTAAGAGGAATAATGTAATTTACCTTTTGTAGTCCAGTTGACCCTTTTTTGTTATTTTGGAAGTGTCTCATCCACTTAATATTGTATAACAACTTTTGAATTTTCACTCCACCTTTCAGTCATGACAGCTTACCTTACCCATTATCTTCCGTCCATTCATAGCAGCTAGTGCTGCAGCTGCATGACGGTGCTCATAGAACTCCACAAAACAGTAAGGATCATTTCCAGCTGTCTGTTGAAGAAAACACAGAAAAAACAATTTCTTAAAGCTCCGTGTTGCCCATTTCCTTAAACCTGCTTAAAAAATATTTACTATATAAAAAAGCTGCACATGGGGAAATTGTATTATTTACTGTCACTAAGTAATTTTTTTTAATTTTGACATTTGTTTCATGTGGAAACCTTTCTAAAAGCATGCTGCCTTAAGATAGAATATACTAAATACTACTTAATCTTTTTCTTGGTACCCTACTGAATTAGGTATGCAGATTTTCCTTTCTTTTTGAGGGTTTTTAAAGCTTTTGTCCTCTAGCTGCCATATGCAGAAGCAGATAAACCTTTAGCAAAGAGTCTCCTGAACCTCAGTTTCTAATTCTGTCAAGCTTATACTATCCAAAACAACAGTATGTAGTCTCTGAAGGAGAGCATGAAGGAGTTTCTCATAAATAAAATGTGTTTTCTAACATCTACTTTGGCTGACAGAGGATTTTACTGGTTTCTTCCCAGTACATGTCTATATCCAGAACAGCTCAAGTTTCTTGGTCATTAATTAGTAAATGAAAGAGGTGTTATTTCAAATATAAAGATGAACAACACTCCCATTATTTTATCTGTACACACTACAATATAAAAGTTGGCCTTGTAATTGATGGGATTTCTTTCTGTAATCTCTTTAAAAAATTAAAACCATCTCCTAACTCTAATGCTTCCCAAAATTCAAAGGAATTAAAGCATTTAAAATGGAACAATGCTATAAATATCCAAATAAACCCAGGCATATCAATCAGCAATACAGACAAGAAAAGGAAGTAATCAAAAGAAATGAAGAGGTTTTGGAAAAAACAAACTTCACTAAGGAAACCTAATTTTGATACAAAAGGGGACATGATGAAAGAACTAATATTTTTATTTCATAAAAAAAGCAAATAGATATCCCTACTATTGTATAATTTAAAATATTGTTATATTTGTAGAAATTCTACCAGTATTTCTCTGATAAGAGATCAAAAGATATGAAGAATTGCAAAAAAAAAAAAACCAGAAACAAGAATTTCAAACTACAACTACCTTATGAAACATTTCCAAATTAATAGTAAGAAATGCACAATAAAAAAACAATGAGGGTTCATATCTGACACCCCCCTACAGCAAAATTCAGAAGTAGTCAATGTTGTAGGGGTTGTGGAATCATAGGCACACTAATACACTGTTGGTGGATCTATAAATCAGTCCAACCATTCTCAAATACAGTTTGGAATTATATAAGAAAAGTTACTAAACTGTTCATATACTTGGACCCAGAGAGCCTAGTACTGAATGTGTACCCAAAGAGAAAAGACAGATACTATATATCAAAATATTCATGACAACACATTTTTGTGGTAGCAAAAAAAATGACAGTAAAGTGGGACCTCATCATTCGGAAATAACCGAACAAACTGTCATATATATAATACCACTAAACCAAAAGAAGCAATGAATGCAAGAAATTCAGAGAAATATAGGTAAGACCTATTTGATTAAACTAAGGGCAAAAGCTGCAAATGACACTAGAAAGAGCACTAAACTTAAAAGAACCTGAGTTCAACTCCAGATTCTGGTACCTTACTATCTGTGTGACCCTAAAGTCACTTAACCTTAAGGTCTCAATCTGTTGGGTTTTTTTTGTTTTTTTTTTAAAAGAAAAAGTGGGGAGGGATATGGGAGGGATTGAACTAAATGCCTCCAGAGGTCTCTTCCAACTCAAAATATATAATCCCAAACGGGACCTAAAGACTAATATGCAGTGATTATAATATTAATGAAAAGAATACTGAAATGCAGTTGAACACTGAGTAACAGTAATGACCAATCTTGGTCAAGGAAAAGAGATGAGGAAGTATCTCTTTCTTTTCAGTAGACATGTAAAGAAATACAAAGTATGTCAGTTGTGTCAATTCCTTTTTCTTTTATTTGCATTTACAAAAGAGGTCTCATTTAGTATAAGGAGGTTATCTGGAAATAACTGCATAGTGTAAAAACAAAAGGCATCAATAAAACATATCTTTTTTTTTTAACTCTACCTGTGCTGTTAGGGAGAATGATACAAGGTAGTACAATAAAGGTAAAAAATGCAACATTATATAATAAAATGGAAAATCAGAAAGTACCTAGTTATCTTACAAGTAGAATATACAAATGAAAATGAATGCTCATATGACTTACTAAGCCTGGACCACAAGAAGGCATTTGAGCAGTCTACCTGGAAATTAGAGCAAAGAAAGGATGTTCATATAATCCTTTGCTCCCAAGAAATGCTCAGAGAATTCATGCTTTGGGGGTTAGGGTTGGGGGAAAGGGAAGAGGAAGGGGGAGACATGACTTATAAAAATCTTCAAAGATTAGTCCAGCAAAAGATTAACAACCCTGTATTCAGGTGTGCTTATCAAGGGCAATCTTTCCTTTTCCATTCCATATGTAAAGCCTAAAATTCTTGTTCACCTAAGGCCAAGGCAAAAATCTGGAATGGGAAAACTGAGGGAAAAAGAAAAAAGTAGGGAAAAAAATATTTTTTAATCTCCCTTTAACTTTACCATTTCTTGATTCCCATCCCAACCCACTGCCCCCAATCCACAGGTACAAAATAGAACATTTTTTAAGCCTCATTAGAGTATAGAAACATGGGCAATATTATAGGCACTGAAACAGATATATGGCACTACTGTTTGGAAATTTAAAATATATACAACAAAGTTTTTGGGAGTCCAAAGTCAATTTTTAAAAAACAAAAAATACAGAAGAAAGGTTAAGGGGGAGAGAGGATATAGGGAGGGAAACACAGAAAGAAACAAGTGAAATTAATAGCCATTAAACTAAATTCTCAGGGTAGTAACTTGAAAGGAAGAGAAATAAGAGACTTAAGACAGTTTCAAGAAGGGGAAAAGAAAATTAAACTTCAAGAAAAAGAATCTCTGTGGCAGTTTTTTTCCCACATTACAAATTTTTTAATGTGCATTTTTAAAAGCCTCTCTACCACCAACTAGATCCATGACTTCACTGTTATATATACTAAGGTTTATATGGAAAAGCCACATCATTTTGCAAAACAGGTAGATGGGATCTAATTAAATATAAATTTTAAAACTTAAAAAATGCATTTTTAAATGTTTGTAGCCTCCTAAGAGAAAACTGAATACAAAATAATTGTAATGATCAATCTTGATCCTAGAAAACAGATTTGATGAAAACACATCTTTCCTTTCAGTCCAGATATGGCGATTGCATGTGTAAAACGTTTCATACACTATCAGATGCAGTCATGCGTTTTGCTCTACTGCTTTTCTTTGTCACAAAAAAGATCTCAAAATGTATATAGGGGAGGATCTATCCAGGAATGGCTCATGTAAAATAAAAACAAAAGCCCTCAATAAAAGTTCAAACAATATACTGAAGAGCTTTTATTTATTTTAATTTCAATTTACTAGTACTTAATTTCAAAATTCCCTGTATTAATTTAAAGGCATTTCAAATATGACCGAGAAGCTTATGCCTTGTGCCTCAAAACTCCTTAGATTCTTACCTACGGCGTTATTTTTCTGTGAAAAATAGAAAACTTCCCTCAAAAACTTTTTGATAATGATTCACTTTATGTGTATGTGTGTACATTTATGTATATTTATGCACACACATCTCCCCCCACCAAACTTCATTAATATTGACAAACCCTGAATTGTTAATTCCTGAAATTATTAGTTTAAAAAGAAGAACTAAGTAAAATACCCTTACATCCATAATCATCTTGCAGTTTTTGCATGGTCCAATCTGGCTGAACAGCTGAAGAATTAGAGCTTCTGTCACATCTCGGGAAAGGTTGCCTACATACCTGTAAAAACAAAAAAATCATCCTTCAAAGTGTTTCTTTAGAGGTCAAAGACAAAAAGGAAGGCCTCATATACTCCAAAATAGTCTTAGCAGCAATTTTTGTGACAGCAAAAAACTGAAAATAAAAGTGACCATTGGAATAGCTAGATGAATAGGAGTACATGAATATAGAGTATTAATGCATCATGTGAATAATTTACAAACACACACGAAAACTTTTATGAATTGGGTAAAGCGGACAGCAACATAAACAATGACTGTGGCAATTAAATGTTAAGAACAACAAAACCTGAAATGATGATGAAGCCCGACCCCAAAGAAGAGATATGAAAATGCACTTTCATTTCTTTGCAGAGCTGGAGAAGTATGATACATATGAAAAATGTACCCAGCAAAAGCAACAAAACTTAGGCAGCAGTCCCAATAATTGTAACTAATCTATAATCTAATTTGTAATTAAAACTGTAGTATTTTGCTCACAAAACTATTTCAAACTTAGGTGGCTTCAAACTTAATTTGTAGGTCCAGCACCCAATACAAACACAAAACACCAAGTTTGGTAGGCTGTTTTGCCAGAACATGTGCTTCAAGGGAATTCCCTTACAGCACTAGGTTGGATCAAATCTATCACATGATGAAGCATTAGAATGATACTCTAGCTTTGTTATGTTCAGGAAAACTCATTACCAGAAGGCTGGCCATCAAGTTTTGTTGTTTTAGTTTAGTCTTTGTATCTCCAATGCATAGCACAACAGTGCCTGGTACTTGATTGATCAAGCAAAACTTTATGGCCTATCACTAGATGACTCAGGAAGTCATCTACTAATTCTATACTATTATCTACAAATACTAAGAGAGCAACTGTGATCTATGTCAGATAAAGCCACAGGTCTTCAGAAGTAGTAAAATACAATTACCAAGGATACAAATCAAAATGGAAAAGTTCTAAAACTTCTACAAAGAAAACATGTATGTATTTGTGTGTGTGTGTATATATACACTATCTGTATATGAAACACCTGAGATTTGTAGCACAAATTTACAAGCCTGACTGACATTACTAACTAAATCACATACTGCACACTATCCTTAAACAATTCTCCTCACATCCCCAAATACCCAATTTATATGTCACACTAAAACAATTCTATTTTGAGTTACAGCTTTTTAAATCTGTAAAAGGTAATCTTCATCCCCCTCACTGTATAAATGAAGAAATCAAGGTCAGAAAAGTCGCAAGGCACAAAGAAAGGTCAATGGCAAGGGCCAGATTTAGCTTTTGTCTCCTGGGCCCAAATTCAGGGCCTTTTCTAAAGCTAACAGATCATTTTAAAGGTAGCAAAGGAACACTTTTTTTTAATGGAGCAATGGAAAGCTTTCTATTAAAGGGCACTAACCAAAGAGCATCAGGAGCAAGTGACAGCTACAAGTAAAAAGCAAATTGAACTAACAGCTTAAAAATTACCTTAGGAGAAACACAGAACAGGCTACTCATTTGTTTTTGTAATTATTGAAAAAGAAAACTACTCAAAAATCATTTAAAATACAATTTTATATTATGGACCATTAAAGGAAAAGGTAGGCCAGTCATTTGTCAGAACAGGGAAGAAATGATGGACCAACTCTTGTGCACTATTATAGGTATCCATGTATTAATATAGTTGCCCCCCTCCTCCCCGCCCCCGCCAGCATACTGGGTATACCTCTTTCAAAAAGTTTATAGGGCAGAACAGGAATCTCCTAAGTTGAAAGGGCATGGATGAGTTATGATCTGCATCACTGGAGGAAATATAACCTGTGGAGGCTATGCCTCTCTTAATGCAGGCCAAGTTTACATTAACTTTCCTAGCTACCGTGTTACAACGCTGACTTTAGCTTAAAGGCTAAAAACCCAAATTTTTTCCCCCAGATAAACTGCTATCTAACCCAGGCTTCCTCCATCTTATACTTGGGTTCGAAAAATCAAATTCTTAAGTGTAAGTATTTATGTTTTTCCCAAATTTTATTAGATTCAGCCAAATATTCTAGCCTATCAAAATCTTTTTTAGATTCTGACTGGTATGCAATGGCTTAACTATCTGTCCTCAATTTGTGTCACCTGCAACAATGATGAATATGATTTCTATGCCTTTATTGAAACACAGTAATACGCTAAACAGCCATTAATGGCTACTATTACAGTCTAGCCATTTAATCAATTCCAAATCCTCTTAACAGGCGTTAACTTTTTTTGTTTTAGACCACCTACCACCATCATACTTCCTTCCCCTCCTCTGCCAGCTATCACAATTGAGAGTTTAATGAAACTATGAGCCCTTTCTCAAAATGCTGTTAAATAAATGAAATAAAATGCATGGGACTACAAATGAAATGAATTATAATGAAATATAGTTACCAAATATTTTTAAAAACAAATTTCTAGATCCTAGGTTAAGAATCATTGCTCTAAGTTTATTATCTTCTAGTATACATTAATTGGAGAAGGAAATGGCAAACCACTCCAGTATCTTTGCCAAGAAAACCCGCAAAATAATATTAAAATGCTAAAAGACATGGCATTGGAAGATGAGCCCCTCAGGTTGGAAGGACCACAGGGTCACACAAAGAGTTGGACAGATATGAACAATAAATTTATACCTCTACATTTTTTCCATAAGAATATCATGAGACTTTAATCAAAGCTTTGCTAAAATGGAGGCAAACTACACAAATTAAATCTACAGCACTTCCCTGAACTTATAGGGATCCCTGTCAAAAAAGGAAACAAGGTTATATGCTGGCGTGACTTTTTCTTAAATTAAGCCATGCTGCCTGTTTTTAATTACCACTTCCTTTTCTAGATGTTCATTAACCATTTTGCCAGGAAATGCAGTTAAGCTCACTGAGCTGGAGTACAGATTCCATTTTCCTTCCTTTTTTTGAAAGCTAAAGCATTTAACATTTGCTGCAACACCTCTCCTCCATAATATTTCAAATACCATTTATAGGAGGGAAAAACACACACACATATTTCACTCAAAAGGAAAATAAGAGGGAATGAGGAGAAGGGGGAATAAGAGGGAGAGTAGATTAAGGGATTAGTCCTAAGTGAACTAGGATGCACAAAAACCATATACAAAATACCTCTTTTAGTGATGGCAAAAACCTAGAAACTGAGGGATGCCTATCAATTGGGGAATAGCTAAACAAGTTATAGTATATGTGATGGAACGCTATAGTGTTGTAAAAATGAAGGAAGTGGTTTCACAAAAACCTGCGAAGACTGTACGAACTAACATGCAGAGTTGAACAGACCCAGAAAAATAATTTATATAATGACAACAATACTGTCAATATAAAACAACTCTGAAAGACTTAGGAACTCTGATCAGCAAAAAGACCAGCCACAATGTCAAAGGACTAATGATGAAACATGTCATCTACATCCTTATACATAGATAAAAGCCTGAGTATAAAATGAGCGTGCTCACGCGAGAGTGAGTGTGTGTGTGTGTGTGAGAGAGAGAGAGAGAGAGAGAGAGAGAGAGAGAGAGAGATTTAGTCCTATTAGTTTCAGGGTTCTTTCTCCCCACTAAACCATAACTTTTAGACAGTGGAACAACAGCATAAGCACCTGGAACCTAGATTTTCTTACCCCCTGTGACATCATGATTTCTAGACAGAGATGCATCCATTAGTGGTGCCCTTCTTCCACCTTTAATACTCTCCTCCCTATACCATGTGGAGCCTGTTGCTTAAATGCAAAACCTTATGTTCTTTACACATCTGTTATAACCAAGCAGTGATTGTAACTACCCAAATTTCTTTCCTTTCACCATTTTCTACATTCTATAAAACAACCTGTTTGAGAATATGAATTTGCCAAACTAAGGGTAGCATGAT
Source organism: Trichosurus vulpecula (assembly GCF_011100635.1). Taxonomy (NCBI): domain Eukaryota; kingdom Metazoa; phylum Chordata; class Mammalia; order Diprotodontia; family Phalangeridae; genus Trichosurus; species Trichosurus vulpecula. Next base: position 314,567,217 of record NC_050575.1, read on the forward strand.
AAAACTGGTACTTGGGAGATTCAAGCCTCTGACCTGCTGTGTGAATTTGGGCAAGCTATTAACTTTTTTGATCCTCAGTTTCCTTATTTGCGAAATGGGAGGACTGAAACAAATGACCCCTAATGGCTCTTCCTGACCTAAGGACAAACCTTTAGGGGAGTAGAAGAGGGCTGCTCTATTCTTATTTTGCTTCTGTCTTCTTTGCCATGTAGAAGGATATTTAGACTGGACAAAACAAAAATGAATGATTAAGGAGATGGTAAGAGAGCATTTAACTGTCCAAAGGGAGTTCAAAGTCCCCTGACCCAGATGAACTGCATCCCTCAGTACTGACTAAATTGATGGACATGATTCCTGAACCACTCTCAGTAATACTCGTATTTTTTAAATTAAATGTTATTTTTTTTTAAATCAGCAAAAATCTGCCTTCTCTCCCTTTACCTCTCCTTCAAATGAAAAAGAAAAACAAAACTTCTGTTACAGACATGTACAGTCAAGCAAAATAAATTTCCTACATTGGCCATGCCACAGAGGGAGAGACAAAGAGAGAGATATGGATGGATGGATGAATGGCTAGACAGATATGAATAAGACACGGCCAATGTAGAAATCTGTTTTGCTTGTTTATGATTACTTGCCATATGGATTTTGCTTTGCTTTTCAACAGGAAGGGGGAATAGTGGGAGGGAGAAAGAAGCTAGGGTTAAAAAAATGAAATATGAACAGAAGGAAGGCCAGAAGGAATCACAAACTGGACAGCTTTGAAAGTTACATGATGAATTTATTATACTTCAAAAGAAAAGAGCTCCACATAATAAAGATTCAGTTTCATTTACAATCCCCTCCTTCTGTTCTACCATGTATATAGATAAGCTCATTTTATTTTTTATAGTTTTAAAAAAATTTAAATTATTGATGCTAAAAAAGGAATATAGATGAAAGAAATGACACTAACACAACTACAGTAATTTTAGAGTTTAAAAATTTGACTTCTGTAAGTCACTTCCATTTATTACTCCCCTTCCCCCTAACAAAGCTAGCTCTCTTGCTGTTTCTCACACAAAACAGAATCTCTTGTCTCCATGCCTTTGAACTTTCTGTCCCTTACACCTACAATGAGATCCCACCTCACTCACAGCCTCACAAAAGCCCATTTCCTCCAAGGCTCAGCTCAAGTGGCACTTTCTTCTACAAAGACTTTCCTGACCACCCCCCCACTTTATATAGTTGGTACACACTTTATCTACACATGCACACTCATACTTTTGTTGTCGTCTATGAATACTTAAAATTAAAAAAGGTGGGGAGAGGGGGTGATTTGGATGAGTTAGTTCTATTTCAAGTTTAATATTCTATGAAGATGTGCTCAATGACAGCATTTTTTTAAATTTAAAGTACACTAAGGCTGAGGTGTCAAACTCCAAGAAGCTGGAAGTTCCCAAGTATCATCTAAACCAGATTAAAATGTAATTGGAAAATGTTTAACAAAATAAATAAAAATACAAATACTACATAAATGTTCATTGTAATTTTCGACATCAATATTCCAGCAGCATGCAGGGGATCCTTTCTATTTGAGTTTGACACCACCGCAATAAGGAACCAGAGGCTACTTCAAAAATGTCAAGATATGAGAACATCCATTAAATAATAGTTTTTAGAGATAGAAAGGATCTTAGTGATTGAGTTCAATTCTCACTTTAAAAAATGAAATCCAGAGACGCTATAGGATATGGCCAAGATCACAAGCTAAATAAGTAACAGCACAATCTACACTAGAGTCCAGTTTCCTTAACAAAGGATAGACCAATTTCTCAAAGAATACTCATCCCACAAGCTGCCTCAATTCCACTAGCACTGCTTACCCCTTTCTATATACACCCAGACAATGAAACTGCAAGTTAGTATTATGTTGTGACATATGCATGGCTGGAAACACACACATACACATACAGTCCTGGGCTTTTAAGTGTACAAAAAGTAACAGGATTCCAAAGTACTAAAACTCTTGAAATAAATTAACAACCAACCCTGTATACAGGATACAAAGACTTAACAATGCTACTAAGCTCCACCAACAGGGTATGTTCATACAGCAAAATTGATGCACTTTTGTTTATATCACTATAATTTCCTTAAGCCATCTCACAGCCTGCCCCAATAGTTATCTCTTTTGTTTACAAAGTACAATTAGGCAAAACAAATCAACACATTGGGCATATCTGACAATGTATGGTTCACTCTATCAGCTAAATTCCATCCCTTTTCTAAGAAGGGTGCAAGAGCAATACTTACCTGCTGGTCCTCTGAAGTCATATTTGGTCTCTGCACTGAGTCTGAAGATTTTCAGCAATGTTTTTCTTTACATTAATGTGACACTGACTGATTTGGGGTAGGTAGAAAGGATATAGTAAGTACATTCTAGGTGGAAGAAAATGCAAGAGCTTAAAAACTGTAATCCCAATTCTCTCAACTGACAATCCAACAGCTCCTTCTCAATTCTCATCCTCCTTGACCTCTCTGCAGTCTTACACACTGTCGATCATGCTCTTCCTTCGTGACATTCTCTTCTCTCTAGGTTTTCAGGACATTACTCTCTCCTGTTTCTCCTGCTACCTGACCATTCCTCCCATCTCTTTTCCTAGATCTTCATCCAGATCACATCCACTAAATATAACTGCCTCAAAGGTTTCTGCCCTAGGCCCTCTTTTCTTCCCCATCTACAGTTTCATTTGGTGATCTCATCAACTTCCATGGATTTAAAAAATCTACCTATCCTGCCCTAAACTCTTGGTTGATCTCCTATCTCACATCTCCAACTATCTCTGAGACATCTTGAATCGGATGTTCAGTAGACATCTTAAAATCAACATGTCCAAAAATGAACTCATTATCTTTTCCCCAACCCTTCCCACCTCCCATCTTCCTTATTACTATATAGAGGGCAACATCATTCTCTCCCAGTCCCTCAGCTTCATAAGTTAGAAGTCATCCTGGCCTCCTCACTGTCTCTTACCCCCCATATCTAAGCTGTTGCCAAGGTCTGTCGATTTCACCTTTGCAATTATTTCTCTGTAAGCCCCTTCTCTTCTCTATCATGGCCTCCACTCTACAATGCAGACCTTCATCACCTCACTTTGATTATTACAACAGCCTACTGGCAGATTTGTCGGCTTCAAGTCTCTCACCAGTCCAATCCATCCTCCTTTCAATCACTAAAGTGATTTTCCTAAAGCATGAATCACGTCACTCTCCTACTCAATAAATTCCAATGGCTCCCTATTCCCTCTAGGATAAAATATAAAATGCTGTTTGGTATTCAAAGCCCTTCATAACTTAGCTCTACCTCCACCATCAACCCCAACCTTTCCAGTCCTCTTAGACTTATTCTCTTCAATCCAGTGACACTGGTCTCCCAGCTGTCCCACAAAGATCCTTCATCTCTTGGATCCAGGTATTTTCTCTTGTTATCACCTGTACCTAAAATGTTCTCTCTTTCCTTTCCACTTCCTGGCTAATTCTGGTTTCCTTTTAGTCCCATCTTCTACAAGAAGGCTTTCTCAATCCCTCTCAATTCCAGTGCCTTCCCTCTTTCAAGTATTTTCCTTTTATCCTATACATAGCTTGTTTGCACTTTGCTTGCTCTCTCCCTCATTAGATTGTGAGCTGTTTGAGAGCAGAGAGTACTTTGCCTCTTATAGACTTTAATAGACATGATTAGCACAGAACCACTTAATATTTATTGACTTGACTGAATTTGTACATGGAGTGGGGGGGGGAGGGAAGGGGAACATTGGTGGCTCTTTATTCTTCTAAAAAAGGATTAAAGCTAAATTTTCAGTGTAATGTTAGAATGGAGATGGATTTTCAAAGCACATTTCTTTAAGAATTTCTATAATGTTTACTACTAAAATTCTTAACTATTAGCATATCCTAAGATTAAAAAGTACAAAAAGATGGTATCATATCAGAATAATCTACATATTCTGGTTAAAGTTGTAAATTTCTATTTTCTCCTCTACTTACAAATCAAAACAGCAAAAGAGAGTTGATCCCTGTAATGTTAAGCAGGGTGGCAGTTTTTCTGTTTTCTCTTTGAGAATACTAAAATAATCAAGTGCCTTTGATTAAGTCTTACTGGGTGCAAAGCCCCAGGCCTATACCCTTTTGCTGATTAGGTGTGAAGCCTTTAAGCCCTAAGAAGGGTATATAAACTCAGAGGTCAGCATTTTGTTTGGGGCTCTCACTCACTGGAAGAGTGTTGATGTGGAGACTCTGGGTAGACACTGGAATACGCGCCTCCCCCCCAGCCTCCCTTAAAGAAAACCCAGATGTTGGTGCTTCTCTTTTTGGAAACTATGTATGTGATGTCTTGATCAGACAAAGCCTGTCTGTTGAATTGTATTATTTGATCTGTTGATATTTTCTGCTTGTAATTTCTATTTGTATTTGCTCTGAAGTTCAGGGTGCTGGCTTTTCCCTCTGAACTAAGTGAATGATATATGTATGCTTGATTAAAGTCCGATTGTTAACCCCTTAAAGTAGTTTTCCTTAGAAAAGCAGATCAAAGAACCTGTGCTGGCAGCTCTTGTTGCTGATCTTGTTGGGTCTTACACCCATAGAGCAGCTGCTAGCCATTGTTATTACCATCCCATGAACAACTTCATTTGCACCAAGTTCTAATCAACTGAGTTATCTGTTAATCCTTAAATGACTTAAGATTGTTACAGATGGCTATTTCCAAGTCAATGTGGCTAAGAAATAAGCAAGTTTGAGATTTTAAAAGAAACAAAAACTACTAAGCAATTCTTCCAAACAAGGTGGCTATAGAAATGGAGGCAAATCACCCAGCTACCACAAATGTAAAACCTGAAATTCACAACTGATTCACAGAATAATGATTAAAAAATCCAGTGAGAAGTTATATTGACTTCTTCCACCCCAGAAATGCACAGAAAGTCAACCAAAAGCCCACAAGCAACAGGAACTGCCAGGACAGACAACAAATTGACAACCTTTCACCTTGACCATGGATAGGCAAGAGACACACATGGCCTATAAGTCCTATGTCCAGAGACAGAAGTCCAGCTCTGAGAGATCCTTATAAACTCTACTTTGCCTAAGATGCCAGAAAGCCCTGAAAATCCAGTACTCAACCTCAAAGATCTAAGGCCTAACTCCAGAAGGTAAAAGAAGCACAGGAATCCAGACTGAGACCAAGTACCCTAACCAAAAGCGCAGCAAAGAGTCGGAGCCTGGCTCTAGCACAAAGCCCCAACTCAAGAACTAAATAAAACTAGAGATATAGGGAGAGAAACCCAAGAGACTAATCAACATGTAAAATTACTAATAGATCTAGAGATACCCAAAAAGGAACAACTAACTCCATAACTACAAGCAGACAAGCAGAAAATAAGGCATGTTCCCCAAATATCACATGAGAATAACTGGAAAAAATTAAGCAAAAGGGGGTAAAATGAAATAAAAGCTACAGAGAAAAGAATTAGAAGACAAATAGCTACAAGTGGTAAATCTTGTCTAAGTAACAGATAACTGTAAACTATAACAGACCTGACAGAAATCAATAACTGTTAACAGTGAGAAATATTACCAGACTTGGAAAAACAGTTTAACAAGAGTTCATTCAAGAATCACCAGACTCCCTGAAAACTTTTTTTTAAAAGGCCTGGTTACATTCAAAGAAATCACAAATTTAAAACTGCCCATATCTATTAGACCCAGAAAGACAAATGAAAATAGAAAGCATTCAGCAATCACTCATATTGGTAGAGAGGACCCCAAAATGAAAAGCCCCCCCAGGGTTATCATAGCCTAAGTCCAGAGTTTACACATCAGAGGGGAAAACAATGCTAAAAAACATTCAAAAAGTACTTCAAATTAAAAAAAAAACCCACAGAATCACACCAAACCTATATCCTAAATGAGGTATCTGAGAATACAACATTCCAAAATGAAAAAGATACAGGCTTACAATCAAGAAAAATTTACCCTACTTTGTTGAATATAATCCTACAGCGGGAAAAAATGGGAGTTTTTTTTCACCTCAAATTTAGCCTCATTCATAACGCATAGGGTTTTTTTAAAATTTTAATTAATATTTCAATTAAGTATTTATTTTCTCTTTCTCCCACCTCCCCAGCGAAAAGGAAGAAAGGAAAAACAAAATCTCAGAACAAATACATATGCACAGTCAAGGAAAACAAATCCCCATTTAGCCATGTCCAAAAATATGTCTCAATATGCATATTTAGTCCCTGACCTCTATTACTAAGTGCTGAACTGAACAGGAACTTTAAAATATAAACATAAAAGTCAAGAGAAGTCCAGAAAGATAAACTGGAGTAGTGCTAACATTCTTACAGAGGGAGAAGAAACAAACGTCCCCTTCAGAATTCTAAAGTCTGGGGTAAATTGTTTCAGCTCTGATGGTTCAGAGTGGAGTAAAAGGAAAAGAAACCCAACTGGTCTGTGGCATATTCTAGGTGCTTAATAAATGCTTGTTCATTTGTAGAAAGGAAGAATGGAGTAGAACTTGATGTTTCTCCTGAGTAGTTTGCTATTTCTCATAATTAAGTCTGTTAGATGAAGATTATACAAACATGGTAATGGGGGGAGTAGGTATCAGATAGACCTCACTCTTATCTGAAACAAAGCAGAGTTGAAAACATATACACAGGTTTAAGGTATTTTACATTACATCTCATGCACAAGTCCTTGCTGGCAATATAGTTAGCCTATTACACTCATCATTTATTTTTCTATTACCTTTTCAGTCACTTGCAAGTTTTATTCTTTGGACATTGTAGCATTACATGATTTTCAATCATAAGCCATCATGATGAGACTATCTATACCTGTTGTAAAGATTAGTACTGGTGGCAAAGAAAAGCTTAGACCATTGAAAATTCTTTGTAATTTCCCAAAAATGATACAACTAGAGGGCCACACGTGGCTTCAGGTCCGAAGGTTCCCCACCCCTGTCCCATCCAAATATGGTCCCAACTCATAAGCTGCCTGAACTATTAATATATATATATATATGTCCTGATTCAATTGCTTATCTTGTTTTAAGAAATATTGTGTGTTGTCTTATGGCTAAGAGTCATGGACCCCTAGTCTCATCAGAATTGAAAATGATTATCATTCAAAAGACCATTGAGAAGCACATACTGAATACAAATTAAAAATTATAAAGTGCAACCATAATGTTATCCAAGAAATATATGGGCAAGGCCTTCTGGTTAAGATTGCAATGTGAAACATATTTGTCTACTTAATTTTTCCAGTGTGAATAACTAATTAGGCCCTCTTTAGGACATCTCATTATGGGAGTCCTCTATTATTTGGGGGTTTAATGAAATCATCACAATGTCATCCATGAACAGAACCATCTATAACAGAACATCCCTTTCCTTTTCAAACTGCAAAGGAAATAACTTCAGGATAGTGGCAAACACCTTGGCTGAACATGTCTCCTTTTATACCTTGCTTAACAGGATTTACCCAAGATTGAAAAAGTTCTCTCCTTAACAGTTATCAAGTAACATAAAAAAAAAAATAAATGCAGCACATTTTCAACAAAAAAATTGTATTTTCCATTGCATGTAGGAACTTTGTGATAAATAAAATTGCACATTACTAATAGCAAAGGCTCAAAGACTCTAATGGACAGTAATATACAGATGAAACAATTTTCAAACCTTGCATGAGGTAAATGCCTACTTCAGGGGCCGTCCACAACTTTCATAAAATAATTTAAGAGTTGGAAGGGACCTGAAAGGTCACCCTGTCCAACCTACCTCAGAGAAGGAAACTATGGCAGCCCTGAGAGATTAAGTGACTTGCCCACAATCTATAATTTACTTATAGCACCCAAAGAAAGTAAAAGCCATGTCTTTGAGTTCCACTTGTTACAATACACCATTAGATAAAATCTGGAATTCTTTAAATGGATCACGGTCCAACAAAACTTCAAACATTTAAAATTTTCTTAAGCCCAAGGTCCCTAGAAACAGAAGTATCTTGCCTCAGACCCCAGACCTTGTTTCCAATCCAGTCCTTATAGCCATCACTGAGAGACTTTCCATGAACAAAGTCCTAGTACTATCCCCACTCACACAACTGTAACAGACACGGCATTGTAACGGTAATTAAAATGGGATTTTTTTTTTTACTGTTTTCTCTTTTTAGAATGCTAAAATAATCAAGTGCCTTTGATTTAGTCTTGCTAGGTGCTGAAGCCCCAGGTCCACCTCAGTTCAAATCCAGCCTCAGACACTTGACACATGTACTAGCTGTGTGACCTCGGGCAAGTCACTTAACCCCAATTGCCCTGCCTTCCCCCCTCCAAAAAAAAAAAACCACCAAAAAAAAACCCCCCAAAAAAATTTTTTAAAGGGTATTTAAACTCAGAGGTTAGCATTTTGTTTGGGGCTCTCACTCACTGTAAGTGTTCCGTGTGATTTGTCCAGAAGAGACTCTGGGTAATAGCCACCAGAGCCCCGCCCACCTGCCCACCTCATGGCTCCCCCCCCAAACCCAGATGTTAGTGCCTCTCTCTCTCTCTCTGGTAATTATGTAATTCTTTGGTAGCTAGAGGACTATCCATTGATAACTGTGTGTGCTTGCTGTTTATGTTGTCTCTGTTGGTAATTTCTGTTTGTATTTGCCCTGAAGTTCAGGGTGCTGGTTTTTCCCCCTGAACTAAGTGAATGATATGTATATGTTTGATTAAAGTGAGATTTTGTTAACCCCTTAAAGTTGCTTTCCTTAGAAAAGCAGATCAAAAAACTGTGCTAGCAGTCTTCCTGTGTGCTGGTGTTATCGGTCTTTCACCCCCAAAACAGCTTCTAGCAACATTGTTGTCACAGGCACTTACCCTTGCTGAAGCAACAAGGCACCCTGAAGGAGAGACAGGAAGAGCCCTCTGCCAGGCCCAGGGCCCAATAGCCCTGAGAATGGCAGTGGTTCCTTATCCCTTTTCCCAACCCAGGGCTTTTAACTTGACTATTCAGCCATCATTAAGGGGAATAAACTTTGGAAAGAAGGGCCCTGCCACCACCAATCACTAATAGGCAGAGCTCAAACTTATAAAAGCCTTGGGAACAGCAGGATTGCTCACCCCCAGTAGCTCTATTTCTAGTCTGGCCCCTGTAACTCACAGTCCAGAGAAGCAATTCTTGTGCATATAAGACTTGGCAACTTCTTCTGCAAGTGTTGTGGTCCCTGCCTCCTCAACAGCCACCACTACTAAGGAGCAGGGAAAAAAAATCCTCACCTAAGTCTTTGATACCAACATGGTTTTATCAATGGAAGTCACGTTAAAGGTAAATTACTATCTCCTTTGCTGCTGCATCCTTAGGAGCAGACACAGGGCCTTTCTCTCTGACTTGCAACTTAAGCCTCCTCTTATATTGTCTCCCCCATTAGAATGTAAGTTCTTCACCATGTTCATGGTGTATACTGGAGGGAGAGAAGAAGAATGGCAACCACCCTCCCAGCTTTGGTTGGCATTCAAGATCCCCCTGGCCAGGCCACTTTCCAGAAAAGGGAGATTTCTATACTGTGCCACTTTTCTAAAGGAATATCCCTCTTAATAAAAAGGCAGTGTCATAGATGTCTACCAGAATAGAAGAAAAGAGGCGCAAGTACATTCAAGAAACTTAAGTAATTTAAAACAGGATGCAGTACATTGACAATTTAGGGAAATCAACAAAGCACAGATACAGTAATTTGTAGAACACAAATTAAAAAGTACTCTTACCAGACTTCTGTATTATTGTGCTATAATGCTCTTATGCTTTTATTTGATACTGTAATATAAAAAACTTAAATTGTATAAATAGTGATGACACATTGCAAGCAAAATAAGTTAGAAAAAATTAAAACTGATATAGCAAAGTGGCTTAGCAGTACCAGATCTCAAACTGTATTACAAAGTAACAATCATCAAAACAATCAGTGGAATAGATTAGGTACACAATTCACAGTAGCAAATGACCATAGTAATTTAGACAAAGCCAAAGATCCAAGATTTTGGGACAAGAAATCACTATTGACAAGAATTGCTGGGAAAACTGGAAAGCGGTTTAGCAGAACTAGGTATAGAACAACAATCTCACACCATACACAAAGAAATATAAGAGCAAAATGGCAAATTAAGGGAACGTGGAATAGCTTACCTGTCAGAGTTCTACGGATAAGGAAAGAATTTATGAGCAAACAAGAGCTAGAGAGCATTAACGGATATAAAAGAGATCATTCTGATTTCATTGAAGATTTTGCACAAAAACAATGCAGTCAAGATTAGAAAGCAGGAAACTGGAGGGAAAATCTGCAGCAAGTTTCTCTGATAAAGGCCTCATTTCTCAAATATATAGGGAACTGAGTCAAATTTATAAGAATGAATCATTCCCCAATTGATAAGTGGTCAAAGGATGCAAACAGGCAGTTTTTTAGAAGAAATCAGTTATCTATAGTCATGAAAAAAATGCTCTACATCACTATCAATTAAAGAAATGAAAATTAAAACACTTCTGAGGTACCACCTCATACCTCTCAGATTAGCTAATATAACAGAAAAGGAAAATGACAAATGTTGGAGGGGGATGTGGAAAAATTGGGACACTAATGCTGCATTGTTGATGGAGTTGTGAACTGAACCAACCATGCTGGAAAGGAATTTGGAACTATGCCCAAAGGGATATAAAATCATGTATACCCTTTGATTTAGCAATGCCACTGCAAGATCTGTAACCCAAAGAGATCTCAGAGAAAGGGCCTGTATGTACAAAAACATCTGTTCTGTTTGTGGTAACAAAGAATTGGAAATTGAGAGCATGCTCATCTTGTTATGGAATACTATTGTGCTGTAAGAAATGACAAGCAGCTGTTAAGAAATGACTAGCAGGATGCTTTCAGAAAAACCTGGTAAGATTTACCTGAACTGATGCAAAGTGAAATGAGTACAACCAGGAGAATATTGTATACAGTAACAGCAATACTGTACAATGTTCATCTGTGAATGACTTAGCTATTCTCAGCAATGCAATGATCCAAGACAATTCTAAAGGACTTAGGATGAAAAATGTTATCCACCTTCAGAGAAAGACTGACCCTGAATGCAAATTAAAGCATACATTTTTTACTTTATTATTCTTGGGTTTTTCTGGTCAGCATTTTCTTTTCCAACATGGCTAATAAGGAAACATTTTGTGACTATTCATGGATAATCTATATCAAATTGCTTGCTTTTCAAGGAGGGGGAAGGAAGGCAATCTGAAACTAAATTTTAAGAAAAAAGTAAATGTACCCCCTAAAATACTTTATCATGTATTCATTAATCTAGTCTTTGTACATACCAGAATTACTTTCCAGTATGTTACTGTTAGGGAACTACGTTCATTTCTAAATTCCACACTACCTAACTTGCTTTTACTTACTATGGTACTAAGATAAAATATGCCACTGTCACAGCATAGGCACTTAATAAATGCACGATGAATGACTATTTGTAATTATATGCACTAGTATATATACAAGTATTCGTCATTACAGCCTGGTCATTTCTTAAAACCACCAAAAGCACTTTACACAGGAATCAGCACACTGAAACTGAGGTCAATTTATTATACCAGTAAGCGTCTCCCTCATTTTGAAACTAGAGTTTACAATCAAAAGCCAACCTAAAAAAAGATGTATCTAATCTGTGCCTAGAGGTATCTAAAATTCTACCAGTCCATATTCTTTCAGGAGCCTTAGTTTTAAGAAGAGCTATAGAATGGAAAGAATACCGGCCTGAATATTAGTCCTGATAAAAGCCATGGAAGTGAGGTTGGGCAACTCCCTTAACCTGAGCTTTGGGTTCTTCATTGGTAAAAATACTACAGACAATACTTTCACCAACTTAACCCAGAAGGTTGTCACAAGCCTCAAATAAGACACTTTGTGTGTAGAGGACTTTGTAACGCATAGGTTATTAAAGGTTATTGAGTCCATCAGGATAAACTATATTTCAAGTAAATAGTATCATTTCATGTTCAGGAAAAGCCTAGATTGGATTTTCTTTTAAAGAAAAATTTAAACCACAGTTCAATCCTTTCCCTAACATATTATGTGTAACTAATTCTTGAATCAGGTATAACAGATTAATAAAATCTACCAATAATCATATCCTCATTTTAGCCATTAGAATCAAACTCTTCTTCCTAACCTAATCTTTGCTAGTAAAGGATAAACAACACCCTGCCCCCAAGATATGGTTAGCCCAAGTGAGCAGACAAAATGGTGTTTAGCAGAAAAGAGAAAAGATAAGCAGTGGAGTCTGTACCTACTGACAAATTATTTCACTTTCAGGCCGTCATTACTATTGAGTGGCACACAGATTTACAGTCTCAGCAAATTTGAGTACTGTTTCAAAATTATGTTAATCTCTCTACAAGCAAGTTCATTAGCATTTGAGGAAAAACTACACAAAAGGTTTTCAGTGGGGAGAAACTTAAAAGTGGCTTAAATAGCTTTCACACTCCTTAGAGAAGGAGAGGACCTTCAATCCCCTACAATTTCAACATGGAAATATGCTAAACCAGGAGTGGGGAATTTGAGGCCTGGAGGGCACATATGGCCCTCTAGGGTCTCGAAGTGCAGCCCTTTGACTGAATCCAAACTTCACAGAACAAACTGGGATTTGTTCATGTGGCCCTGAAGCCCCAGGTTCCCTACTCCAGTGCTAAGCATTTATAAAGACATCTATAGATATAAATGTAGACATGATAAACTCCCTGCTTCCAAGAAGCTCGCAATGTAGCAAAGGGATTTGGCAGGTACCACAAGACCATAAATGAATAAACTAGAGTGGGAGGAGGAAAAAGAATGGAACTATCTCCCAAAATCGAACATAATGCAATGTCTGAAAGGATAAAGGTAACCAAGCAAAAGCTTCATAGAAGAAAGATCATTTAAGCTGGGATTTAAAGCAGTAGGATTTCAAGTACCAAAAATTGGAGGGGTTAGTGCCACAAGAAATAGTAGAGGCAAAACAACCTGAGAATCATAGCCCATATGGAGAGTAGCATAGAATAAAGTGAAAAAGTTTGAGCAATGCCAAACTTCTGAGAACTTTGAATACTAGGTTGAGTTTACAGTTATGTTACTGCAATAATCTAGAGAGGTAGTAATAAAGACAGGGTCTATAATTGTGGCCACAAGAAGAAAGAAGACTAAACAACTAGCTACTGGGAACAAGGGGGGAGGAGGGATCTAAAATAACATTTACAATGTCCCCTAACTCTGAACTGGTGTCCAAGATCCTCACTTCCAGTTTTGCCTACTCAAAGATCTTTTGTGCCTCCTTACTATCTCCAAAGTAAAATACAAATGCCTCAACCTGGCACTTAAAAGTCCTCCACAAAAAAACTAAAAAAATAACCACCATTTATTTTTCCTTTCTTATTTCACATTCCTCCCCTCCCCTTCCCAGACCAGACAAACTGCCCTGTGCTAGCTGTCTCTTATAGAAAACATTCCATCTACCACCACCTTGCTTTTGTACAGATAGTCCCTCATCTCCAAGTCTTAGAATCCCTAACTTCCTTTAAAACACAGTTCTGGTGTCTCTTACATTAGGCCCTCTAGTTAGCATCCTCTTCCTCCCTCCAGAAATTACTTCCTATAACTCTGTATTTACTTATTAGTGTACATATTAGTGTAAATGTTAGCGTACACCCAGGGTAGGAACTGTTTCGATTTTTGTCTCTGTATCCTATGTCTTGGCTCATAAAATAGGCACTTAATAAATATTCATTGCATCAAAGAGACAATGATAAATCAGGAGGAAAAGCAAGTCTATCGGGAAAGATATTAAGTTTGGTTTTGGACACAAGTTTTCAGTGCCCCTAGGTAATTAGGGTCCAAATGTCCTGGGCAGTTTGCGTAGTATGAGATGTGGACCTAAAAGCAAAGAGGAAAGGTCAAGGCCAGAGATACCATAAAATCACAGAATTTGAAAACTAGATGGGAGCTCAGCAGCCATCTTGTCCAATCCATACACAAAAAGAACTCAACTTTAACATGCCAGCCTCTCATGAAGACCTTTCAAGAGGGGGAACCCACCACCTATGGTGGCAGCCATTTCCACTTCTAGACAACTGTAATTGTTAGAAGTTTTACTTGCCATCAAGCCTAAATTTGCTCCCTTAAACTTCTTTTTTCCTGATTCTCCCTGCTGGGGCCAAATAGGATATAAGTCTAATTTTTTCAAATTTTGCAAGTCAATCATTCCAGATAACAGAACATAAGTACTACTAGGAGTCTTAACTTCTCTAGGCTAAAAGTGAAGTGACGACCCACCTCCCCTTCTTTCTACCAATCATCACAGGACATGTACTCAAGACCCTGGTTGCCCTCTCCAGTTTTCCAATGTCTTTCTTAAACCATGATGTCCAGATTGTGTTCACACAACTCCAGATGTGGTCTGATATGGGTTGAGTACAACGTAACCTTCACCTCCCTATCCCTGGGTAGCTATGATCCTCTTAATGCAGACCAAGTTCACATTAGCATATTTGCTTGCTGAAACACAGTTGAATCCAAATTTGCAGCCCATCAAGATTCCCCCTCGCCCCCCCCCCACCCCAGTTCTTATAGGTGCCCCTTCTCCTTGCCCAGGTTATCATCAACCCCTTGCTCTTCCCAAAAGTCTCCATTTGAGGAGGGCCCCTAGGCCCTGCCATGTCTTCATTTACAACCTGGCTGCAATACTTTGTACTTCATCATGCCCCCATTCTGGTATTGCCTCCTTCTCTGACTTTTTCCTACAGCTACCTTTTGTGTCCCTCCCACCTCCCTATTAGATTAGATTGTAAACTCAGAAGGCAGAGACTGCTTTTCTTTTTCAATATTTGTATCTTAGTAATACTTAGTAAATATTTATTGACTGACACATTGTATCTCCCCCCATCTTATTCTTGTGAAGTTCGTTTTTGTACCCAAATGAAAGACTATAACTACTGAAAGTGACTATTAAACAGCACAGAGGCAAGACAGATCCCTGGGTGCACTTCACTAGATATCTTAACCTGCTGACAAACAGCCTTTAACAATTTCTCTGAGTCTATTCATCCAACAAGTTCTGAATCCATCTGATTGTTTTATCATCTAATGATCATCTATAGCTCTTCATCTTCTCCAAAATCACAGTATGAAATAATTTAGTAAGAGCTTTGCTAAAATCGAGGTAAACTATAACCACAGTATTCTTCTCATCTCTAGTAATCCTGTCAAAAAAATTGATGAAGTTAGTTTGACATGACCTCTTTTTGATGAAGCCATATTTACATATTTATAACCAACTCTTGCCAATTTACAAGTTCACCAACAATCTCTTTAACATTCTGATGAAAATCAAGCTCTTCGCCCATGTATAAGTTTGTTTAGGTTAACCAGAAATTGTCTCAAGACATCAGTAATACCTATAAATTTTTCCGCAAAATTATTTTAGCTAAGTGGATACACTATGAAATTTTCCTTCCCTGTTTTTTTTCCAAAATACTGCATGTACAAACAAGAATTTAAGAACAGAGAATCTCAGACTTCTGATCTTAAATGCAAAGAAATGACTCTCACTTCTTGAAAATGAGACTATTTTCTAATGTGACCTTTGTGCAACTTCAAATTGGGCTCATGATTTAAGCTTTCAGAGAACTGTGAGTTCAGAAATAGAGGAAGGGAAAAAAGTTGAGAATAGCTACCTCCGGGTGCCCAACTCCCAAAAAGGAAAGACTTGTCTTTATAGTAGTCTTCTCAACGGGAACTAAAAAAAATTTTCCTTCACTTTCCCATTGCCTCAAATTCTATCAATTACCTTATTCATTAGCTAAATAAAAATGAAAACACTCTTAGAAAATCCTCACAATAATGAGTAAAAAATTTTCCCTCACCTTTTCATATTGCCTCAAATTCAACTAATTACCTATTCATCAGCACCACCTCCTAAGAATGTATATACCTCTAGGAAGGATGCCAGGACCATCGGTGACATTATTTCAATTAAAAATTGACTATGCACAGGGCAGCTAGGTGGTGCAGTGAGTAGAGCACTGGCCCAGGAAATCAGGAGGACCTGAGTTCAAATGTATGCTCAGACACTTGACACACTTACTAATAGCTGTGTGACCTTGGGCAAGTCACTTAACCCCAATTGCCCTGCTTTCCCCCTCCAAAAAAGAAAACAAAACCTGACCATTCACTACTCTGTTCAACTCAAACTAGTTCAGTTAAAATTGTTTTCCACAAATACCTACCTGAGCTGCACTGAGTTGAGGGCAATTTTGATCAATAAGTAGCAAGTAATTTTAAGATACTTTAATGGAAATTCAGGCTTAAGGAGAAGGCCTAGGGCTTCAGTAGGGTACCAGATCACGTGGAGGAAGTGGGAAAGAAATATCTTAAGGGTGAGGGTAGGGAGACAAGCCAATCTTTGGTCCCTTAAATAAAGAGGGAAACCTTCCTTCCTTGTCTTGCCCCTTAACTTCTAGTAATATATATAGTTCAGCTACTTTATAATCAGGCTTTTGTTACACTAGCCTGAGAGTCTCATCACCTCTCCTCATCAATGCTAATTTCTTAAGACCAAGGACTGTCCATTAAAGAACTTTTATATCCTCCACAAAGCCCTGCACACAGAGAGTTCAAATATTTGTTAAATTAGCTGTTTTCCATGGCAAAATACTTTTAACAACTGACTTAAAGACAAAAGCACCATGGTATAATGGTAGAGAGCTAACTAGGAAAACTTGGGCTCTGACACATACTAGGCCAGTGACTAAACTTCTCAGTACTCTACACCAGTAGTGTCAAATAAAAAAGGAGGCAACTAAGTAAGGATCCCTGTGGGCCCCATTACTGACTTAGAAAACTACACATTAATAGCACTCATTGTATTTGTATTTATTTTGTTAACTATTTCCCAATTACATTTTAATTTGGTTCAGGTTGCATTGGGAAGTGCTGTGGGCCTCATGTTTTCGACACCTCTGCTCTAGCCAACTCTCAGATTCCAAATTATTGAGAAGACTCAGGTCTGCATTGGCAGAGGTAGTTTCCTAAAGAAATCACAAATCTGGTCCCTATCTCTATCTTTAAAAACAAAATCTGAAACCCACTTTTGAGGTAGAAACTTATGTACATTCTAATGTTAAATTTCTAATTCAGTAACAGGCTAAACATACTAACAAGAATATAGGCAATGTACTTGTCACGTAAAACTAATATCCTACTTAAAAAATTAATAAGCACTTTCCACACACATAAAGTTCAACAACTGAAGACAGGTCTTTTACATGCCCAAATTATGGTAAAGACATGACAAATTTCTACTAAATGCTTTTGGTAGCTTCCAAATTTAGCAAATTAGCATTTCAGAATCTCAAACTTGAAATAATTAGGAGAGATTATCAGTCATTAGAAAATTAATCACATTTTCAAATTACTCACTAGCTAACAGAATGTAAAAAATAATTTCCAACAAAAGCTTCAACTACTTCTTAAGAAGTTCATAACTATGGAGAGACTCTTTCAATACTAAAAATATATATTTAATTGCTGCTTCCTGGTAAAGAGCCACAAGATAACAACACAATAGGTTCTTAGATAATTTACCAGACCTAGTCACTTTTATACCAAGAAAATTGTCACCTAAATGGTAAACATCAATGTCAATGCAAAACTTAAATTTTTGAGAATAGTTTGATGCAGAAAATAACACGGTATTAGGAGCTGAAAAAGAAAAGCTACAATAAGAAATCATAAAATCAGTTTTTTATATGTAATCTGGCTCAAATCTCCATCGTGATTCCAGGGAAATCCTAAAAATGAAAGGCAATACAATCAAAAAATTAAAGAATACCTCGATGATATTAAAAACTGCCTTCACAGACAACAATGCTTAGAATTATCATTTTAGAGCCAGAGGAACACAAACAAGTCTACACGCACGGGGTACTTTTCATTCTGTGAAACAAAGGGAAATGCAAGAAACTCAAAGACAAAGAAATGGAAGCCTTAGAAACCACCCAGGGGGAAAAAATACTTGATATCCAGCCATAAAGATGTACTAGCATGGGAAAGATTCTCAGAGATCAATGATAATCAGATATGAAGATTTAACTGTTCCTTGGAAACTACTGCCAGCTCATGCAGAATGTCAATCACAAGAACGACTGTTATCTCTAATATAAGAAAAGAGTAAAAATGTACTCCCCTCCCCCATTTTGTTATATTGCTTTCAAAAATATCTTAGGGTTTTGTGGCTTTGTTGGGGAAGGGGGGTTTGAAGAGAAAAGATATTTGTTTTTCTCTCCACTTCAACTTTTTTATGGGGAGGGGGAAGAGGAGAAAATAAAATATTTGGCTTTCTTCCCATTGGCAAACGGGGAGCATAAAACCGACCTCACTCACTGATGGAATGGTTCTCTCCCCTCAAATTTTCCCGAAGCACTTTTAGTTCTCTCTCTTTTGCCGCCACCCCCCCCCCCATCTCTAGTTTTTTTGCACACATGCGGTGTAGTATTTATTCTCCTCTCCCCCAGAAGCGTAAGCTGCCAGAGGGCAGATCCAGTTTCGTTTTTTGCTTCATCTTCGTGTCCCCCAGCTCTTTCTTTGCACACAGGAGGCTCTAAATCCAGGTTTCTCCAACTTAATAGATCTGAGTGTGAGCACTCTCGAGGGAAATTGAGATCCAGTAGAAGCTCCCACAACCAAGAACGGGAAAATGAAAAACTGTGGAGTTTTGAGCATGAAAAGGAAACAATTGGGGGGAGGGGAGGAATAGAGGAAAAAAAAAGAGCTGATCAAGGAGGGGGGGTGGGGGAGGGAGAACGGAACGTTTACACAAGGGAGGGAATTAGGTCCAAACGGACACACGGCCCGTCCATTCCCAGGCTCCGAGGCCAGGGGAAAGGCCTCGTACAATGCAGGGCCCGGCGGGCTCGCCCCACCACCCGCTCGTTCCCTCACGGCCCGGCGGCCCCGACCTCATGGCGGACAAGAGACGGAAATAGGACCCGGGAAGCAGGGAGCGGGCGCGGCGGGAAACAATAGGCCGGCCCGGACGAGGCCTCCCTCCCGTTCCCCCCATCCCCGACATCGCGCCCCTCCCCAGCGGCGGCCCCCGACCGCCCGGCTCCGCACTACTTACAGGGTCTTGGGCATCTCGTCCTCCATGGCTGCGGCTGTGGCGGCGGCACCTTGGCCTCCTGCTCCCTGACCCCTATCACCTCCCTCGGCGGCCCGGCAGTAAGGGCAACCGGGGGTTTCTGTCTCTCTCGGCGAAGCGGGGTCTCGTCCGCCTTCTCTTCGTCCAGCAGCAGCAGCTACGCGAGCCCGCCTGCCCCTGTGCCCGAACAATGAAGTCCCGACACAAGATGGCGGCGAGCCGGGCGCCCAGGAGCAGCCGAGCGGCCCGGGCCACGCAAGCGCAGAGGGAGCCCACTCTCCCTAAGACCCCGTCTGCCCCGCGCCACGGCACCACCGACGCCAACTCGTTTGTTGCGCAGGCGTGCTTCCGTCCCACGTACAGCAGGCGCTTCTCGTACTGCGCAAGTACAAAGCCGACCTTACGGGCTTCCGCCGAACTACTGCCGTGGTTTCTGAGTGCGCACGCGCAGAGCTTTACTTTTTTTTTTTTTCCCTTTATCAGAAGTCAGTAAAAGCAATGAAATTAAAATTGTATAGCCTTGCAGACAAATGAAGGTACATTTTCATATGGACTCCTTCGTTCTATTGGGAATAGGAGAAAAAAGTGAGAAACTACGTGCGCCGCCCGGGAATCGAACCCGGGTCGCAAGAATGGGAATCTTGCATGATACCACTACACCAGCGGCGCTGATGGGGCTGAGTCCCTTTAGAAACCTAAAGTAGATAAACCGAGGGGAGGGGTTGGCACGAAGAAGAGAAGGGGAGGAAAGAGGGGGAAGGGCGTTTTCCCGTCTTCTACTTTCTTTCTCCAAGTTGGAGAGAGCATACTTTGCACAGCTTACTAGCTGAAATCGAAAGAATCCCCACCTCGCGAACCTGCAAAAGTGAATGTCGTAAATGGCCATTCTTTAAAGCAACTTTAACAAATCCCGGACAAATTTTCAGAACTTTATCATCATCATTTTATCAGCTCGAAGAAAAATGTTATTAACTAAGAAAAAAAATGTATCTTTGCTTACCATTCTATTAAGGTTTATTCTTTTCTCCAAAAAAAATGTGAATTTCCTGTTTGATGAGCGAGCGCCGAGAGGACCCGCTCACGCCCAAAGTCCAGGGCACGAGCGTGACCACGACCAGAGAACTTTGGCTTATTTATTCACATTGTGGAGACCACGGGAGAAATTCAACCGCACCGTAGGAAGAAACGCTTTTCCTGGGGTTTTCAAGTCCCTCTTCAATCGGCCATTTACAATAAATCAGCGAGAACTAATCAAGCATTTACTACGTGCCAGGCTAAGCTGGTGGGAGGGCTGGGTGGGAAAGGAGACAGGAAAACAAGATGAAAAAAATAAAACTCCGGCCCTCCAAGCGCTTACATTATCTGGGAGGAATATGCATAAGAATAAATATACACAAAGTAACGGGAGGGGGACGGGGGGGGGGGGCGGTATTGTTCAGTCGGGTCTGACTCTTCTTGACTCCATGGTCTTCTCCACGTGGTTTTCTTAGCAAAGATACTCTCCAACGCATTCAGGCTAACAGACAGAGGGTGAGTGACTTGCCCAGGGTCAAGCGGCCAATAAAAGTTTGCCATAGGTTGTTGACCACAACCCGGGCCCAGGGCTCTAAGCTGCCCAAAGTCGCGGGGTAAGGGGAGGAGGGACTAACAAATGTTGCAGGATCCAGGAAATGCAAAGCTGAAACAAAGAGTGTGTGCGTGCATTTCAGGAATGGGCCAGAGCCAGTGCTGTCCTAGAGAAGGAAACTGTAGCCAGATTGTGAAGGATTTTAACTTCCATAAGGCATAGGCTGAAACCACACTGGTTAGCTACAGTTTCCAGGTGAGGTAAAAACTAGTTCTGATTGAAACATTCAGAGTTAAGTATAAACAAGGCCATAGCTCTCCCTAGAAGAAATCTAAGCGATGGTGGGTCATGCTCTAAGAAGTTCGTGTAAAAGGGTGAAGCTGTCTCAGGGGCCAGGGAAGAAGAGATCTTGAGTATCTGGATTTGAAAGATTGGAACAAAAGTGGAGCAAAGGGAAGACTGAGCCATAGTAAAGAAGGGAGACCGTCAGGCATCTCAGAAATGAGGACCCAGGCTGAGGGAAGTCCTAAGAGAAAAGGTCCCCTCCTTTCTCCAATTTCCCTCTTCCAATGCCTTTTATCCGGAGACACTATTATATGTGTGTGTATATGTACGTATGTATACTCATATATACATGCATATATACACATATATACAAGTATGTACACATACATACATACATATATATAATATATATATATATATGTATAAAATATCTGCTTTTTCATTACCCAAACATGTCCAGTAAACTCAATTTATCCTCAAACACAAAGAGGCCAGGAATAAACTCGAGGTACACATAAATGTAGGGTTAGACAGAGAACCCAACTTCTCCTTAGTTTCCAAGAAAAAAAACTAACACTAATAATGTTCTCTGCATTTTACACTCAATTCTAGAGGGGACAGTTTTTATTAAATTTAACATTATTCTTCTAGCTTGTAGAGAGAGATGACATAGTCTCCCATGCCCTCCATAAGACTCTGTGTCTCAAGAAAATTTCAAATAACATTTACAGGAGTCGCGAGAGGAAAAGATCATTATATGTTAATATAGTTTTGAGTTAATGTTCTAAAACTGCTCAGTTCTTTCCTGGACCTCTACTGTTAGTGACTGAAAAGAATTCCTACCTGTTATCAGTATCTTAACTGTGAACTTTAGTTATGTTTCCACATATTAGTTATGTAACCATGAACATAGTTATGTTTCCACATAGATGTTGGGAATTTTTCCTAATTGGGGGCTCAGAAGGATTCCTACTGAATTTAGAACTTTTCATCTAAAATAAACTTTTTAATCTGGAGAAGAAAAAATCATATGAACCTTTGTTATTGTTTTAGTTTTTGGTCTCATTCAACTCTTTGTGACCCCATTTGAGGTTTTCTTGGCAGATATTGGAGTGTTTTGCCATTTTCTTTTGCAGTTCATTTTACAGTTGAGGAAACAGAGGCAAACAGGGTTAAGTGATTTGCTCAGGGTCACACAACTAGGAAGTGTCTGAAACCACATTTGAACTCCCGTCTTCCTGACTCCTGGCCTGGTGCTCTACCCACTTCGCCAACTCACTAAATCTTAGGGCCCGTTAGGGCTCCCTAGGCATTCTCCAGAGAAGCCAGCACTGACTAAGGACCTTGTATCTCTCTACCTCTGAAACTCAGACTTCTTCCAAGTCTGGCCATTTCCATCTTGGGATTGTTACTCTGTTCCCTATGATCAGGCAAAGAAACATAAAGCAGAAGAGGCAACTAGAATTTTGAGATCCAGTCTCAGGCTTGCTAAAATAGGTTTAGCTGCCTTATGCTCCTTACTACCATGAAGCCTAAGTGTCATTGATCAGGCCTTTCCCCATGCCTTCAGGGAGTTACTTGCCACAAGTCCTACAGGGCTGAAGTAGCAGAATAAGCAAAAACTATCTTTCCTTTTTTAACTGGTGAAGCTCCCCTCAACAGAGAAAAGCACTAAGGGACCACCCAGAATTTCCTTCATTATCTCAAGTGTTAATCCATTCAGTGTTGAGCCACATAAGTTGTCAGAGGAGCTTGGGGAATGCTCCATGGGGCAACTCTTCTACAGGAGTTCATTCCCACATAGGTTCCAAGGGGTATGACCCCAGCTCTGTTTGTCAAAAATAACTCTCATTCATCACCTTATAGTCACATTTTATGCTATCATATAACATAAATGATTAACCAGGACATTTCCAGATTTTTGCTGTTTCCTGAAGAGCATTGAAAGTCACAGTTCTGAGGTAGGCTCTTCCTGGACATATTTTCTTCCCCCCCCAAATCCACCCATCTTCCTCACTTCCCTGTTGTTCTAGGGTGCTATTGTCCTTCCAGTCACCCAGGTTCACAACCTACTTCAATCTTTCTTCTCCCTCATCTCCCATTTCTAATCAGTTGCCAAGTCTTGCTCTTTGTAACTCTACAATATCTCTCATGTTTGTCCCCTTTTCTCAGTTCACTGGTTTCAGACCTTTAGCGGCTTTCATTTGGACTAATGGAGTAGCCTTCAAAGTGGTCTCCCTGCCTGAAGTATCTCCTTTCTCCAACTTATGCCCCAAACAACTGTCAAACTGACATTACCAATCAATTAATCAACAAACATTTGATAAGCTATGTGTCAAGTGTGCTAGGTGCCCAGGATACAAAGAGAAAAATGAAACATTCCCTTCCATTGAAGAGCATATGATCTAAGATGAGGGGACATGTGTGTGCATGTGTATGCATATGAGTATGCATGGATATATGTATGTGTATATATATGGACATGTATGTATATATGGAGGTATATGTGATAAATACTTTTGTACAAATAAGAACTTTTCCTTTTTTAAAAAAAAATTCTTTGGGATAGAGATAGTGGTATTGCTGGATAAAAGGGTATGCACAGTTTTATGGCTCTTTGGACATAGTTCCAAACTGCTCTCTGGAATAGTTGGTTCAGTTCACAACTCTACCAACAATGCATTAGTGTCCCAGTTTTCCCACATCTACTCCAAAATGATCATTTTTCTTTACTATCATAATAACCAATCTGATGGGTATGAAGTGATACCTGAGAATTGTTTTAATTTGTATTTCTCTAATCAATAATGATTTAGAGCATGTCTATAGTTTTGATTTCTAATTAAATCTTCATGTGAAAAGTGCCTGTTCATATCCTTTGACCATTTATCATTTGGGGGATGACTTGTATTCATATACATTTGACTCATTTCTCTATATATTTGAGAAATGAGGCCTTTATCAGAGATACTTGCTGTAAACTGTTTTATCCCAGTTTTTTGCTTTCCTTCTAATTTTGGTTGCATTGCTTTTCATTGTGCAAAAACTTTTTAAATTTTATATACAAGCCACTTTCTAAGACTACCAGTTACAAATCAGTGGTTTCTCTGTATCAATGGAGCGAGTTTCTACACTGAGAGTTCCCTAAACTGATGAAATAACAGATTTGAGTGGGCCAGGAACTGTGCTTACCCTGGGGATTATACTGATAATTAAGGTGGGACTTTTTTTTTTTTTACTGTTTTCTCTTTTAAAATGCTAAAGTAAAGGGGGAAGAGCCAAGATGGAGGCTGGAAAGCAGGAACTAGCATGAGCTCCCCACCAAGTCCCTCCAAAAACCTATAAAAAATGGCTCTGAAACAATTCTAGAACTACAGAATCCACAAAATAGCAGAGGGAAGCAGGGCTCCAGCCCAGGACAGCCTGGATGGTTGCTGGGTGAGGTCTGTCGTGCACAGAGCTGAGAGGGGAGTGGAGCAGAGCCCAGCGTGGGCCGCACGGACCAATCAGATCAGGAGCTGGGTGGAGCGGCCCCTAGAGCCCTGAATCAGTGAGCTGCGGCTCAACCCACAAACGTCAAAGACAACAGAGAAGGTTAGTGGGAAAAGCTGCTGGGGACAGAGGGAAAGAAGAAGTTTGAGGTTAGGCCACCACCCCAGGGGCAGTGGAGGTGGGGCAGCTACAGAACTACAGCTGCAGTTGCTTCTGGCCCCAGGCCCACCTGGTGGGAGGAATTAAGTGGCAAATCAGAGCAGGAGAGCACAGCCTGCTGAAGATCTAAGTCCAGTCCGGGTTGGGGGTTCTTGGGGAAGGAGTGCGGGTGTGGCAGTGCATCCCCTCAAGCTTGGAACATAGAACTCTTTACTCTACAAGCAGTCATACCCCGCTGAAAAACTCAAGGATCAAGTAAGTTGGCTGGGAACATGGCCAGGCAGCGAAAACGCACCCAGATTCAGTCTCAGACTTTGGAATCTTTCTTTGGTGACAAAGAAGACCAAAACATACAGCCAGAAGTCAACAAAGTCAAAGAGCCTACAACAAAAGCCTCCAAGAAAAACATGAACTGGTCTCAGGTCATGGAAGAGCTCAGAAAGGATTTGGAAAAACAAGTTAGAGAAGCAGAGGAAAAATTGGAAAGAGAAATGAGAAGGATGTGAGAAAACCATGAAAAACAAGTCAATGACTTGTTAAAGGAGACCCAAAAAAATGCTGAAAAATATACTGAAGAAAACAACACCTTAAAAAATAGACTAACTCAAATGGCAAAAGAGCTCCAAAAAGCCAATGACGAGAAGAATGCTTTGAAAGGCAGAATCAGCCAAATGAAAAAGGAGGTCCAAAAGACCACTGAAGAAAATACTACCTTAAAAATTATATTGGAGCAAGTGGAAGCTAGTGACTTTATGAGAAATCAAGATATTATAAAACAGAACCAAAGCAATGAAAAAATGGAAGACAATGTGAAATATCTCACTGAAAAACCACCGACCTGGAAAATAGATCCAAGAGAGATAATTTAAAAATTATTGGACTACCTGAAAGTCATGATCAATAAAAGAGCCTACATACCATCTTTCAAGAAATTATCAAGGAGAACTGCCCTGATATTCTAGAGCCACAGGGCAAAATAGAAATTGAAAGAATCCACCGATCGCCTCCTCAAATAGATCCCAAAAAGAAATCTCCTAGGAATATTGTTGCCAAATTCCAGGGCTCCCAGATCAAGGAGAAAATACTGCAAGCAGCCAGAAAGAAACAATTTGAGTATTGTGGAAACCCAATCAGAATAACCCAAAATCTAGCAGCTTCTACATTAAGAGATCGAAGGGCTTGGAATACGATATTCTGGATGTCAATGGAGCTAGGATTAAAACCAAGAATCACCTACCCAGCAAAACTGAGTATCATGCTCCAAGGCAAAATATGGATTTTCAATAAAATAGAGGACTTTCAAGCTTTCTCAGTGAAAAGACCAGAGCTGAATAGAAAATTTGACTTTCAAACACAAGAATCAAGAGACATATGAAAAGGTAATCAAGAAAAAGAAATCACAAGGGACTTACTAAAGTTGAACTGTTTTGTTTACATTCCTACATGGAAAGATGATGTGTATGATTCATGAGACCTCAGTATTAGAGTAGCTGAAGGGAATATGTATGTATATATATATATATATATGTGTATGTATATATATGTATATATGTGGGTTCATGTGTGTATATATATATATAGAGAGAGAGAGAGAAAGGGCACAGGGTGAGTTGAAGATGAAGGGATGATATCTAGAAGAAATAAAATCAAATTAAGGGATGAGAGAGAAATATATTGAGAAAGGGAGAAAGGGAGAGATAGAATGGGGTGGATTATCTCGCATAAAGGTGGCAAGAAAAAGCAGTTCTGTAGAAACAGAAGAGAAGGCAGGTGAAGGGGAATGAGTGAATCTTGCTCTCATCAGATTTGACCTGAGGAGGGAATACCATACACACTCAATTGGGTATCTTACCCCACAGGAAAGAAGGAGGAAGAAGATAAAAAAGAGGGGATGATAGAAGGGAGGGCAGATGAGGGAGGAGGTAATCAAAAACAAACACTTTCAAAAAGGGACAGGGTCAAGGGAGAAAATTGGATAAAGGGGGATAGGTTAGGAGGGAGCAAAATATAGTTAGTCTTTCACAACATGAGTATTGTGGAAGGGTTATACATAATGATACGCATGTGGCCTATGTTGAATTGCATTTAGTGGTAGTTATGGTTGTCGCCCTTAATTCTTGAAGAGGACCACTATGTTGGAGTCAAGATATGGTATATCTGGCTGTAGCTGATCAGATCAATATGACTTTGAAGGATTCTTTTTTTTGTTGTTAAAGATTTAATATTTATCAAAGTAGACATATAAACCAGGTCTAAAAGTACTTTTCTAAATTAGCATTGGCTCAATTACCATTTAACTTTCTACGGTGTAGGTTAGCAAACTGTTTCATTGACATATTTAAGAAATTCAAGTACAAACTAAATTTTTTTCTATTATTTAATTTATTTTTAGTTTTCAACATTCACTTCCACAAGATTTCGAGTTCCAAATTTTCTCCCCATCTCTCCCCTCCCCCTACCCCAAGACAGCATGCATTCTGATTATACCTTCCCCAATCTTCCCTCTCTTCTATCACACCCCCCCCCCCTTCTCTTATCCCTTTCCCATCTATTTTCTTGTAGGGTGAGATAGATTTTTTTATTTATTTATTTTCCTATTTTAAATTTACTTATTTAACATATTTAGTTTTCAGCATTGATTTTCACAAGAGTTTGAATTACAAGTTTTCTCCCCATTTCTACCCTACCCCCCACTCCAAGATGGCATATATTCTGGTTGCCCTGTTCCCCAGTCAGCCCTCCCTTCTGTCACCCCACTCCCCTCCCATCCCCTTTTCCCTTCCTTTCTTGTAGGGCAAGATAAATTTCTATGCCCCATTGCCTGTGTATCTTATTTTCTAGTTGCATGCAAAAACTTTTTTTTTGTTGTTTTTGAACATCTGTTTTTAAAACTTCGAGTTCCAAATTCTCTCCCCTCTTCCCTTCCCACCCACCCTCCCTAAGAAGTCAAGCAATTCAACATAGGCCACATGTGTATCATTATGTATAACCCTTCCACAATACTCATGTTGTGAAAGACTAACTATATTTTGCTCCTTCCCAACACATCCCCCTTTATTGAATTTTCTCCCTTGACCCTGTCCCCTTTCCAAAGCGTTTGTTTTTGATTACCTCCTCCCTCATCTGCCCTCCCTTCTATCATCCCCCCTTTTTTATCTTCTTCCTCCTTCTTTCCTGTGGGGTAAGATACCCAATTGAGTGTGTATGGTATTCCCTCCTCAGGTCAAATCTGATGAGAGCAAGATTCACTCATTCCGCCCTCACCTGCCCTCTCCCCTCCTCCCACAGAACTGCTTCCTCTTGCCACATTTATGCGAGATAATCCACCCCATTCTATCTCTCCCTTTCTCCCTCTCTCAATATATTCCTCTCTCATCCCTTAATTTGATTTTATTTCTTTTAGATATCTTCCCTTCATCTTCAACTCACCCTGTGTCCGCTCTCTCTCTCTCTTTCTCTTTATATATATATATATATATATATATATATATATACACACACATATATATATACATACATATACACTCACATATACATATATATACATAAACATATATATGCATATTCCCTTCAGCTACCCTAATACTGAGGTCTCATGAATCATACACATCATCTTTCCATGTAGGAATGTAAACAAAACAGTTCAACTTTAGTAAGTCCCTTGCAATTTCTTTTTCTTGTTCTTTTTCTTGACTACCTTTTCATACTTCTCTTGATTCCAGGTCAGTGGTTTTTCCAATGAGATATTTCACATTGTCTTCCACTTTTTCATTCCTTCAGTTCTGTACATATAAAAAGTAATATTTTAAATTTTGTTTCACTTAACAAACATTTATTTTCTCCCCTTCCTATATTTCCCTTCCTCTTCCCATTGGAAAAAGAAAAAAACAAACGCATGTAACAAATACGCCTAGTCAAATTCCCACACTGGGCATTTCCAGAAGTGTTATTCTTCATATTTAGTCCATTACCTTTCTGTCAGGATGAGATTTGTCATTACTGGTCATCTGGAATTGGGGTTGACCATTGTTTTGATTAGAGTTCTTAAATCTTTCAAATTGTTATTGTTATAGTTTAAATTGTTCTTCTGGTTCTGTTCATTTCACTATGTATCAGTTTCTAAAGTCTTCTCAGGTTTCTCTGAAACCCTTCCTTTCATTATTTCCTATGGCACCATAATATTCAATTCTATTTATATGCCATAATTTGTTTAGCCATTTCTCAGTTGATGGGCAACCCTCTTATTTCCAGTTCTTCGCCATGAGACAAAAAACTGTCATAAATATTTGTGTACAAAATATTTTGCACAAAATAAATATAACAAAATACAAAGTAAATATGATAAGAGCAGAACTTTTCTCTCTCCTGGATCTATTTTCCAGGTCAGTGGTTTTTCCAATGAGATATTTCACATTGTCTTCCATTTTTTCATTCCTTTGGTTCTGTTTTATAATATCTTGATTTCTCATAAAGTCACTAGCTTCCACTTGCTCCAATCTAATCTTTAAGGTAGTATTTTCTTCAGTGGTCTTTTGGACCTCCTTTTCCATTTGGCTAATTCTGCCTTTCAAGGCATTCTTCTCATCATTGGCTTTTTGGAGCTCTTTTGCCATTTGAGTTAGTCTATTTTTTAAGGTGTTGTTTTCTTCAGTGTATTTTTCAGTATTTTGGGGGGTCTCCTTTAGCAGGTCATTGACTTGTTTTTCATGGTTTTCTCACATCCTTCTCATTTCTCTTTCCAATTTTTCCTCTGCTTCTCTAACTTGCTTTTCCAAATCCTTTTTGAGCTCTTCCATGGCCTGGGACCAGTTCATGTTTTTCTTGGAGGCTTTTGTTGTAGGCTCTTTGACTTTGTTGACTTCTGGCTGTATGTTTTGGTCTTCTTTGTCACCAAAGAAAGAATCCAAAGTCTGAGACTGAATCTGGGTGTGTTTTCGCTGCCTGGCCATATTCCCAACCAACTAACCTTGAGTTTTTCAGTGGGGTATGACTGCTTGTAGACTAAAAAGTTCTATGTTCCACGTTTGGGGGGGATGCGCCAGCTCTGCCACACCAGCACTCCTCCTTCCCCAAGAACCCCCAACCCGGACTGGGCTTAGATCTTCAGCAGGATGTGCACTCCTGCTCTGATCCGCCACTTAATTCCTCCCATCAGGTGGGCCTGGGGCCGGAAGCAACTGCAGCTGTAGCTGCCCCACCTCCGCTGCCCCAGGGGCAGTGGCCAAACTGCGAACTCCTTCCACTCCCGCAGCTTTTCCCACTAACCTTCTCCGCTGTCTTTGGTGTTTGTGGGTTGAGAAGTCTGGTAACTGCTGCAGCTCACTGATTCAGGGCTCTAGGGCCCGCTCTGCCCGGCTCCTGGTCTGGTTGGTCCATGCTGCTCACGCTGGGCTCTGCTCCACTCCCAGCTCCCAGCTCCGTGTGGGATAGACCTCACCCAGAGACCATCCAGGCTGTCCTGGGCTGCAGCCCTGCTTCCCTCTGCTGTTTTGTGGGTTCTGCAGTTCTAGAATTGTTTCAGAGCCATTTTTTATAGGTTTTTGGAGGGACTCGGCAGGGAGCTTACACTAGTCCCTGCTTTCCAGCTGCCATCTTGGCTCTGCCCCCCCCCCATAGAGTTCTATACCCCATTGCCTGTATGTCTTCTTTCTCAGTTGCATGTAAAAACAATTTTTAACATTCTTTTTTAAAACTTTGAGTCCCAAGTTCTCTCCCTTCCTCCCTCTCCACCTACACTCATTGAGAAGGCAAGCAATTCGATAAAGGCTATACATGTGTAATCATGCAAAACACTTCCATAACAGTCATGTTGTAAAAGGCTAACTATATTTCCATCCATCCATCCTATCCTACCCCCCCATTTATTCTATTTTCTACTTTGACTGTGTCCCTCCTTAAAAGTGTTTGCTTCTGACTACCTCCTCCTCCCATTTGCCCTCCTTTCTATCCTCCCTGCCTCTCTCATCCCCTTGTCCCCTACTTTCCTGTAGGGTAAGACAGATTTGACCTTGAAAGATTCTACAATAGGTTGGCACAAATAGTTCACATGAACATTGGGAGTGTAGTTGTCTCTACATTTGTACATCTCATTTCATTTTTGCTCTGCTCATAGAGCACAGTGCCTTCTGTGATGTGGGCATGCCATTCTGTGCAGTTTTTTGCAGTGCCTCTCATGACACACAATCAATTCCAAAGTTCTTAAGGGAGACCTGAAGAGTTTTCTTGTATTGCTTCTTCTGACCTCCATGTGAAGGCTTGGCTTGTGTGAGTTATCTGTAAAAATAGTCCTTTAAGCAAACATATGTTTGGCATTTGAACAATCCATTTTTTTGCTAAATATCAATTTTTATAGTAATATTATAAGTAGTGTTGGTAACAGACATAGTGTTAGAAAGTTTCAAGTTAGGTAAACAGGAGAAGTAAGGAACATGAAGCCAGGGTTGAGCTATTGTCCTTGTAGCCAAACATGACTCCTTCCTTCTGGGCCCTTGGGTGAGTCACTCCAAACCTTTCTGAGGCCCAGTTTCCTTGGGTTTTGTTTCTGTATCTGTCATTTGGCGAATGAAGATACCATCTTCAGGATGTTCAGTGTCATCCATTTCATACAAAAATGATGATGCCATTGCAAGTGTGGCCCCATCATTACTGAAGGTAAGTGATGCTATATTGGTGGGATCCCAATGGAATTGGCATAATTGTTTCTTGTTGAATGGATCCTAAATATTAACAAACCCATCAGATCTAGTATAGCAAATGTGCTGTGAATGTTGTCAAAGGAAATGGCATTGACAGGATAAATCTGCTTAATATTTTTTTCTTTCAGTCTGTGACATTTGAATAGATATTTTTTCTTCTGTACATCAGGACTTGTGCCCAAAATTCAACTTCCAGTTGGCCTTCAATAGAACTTAACACATAACCCTGATTGTTTGGAAATGCTTATGTGCAACGAGCCTGGTATTTCAGGCTAGACTCTCTTCTCTGTTGTGCATAGCCCATATTCTTCAAGTCCCATACCAACACTCTCCAACCAGATGTTCCCAGTCACAGAGAGTGTGCAAGCCTTTTCCAGCTAAGGAAAGTTTCCTATATTACAAGGAGTTCTGGGATCCCACAACTTAATTGACTGGGTTTTTTTGTTTGTTTGTTTTATTTTTTGGAGGGGAGAAGGCAGGGCAACTGGGGTTAAGTGACTTGCCCAAAGTCACTTGAGCTAGTGTGTCAAGTGCTTGAGGTCAAATTTGAACTCAGGCCCTCCTGACTCCAGGGCCAGCGCTCTACTCACTGCGCCACCTAGCTGCCCCACAACTTAACTGTCTGATCCCAACTTCTGCTAATCATAACATTCACTTCTGGATAATATTCAACATATCTAGTAGGTACATCATGGGTTCCAACAAGTTTTTCTTGATCAGTATGATCAGTATTCCCTCTGTCTCTCTCTCTCTCTCTCTCTCTCTCTCTCTCTCTCTCGCTCACTCTCTCTCCTCGAAGTAGAATTTGAATGCTTGGCAGTTTAGCTTGAGAAGGGATCTCAGAGTCTGGTACCTTATTTTGCCAGGTGATCTTCAGAATCTTCCTAAGACAATTCAAATGGAAGTGGTTCAATTTCCTGGCATGGCACTGGTATACTATCCAGATTTCATAGGCATACAACAATGAGGTCAGCACAATGGCTCTGTAGACCTCCCATTTGGTAGGCAGTCTAGTATCTCTTTTCCCCAACACTTTCTTTTGGAGCTTCCCAAACACTGAGTTAGCTTTGGCAATGCATGCATCAACCTCATCATCTATGTGTACACCCCTGGAAAGTATACTGCCAAAGTCAGTGAACTTATCTACAGCATTCAAAATTTTTCCGTTTGCTGTAATGATGGTTCCACAGTGGATGGTTTGGTGCTGGCTGGTGGAGAATCTCTATTTTCTTGATGTTAATTATTAGGCCAAAATTAGCACAAGCAACAGAGAATCAATCCATACTCTGTTGAGTACACAATCATCTGCAAAGAAAATGTCATGTACCAATTCTCCTTCTACTTTAGTCTTGGCTTGTAGCCTTTTCAAGTGAAATAATTTATCATCAGAGAAATATCTAACCTTGATGCCCTTTTCATCCTTGTTGAAGGCGTCTGACAACATTGCTGAAAATGTCATGCTAAAAAGCATGGGAGCAAGCACACAGCCTTGCTTAACTCCACTGGTGACTGGAAAAGCTTGAGAGCACTGTCCATTATCCAGAACCCAGGCAAGTATGCTGTCATAAAACTGGCACATGATACTGACGAACTTCTCCAGGCAACCAAATTTTGACATAATTTTCCACAAGCCCTGATAACTGACAGTATTGGTCAGATCAACAAACATTGTGTACAGACCTCTGTTCTTTGTACTTTAAAGTATACAAAATGGTTTACATATATTGTCTTACAATAACCCCACAAATAAAACATCATAGATGCTATTATCTGTACTCTACATATTAGAAAAATAGACTGGTTCCCTTATGAGGAAATACAATGTACACTACTTTTTTTTTTAACCAAAAGGTTTTAATCACCCATGTGACTATAACAAACAAAACAGAAAACAAACCAAAAACAAAACAAGAAAAATGGATCCAGCCCTGAAGAGTCCCATACTTATCCTGGTGATTTATATTTGACCCATTTGGGCAGAAGTGCTGAGTAAAAGCTGGACTTTCTTGGCTTTTCAAAGTCAATGACCTTCCTCTTCCTTATCTCTGATTCTTTCGGTGGGCAGTATTGACCATGGAAGGCCTAAGTTCAGGAGAGATGTAAAACACCAGGATAATGAGAATTAGTCATACATTTCCAAGAATACGCAAGCTACCTGTAATGGGGAACTCCTGATATCATGAGTTTGATCTGGTTAGAAAAGGCCTCTCTGACCTATCCCAGGGCAGTCCTCAAATTTAAAAAAAAATCAATTTCAAAAATTGATTTCTTTGTTTGGAAACCAAATATGTTGTGCATTTGGATCTTGCCCAGCAGGTGCCAGCATCAACTGGGTAGGTATTAAATAACAAAAGGGCAAATAAATCAGGGGAGTTCTGCTGGCCTGGTATAGGCAAAGATTACTCTATGTCTGAAACCAAGGGAGATCCTTTGTTCAATCTGTCTTTATAAAAATAAAATCTCCCACCAACCCACTGTCTCCTTCAGGCAGCACCAACTCCTTATCAAAGGATGTATGGATTTATGGATTTTTCCAGTCAGATCACCTCTGCAGCCCCATCCTAGTGGTCGAATCCAGACTCCTTCTTGAACAGGCTATATTTCCAATGACCTCGGTTTTACATAGAAGGAGATTGCATGCTTGGATACCATATGGAGAATTAATTCTTAACATATGAACCATAAAAGCAATTGACAATATATAATAAAATATCAAATGGTAGTTGCTTACCTGCAGCTTCTCCCATATTCTTCTCTCCTAACATTCTCCAGGCACAATTTGAGTATATTTCATTTCCCTGTTAGAAGAAAAGGGCATATTCATTCCATGTACTTCTATTAGGACTAATCTTTAGAGTCACAAAATCTCTGGACTCCTAGCATCTTGGCTGAGCTTGTGCAATGGAACTCAGGGACCCACTGTGAACTGGGACTCTTAAGTATGTTGACTGGTTGTTGGCAGAGACCTCTGGCCACTTCTGGCTTTGGCCAGACATCCATCTTAGAGAAGGATGGTGTAGTAGGAGGGCAGAGTTTATAATTTCTTTTTTTTTTTTAATAAATTTCTTTATTTATTTTTAGTTTACCACACACGGTTCTACATAGTTTTGAGTTCCAGTTTTTCTCCCCTCCCTCCCCCCTCCCTCCCCAAGATGGCATGAAGTCTCATATAACTGTCATGTATAACTTCGCATTGAATTAATTTATGCACTAGTCAAGTCGTGGAGAAGAATTTTGACCAATGGAATGAATCATGAGAAAGAAGAAACAGAACCAAAAAAAAAAACCCCAAAAACAAAAACAAAAGAGAAGCAGAAAAGGCGAGCATGTAGTGTGCCTCAGTCTGTATTCAAATTTCGCAGTTCTTTCTCTGAATGAAAATAGCATTCTCCATCGTGAGTCCCCTGGAGTTGTCCTTGCCCTTTAGGTTGCTGAGAAAAGCGCAGTATGTCAGGGTTGGTCCTCACGGAATCCATATATCTGTGGCTGTGCACAACGTTCTCCTGGCTCTGCTCCGCTCACTCAGCATTATGTCGTGTAGGTTTTTCCAGGTTGTTATGAAGTCTGCATCATCCCCATTTCTTATGGCACAATAGTATTCCATCACCTTCATATACCACAGCATGTTCAGCCATTCCCCAATTGATGGGCATCCCTTTGCTTTCCAATTCTTGGCTACCACAAAGAGAGCTGCTATAAATATTCTTGTACATATGGGTCCTTTTCCCGCTTGCGTGATTTCTTTGGGATACAACCCTAGAAGTGGTATTACTGGGTCAAAGGGTATGAACATTTCTATAGCCCTTTGAGCATAGTTCCACACCGCCCTCCAAAATGGCTGGATCAGCTCACAACTCCACCAGCAATGCAACAATGTTCCAATTTCCCCACATCCTTTCCAGCATTTATCATTCTCCTGATTTGTTATTTTAGCCAATCTGACAGGAGAGATGTGGTATCTAAGAGTTGTTTTGATTTGCATTTCTCTAATCAGCAGCGATCCAGAGCATTTTTCCATATGCCTGTAGATAGCTTTAATTTCTTCCTCTGAAAACTGCCTGTTCATATCCTTTGACCATTTCTCAATTGGGGAATGGCTTGTATTCCTATATATTTGGCTTAGCTCCCTGTATATTTTAGAGATGAGGCCTTTATCAGAGATACTAGTTGCAAAGATTTTCTCCCAATTTTCTGCTTCCCTCCTAATTCTTGTTGCATTGGCTTTTTTTGTACAAAAACATTTCAATTTGACATAATCAAAATTATCCATTTTGCATTTTGTAATGCTCTCTATCTCTTGTTGGGTCATGAATTCTTTACTTTTCCACAAATCCGATAAGTAAACTATTCCTTGCTTTCCCAAATTACTTAGAGTATCAACTTTTACTCCTAAATCATGAACCCATTTTGACTTTATTTTGGTATATGGTGTAAGATATTGGTCTATGCCCAGTTTTTGCCCTACCATTTTCCAATTTTCCCAGCAGTTTTTGTGAAATAGTGAATTATTAGCTCAGAAACTGGCTTCTTTGGGTTTATCAAAGAGTAGATTGCTAAACTTGTTGATTTCACCTACTTGTGTACCTATCCTATTCCACTGATCCACACCCCTGTTTCTTAACCAGTACCAGGCAGTTTTGATGACTGCTGCTGTGTAGTACAGTTTAATATCTGGTGTGGCTAAACCACCATCTCTAGCATGTCTTTTCATTAATATCCTAGATACTCTAGACTTCTTGTTTTTCCAAATGAATTTTGTTATTATTTTGTCCAGCTCAGTAAAAAAATTTTTTGGTAGTTCGATTGGTATGGCACTGAATAGATAGATTAATTTAGGATTCATGTAGAGCAGAAACTCCATTTTTGCCTGCTCTGGACCTATTCTGAATATACCACTTCCATTTGATTATGCTTGCCTCTTGTGCATGTCCAATTCTGTGAGAAGCTGGGGTACTCATTACCCAAGTCATAATTGGAATTCCAGGCCTTAATACCACTTCATGACCCAGAGTTAGTTGCTCAGTTTCTACTAAAGCCCAATATGCAGCTAACAGCTGCTTCTCAAAAGGTGTATATTGCACTCCAGATGAGGGCAGTTTCCTTGACCAAAAGCCTAAAGGTACACTTCGGCTTTGTTGTTTTTGCCACAGACTCCAATTTGCGTAGTCATCTTGTACAGTCACTTGTAACTCCACTGGCCCATTTTGCATAGGCCATAAGTCCAGAGCTAATTGGATAGCAGCCTTTGCTTCCTCAAAAGCTCTACTTTGTTCAAGTCCCCAATCAAATTCATATTTCTTTCTGGTGACTTTATACAAGGGTTTTAAAATCTGTCCCAAATGTGGGATGTGGTGTCTCCAATAACCAAATAGCCCTATGAACTTTTGGGCCTCTTTCTTATTGGTAGGGGTGGGAAAATCCTGGATTTTTTGTCGAGCTTGTGGGAGAATTTCTCGCAGTCCTCTATTCCACTGTATTCCCAAGAATTTTACAGTTTGAGTTGGCCCTTGAACATTTGCGGGGTTGATTTCCCATCCTTTGCTTTTCATATGGTCAATTAATAATGCTAAACTCTCCTCCACTTCCTTTATATTCTTTCCCTGTATCATGATGTCATCTATATAATGTGTAAGCTGTACACCAGGTAACTTTAATTCATCCAAATGTTCAGCTACAATCCTGTGGCAAATAGCTGGGCTATGAATATATCCTTGCAGCAGGCGTGTAAATGTATACTGTTGGCCTTGCCAAGTAAAAGCAAACTGGTTCCATTGCTTGGGGTCTATTGGGATCGTAAAGAAGGCATTGGCCAAATCAATAACTGCATACCAAGTCCCTTCATGTTTTTGTATTCTCTCTATTAAAGTAACTGTGTCTGGAACAGCAGCATACAAGGGAGGAGTCACTTTGTTCATTTTGTTCATTTGTCTATAATCTACTGTCATCCTCCATGTGCCATCTGACTTTTGGACTGGCCATACAGGGTTGTTCCATCGAGTAGTTGTAGGGACTAACACTCCTGCCTCAACACATTCTCTTATAGTATTGGCAATTTCATCTTGCCCACCTGGCACAGGATATTGCCTCAAAGTAATTATTTTAGAAGGTTCGGGCAAAGTGATTGGATCCATCTTGATTTTCCCCACTAAGACTGCATTAATGCCCATTTTCCTCACAGCAAATTGGTATTTCCCTTAGGGTAAATTTAAGGTCATACCCTTCAGTATGTCTATTCCAATGATGTATTCGGGAATAGGCACAATAACCACACTATATTCTTTCTTGGGCAACTGTCCAATTTTCATCATTAATTTAACTTGCCTGGCTGATATTTCAGTCCCTCCTAGTCCTGTAATGGTAATAGGAGTTCCATGGCTGAACTTGTCTGGATTTCCATAAATAAGGGTGGCCTCAGCCCCAGTATCTATTAATGCCTCAGTTACCGTACTTGACCCATTTTTCCAATATATGGTCAAGTTAATGTGAGGTCTGCAATCCAGCCTGTGTATTTCCTTAATTTGGACTGGGGCTCGGCCTGTTCCCTAGTATTCCCTTTCATGTGATTCACTTGGGTATGAAGGTTCAACGTTTGTAGCATTTGCAGGAGCAGTTCTTATTTCCCTATCTCTCCTGTTATCAAGTCCTTTATCTTGGTACATTATGTACAATTCATTGGTTGGAATGCCACCTATCATTTCAAAACCTACCCCTGCTCTTAATAGAGCAGTAAACATTTCTTTTCTTGTTACTCTCTTTTGGCTCCAAGTTTGCTGGTTATTCACCCTTCTCTCTCGAGGAGATCTATCCCTTCCCCAGTCTCCTAAGTCATGTAACTGTAAAATCTTATTTATCACTGTTGTAAGACGGCTCCCTACTTCCCCAAGTAACAAATTCAAAATAAGTTGTTTATAAGCAGGGGGAGCTGTCCTAATTATTAAATTCCTATGAGGCAGTCCCATTGCATCATTGTAATATTTGTCTGCAGTTCCTATCATGATAGCAGTCTTCATTACCTCCTCCTTTAGTCTCATGATACAATCTCTAAGTGAATACCAGGGTCTGTGCTCAGCGGGCCACATAGAATCAGTAGCATATCTCTTATCGCATCCCGCAGCGGCTAACGCCAACAGAGTAGTCCTGCTATCACCATCTCCTTGCTGTTGATGTTCCCTAAAAGCTTGTTGAACTAGAGGATCATGGCTGATACCTATGAATCTCATACAGTCTGTCCTATCTACTGATATTCCACTGGCCCCTTGATCACTGAATCTTACCATCCAAGATATTAATGGTTCTCCTATTCTTTGGCTGAATCTACTCAAAATATCTGTGACCTCTTGTGGTGAGAAATCTTCCTGAATTTCCCTTGTAACTGAATCTTCACCTCGGGTTTCTGTCTTCCTCCTTTGTATGGGTCGAGCCCTTGTCTGATCATTTAACCATCTCCCACTCTCTGTGTGAGGGATGTCCTGAACCCTAGTAGTGTTTTGTGCCTCAGCCCCTAACGTTGTCTCATTTTCCCTCCACTTGCTTCCCCTGCCACCATGGCAAGGAGAAAGCAGGCAGTCAGGCTCAGTCTGGGCTGGATTGGAATGCACTCTGGGCTTATTTGGTCTCCTGTTGCTCCTAGCCACATTAATAGAAAAGTTCTCATTTGAGTCAGTTTGTTCTCCTGCTATCTGAGATTCCCCTTCTTGCCGTGGGGTAGGAGTACCCCCATCTCTTTCACTTAATCTCAATCTTTCGTATACTAGCCGGTAGGCTGATAACAGTATCCAGCTTTGTCTAGATAGTGATGCCCCTGACTGAATCCCAACTTCTTGTAAACACCTTTCCAAATCCGTAGGATCTCCTCTCCGTAGCCTTGGTTCCCAGTTTTCACAGGGTCCAGCTTTTTTAGCCAATTCTTTTGCTAGGGAGGAATAAAATGGATCCTCCCACCCTGGGATATTCATCTCTTCCTCTAAAGTTCTTCTGCTTCTAAATAGAGATCTTATACCTAGCGATCCCATCCTCATCGCCAAATGTAGTAGGAGGGCAGAGTTTATAATTTCAAAGAGGATCATATATATGTCTGAAAGGTTCGGAACCGCCGGATATAAGAAACTCTCAAAGTAGGAGGCAGAAGAATCAAAGCATATATTTAGGCTCCACGGTAACCAACCCATGAACCAGCATCCCCATTTTGATATATTGATCAAAAGCTTCCAGGCCCAATAAGTACGCCTCGCAAGAGTAACCAGGAGGCCACAGAGAAGCATGATGGTGTACAGCAAAATCATATACATGCTTCCCCTCTATGGTAAAAAGATTACCCACTGGCCTCAAGTCCTTGTTCAGCTTCCTCCCGTAGGTCAGCTCTGCTACCGGCAGCTCCTGCTTCAGCTTTGGCTGTGGCTGTAGCTGTAGCAGCCTCTGGCTCCAACGGAAGCTGTTTTTAACCATACGGCTTCTGCGGGGGTGTAAGGTACGCTGGGGGGGGGGGGAAGCACAGGTTCTTTCAATCTGCTTAAGCAAGGTGAAGGGGTTGACCAGGAAAGCACAGGTTCTTTCGATCCGCTTAAGCAAGGGAAGCAAGGTGAAGGGGCCGACAAACTTACTCCAATCCGACATACAAACAGCATTCAGTTCAGGGGAAAAAGCCAAACTAGTCAAGGGCACTTGCTGACTAAGTGCTAAGGAGCCCATTTTTGGTTACCAACACAGATGGATGAACCTAACAACTAGCCCTTACAAGGAGCAATGCTGCTGTTACATGCCAACTTCCTTTCAACTAGCTTGGCACCCAGATAAAATTCTCCTTACTTCATATTTCCACTCTAAAGTCCAATTCGATTCAATTTACCATCCAGAGCCATGAAGCTCCACATAGTACAGTCAAGGGAGAGACAGATAAGGTGAGAGGAGTTTACATTTTGAAACTGATTAATGTAGTAAATCTTATTCCTTTCACAACAGATTTGAGTTTTAGAAACTGTTAGAAGTTATTTGGAATACAATAGGAAATCAAGATTGGTTTTCTATTAAAACTATTTCTATTAAAACTTTTAGCTGCAATCATGAGAGAGCATCCAGAGATTTAGCACTAGAAAGGACCTTAGATATTATCTATCCCAACTATCCTATTTTACAAATGAGGAAATTGAGGCCAGAAATGGGTACTTACCTCAAGTAGCATAGATAGCAAAACAGAAATCTGATCCCCAAACCTGCAATAACAAATCCAGTGCTCTTTCTGCTTGTAGGATTTGTTTTCTTTTATTTTATTCTATTTTTATTTTGGCTCACGAACTAACTTTGAAGGAAATTCCAAAAATATTCTGAGACCTGGCAGCATCATTGGAATTAAACCTCCAAAGGGCCTACATTAATGGTATAGGACAGGAGAGTTCAAATGACAAGCAACACAGTCACACATGGATCACAGTGTGTGTGTATCTATATGTGTATATACATATATGTGTACACATGTATGTTATATATACATATATGTATATATACATATATGCATGTGTATGTATATATACATATATGCATGTGTATGTGTATATATATGTAAATATATATATATACATATATATATATACACACACATACACTTTCCCTTTGATCTCTTTGGGGATTCAGATCTAGGTGCGCTATTATTAGGTGAAAAGGTATATACAGTTTTATAGCCCTTTGGGCATAGTTCTAAATTGTTCTCCAGAATGGCTGGACCAGTTGATGAATGGCTCTTAATGTTACATGTATGCATTAGCTCCCTATATATTCTAGGTACCTGACTTTTTTTTCAGGGGCCTATAAGAATGGATATTATGGTATCTTGTTTTGCTTCCACAGATGTTATTGAGAAATGGTAAACTTTCCCAGGCTGTTGGGAGCTTGTGATAAGCTTCCATATCTTGTTTTGTAAGGACAGTGGTCAAGTACCTCC
The DNA here is from genome assembly GCF_011100635.1 of Trichosurus vulpecula. Taxonomy (NCBI): domain Eukaryota; kingdom Metazoa; phylum Chordata; class Mammalia; order Diprotodontia; family Phalangeridae; genus Trichosurus; species Trichosurus vulpecula. The sequence goes on from NC_050575.1 coordinate 314,608,580, forward strand.
TGGCCTAAGGGGAACTAGAAAGGTTGGGATGGGACAACCAGCTTGAACCCAAGAGGTTCATTAATATCAACTTACATGCCCACCATTTTCTAATCATGAGATGTATGATCTGGGGGGGGGGGGAACGTGTTAATGACGGCATGTAGTGGGAGTGTAAGGAAGAGTTGTAACCTTGAGAAGTCTGGACCAATCCTGACTCTGAGGGGAGGAGTCAGAATACACTAACAATATTTAAGCTTGCTCTTGCTTCTGTATGGTGTGTGTGTTCTTTGTGAGCAGCACACCCGCTTTATTGAGAGAAGTGTAATAAATGCCTTTCTCTGCCTACTGTTTCTGAGTTCTTTCTGTGAAAAGGTGTCTAACACATGGATCTTCCTAAGGGCTTGCAACCAGGGCAGCACTGCGCAGCCCAGACCTAGTCTGGGAATTCCTGTGATCCCCACTGGTGTGTTTCTCACAGGGCAAAGGTCCTGAAAAAGAAGGCCTAGCAACCCTTTGTCTTCCTCAAATCTCCTGTTTTGTAGTCTCTTCTTCAGCCTATTCTTGACTTAATTGATAGAAACTGTCAAAAGATATTTAATGCAAATGCTTATTTTGTTTTTCTATCTTAATGGATTTTTTTTAGCGGGCCTTGTTGAATAGGGAGGCCTATTCACAGAGCCACCCCTCCTCCTGCCTCCTCCATCAGCGGACCCAAACTCACATATCACTGTAAAAATTGAGGCCTTCTATGTTGATCTGATTCTCCTTCTGAAGTCTACATTTCAAGCCACCTTAACACCTTCCTTCATTATTTCCTCCTTTACAGAGGACAATATGGCTCATCTCCTGGCAAATGCCAACCCCCTTGATCACATTCCCTCAAGGCTCCTTACCAGCTTACTCCTTTGATGATCCCCCTCTTTTTTCCTCACCACTTTTCCAATTCTAGGACATTTGGTGCTGCTGGCAAGATCACTTTATGGTAACTTAACTTCTCTATCCTCATTGCCCCATGAAAGACAAGCCAGTTTTCTTCATTTTCAATTGATATTTTGACTACACAATCTCTTTTACAAAGCTTGTTACTTCCTGTTTTTCAAAAGGGTAGGCATGAGCAAGTATAGTTCTCTGGAAAATGATTCTCTGTGTTTGAAGAATAAAGGGGAACATTGTGGGGATCTAGTAGCTGTACCCCAAACCTGGTGAAGCCAAAGGCTAAGGTACTCCTTGTATCTGGAATGCAAGGGTTGGACCCAAGAGTACCAATCCTTCTAACAGGTCTGAATAGGTCTGCCTTGAGTTTTGTCCCCTGCTACAAGACAGTCATGGAGGGAAAACCCATCAATTCTGTAACTGAACCATAAATAAGGGGGCACTTTGGGGGTTGGACAATTTCTTTAACAAGAATCTGCTGCCTGCTTTGATTAGCTACAGAATATGTCATAAATTGCATGAACTATCACATGGTTGGGAGAGCCTCAGGGAAAGTAGCATTAAGTAATCCAAACAGGAGGCCCAGGGAACACTGTTAACTGATCCTAAAACCAATACAAGGTGAGCCCTAAGGCAACTGCAAGCAAGAGGTACAATTACACATTTCCAGGAGCCTTCTGCTCCTGGATAACATGGGATAAAAAGAAGGGGAGTACTAATGGTTGTTTTGAGGAGCCATGAGGAACAATGTCTGTCCAAATTGTTACTCCTTTGCGTTAGAAAGTTCCCTCCTCACCAGAAGAATTAGGAGCTCTAGCAAAACAGACATTCAACATTTTTGTATTAATATATTTTGTTTTGTATCATCTTCTCTTTCTAATGGTTCTTCCCCAAACCCTGCACCTAGGGAGATAAACCCATAATGAAGAATAAAAAAGAAACAGTAAAAAAAAAAAGTTCAGCAAAACTAACCAAAACATCAACTGATAGCAATAGTACATGCAGCATCCACACCCATAGCCCCTCAATTCTTCAGAGGGGAAGGTCCATTCTGATTGCTCTTCTTTCCTGGCCAACTGCTCTAACCATGTTTCTCTTTATTACTCAACCATCTTCTCAGATGACTGAATGCTACATCTGTAACCTTGGCACCTTTTCCAGTTCTGTTTAAAGGATTTAAAAAAGTGAATTAAAAGCTGCTATCCACAGATAAATGATACCAGAAAATTATCTAACACTTTAAAATCATTTTTTGTGACTTCAAAACTGCCATTGCCTCCAAAAAGGGTGTGTCAATCTATGCTACTCACCATCTTTGTAACTTTCAAAAATTAAAATACCCCTCCCTACTCGATACTTTTCCTAGTATACATTGTCAACCTCATTGGAATAGAAGTCTTTGTGAAAAGAGATTGTCTTCACTTGTATTTTTTTTATTCCTGGTGCTTTGCCCAGTACTTAGATACATAATAATGCTTACTTAATAAATGCTTTTTCAGCCTTCCATTTATTATAATTAAACAATCTTCAGTTTTGTTGTTTCAATTTACATTGTAATCATTTTATTGATTGTTTTCCTGGCTCTGCACATTTCATTTTGCACCAATTCATATGTCTTCTCATTCTGTCCCTGTATTCTTCAGATTCATTGTTTCTTAGGGTACAGTAATAGTCTATTACATTTGTGTACCAGCATTTGTTCAGCCATTCCATAATCAATGGGAATTTACTTTGTTTCCAGTTCTTTGCTACAATATAGAGAAATGATATAAATATTTTGGTGTGTATGAAATCTTTTTTTCTATCTTTGACCTCCTGGGGAATATGCCTAGCAGTAACTCTGGGTCAAGGGATAGATAAATATTTTAATCATGCTTTTTTTTTTAAACAAATTGCTTTCCAGAATGGTTGAGCCAATTCACATCAACAGTACATTTAGTGTGCCTATCTTTCCAAGCCTTTTGGGGGTTGACTGTTCCCATCTTTTGTCATCTTTGCCAGTTTGCTGGGTATGAAACGAAACCTCAAAGTTGTTTTCATTTGTATATCTGTCAGTGATTTGGAGTAGTCTCTAACATAGCTGTTAATGTTCTTTTGAGAATTGTTTATATCCTTTGACTACTTATTAATTAGGGACAGCTAGGTAGAGCAGTGGATAGAGTGCTAAGTCTAGAGTCAGGAAGACCAGAGTTCTAATCTGACCTCAGATATTTACTAGCTGTGTGACCCTGGACAAGTCACTTACTTCATCTGTAAAATTAGCTGGAGAAGGACATGTCAAGCCACTCGTCTTATAGATAAAAGTACATCAAGCAGCCGCAGGAGGAGGTTTTGCGTACATTAAAGAATATCATCCTTTTAGGCCATTGGACCTCTCTAATTAAAGGAAAGTTATACCTAGGTTTGGTGAAAATCCTATTGCAGTTATTGATCAATTAAAAGTCAACTTCCGGGGCAATAACTTCACTGGGGAGATATGACTGACGTTATGGAGACTCTGTTATCTCCAGGTGAAAGCACAGGTATTAATGAGGCTACAGATAAACAAATTATATGTCCAGGAGGTCAGGGAACTTGGCCATTACAAGGTGCCTATTGGCACCTTAGTTTGAGCAACAGTTTGCTCAGTGGCAAAAGGCTAGGGATATCTTACTTAGAGGCATGGGGCTTTCTGCAGAGTGATAAGATAATTTTAGTAAATTTCAGGAGATCATTCAGGAAATGGGTGAGACCTTCATGTGGTTTTATAATAGATTATGTAAAAGTAGAAAGTGCTTTGGTAGATTAGATCCCTTAAATCAATGAGATGCAAGATTACTAATGTAACTTTCATTAATCAATAGTTGCCTAAGATCAAGATCTACTTTCTTAAGTATTGCCCAGGCCAGCATGTAAAATCCATAGGGCAACTAAACATGATTTTACAATATGTTTATAAGGGGAAAGAGCTGGTGAAAGACAGTACAGATACAGGAGAGAAGATCAAACAAAAGGCTCAGCCTAAATCTTTCCTTGTGCCTGTCCAGCCATTTGGTCATTCAACGGCCCCTTTCTAACCTTCATTAAGTTAACATCCTAATAAAAATTGTTTTTGTGATGGAAAGAAAGGACATTTTTCACAGAAATGCAGGATGAGAAGGAAAGACCAGGCCAACCCTGGATTTTCTAGACCCTGGGAACAAAATCTGAATTGGTGGCAAAGGCAGAATTATGACCCACAAAGAGAGAATCAATTCAGACATCCCTTAAACCAAATGGAAGGGAGTAATGGGTATAGAAGGATCCAGGAGCAAAATGAGAGAGAGGGCGTCTAAACCAAAGGGAAACTCCCATGTATGAAGGTATGGGGGAGAGGCAGGGAATGGCATTTTTACTTCTAATGTCCTTGTCCCTGTTATCCCCAACTCTGCCTCTCTCCCAACTGGAGAATCAAGCGTTGCTCTTAAAGTTGCAAGTGGGTCATATACTTGTCTTACTGGCACTGGAGCTACTCATTCTGTCTTAATAAAAAAAAAAAAGCTCTGAATGCACCATTATTCAATCCATAAAAATAGTGGGAATAGAAGGACCATGACAGGCCCCACAAGAGGTGACAGTGGGTTCCCCGTCTGTTTTACATGCCTTCTTACAAATGCATTGGCTAATCTGTTGGGAAGAGATCTCTTGTGTAAATTCAATTTTACCATTTCATTCCTTCCAAACGATACCTTAACCTTACAGTGGCCAGATAACCCAAGTTCCTTGCTTCCATTATTGATCAACAATCTTAATGATTTCCCTTTTAATGAACTTCTCTCACCATTTTCTATGTTGCCTGCTCAAGACAATCGTGACAATGGTCCTCCTATCCCCCATGATATCCCTAGTTCTTTGTGGATTACTTCTTCTACAGATGTGGGCCTTTAGAAGTCAGCAGTCCCAGTCACCATTGCCACAAAAAGGGAGTCATCACCAATAGTACCTCAATACCCCCTATCTAGAGAGGCCATTGAAGGCATTATATCCATCATTAACTCTTTGATAGAATAAGGGATTTTGTTCCTATGCAGGTTCGTATGGAATACACCTACACTACCTGTTAAGAAACCCAAACCAGGCATTGATGGTAAATCTGTTTATTGTTTTGGGCAAGATCTGCATGCTATTAATGCATATGTTATACCAAGGCATCCTGTGTTAACTAGTCTTGCTACAATTGTTTCTTCTATCCCCTATGATGCTACCTATTTTATAGTTATAGACCCATGTGCTGTGTTTTTTAAATATTCTTATAAGTCCCTGTAAGGGCAAATAAAGTGGAACTTTTTACCATTTTTTCTTTGGGAGTGCTTTTCAGCACTAAGGCAATCAAGTGCCTTTGATTGAGTCTTGCCTTTGTTTGTAGGAAGGCCCACACCCCTTTGCTAATTCGGTCATGAGAGGTGTGAAGCCCTCCAGCCCTGAAAAAGGGTATATATACCCAGAGGATAGCCATTGAACTCAGAATCGAGAACTCTCAGAACTGCAGGAGGAGAGGTTTTGCTTGGGGGCTCACTCACTGGAAGAGTGGCATGTAATTTGACGAGATGAGACTCTGGGGAGCTGTTAAGAAGCTCCCTCCCCCTTTGAAAAACCTAGATGTTGGTGTTTCTCTCTCTGGTAACTATGTATGTAATGTCTTGGTCAGACAGAAGCCTGTCTGTTGATTTGTGTTTATTTACTCTGTTTATGTAATTTCTGCTTGTAATTTCTGTTTGTATGTGCTCAAAGTTCAGGGTGCTGACTCTTCCCCCTGAACTAAGTGAATGATAGATGTATGTTTAATTAAAGTGAGATTGTTAATTCCTTAAAACAGATCAAAGAACTTTTGCTAGTAGACCTCCTGTGTTTTGCTGTTATTAGCCTTACACAGCCACAGTAGCAGCAAGTAGCATTGTTATTACAGTCTTGAATTCAGACACCTGTTTGCATTCACGTGGAATAATCAGCAATGGATATGGATTCACTTGCCTCAAGGCTTTATTGTGTCTCCTACTTTATTCTCTCAAATTTTAGAGCAAGACCTAGCCTCTATTGTCTTTAGAGACTCAGTTTTATTCTAATATATTGATAACCTCCTACAAGCCTCACCTACTGCTGACATCTGCTAGAAGGACAGTCATCTCCTCCTCCGGCTCTACCATTGTGGATGCAAAGTCTCTAGATCAAAATTACAGTGATGCCAGCCTAATTTCGAGTATCTTGGTTTTGTATCTTGCTGGAAAGCATTCTATTTCTCAGAAATGCACATATGCAATTCAAGAGTGGCCAGTTCCCAAGAGAAAAAAAACAGGTGTCTGCCATTTTGGGAGCTACAGGATATTGCCATCAGTGGATCCCATCATTCCATGAGATTACTAAACCTCTTATTGCTCTAACTAAAGAACAAATTCCTGAACTTCTACATCTTGAACCTGAGCATCTCACTGCTGTCATGGAACTGAAGAAAGTACTCATGTCTGTTCTAGCTCTAGGGCTCCCAGACTATAGTAAGCCCTTCACTCTTTTTGTGCATGAATGAAGAGGGTGGCTTCTGGTGTTCTTACACAATCATTGGGACCCACAATGTACCCTATGGCTTTGTATTCAGCTAAACTGGACAGTGTAGCTGTGGGTGTTCCATCCTGCTTGCTGGCTGGTGCAGCCACTACCCTCCTAGTGGAGAAGGCTTCAGACTCTGCATTAGGAAATTCATTAACCATTCAGTGCCCTCATGATGTTGAGGCTTTGCTGTTGTGTCACTGCACTCAGGGCTTTTCTGATCAAAGACTTGCTAAATACAAAGTGGCTTTACTTGGAAGGGGGGTGGTTCTTAATAAAACTCTTCTAGACATAAAGGAATCACTCTGCCCTTATGGGTGTGGCTAACTTTCATTTTAATAGTACTCATTAATCTATGGCTTCTTTGGATCACAATGATGTTAGATGAACAAAGGTCCTATTATACTTTGGCTATGCTTCTAATGTTGCTCCCCAGTGCCTGCTGTAGTGACCTTACTCCAAATGCTGTCAGTGTTATTTGCTTTTAGAGCAAAGAGACTGAAGATTTCTTTTGTCTTCCATATCTGACAGAACCTATTTCCCCATCTTCCCCAGAATGGTTAAGGAAATAACTTGAAATTGTTTGCTATCTAGCAATCCCAACATTTCTACTGGTTGCTGTTATGACGTGGGTAAGATATAGGCCTCCCTTAGTATACATTTTGATGCTAATTGTGACTACAATGCCGCTGCTCTGTTCAGGTGTCTATCCTACTAACTGCAAGGCTAGGCAAAATGGAAGCCTTACCTGTAATCCTAACATGGCATGCTGAAAGCAGAGCGATGGATCTCTTTTTTGTTACCCTGGAAAGTCTTCTTCCCTTATTGAGGGAAGCACAGTCACTAGTGCTACTAAAACCTATTTGTAGAAGTGCAAGGTAGGGAGTGCATAACAGGTACCAAGTTTATTCCTTTTGGCAAATTGCCTTCTACAGATAAGTCCATTAAATCCATACCTAAGCCTACATGTAATCCTGGGTGGCAATATCCCCTTATTAAAGAGAACATTTATATACTTTCTTGGTCTTAACATAACCTCCAGCAATGAAACAAGCAGTGGCCTTCCTACAATGACTCTTAGACCTACAACTTGGAACTTTTCCTACCCATTGACCTTTTACAACCCGACTCCTGCTGAGCTTGCCTATTATAAATCTGCTAGTGAATCCCCTTATGATAATTTTACTAGTGATCCTACCAACTTAGCAATGGATTTTCCTATAACTATCAAGGGAGACAAAAATTCCCACTCTTCAATTTGCTTTTTTTGGAGGATGGGGAAGCCGTCTCTCTCCCAATTGGATTTTTGTGTTATTAGCATTACTGGTAGTTATTGGTTTAAGTGGTTTGGGAATTTACCATTGCTGTAAATGTTTTGTTGCTTGGGACAGGAATATTCCCAATTCAAGTAAGAGTGATATATTTCAAGACTTGACGCAATCCTATATGGTTCTTACCAAATACAGCTGGACTAGTGAAAGTCCCTCTATGATAGATGAAATAGATTTTGAGACTAAAACTTCAGAGCATATAGAGGCAGTTGACATCTGATATCCTCTAAGCCCTAAAATTCAAAAGGGAACTGGTGATATAGACTATATTGAAGGAACCAAGGAGGTGAAAACTATAGAAAAGCAAGAACCTTGTAGAATGGAGAAACCTCCTCCAGGAGGAGCTATTGAAGTTATTTGGTATTTTAATTCACTGTTATATTGGGCTGTTTTTCTTCTTATTTTTACTCCTTGATCTGGAAAGTAGCAGGATCCTGGCCTCCTCAAAATATAAGATAAATGATCTCTCCTTGGGGCATAAAGTGGCTACCTCCCTACTTAGGGAAAAGAGAAACTGACAATCAATGAGGAGTCTATTGCTGAACAAAATATTTTAAATGGTATCATACACATTTGTGCCTTTAAAAATGTTGGGGCTCTTATTTGTGCTCATGTCAGGCAAAGACTTCAGGAGCTCAATTCTATCCAAAGCCCAAATAGAACAGGAATAGAATAGGAACACTTCTGAGAAAGGAGCGTTTCCCTGGGCCAATTATGGCCATGGTTCCAATGCTCCATGTTTGATTGAGGATGCTTGCACATCCAAAAATGAATGGGTCCTAAATAATCATATTATTTATCATATAAATAACCATATGATATATTGGAATCATATATATTCCAATAATCATATTGGAATGCACAGCCAAATAGGCAATAAATTGCATCATGCCAAGGTTATTGGAATGTATGGGTGCTAGATTTTTCAATGTATCCATAGAAACTCACCTGAGCCTTGGGTGGTTGTTCCTGTTGAAGCAGGAGAAACTATGCCACAAGTAAAAGGCAAGAACATTTCATTCACCAGGCCATTTGCTCCTTTAGCCATGGCCAAGTGTGTCATTAATGACAGTTCCTAGAACACGACCCAATGGAATGTTCTTCTTTCTATGAGAATTAGACCTCTTTCTATGAGAATTTTTTTAAGGTGAAGTTTCACATATTGACCCATAACATTGTGACCTGAGCTAGTTTTAAAGCTAAGTTTCCTCCAGTGACTGTAGCTCGACCTATGCCAAATTTTACTCTTTGTGTAAACAAAAGACTGCAAATTCTGGAATAAATGTGGACAATTAGGTGAGGTGTAATTTTACTTTTAATATTCCTGAACCTAATAACGTTTCCTCTTTTGTATGTGCCCTGACAAGAACTTACAGGGCAACCACAATTCTTCTTTTGCAACAGTCACTTATAGTGGACACAACTTTATTAATGGAACTGTAAAAATTCCCAAGTTACCCTGGGGTTTAGTAAACCAGGTCAGTTTTTTGTCTGTGCTGATGTTGCTTCTTCTTTCCTCTCTTGCCCCCTTCCCTCCCAATAGTATGAGACTTGTAGGATAGCCTATTTAGTCCCACCAGTAATTGTGATAAATCATTCCATGGGATTTATAGGAATAAGAACAAACAGAAACATGGGAGCATGGTGGTATCATCAAAAGTGGAGCAGTTTGGGGGGAGATCACAACCCTATAGCAAAGTCTAGTGTAGGGTACCACTTCTTGTGGGCTCTCATTCCTAGTTTAGGTGTGACTGCAGTAATAGACTGTCAGAAACATATCTGCTGAACTGCAAAGTCTTGCTCAGGACACCTCTGCTGTTATTCAACAAACTACTGCAGCTATTGATTTTTTCCCTTTATGCTATTTTCTAATACTTTTTCCTCTCTTTGCTCCTTGGCTTCCCTTTACTAAGAAAAAGATGCTGACAAAGAAGTGTGCTTAGCACTAGTGATCTATGCTTGATGCAATCAGTTTCTTTTCTTATATTTTGTTCTTACTAATCTCTCCGTGAGTCTACTCTCCCTCTCCTTTTCCCAGTTATCTCTTGTTTTCTTATATTGAATATGCCAAACTCTTTGTGTGTATGTGTGTTCTATCCCCCTTAGACCAGTTTAGGTGAATATTAGGCTCAGGTGACACCAGCTCCCCTAGTCCTCTCCTTTTTGTTTGTATAGTCATCCAGACATGGCATCCAGATGTGAGATATTAAATTCCCCCTTTATCTTCTAGTGTATTCCTCTTTCCTCCCTTTTCTATCTTCTTTTAAGATCATCAAAACATTACACAACCACTCCCAAGACCTTTGGATTATCTAAATCCCTCTATGACCTTTAATGACATTATGTTTCTGAGGGGGACACTTGTTTCTTGTTCCGCTATTCTAATGTTAACATTTCTTCCTTGTATAGTCTCTTCCAATTGCTTCAACATATTTAACTTTTCAGTTTCTCTTGAAATGTTTTTGTTACAAAGTTTCTACTAAGCTCTGGGTTTTGTTTTTGGCAGTTTTTTTTTTCATTATGAATGCTTGAAAGTTCTTTTTCATAAAAGGTCAATTTTGCTGTGTTTTAATTTGCATTTCTCTAATTATTAATGATTTAGAGATTTTTTTCATGTGACTTGATCACTTGGATTTTTCTGTCTGAAAACTGCCTATTCATATTTTTTGACCATTTATCATTTGGGGAAGGGCCTTTATTTGTAATGATCTGACTCCATTCCCTATAATTCTATACATCTTATATTCTATATCTACATATTATATCTGATAGATCTCTTGTTATATCTAATAGATCTATGTAGCTATATAATAGATTTCCCCCCTCTCTCTATGCATGTATATCACATATATATGTATACATATATATAAATTCTATATATCTTAAAAATGAGAACTTTATCAGAGAAACTTGCTTCCAAGGTATTTTTCCTCACTTTCTTGCATTTTTTCTAATTTTAGCTCCATTGTTATTTGTGTAAAACTTTTTTTGATTTTATGCAATCCAAATTGTCCATTCTACCACCTATGAAACTATACTCTATGTTGTTTGGTCATAACCTCTTACTTTTCTGTATATCTGACAGGTAATTTCCTCCTTGCTCTACTAATTTATTTATGATACAACCCTTTATGTCTAAATCATGTCCAACATTTGGAGGTTGTTTTGGTAATACAGTGTGAGATTTTGGTTTCTACCTAGTTTCTGTCAGACTACTTTTCAGTTTTGCTAACAGTGTTTGTTAAATAATGAGTTTTTGCTCCAGTAGTTGGGATCTTTGGGTTTATCAAAGACTAAGTTACTGTATTAATTTATTTCTATATATTGAGTACCTAATCTGTTCCATTAATCAACTTTTCTGTTTCCTGTCTAGTACCAAATTGTTTTTATTATTACAGCTTTGTAGCATAGTTTGGGATCTAGTACTGTTAGGTCCTTTTTCTTACCATTCTTTTTCATCAATTCCTTTGATATTCTTGATATTTTGTTTCTCCAGATGAATTTTGTTAGTTTTTTTCTTTCTAGCTCTACAAAATAATTTTTGGATAGTTTGGCATGATGCTGAATAATTAAATTAATTTAGGTTGTGTTGCTATTTTTCTTCTATTGGTTTGTCCAGAGCAACTAATATTTCTCCAATTATTTAGATCTGCCTTTGTGTAAAGAGTGTTTTATAATTGTGTTCATATAGTTCTTGTGTGTGTGTGTGTGTGTGTGTGTGTGTGTGTGTGTATGTGTCTTGGCAAGCAGACTCCATTTATTTCTTTCTCATTGATTGTCAATTCACCTTTTTGATTTTTGATACTGATTTTTGGTTTTCTTCCTATTTTTAAAATCAAGTTAGGTAATGGCTTATCTACTTTATTTTTGTTGAAAAAAAAACCCAGCACCTAGCTTTATTAATTCAATTTTTTTTTGCTTTTAGTTTTGTTAATTTATCCTTTGATTTTTAAGATTTTATTTTGGTGTTAATTGGAGGTTTTTAATATGTTGCCTTTCTAGGTTTTTTAGTTGCCTGCCCAATTTGTTGATCTGCTTTCTCTCTTTTATTAATAAAAGTGTTTAGAGATATAAATTAAACCCGAAGTATTACTTTGACTGATTCTCACAAATTTTGGTATATTGTCTCATTGTTGTCATTTTTAATTAAATTAGTTCTTTGATTCATTCATTTTTTAGGAATTTATTTAGTTTCTAATTAATTTTTGATTTTTGCTTCAAAGGCCATTTATCATATATAATTTTATTGCATTGTGTTTGGTAATATATACATTTAATACTTCTGGTTTTCTATATCTTACTTGAATAAAGTTTTGCACCTGTTTTATTAAGCTGTTAATTCCCCTTCTAAGTCTTTCCTCGAGCATTCTAATTTATTTTCCAGTTCTTTCTTCTAGTGATCTTATTTTATTTATATTATTTTAAAACTTCTACTTCATTTTTTCCAGTAAATTTTCATTGACTTTTGACCAAGCTATGTTGTTCTTTCATACTTTACTTGTAGATATTTTTAGTTTTTTTCTGGTTTTATACCTTGGATATCTCTTGTTCTACAACAACTTTTCATAATAAATTCCTTTCCATTTTTATTCATTCTTCCAGGGGTACTAAATTGGGATTATGTGTTTGGACCAGGATCTGCACACCTCTGGAGGGAATGTCAAGACCTTTTTTGATCTTGATTTGAATTCTCTGGGGTCCTGCTGCTGCTTTCTCCATGAAGTCTAATTGTTTCCATCTTGGTCTGAGTTTCTGATGTTGGTTTTGGCAACACAACTACAAGTTTGACCCTGGCTGGAGCTCTAGTAGATTGCTACTAGCCTCAATTCTTGTCAACTAGCTGAAAGGCTCTACAATTCAGGATGATGGAGCTACAGAGTGCTCCTCTTTCTACTCCCTGAAAGGTATATAGCCTCACATCCTACAACACTCTTTACTATAATCTACATTCTAATTCTGGGGCCCCAACCCTGCTCTGGGATCAGAGCAACCGATCTGCCATCTGGCTATTCTTCCTGCTCCCTACACAGCACACAGCATCAGGCTCTGTCCACATAGTGATCCTGTTCCTTGCTATGGGCCCCAACCTCAGTCCAAGCTGGATCCCAGCCAAGGCTCTGAAGCCAAAGAAACAAGGCTGCTATCTCCCTTCTGTTTCTGGGTTGTTTTTTTGTTTTTTGTTTTTTTTGGTGCAGGACACAGCCTCAAGGTCTCATCCCTGCTGAATCCCAGACTGTTCTTTGATGTTTTGCAAACTTCAGAGAATTCAGAGAGTCTCAATCTGGGGACTTTCAATACTTCTAGCATGCCCTAAGTGTTATGTTCTAGCTTGAAGTCCTCTAGTATGGTTGTCCTGTAATTGCTGCCTTCAGCCCCATTACTGGAGGAGCTGAGCACCTGAGGATCGGAAACACAAGTTTATTAGTCATAACTCAGGAAGACAGAATGTATGTTGCTTCCTGTGCTCAAATCAGTCCCATTGGAGAAGTATGTGAGTGATGGCCAGGACATGAAATAAGAGGGGTGCACTCTGGTCTTCGGCTCCTAGGCAGCCACAGCTGGGCTTTATGGGCTAGTGTAGGGGGAAGGATTACTACATACTAACCAACTAGTCATCAAGGGAAGAATGTTCTCAGACTATGTGCAGGGAATTTTAAATGCCCCACAAAAAGAAAGTCAGATGGGCAAATGGCAGCACACATGGTTCTCTCTGCTTTAGGCAAACATTCATGGTTTTACAGGAGTGTGTCAAACTCAACTAGATACTGGCCATACATAGACTTAGAAAAACCACATATTAACATTATCTATGCTCTTTCTTTGTTAAATATTTCCCAATTACATTTTAATCTGGTTCGGGCTGCACTCAGTATTGTGGACAACATGGGACAAGTGTTTGACACCTCTACTTTCCAGACAGGGTGGAAACTACCATTGTGAAATACAAATAGAAGAAAAATAAAAAATCAAGGGGACAATCAAAAGGGACTTCATAAGGATGGACTGTTTATATTCTTATGGAGAGGATGATAAAAGGGTTCCTTTGGAATATTAATGTCATAAAGGGTCATGGAGGTAGTCAAATGAGGCAGAAGGCCTGTAAATTCTTTTTTTACATTTTGATATGCTAAGAGAAGAAAGAAGGAGAAAAGGATACATTAGAGGAAAAATGGGAGAAAGAATGGAGGTACTTATTGTCTCACACAATGTGGGTGTGCGAGTAGAAGTATATATAAGGTATCAAATGTAGCAGACGAGGTCAAGAAGGATGAGCATTAAGAACAGACCATTAGAAAGTCAATAAATCATGCCGACTGGGTCCCCTATAAATTTGTGTCACCTAATCTCAGCTAGGCTTTCACTGCAGCAAAGCAATCCTTCTATTTCTCCCTAATTATTGATCTATTCCACTTACCACAGTAACTATTCAAATCCTCCCCTTTCTCCAAGTAACTCAAAGAATGTCTGTCTCCCCCAATAACTCATCTGAGGGCCTTATCTCATACTTCACTCTCAAAAGTGAAGTCATTTACTCAGAGCTTCCCCTTATCTCTCATACCTCTGACATCATCCTTCTACTGTCTCCTTCCTCCTTCATCTCTGTCTCACAAGAAGTGGGTCTTCTTCTCCATGGCCAGTTCCTCTACGTATACCTTTGATCTCATAGCCTCAAGGCTTATTCACAGATAACCTTCACTAAATATCCCTTCTTAATTATTTTTTTCTAGTTTATTTAAAAAAAACATTTAAAAAATTCTGCCTCAGTTGTTTCCTAGCTGCACGGCCCCTGACCACCTCACTTAACCTCTGATTGATTCCGTTTCCTCATCAGTAAAAGGCGGATAATAATAGCCTCTATGTTCCAGAGGAGTTGTGAGGATAAAACCAGATAATATCTGTAAAGTTCTTTTCAAACCTTAAAGTGCTATGTAAACGCTGTTATTACGTAGTAACACTTTGTGAATATGTGTATATAGTCCATATGACACTTGGGAGATTCTCCTCTCTCTCCAGCTGCTCCTTCATTGTTACTGTTACTCATGCCTTGCCCCCGCCTCCAACATGAGTTATGCTCTCAGCCTTTTATGACTCGAATTCAGGGAGTTTCAAATTCTGTCTTTGCTGCCTGCTAGCTGTAGGACCCCGGACACTTCACCTCGCCTCTTCCAGCTTCAGTTTCTTCATGTATAAAATGTGGATGGCGACAATCCTTACCTCCCCGGGCTGATGTGATACTCCAGTAAAATACATAACTCACTACTGAGCGCACCGTACACAAACGTTAGCTATTTCTCTTATTGATTCTTCTCCCCCCGCCCCCTCCCCGTTATTTCCAGCGCTTAGCATAAGAACTGGGACACAGTGGGATCTTAATAAATGCCATAGAATAAGAAAGCTGGGTTGGATGACCTTTCTGGAGGACCCTGCAGCTCCGAACGATCCCCCTGACTTTCGCCGCCAGTTACACCCTGCGCTCCGCTGACCAGATCCCCACGCCCGGGTCTCGGGGCGCTCTCCCCGGATGAGCACCACACTCGGGTGCAGTTTCCAGCAGGTGGGCGTGGCTAGGAGGCTGCGGGGCCGGATGAGGAGGGAAGAGAGGGAAGGGAGGAGGGAGGAGGGGGGAGGAGGATGTAGGGGCGGGGCGTGCGGGCTCCTCTTCCCTCTGGTCACCTGGCTGCACCCCGGCATTAGTGCGCGAGCTAGCGAGCGTGCGAGGCCATGGCAGACGACGGGGTTCCGCGCGCGCGCCCGGCCGCCTCCCAGGGCCTCACGGGGCCTCCAGTGCTGGCGTTGCTGTTGCTGCTGCTCTGTGGCCCCGTCCTAGGAGAACTGCGCGCTCCGCCGGAAAAGATTGGTAGGAGAGCCGGGCATGCCGAGGGAGGGAGGGAGGGAGCAAAGGAGGGGTGCGTGCCTACCCCCCCAGCCCCCACTCGCGTTCACAGCGCAGCTCTCTTTTGCACACCCTTTGTCCCGAGCTGGAAGGGGTAAGGCCCGCGCCGGGGCACAGTGATTTCAGCGCTAGCTGCAAAAAAAAAAAAAAAAAAAAATTAAAAAGGATAGATATTAGAGCCTGCCACTAAAGACTCTCTGATCCGGCATGGGCTGGGAATATAGATGGGGAAACTGAGGCCAGGAACGGGAAAGCCACTTGCACCCAGACCAGCCAAACTAGTTCGTAGCTGAGTCGGGATTAGCTCCGATTCTAGGGGCAGCCGTGAAATAGGGGAAGGATCGCCGGTCTGCAAGCCAGAAGATGGGGGTCTGACTCTCAGCCCTACCGGTTGTACGATCTTAGGCAAAAATTGCTCCATCGTGCAGGGCCTCAGTTTTCCTTCTCTGTCTAATGGGCCAGGTAGGCAGAGGAGATGAAACCAGAAGAGTGGTGGAGTGGCGTATTTTAACATTATCTCTTTTTATTTTTAAATTTGCGTCCGCCTTGTTATTTCGTTGGTGGAGGAGACTCCTCCTACCAATGCTGAAAGGCTACTTTCAGCTCTGACATTTTGTTACTGTACATACAGTGTTCTTTTCTACTTGACTGTGCCGGGTGAGGTCGGTGCTGGATGGTGGGGCCGACTAAACAGGAGGGAGGCTTTTGTGATCCCAGGTTTGGAGCTGAAACAGACCTTAGAGGCCATGGAATCCTGGCTCATTCATTCCTGGGCCTCCACTTCCTAATCTGTAGAGCAGCAGGGCAGTTCCAGATGATTTCTTGACATCCAGCTCGAAATCCTAGATGCTTATTCCCCTCCCCACTTTACAGAATGAGAACCAGACTTTTCAGGGTAAAGAAATGCAGTCTAGGAATATGAGTGAGCAGGGAAGGAGAATAGGTCCTAGATGACAGGTAAGGCTACCCAGACCCGTAGACTCCTTTAGCATCCTGAATAGGGAGCAAAGAGAGGGCTTTGTGAAGGCCCATAAGGGTGGCCTCTTCTGCAAGCAAACCTGATAATAACTCATGTTTGTACAATGCCTTCTTTCCTTGCAAGATTCCCCTTGGAGTAGGGCATGCAAGCATTGACTTGCTCATTTTGCAGGTGAGGATGAGTGAGGCTTAGCCACAGGCAGACTTGACCACAGTGAGAAGGGTGGGGAGTTTTAGAGCTGGTGTTGGAATATAGGTCTTCTGACTGCGGGTTGGATAATTTTTTTCCCTTTTACTACACTAGACTGCCTCTCTTGATGGCTCCAAACTCAACCATTTGTAGAGAGCTCATGGGGGTTGGAGAAGCACAGAAGTAGGTCACTTGCTTTGTATCTTGGACCTCAGAAGCCCTTTCCTCAGCTCTTTGGAGTAAACTGCCAGCCAGGAGCACAGATTGTTCTTTGGATACTCTTATGTATTGGTGATGAGAATTGCATAGATCAAAAATAACACATAAGTAATTATTTAGATACAGAAGAGAATAAGTGAGTCCGGAGGCTATTTCTTCCTGGTTTCTGGTGGTAACAAAGGCCTTTTAGACTTTTGGGGGGCCAGGTATATAGCTGCTACAGAGATGAAATGAAGAGTTGTGAAGTGAGTGGCATATTTTAATAATCACTCCTTTTTGCATCATATTCGTTATTTCTTTGGTATAGATAACGCACCCTACAGATGCAGAACCACACTTATTTGCATTTTATTGTTTAAGAGGGTAGACTGAGGCACTGAAAGGTTAAGTAATTTGCCCAGGGTCAGAAAGGAAACATGGTATTAGAGAAATACAGAGCCCTGTTAGAGAGCCACTGAGTCAGAAAGACTTCCGTGTCTCTCTTCTGATAAATAATCCCTTAATATGCATCCCCCCAAAAAAGTTCTTCATGGCACTTAGGTGTTTATTTTATGGTAAGTCAGGTTGAATTTGTTGCCTTGAAGGCCTCTGGGACCAGTTGGCTAGCCTTGTCCTGACTCTATTCTAACCTGAATCCTTCAGTTGCCTTAGATAAGTCTGTTTTTGTCTTAGGTCAAATTACCTTACTGGTTACCTCTCCTGCCTCTTGTTTGAAATGGTATACTGTGCAGTCATTAACATATGTATGTCTCTGTCCTTCCATAAAATCCTTCAGTGTCTTATCACAGTGGGAGTATAACTCCAGTTTCCCTGTGGGCTATGTTAGCAGATTCTGTCAGGACCTCCCAAGCTGGAAGAGCTTGACTATGGAGCTCAGAGATGGACTGACTGTCTGTATAAAATGTCTGTTGTTTGAGGACCAAACTGGCTAAGACGAGAGAAACTTATCACTGGAACAAAATGTGTTATATTCTATCACACATTCAAGGCCGTGCAGTCAATGAAGGCCTCATCTGCCAAAGTTGTATACGGTACCAGATAGTGCATCATGTATTCTTTTCTCATGGCCTGGGCTCAGGGAGAGGTTTGACAAGTGCTAATATTGTTGCTAAATCAGCTTGTATTTGACTAATATCAATTGGCACATCTCTGCTTTTGTACGGGGTGGAGCATTTTGGTTAAAAGTCTCAGTTATTGTTCTTCCCCTATCCTTGGTCACAAGGTTTGAAAATTACACAATCCCACGTGTATAGTCTATATCACATTGCAGGGAGGGGAAGAAAATTTAGAACTCAAAATCTTACAGAAGTGAATGTTGAAAACTGAAGCAAATAAATAAATTTTTTAAAAAAACAAAATCACACAGTCCCTTCTTCCTACTCTCATACTTCTTAAGAATTTTGCCCTGTGGTTCATCAGAGGCTTTGAACCTCTGATGGTAGGTGAATACAATTTGACTTATCACAAAATAAATCTCTTTGTACTGTGGATGGTGGGATTTTCTATTTTTTTTTTGGAGTCACTCTTTTATTTTTTTTCTTTAAATTTAATTTATTTAATATATTTAGTTTTCAGCATTGATTTTCACAAGAGTTTGAATTACAAATTTTCTCCCCATTTCTACCCTCCCCCCCACTCCAAGATGGCGTATATTCTGGTTGCCCTGTTCCCCAGTCAGCCCTCCCTTCTGTCACCCCACTCCCCTCCCATCCCTTTTTCCTTTCCTTTCTTGTAGGGCAAGATAAATTTCTATGCCCCATTGCCTGTGTATCTTATTTTCTAGTTGCATGCAAAAACTTTTTTTTTGTTGTTTTTGAACATCTGTTTTTAAAACTTTGAGTTCCAAATTCTCTCCCCTCTTCCCTTCCCATCCACCCTCCCTAAGAAGTCAAGCAATTCAACATAGGCCACATGCATATCATTATGTATAATAACCCTTCCACAATACTCATGTTGTGAAAGACTAACTATATTTTGCTCCTTCCTAACCTATCCCCCTTTATCCAATTTTCTCCCTTGACCCTGTCCCTTTTTGAAAATGTTTGTTTTTGATTACCTCCTCCCTCATCTGCCCTCCCTTCTATCATTCCCCCTTTTTTATCTTCTTCCTTCTTCTTTCCTGTGGGGTAAGATACCCAATTGAGTGTATATGGTATTCCCTCCTCAGGTCAAATCTGATGAGAGCAAGATTCACTCATTCCCCCTCACCTGCCTTCTCTTCCCTTCCTGCAGAACTGCTTTTTCTTGCCACTTTTATGCAAGATAATTTACCCCATTCTATCTCTCCCTTTCTCCCTCTCTCAGTATATTCCTCTTTCATCCCTTAATTTGATTTTGTTTCTTTTAGATATCATCCCATCATCTTCAGCTCACCCTGTGCCCTCTCTCTCTCTATATACATATACACACATACATATATATACATATACATCCACATATATACACATACATACATACACACATATATATATATATATGCATATTCCCTTTAGCTAGCCTAATCCTGAGGTCTCATGAATCATACACATCATCTTTCCATGTAGGAATGTAAACAAAACAGTTCAACTTTAGCAAGTCCCTTGCGATTTCTTTTTCTTGATTACCTTTTCATGTGTCTCTTGATTCTTGTGTTTGAAAGTCAAATTTTCTATTCAGCTCTGGTCTTTTCACTGAGAAAGCTTGAAAGTCCTCTATTTTATTGAAAGTCCATATTTTGCCTTGGAGCATGATACTCAGTTTTGCTGGGTAGGTGATTCTTGGTTTTAATCCTAGCTCCATTGACCTCCGGAATATCGTATTCCAAGCCCTTCGATCTCTTAATGTAGAAGCTGCTAGATCTTGGGTTATTCTGATTGGGTTTCCACAATACTCAAATTGTTTCTTTCTGGCTGCTTGCAGTATTTTCTCCTTGATCTGGGAGCTCTGGAATTTGGCGACAATATTCCTAGGAGATTTCTTTTTGGGATCTATTTGAGGAGGCGTTTGGTGGATTCTTTCAATTTCTATTTTGCCCTGTGGCTCTAGAATATCAGGGCAGTTCTCCTTGATAATTTCTTGAAAGTTGATATCTAGGGTCTTTTATTGATCATGGCTTTCAGGTAGTCCAATAATTTTTAAATTATCTCTCCTGGATCTATTTTCCAGGTCAGTGGTTTTTCCAATGAGATATTTCACATTGTCTTCCACTTTTTTTCATTCCTTCGGTTCTGTACATATAAAAAGTAATATTTTAAATTTTGTTTCACTTAACAAACATTTATTTTCTCCCCTTCCTATCTTTCCCTTCCTCTTCCCATTGGAAAAAGAAAAACAAACGCATGTAACAAATATGCCTAGTCAAATTCCCACACTGGGCATTTCCAGAAGTGTTATTCTTCATATTTAGTCCATTACCTTTCTGTCAGGATGAGATTTGTCATTACTGGTCATCTGGAATTGGGGTTGACCATTGTTTTGATTAGAGTTCTTAAATCTTTCAAATTGTTATTGTTATAGTTTAAATTGTTCTTCTGGTTCTGTTCATTTCACTTTGTATCAGTTTCTAAAGTCTTCTCAGGTTTCTCTGAAACCCTTCCTTTCATTATTTCCTATGGCACCATAATATTCAATTCTATTTATATGCCATAATTTGTTTAGCCATTTCTCAGTTAATGGGCAACCCTCTTATTTCCAGTTCTTTGCCATGAGACAAAGAGCTGTCATAAATATTTGTGTACAAAATATTTTGCACAAAATAAATATAACAAAATACAAAGTAAATATAAGAGCAGAACTTTTCCTTTGTAATAAGTAATATTAAAAAGTGCTGTGTATTGTACTTTCCTGCAAATACCACTTTCCTAAGCCTATCTTGCTTATCTATAGTCTAGAATTCATAGGATCATATATTTCGAGCTAGATGAAACCTTAGAGTTTTGCCTTGTCCAACTCCTTCATTTTATAGATAAGAAAAATTAAAACTGATAATTAAATAATTTGCTGATGGTCATAGTAGCAGAACCATGTTGTAAGGAGACCTTTGACTGCAACACTATTGGTTTTCTTATTTCCCTCCTGCTACCTGCCTTGGTTGCCAATACCCATATCTCCTTACTGGTATCAGTTTCAAGAGTCTCTGTGGCCCCCATCTTTCTTTCCCCTTAGTTCCAGTTAATAATAACAGAAATGTTGCTGACACTTTAAAGTTTATGAAGTGCTTTGCCTTTCTTTTCACCTGTCATAACCCATGAGATGAATAGTATGAGTATTATTTTTTGGCACTTAGCCCAATGCTCAGCCCATAGTTGCTTAATAAATGTTGGCTGTATTGAATTTTTACTGGTGAGGAAAACAAAATTCATCTTAAGTGATTTGCCCAAGGTCACACAGCTTGTAAATGATAGACCTGGACATCACAACTGGGTCTCCTAACCCAGATCCACTGTTTAGTGAGACAACTAGAGAGGTCTCACCTGCATCTGAGTGAAAACTCTAAGAGAGGCAGTGTGGCATAATGGAGAGACAACCTGCTCCAGCATTACGAAGAGCTGGATTCAGGCCCTGCCTCTGGCACCTTCCTGCTGTGTGACCTTGGCAAGTTCTTTAACTTCTCAGGACCCCAGGCTGCTTTCTTTAAGACAAGGAGTTGATGAAGACTTGCCCATCTCTATTGGCAGAAGGGATTTCCTCAAGCTGAGGAAACTTGACAAAAAATATAAAAGTATAAAAATATATAAATTATAAAATTCCAAGTCTGATCAAAAACAGTAATAACAACAGAAAACTTGAAAACAGAAAGAAAAACCACCTGCTAACCTTGATTTCAGGAAGGAATATAATTCTCTCATTACTTTTTTTTTTCCCTCCAGCTGTTATTGGAGCTGGAATTGGTGGCACTGCAGCGTCGTACTACCTACGCCAGAAATTTGGGAAAGAAGTGAAGATTCATGTGTTTGAGAAAGGAAAGGTTGGAGGCCGTCTGGCTACTCTTGACGTGAAAGGGCGAGGCTACGAGTCCGGAGGTTCTATCATACATCCCCTAAATCTGCACATGAAGCGCTTTGTCAAGGAATTGGGTACGTAGGGTTTTCTGCTCTTAGAGTAGGATGATGTCGTCTGGTGATAGAACTGGAACTCCAGCATTATTAAGATTTGTCTTTCTTTCCTTTTTTTTTTCCAAGAGAAATTAGTTGGGAAAAAACCATTCCATCATCTTTCCCTTTTCTGTAACAGCCCAAGGTAATGCCTTGGGAAACATGTTGATGCTATTTCAAATAGTGGTGGTGGGGAAAGTGTTCTGTTAACTTAAGTCTATTTCTGAGTGATTGAGAGCTGCCACAGGGGAAGTACCGTGGTGGCCCTCAAGGGTGTGTTCATTAGCCACTGACTCTGCATCTCTTAAAATCATGATACTGCAAAATGGGAAACTCCCTTCTTTCCTGATGGAGAAGTATCAGAGAAGGAAAGGGATTTGTAAAAGGTCATGCAGCTGGTTAGTGGCAGAGGCGTTTTTAGTGCCAGCCCACTCTAGACCATCGGTCTTGTGACTCCACATAGTGTTCATTCCACTATAATAATAATAATAGTAACAATAGCAGTAATCATAATATAATAAAATTATGACATATAAATATACATTACTATTACTAATTATTGCATATAATTATTAATAATTAATTATAGTAATTAATGAGGATGATGATGATGATGCCCAGGATAGGGACATCTGTGATTTCATGGGCGTAGAGGACTCCCAAGTGAGGAAACATCATCTAGCAGTGTAGGTCACCAATTTCTCTGCAATTTATAGTGTTACATGGCTTTTCAGAGTGCTGAGAGATTAAGGAATTTGCCCCCGGCCACATGTTAGAGACGGCACTTGAACCCAGGTCTTGGGGCTTCATGGAAGAATAATTGCTAGCATTTAAATGCCACTTTAAAGTTTTCAAGATGCTTTATAGATATTAATCTCACTTGATCCTCCCAATTACCTTGTGGGTGCTATTTTACCAATAAGGAAACTGAGGCAGAGAGAGATTAAGTGTCTTACCGCAGGGTCAAACAGCTAATAAATGTCTGAGGCAGGATTCAAATTCAGGATTTTCTGGCTTTTCTTCAGCACTGTTAGCCTTCCTATTCGAAGGTGCAAGATTTGGTAGGCAGGGCTGGGAATTGAGAGAGCTGCCCGGGGAGAGAAGAGGATTTAGGGGTGCAGGTTCAAAGTTGGAAAGTTTTGTATTATGCCTGGTCTTCATTCAGTTATCCAGAATATTCAGTTACACAGAATAAACTGATTCCCATGCTGATTTTCATTCTGAAAAATTCTGTTGTGACTCACTGATTTCAGACCTTGCCAAAGGTCATACTGATGGTAAGGAGAGGACCTAAGATTTGAACCTAGGACCGCTGCCTCCAGAACTACTGCTGTTTTTACCTACATCATGCTGGTTGGCTCTAGACCTGAACAAAATGGCACATCGCCCGGTTATGAAATATCAAATAGCCGATGTTCTAATCAGAGAGTAGATACACATGTAAATTCAGTTAAACATTGATAGAAAAAAATTTCAGGGAGGTTAGTGTCTTAGACCTACCATGCTGGCTACATTTTGGGCAAATATTTACAACAGAGTTAATATTGAAACCTAAGAGAGCATCCGTTTAAATAATTCAAACCCAAATATGCCTGCTAAGCCTTTGGCTTTCAGTAAACTGCTTTATTTCCTGGACTTTTCCTTTCCTTTCTCTGGATATAAGCTAATAGCAATCAAGAAGCTTGAAGGGACTTTAGTGATCATCAAGCTTAACCCTGACCTTTTGCTGATAAAGAAACTGAGACCTGTAGAGGCCATATGACTTACCCGAGGTCACACATACAAGCATTGGCAGAGCCAGGATTTCAGCCTCTAAGGTCCCTTCGAACGTTTGCATTTCTTGGTTTTGTGATTCAGTGGACCCTACCACTCTCAGATGGCATCTGGAGTTTTTGCAGTCAGTTCTCAATGCCCGTGTTAGGAAGAACATTGACTAACTGGAGCATATCCAGAGGAGGGGGGCTCGCCCCCTGAAGGACTACCAGCTGTATCATAGGAGGGAATGCTTGAACAACTTAGAAATGTTGAGCCTGGAGGATCCTGAAGGGGGTCATGATAGTGTATCTTTCATAAGATATTTATTTGAAGGACTCTCATCTGGAAGAGAGATAGAATGACACTCTGGCTCCAGAGAGCAAAATTGGGATCAATAAGCAGAAATATCGGGGAGTACTTGATACTTGAGGCAGCTGGGTGGTACAGTGGATAGAGTTCTGGGCTTGGAGTCAGGAAGACCTGAGTTCAGATTTGGTCTTACACACTTACTAGTTGTATGTCCCTTGTCAAGTTACTTAATTCTGTTTGCCTCAGTTTCCTCATCTGTAAGATGAGCTGGGGAAGGAAATGGCCAACCACTCCATTATCTTTGCCAAGAAAATCCCAAATAGGGTCATGAAGAGTCAGACATGACTGAAATAACTCAGCAACCACAAACCAAAACCAGGGAGTAAAAGTTCAATAAAAGAAACACACACATATGTGTGTATATATACATGTATATACACACACATATGTATGTGTATATATGTACACATATGTATGTGTGTACGTATACACACACAGGGCAGCTAGGTGGCTTATGGGATATAGCACTAGGCCTGGTGTCAGGAAGACCTGAGATCAAATCCAGCCTAAGACATGTACTAGCTGTGTGACCCTAGGCAAATCACTTAACTTCTTTGCCTTAATCCGCTGGAGAAGGAAATGACAAATCACTCCAGTATCTTTGCCAAGAAAACCCTTTATGGGGTCATGAAGAGTCAGAATTGACTGAATAGCAATAACAAATGGACATATGGATGTATACACATGCGTATGTATATACATGTGTATATTTATATGTATATATTTATATGCGTATGTACACACATACGCATATAAAGACAATTAGAATGGAAGCAGGGTATGTCACAAAGAGTGTGCCTAAGGTTTTCTTGTAGATTGTGTAATCTAGCTTCAGAGTTGGCAGGAACTTTAGAAATTATCTTGGCCAACCCTCTCATTTTATGGGTGAAGATGCCAAGGTCCAGAGCAGGTAAGGTGATTTGTCTTCAGTCACATTAGTGGCAGAGCCAGGGCTAAGAAATGCAGTTTTCTGACTCCCAAGCCATTGATCCGAAAAGCAAGTTTCTGTTAGGAGGCCTCCTCTCCCTTCTTCATCCTGCACAGACACAGACACACACATGCATCCTCTCTCTACTTTTCTTTCTCTCTGTCTCTCTGTTCCCACCCCCCTTTTCCTTTCCTCCTTCCCTCCCTTTCTCTCTTCCCCCCTTTTTGCAGCCTATACATATATGTATGTGCATGTACATATCACAGTCTCAGTCTGGTCAGCCTGGGTGAGGTGGCAGTAAACAGAAGCCAAAGTATGAATGACAGAAATGCATATTAGGGGAAACGGAATCATAGTTAAAACATGAGATGAGGATCCATGCAGGAATCAAGGGGAAAAGAAATGGAATATTGAAGGGAATTTTAAAAAAAGGATTCTGTTTATGTTCAGATTCTGCATATTAAGGATGCAGTTGGGGAAGCAGGGGTCCCTCCCAATTCTAAGATTCCCTGAATATTAGTCCCTGGCATATAGTAAGTATATGTGTTTATATACGTGTGTGTATGTGTATATATATATATATATATATACACACACACACACACACACATATATATATGTATATATATATATATATATATATGTGTATATATGTAATATGCTAGTAGATTGCTTGAATTAGCTCTTCCTATTTGAAATCCCTGCTTAGCTCCTGAACTGAAAGTCTGAGTTTCTACAGTTAGCTTCTAGATATGGGAAGGGTTTTTTTCTGATAGATTTCCCTTTCTAAAAATTGTCTTGTTGATGCTCCTTTTTTCCTTATGATACTGACACTTCCCAATCTTCCTAATAACTCCCCCTTCTTCAGTAGAATCTTCCATAACAAACAAAGGTAGTTGAGCAAAACAAATCAATACATTGGTCATGTTTGAAAATGGATGCCTCATTCTGCTTCCATTTGGAATCTGAGAAACATCAGTCCTCTCAGGTTGTGGTTAGTCACTGCATTGACCAGAGTTTTGGAGCTTTTCAGTGTTTTTTCTTTATAAGTATTGTGGCTTTTGGGCAGCTAGGTGGCTCAGTGGATAAAGTGCTGGGCCTGGAGTTAGGAAGACTCTTCTTCTTGAGTTCAAATCTGGCATCAGATACTTACTAGATTTGTGACCCTGGCCAAGTCACTTAATCCTGTTTGCCTCAGTTTCCTCATCTGTAAAATGAGCTGGAGAAGGAAATGACAAACTGCTCCAGTATCTTTGCCAAGAAAACCCCAAATGGGGTCATGAAGAATCAGATATGACTGAATGACAACAGCAACATCGTGGTAATTATATACATTGTCCTCTTGGTCCTGCTTATTTTGTCCTACTATCAATTCATGCAAAGTATTGTATTAGACTACTTCTTAAGGTGATATCCAAGATGCACATGCTTTCCCTTTCTGTTTTTGCAGATCTCCCTACTGTTCAGTGTGTTGATGGCCTCATGGGTATTCATAATGGAGAGCATCTTGTGTTTGAAGAGAGCAGTTGGTTCATCATTAACATGATCAAGCTTGTCTGGCACTATGGATTTCAGTTTCTCCGGATGCATATGTGGATGGAAGATATCTTTGACAAGTTTATGAGGTAATTGTTTTATCATAATTTTTTTTTAACTTTCTGGACTTTAGGAATTCCAGTTATGGGATTTTGCTTCCCAGATTTCCCAGTGACTGTGTAGTATTGTCATGAAAATTGTAGGGACCACTGGAGAGATTTTCCCCATTCACAAAGTGGAGGGGGATCGTTCCAGTTGGAGAAATGTTCTTGAGGAATGTGGCAATGCTTGTTAAAGCCAGGCTAGCAGGGGTAGAAGGTATTCAGACTTTCTAGACTTGCCCATATTAGGCCATGTCACCATGACAGGTTAGCAGCTTATCAGTTAGCAACAACAGCAACTTGAAGAGTGACTTGCTTTTCATACCACTTAAAAGCTCACAGGAGGCTTTCTTCACCACAACCCTTTGAGGTAGGAGATCTCGTCATCATTACCCTCATTTCAGGGAGAGAAGTGAAGTGATTACCCAGAGCCACACAGCAAGGATCAAATCTGAATTGGAACTCAGGTATCCTAATTCCCAGGTCAAATGCTCTTTTTGCAATACCAGGCTGCCTCTTTATGGGTCTTATATAGTTATTTAGCTCTCATATTTACCTACAGCCTAATTTTCTTTCAAGACAGCCTAATTTGAGGTGGGATTAGGATTAGGAATAAATTTAGGGTTAGGGATGGGTCGGGGAGTATGTGCTTATTGGAATGACTAATTTCAACTTTGTGGAGAAGGAAGCATGTGTATACAAGATGGTGGCAGGAGTAATAATTTATTACCACGATTGCCCTGCCAAGTGAACAAAGTGCCAAAATATCAAATTACGTGCCATGTCACATAATCCACTCCTTAGCTCCACTGGGATAAACATGTCGTTATTTCTTCAGCCTTCTGATAAGTTTCACAGATTTCTTTCTTCCTCAAACCTTAATTTATGGGTTTATGAAATTTTCCTTTTTTGGTATTTCTTTGGAGTCCGTGATGTGTCACCATAGTGATTTTCTTCTGAAAGATCTGCCAGGGCCACTGAAGACATTAATTAGAAGGAGCAAATGTTTGTGAATCGGTCATCAACCCAGAGACAAAGTTCTCCTTTTAAAAGTCAGTAGGTAACTTGTTCCTACAGGCCCCATGAGCCAGGCTGATTGGGCTGGGCTGTTGTACAGGTACCTTGTCTCTGGGGGTTTTTCAGCAAGTAAGGAATTGCTCGTTTGAGTAACAGAGGAGGAACCTCTCTTGGGCCAATTGTAGCAGTGAATAAGCCTTAAACAAGAACTAGCAACCAGCAACAGATGAGTCTCAGAGTTTTGGAAATTGTGTTTTGATTTAATTTAGTTAAGCAGCATACCTTTATGCAGTATCTGCTGTATGCTAGGTACTGTAGACGCAAAGAAGAATGAGTCTTGGCTCCCCAGGAGGCTTACAGTAAACTGTCTTAGTCCCCAAACT
The DNA here is from genome assembly GCF_011100635.1 of Trichosurus vulpecula. NCBI lineage: Eukaryota > Metazoa > Chordata > Mammalia > Diprotodontia > Phalangeridae > Trichosurus > Trichosurus vulpecula. Next base: position 314,636,827 of record NC_050575.1, read on the forward strand.
TTTTGGAGTTGTGACCATCTCATCTCCTTCACTGTTTGATTACATGACAAAATAAATGTATCTTCTTTTTTTGGAGGCAGCTGGGGTTAAGTGACTTGCCCAGGGTCACACAGCTAGTAAGTGTCTAAAGTTAGATTTGAACTCAGGTCCTCCTTTCTTCACCACCTCGCTGCTTGTATGTATCTATTTGCATGTTGTTTCCTTCATTAGAATATAAGATCCCTGAAGGCAGCTACTTTTAGCTTTTCTTTGTGTACCTAACACTTAGCACAGTGCCTAGCACATAGTAAATGCTTAATAAGTGTTTGTTGATTGGTTGAAAAGTACCATGTGATATATTTTTATTATTGAAGCAAATCAGAATTTTCTTTTCAAAATTCATAGTACCTCCTGGAATATTTGGGGAAGTCCCAGATTAAGACAAAGCTAGGGCTGGGAATTACCAAGTGGCTCTGGAGCTGGAGCGCTTGATTTACCTGTGTTTCGTCGCATCATAATTCTTGCCAGATCTGAATATCATATGATTGCAAGATGTTTTCATCAGTGTTCAGTTTCTTTGAGCAGCACAGACTCCTAAGGCTTTGCTCACATTTTTTACATGGGGGTGGTGGAGGTGGTGGCGGGGATAGAGGTAGAAGGTTTCGCCCAAGAAAAAGCCCTTTGGCTTCCCTTGAAACTGGCCTGGAGAATCCATTTTCCTTCAGGGTATCTTGCTACCTCATTGGTAGTCATTAGTGTTAAAAATTCATTTACACAATGCTAGAATGTATTGGGCAAAATACCGCGGAGTGGCTTCCGGTGACTTATTAACAAAGTCAGCAGGGAAGACTAGTGTACGACAAGCAGCCCTGGGGTGACTCATTTTTGGGGAAAAGTCTGGTGTTAGCTGACTGGTTTCCCAGGCCATCCATAGGCTGGCCCACTCTTCTCTTTCTTTGCTCCTCACTGTTGGTCATTTTTCCACTGCAATTCTATTGGGCCTTTCACCCTTTTCAAAGTACCCAAATCCCACCTCTTTCATGAAATCTTTTTCTACAGCACTTGGCTATCTCTCTCTCTCTTTCTCTCTCCCTCCTCTCTCTCTCTTTCTCTCTCTCCCCCTCTCCCTCTTCCTCCTCCCCTCTCATTCTCCTCTCCCTCCCTTTATCTCCTCCTCCTCCCTTTCCCTCTGCCTTCTCTTTTTTGAATTTCTGTAGGTGAGGTGGTGTGGGTATTGTGGAGTGAAGGCTAGATTTAGAGTATAATTCCAGCTCTGTTCCACCTGTGTGAGTTCTAGCGAGGCCCTTGACCTCTGTGGGTCTCACCTTAATCTATAAAATAGGTGGGGGTGCGGGTGGACTAGATTAGTAGTGTCAAACTCAAATAAAAACAGATTCCTGCAGGCTGCATATTGACTTAGAAAATCATAGGTTAACATTATCTATGTTTTATTGTATTTTTATGTGTTTAAACATTTCCCAATTACATTTTAATTTGGTTGGATAAGTTTGATGTAGGCAAGAGGAACCACAGGTTTTTGAGTAGAAGACTGTCTTGATGGAAGGGGTGTTTCAGTAAGATTTATCTGGTAATAATGTATAGGATGGATTGGATGAGGAAGAGATTTGAGTAAGGGAGAACTATTGTTGCCCTAGTCCATGCTTAAACCAAGGCTGTGGCTGTGGGAATATAATGGAAGGAAATGAGATATTTTGAAAGAAGAATTGATAGAAATTGGTGGCTGACTGGATATGAAAGTTAGGAAGATGTCAAAGATGGTGATAGGGAGAAGATAATAAGATCTCTGAAAGAATTAGGAAAGTTTTCTAATCAGTTTCTTCCTTCCTTCCTTCCTCTTTTCTACTTCCTCCTCCCTCTCATTTCCTCGCTCTCCGTGTCTCTGTCTGCAGTCTGTCTTATCTGTCTGTCTCTCTCTGTCTCTCTCCCTCTCTGCAGAGGAATATGCACTTGGTTTTAGGAACATGTTGAATGTATGGTGATTGTAGAACCAAAAAAAGATAGATAGAGCCAGAAAGCAGTAGAAGACCAGGGACTGAAACTTAGGAAAGGCACTAGGGCTAGAAATATTTTTGATTTCATGATACCATTTCTTCTTTCTTCTATCCCTACCCCTTCCCCACCGCTCTCATGCTGACAAACCTCTGGAAACACAGGCTCTGGGGTCAGGAATCATTCTCTTTGGTGCTTATGGCCTTTTCCCCTTTTTTCACTGAAGGATTTACCGCTATCAGTCCCATGACTACTCTTTTAGTAGCGTGGAAGGCTTGATGCATGCCCTAGGAGGGGATGAATTCGCTGGAATGCTCAACAAGACCATTCTCCAGTCTATGCAGAAAGCAGGCTTCTCAGAGAAATTCCTCAGTGAAATTGTTGCTCCCGTCACGAGGTTCAATTATGGGCAGAACACAGGCATCAATGGCTTTGTAGGTAAGCCAGCACATTCAGTTTGCTTTGGATCTCCTCAAGGAAATGTGTTTTGTAAAAGGGTTGTGGCTGTGGTTATAAGAGCCCTGGCCTCCTTGTATCATCTCCGTGGTAGAGAGAATAGCTTTTGTTCTACAAGACCACAGAATGTCCATGTGCAACAGAGGACAGTCTGTTCCTTGGCTCTCTGTTTAGAGAAGACCTAGCAAATATCTAATGGAAATAGAGATGAAACTCACATAGAATCAGCCTTCTTCTAGCTCCTGATTCTTTGGTGAGGAACTATGAAAAATCTAAACATAACTTCATCCATCCCATTGCTATTCTGAGCTGTGATGCAATGCTGACAAATTTGGGGAAACTGGTTGGATGGAAGCCCTTTTTTGTGGCCTGTCTGCCTTTTTAAACGTTTTTTTCCCCTCTGATAGGCGCAGTGTCCTTGGCAGGTATAGACTCTGGCCTATGGGCTGTAGAAGGTGGAAATAAACGTGTTTGCGAAGAGCTCCTTCAGTTTTCAAAAGCTTCACTTATCTCTGGCTCAGTTATGCACATAGAGGAGAAAGCAAGGACCACACAGACAGGTAAGCTTCTCTGCAGGTTTTTTAGTTTTTTCCTCCTAAACTCTTCTAGAAGATGATTATTTAGTGCTGGGAGGGTGGGGTGGGAGGGGGAAGGGATGGGACAGTCAGAGGTCTTTCTTTTCCTCTCCACTCCACCCTCCCAAATTTACCGTTTGTGTGTTCATTTCAATTTAACAGGCATTGATTAAGCACCTACTGTGTACTAGGCACTCAGAATACAAAACCAAAAATTAAAACAGTCCCTAACCCTCCAAGAGCTCACACTATATTTGTAGTATAAAACCTCCATGTAGATAAATAAATTCAAGGTAATTCGGGCTGAAGGGTGAGATGGAATGACCTCAAACTTCAAAAAGGAGGCGGCACCTGCCCTGAGCCCTGAAGGAAGATAAATATTATGAGAATGAGAGATGAAGTTGTTGTTAAATCGTTTCTGACTCTTCATGACCCCATTTGGGGTTTTCTTAGCAAAGATACTGGAATGGTTTGCGGTTTCCTTCCCCAGCTCATTTTCCAGATGAGGGAACTGAGGCGAACAGGGTTAAGTGACTTGTGCCGGGTCACTCAGCTGAGTGGGTGTCTGAGGCCAGATTTGAGCTCATGAAGATGACTCTTCCTGACTCTAGGCCCGGTGCTGTATGTGCTTCACCATCTAGATGCCCTGGAAATGAAGAGGCAGGTGTATTTTAGCTGTGGGGGACAATTTGGGCAAATGCACATATTGGGGATTTGGAATATCAGTTTTAGGCCACAGCTCCTGGCCTGATTTGACCAGGACATAGAGAATATGAAGGTGAATAGATGAAAAAACATTTATTCAGTGATTTCTATGTGTGGAGCACAGTGATAAGCATTGTGGATTCATGTACAAAGGTAGTTCCTGCCCTCAAGGAACTTATGTTCTAATTGAGGGAGATAACTGGTAGGTAGTAAATTAAGGACTAGGGAAGGATATTTTGGCTTGGATTGTCACACTTGTGGGAAGTAGAGCCAGAGGGGCGTAGATTAACACCCTTTCTAAGTAACAAGGGCAACATTGATTTGATTATGGTTCCAGATAAAAAGGAATGATGATAGTTGAATAATAAAGCATAATTGGAAATGGACCTAGATGTAAGTGGTGACTGAGGCAAAGATGAGTTGTTTGAAATGAGAATGAAAATGTAGGTTGGAGCCAGATTGTGTCAGGCCTTAAATATGAGGCTAAGGTATTTATATTTTTTTTTCCTCTAAAGGCAATAGAGAACCTCTAAAGATTTTCTTAAAAGTGTTTTTATTACAGCAATAATTGTCAACAAAAGCAAGTAGTATACTAAACATACAAAATAAAATAAAGATTAGAATATTGTATAAAAAATCTTTAAAAGGTAGAACCAAATGAATTAATAAACAACAAAAAACCAAAAAAGCTTTTGTCTTATGTCTCCTTGGTTGACCTGAAATTCTGCCACCTTTGCCTTTGCTTTCTTTTTAAAAGATACAATTGGTTGTGTGTACATACTTCTGGGCCTGCCATTCTACTTTGATTTGTGGAGCTCTTTCCAAATTTCCATATATGCTTCACATTTAATATTTTTATGGCACCATAATATTCTGTTAGATTAATAAAACATAATTTAGCCACTCACCAATTGTTGTACACATAGATTGTTTTATCTTTTTTGTTCTTGCTAATTATATCACTTTAGTGGGTGTAAGGTAATGTCTTAAAGGTTGTCTTGATTTGAATTTTTCTGATTGTTAGAGTGATATGGTCAAGTATGTGCCTTAGGAAGAGAATATTGGGAGCTTATCTGGAAGGTAAATTGAAGAGGAGGTAGTGTAAGTACAGGACCAATTAACACATTATTACAATAGATGAAGCAAGAGTTTGTGAAGGCCTAAAGTAGATGGGGTGTACATTGAGATAATGGTACTGATGAAAAGAGATATAGAGTAGTAGGGCTGAGATGGCAGTCAAGTCCTTACTCTATGCCAGGGCACTGTGCTAAACACTGGGGATACAAATAGAAGCAAAAACAATGACTGTCCATCCCTACCTGTAAGGAGCTTACATTTTAATGGGGAAAGACTCCACATAGAAGGAGAATGGTGGAGAAGGAAATGAGGAGAGTCAGGAGCAGAGTTCAGATAAAGAAGTGAACGTTGCTGGTCTGTGAGTCCTCTCTTAAAATTGAGGTTCTTGGAGATGATTAACCAGAGAAAGGTGTAGGGACTGAAGAAGCTTCTGGTGTGAGGTTGCAAGGATGGAGGGCTCTTCTGGGTTGGGAAGGCTCCTGAAGAGCTGTGGAGAAAGAAGTCCAGAGAGCAGGAAGCAGGGCCCCGGGGAGGAATGGAGTAAAGAAGAGGTAGGAGAAGAATGTAGGGCTTCAGTTTTAGCAAATGGCAACTATGGATTGCAGGGATTAGAAGAGGAGGAGTATACCAACCGTAGGATAGGGCAAAAACCAGTTAGTTGGTGGCTCCACACTCCAGGGTCTTGTGGTAACAGAGCTTGATGTTTGGTGCAAGAGTAGCTGCATCAGCTTCTGGAGTGTCTCATTGCAGAGGCTGGGGAGGTAGCAGGGATTTCAGGCTGGGATATATGCATAAGTAAACACATGGTGCTTGATTCCCCAAGACTGGTGTGAACTCACATTCTGTTCCAACTCATTCCAAGATGGCAGGAAAGAAGGCATACCCAGAAAGCTAGCACATATTAGGAACAGTCCCCAGTATTGCCAGCCTTCCATGGTCCTTTTGCTCCAGAAGGTTCTGGATTTCAGATAGTTCTGAGTCCTAATGACAGCAGATGGCAACTCTAGTGTGTAGGTCCCTAGAGACAAGATTAAACAAACATGAATGCAGTGCCATCTCTGTAACCTCATCGCAAAATGGCAGAGGGTGGTTAACACTAGAATCTAGTGGTTCTAGGGCCAGATGACATGGGCCTGTTAGTCCACTCAGAGGCCTGAGGTCCTTGGTCATTGTGATTCTTAGTGGTAGAGTTGTCAAGGCAAGATTTCATGAAGTCCATAGGTTTAATGCTAGAAGGCACCTCAGAGATCATCTGATTCAGGCCCCTCGTTTTACATATGAGGAACCTGAGACTAGAGAGCTGAAGTGAGTTGGTCAGGGTCACACAAGTAAATTATCTGAGGGTTTGAACTGAGGTCTTTGGACTCCCAGTCAAGAACCCTGAGGACATCTTCTTCAGAAAATGACCACATTAAAGGGTGGGGTAAAGGGTCAGTAATCATGAAGGAACAGTTGGAGAAGTAGAACAAATGGAGAGTGGTGTTCATTATATCCACCTAGTCACAAATGTGTTAATATGTAAGAAGAGATCCTTTTTATTCCCCCAATATGATTTTATCCCCCAAAGTAAAGGTCCTGTGATATTTTAGCATTTGTTGGCAGGGCACTGTAATTTCTCTCCTGAGTTGTTCTATTGAGGGGAGGCCAAAGAACAGTCTTTTATCTTTTAAAGATGAAAAATTCTCAAATGCATTGTGGTAATTGAGAAAACAATCCTATAAAAATAGTTTTGCAGCACTGTGAAATAGTGTGTGGTCATTATTTCTCTTACAAAAAATTTTAATGAAAATGTCATTTTTCCCTCCAGGAGGACCCAAGAAGGCATATGAAGTCACCTATAAAACAGATTCAGGGATCAACACAGACCTCTACGACATCATCATGGTGGCTGCCCCGCTGAACAGCAGATTATCCAATATCACTTTTCTAAACTTTGATCCACCCATTCCGGAATTTCACCAATACCACCACTACCACTTGGTGTCTACTCTTGTTCATGGGCGACTGAATCCACTTTTCTTTGGCTTAACAGCAACTGATAGTGTGTACCTTTCTGACGTCTTCACCACCGACAATCCAAATTCGTTTATTTACAGCATCTCACTGGCAACACCTGTGAGAAAAGAGGCTGATCCTCAATCTAAGCCAGCAACCGATTCAGCTGTTTGGAAAATCTTTTCCTCAGAATCCCTTACCAAGGAGCAACTTAATTTGCTCTTTGCATCTCATGATTCAGTAGAGGAGCAGGAGTGGCTTGCATACCCTGAGTATAAGCCTCCAGCAAAGTGCCCACCCATCATACTCCATGATCGCATATACTATCTCAATGCCATAGAGTGGGCAGCAAGTGCGATGGAGATGAGTGCCATCGCAGCCCATAATGCAGCGCTCCTTGCCTACCATCGTTGGTATGGGAACACGGAGATGATTGACCAAGAAGGATTATATGAGAAACTCAAAACAGAGCTTTGAAGTGTCACCAACATCCTTTTCTCCCTCCTTCCTCTCATGCCTCCAAATGAAATCCCAAGATGACAAGAAGGGTCAAGTCCCTGTGAGCCAGGGATGTTGGCATTTGATTAGACATAGTTGATTTGTCATTATCCTTAGTCAAATGAAAGTAATCAGTGGTGGGTTTGAAGGAGGTAGAGGGTTCAGTCAAGGATTAACACGTAGCCATTGCCCATAATTCTGTCTTTAAAGCTACTATGTAAATCTTTAAGGACCTTTTTTCAGTCTAGGCTGAAACTAGGTACAAAAGGAAGGAATTTGATAAACCAGTTGTGTTATAATTTGGAACCTTTCCCAACTTTGGAGTAGTCTTCGCTGGTTTTGTGGAAGTTGTGAAGGAGCTCAGATAGGAGTTGGAGGCAAGAGTTACTAGTTTGTTTAATTTTGGACATGAGGCTCTTATTTTCCTCATCTGGGAAATGAGGGGACTGGGTGGGATTAGATAATCTCTAAGGCCTTCTCCTTTCTAGCTCTGAGATTTATAATCCAGCACCCGAAGGCTATCAGTAATGGGCTAAACTCATTTTCTTTTTCAGTACTATATGACCTATCCCCCTTCACTGTAAATGTGCCATTGCCAAACACACTTTTTGAAGGCCAAATTCTCAATTCTATAGCTCTGTTGTGCTTTTTTTTTTTTAAAGGATAAGGCTCAGGTACTTTTTAATATTATATCCTCCAAGATATGAAGGCAAAAGTCACTAGAATCAATCTTGAAGGAAAACCAAAAGTGAGTAAGTTTTATTGTCACGGGGGGAGTCAGGAAATCTTTCTATTCTCAAATACATCTCTAAAGTTTGACTTAACCACTATTTCTCTGTAGTGTTATTATTCAGCAGAGTCCACTTTATTCACAGGTCCACTTTAAGAATAAAATTCATGAAACCGAAGATTCTTTTAAAGGTACCTTAGAAGTGTATGCTTCTAAACTGTTGGTCTTGCCTTTGTATTTTTCTTAAGTAGGTAGCTAAATGGGCATTTTAAAAGTTCTGCCCCATTGTATACAATTGAAAAAGCTCATTTCTACAGCTAATACTTTGGAAGCAGCCTTCCATCTGAAAGATTTAGGTTAAGGCCGGAGCAAGGCCAACCACATCTGGATCACACCAGATTGCAACATGGTGTAGCCAGACAGAGCATTAGACTTGGAGTAAGACCTGGGTTTTAATTCTGCTTCAGATGCTTACTAAGTGTGTCAACCCTTGGGAAGCTAAGTAACCTTTCTGGGCCTTAGTTTATTTATAAAGATGGTGGAGTTGGACTCCACACCTTAAGATCCCCTTCAGCTCTTTAATCCCTAACAAAGGTGTATTTTTATATAGCTCTGAGATAATCTAGAGCAGTTGCTACAGCCTTCGAAGCTCAGTGAGCAAATAGATCAAAATTAGCCAATGGGTGATAAGTACCCATAGTAGGCTTCTACGCACCTGGGAAAAAATAGATTGCAAATAGCTTAAGTGTTCATGTAAAATCCTCTTAAAATCAACTCCAAAAATAGTAAAGAGAAAAAAAGTGAAAAAATGTGCATTGAGATTCACATGAAAAAGATATTCCATACTGTTTTTCCAGCTTTCCTTTAACCTTAAGGCTTTGGGAGGGGGGAAGAGAACATTGGGATACTTGATATAATGAAGTTTGAGAGTTGCCACTCAGCTTCTGGGGAGAAAATCTCAACCAGAGCCAATTCCCAGTTTCCCTACTGTCAGAGGGGAAGATCAACTACTTAATTAGAAGTAGTCATGTGAATGATAACTAGCAAAAACTTAGGTTGTATACAAAAAAGCAAATGAAAATTACTGCTTTGTTACATTAGGGGATTTTTTTTATCAACAAAACACTGAGGAGAGCCCTCCGAAGGGTTGTAGAACTCAGTCCTACCACAGAAGTCAGTTACCTCAATAAAATTTTGCCTTTCACAGCTATGTATACTGAACGTTAATTAGTGGATGTCACTCTTTAATATTCTGTTTGCAAAGCCCTTGGGATAGATGGCTGACATTTTTTAATGGCAGATATCGAGCTTACGTGTGATGTGGTTGTTGAAGGGCACTCTATCTGTTTTAGCATTCGTAGGCTAATTGTTAAGAATTGGTTTAAAAAAAACATTGTTTCCCGTTTTGTAGATTCTTCCAGATGATGGGTATAGAGCATAACATCCCACGTATATGCTGAAGACTGGCTGAGTAACATAACAAGATTTGAGTAAGATCATGTCTTATCATTAACACTGCTTTTAGCTACTTTTTCTTTGAGATAGTGCACCAATTGCAAACTTAGATGTTAAGGACAAGTAGGATGTGCTCTCACTGTAATAAAGTTATGCCGGGGAGACCAGTTATCAGTAGATAACGCTTGCTCATGATGCAGTGGAGCCTCAGTATGTGTTTTTAAAGGGTTGTTTTGTTAAAAGGGTCGCCGGTGTTCAGAAGGCTAATAGCAAAACAATGATTCTGGGTTAAAAGGTTCGTGGGCTGATTTTTTCATGGTGTTTCTTATTCTGGGTAATGGTGGGGGTGGATCATTTGTGGAAATGCTGTGTCACCACAGAACAGGTTTTATCCCCATTGCTTGTCATGCTTCTCACTACACTGTTAAAAGGATAAGCTTAGGCCATGTCACTTTTTTTCATAATTCTAACTCAGGGGCCTAAATATTACAACCTATATATGAATCCTAGCCTGAGCTTTTAGAGGAAGAAATACTATGCCCTGCTCCTCACCCCCAATAACCCACCAAAAAACTTAACCCTACAAATGATTTCCTGTGGAGTTTTCAACCTAATTAAGGCCTGGCTAAGGATTTATATACCTACCCTCCCTCTATTTTTTTCTTGCTCACAGTGAAATGAAAATAAACAAATATGCCACTCTGTCCAGTGTCTTTATTTTACCTGTGTTAATATAAACAGAATACAAAAGCCAAAATGGCCTTAGTATTAATATTCTAAATAGTTGCCTGGGTTTCAGTTGAACATTACTTTTAAATTTAAAGGAACTCTCTGATTATCCTTAACCTGTAGCATCAAACAAAATTGAAGAATTAAAGAAAAGGTGTCACTACTGTATGGTTTTCCTTTCAGGAGTGCCCAAGAAAAAAAAAACATCTAAACATCTTACAAAAAGTTTATTTTCAAAAAGTTAAACAAAGAATATACAATGACTAACTGTACGTATCAAAAGAAAAAAAGATGAGGCTCTCTCCAGGGCATCACGGGTGCTTCCTTCCTTATACTCGTTCCAAGGCTTCTAACATAATGATACTGTTTCCTCGGATTACCTAAGAAACAGTAAGGCTGTTAGTAAAGCAGTACGTGAAACCTGGCTAGAGAAGTGAAATGAACTTTGAACAAATCACTAATTAAGAATGGAACTCATCTCTTACGTATTCTCTAGTTGAAAACTATTTGCTGCCATTATACATTGTGTTAGAGTTAGTTTTTTAATAAGAGTTTCTGGAGCCTGTGAGGACCATTTTGTATATAAGTATGTAACCAAACCATCTAGCAACTGAGTTTCACATAGGAATTTTTTTCTCTTGTGTGTTATGACAGAATTTGTATGTACTATGGATTATTAAAAGATCCAATTCAGAGGCCAGCAACCTTTTGGAGAGAAGAGGCCCAGGCTCAAATCCAAATTATGACATTTAGCAGCTTAACTTGTGAGCCATCAATTTCAAACAAACTAACCAATAAGAATTCATTAGATAAGGTGCCACTGCGATGAAGTTGCTGCAGTAAGGTTAGAACAAACTACCTGCACTTACCACCTTTCATCCCATTAGGTCTTAAAGGTTTTGCTTTTTTCCAGTCTTTCTACATAAGATATTAGTTTAGGACTTCTCAGTTAACACTTTAGTAGGGATTGGTTTACAACCAGAGCTCAAAACAAACAATGAATTTTTTTTTTTAAGCATTGGGAGGCCTGGAAGAAACAGATCAGTGCTATCCAAACCAACTCCAAATTCCCAGTACTTCCTACTGGGAGTCAATACTGGCCCCTCAATGCTAATTCACAGTTTAGCTTGGGTTTATCAGACCTCTCTGATCTAGACCCATGCTTGTAAGAACTACTTGGCTGTTTGTTACATCAGAATCCACAGTCCCTAATCTTGGATCTCTTGATAACAGTGGCATGTGCTTTCTCCTTAGAATAGAAAATTGGTATCACGAATGTCCATATAACCCATATAACCACATCTCAGTGTTAATGTTCGGGAAATGACCACCCATAAATCTTAAAGAACTATAGTTATAGGTCAACCTAAAATAAAATTCAATTTCAGATTATCCCTATTAATGGTAAAAGGAATGGCAGAGTGATGAACAATTTATATTTGGAATCCATATGAACGTGTATCTGACAAGGAAATCTGCAATAGAATGATGATAATTCACATTGTAGAGAGGCAGTATTAGTTGAAATTACAATGTTAGCCCACTTAGTCATCCTGCTTCAAGGGATCAATGATTGCACAAAGCATGAGAGATACAAAGACATAAGACAACACAGACCTTGCTCTCAAGAAACGTAAAATTCTAGTGACAATGAGGGGAAGATGCACATAAGGCAAAGTGCTGAAAAATTTGAGGAAGGAGATAACTTTCAGCGTGGGAAGGTTTGGGAATACTTCATGGAGAAGTGACACCTGAATTAAAGCTTTTTAAAGGAAGGTGGTATGGAAGTTGAAAGTTTTTTTTTTTTTCCAGGTATGGGACAATATAAATGTAGGCACTTAAGCGCCTGTCAGATAGTACTCTAGTTAGGAAATCTGACATCTAGACAATGAGGCTTTTTTACAGTTTAAAAGATTTTCCTGAGAAAAGCCATAAAATGGCTGGACCTTGACTGCAATCTGCTTTTCATTTGTCCATACGTGAGTCTGAAAGAAGCCAGAAGGCCCATCTATATAACATTTTCAAAAAAGTGAAGAGAATTAGCTTTCCAGGTGCAGAAAGTCAGTGAAGATGAAGGATGGATTAGTAATAGCGTCTGAGGAATCCAAGTATGTTTAAATGACTTACACTAGTAGACTGATATGACCCTTAAAATGAACGGCTTTCTTACATTCCACAAATTTATTATAGAAGAGATGCTCATGACATAAGCACTGTGCCTGGTAAGCTTAACAAATACTTACGAACTACAATTATTTTGAAAATTGTTACTTACCACCATTCCAATATTGTTCTGTTGCCCACCTGGTGCCATCTCTACACATTCATCAATCACAAGATTCATAAATGGATCAAACCCCCGCAATATTCCTTGGACGTGCCTCCCACCATTCAATTTCACTAAGGAAAAAAGCGAAATTTAGGCAAAATTGTCCATTAGCCATTCAAAGAAAAAAATTAATAATACTAACATGCATATATTGCTTTAATGTTTGCAAAATGCTTTATTATCGTGTTTGATCCTTCCAAGCCTGAGACTCTACAGCACCTAGCTGTCCATCCTGGCTATACAATATAAGGTAACAGAAATCACAATATGTGAAATAAACTTGCCACTTAAGACACTGTGCCAAAGCAGTTCACGAAACTTTCAAAGAGTAATATTATTAAGAGAAAATTTCATTCAACTGGCCTCAATTAAAGTCTGACTTAGTGATTAAAAAAAGAAATTAAATTATTTCAGTATGTTCAGAAACAAATTGGAATTGATCAAGTGTTATGTTGTGGAGGGTCTAGTACGTATCTTAGTAAGAAGAGTGATCAGAATGACCACAGGCATGTCAGTTACTTATGAAGCTTTTACAGAGGCTATAAGAGACCATTCCAGCAGTATGAACTTTAAACATTCTCCCTAAAATGATCTCTTAATTTGTACTTACTATGATTTGAACAGAGATGGATTGCAGTTCTACCCCCATACAAACTGTTGAAACTGAACTATTTCAATATTAACCAATTGTACTGAAGTAAGATACTGCCACCAGACTCACATATATAAAAACTTAAAACATTTGTTAGTAAAATGATCTTAAATAACTTACATGATAGCTTCTTGTCCATAAATCTGAAAAAGCAAAAGGGGGAAAGTAAAATAACACTTCCAAACCTTTTTTTTTTAAAGCACAAGAATGAGTGTCCAAAAAACCAATCACCAGCCGTGCAGTAGTCAGCTGTTTTAATCTCATGAGGGTTGAGTGAAGAAGATACTGGAGCTTCCCAAACTGGCGCAATTGTCTTTTGTTGGGGGCAGCTGGGGTGTCAAACTAATGTAAATTTAGATCAAACTGATCCCAAATCACTATATTCATTAGTTTTTGTAAACCTTTAGCATATTATATAAATGTAAATTCCCAAAATAGTCCTATCTGAAATTACTCTTTTTTGGATTCGGAGATAAGGGTCACTTGTGGTTCATATTATTTTATATTAAAGCAGTAGTTTAAAAAAAATTGAGATAAACTATTTCATTAAGTAATTTGATGTTTTCCAATACCACATGCAGATTTGAAACAAAACAAATAATAGGTTGTTTTTTTTGGGGGGGGGGAAGGGGGACTAAGTTATAAGTATTAATTGTATAATTTATTTTCTGTAAAAAAAAATTAACATTTCAGCCAGGTTAACACTAGAAACTATACTATATTATGTTATTAATTCAGTCTTCACCTTTTTCTTTTAGGTGTTCACTGACTGGAAAGTTAGATTTTCCTATTTTTTTTTTCAATTCCCAAAATACTTCTGTGCACAATCAATTACTCCAAAGGAAGGAAAGATGTAAGTTACTGATGAAGGATGGATTAGTAATAATAGTCTGAGGAATCCTAATATGTTTGATTTATACCAGTAGCCTGAAATGACCCTTAAAACAAATGGCTTTCTTATATTCCACAAATATATTACAGAAGAGACAAGACATAAGCAACTTTTTTATCAATCTATAAGTAATTCAAGATTGATCCTGATGGTAAATAAGAATGACAGAAAAGCAGAGCTGAAAAGATTTGATAAGCTATTGTGCCCTATTTTTATATATTTTTTTTCCTACATGGGTTTATAACAATTGTATCATGAAATAAGAGAATTTAGTTCAACCTCTTTATTTTAAGGATGAGAAAACTAAGGTCTACCTAAGAACTTCTATTCTTACCTGTGACATTAACCCAGATTCCTATCACTACCTTGACTTGGTTTTCACAATAATTTTTAGTGTTGGAAGGGACCACAGAGGTCATCAAATATAATCTATAATTGAATTTTTTAATATTACAAGACCAGCACTCACCTAGCCTGTGGTTGAAGACCTGCACTGAGGGAATCCTACCCCACTCTACTTTTGTCAGAAGTTCTTCCTGACATCAGGAGTAGGCTTGCCTTTTGTGCAACCTCTACCTATTGCTCTTGGTTCTAATGTCTGGGGCCAAATGTCCTCTGGAATATCTCCAGTTTAAAAATGTCCTCCATAAATTGGTGGTTTCTGGAGGGTAGGAAGTAGGACAAGTACCTCTCATTCCTGGAAGCAATGTCCATCTCGGCTAGTGCCACCTGACACCGCACCAGCTTTTGACTCCCATGGAGTTTGCAGTCCACTAAAAAAGCCCAGATACTGTAACCATTTCTCCCCATCCTGGCCTTGAGTTCAAACTTCCTCCTCGCCCAACTTTACTAGTGTAAGACTTTATATTTATCCCTATAGAATTTGATCTTATTGGATTCTGCCCAATGTTCTAGTCTGACAAGATCTTTCTGTTTTCCAGTTGTCATCCAGCATGTTAACTATCACCTTCCCCTTCGAGCCTTTTTCCATGAAAAGTGCCTTGCAAAATTTAAAGCATCATATAAATAAATGCAAGTTAGTGTTGGCCCTTTCCTTTCCTTCCATATCCCAAAACTTATCTACAATAAGCTTCTCTCTCCATCTCAGTCTCACTTTTCCCCCAAGGTTACGTATAAGCCCTTGGAATAAGTGTCTTTGATCCTATCCCCTCCCAGCTGTTTCAGCATTTCATTTGATTTACTCTTCTTCAAAAAGCATTTCCCTGCTGACTCTAGGATACAAACTCCTGAGGTGGGCAAATTTATAGCTGTCAATAACCTACCTTTTCAAATGTATTTCATATTATTTCCCTTTATGTGCTCTACATTCTGGATCAAATGCCCCACTGTTCTCTGAATCTGTTATCCTACCCAATCATACGTGTCATCTCTTGCTGGCCCTCTGTCTGTCCCCTTCCTTATGCAGGGCCTCATCTCTGCCGGTCAGAATTCTCATCTTCCTTTAACCTAACTCAGGTGCTCTTTTCTCCATGAAGCTTTTCCTGATCCCTCCACTTCTTAATGCTCTCTTCCTCCTCAAATTACTGGTTCTTAACTTATTTAACCTTGTATCTCCCAGTAGACTAAGTTCCTAGAAGGTAAAGACTGTTCATTTTGTCTCTGTATCCTCAATACTGTCGTACATATAGTAGGTTACTTATTACAAGTTTGTTGAATTAGACTCCTAAAATTTGGAGCTGGAAATTAATTTAGAGATTATCTAGTCTAATGTTCTTATTTTACAGATAAGGAAGTAGCCTCAGAGGTGAAGTGATTTGCCCAAGGTTACACAGTGGCAGTCCTAGAACCACAAGACTGGGTACCCGCCTCCCAGTCTAACAGCTTTCAAGGCACTTATTATTGCTACCATCTCTCCCCACAGGCTTCTTCCTCTCTAACTACAAATATGCTCAGGTGTTTCCAATCTTGAAATTACAAAAACAAGAGGTTTACTAAATCTTTCTACTCCCTTCAGGTATCATTTTATCTTTCTAAATTCACTAAAACATTTATTAAGCATCTACTATAAACAAACGATTCTAGCCCTCAAGAAACTTCTAGGAGGAAAGGAAATAAGCATTTACATAGCATCTACTATGTGCAGGGCAATGTGCTAAGTGCTTCACAAGTATCTAATCTGATCCTTACAACAACCTCGTTAGGCAGATGCTTTTACGATAACCATTTTGCAGTTGAGGAAACTGAGGCAGACAGAGGTTAAGTGATTTGTCCAGGGTCACAAAGGTTGAATTTGAACTTGGGTCTTCCTGACTCCAGGCTAAAGGTTTCTTCTATTTCACCACCTAGCTACAATGGAATAAGATGTAAGTACAATACAAGGAAAACTGAGATGGGGAAAGCTGAGGAGAACTGAGAAAAGCTTCATAAAGGAGATGGAACCAGAGCTGAGTTCTTAAGACAAGGAATATTTTTGGGGCCTAAACTTCTTGAATTGCCTAAACAAGATGCCTCTGCTCCTTCATTACTCACTCAACCACATGCACATGGCTTCCATACCTAACTACCCAATGAAAATGGCTTTCTCTGAGTTCACCAATGGCATCCTATTTGCCAAAACCATTTTGGGGGGTTATGCTTCATTAGATCAAGCCCCCATTTAAGTGCTGACTTCCTCTTTGATATCTTTCCTTCCCTTGGCTTTCATGACATTCCACTCCAGGTTCTCCTAATATGTCTAATGACTTCTCTCACCTGATTCTTCTCCTCCTGCCCACTTAACCTAGGCATCGCTCAAGGTTCTATGCCGAGTCATGCCCTTTTTCCTTTTTATACTCACCACCTTTGCTAACAAATTCACTTCTAGTTTCAATAAAAACTTTTATGAGACCGATTCCTGAATTTATATTCAGCTGTGAACTGTACTGGATTCTACAATAATAATAATAATGACAATAATAGCTAGCATTTATATATCTTAGCAAAACAGTTGCCATAAATGTCCAATTTTATGCTCATAAGAACCATGAAAGGTGGTTGTTATTTTACAAATGAGACAAGCAGAGAGAAGTTAAGCAGCTTGCCCAGAGTCACACAGCTAGGAAGCATCTGAGGTAAGACTGAAACTCAGGTTCTCCTAAATTCAGGTTCAGCAAACCTTACCTACTCCATCACCTAGCTGTTCCAGACCTCCATGTTCTATCAGCACTTTAAAGCCAGTGTTCAAACTTATCTTTCCTTCCAAACCTGCTATTAGTCTTGACTTCCCTATTTCTGGTAATGGCACCGTAACTTCTCTAGTCACTTATGCTTAAAACCACAGTCTTATTTCCAATTCCTCTCTGTGGATTGGGACAGGGAAAGGGGAAAAGAGGGTTGAAATGCTGCTTCCACCACTTCCTGTAAAACTAATCTGATGCGATCACTTCTGCTGAAATTTAGTTTCTCCTCCACCCCACTTTTCTTTCTTATTCTTTATTATAAGGTATGGCTCTCTTGGGTAGGAAGGGGAGTGGGATTTATTGGGAAATGAAGGCAATGTTAAAACAAATGATCAAGACATTTTTAAAAAGAAGAGAAACAATGAGTAGTACTTCATAGCGCTACATAAAAGTGAGCTTGGTCAAGGCATTTCCCCTCTGGGCCTCAGTTTCCACATCTGTAAAATGAAGGGATTGGATTCCATGTGCCTTCTTCCTATCTGATCGGGTCTTGTGTACTCATTGTGTACTCATACTTTAAGCTCTGGCATCTTTCCACCATGCCAGATGCTACAAGAAACAATACGCCCTAAGTGTGTGAGAGAGGTAAAAAAAAAAAAAGAAAATGTGCAAGAAGTTGGGAAACCTGGCTCCGCTTAACCACCTTTGACAGGTCACGTCCCTGAGCCTCAGTTTACTCTTCTGTCAAATAAAGTGGCTGGGATTACCGCTAAACTCACATTTAGCTTTAGATTCCATTTTTCCAAATAGATCACACTGCGTTTCAAATCAGCATTTATTTTAAGCTCCTAAGAAGTCCTGGGACAGTCTTAACAAGGTAGATGCAAGGTCTGAATTACCTTGCTTTTTTTTCTTTCTACCTTATCTACTTCTGTCTATCTATCTATCACATCTACCCTGCCGCACCCAGCATCGCCCCCCAAACCCGAAGCCACTCAACAACCGCTGCACGGGAAAGAATGAATGAAAGGAGCGCGGGACACCACAAGAGTCCGATCGCGCGTGTGCGCGCGCGCCCTTCCCCCGCCCCACGTGGCCAGCGTCGGAGCGAAGGCCGGGAACGCGGCGCATGCCGGGAAGCAGAAGACTCTAATTGGCTTCCTCGGGCCTCTCTCACTACTCGGTGCAGGCTGAGCTGAATCCCCGGGCCCTCCAACAGCCAGGTCACTGTACTCACTTTTTTAGCTCGGGCGGATGCGCTTTGCTCATTTTGTTTCACTTGCGGCACTTCGCCTCCTCCCTGTGCAATCCTCGGCTTCGCTCACGCTCCCCTGGCCGCCACTGACGCCACTTTACGTCTGGTATCACCGGCTCCGTCGAGCCAATCATAAGCCGAGACGCCCCTCCTCGCGCTGGGGCAGCCAACCGAAGCCTGCTGCACATGCGCACTGCCCGAGGTGGGCGGGGTTGGGAACTAGCCCGGTAATTGAACGGTTTGTTGGATTTCTGCACGGAGCCTGAGCTTAGAGAACCTGTCATCAACCTTGGGGAAGGAAAACGGAGACCCAGATAGAAGGAAGGGACTTGTGTGAGGCAAAGGCAGATAAACAATTAGTGGAAAGGACTCAAACATAGGTCCCTCTATTCCCACTGTATGCTATTTCTTTTTTTTTATATTTTTATATTACATTTCTTTCATTATGTTAAATCCAGTCGATCCAATAAACATTTATTAGGAGCTTGCTATGACCCAGGCACCGTACTAAGTGCTAAAGATACAATTAAAAGATAGTGCCAGCGCTCAAGGACGTTCCATGCTTCTCTAAATCCCTGAACGTGTCTTACTGAAATTATGAAACACTAAATAGGACTATAAAGGACCTAGGGCTGGAAGGGCGCTTAGAGGTCATCTAGTCTAAACCATTTTACAGATAAATAAAGTGAGGCCCAGTGAAATTGCTCGAGTGCTGACTACACTTACAAAATGGCCGGTAGGGTCATGAGCCTCTCTGAATTTAGGTAAGCCGATCCCCTTATTATAAATATGCAGCCTCTAGGGCTGTACCTGCATGGGAGTCAGGCCTACAGCCATGTCACAATGAGAAGGAGGGAAAATCCATGCTTAAATCACTAAGTCGAGGAGTGTGCAGGGATGGTAATTTTGTGAATCTTAAAAGTATCCTGCCTGGGAATGCCCCCAAGAACTGATTTATCAGAATAGATAGCTTCCTCCACTTGGAATAAATCAGTCTATGAATCACAGAATCAGAAAACCTGAGAGCTGGAGGGGATCTAAGTGACCACCTAGTCTAACACATATATGAAAGGAATCCCCACTACCTGACAAGTGATCATCTCGATTAGATAGCCTCTGCTTCTGTGGAGGAATTCACACTTTCGGACAGCTCTATTTCTTAGGAGGCTTTCCCTAATATCAAGCCTAAATTTGCCTTTTTGCCAGCTTCCACCCATTGCTCCTGATTCTGCCCTCTGTGACCAGACAAAGCTAAAAAAGGTGAAGTGGAGGTATCACTTACTCACAGGGTTGTTGAGTGTATCATATGAGATAACACGTAAGGCACTTTGCAAATCTTAAAGTACTATATAATTGCTAGCTACTAACATTATTCGTATTTTATTGCAGCTCAAGATCATACTAATTTTTTTGGTTACATCACACTGCTGATTTGCATTGACCTTGTAAACAACTAAAACCCACAGATGTTTTTCATAACAGGTGCCATCTAATCAAGCCTTCCCCACCTTGTACATGCTGAAGTCAACCTTTTGTACCTATGTAAGACTTTATGTACCCAAATGTAGGTAGAACTTTACAAATCTGAAAAGAATTCTCCACTATATAACAAGTCATCTTATGGCCTCCAATCAGAGGACACCCACTACCTTGTGAGGCAGGACATTTCTAATTATTTTAAAGTTTTTCTTGACATAAAGCCTAAATTTCCTCTGCAACTTCCACCCACTGCATCTAAACTATTTTACAGATGAAGAAACTGAGGACCAGTGAAGTTGAGTGTTGACTACACTTACAAAACGGTCATTATGGTGATAAATCTCTCTGAATTTAGCTAGGATGATCTTAAGACAAACATGAAGTCTCTTGGACTTCACCTACACGGACATCACAATAAGGAGGCAAGAGAATCATGTAATCAAGGGGGAAAATATCTTCCTTCTGTGGCCAAAGAGAACAAATCTAATCCTTCTTCCCTATTACAGCTTTCAGATACTTGAAGACAGCTATCATGTCCCCCAAACATTCTCTGCTCCCACGCTAAACATCTGTTGTTCCTACAAGTTGAAGTGTTGGACTTGGAATCAAGAAGATTCAGGTTCGAATCCTGCCTCAGTCAGACACTACAGTTGTGTAACCCTGGGCAAATGCCACTCCTTTACTTTCCTCCTTTGTAAAACTGGAATAACACTACCTACCCTTCCAGGTTGTTGGGTCATGAGAAAGAGAAGGCAAACTATTTTGCAAACCTTAAAGCATTATATAAATGTTAGCTATTGTATGGCATGAGCTCAAAGCCCTTCATAGTCCTGCTGGACTTCCTCTAGGCATCTTTCAACTCATCAATCCCCTTCCTAAACAGCAGCACCCAGAACTACAGAGTACATCAGATATGGTCTGAACAGGATCGATGGCAATGGGACCACCCCTTCTCTACTTCATACTTAATACTGATATTCTGAACCCATATGTAAGGCTTTGAATTTACTCGTATTAAGTTAATTTTAATTTGGTCTGTTCTTTCTTGAATACTGTCAATCAGTGGATTATCACTTTATCCATTATTCCAGGTTGCATTACTCTGTGAGTTTTTATAAAGAAACTAAAATTATTTATCCATTCATAATACCTTGATAGATGTGATTTTAAAGATTATTATCCCTCATACCTTCCTATTATTTTTGTTCAAGTTTCCTCATAAATTCTCTCTCATGGATTAACTAGTTTGATGATATGAACAAAAACTCAGAACAGGTGTTGAGGCTCTTCCTTAACATGATAAAATAGTAGTTAGTGGTTTTAGAGAACTTCATCTTACCTCTCTCTGGTTCCCAGTTTCCCTAGGCAAGCTCTAAAGTTTATTAGTGTATAATTCTTTCTAAAAGCCATATTCCTAGAGGTCTACCACCAATCTCAAGCATTAATCAGGCATCTCCTGTGGGTCCAGTATTGCTGATTACACAAATAATGTAACATTAAAGGGTCAATCAAAAAATCCTTTCCCTGGCAATCTCTTCCTTATTCACTATGGAAACAGCCCGACCTCCCTCTGATTCCAGAAGCAAGGGAAAGCCAACAGACAGAACGACTTAAATGTAAACTCCTTGCCTTAACATTAACAGACTGTTACAACTGGAAGGATCTTGAGATTTAGTTCAACCTCCTCATTTTATATGAAGAGTTTGAGGCCCAGAGAAATGAAGGGACTCACCCAAAGTCTTATGGGAAGAAGTGTTTTCACTAGAACTGAAATTTATCTTGCTCATCTGAAATCAAAGTAACCCTAACGATCAGATGCTTCATAGAACGTCCAAGTTGGCACCTCTCAGCCAGACCTTAAGGGTCACCAGCTAGTCCAATCCCTTGTCATAAGAGGGTACAGGTCTATGCCCCACAACTGACGCACAGGTTTCTTGATTCCTGCTCTACTACTCTTCCTGAAGGCATGAACAATGCCTCCACTATATGTCAGAATTGAGTTTAGGTGTAAATGGGCTAGCTCCTGCATACGTGCTGTAAGTGATGTTTCTGACACCTGTATAAATACATTCTTCACATATCATGAGAACACATTGAGAACCAGGTAAAATACAGCATTGTCCAGATGTAAAGAGAAAAGCAGTCCACTAATGAGGGAAGTAAAAAAAAAATTAAACTATTTATTTTTTCATCAAACCACTAGGAAAATATGATATAGCCTTGAGACACTGAACAGGAAGGCTATGTTAATTGCATTCGGTAGGAAGTTGGTATAAAGAGAACAAGATCTTTTCCAACACAATGCCTGGCACTAACATGTTGTTCAAAATTTTGACCAAGTGATAACTGGATAATTGGTGCTAGCTGCCTCCTGTACTCTGGGGTAGAAAAAAGCTGTCCCTTGCAACTTGCTTAGAAGTTTAAGTTGTCTTCCTACCCTTTCCTGTCCTAAGAAAAGTCCTCTCAACAAGTTGTTTCTGTTGAAGAGGGCAAATGGGCAGGGCCAGGGTCAGGTATCACATCTTTTTCTGCTTTGGGGAAAACTAACTTTCCCACCAAACCAGTCACCTGCCATTCCATTAAGCAAGAGGCTTAAAATTGTTCTGCAAGTGAAGAGAGGCTTTCTTTGGCCTTAACTCAAAACCATTTCATGTTGGTCTCAAAAAACACTTTTGTGTTTCCTTCCAGAAGGGCGAGAACAAGTAACCTGAGCAGCAGTCCTAGAAAAGCCAGTGCAAAGGACCCTGAGTTTCACAGGCCTGGTGGGAGATTTCCTTTTTATGACCTTGCTTGGTGTCCCAGCTGAAAGCTGGCGTGAGCACTGTCTTCATCAAAGGAAAAATCACCTGGGAGCTGCTCAGGGCTCTAATCTAAGTAACCCTCTTTCCCCAGACTCCCCTCAGAATGCCAGTTCTTGTGCTGGGGAGAAAAAGCACAACTGTGTTTTTCTTTTCCAATCAGTAGTGAACTCATGGCTGCTGCTTTCTGGTCTATGGGAAATGGTTCAGTCAGGTGGATGTGAAGTTGGCACCAAACAAAAGTGGATGGCTACCTCAGGGATTCATACCAGATGGGAGGTAGGTTGGGGAGGAGAACTGCTAAAACCTATAAACTCAAAGGGTTATTCCAGCTTCTAGGAACGGACTACCTCTGAACCAGCTGAAAGCCATTAAGAGCTCCAACAGCTAGAATAGGGGTCACCTTCACTGAGGGGATGGGCCTGAGTACTATTGGCCCTCCATGCTCCCTCCAATCTAGATCTGAGCACCAGTTTCTTCCATTTCTTCACCTATGGGCTAAAACATAAAACGGAACCAACAAAGTCCAGAGGCAGATGTGAAATTCCCACATATTCTTAAGTTTGCTACAAGCCTCAATTTCTTCATTCTTATATTTTCACTGAAAGGTAAAAATTTCCATACAGTTTTACAAGTAGACTTATTCTCCCACCCCAGATGACTACTGACAATGACTTTATTTCGCAATAGATGCCAGGGAATCCTTCATCTTCCTGGTCATGGTGGGGATGAGGTGCATGTGGTCATCAACACATCTGGTCACACAGGACTCTAGCTGCCTCTTCACCTGCTGCTCCTTGCTCCCAGCATCCATCAAGTCTTTGGCTTTGTCATTGCAGTGCATGGTGCATCGAGCCAGGCGATCCTGTAATCAGAAACCCCAAGTCAGGGATATAACTAATATCCTGGTAACATGGCGTCAGCTAACAACCTGAATAGTATTAGCAAAGCAAATGGGAACCAGGGCTGGAACGATCACTTGTTCAGAATACTTTTCCAGAAAACACTGAGAGGTTAAGTTAGTTCAAGAGTCCTCAGTTATGCAGTGATACCTGTAGTCTAATTTCTGATGCTCTTGATTACCAGGACAGGGTCCCTTTCAGCTAGGCTCTGAGAGACCATGTTGCCTTTTCCATTATCTCCTTCCTGCTGACAAGTAAGCATTCAGAAAGTATGCTGGTGGGGTTTTTTTTGTTTGTTTTGTTCTTTGATAAATTGATTGAGAGATGTCTGGTTTACTACCTTTTCTGTTCTCTAACTGATCTCTAACTGATGAGGGAAGAGCAATGGCCCTGGAGTCAAAGAATCTCTGTCCAAAACCTAACTGTGATGCTCACTGCCTGGGTGACCTTGGGCAAGTTACTGGACCTCCCTGAGTCTCAGTTTCCTTATCTCTAAATTGGGGGTGGGTTGGGGGTTGTCTAAAGTCCCTTTCAGTACTAGAGATACAAACCTATGACAAAACCTTTGTAAATTTTGAAACTTGTCCTTATGGACCTTGGTACTTTTAGTCTACAGAGCTCTTACTTTCCGCTCTTTTTTTAATTAGGGCTAGAGATTTTAAAAGGGTGTCTTTCAGTGGATATTCACAAGCATCTGCGGGTCCCTAGGGAAGCTTTCTCTCAGCTTATTTAAATTTCACTCAGCTTTCAAGATTCAGCCCAAGACTTCCCATGCTAGAATTGTAAAGATGTCTTAGAAGTCATCTAGTCTAACCCTAATTCAAGTAGGAAATCCTTTTATAGCATCTGCTGTAGAGGAGAGTTAATACAGTATCTGCCTGAATGTACTCCTAATCATCTCTTTCCTATCTGAGCTTCTAAGTCCACAACTTACCCTGGGCACCTAAACTCACTAGAGGGAAATACACAACAAAAAAGGTAGTAAACCAGACATCTCTCAATCAATTTATCAAAGAACAAAACAAACAAAAAAACCCCACCAGCATACTTTCTGAATGTTTACTTGTCAGCAGGAAGGAGATAATGGAAAAGGCAACATGGTCTCTCAGATCCTAGCTGAAAGGGGCCCTGTACTGGTAATCAGGAGCATCAGAAATTAGACTACAGGTATCACATTGTCTGATTCACCCTACCCCACCAGAACATTCATCTTCAAGGATGGCTGCATGTATTATATATTCCCTTTTGTGCCTTGCCATGGTGTTGGCATGGTCATAGATAGGTGACAAATGAGGTGACAATAGGTGACAATAACTTCTATTATGTAGACGAAGTCCTAGATTTTGGGGTAGGAAGACAGGTTCAAGTTCCGTCATCCCTCTGGGTTTCAGTTTCCTCATCTGAAAAGTGAGGGGTCAGAAAGGGTAACTTTTAAGCCCCATTCAACTGTAATTCTGACGACCACCGTAGAGTACACAAATATGTAAAGATGGTCTGTGTGTTCAAATTTATAATCCAGGTAGGATTCAAGGCAGAAACATACAGGAAAGAACTAATAAAGACTAATAAAGAAGTGAAATTTTTTTTTGTGTTTTAGAAACCCAGACATGCAAGAGATTACTAGGAGTTGGAGTAGTATTAGACACTATATCCCGCATCTTCTACCCAGATGCTGTTGAAGGAATTCCTTTATGGGGGAAAATTTAGACTAGATTGAGCTCTAATGCTCCTAACCCACATCTAGATTAGGAAGGGTACATGGAAGCAGTGGGACTTGGGCAGAATCTTGAAAGATGGGTAGGATCTGGATAAGTGAAGAGAAAGCATCCCTCAGCTTCAGGAACCCCCAAAGATGCCAGTGAATATTCACTGAAAGAAATCCCTGATAAAGGTATTACTCTGTCTTCTGGTTTGAGATAGTAAAAATATGCAGGAATTCTTAAAGTTCAGGGACCACAGGCTAATAGTTGTAAAGCAGGAAGTGGGTTAGAGTGCTGGTTCTGGAGTCAGAGAGATCCAAGTTAGAATCCTGCCTCAGACTAGCCATGTGACCCTGGGGAAGTCACTTAGTCTCTCTCAGCTTCATTTTTCACATCTGTAAAATGGAGATAACAGTACTTACCTCACAGGGCTATTGTGAGGCTCAAATAAGCTAACATGTAGATTGCTTTGCCGACTTAAAAGAGCAATCTACATGTTTGCTTTTATTAGAACCTGGGACTTCACACCCCAGATCCAGCGCTCTCTACACTGCACCTCTCTAGTGCTAGAAGGGACCACAGACATCTAATCTAACCCCATCATTTTATATGTATGTTTTAAAATGGTTGTACCTATTCCCATGGGGACCGAGGTAGAAGTTTCAAAGTTTACACTGGGTTTGTTAACTTATCTCAGTCTTATATGCAACTGTATATAGTACTAAAAGCCCATTTTCTTTTGTACCACAGTAAGTCATTCTCCAACCACTGGGCATGGCGTGTGTGCGCGCGTGTGTGGTGAGTGTTAGCACTTTAAGGCTGGCAAAGCACTTTGCACGCATTATATCATTTGATCCTTATAATAGCCCTGTGAAGCACCAGTAACGGCGATAATGCTAATAAATGATAAGCTTTTTTTTTCGAGGCAGTTGGGGTTAAGTGGCTTGTCCAGGGTCACACAGCTAATAAGTGTCTGAGTCTGGATTTGAACTCAGGCCTTCCTGATTCTAGGGCCTATCCAGGGCTCTATCCACTGTGCCACCTAGCTGTCCCTTGATAAGCTCTTAAGGCTTATGACTTGGCTAAGACATCTGGCGCACTATCTCATTTGATCCTCATGACAACCAGGTGAGGTGGGGGCTATTATCATCCCATTTTACAGATAAGGAGAC
Source organism: Trichosurus vulpecula (assembly GCF_011100635.1). Classification (NCBI taxonomy): domain Eukaryota; kingdom Metazoa; phylum Chordata; class Mammalia; order Diprotodontia; family Phalangeridae; genus Trichosurus; species Trichosurus vulpecula. Next base: position 314,663,334 of record NC_050575.1, read on the forward strand.
TAAGGCTGGGAGGTGAAGCAATTTGTCCAGGGTCACACGTAAATTCCGAGCTCAGGTCTTACATATGGGGTTCTTTCTCTCCCTCAATAAAGGAATCTTTGAGTTGAAGGGTGTGAACAATCTGGTAAATACCTTGCTTAATTTCAAAATGTTCTCCAGAAAGGCTGAACCAAGTCATAAATTCGGCAAGACTAAATCAGCGGGCCTCTCTTCCCATAGTTCTCCCAACAATGAGTTTTCCCATCTTTGCTTACTTGATATATAAGGTCATACCCCAGGGTTGTTTTAATTTACATTTCTATGATTATTACTCATTCTGAATATTTTACTCAGGTTCACATTTTGAACATCTGATATATTTTTTATTTGGAAAAAACTTTTATTTGGAAAAACTGTTCACATCCTTTGACTCCCTATTTGGAGTGGATTTTCACTGGCAGTTCCCTATGCTTGGAATGTTATACCTCCTCATCTCCATCTCCTTTTCACAAGTCTCAGATAACAGTCCATAAGAAACCTGTTTGAGGCCTCTTTAATCTGAGTGCCTTCTCTATGAGATTACCTCACATTTTTCCTGCATTTTTTTTTTGTACATTGTTTCTGCAGGTTGTTCTCCCCCTCTCCAGCAGGTGAGCTCCTTCAGGCTGTTTCTGTCTTTCTTTGGATCTCCATCACTTAGCACAGTGCCTGGCACATAGTAAATACTCAATATAATGTTTATTGACTTTAGTCTGATAAATTTGTGTTATCTATAGATTTTGAATGTTAGATATAGAAAAACATAGGAGACATTTCATAGTTTTCCCTCAATCTGTAGTTTTTAAATTCTAAACTGGTTTTACTTGTGCAAAAGCTCTTAAATTTTATATGAAAAAAGATTATCTTCCACAATCTCTTGTATCCTATGTCTGGTTTTACATGTTCCCACAATCTAAATGTTTTTCTCTATTTTTTAATGCATCATGTGACCTTTATGTTAAGATTATTTATCCACTTGGAATTCATGGTGTATATAGTATAAGATGCTGTCTAAACCTGTTTTTTGTGAGAGTGCTTTCTATTTTCCCAGAAGTTCTCACGGACTAAAGAGTTTCTTTTCCAGTAGTGTATATTTTTGACCCACCTCCCCATTTCATAGAAAAATTGAAAAATTTATACTATATGATGTACTCAACTATATAACGTACAGTTGAGGGGGGGAAGAGCACAAAGAGCCTCGGATCAGGAGTCAGAACACCTGAATTAAAACCTAGCTCTGCTATTTCATACTTGTGTGACCTTGAGCAAATCACTTACCATGGTTTCCAGATTATCTGGAAACTAAATAAAATTCATTCCAACTTCAGATACTATGAACTAAGTAAGTATGCTGCTTATGATCATTTCTATTAAAAAATGGTCATCAGGGTCTCAGCTAGGTATATGATTCTGTTTCTATGGGAAAATCAAATTCAGCTTACTTTATTTTATAACATTCTTCCCAGAAGATAAGCTACTATAAATATAAAAACTTCCCGCACTAACATAAATGTTAACAGAATCAAGACATAGATCTAGAAATGGAACTTAGGGAATTTTGAACTTGTCATCTCTGATGAGATGATGCTCACCTGGAATTTCTCCAGTTCGCTGGTCACAAGGGCCTGTGCCTGGGCCAAGGGAGCATGGCAGCGTTCAATGCACTGATGAACCTGCTGCATGGAGGCCTGGGCATCTTCACAGCAGCTGGCACTGCACCGGAACATGGTACCCTAGGAAAGGTACAGAAGGGGGAAAGGTTAAGCAGGAACACATTCTTCAGCCCTCAGTGAAAGATATGAAAAAGTATAAACTGAAAGACACAGAAAACATAGTATTGCATGATGGAAAGCATGCAAGATTGAAGTTATAGGAGTCCAGGGTTTAAATACTGCCAAAGACACTTATTAACGATGTGACTGTAGACAGGGCACTTAATTCCACTGTGCATCAATTTCCTCTTCTGTCCAATGAAGATCATCTACCCCTACAGTATCTACGCATAGAGGGCTGAGGCAAGGATTAAATCAGACAACATACACAAAGTATTAAGGAGACCTTAAAGTTTTATCCAAATGCAAGCTACTGTGATGGAACACGGTATGGTAATAGCAGAAAAGAGGTGAAAAGTATACTTCTGTACCACTGCCATGTTCCTATCCTAAAAAGCCTACCTCTCCCACCAAAAAACAGCTAGACTCTAGATAATCTCAAAGCCAGAGGTGAAGTCATAGGCTATCTATTTTAAACCATACTTGAACAGGAATATTCTTTACATTCCCCCCCCCCCCCCCGCCCCCGCCCAAACTGCCTGTTTCGTCCAACCTGAAGACTTTTGGTGATGGAGAACTTTCTAACCCTGCTATCTCCAAGGCGGCCTAGCCCAAACCACTTTGGGATGTCTAATTCTTAGGAGGTTTTTTCTTGTACCAAATCCAAGCCTGACTCTCTGCAACTATTACCCACTGCTGCTCTGGGTCTTTGGGCCCAAACAAAACAACTCTAATTTTCCTTTCATATGAAAAAACTGACATTTATATAGTATTTTAAAGTCTACAAAGCTTTATATATACATCATCTCATTTGAGCTAGGTCTCAAAGTGGAGCGCGTCTGTGGGACCTAGATTCAGAAGATCTGAATTCAAATACAGTCTCAGACACTGATCAGCCTAGTGACCCTGGACAACTCTTTGTGCCTCAATTTCCTAATCTGTAAAATGGGGATAATAACAGCCCTTATTATCTCCTAGAATTGTTGCGAGGATCAAAAAAGATAAGGTTTAAACTGCTTTACAAATGTGAGCTATACTTACAAGGAGGAAGGTGGTATGCATTTATATAGCCAGGTATTGTGCTAAATACCATGTGCAGAGCATCATCAGGTACCCTAGTACTAAGATACGAAGTTTAGACAAGATGTAGTCTTTGTTCTCATAAAGTTTATACTTTTTGAACAGTTGTTAGAAGGAATTTTCCATAGAAAAGGCAATATAGCTTGGTATATAAAATCCTGTACAGGTGGTCAGAGGATGGAGACAAGATCTAGCCAAGGGTCAAAGGGTCATTAAACTATGATGCAGGTGCCACCCAACCAACAAACGTCCCTTGAGGACACTGCGTCCAGCAGGGGAGGCGATACAAGAGCCATATGGCGTGGTTTTCAGGTACCTACCATGTTCAGTACAAAGGAAGGGATTTCTGCACAGGGGAAGATTAGTACTTGAACAGAGTCTGTGTATGGGGTACCATACATCTCAACACGTGTGCAAAGAACTTACTTCACCGTGCACAAAGCTCTATACGGGAAGGAGCTTAGGGTCTCCATCCTGGGGGGCTCAAGTCCTGCGTGGGCAGGGCTGTTGGATAGCCCTTTTATCACCTCCTCTGCAGGCCTACCCCATTGAATAATAGGGTAAGGAAATAACGTGCCGAACGAAGCACTGTCTGAGTGAAAACACACCTAACCCCAAGCTTATCCTTTCAAAGCCAGTAACGTTTACTGAACGTCTACTGGATGCAGAAAAATGGCGAGCCCTCGGAGGGCACAGCTTTATGTACCGAGCGCCCCAGCTCCCTTTACGGGGACCCCGGGGCCCAGAGCGGGGCGGTGACCCTGCCTGCCCAGGGTGGAGGCTCAAACTTGGTCTGAACTCAGGTGGCGCTGGGGGGCCTGCGATGATGGGCACAGTGGGGCCCGGGGGTGTGTGGCTTATTAAGACTTTCGGTGCCCCCCAGTGGATCGAGTCCCTGACTTGGCTGCCAGTCCCTACTGTTTAGTAAAAAGGGGGACCCCCTTCTCCCCCCATCGCACTCAAGGACACAATCATCTCCATTCTACATTAGGAGGTAACTGAGCCTCGGAAGTGGAGGGGGAAGTGACCTACCCAAGGTCACTGCTGCTGCTGACTCGGGCCTCCGAGGCAGCTTCCGCATGGCACTGGTCGGGGGTTGTCCGCCCTTTGGTGACCTTGGGCGGGTCTTCCCCCCACCTCTGAGTGCCTCAGTTTCCCCGCGCGTAAACTAAGCGGGGATAAGGGTGGTTGGACTCGACGTTCTGGGCGCCTCAGTTTCCCCGTGTGTAAAATTATGGGGGATTGGACTTGACGCTCCGCGCGCCTCACGGCGGGGGTGGGGTAAGCGCGATGCTCCGCGCCTCAGTTTCTCCGTGTGTCAAATGAGGGCGGGCGGGTTGGAGCTGGTGCTCCGCGCCTCCGTTCTGCCGTGTGTGAAGGGGTGGGGTCTGGCCTCGACGGCTACCTAAGGGCCCCGGCATGACTCAGTGGTTTGGATCCTGGGGGAGGGCTCCCGCCTGCCCTCCCGCCGCCGCCGCTACCTGCATCTTGCGGATATTCTCCCGCTCCAGCCCTTTCACCATGGTGTCCACCGCCTCCTGCACCCGCAGCTGCTGCGCCTCCGCCATGGCGTACACGCCCACCCCCAAGCCCGCGCCGGGCCCTGCTCCGCCCGAGCGCTCTAGCCCAGCGTCCACATGGAGCCCCCAGAGCGGGCCCGCCCCTCCTCGCGACATCCACTTCCGGCGGCCGTCGCCCGAGGTGCTCCCAACCAACCAGCGAGTGCGGCCGAGCGACCCCTCCTTCCGTCTTACCTGTGCGGGGAGGTGCTGCCCCCTGTCCGGAGGAGAGGAGGAACTGCAGCGCCCGCTCTGGCTGCTCGTTCCTCTGGCGGTGCAGGGTCCCCCTACCGGCCTTCCCGAGGAAGCTCATGCAGGGCAACCCTCTTACTTTACAGGCGGGCAAGGAAAACAGACGTGGAGTGACTGCATGACCAGGCGCTAAGCCTTCATCTCTAGCAGCCCTTCTCTCCCTTCACCGGGCTCCCTCCTTATGATTGGCAAACGTCCTTTACACGTGTATACAGGGCTTTAAAGCCCACGCGTGCCTTCGAGAGTATTGGAGCTTCGATCATTAGAGCTAGTACCGCTTGCTGGTTAGAACAGGATTAAAATTTTTTTTATTGGTTTATTTTGCTTCAAAACAAATAAAACAGCACCATAATATCCCCTAATATCTCTTCCTCCTCTTCCAGAGAGCCAGCCCATATAATGCACAATGTTTTTCAAAGACAAAAAAAGAAAAGAAAAATATCAGCCAAATTGATCAATGTGTCAAAAATAAAAAGTCTAGAAATATGTACAGTATCTGTTGTTGTTGGTTCTTGGTTCTGAAGAGGACCAATGAGCTCACAAGGGATGCCTTGACTTGTGTGTGAGCTGGATGTCAGTGAGGCAGTTGCACAAAGTTGTCAGCTTCCCTCTTTCTTCCATAGACATCAAAGTCTGGTAGCAGGACAGAAGTCGAGACTGTCAGCTGGTCCTGGATGCAGGCAATCACCTTGAAGTGGCGCATGTCCGACCAAGCTCTAAGCGCTCCACAGTACCTGCTTCAGCTGCCTTTGCGGCAGATGGAACAAATTATTTCATCTGCCCATTTCTCCGGAGGCAAGGCTTCACATGCTTGGGGTAGATATCCCCCTAACTCACCAATGGGTTTGAGACTAATTGGTTACACTCAACCTGGTTTAGCCCATCTGCATAGTTTCAAATTATTTTCTATAATGGTTGATGAGATTCAGACCTCCATTAACACATCATAATATTCCATTAATACATTGTATTAATGTTCTGTCCCTATAATATTTGATCAATAATCAATCAACCATTTATTAAATCAGCAAGCATTTACTGAAAGGTTACTAGGTACCTACTAGGTTCTGGGGTTATGAAGACAAAAATGAAACAATCCGTTCTCTCAAAAAGCTTACGTTCTAAATATTGACTCTTCATCCTTCAACGTCATATAGTTGTCATTCAAAAATATGTAGAGATTATGCTAAACATTTCTCTGCATGTGGCATTGCCATCACTAAGTTAGCAAAGTAACAGACTTTTCCACACATCCATTTCAACACTGCATCATAATCAAGTGAGCACCTTTAATTAGATCTGTTGCTTCATCTACTTGCAGCGTAATTAAAAGGTGCAACTATGGTTTTAGGAGTGCTAACCCACAGAGTACCTTGGAACTGGGGTTCAATAATTCAGTCTCAGGATTTGCTGACTTCCCCCAGTGATGGCCTGTATGTTTGCAGGACAGATGCCTAAGGTTATGGGGGGGGGACTTTCTTTATAATTTCAGTCAATGCATATGCTTTGATTTCTTCCTTAATCTCAATTCCTTCCTTCTAAGATTATCTCCAGTTTATCCTGTATAGAACTTGTTTGCATGTTGTTTACACCATTAGATTGTGAGCTCCTTGAGAGCAGAGACTAGGTGGGTTTTTTCCCCTCCTTTCTTTTATATCCTCCATTAGGATAGTACCTGGCACATAGAAGGAACTTAACAAGCGCTTGTTGATTTGACCCATTGTATCCTTTGACTGATTATTGATTTAGGAATTTAGGAGTGTGGACCTACAGGGTGCCTACAACCTAGAGGAGCCGTCTTGGGTGATACACAGTAGGCATTCAAGGAACTAGAAAATTATATTTTTTTAATGTAATTGATCAAAGGTTTGCAGACACGTATAGGAATTTCTCTTTCCCACCATATTATTTGCAAGTAGAATCATTTGAAACCGCTCTGCATGTGATTTCCCAAGCATTGTTTCAAATATGTAAATAGCTGCAGAGAACACCAATGTCTCTTTTATCAAAGAAGGCTTTTTACACTTGGCAATTCTTTAAGCAGCTTTATGTAACTCAAGTAATACTTTTTGCTGGCACATTCTCTCTAATATTTCATTTTAATTTATTGTTTCATAAAACATATATTGTGCTAAGGGCTAGAGGATATATAAAATTTAGATAAGGTACAACTAGTTAAATGTTTGGAGAGAAAGTCTTGGAGGATAATGAATTCACAGACAACCATTACACACAATGTTAATCACAATATATACATAATGTATAATAGACTTACAGACTAAGTGCATCGGAGTCCAAAGAAAGTGGATGTGAGGTGAAATATCCTAGCCAGAGTAAGTAAGACTGAGTTGTGAAACAGAAAAATGTTCTATTAGGGTGAAGAGATCTATGTTCGAGTCTCAGTTATATACTAAGTATATGACCTCTCAGCCTCAGTTTCCTCAATTTGAAATTGGGCTGGATGACCCTTAAGGTCCCTCTAATTTTGCACTCTCCAAATCTAAGTGACTTTCCCATGGTAAAGCTTAAAGCCCTTCATAAAGGTACTGAAGATCATACAGGTAATAAGGAGAGGCCACACAGAATTCTGGCACTCAAGTTTTCTGACTCCATGTCTAGTGCGGCTCTTCCCACTACCCTAACTGCCTCTGGTTTCCTCCTCCCCACTCCAGACACCTGGATTTTGTAGAGGAGATGCCTGGGTGATTAAATGGGGAAGCAGCAGTGCAGTACCTTCATCTGGGATGGACTAGGATGGCAATCTCCTGCAAATTAGTTGTTGTGAATCAAGACTATTGCAATTAGGAGAAGTAAATAGCAAATTTTTGCTGATTATTATCCTTTGATGTAGTGACAAGAATTTCATCCAGTGCAAATCAAGTATTTATGGCAATGAGCAAAAATCTGTTTTCTTTCCTTCCTATATACCTGCCCCCCCCCCCCAAAAGAAGTGGAAAGGGAAAAAAACAAATATGCCTAGTCAAACAAAACCAATTCTCACATTGACCGTTTCCCAAAAAATTTTCATTCTGCAACCTGAATCGGGAAGAGTGTTCAGGAGGTAGGTAGCATATGTCATGGTCAGCTTCTGGAATCATGGATGGCCCTTGTATGGATCAGTGTTCTTAAGTCTTAAGAAGTTGTTTGTTTTTACAATGCTGTTATTATTGTATAAATTGTTCTTTTGGTTCTGCTCACTTCATTTTGCATCAGTTCATATAAATCTTCCCATGTTTTTCTGAAACCATACTCTTCATCATTTTTTTATAGCACGGCAGTATTCCATCATATTAATGTACCATAATTTGCTCGGCCTTTCCCCAATTGATGAATACCCCTTTAGTTTTCCAGTAGCTTTTTTTTACTATTACAAAAAGAACTGCCATAAGTATTACATATGGGTCCTTTTCAATTTTCTTTGATCTTTTTAGAGGATAGGTCTCGTATACTGCCATTGCTGGGTCAAAGGGCATATATACAGTTTAGTAAGTAGAAGTAGAAGTAGTAGTAGTAGTAGTAGTAGTAGTAGTAGTAGTAGTAGTAGTAGTAGTAGTAGTAGTAGTAGTAGGGACTAGTACCAAATGGCTTGTCTGAACACCCCCACTCTCACCCCCACCCCAGTTTGCCACATGGAAGTCTTTGCATCCCCTACACATGGGTGGGAGTAGTCTCCTTTGATTGGTTGCCTGCATCTCTAAATCTGGCAGGCTCTTTTTTCCTCCTCCTTGCTGTATCCAGAGGGTGAAGATCACAGTTCACCCCCAGCATGGACTCCAGGAATGGAACCAATGAGAGGGGAAGGACTTTTCTTCCTCTATTCTCCTTTTCCCGCAGTTCTGAGCAGCAGGCCTTGGTGTTTGTTTCTGTTTTGTATAGTTTGTCCTCCTTGGTTTTAGGTGCCAGAGGTGATCCTGATGGGATGGAGAGTTTGAACCATGGTGGCCTTGGAGCCAGCATTGCAGTGGGTGATGGTGCAGCCAGTCAGCTTAGCAGAGAAATCCTGAAAAGCCAGGGTGCCTGGGACATGGGGTTTTAGACTTGGAACTGGGATGGTGCTATATGGGAACAGAGCTAAGTTATGAACCTAATCCTCTTCCCCTCTCCAGAGACTGGAGTGGAGCAAAAGGGGAGGAGAATTATGCCTCCCACACATATGGGAAATAAGTTTATTTTTCATTATCTTTTGAAGTAAATAATCCTTTGTAAAAGCTCCAGTGTTACACTAGAATGGTTGTGGGACCAGTTCACAACTCACTACCAGGGCCTCGGGGCTCCCCTTCCTTTAAGGCTTACCTAAGGTATTCTCTTCTTTTTCTTTTTTAAATTTTAATTCAATTTATTTTATTTTCAGCTGCAAATTCTCTTTCTCCCACTTCTCCTTCCTCACCCACTGAAGAAGCAAGGACTTTCTCCAGAAAGTCTGGTTCACTCATGCTACTCCAGACCTTAAAACTCTCTTCTTGGTCAAAAGACTGTTTATTTACTTATTTGTATACACTTGGTAGATTATAAGGCCCTTGAGGGTGGGGAACCAGTTGTTTATTTCTTTCTTTGAACGTATAGCCTTAGATTCTCCCCAGCACCTTTCAACAGTGAAGTACTATGGTGAATAGTGGATAAAATGTGGGATTTGGTATTAGGTGGATCTGAGTTCATCTCACTTCTATTACTTATTAGTGCTTCACTGTGGGCAAGCTACTTAATGCAATCCAAATTATTTTTGTGTCTATTTTTTATTTACAGGATTTATGTGTATGTGGCATTTTTATACGTTTTATATATATATATATATATATATTACTTTTATATCTATTTTTTATTTATAGGTATATGTGTATGAATGGGATTGATAATTGTGAAGACTTCACAGGGTATGTCTAAGGGAGTAGGAGAGGTTTGGGATTTGGCCTTGTAATTCTGGAAGGTTAGGGCCTGGAGCTGTGGGCATGCGCTTCCCCCTCTCCCTCAGATGTTAGAAGATAATGAACTTCCTGTGAGCTATTTGTTCTCTGCTCCAGGAAGGTCTCTCCTCCCTGCCCCCCACCCCATTTCTTCTCCTAGACTTTCAGACGCCACCCCAGCAGTTGAGTTCCGATAGGGAAAACCTGAATGGACTGGATCAACCTTGGTCCTCTGTCTAGTTTTTGCGCCTAGACTGTAAGCCCACCTCCCAGCCAATGGTGAGAAGGGATAGAGGTGGGTGGGAATCTTTTCAGTAAGGGTATAAATTAAGGCAGGTTCCCTTTTACCTCGCCTCCTCCGTTATGGAGGTGTGCCCAAATCTTGCAAGGTTTATAAAATAAATTTGCTTTGTTTCTCCTAAAGATGTCTCTCCTATTATTTGAAAATCCTGTCCCATACATGTATATGTCATTTCTGTATGTTATATACATGTATATTACTTTTATATCTATTTTTTATTTATAGGTATATGTGTATATGCTATTTTTATACGTTATACACATATATGGCTATATGTTATTTTTCTCTAGTAGCATATAAAGTCAGTGTCTTCACTGGCAAAATAGAGATAAACCCCCTCCTCACAGGATCATTGTCAGGTGCCAATGAGATAACTTGGCAAAGCATTTCCTAAATGCCAGTTGTTCTTATAGGTGTCTAACACATACTGATTGAATTGGTATTGTTTAAAAGACAATTATTTACCTACCTGCCTAGGTCTTCCTCAACCTTATGAACCTATGAGTAAAAAAAAAAAAGTCCCAAAGGCGAATTGGACTCGAGGTTGCCTGGCTGTATTGCTGAGAATGCCAAGAGTTGCAAGGACAGGAAACATTCTCTCTGAGCCCACAGCTTTATAGGGTTTGGTGTATGTGTGTTGGGGGAGGGGAGGATGTTGTGGAGAAGGAAACAAGCAATTATTAAGCCTGTACCAAGCACTTTACGAATATTATCTCATTTGATTCTCACAACAACCCTGGGAGGTAGGTGCTATGATTATTATTCCCATTTTATTCCCATTTTTATTCCTATTTTATGGGAATTCCCATTTTATAGTTGAGGAAATTGAGGCATATAGAGGTTAAGTGACTTGCCAGCGATCACATAACTAGTAAGTATCTGAGACGTCTTCCACTGTGCTTTATCCACTGTGCTACAGTTGGCATAGACTCATAGGATCTGGTGTAGGGTAAAGAAACAATCACTTATAAAGCACCTACTATGTGCTGGTCATTGTGCTGAATGTTTTACAAATATTATCTCATTTGATCCTGGGAGAAGGGGGTGTTGTTATTGTTCCCATTTTACAGTTGAGGAAACTGAGATGGAGGTTAAATGAGACTTGCCCAGAGTTGAAAAGCTAGTAGGTGTCTGAGGTCAGATTTGAACCCAGGCCTTCCTGATTCAAGAGCCTGATGCTCTATCCACTTCACCACCTAGAGTTAATTGCTAGCAATTAATTGCATTAATTAATTTATCTAAGGTAACATAGGTAAAAGTGGTAGAGTTTGGATTTTATAATAAGTTTTTTTGGCACCTAATGAAGTATTCTTTTCGTGACATTGTCGTGTAGCCTTTAAGTTAAGGTAGTGCAGTCACTGACTGATCCTCATACTGGTTACAAGGTTCAGCATTTAGACAGAATCATCAAGGAATAAAATGCTCATTCTCTTTGACCCAGCATTACTACTTCTGCCTGTATACCCCAAGGAGTTTGAAAAACAGAAGGAAAGCTTCCATCATGAACCAAAATATACAGAGGAGCATTTTTTGTGGCAACCAAAAACTGGGAACAAAACAGGTACCTCTCTGTTTTGGCATGGCTAAATTATGGCTTATGAATGTAATGGAATATTCTATGCCTTCCCTCTGTGAATCACCTTAAATTTATCCTGTATAGATCTTGTTTGTACATAGTTGCTTTTATGTTGTCTCCTTCATTAGACTGAATTCTTTGAGAACAGGATCTGTCTTTTGTCTTTCTTTGTATTACCAGAGCTTAGCACAGTGCCTGATATACAGTCAACACAATAAATGCTTGATTGACTATTACATCATAGGAAATAACCAACATGAGGAATCCAGAGAAACTTTGAGGAGATTTGTATGAATTGATGAAGAGTGAAGGAACCAAGAGAACATTGTACACAATGACCGTAATACTATTTTTTAAAAAGGTAAACAAAACCCAGAATTCTTATTAATGCAGTGACTAATTTTGATTCCAGGTGATTGATGATGAAATATATTTGCTGTCTTTCAATAGAGGGGCAATGAATTATGGATGCAGAATGTGGCATACATTGTCAGAGGTGGTCTTTGTCAGTTTGTTTTGATTAATTGTCTGTCTTGTTTTTATGAGGAAGGGTCTTATGGGGGTGGGGAAGAGGTGGAAAGCGACACTGATGTTAAAAAACCATAAAGAATCAATAAATTTTTAAAAAAATTTAAATGGAAATTAAAAGAAAAGAGTACAGTTAGGCTTTCACTAACAATTTTCTATAACAGAACCCATCTTTAAAGTTACATTGAAAGGCACCAGATCCCACTGGGCTTATTGCTATTTGACAAAAAAAAAAATTAATCTAGTGAACAAAATTCTGCCTTAAAGGTTGTCCTCCAATAAGGCGTGTCCCCTAGGATATGCTAAAATTAGTATACCTTGAAAGGAGTTATAAGTTACAGAGATGACTTTGATGACTCTGATATAAATTGATTATAAATATCAAGTGAGACAGAGGAGGAAGACAGATATTTCTGCCAAAGGAGTTGGCTACCATCAGTGGAAGGTGCCCAGTACTGAGTACAAGTTAAAGAGGAATTCTTTATCGATCATGTGGTTCTCTAAATGTGCCTCATTGTGGATGACATGCTGATTGCTTCAAGCCTTGAAAATGAAATTCATAACCATTCAGAAGAGTTTGGCCTGACTATATAAAAAAAACCCAACAACAAACAAGTAGATGAAGAATGCCTATTGTTCACATGATATAGTTCAAGAGACAGCCCACAGGGATAGTCCATCATTATACATATCTTGGAAAGATGGACAATAAACTGGGACCAGAATTGGAGAGTAGGAAGAGAGTAGGCTGCATTGCATTTGGAAAATTTGACAGTTCAGTGCTTTTAATGACCCCAATTTTGAAACAAAGATCTATCTTTTTAGCACTAATATTTTACCAGTGATGCTATGTGACTATGAGTCATGAAATACCACTGACTCCAAAGAATCAAAGTTTTGAGTCACTCAAAGGACAATGGAGAGAAACATGGTGGATGTGGAAAGGCTGTCATCCATACTGACATGCTAAGAGCCGTATAAAGGATATTATCAGACAGTTGAGGTGGGCTGGTCATGGAGTGAGATTAAGAGGTAACCAATGGAAAGCTCATCTGTTCCATTGGTATCTACACAATGTCAAGAGACGTAGAGGATGATCCCTAGCACACCAGGCATATCCTCTGGGAGGACTGACAGGAGAACATGGAGGAGAGCTGAACATATTGAGAAGGCATGGATGGTTTGTGTTTTATACTGTGTTGGGAAACAAAAGGGGTTCAACCAAGTGCCCTTGAAGAGTTTGGCCTTTGTTTCCTTGATTAAATTTGGGAGTCCTTGGTGACCTCCTTGCCTCAGGAGAGGGCCTAGTTTACACATGAGTTTGAGTGATAGGTTTGGGACATCAGAGGCTTTTAGACCGCATGGGTTTAAGTTGCCCCTTTGTGACGATTCTAGGTCACGTGGGTGAGTCGCATGTGTGACTCACCCTTTACCCTTAAAAAGATATAAAACCAGAGGTTGGCTTTCTATTTTTTGGAACTCTTACCCACAGCCGTGGTGGCACGCGTGACTCTGGGCCAGCCCTTGTTATGAGTTCCCGGGCTGAACCTAGATGTTGGTAACTATGAATTGTATTTGGTCTGTCTGTCGATGTTTGTAATTTGTTTGTATTTTGCTCTGAAGTTCAGGGTGCTGGCTTTTCCCCCTGAACTAAGTGAATGGTATTTGTATGCTGAATTAAAGTAAATTCGTTAACCCCTTAATGTTGCTTTCCTTACTAAAGCAGATCAAAAGAAACTGGGCTTTTGCAGCGTGCTGGTAGCATGCTTGTTGTTGGGCTTGTGTTGGTCTTTCACCCCCACAACAGCTGCTAGCCAGATTGTTGACACATATATTCTTTCCACATCAATGAGATCACAGATTTATCAAAGTAATGTATTAACAATTCCTAATTGGTCAAGCAGAAGTAGGATCTTTTTTTTTTAACTCAACTATTTAGCAGTTTATATTCGTTTACAATAACTTTGGAAGGACTGAGCAATTTTTATCAAATTTAGCACATTTTGCTAAAGGATTTAAATTTTGATTTCTTTTTTCAGTCTGCCATTAGAAGCTACATGGTAGCCCCAAATGTTTTGCAGTGTGCAGATCTGTGATTTTTAAAAATATTCAATTGTTGTTTTAACAAGTCCAAAATTAACTCACATTCGCCTTTTCTTAGTATCTTCTTCATAGTCTCTTCTATGTTTTTTATGTCACTTCTTACAAGGACCTTGTAGCTATTATTCATAAGGAAGGAAATAATCATTTATTAAGTACCTCCTATATGCCAGGAACTATACTAAGCACTCTTAGAAATATCTCATTTGATCATCATGATAGCCCTGGGAGGTTAAATGCTATTATTTTTACAGATGAAGAAACTGCAGTGGACAGAGGTTAAGTGACTTGTCCAGGGTCACACAATTAGTATGTATTTGAGGTCATATTTGAGCTCAGGTTTGCCTCACCTCAGGCCCAGTGCTCTATCGATTGTGCCTCCATTCAGGGGTACATGAGGGGAATTTTCTCCTAAGTACCCGCAGTACTTTTAATGCAGATCTGTGATTTTTTTGTAAACTTCAATGGGGATTAGTTTATAAAAGGTAGGTTGATAGATAATTGATAGATCCATAGATAGGTAGATTGATAGATAGATGGAGCATTTATTAAGTGCTTCCTTCATTCTGGGCACTATGCTAAGTGTTAAGGATATAAATCTAAAGCCAAAAAGACATTCCCTACCTTCAAGGAGATTATCTTCTAATGGAAGAAGACAACACATACAACAGAGCTGGTAAGGGGGAAGGGAAGGGAGACTACTGACTAGGAGGTAGAGAATTTCCAAGAATAAGGAATTGAAGTAAATTGTGAAATGAGCCTAGGTGCCTCATGAAATGGTGGTCTAGGCCAGAGACTCACCAGTCAAAAGATGATGGAGGCATCTTCAGGGTAAGAAGGTTGCTGTCTGAGGGTGGAAAAATACAGAGAGACAGGAGTGGAGCCTGGAAAGGTGTGCTACTTTTCAAGGTAACAAATTCCGTTACTGAATAATTCTAATTGCTGATTCTACTACTACTACTACTACTACTACTACTACTACTACTACTACCACCACCACTATCACCACCACCACCACTACTACAATAGCAAATTCCATTATTGAATAATTGTATTTGCTGATTATACTACTACTACGACAATGATGACGACGACTATCACTATTACTATGACTACCACCACCACCACTACCACTGCTACCATCACTACTACTACTACTGTTTATCTCTATTGAAGATAAGAATAAATTTTCTGGAATAATAATAGCTTACCTTTAAATAGCACTTTAAGGTTTTCAAAGTGCTTTATATATATTATGTCATTTGAGATGGGACATTCGGAAGTTCTTCTTAATATTAAACTGGTATTTTCCTCCCTATACTTTCTACTTATTGGACCCAGTTCTTATATTCTGATGCTACTCAGAATGTCTAATCCCTCTTCTACAAAAGAACCCTTTAGATGCTCAAGGATCATAACCCTCCTAAGACTTTTCCAGGCTACTTATTACTAATTCCTTCAACCATTTCTCCATGTCATTCTTTCTAGTCTATTCACTGTACTGATTGCCTTCCTCTGGGTGACCCCTAAATGGGAATTTCTGTCTTGAATTCAATTAGAATTTGTTTTCTGCCTTGCTCCAGACTCAGCACTAGGTGGCAGAAGAATCCTGGGCTTGGAGCAGTAGAATAAAAGGTTTCAAAAGAAGAGCCAGAACAGGGAGCAGGAACAAATGAAAATGTTAGTTTTGGTCTTGTTGAAAACTGTGGTGTAAGGAACCACCGACTTCCTCATGTGAGAAGCAATATTTCTTGTTTTTTTTGTTTTCTGTTCCTTTCCCTTTATGAGCTTAACAAGCATTAAACAAAATGGGCATTTGGCAGGGGCAAACTGGGGCCAGTTGGTACCAGTTCTGAGAACTGACTGTTAAAATTTCAATATGAGCATTTATATCTCAGAAATTGCCAAACACTACAGATCAGGGCTTCATCTGTTGTTTTTTGATTGTTGAGACAATCCATTGTTTTTTGATTGTCTAAGAAAGTGATGGAGAAAATGTTGATTATACAGAGTAAAACTAAAAGTATCAGAGAGCTAGTTGTTAAACATTTGCTAGCATGCACGCTGGTAGGCATTTCCGTTTATAGAGCAGAACAGAAGAGGATTATACATAAAACTGCAGGCCTCTATTATGTACTGCTTGATTATATATCTATATATCTATATCTATATCTATATCTATCTATCTATCTATATATATATATATATATATATATATATATATATATATATATATATATATAGAGAGAGAGAGAGAGAGAGAGAGAGAGAGAGAGAGAGTGCTGGCCTGGAGTAAGGAAGACCTGAGTTCAAATCCAGCCTCAGATACTCACTAGCTGTGTGACCCTGGGCAAGTCATTTAACCCTGTTTGCCTCAGTCTCCTCCTCTCTAAAATGGTCTGGAGGAGGAAATGGCAAACCACTTCCTGTATCTTTGCCAAGAAAACCCCCAAATGTTATCAGGCAGCTAGGTGGCACAGTGGATAGAGTACTGGGCTTGGAATCAGGAAGACTCATCTTCACGAGTTCAAATCTGGCTTCAGACACTGACTAGCTTCAGATACTGACAAGTCACTTAACCTCTGTTTCCTTAATCCATTGGAGAAGAAAATGGCAAACCACTCCAATATCTTTGCCAAGAAAACCCCACGGACAGTGTGGTCCACAGGGTCAGGAAGAATCTAACACCACTGAACAACAACAATGTACTCAAGCCGTCACGCTTGCCTATAGTTCTTTGTGACCTTTCTTTTGTCCTCTGCATTTTTAAAAAAAGATGCCTCTATAACCTTCTTTTCTTCTTATTCTTGCTATCCTAATCCATTCCCTGTTGCCTTCCCATCCTCAAGCCCTCTCTCATCCCCTACAATAACTACAACGATATCGATGACAACAAAGTCTGCCGAGTGACATTTCCTAAGAATCACAGAATCTCAATATCACAGAATCTTAGAGCTCGATTGGACTTTAGAGATCTTCAAGTACAGTTTCCTTACTTTATTGATGTAGACAAAGAAAGTGGCTTTGCTTATGGTCACAGAGACTATGTACACAAACTGGCTTGCAAGCCCATGACTTTTGTTTCCCTCAGTTTCCCTCCCTGTACCCTGCTTTTCCTCCCTAATTTGAACTGCTAAGCGAATATCTGAGAAGCCTCTGAGTTTAAATGTAAACCTTAAAGCACTCTATAAATATGGGCTATTATTGATAATAATAATATGATACATAATTTGAAAGCATAAAGTAATAGAATTAATTTTTACATGTGGCTTGTCTCATTACTTTATGTTCATGCTGTATGTGTTCCCTAGAACCTCATGTTTCTTTTGTCTAGCTCCAGTCTGAAATTCCTGATCTTTGCTTTCTCCCTTCCTGCTTCTCAGTGAGGGAGACTGGATCTCGAAGAAAGGCCCAAACACATTAGGTACTTCCACGACCCTCACTAACTTGTTTGACCCTGCCAAGGGATGACTCATCCCTGAACAAAACTGTCACTGGGGAAAAAGAGGAATAAATAAGTCTCTGTGCTTTAAAAAAAGTTAATTAAAAAAAAAACACAAAACTGTCTTCTCCTCTTGTCTTTACAAAGTGAGTTCTTTAACATGTATGAGGTAATATTACTCCTGAATAAGACCCATTGAGTGCTGTAAACCGAGTGGAAATGGTGACAACGGCAGTGAGTACTGGACTCATTGTGGGGGTTAGGGACTAATGTCAGTGTCATATTCTTAGCACTCTGGGAAGGACAAGTGATACTTCTTTAAGAGTTACAGAATCGCAGTGTCATAGAACGTCAGACTTCCAGAATCTGAGCTTCAGTCTTGGTTCCAGGGTTCTTTGGAGGCCTCTCACTACCCTGAACCATAACATGACTGGGATGTCCCCCAGTCCCTTCCACGTCCATCCTGCACTTCCAGATCTTTTTCTTGGACATCTCAGGATTTCCGTGGATACCTGTGTCAGAGATAGGATGACTGTTGTGTGGCCCATTTCTTGTTCTCTGGTTTTCTGTATTCAGAATTGGGGTAGCACAAATAATGTGGAGGGAGGAGGAGGGATGGTGAAGATAGGCTAACAAATGAAGATAGGGGCAGCTAATAAAAAAGGAGCATTGATTTAGGCTTTAAGACAGCTAAAAATAATAATGGCTTGCATTTATATAAACTTTAAGGTTTGCAAAGAGTTTTCCTCATTTGAGCTTCACAAAAATCCTGTGGAGTTATACTGTATGGATGATGGAACTGAGGATGAGAGGTTAAATGACTTGCACGGGACCATGTATTTATTTATCTTTGCAAGGCAATCAGGGTTAAGTGACTTGCCCAGGGTCACACAGGTAGTAAGTGTCAAATGTCTGAGGCCTGATTAGAACTCAGGTCCTCCTGACTCCAGGGCTGGTGCTCTATTCACTGTGCCACCTAGCTGCCCCAGGGTCATATACTTGGTAAGTGTCTGAGGTAAGACTCAAACTCTGGTCTTCCAGGTTCCAGGTGTTGATTCAATCCACTGAACAGTTTAGTTTCCATATTGAGTCCAATGAGTTCATAAAGAAACAGTGTCAGCTAGAATGCCTGCTCTAGGCCAAGTTCAAGCCTTGCCTTTCCAAAGGCCCCCATGATGATTTATTAACTAATCAGAGAAACTTGATCATTTAAGAATAACAATGCCAGGAGTTAATTTTTTAGCTTTCTACTCACAGTACTGTTTTGTAGACAATAAACCGCCATTTGATAGGTGGAAGAACTTAAGCCCTGAAATAAAACTTGAAATACATCATACCATCCCCCTGCAACAAGGATTTTTAGACTTTGAAGTCAGAGAATCTTCACGCACACACACACACGCACACGCACACACGCACACACACACACACACACACACACACACAGGCGTGTATACACATTTCAATGATTTAGCAGAGCTGTGATCTATCTCACTGATGTGATCACTTCCTTCACTGGTGCAGATCACAACCTTTCCTTCCACATCTTCCTACGGGCAGCTAAGTGCAGAGGACAGAGCTCTGGGCCTGGAGTCAGGAAGACTTGAGCTCACATCTGACCTCAAGTTGGGTGACCCTGGGCAAGTTACTTGCCTCGATTTCTTCATCTGTAAAAGGAGGATGATAATAGCACCCACCTCCGGGGTTGTCGTGAATATCAAATGAGACCATATTTGTAAAGTGCTTGGCATGCAGTAAGCAATACGTAAATGCTAGCTGTTATTTTACCCTTATGAGCTGTGTGATTTAATCTTTTACGCTTCCTCAGTTTCCTCATCTGTAAACTGGGGATAATAATAGCACCCACCTCCCAGAATCGGTGTGAAGATTAAATAAGATGATAGTTGTAAGGTGCCTGGCATATAGTTGCTGAGTTTTTTTTAACTTAAATAAAATCTATGTTCATATTAACATTGTGTTTATAATTATGCAATAATTACATTTATATTAAGAAATAAAAAAATGAATTAAACATTCACCTTTTTAAGAAAATCCTAGGAAATAATCAAATGCACAAAACTGAAAAGATGAATGAAATTGTTAGTGCTTACAAAACGAAAAACGGTCAGATTACCAAATTAAGAAACAAAACAATGTAAAAATATAACCTTAGAATAAGAATCTAAAAAAACCAGTGATGAACTAATAAAAAGATAAAAATTACAAAACTCATCATCCAGATACATTTTGAGTTAATTCTTGTACCATTTGTTTCCTACCCAGATTCTTTGTGCTAGATGTGAGTGACAGACATGCAAAAGTTAGACAGTCTCTACCCTCAAGAATCTTACATTCTTGGATAGGGGTCAAAAAAGAGGATACCTACTATCTTCATTTTGCTTTGAAATAGTGCTGGAACCGACAAGTTATGTAAGGAAAGTCTCTCCAGAGAGCAAGCCAGGACCTGAACCCCAGTAAGCAGAGGCAGAATGGGGAGACACACCAGTCCCAGGAGCATCTGAGTCCAGGTGATGGCAGGAATTAAGAGAGATCCAGAGGCTGAGAGGAGCAAAGAGCCAGACTCCAGGACCAAAACCATGGGACTAAACACCTCAATAAGCACTAAATAGTAATCACTATATACATGTTGGCTATTATCACTACTGTTATCCATATCCTTCCATAAATCTTCCATGGAGGATCTTTCAGTGATATATATACACCAACACACAAATATATACACATGCGCATATATGTACGTACATATAGACACACACAGAAGTGGTTTAGTGTTGTGAATAAAAGGCTGGTCTCAGAGTCAGGAGGATTTGGGTTCAAGTCTTACTTCTGACACATAGTAATTATGTGGTCGTGTATAAGTCATATCCTCTCTCAGTGGCCCCAGGAAATCAAAACTAGAAGTTTCTGATTTTCATGAAAGGAGTTTCTTACATCAGGGGTGATGACTGATGAAAGCACAGGGCCAGACCAAAACAAACCCCAAAGAAACCACCCATCCATCTGTCTATCCATCTATCATCTATCTTTTTATCAACCTACCAATCTATCTGTCTGTCTAGATATATACTAGACCTACAAATTATATATATCGAGAGAGCTAGTTGTAGATGTAGCTAGCTCAATATAGCTAGCTAGACATAGATAGATAGGTAGATATAGACATAGATAAATAGGTATATATATATAATATATTATATCATATAATAGGTATATAATATAGACATAGATAGATAGGTAGATATAGATATGGATAGATAGATGTGTAACATTCTCCAAATGGGCTCTAAGTATATATAGATACATATACATGTATATACAACACATATACATGCAAGCATATATACACTATAAAACATATACATGTACATATACAAATACACAACCATCTAGTAAGTCCTCCTCAGATACCTCACCATGGAGTCGAGATCATGCTGGGTTCCCTAATGCCGTTCCTGCTCACCCAAATAGGTCTAGATCCCAGTGAGCTCCATGGGCATAGCAGGAACGGGACATGGGGAGTCCTCTTCTTCTCTTGCCTTATCCCCCTTGCTCTTGTTGCCACCAGCTGTGGGTGCTGACTCCCTCCACCCTGGCCCATCCACACCAGAGTTCTGCTCCACTCAGACCATCTGACCCAATAGCTACTTCTCAATGGTTTTTGGTTGGAAATGTGGCCACTCACATTGCTTGAAGAGGGAGTCACCAGCTAGAATTCTCATAAGATAGGGGACCACTGGGCTTTACCAGTTTGCCCTGCTGTTCTTCCCTCTGGAGCCTCTGGCATTTACATTTGACCTGCTGCAGTATTGTAAGGATGCCCAGATTCTGTCATCTGCCTTGCCCCCTAAGAACCAGAAGGCCTTTCCATCTGTCCTGTAACTGAATCCTCTTGTATATGTTTTTTCCCCTAATTAGAATGTGGGTTCTCAGAGAGCAGGGAATATCTTGCTTTTCTATTTGTAGCATTGTGCTTGGCACAAAGGAAGCCCTTAATAGATGCGTTGTGATTGCATTACATTGCATTCTATTCCATTCCATAGAAGGTTATGCCAGGGAAGCATAAACTCTAGCAGGTTTTGTGAAGTCAGAGAGGCTTCAAATTTGGCCCTGATTGTAGATGTATGTCTGTGACCAGAGGCCTAGCCTGGGTAAGTGCAGAGAGCCTTGTCACCCAGAGGGCTGGCCTCACAGTGATGGATTTCTTCGGCTATAGCTCCTCTCAAAGCCCTTTATACTAAGGCATAAGAGGCAGTCCAGCTATGTGTTGTTAATAAGGAAGATAGCACTCACAGGTCCTTAAACACTGAACATATGCACGTAGGTTTATATTTGAATATACACATACAAGTGGGACCTGTAATATAATAAGGTAAATATTAGGATAATACCCTCCTCAGCCCGGCCTCAGCACAACTCAGAAGTAAAGCCAGGATCATCTGGCAGGCTTGTCTCAGCATTCTACACTACACACCATTTCGTGCTTGTGTTTTGTATGTTGTTCTGTACTTCTAGCAAAGCCTGATATCTCTTGTGTTTCCTAGAACCACCTGGGGCCTTAAAGTCAGGATTTATAAAAATACAAACAGGTGGCATAGTAGAAAGATAAGGAGACTTGGAAGGAGGAGATCTTTGTGTTGTCCCTTTGCTATTTAGTAGCCATGTGACCCTAGGCAAGGCACTAAACTTGTCCGAGCCTCAGATTTCTCATCTATAAAATGGGCAATTAATACTTGAATTATTATCATAGTTGTGTGGAAATCATATTATAAGCAAAATATTATAGAGATATGAGCTTTTGTTATCATGTAAGGGATGTAGGCAGCTAGGGAAGTAGGTAGCTAGGTGGCACGGGGCAGGTAGGTGGTGTGGGGCAGCTAGATGGAGCAGTGGCTACAGCACTGGGCCTACAGTCAGGAAGACTCATCTTCATGAGTTCAAATCTGGACTCACTTACTAGCTGTATGACCCTGGGCAAGTCACTAAATCCTGTTTGCCTCAGTTTCCTCATCTGTAAAATGAGCTAGAGAAGGAAATGGCAAACCACTCCAGTATCTCTGACAAGAAAACCCTAAATTGGATTATGTAGAGTCAGACATGACTGAAAAATGACCAAACAACAGTTTCTTTCTGAAAGGTCATCTCTTCTGAGAAGTTATTACAGAGATCATCTCTTCCTGGGCAATCAGAATTGAGATGCAGGCGCTTCTGACCTTTCACACTAATGAGGTTGGTTCCAACGCTAGAAACATTCACCTCAGGATTGCCATTCAGTTATCTGTGTTCATGGGAAGAAACACAAAGCAGAAGAAACAGGCTAGGACTTAGACTCAGTAAAGCACATGTTTTCTCTGCTGTGTGCAAGCAGTCGCCGTAGCTTCTGGGGGAAAAGGGAAGGAGACAGAGATTTCCTTCTCTCTCCCTCCTCCCCCCTTTCCCTGGAAGCTTGAAGGAGAGCCCAGAACTCCCAACATTCTATATAGATAGGAACAGAGTGATGGAGAGAGCATGGAATCATTCCTCTTAAAGTTGACTGCGGTGGGGGTGGCTCCTCCAGTTCAGTGGCTAAACAGCCCCTTTCCTTCCTGTCTTGGGGACCAAGGAGCCAGTAAAGGATTGTTGAGTAATTGCAAAGCACAAGTCACTGACCCTTTTGAAATGGCCCACTCCAATGCATGCTCCATGGATAGACTCCAGTACAACTTTCCTTCCTCCCACCAGCCCACCATAATTGTTATTGGAAGCAACTGTTATAATTGAGATCTGTAACCAGTTTGGAATTATGACAATTCCTGGTGGAGATCCACATGTTGCTTCCTAGTCTGTAGACCTGATTCTCGTTGAATCACAGATTTGGAGCTGGTAGAGGCTTTAGAGGTCTAGTTCTCTCTCCTCACTTACATAAAGAAGGGCACAGACCTAGAGAGGGTGGTGACTTGCCCATAATCGTATATGACATAAGTGATAGAATCAGGATTCAAACTTAGGTCCTCATTCCAAATCCAGTGATCTTTCCACTCTCTTAAATTCAGGACTTCAGCTATCTCTAGCTACTGGGAGCCTAGACTTTTTCCTGTCAGGAATTCTTCATGGCATTCTATTAAAACAAGAGACGGTTATGGGGCTGAAGATGTCTGAAGATCTGGGTCCATATGAATCTTTGGATCAACAATGGACATAGCACTAAATGGAGGCACATGATGGCAGGGAATTTCAGCCCAAAGGTCATGAGGGTCACCACTTGGCCTAGGAGGAAATGCACAATATTCCCATCTTTCATTTTCAGGAAGAGTCAGCTGGATCTGAATTTCCAAGTTGACAGTCACACTTCTCCAACCTTTGCCAGAGGTTCAGTGGTATACAGCGACTTGTTATGTAAGTGGCCTTGGCATTATCTGGTGTGGACTCTAAATTTGCCTGGACTGCTTCCAGCTTTCCTCTGGGTAACTGTCAGTTCCATGGATATAGCACAAGGTCTAGGGGATGGAGTGAATTGAGGCCCAGATCCATGGTTAGAGAAATTATAGGGTTTTCTGGATAAAGTACTGTCTCTAGGCTGATCAAAGGAACTTGTCTCTTGTACCATATCCCAAAGGTTATATGTTGTTCTTTTGGAACTTTTTCTCTTCAAGGCTGCCTTTGATGTTCATTTTAACTGGATTTTACCAGAAAGTTAGTCAATAAATATTTGTGCCAAGAGCTTGCTAAGTAGCGGATGTGTGTGTGTGTGATTTTTGGGGGGTGGGGTGGGGAGTGGGTAATGACACAGTTCAGACCTGACAGAGAATCAATTGTCCTGGACCTTATACTCTGTTAGGTATATAGCCTCTTATTTTATACATGAGGAAGCTAAGGCCCCAAGAAGGGAAGCTTGGGGCATAGTGGTTGAAAGTGCACTGGACTTGGAATCATAAAACCTTTGTTCAAGTACCATCTCATCTGTATATATGACCACGAGTAAGTCACCTCCCTCTCTGGGTCTGTACCCTCCTCTATATAAGTGAGGAGGGTGGACTAGACCTCTACCAGCTCTAAATCCATGTTTCAATGAGAATTGAGGTCTACCTCCACCAGGAACTGTTATGTTTCCAGACTAGTGCATTTATGAACTACGTGACCCTGGATAAGTAATTTAACCTTTTGAAGCTTCAGTTTCCTCATCTGGAAAATGCGGTATTAATATTTGCGCTATCTAGCTCCAGAGTTATTGTGAAGAAGGTGTTTTGTAAACTGAAAGGCACTCCAGGAACTTAAGCTGTTACTGTTATTAACCCAAGTCATATGGCTAATTAGCAGTACAGCTGGAACTGGAAGCCATTCCAATGTTTCCGTCATGCAACACTGCTAACTCCTCTACATCCAATTTTTGCCAAGGGTCAAATAAGAAAGAAAGAAGAAAGGAAATAAAGAAAGGAAGGAAGGAAGAAAGAAGGAAGGAAAAGGAAAAATATGCTTCTGTCCATATTCCGACTCCATCAGCTTTCTAACTGGAGGTGGATAGCATGCTATATCAATGAGTTCTTTAGCATTGTAGTTGGTCATTGTATTAGTCAGAATTCTTAAGTCTTTTAGAGTTGATCATCTTTACAATATTGTTATTATATAAATTGTTCTCCTGATTCTAGTCACTTCACATCATATCAGTTCATACAAGTCTTCCCAGCACCACAGTATTCCTCATATTCACGTATTGTAACTTTTTCAGCCATTTCCTACTTGATGGGCAAACTCTCAGTTTCCAGTTCTTTGCTACCACAAAAAGAGCTGTAAATATTTTTGTATACATGGGTGCTTTCCCTCTTTCTTTGATCTTTTTGGGGCTAGACCTAGCAGTGGTATTGCTAGGTTAAAGGGTATACACAGTTTAATAGCTTTGGGGGCATAGTTCCGAATTACTTTCCAGAATGGTTGGACCAGTTCACAGTTCCACAAACAATGTATTAAAGTACCAATTTTCCCACAGCCCCTCCAGCATTTTTCATTTTCTTATTTTTGTCAACTATGTCCATCTGATGTCTTTCCCCAACTTCTTTTTTGTCTTTTCCTTAATAGTATTTTATTTTTTTCCAATTACATGTAAAGATAGTTTTTAACATTCATTGTTGTAAAATTTTGAGTTCCAAATTTTTCTCCCTCCCTCCCTCCCTCCCCTCTCTCCTTCCCAAGACAGTAAGCAATCTGATGTAGGTTATACATGTGCAATAATGTTAGACGTATTTTCACATTAGTCATCTAATTTCTCTTTCCAATGCCTATTTACACATAGATGCTATAATTTAACATTCTGTTTTGTTATGCAAATGCTTCCAGTACACTGAGTTTTTTCTCCACCAGAAAGAAGTCAAAGGATTAATTAGAGATAGCTATTAATGTAAAGTTGGGCAGAAAGCCCAACCTCTGTCTAGGTGCTAGAATGTTCCTAACTAGAGACTCCAAGCAATTTGTGATTGAACTCAGAAATGTTACCTCTAAAATAAATTCCCTAAAGCCAAAGAGGTGAGAACCATATTTACTCCCTAGGCATAAAATGAGATAATTATTGTGATAGGATATTATACAGACACAAATACAGCCTGGTTGCCTTGCCTGGATTTCTCCTTCTTGGACAGGAGAATGCTAATTTTCAGGTAAATAAGGATGAAAAACTGGAACCGATCCAAATTTTCCTCAGTTTTAAACTGAAGCTTAATAGAAAGTGAGGGAGTAGGGCTCTAAGTGTGACTTTCTTCATTTTCACTCCCCCCCCAAAAAATTTCCTCAGGGCATTTGATGTCTATAAAGATATAAACTCCTTGAGGGCAGGAACCTGATTTTTCTAAACTTTACATCTTTCAGTGTCAAGCACAGCACCCTGCATACAGTAGGCACTTAGTAAATGTTGGTCCGATGTTGTATGAATAAAATTGATTAAATTCCCTTTTTTGTGTCATACACACACACACACACATACACACACACATATGCGTGTATATATATATATATATTTGTATTTTCTACAGTCTGCATAGTCTTAGGCACATTGTCTGCTGCTTGTAGTGGCATAGCTGCTGTTGGTGCAGTGGAATGGTAAGGAGGGGAAGATAGGCCAAGTTGGAAAGGAACTCCCAATGCCTTCCTTCATAGAGGTCAGAAACTGCATTTTTTGGTTCACTGAACTCTGCACCTGATGACTTTCCTTATTTCAACTCCTTGGAACAAGATGCCTTTTGCACCTTTTTATATCCCCTTCTTTCCCGGCTTCTTTCGTGTGCTTTCTCTCCTTATTAAATTGTAAGCTCCTCAAAGGCCTGGATTGTCTTTCTTTTTATTAATTGTATCCCTAGCACTTAGTACGTGCAGTAGGTGCTTAATAAATGTTTATTGATTGGATATTA
Source organism: Trichosurus vulpecula (assembly GCF_011100635.1). Classification (NCBI taxonomy): domain Eukaryota; kingdom Metazoa; phylum Chordata; class Mammalia; order Diprotodontia; family Phalangeridae; genus Trichosurus; species Trichosurus vulpecula. The sequence continues at coordinate 314,690,255 of NC_050575.1, forward strand.
GATTGGACCTCAGAGGACACCTGGTCCAACCTATACCTGAATTCTTAAATCCTTTCTATGATATCCCAGACAAGTGGTCATCCAACTGTTGCTTAAAGGCCTCCAGGGATGGGGAATATCTGCTTTCTAGGTCTGGACCACAGTCAGACCAGTGCTGTATGTCACTTTACTCTGCTAAGGGCTCCGCTCACCATCCTAAAGCACTCCACCTTGGCCACCACTCCTCTATATATGTTGTCTTCCTTTATTAAGAGGGCTTTTAACTTGGAGTCTTTTTTTTCTCCAAGATTTTGATAACTGCCTTTCAGTATAATTGGTTTCCTTTGTAACTACTATGACAAATAGTGTATTTTGGAAAGGAAAAAAGTTAGTATAACTGATCAACACTTTGAAAAAGTCTGGAAATGGGTACAATGTATACCCCTGTGGACCTCTCACCTCCACAAAGGGGTAGATTGGGGATATCTTCTCATATCTCTTCATTTGAGTCCTGCTTGATTTTTATAATTTTGTCATATTTACTTTTGTTTTTTTTGTTGGGTAGTTGTTCTTTCCATTTACATTATGGTAGTTATGATGTGTATTGCTTTGTTTTTTTATTTTGGCTCTGATTACTCTGCATCAACTCATATAAATCTTTCCATGCTTCTCTGTATTTATCACATGCATAATTTCTAACCACACAGTAATTTTCCATGACATTCATATACCACAAGTTGCTTAGCCATTCTCCAATTTGTAATGAGGCATTATTTGTTATGAGGATTTTTTCTTCTTCTTTTTCTCTCAGTGGTTTGAGGGAGGGGTAGGAGAAAGAGAAAATGGATTTCTGTTAATTAAAAAACCTAATGTAATGTAAAGTTAAATTAATTCAACAAACATTTACTAAGTGCCTGTTGTGTAGTGGTACTGTAAATAGTGTGGCACTTGGAGTCAATTCTGCCTCAGACACCATAGCTATGTAACTCTGAGCAAATCATTTAATCTCTCTTAGCATCAATTTCCTGAGATGCACAATGGGGTTAATAATAGCACCTATCTCTCTGGGTTATGACTATCAAAGGAGATAAATATAAAAAGTACTTTGCTGCTACCGCTGTTCAGTTGTGTCTGACTCTTTGTGACTCCATTTGGCATTTTCTTAGCAAAGATACTGCAGTGGTTTGCCATTTTCCTTCAGCTCATTTTACAGATGAGGAAACTAAGGCAAACAGGGTTAAGTCACTTGATCAGGGTCACAAAGCTAGTTCTCTCTCTGTCTCTCTCTCTCTCTCTCTCTCTCTTCCCTCAGATGGATGTTTTAGCTATTGTTTATTATATTATTATTATAAGGCATTGTACAAGGTTTCATTGGGGATAGAAAGATGAATAATAATTCCCTGACCCTTCAGGTGCTACCATTCTATTGTGGGGAGGAAATGACAAATATCCAGTTAACTGTAACACACATAGACTACAGTCTATGATTGTGGTAAAATTGAGAGCCAGATAAAGTGCTCTTGGAAAATTGGTGGAGGGAAAGAGATCATTAACCATTCCATGGCAGGAGGAGGAAGGGACAAAGGAAAGTATTACAGAGACTGTACCTGAGTGAAGTCTTGAAGGAAGAGGAGGATTTTGAGACAGAGAGTCGATGAAGGAGTGTATTTGAGGCAATGAGAGTTCTGAGGGGGAGTGGTTTGAGCAAATTGGAAACCCAAGTGAATTCAATTGTTTGATTGGATCAGATTGCTCCCTCAAATTATCTTCAACAAATTCAGCAACCATTTATCAAGAGCCTACTTTGGGCCAAGCTCTGTGCTAGGTCCTGGAAATAGAAAGAAAACAAACCAAACTAGATTTTGCCCCTGAGGAGGTTATAATCTGTTGGGGGCTGGGGAGGTCATAGATCAGAAGATCATAACTTTTGGAATGGAAGTAAACTTAAGGGCCATTTAGTCTAACCTCTTCATTTAAATCACCTCCCAAGGAAGACTTGCTCAAGTTCACACAGCGAGTGATTCAATTCAGAATGCAAAAAACATTTATTAAATACCTGATATGTACCAGGCATGGTGCTAAGTGCTGGGGATGCAAAAAGAGGCAAAAGACAGCCCCTGCCCTTAAGGAGCTTACAATCTAATGAGGGAGACAATATACAAACAAATATATACAAAGCAAGTTATAGGAAATTAAGAACGAACTAAGAGGGGTTAGGGAAGGTTTCTTGCAGAAGGTAGGATTTTAGTAAGTGTCAAAGTCAAGATTAGAACCCAGTTCCTCTGACTCTAGAGCCACTGAAGACCTCTGGCATGCTGCTTTCATTTTAAAAATAAACAATAGCCACTTCTACCATAGGTTCATTACAGGTCTATCTACATCTTCCCTTGTGGCCCATAATGAACAGAATGATCCCCCTGACCTTCTTCCTTATATCCAGAACTGCCAAGCTGTCAGACCCTTTGGGGCACCAAATTCTGGTCCATTCACCCAAGTTCAGAGCTTTTGGATTTTCAATCTGCTCTGACATGCTACCTTTCTTCAGACTGGGGAAATCACTAGCCTTTCTGCCTGTTTTTGCTTCTGTAAGATGTTGACAACACTGTTCACCCCTCAAGGGTGTGGTGAAGGTCAATGGGTTAATATCTCAGAGGCACTAGGTAAACAGTTATTACTGTGGGGTTTGAGTTGTTGGAAATGCTGCGTTCCCACCTCTTCTGCTATTATTATGCACAGTTGTAGCAGCAATAATCATCATTTGTTGTGCCCTCAAGGCATGGGAGCAACAGTGCTGAGATCCCATAAGAATGTGATTTCCAGTTCAGCTGGCAGGGAGAAACCTTGAGCAGAACATGAGGAGGCTGATGAGCACATGCCTCATGATAAGCACATGTTGCCTCTAAGTCTGGATGCTTCTGCAGCAGCGTGCCAGCGTGTGATGGGCACACCGGTTGGTATAATGTTCTGTCATTAACTGTGTGTCCTTGGGCTTCAATTTCTTCATCTGTCAGATGAAGTGGTTGGACCAGATGTTCTCTTGCTTCTTCCTAACAGTACAAAAAGCACTGGATTTAGAGTTGGGGGAGATTTGGTATCTTCTGGTGAAAAGAACACTGGATTTGTAGTCAGAAGACCCGGCTTGAATCCTAGTTCTGCTGGGTGATGTGGGGCAAGTCAGTTAACTTTTTCGGGCCATATTTTCTTTATCCATAAAATGAAGGGATTTGACTAGATGACCTTAAAAGTCATTTCCATCTCTAAATCTACGGTCGTATGACCTATGTTCGAATCTCCCTTCCATGGCTTGTCACCTTTGCCAAATGTGGTGCTTTGGAGTTTAAAGCTCTTCGTAACCAGGATCCTTCTTACCTTTCCAGTCTTCTGCTTTACTCCCCTCAGTCTATGATCCAGCTACATTGGCCTACTTGCTACTCCTCACACGTGACACTCCATCCATTTCCTGAGTTCATGCATTTGCAATGGCTGTCTCCCATGCCCTGAATGCTCTCCCTCTTCACCTTCACTTCTCAGTTTCTCTGACTTCCTTCCAAACAGTTCAAATTCCACCTTCTGCTGGAAGCCTTTACCAGTACACTCAAAAGGGCCCAATTTCCTTGCAAATTACTTCCCATTGGATAGTTAGCTAAGAACAATTCCTTACTGGCATGAAATACATAACAAGTGTATTTTGTTGGGAGATCAGCGCAAATACCTAATATGAGAAAACACTGCAGTGGATCCTAAAGAAGACAAAAAGAAAAACTCCTCAGGGAGTTTATAATCTGGTAGAGGAGATATATATATATATATATATATATATATATATATATGTGTATATATATATATATATACTTACATTTCTATAGGATTCAAAGTTTAAAAAAGCACTTATCTAGAAATGAAAATGTGAAGTATTATTTTTTTTTGTCATTTCACAGACGAGGGAATTGAGTTTCAACAGGGTGAGTGACTGACCTAGGGTCATGTACAGCTGAAGGTTCAAGCTCAGACTGAATCCAGGTCTTCTGACTTTAAGACCTGGGTGCTCTTTTCATTGTCCAGTCTTGCTTCCTCTCTACGTACCACTGTTAGCCATCTATATAGGTAATAATAAAATGGAATGGGGGGAATAAGTAGATGGGGAGGTATAAACAAAGAGCTATGAGGCTTCCGAGGGAGGAGAAACCATTGTCTGTTGGAGAATGAGGGAAGGCTCCTGGGAGGAGGCAGCATTCGAATTAGGCCTTTGAGCATGAAGGAATGGGGAGGAAGGAGAGCATTCTAGGTATAATAGCATAAACAAAGGCACTGAGACTGAAAATCAGGGGATATGTGACACAGATAGGTGGTACAGTGAATAGAGTACTGGACATGGACTCAGGAAGACCTGAGAACAAATTTGCCTCAGGCACTTACTAGCTGTGTGATGCTGGACAAGTCACATAACTCCTGTCTACCTTGGTTTCCTCATCTGTAAAATAAGGATACCTGGGGTAGTTGTGAAGGTAATATTTGTAAAGAGCTTTGCAAACTTTAAAGTACCATAGCTACTATCTGAAAGGAATAGTTTTGTTTATCCAACTGTATTTCCGTTTTCCGGGGGCTCAGAGAACCTTTTTAAAAATTCTATATTTTTCGATTAACAAACATCTATTTCTCTTTTTAACAGCATATTTTAAAAATTCTTAACAAATGCCAAGCAAAATGAGTATTTTTATGTATACAATAGAACGGAAAAAGAGGGTTATACTTGAAATTGCAGAACTCTATTGTGTACAGCTTGATTTTCTTAAGTATATAATTAATTAATTAATTAGTCAATAAGCATTTATGAAGTGCCTGCTTTGTGCCAGGTACTGTGCTGAGCACCAAGGATACAAAAGGACAGTTCCAGCACTCAAGGAACTCATAATCTAATGGAGGAGATAGCTTGTGTTTGTCCTTGGTTCTCGAAGAGGACCATGACATCAGGGAAATGATGACATGACTTGCAATTGACTTTGATTTGAGGGAGGGAGGGCTGCGCAAGGTCACCAGCCTCACTGTCTCCTCCCAGAGGAGACAACAAAAAAAAAATATACTGTAAATACAGGAGAAATGGGAGATAATTAACAGAGGGAAAAGCCCTAGAATTAAGAGGAATTAGGAGAAACTTTCTATAGATGGTGAGAATTTATTTGGGACGTGGAGGAAGCCAGGGAATCCAACAGTCCAAGATGAAGAGGAAGAGAAATTCTAGGCATGGGGGCCCGCTAGAAAAAATGTTCAGAGTACGGAGATGGAATTAGCAAGGAGACCAGTGTCACTGGATTGAAGTGTGTGTGTGTGTGTGTGTACAGTAGAAGGTATAAGAAAACCAAGAGGCTGTGGTTTGGCAGGGTTATGAAGGGCTCTGAATACCAGAAAAGGATTTTTGATCCTGCAGGAAATAGGGAGCCAATGGAATGTATCAAGTATGGGAATGACATGGTTGGACAGATGCTTTAGGAAAATCACTTTGGTGGCTTAATAGAGGACGTACTTGAGATCAAAGATAGTTGAAAAGAAAGGTCCAATACATACCAAAATATTAGTAACACTACTTAAAAGTAAGTGCCCACCAATGGAGCAACAACTGAACAAATTATGACACATTAACAATGGAATATTGTTGTGCCATAATAACAGATGGAATGGTTGGTTGTTGTCTTTCGTTTCTGAAGAGGACCAAAATGACATCACCATGCTAGAGTCAAGTTACAGTGAGTCCAACTGTGGCTGATCAGACCAATACAAGCTCAGAATATTCTACCACAGGATGGGCACAAATAGTCCCTGTGAACACTTGGGATGGATTCGCTAGATTTGTGAAGCTCGTGTTTCTTTTGAGCTACTTCAAATTCTGCTTTGCTCGTAGAGCACAGCACCTTCTCTGATGAGGGCACACCATGCTGGGCGGTTCTGTGCCAGTGTCTCCCGTGTCACACAATCAATTCCAAAGTTCTTAAGAAAGACCTTGAGTGTGTCCTTGTATTGCTTCTTCTGACTGCCATGTGAACACTTGCCCTGTGTGAGTTCTTCATAAAATTTTCTTTTTGGCAAGTGTATGTTTTGCATTCGAACAACGTGGCCAGCCCATCGGTGTTGTGCTCTCTGAAGCAGAATTTGAATGCTTGGCAGTTTAGTTTGAGAAAGGACCTCAGTGTCTGCTATCTTATCCTGCCAGGTGATCTTCTGAATCTTCCTATGACAATTCAGATAAGCAGAACGAGGAGAACAAAATACATGATGGTTATAGTGATATAAATCAGCGGAGTTAAGCTCAAATTGAAACAGAGTCACTAAACTGCAGACTGAATATTGATTTTCTTACTTGTAAAATGTAATATTATCTATGTTTTATTATATTTTTATATTTTTTGTTAAATAGATCCTAATTACATTTTAATCTGGTTTGGGATCAGTATGGAGTATTGCTGGTTACATGTTTAACACCTCTGACATAAATAAAAATAACTCTAAAGGGCAGGTGAACCCAGAGTAAAAGAAATTACCAATACTGGGTTCTAGGGGATAGATAAAAAAGCATACTCCTCTTCTCTTGGTAGGTAGGAGGTCTATGTAAGCAGAATGTTGATTATCCTATAGTCATTTTACTGCTTGGTTTTGCTTAACTATTATTCTTTGTGACAAGGGACAGCACTGTTGAGAAGGGGAGATACATTGGCAAATGTTTGTGGTATCAAAAAAACCCCAAAAGAATCAAAACTAAAAAAATTAAGGAGTTGCTCAGAGAGATTCTAGTTGCACATGTATATAAAATGGTCATTTTCAAGCTAGTTAATAAACGGGAGCAGACAACTTGTTAAGGGTATATAAATAGCCTCTTGTTTTATGATTTTTGCCCCAAAATGACAGGAATCTGGAGGACACAGGTGAGGGTCTGAAGGTCTGTGGCTTTCACTTGTTTATTTAAGTAAGAATATTGGGAATAAGCACCAGACCAGCTAACTATTGGTTTCATTCTTAGGGTAGGGCAAATCCACAATGCTAAGATACCAAGCAATCTTCCCGGGAACAACTGGAAAATATAAAAAAAGTATAAAATATGGTTTATAGGATCATAGATTTCAAGCTGGAAGGGACCTTAGTTCATCTAGTCTAACCACCTTGTTTTGCAGAAGAGGAAACTGAGGCCTGGAGAGATAAAGTTGAAGACCTTTGATTCTTGCTGGGAAGAGAACAGTTCCACACACGGACTTCAGGAACTTCAGAGGTAAAGGTCATCTAGCCAGATATGAATCCCTTCTACCATCTCAGTGATAAGTGGTCATCTAATTCACTTCAATTCAATCCAACAAATTTTTTTTGTCTTTATTGTGTTGATGTTATATAAATTGTTCTTGTGATTCTCCTCTTTAGTCTATATCAGTTCATATAAGTCTTCTCAGTTTTCTCTGAAATCATCCCTTTCATCACGTCTTACGGCACAATTATATTCCATTACATTCAGTTTCTATAATTATTCCATAATTAGGTTGGCCATTCCCCAGTTGATGGGCACCTGCTTAGTTTCCAGTTCTTTTCCACTTTTCATGCTTCTCTTGATTCCTATATTCCAACAAGTATTTATTAAGCATCTACTGTGTGTAAGTCTTCTACTTGAAGACATCTAGTGACAGAGAACTTATCAAGTCAATCCATTCCACTTTTGGATGAGCTTAAATGTTAGTCAGTTTATCCTTATATCAGGCCTAAAACTTCCTCTCTGCAAATACTACTTATTTGTCCTAGTTCCATCCTATGGGCTCAAGAAAAACGAATCTAATCTATCAGCCACATGACAGCCCTTCAAATATATGAAGACAATTGTCATAGACCTGTTCTTAGCACAGTGCCTGGCACATAGTAAGCATAAATGTTTGCTTGCTCAATGACTTACTCTATCATCTATCATCCATCTTACCATCTATCTATCATTTATCCTATCCGTCTATCTATCTATCTGTCCATCCATCTGTCTGTCTATCTATCCATCTATTCATTCATCTATCCATCATCTATCTATCATCTGTCTGTCTATCATCTGTCTGTCTATCTATCTATCATCTATCTATCGATCTATCTATCTATCTATCATCTATCCTATCCTGTTTTATGTATTTATCTAGTTATCATCCATCCTATTCATCCATCTATCATTTATCCTCTTTAACCATCTATTTATCATCTATCTGTCTGTCTGTCTGTCCATGTGTCTATTTATCTACCTCTTTTCTAGAATAAAACTTCCAAGTTCCTGTGTAATACTTTCTAGTCCTCTCACCATCTTGATCATCCTCTTCTGGATGGCCCAGTGTGTCAATGGCCTTGAATTATAGATTTGCAAGGCAGAAAGAAAGTACCTATTGCCAATAAGCCTGATGCGGTCACCAGTTTCTATCCCCCATGAGGTTCTCTGTAGCCAGTATATAAAAGCAGAGCTAGCCTCACTTTCTGGGGCAGCATTTCTAAATTGACTCCTATGATATAGACTGTATTACTAGCAGGGAGAGTAAGAGAGTCAATGAGCCAGGTGAGACCTGTTTGTAGCCAAGCACCACGGCTCTGAGGATCCTCATCAGCTGGTACACTTTCCCCTTGTGTTTGTGCTTGTTTCCTTCTTTTATGTGACTGTATGTCCTAAGGTACAGCTTATACCAAAAGGCTATTCAGTGAGGGATAACTCTGAGTCACAAGGTCAGTAATAGATGTATCCTTAACACTGTCTTCTGACTTCTCCCTTATTTTCTCAGGGTTGCCTATGTCAGAGGTCATGGAACCCCTGATGGCAGAAATTGTGGACCCTGACAGTTTTGCCTAGAACTGAACCAATATTTCAGTGTTGGATCCAGACACAGGACTATCACCTCCCTCATTTTGGATGCTACACATCTATTAATGTAACCTAGAATGGTTAGCTTTTTGGTTGTCTTATTATACTACAGACTGATATTGAATTTTCACTTTCCTCAAAGCCCCAGGGTGGCTGTTGTTGTTGTTGCTTTCATAAGAATTGTTCTTTAGCCACACCTCTCCCATTTTTGGGGCCCTGGTCCAGTTGGATTTTTGCACCCAAGAGTAAATCTTTAAAATTGTCTCTATTCAATTTCGTCTTATTGAATTTGGCTTAATGTTATAACCTACTGAGGTCTTTTGGATCCTGACTGTTCTTAGTGGTAACTATTGCTCCTAGCTTTGTGTAATCTTCAGATTTGCTAAGCCCATCATCTATATTAGTAATAATAATTGACACTTACATAATGCTTTAAAGTGAAAAAGGCACAATGTATACCTTATCTCATTTAAGCATCACAATCAAGGGTGTGCTGGAGCCAGCTCAAACAGGCTCCTGAGAGTCGATAGTAAAATGTTCAGTTTACACCTGTGAAATATCTACACCTTGGAAATAGATGAAATACAAATCAGGATTTGATTTATTGTCTTGTTGATTGTCTGGACCTAAGAAAATGATGGAGAAAATGTTAATAATGCAGATTTAAGTGCGTCCTGCACATGCACCTTTTTCCACCAGAGTGATGGTTGTAAATATTTACCAGTATATCTCTGGTCACAACAAACCTGTGAGGCTGGCATTGTTATCCCATTTTACAGATGAGGAAACTTGAGATCAGAGAGATCAAAGTCATCATGCAACTTTATCATTATATCATCCAATATGTGATTATACAGCTTTATTTTTATATCATATTTTATATCAATATTTATTATATTATAAAATATCGTATTTACAACTTTATCATTATATCTTATTTATACAACGTGTCTTCTTACAACTTTCCTCACCATGCCCTTATTCAAATAATTGATTTAAATGTTGAGCAGATGAAGACCAAGGACAGATCCCTTAGGGCACTCCACTTGAACCTCCCCACATATTGATACTGACCCATTAATGTATACTCTTTGAGTCCAGTCATTCACTCAATTCTGAATCCAGATAACCATGTTATTATTTACCTCAAATCTGGATATGTGTTCATGAAGATAGTGTGAAAGATTTTGTCAAATGTCTTGTTGAAATCCAAGTATGCCATATCTACATCTTTCCACAGATTTACCAGTCTGGCAAGCCTGTAAGAAAAATAGCTTAATCTGAAATAATCTGTTCTTGACCAATACATTCTGACTCCTTGGGTTTATTATTTCCCCTTCTAAGTGCTCACCAACTAGTTCTCCCATAATATATTCTGAAATACCGCCAGAAATCAAAATCAAGTACCCCAGTCTATAGCTTGAAGAATCAATTCTTTTCTTTTTCTGAAAACTGGGATATTTGCTTGTCTCTAGTCTTACAGCATCCTTTTCATTCTCTGTGATTTTTCAAAGATCACCATTAATGGTTTAGCAGTTACGTCTGTCAATTCTTTAGCACCTTGGGATGGAGTTTGTTTGTTTGTTTGTTTTTTGATCTAGGCACTGTGACACCCTGAGCATAGCTAGGGGTTCTCTCATCTCTTTTTTTTTATCTTGAGTTTCAATTCTTTTTTATACAGGTGTCCTAAAAGTTTAAGTTGAAATCTTAAAACTGCATTAAGACTTTTGAGTATCTTCCCCCGTGTTTTAGTCTATCCTTCTCAGTCAGTACAGCCTGAGGGGTGTGGGTGAAAGGTGGGTTGTTGTCCCACCTCTTCTAGATCAGGGGTTCTTAAACCCTTTTTTTTGGTCATAAGTACCTTTGGCATTCTGATGAAGACTATAGATCTTTTCTCGGAACATCATATATAAATGCATAAAATAAAATACCTAGGATTTACAATGGAAACTATATTGAAATAAAATTATCAAAAAATGTAAACGACAACAACCGAAAAACCAAATTCTTGGACCCTGGGTTAAGAAGCCCCAAACTAGATGAATTCCCTTCTAGTTTTGACATTCTATTTTCTAAAATCTCTCCTAGTTTTGATGTTACATGTTCTAAAGGCCTATCTGGCCCCAATGTTCTGTGTTTATGGGGCCTTTTCCATTTCTAAAGTCTTCCGAATAATTGATTATTTGCTTTTAGTTTTCCTTAGCAGCTTTTCTCAGTGCCATTTGTATTAAGGTCACAAAACACATCAAATATCTAGCAACAAGGAGTTTCTAGATTTCTATCCACAAAGACAAGCTGCTCAGATTCAACCTAGACATAGTTTTAGGAGAAATCAGATTGTCACAAAATGGTTTATATAGTATCTCTCCATTGACGGCTGGAGGTAATGGACTACCCACCTGCTCTATTCTGTTTTGAGTAGTAATTGCAATTGGATGGGATGGAATTTTTCAAAGTGATTTTTTGAAATTAGAGGATTCCATGGAAGTTTTGATATATCAGCTGGTCAGGTCCTAGGAGTTATGAGGACTTGGTCACTGTCCCTGGCCTGCCCCAGGACAATCATCCTCCAGAGAGGACCAAGGGAGACGCAGAGATGGATCAGTGCACAACCTTCTCAGGGAGGCCAGTTTCATCGACATTTAAAAATTTAAAAAAAATTAAATTTAAATTTATTTTTAAATTAATAAGCATTTGTTTTCCTTCCTCCCCCTTTCACTGAGAAAGTAAAAAAAAAATACTCCTGACATTTGTAACAAATAAGCAGGACAAATTCACATGCTACCATGTCTCATTATGCACTTTGAGTCCATCGCTTTTTTTTTAATCACATTGTAGGTGTCACTCTTCATCACTAGGTCCCTGGAGTCATATTTGGTCATTGTGTTAATATTATGCCTTTCAAAAAATTTTTTAAAAAAATAATGTCATTTTTATAATATACATTGTTCTGCTCATTTCACTTTGCCTTGTTCATACAAGTCTTCCCAGGTTTCTCCAAAACTATCACTTTCATCATTTCTTACAGCACAATAATATTCTATCACATTCATATAATTTATTTGTTTTTGTTGTTATACAGTTGTGTCTGACTGTGACTCCATTTGGGGTTTTCTTGGCAAAGATACTTGTAGTTTGCCATTTCCTTCTCTAACTCATTTTACAGATGAGGAAACTAAGGCAAACAGGATGAAGTGACTTGCCCAGGGTTACATGGTTAGTAAGGATCTCAGGACAGATTTGAACTCAGGAAGAAGAGTCTTCCTTATTCCAAGCCCAGTACTCTAATTACTGTGTTGCCTAGCTGCCCCATAATTTATTTAGCCATTCCCTAATTGATGGAAACACTCTCAGTTTCCAGGTTTTTTTCTTTTTTTGCCAACAACAGCAAAAAAGAGCTGCCATAAATATTTTTGTACGTAAGTGTCTTTTCCCTTTTCATTTTGATCTCTTTGGGGCTATAGGGCAATTAAAGGTATTGGTACATCAAAGAGTATACACAGTTTAGGGGCCTAGTTCTAAATTGCTTCTGGAGTGTTGAGACCAATTCACAGCTGCACCAATAGTGTATTAATGTGCCTGCTTTCTCAGAACTCCTTCAACATTTGCCATTTTCCTTTTTTTGTTTGTTTGTTTTTGGTCAACTTTCTCAATCATCATCAGCATTTTTAAAGATCGTTACTATGATTATTTCATTAAACATCAGGTGCTTTCCCCATAAAGACTCTAGTTCACATCATGGCTCAGAGATACCAGCTGGATAATGAGAAAACAATGCCAGGAAGGTAGTCTGAAAGGGCAGGGTGAAGGCTGGAGGTGACTTTGGTTTTGATCTTGGCAGGTTGGTCCATCTCTAATCATAGCTCTACCTAAATTGCCTTAATGACAAAGCCCCGTCTCTAGCTAGTTCACTGAGCAGGTACATTTTTTCCCACTTAGATCACAGAATACTATTCTTTTTCTGGAGGGTGTGGCTCCAGGTTCTATCTCCGTTCCTGCTGGCTGGCAGCCCCCTTGGTGACTCACCCTTGTTTTGGCACAAACAATCTGATTGCTACAACTGGTGATGGTTTTTCTCTCTCTTCTCTCCCTCAAGAAAACATACTCCCACACACTCTTGTTCAGCCCAGGTAAACAGTTTTTAACACTTCAGCAGTGTGTTGTAGCCTTCCTTTGGAGTAGTCTATGATCATGGGAGGAAGGGAGATAATTACCCTGAGTCAGGAGAACAGTGTCCATGAACCCCAGCTGGCCCTTTGCTTTGTGTTGTGCTGGTGTGGCCAGAGGAGATTCTACCAACAGAAAAGGCACATCCTGCAATTATGCTTGCCAGATGAGCCTTGCAAGAGGCAAAGTCCTTAAAACAACCTTTGATAAGGTGGCATTGGGGTGGGGGAGGGGAGGTGGGGAACATAAAAACGAAGGCCCAGATTGCTTTAAAAAAAACCAATTAAATTCTATTGTTGCCTTTGATTTGTCTATCTAAGGATCTTATTACAGTGGTAGAAACTGGCTATTTTGGCTCAGAGAAGAAAAAGGGGTTAGAACCTGTCTTTTCACTCAGATGAAATGATGTTAATGAAGTAAACAAAATCAGGAGAACTGTTTACATGGTAACCACAGTAATCAAAAGGAAATCACTAAAAGACTTTAGAGCTCTGATTAATGCAGTGACCAATCTTAGTTCACAGGATAGATGATGGTCTAGGTTGGGTCTGACTCAAGCCAATGCCCTGGTAGTTTATGTTTAATGTTGGTCTGAAATAAGAAACTCATAGGCACTCAACAATTAACAAAAGGAGATTTAATCAGCCATAGCTACAGAAGGCTGTTCAAAAAGGATAGGCGTTGAGGATACCTTGAGCTGATTTTGCTGAACAAGTTTCCTTGCTTGAGTTGTCCTTGGTGGTCCACCAGCCAAACACAAACCAACACCTGGAACTTCTCTTGGCTTTTTACATTTTCCCCCCACTTAGATCACAGATATAAGGACACTCTCAAGGTCTCTCTGAAGGACTTTGGAATGGATTTTGTGATGTGGGAGATACCGGCACAGGACCACCCAGCATGGCATGCCCTCATCGGAGAAAGTGCTGTGCTCTGTGAGGGAAGCAGAATTGAAGTAGGGTGCGATGTGCAAATTTAGAGAATCCACTCCAAATGTTCACTTGGACTAGTTGTGCCTGACCTGTGGTAGAGCATTCCAAGCTCATATTAGTCAGACGCAGTGTAACTTGACTCTAACATAATGATGTCATTTTGGTCCTCTTTGAGAGCGAAGGACGACAACCATTCAGATGATCAGAAGATGATGTGAATAACTTGAAGCTTTGGTCCCTTGAGCAAATCAAATCTTGAGGATGCTCTCACTACCTTTAAAGGAAAAACTAGCTTAACTCGTATGGAGGGGAGGGATTAGGCTATTGCTCCCACTTGGGACAGTTAAGGTATTGCCCTCCTCTTGGAAGGGAGGAGGTGTATTATAAATGTAGAATGAGACATAACATTTTCAGATATGACCAGTGTTGATTCACTTTGCTTAACTCTCCTTACTTGTTACAAGTAAGGATTCCACTATTGGTGGTAAAAGGCAGTCACTGGGAAGCAACACTGATTTTTTAAAAAAAGAGAATCAATAATACATTTTAAATTTAAAAATCCGGCTTCGATTTCCCCATTTTATTTCTAGCAAAAGGGTTAGGGAACTAGGGGCTCTCTTCATCCTTTCATCAGTGCTAGTGTTAAGGGCTGTAATGTAGCTTCAATGGATGTTCTAGGCTATTTTGTTCTTCTTGCTCTTCTGGGGATCATAGGGTTTGGAACTGGAAAGGACCACAGAGATCACCTAGTCCACTACCACCATTTCACTAATGAAGAAACTAGGACCCATAGAGGAGATATGACTCCCTTAAGGTCATGTAGATTCTAAGTAACAGAGCTGGGGTTCAAACCTGATTCCAAATCTGTGCTCTTTCCATTCTTCCTGACAAAATATAGTAGAGAGTTTACTGAATTAGAATTCTGGCACCTCCCGGACAACTTCTGGAGTTTTAGTTTTACAACAACTTCTTTAGGGGGCAATTCCAGATCTCAAAGAAGCCTCTAAGAGATCTTTCTTTAGAGATCATCTGATTGAACCCCATCATTTTACTGATGAGAAAACCAAATCCTTTAGACACTAAGTAGCCTGAACAAAATCATAAATAACTTTGGATTTGGGAAATGAAAGATGGAGAAGAGACTATCTCTCCTTATCCAAATCTAGCTAAAAAGAGATATGTCAATTTCTATGAACTTTCTAGAATTTGGTAGCATCTCCCTTCAGTTCCATTGCAAGAGAAAGCAGCTCATTTGGAAGGAAACACTGAAAAGGAAATTGGCAGAAATGGTTCCAAGAGGATTTTCCTGAGCTGCTGCTAAGATGGGACTAAGATGAGACTGTACACAGGGCTCACCAGCTCTAATGCGACTGGGAAAAGGCCTTGATTATCTATAACATGCCATTTGATTCCTGAGTGTTTCACCTTATTATTCACTTTATTATTATATCAGAAACATGCAGTTAAGGGATTCATTTGGAAAACCATGCTTTCTATGTTTCAATCAACGTTCTAATTTCTTTGTTTGAAAGAAACACTGGTAGAGGTGCCTGTCTTTGAGCATTTTAAATTTTTTTAGGCTTGCTCAATTGTTTCCTTACAGGGTGGTTGTGAAGATTAAATGAGATAATATTCGTAAAAAGCACTTAGCACAGTGCCTGGCACATAGTAAAAACATTAGTTATCTATTTATACAAATGCTTAATTCCTTTTTCTTCCTTTTTTTTTTAAAATAAGTTTTTATTGATGACTTCTACTTCTTACATCATCATAGGTATCCCAAATATCCCTCCCCTTCCCTCTCAGAGAGCCATCCCATATAACAAATAGTATTTTTTTAAAGAAGAAAGAAATGAGCATAACAGATTAATACATTTTTTGGGAGGGAGGCAATTGGGGCTAAGTGATTTGCCCAGGGTCATATATTATTATATATAATATTATATATATTGTTACATTATATATATATAACATTGTGTTACATGTAAAACTTTTCCATGAAGGGGTAGGTTGGGGGTGTCCTCTCGTATCTCTTTAAGCCTTGCTTGATTTTGCAGTTCTGTTAACTCATTTCTGATTTTTTGGTGTGTAGTTGTTCTTTCCATTTACATTGTTGTAGTTATTGTGTGTATTGTTTTCTTGAATCTGCTCACTTCACTCTGCATCAGTTCATATAGATCTTTCCATGCTTCTCTGTGTCCATCACTTTAATCACTTCTTATAGCACAATAATATTCTATTACCTTCATGTATCACAATTTATTTAGCCATTCCC
The DNA here is from genome assembly GCF_011100635.1 of Trichosurus vulpecula. Classification (NCBI taxonomy): domain Eukaryota; kingdom Metazoa; phylum Chordata; class Mammalia; order Diprotodontia; family Phalangeridae; genus Trichosurus; species Trichosurus vulpecula. The sequence goes on from NC_050575.1 coordinate 314,706,462, forward strand.
CAATTGATAGGCATCTATTTTGACACTTAATTTTTATTGTTGTTCTTTTTATTATTTATTATTTTATTTTCCCCATTACACGTAAAAACAATTTTCAACATTAGTTTTTAAAACTGAGTTTTAAATTCCCTCCATCCCTCCCCACACCTCTCACAAGAAGGCAAGCAACTTGATATAGGTTATACATGTATAGTCAGTAGGCATCTATTTTGGAGATGGGACTTTTCTATCATGCCTCAGCTGCCTTCTCCCTTGGCCCACGTGGCCCTTTTCTCCTGTTGCTGAGTTTTTCTCAAAAATTCTATTTTGAGGAAGGATCCAGACAAGCCATCTTTGGTTCTTAGACTTTGACACCATGCCTTCCACTCAGGGGTATACTGGTAAATATTTAAAAACTGATTCTGAGGGAAAAACACGTATGCGCAATATACTTTTAAGTTTAATGTTCATTATTAACATTTTCTTAAGTCTAGACCAACACTTCTTAAACTGTGGGTCACGACTCCATGTGGGGTCATATAACTGAATATGAGGGTCATGAAAAATTTGGCTAGAGTAAAAGGTTTCTGAACGTGCAACAACCAAAAATTAATTCCAAATCAAATGCATATTGAATCCAAGGTATTTCTGGTAGTGCATCATGCATGTTACATGGTGCGACTTCACTGCAGCCTTGCTTTTAAACATACAACATGTGCACTTTGTGCACTGTGCATGCCTTCTTGCCACACAACACCAACGAATGCCAGAAACACCTTGGCTCAGATTTGAGACTAATGTATGTTATGAATTTAAGTGCTTTTAATGTGCATACAAAGTTTTCTGCTCTTACAGAAACATAATAGTTTAATTATGGAAAATAAAGATTTTTAATATTTTCCTACCATCATTCCTCAGCATGTAAGTATCAAACTAGTATATTTTTGGATTGTATTGTGTTAGAAGGTTTGATTTTAAAAAATTCTGTTATCTCCTTCTTTTACAGAAACATAACTGCTTGATTGTAGCAAGTAAAGAAAAAGCCCTTTAATAATAATTTACCACCATCACCATTGTATGTATATGTACGTGTGAACATCAATTTTTTAAATTAAGCACAAATGTAATTTCATGCATTAAAGCTAGTATTTATTTGATAAATTATTAGCAATATTTATTTATATTTTAGGACAAAAATATTTTTTGATTGTGGATGAGTGGCTAAATTTAGACAGAAGAGGTAAAAGCACTGATGATAATGTGTCAGAGTCTTCACCACCATGTTGTAGCAACCTGGTTGCTAAATTGACAAGAAAAAGAAAATATGTCAAATCATTTTTGCAATATGGATTTACTTCTAATAATGATGATGATGTGGAAAACCTCTTTGCTTAATTTGTAATGAAGTTTTGGCTGCAGAGAGCATGAAACCAGCCAAACTAAAATGATGTCTTAATACCAAGCAAGCAGCATACTGCAGTAAACCAAAGGAATGTTTTGAATGACTTTTAAAATCTTCAAATAAAGAAAAACAATGTTTTGAGAAATCTGTTACTGTCAATGAAAAGTATTTACTTGCATCTTATGAAACTTCTTACTTAGTTGCAAAAACTGAAAAGCCCTACATGATAAGAGATCTCATGTTACCTGTTGCTATTAAAATGTCAGAAATAGTTCATAGGAAAAAGTATAGGGATAAAAATTCATGAACCTCCTTTACCAGATGATAACTGTTTCCAAAAGAATTTCTGAAATTAGTAACAACCAATTCCAGTAGCTTATTACCAGACTTGAGGGCAGCCCAAAGTTTGTAATTCAGTTACATGAAACAACCGATTATTTCTAACATGGCACAGTTGTTATTTTACACAAGATATGTTTATGAAGGAAGCATACATGAGGAATTATTGTTTCATTGCCCTTTGGAAGGGCACACAAAAGGGGAAGATATATATATATATCTGAAAGTCAATGAATTTTTCACAATTTAAGGTTTACAGTGGGAAAGTTGTGTTGGAGTCTCTACATGTGGTGCTGTAGCAATGATGGATAAGAATGTTGGATTTGTGGCAAAAGTTACAGCTGGTGGCAATGAACATATCACTTTTACTGACTGCATGATCCATTGTGAGGTACTCATAGCCAAAAAAAATATCACCGGAGTTACATGTTGTGGTTTGCAATGCTATAAAAGTCATTAACTTCATTAAAAGCCATGTCCTTAACAGTCATTTGTTTCAAACCTTTGGAAAGACATGGACTCCTATTACAAAAGCTTATTACTACATGCAGAGGTAAGATGGCTCTCAGGAGGGTGAAGTTTAAATAGATTATTGAACCTGAAAGATGAAGTTGTTGTATTTTTGACTGAACAGAAATCTGATTTTGTTAATTTTTCCCATAGTAACTTACGGTTTTCAAAACTGTGTTATTTGTCAGATATTTTTGAAAAAAAATCAATGATTTAAACTTGTTGCTTCAAGGAAAAAATTGTAACATTTATGTTAAAAGATAAAATGGAAAGTTTTACCAAAAAATTTAACATATGGAAGAATAGGGTGGAAAATAGTTCTTTAGAAATATTTACAACTACAGATGATTTTTTTTTGCAGGGGGGAAGGCAGAGCAATTGGGGTTAAGTGTCTTGCCCAAGGTCACACAGCTAGTAAGTGTGTCAAGTGTGTGAGGCTGGATTTGAACTCAGGTCCTCCTGTCTCCAGGGCCAGTGCTCTACTCACCGTAACACCTCGCTGCTCCTACAGATGGTTTTATAATTGAAAATAACCTTCCCAAACATTTAATTGTAAGGGTTATAATCGATCATCTGAAGTGCCTGGAGACATGGTTTCAGAAATACTTCCCTTCGAATTCTGATTCTAAAAAATTAAGTTAGCTTCATAAACCATACTCAATTGAAATAAAAAGCCTTAGTCATATGCAATTAAAAGTTCAAGAAGAATCTGCCAAGTTTTCAGGTGACACAGGTTTAAAACTTGAATTTCCTAAAAAAAATCATTAAATGAATTTTGGCTTGGGATTAGGACAGAATTTCCAACAATTTCTGAAATGGCCTTAAATGTACTTCTGCTATTTAGTACTATGCATTTGTGAGAAGTGGCATTCTCAGCACTGATTATTATGAAATCAAATATCAATTAACTTTGAAAAATGTTGAAGATGCTCTATGTCCTGCACTATCAAATATTCTGCCAAGATTTAATTCTTTATGTAAAAATAAACAAGCACATTCATCTCATTAGTATGCAAATTTGCTTTCGTCTTTAATGGTCTTTAATGGTCAATCAACCATTTGACCAATGGTCAAATTATATGTATACCAAAGAATTGTTTTAAAATACATTTCTCTATGATTTGTTATCGGTAAATGTTTGACTTGCATACCTATTTCACATACCTATATACCCGGGGTTGAATAAAAATTTCTTAGGCGAAAAGGGGTCATGAGTGGAAAAAGTTAAGAAGCCCTGGTCTAGATAATCAACAAAACAATAGATCAAGTTCTGATTTATAACTTTTGTTGATTTCTGGGGTATAAATGCTCACTTGAAAATTTAACAATTGGCTCTCACTAGCTAGTTTAAAATTTTTTTTAAAAAAATATTTAATTTTTTCCTAGTTACATGTAAAAAACAATTTTAACCTTTTTTTCCTTTTTTATAATTTTGAGTTTTAAATTTTCTCCTTCTTCCATCATTGAGAAGGCAAGCAATTTAATAAAAGTTATACATATGCAGTCATGAAAAACATTTCCATATTAGTCATATTGTGAAAGAACACACAGACCCCCTCAAAAAAACCCCACAAACAACCAAGAAAAATAAAGAAAGTAAAAAAAAAAAGCAGTATGCTTTGTTTTTCATTCAGATTTCATCAATTCTTTCTCTAGAGGTAGATGGTATTTTTCATCATAGGTCCTTCAGAATTGTCTTAGATCTTTGTATTGCTGGGAATCACTAAGTCATTCACAGTTGTTCATTGTACAATATTGCTGTTGCTGTGTACAATGTTCTCCTGGTTCTGCTCACTTCACTTTGTATCAGTTCATGTAAGTCTTTCCAGGTTTTTTCTGGAACCATTGTGTTCATCATTTCTTATAGCACAGTAGTATTCCTTCACATTCATATACCACAACTTGTTCAGCCATTCCCCAGTTGATGGGCATCCCTTCAGTTTCCAATTCTTTGTCACCACAAAAAGAGCTGCTCTAAATATTTTTGTAAATGTAGGTCTTTTTCCTTTTTTTTCCCTTTCTTTTTCTTTGGGATGCAGACCTAGTAGTAGCAATGCTGGGTCAAAGAGCAGGTACAGTTTTTTAGCTCTTTGGCCTGCAGTACCCCTCTGCTTCCACTTCATTTTCACTCCCTTTTATGCAGTCTCCAGCATTAGAACATAAGTTCCTTGAAGGCAGGGACTTTCTTTTTTGCTTGAATTTGTATTCCCAGTGCTTAGAACACAGGAAGTCCTTAATAAATTATTGTTGATGTCACTTTTATTAGATTCAGGCAAGATCTTTGTGGCTCCTGTCTGTCATTCAGCATGTTAGCTGTCTCTCTCAGCTTTGTCCCACTTGCAAATTGTATAAACATATCATCCATGCCCTTATCCAAGTCATTGATAAAGATGTTAAATAGCAAAGGGCCAAACAGAGATCCTCAGGGTGCGTCACTGGAGATCAGCTATCAGTTATCATTGAACCATTAAGGACAAGGATTTATTAAGCTCCAGCTACATGCCAGGCACTGTGCTAGGTGCTAGAGATTAGAAAATAAACAAAAATGAAATAGTCTCACTCAGTTCCCACACATCCTAATGAAGGAGACAATATGGATATATACAATGCAAAATAAATATGAGTTAATTTTGTTGGAGAGAGTACTAGCAGCTGGAGGGATTGAGAAAGACTTTGTGTAGAAGGTGGCACTTAAGCTGAGATTTGGAGGAAACAAAATGGGGAGGGGAGGAGGGAGAACATTTCCAGGTATGGAGCTCAGATAGTACAAAGGCACTGAGTTGGGGTATGTGGGTATGGAACAGCAAAAAGGCCAGTCTGGCTGGATCTCACACTGGGCAAAGGGGGACGAGGGGGGTGGGGTGATGTAATGGAAAGATTTTACCTGGTCATTCAACCAACTCGGAATCAACTAATTGCTCTATTATCTAATCCACATCCCCTATTTTTTTCCCTTGAGAACAATACTTTGTCAAATGCTACATTTACTATGGACATCATTCTCCAGATCTATCAAGTTGGAGTATTGTCTTCAAGTATTTGAATGGTTGTCAAAGGGCTCGATTAGGCTCGATCTGTTTGACCTCAGAAATAAAAGATTAAAAATTGTTTTTCAAATGTAACTGGGAAAAATAAAAAATCAACTATTTAAAAAAATTTAAAACTAGCTAGTGAGAGCCAATTGTTAAATTTTCAAGGTGAGCATTTACACCCCAGAAATCAACAAATGTTATTGTTTTGTTTGTTATCTAGACCAGGGCTTCTTCAACTTTTTTCCACTTGCAACCGCTTTTTGCCCAAGAAATTTTTATTCGACCCCAGGTATATAGGTATATAAAATAGGTATATGAATCAAAGATTTTACTGTTTAATTTTTTTGGGGAGGGGGAAGGGATAGGCAACTGGGGTTAAATGACTTGCCCAAAGTCATACAGTTAATAAGTGTATCAAGTTTCTGAGGCTGGATTTGAACTCAGGTCCTCCTGACTCCAGGGCCAGTGCTCTACTCACTGTGCCACCTAACTGCCCCAAGAAATTGATTTTAAGACAATTCTTCGGTGTACATGTAATTTGACCATTTATTAAAGATGAAAGCAAATTTGCATACTAATGAGATGGATATACTTGTTTATTTTTACATAAAAAATTATATCTTTGCACAATATTTGATACTGTAAGATATAAATCATCTTCAACGTTTTTTAGAGTTGATTGACATTTTGATTTTATAATCATCAATGCTGAGAACGGTGCTTTGCCTAAATACATAGTACAAAACGGCAGTACAAAATTTTAAAATTTTTGGCTTGATAGGAAAAAAAAATTCTTCCCAACTAAAGCCATTCCAAAGTGGAATGTATGTCCTTGGGAAGTAGTGATTTTTTTTTGGTCACAAGAGGTCTTTAAGTGAAGATTGGGTGACTACTTGTCAGTGATGTTAGAAAGTGTGATGAGACCTCTGAGGTCCTTTTTAGCTCTGTATGCTTTACCCAAATAAATTCTGAGGAAGGTGTTTGTAAGTGGAGAGGCTTTTATTCTTTAGATCCAGGAGCTGGGTGTGGTAGTCTAGGAAACCTCACTGTCTTTTTAGCCTATTTGAGGTCCCTGAGTTTTATGTCTTGTCTCTTGTTATAGATGTGGTACCTATTGACAAGAAGTATAGTTTTTTTCTATCTGGAAGGAGGAGGATGGGAGATGGAAGCTGTGGTGGAGGTGGGGAGAACTGGAAAACTTTTTCTTTTTTTTTCCAAAATATTTGTTTAAATTTAATTATTATAATGACCAAAAATCTATTTTCTCTCTCTCCCACTTCCCTTCCACATTGGGAAAAGAAAAAGAAAACTCTTATAAAAATATTCGTAGTCTAGCAAAACAAATTCCCACATTGGCCATTTCCCAAAAATATATGTCTCATTCTTCATTTCTTTGTCAGGAGGTGGGTAGCATGATTCATCACTGGTCCTGTGAAATTGTAGTTGGTCATTGTGTTAATCAGAGCTCCTAAGTCTCTCAAAGTTGTTTGTCTGTACAATATTTTTATTGTATAAGTAATTTTTCTGGTTCTGGGAATTGGGGAGTTTTTGAACCCCTTGGAGAGTTACAGGGACCTACTAGGGGTATGCAGAAGAGTTCCAGGGCTCAGCTAATTACAAGGGAAAGGATATACCTAACTGAATATAATTACAAGTGGTTGGAGCCTTAATGTGATTTACTGACCTCCTTAAGGAAAGATTTGGCAGGACAGAATATGGCTAATGGGACCTGGTGAATTTATCCCCTCTTCACGTCTGTCTATTCCCCTATCACATCTTGCCTGGCTTCACCCTTAAATCTTGCTCATTTGCAGTTGGTCCCTTTATAATGTGGTTTATTTCCAAATAAACCTAGGCTTATTTCTCTTGCATTCTTAGCAATTTTTTTTCTATAAATGAGTAGAAGGACTCTTGTCCTACTATGTCTACATAGAAGGACTATGTGGAAGGACAGGAAACTCTATTAGGAGGCAACTAGGTAGTGTAGTGGATAGAATGCTAGGCCAGAAGGCAGGAAGACTTGAGTTCAAATCTAGCTGCAGACATGAGCTGCAGGTCCTTAACCTGTGCCTCAATTTCCTCATCTGTAAAATGAGGATCAGAATAGCACCTACCTTCCAGGGTTATTGTGAGGATCAAATGAGATAATATTTGTAAAGCACTTAGCATAGTGCCTGACCCATAGCAGTTCCTTACTAAGTGTTTCTTCCCTTTTCCTTCCTTCTGGACAAATAGCTTAGACAATTGTGAGCCTATATTGAAGCTTTCTCTTTCTCTCAGGAGCTTCATAGTCATGTTCCATCTTCCAAAGTAATCATCCCTCTGAGGGGCTGATAGGATTTGAATCCCTAAAAGGAAAAGACCATATCTTTGAAAGCAACCCAGTCCCTGAATTTTCCCATACATTTCTGCAGTGCAGATCACTGGCCTTGGCCCAAGGCAATTGGCCCACTCCAGCCCACCTAGATCACCTAATTCCTTTCACTGCTGCTCTTGGCCCATCCCAGAATACTTGCCTATAATCCTTAATTGCATCCAGATCCTTTCACTGTCCCTTTTTGTGTATAAGCATCAGTCTAACTCCCATTAGGTTTTATGCTCACTAGGAACCCTGCCCACTTCTATTGACTTTACAATAAATTGCCTCTTGATTGGAAGAAGGTTTGAGAGTGTGAATTCATTCCAGGTGGACACCACCCTGTACCCTGACATTTCAGGGTTCACAGCAATCCCAAACCATATCATCTCCCTTTTCTGGACTATTCTAAGCTTGGAATCTATCATATTCTATGTATCTATATCTATATATCTAGCTATATAATCTTGTAGTCCTATACTGTACTCATTTGCATGTAAGCGTGAAGAGAAGTAACATGAAAGAAGGCTGGAGAGATAAGTTGGGACTGGATTTTAGAGGGCCTTATTTATCAGGTTAGGGAGTTGACATTTTATCCTAAAGGCAGTAAGAAGTCACTGAAGGTCTTTGATAGAGAAGTGGTATTTTAAGACCTGTGCCTTAAAAAAGATTGTTTTAGCATTTGTAGAAAGAATAGTTTGGAGAGGAGAGAGGAGGGACTGGAACCAGGGAGACTAATTAGGGAGCTATTATAATATTCTAGGCCTGGGGTTCTCAACCTGGACTTTGTGAACTTCTGGAGACGACCCCAGATGTAGTAGGAGACCTTGTCCTTTTTAAGCTAAGGTCTTTCCCAGGTCTCAGTTTGTCTGAGGCAATACCCATTCAGGGATTTAAGACTAGGTAAGAAATGAGGCAAACGATGGTCTAATTTGCCTACTCAAAAAAAAATCAAACTGGGAAGGGAAGACCCTCAGAGTTTCTGTCCAGAAGAGAAACAATTGCTATTCACACTCACTCTGAGCCATCAAAACCCAAACAATGAACAAGTGATTGCTAAATGACTGATTGACAAATAGAAGACCTGCTCTAGGCAATAAACGAGGAAAGCCTGAACAGTGGTAATGACTCTGTGAGGAGCAATCTTTAAAACTACCTTTCATTTACCTAGCATGTATTTTATACTGCACACATTCTTTCTCTCTCTCTCTCTCTCTCTCTCTCTCTCTCTCTCTCTCTCTCTCAGTGTATATATATGTATACATGATATATACATATATACACACACATAATATATACATATACACACATACATACATATATATCTGTATTTATGTGTGTGTATGTGTGTATGTGTATATACATACACACACACACACACGTGTGTGTGTGAGTGTGTGTGTGTGTGCGCGTGTGTGTTTTATAAGCTACTTGAAGTCCAGGGCCATTTTTTACTTTTTCTTTTTATCCCCAGAACTTAGGACTATGTGTGGCAAACAGTAAGCACTTAATACTTGCTTGCTTGATGAAAAGGAGGATATTGAGGAGGTTGAATTGGCAAGATCCGGCACCTGGTTGTATATGAGAGGGTGGTGGGAGGGACAAGAGTAAAAGACAATTCCAGGATTATGAACCTGAGTAACTGGGACATCAGCGATGCCCTTTCCAGGAAGAGGGAAGTTTGGAGGAAAGACGTTTTCATGGAGAAGAATTTTGGACATGTTGACTTGGAGGTGCCAAAGGATATCCAGATTGAGATTTCTGCCAGGAAGTTAGTGGTGGGCTCTCGCCCTTACTCTGTAGACCAGGTCTCCTATTGATGACCCATCTAGTTCCTTAACCAACATCTCGGATGCATGGCAGGTGAAATGAGGACAGAAAGAAGGAAGGAGAAACAGGAAATTGCAGCGTTAGCCTGAAAAAACATTAGGATGTAATGGAAAGAGCACTGGCCTGGGGGTTAAGAGGCTTGATTCCTATTCCTGGCTCTTCAGCTTCCTAGTTCTTTGACGTCAGTGGAGCCCTTTCCTCCCTCTCTCTGTGCCCTAGTCTGCCCCTCTACGTACGATCTTTGTGGTCATGGGAGTTGGTGTGGCACAGTGGAAAGAGAACTGAACACATAACCTTGGGCAAGTAATTTCCCTTCTCTGGGCCTCAGTTTCTTCCTCTGTGAATTAGATGAACCTTTCCGTCTCTAAGTCCTAAGATCCTGGGATCATTTCAGCCCTTGCGTTCTGGGATTCTAAGTAATGCATAGTACTCCAAAGGTTAATAAGAGATCGTAGCTCACTGGAGTTGTTTTTATATTGTCCAATTATGTGGACTTCATAGTATCAGAAAATCTCAACGTTGAAAAGGACCTTCAAGGGTCTTCCAGTCCAACCTTCCTTCTGGAGCATCTCCAACAACTGGTCATCTAGCCTCTACTTGGAGACTTCTAGTAAGAGGGAACTCATCACCTTGTGAGGCAGCCCATTTCAATTTTGGATAACTTCTTGTTGGATGATGTGTCTTTACCTTGAGCTGAAGTCTATCTCTTGCGATCTCCTATTACTTCTCCATTTTTTTAAAACCACCCCCACTCCATTTCCCTGGGACTTCACAGAAGGAAGTGTGACTCAGTGGGCTTAGAGAAGGTCCCTGACTCAGGATACATTTTCCTCAAGTCCTAACTCCACTGCTGACTCACAGCGATGTTGAAAAAACTTCTTGGCTTCCTGTTGTCCTCATTTCCTCACCTGAAAAACACTGACCTGTATCCACTAGATTGCTGCAAAAACAATTGGCTAACACTGTTGTCATGGACTCCAGGGATCCAAATGGCCCCAGGTAATCGGGAATGAGGCTTGCCTTCACACCTGGGAGAAGACAACCCCAGCCAAGCAAAATGAACTGTGGTCTTGGCGGCCATCCTCTTACCGGAGCAACACCAATGTGCCCCTGCAATTGTTTCTCCTTCTTCCACTGGCTGATGGTAGTGTTTTTCTGGGGTAGACCTCAGAGCTTTGAAGGTGGCTTTTTTCAGGCTGGATTCCAAGTCCTGAAAGCCAGAGGTCAAACATTCCAGTCCAACAGTTTGTTCAGTCCTTTCAGGGAAAATCTCATTTATTTTGGCTAGCTTCCTCCATTGCTAACAGTTCTTTTTTCTGTGGTACTTCACAATGGGCTGGTGAGGTAGGTAGTACATGTGTTAGCTGCATATTATGGATGAAGAAACTGAGTCTCAGAGGCATCAAATGACTTGCCTAGAGTCAGTTAGTCAACCAGGATTATTAAGCTTCTCCTGCGTAGCTGTGCTAAATGTCATGGATACGAAGAAAGGTAAAAACCTGCTCTCAAGGAATTTACAGTTTAATAGGGGAGATAACATGCAAACATGATGTACAAACAATATGTATATGTATATGTATATACATCATACATATACGGATATGTATATGTATGTGTATGTGTATATACATATGTATGTGGGCAACTGGTACAATGGATAAAGTGCTGGTCCTGGAATAAGGAGGGTCTGAGTTCAAATCTGGCCTCAGACACTTACTAGCTGTGTTACCCTGGGCAAGTCATTTTACCCTGTTTGCCTCAGTTCCTTACATGTAAAATGAGCTGGAGAAGGAAATGGCAAAAAAACAAAAAAAAAAACAAAACCAACCGAACTCTAGTATCTTTGTCAAGAAAACCCCAAATGGAGTCATGCAGAGTTGGACATGACCGAAACAACTCAATAACAACAAAATGTGTGTGTGTGTGTGTGTGTGTGTGTGTGTGTGTGACACACACACAGAGTTGGAGATAACCAATAGCAGGAAGGCACTACAATTAAGAAGGACTGAGAAAGGCTTTTTGCAGAAGGCTGGACTTTAGCTGAGACTTGAAGGAAACTAGAACATTCAGAAGGTAGAGATGAGGAGGTAGAAAAGAGCATTCCAGGCATGGGGGATAGCCAGAGAAAATGCCTGGAGTTAGAAGAATAGAGTGTCTTGTTTAGGAAACAGCAAGCTGGTTGCTGTCACTGGATCACAGAGCACATGGTTGGGAGGGGGTGTTTGCAAGGTATAAGAAGACTGGAAAAGTAGGAAAGAGCCAGGTTATGAAAGTCTTTGAACACTCAAAGAAGATTCTATGTTTGACCCTTGAGGTAATAGGGGCCACTGGAGTCTATTGAATATGAGGGTGATATAGTTGCATCTCCATTTGAAGAAGATCAGTTTGACGACTTAGTCAAGGATGGACCAGAGAGACTTGAGGCAGGGAGACTGACCAATAGGATCTAGCAATAGTTCAGGCATGAGATGATGAGGGCCTGCACCAGGATAGTGGCAGTGTCAGAGAAGGTAGGGGGTTGTACATGAGAGATGTTAGGAAAGTAAAATGGACAGGACTTGACCACCGATTGGTTTGGGGAGGTGAGACAGAGTGGAGAGTTGAGGATGACACGTAGGTTGTGAACTTGGGGAGCTGGGAGCATGATAGTGCCTTCTATGGCAACAGAAGTAATAGAGAAGTTCAAAAGAAGACAGGGTTTGGGGAAAGATAATAAGTTCCATTTTGTATATGTTTAAGATGTGTATAGGATATCCAATTGGAGATGTACATAGTTGGAGATTTAGCACTGGGTCTAGATAAATAGATCTGTGAGTCATCTGCATAGAGACGGCAATTGAATCCATGGGAGCCGATAGAATCCCAAGTGGAGTAGTGCAGAGGGAGAAGAGAAGAAAGTCCAGAATAGAGTCTTGGGAGGCCCTTATTGTTAATAGGCATCTAGTGGTTTGCCTGGAGTGTCACAGCCAGTAACAGCTGTGGCTGTTACTGTGTACAATGTTCTCCTGGTTCTGCTCACTTAACTCAGCATCAGTTCACATAAATCTTTCCAGGTTTTTCTAAAGTCTGCCTGCTCATCATTTCTTATAGCACAATAATATTCTGTTACATTCATATACCACTACTTGTTCAGCCATTCCCCAATTGATGGGCATCCCCTCAGTTTCCAGTTCTTGGTCACCACAAAGAGAGCTGCCATAAATATTTTTGTACGTGTGGGTCCTTTTCCCATTTGTATGATCTCTTTGGGATGCAGCCTTAGAAGCAGTACTGCTGGGTCAAAGGGCATGCACATTTTTATAGTAGGGCACTTCATTCTTTAAGACTATATGCAAATTACAGAACAGTTGCAAAACTGCTTTATTTAGAGGGAATTTTCTCACCAGGAATCTCCCTATACTGAGGAAATAAGTCTCTAGCACCTTACTCTAGAGGAAGCTAGGTGGTGCAGTGGATAGAATACTGGACTTGTAGTCGGGAAGACCGGAGTTCAAATATAACCTCAGACACTTCCTAGCTGTGTGACCCGGGGCAAGTCACTTCACCCTGTGTGCCGGTTTCCTCATCTGTCGAATGAGCTGGAGAAGGAAATGGCAAATAGGATCTTTGCCAAGAAAATCCCAAAGGGGTTCACAAAGAGTCGGACATGACTGAAATGACTGAACAAAATCACCTTACTCTACTCACAGCATGATAGGGTCATGGATTTGGGGCTGGAAGGGACCATAGAGGTCATGGAGTCCATCTCTCTCTCATTTTACAGATGAGGAAATTGAGGCCAAGAGAAGGTAAGTCATTGGTGATAAACTCATAAAAACTCGTAGAGAAACATAAAGATCCCTGTGGTTACTTAGGGAATCACACGTTAACATTATCTATGTTCTTTGGTATTTTTACTCATTTTGTTAAAATATTTCCTAATTACATTTTGATCCATAGCATTGCAGGCCCCATTTGGCCTTTGGGTTTGACACCTCTGAAGTAAGTGACTGGCTCAGGGTTGCACAGTCAGGATGTGTCAAGGACAGGATTAGAACCTGGCTCTTTCCAATTCCAAGGCCTACAGTCTATGCTATGCTGCATTTCTGTGCCTTGTATTTAGGAGATTCTCAATAAATGCCTTTTGGGTTGGCTTGGATTCTTTGAAATAGTGTCATGAATTTTACTTGGCTTCCCAGTTGAAGCTCCTTGAGAGAATGAACAGTGTGCTATTCATTCATAGACCTGTCCCCCACAGTGTCCATGCTGTGCGTGGAGGAGGTGCTGGAGAAAGAATGAAGGTCGTTTTTTTTAGCTAAGGTCAACTTCTTGTCGCCTGGTTTCCTGTCAGGGGCCTCTCTACCACCCAGACTGTGCCATAGCCTTGCTGTGACCATGCTCCTCACGTCACTCGACTGAGCCCACACCGTGAGCCCCTGTCTTGCTGTTTCCTCTTTGGGTCTAAGCTGGGAAGACCCAACTTAGTAACAAAGGTTCCTGGCAGGCAGAGCCCAAATCTGATGGGGAGGAAGCCAGGCAGGGGTGGGGAAATACTCTCTTCCTGGAGTTCTGCTGCTCTGCCAGCCAGAAATAGATTTGCACTTGTCATCTTCTTGAAGCTGACTGAACAAGTTTTACCAAGCCCTTTCACACATGTTGATTAGGTCATTGGATGTTGACCTAGAAACCAATGGCTGCCACCATGGGAAAATATAGTCCAAAAGACCTTAATCAATTCATGTTTTCATTCAGCAAATATTTATTAAGACCCTACTGTGTGCAGGGTTGATGAAAGCAGTCCCTGCTCTTATGGAACTTCCAAGCTAAAGTGCCCTGGTCTCTAGGGTACTGCTTCTCAATAATCATACCTCACCTTTTCTGTACTTTTTGAGGGGTTCAGTACTGATTTCATCAGGGTGTAGGAACTCCCTCCCCTATGTATGCAGAATAATGGAAAGAGTGCTAGACTTGGAGTCAGTAAGATCTGAGTTCAAATGCTGCTTCAGACATACTAGCTGTCTGACTCTGGGCAAGTCAATAAATCAATAAACATTTATTAAGCACCTGCTCTGTACTAGAAACTGGAGGGAATGAATATATACACACATATATACATATATGTATATTATATATTAATATATTATATATGTATACACACATACACATGTGTATGTATATATGTATACACACATATGTATACATATATACACATATATTCATATATATATAAATTCATTCTCTCCAGTTTCTAGTGCTTAACCTAGTTGTAAATACTTTACAAATGCTCCTTCATTCATTACATATATATGTGTGTATGTATGTATGTATGTATATATAGTGTCCATAAAGTCCATGTGTGGTTTAAAATAGTTGTAACTTTGTAGCTATATGTGATAGAAAGAATCTGTAATGAGGATTGGAAAGCTTATGTATCCAATTTATTTTTGTCTTTAGAAATTTAACATTTATTTTATTTTTAGTTTTAGAAATTCAACTTAAAAATTACTTATTTTTCAGGATTAGTGTTGACTCATGGCTTTACTAGAAGAGAAAGTAAACTGTGTTCTTTGGTTGGCTGAACTAAAATTTACCACTGCTGTCCAAAGAAGGTTTAAGAGGGGCAGCTAGGTGGCACAGTGAGTAGAGCACCAGCCCTGGAATCAGGAGGACCTGAGTTCAAATCCGGCCTCAGATACTTGACACATGTACTAGCTGGGTGACCTTGGGAAAGTCACTTAACCCCAACTGCCCTGCCAAAAAAACAAAAACAAAGAAGGTTTAAAACCCAGTACAAGAAAGAAGCACCACATAGGAATTCCATATCCAAGTGGATGAAAACATGTGATGTGATTGCTGGCATTACTGAAAATCAGCTTACAAATGTTTTCCATGAACTACAGAATTGTATTACCCTTTGTATTAGTAATGATGGTCGAAATGTTGAAAATTAACAAGAACAATAAAAAAAAATTAAGTGTTTATTCTTTTGCTTTTTACAGACACCCTATATATATATGTATGTGTGTATATATATATATATATATATACATATATATATATATATACACACACATTCATCTATTTATCTATCTATCTATCTATTTATTTGTTTATTTATTTCAGGCCTACTATGTGCCAGGCGCCGTGCTTTATTTGTTGTTCAATGTTTTTCTTGGCAAAGATACTGGAATAGTTTGCCATTTCCTTCTCCAGCTCACTTTATAGATGAGGAAACTGAGGCAAACACGATTAAGTGACTTGCCTAGGGTCACATAGCTAGTAAGTGTCTGAGGCTAGATTTGAACTCAGGAAGATGAGTCTTCCTGACTCTAGGCCCAGTGCTCTATCCACTGTAGCGCCACCTAGCTGCCCCTCTGTGCTATCTGCTTTACAAATATCTCATTTGATCCTTACAACAACACTGCAAGGTAGATGATAATAGTATCTTCATATTTTGGAATTGAGGAAACTATTGAAGAAAAAATTGAGGAAAAATTTAAGGAAACTGAGGCAGACAGCAGTTAAGTGACTGGCTGAAGGTCATACTGCTCGTAAGTGTCTGAGGCAGGATCTGAACTCAGATCTTACTGACTCTAGGCCTAGCACCCTATCCACTGTGACACCTAGCTGCCTACCTAGCTGCAGATACAAGTGAAAAAGAATTAAACAAAGCCCACTCAGAAGGAACTGACACATACTACATACATAAGTATACACAGAATAAATATAAAGAGTATAAATATAAGGTAGTTTGGGAGAGAGGGCAGGCATTAGTAGCCGGGGGGAATTAGGAAAGGCTTCATGTAGAAGGTGGTTCTTAAGCCATATCTTGAAGGAAGGAAAGGATTCTATGAGGCACGAGTGAAGTTTAAATGCATTCTAGGAATGGGAGATTGCCAGTGCAAAAGCTTGGAGGTGGGAAATCATCATGAGACATGTGTTATGTTTGAGGAAAAGATAGGCCAGTCTGGCTGGGTAGAAGATTGCGGGAAGAGCAGTAATGTCCAGGGGGGCTTGCAGAATGGGTTAGGAGCAGGTGATGAAGGGCTTTACGAGCTAAAGAGAGGAGTTCATAGTTTATTGTAAAGGGTATGGGAGCCATCAGGGCTGATTTGAATAGTCGAGTGACAGATCTGCATTTAAGGGAAATCACTTTGGAAGCAGTACGTTAGATGCACTGGAGCAGAGAGAGACCCAAGGTGGGGAGACCCGTGAGGAGGCTGTTACAATAAAGCAGGCCTGAACTAAGGTGGTAGCTGTGTGAGCAGAGAGAAGGGGTCTGACGTGAGGGACGTTGTGGACATGTTAAGGTTTGGCCGCAGATTGGATATACGGGGTGAGGGAAAGTGAGTCATTGAGTACAACAAGTGAGATCGTGAACCTGGGAGATCAGAAGAATGGTAGGGCCCATTGCAGAAACAGTGACTTTTGGAAAAGGAGAGTTTTTCCAGGGGAAAGATATTGAGTTGCATTTTGGACAAGTTGAGTTGGAGAAGGCTAGGGGACATCCAGTTTGAAACGTCCAAGGGACAATTGATGATGTAGGACTGAAGTTCAAGGGAGAGATTGAGACAGGATAGATAGCTCTGTGAGCGATGTGCTGTAGGAGCAGATGTTAAACCTATAGGAGCAGACGAGGTTACCAAGAAAGCAAGTGAAGAGGGAAGAGAAGAGGGCCTAGGACAAAACCTTAGAGGTTTATCCACAGTTTGGGGGCAGGATATGGGTGATGAGGCAGCAACTCTCTCAGCAAATGAGGGGACATGTAGGTGGCACCATAGTGCATAGAGTACCTGGCCTGGGGTCAGGAAGACTCATCTTCCTGAGTTCAAATCTGGCCTCAGACACTTACTAGCTGTGTGACCGTGGGCAAGTCGCTGAATAATCCTGTTTGCCTCAGTTTCTTCATCTGTAAAATGAGCTGGAGAAGGAAATGGTAAACTAATGCATTATCTTTGCCGAGAAAACCCCAAATGGGGTCACAAAGAGTCAGATGACTGAACAACAGCAAATGATATTTTAGTGGATTGTTGTGAGGATCAAACGAAGTAATTTATGTAAAGCACTTTGAAAGCCTTTAGTGTTATATAAATGAATGTTAGCTATTAGCATTCTGCAACTTTAAGCTTAAGAGAGTTGGGTGGTGGTGCTGAGAGCTAAGTCACCTTCTCATTGTCAAATAGTTCGTGTGTGAGGCTTCTCTTCTTCCTTTATAGAATTTCTCTTGGAGGTCATCAGTCCTTTGGATTCAGTTACCATCTCCAGGCATACCATAACACTTCCTTATTCAATAAACTCTTGTGGTTCTGTCTCACCTCCAGGAACAAATAGAAAGTTCTGTTTGGTCTTCAAAACCCTTCATAACCTGCCCTCCCCTCCCCAACTCTTCAGTCTTTTTTATTACCCTCACCCCCACTTTTCCCCCCCTCTCCTTTCCCCAAACCCCCTTCTGTGATCTAGTCCCGTTAGCCATGCAGGCTTCCCTGGCTTCCTTCACATCCCATCTAAAATCCTGCCTTTGTGGATATCTCTTAATTCTAGTGCCTGTTGCCTTAATTTTAGTTCTAGTGATTATTTCCTGTTTATCCTGCATATAACTTGTTTCTACATAGTTGTTTGCATGTTGTCTCCCCAAGTAGATTGTAAGCTACTTGAGAACAGGGGCTGTCTTTTATCTTTTTTTGTATCCCCAGTACTTAGTACACTGCCAGGCATGCAGTAGGTGTTTGTTGTTGAGTCGTTTCAGTGATGTTCAACTCTTCATGACCCCATTTGGAATTTTCTTGGTAAAGACACTGGAATGGTTCACCATTTCTATCTCCAGTTTATTTTACAGATGAGGAAATTGAGGCAAATAGGGTTAAGTGACTTGCCTAGGGTCACACAGCTAGTGGGTGTCTGAGGCCGAATTTGAACTTAGGTCTTCCTCTCTCCAGGCCCAGTGCCACCTATGGCTGCCCTACATAGTAGGTGCTTAATGTTTATCGACTGACTTGAACCCTAGTCTTTCTGGTTCCAATGACAACTGTCTATCCACTATGCCACGTTGCGCTTTAACTATTGCAAAGCAATTTTCTAAACCTGTGAGGTAGATAGTGTATATATTATTAATCCCTATTTCACAGGGGAAGAAACAGAGGGAGGTTAACTTTCCCACAGTCATCAAGTAAGTGGTAAAGTTAGGCCGAGAATCCAGGTCTCCTGGCTCCAAGTCCAGCGTTCAAAGACTGAAAGCACATCCATGCCAGCTGTGATTTATTGTCATTTCAGTTTCATTTTTTTGATTGAAGTACAGACAGTAACAGTACTGGGCCAAGTTGCTACTCTACTATTTGTTTATGTTTAATATTCTACAGGATATATTACACAAGCAGATAAAGATAACTGCTTTTTGTAGTTGAATAAGTAAATGTATTAAAGATGTAAGTTCATCCTCTGAAGTCTCACTGAAAGCATCCTAAGTACAACCCTTTGCTGCCTCCTAACTGGGGGAACCACTAGTGTGTTTCAAAGATGCCACGAGTATGTCCTGACATCTTGGGTTTCCTCTCTTGACCTCTTCCTTTTACCCCCATCCTTATATCCAGGCTTTAACAGGTAAAACATGTGGGTACCAGCCTGTAATGAGAAGCCTAAAGCTCCAAACTTTCAAGTTCCTTTATAAGTTCTTGTATAAAGCATCAGGAGTGGGCTGGATACCATGAGTTCTGGGGAAAAATCATCATAATACTTGGAGGAGAAAGAATACTTCAGTTCTCTGAACATAGGGGATGTCCTCATTTGAAATTGGAGTTTGCCATGTCGGAATGACGTCTGCATCCCTTCCTGTTAGCTTTGCACTGAAACTATTTTTAATAAGTTCATGGATGTGGCAAAGACTGGAAAAGGTTGTGAAATGCTCATCTAGAGGAGACAGAGCCTATGGTTATATACAAGTATTTCCTTTTTCTGCCAAATGTTTTGTTTTGTTTTTAAAGAGAATTTTTTCTCTCCCTTATCTTCAAAAGATTTTGAGAAAATCCTAGAAGATCAGAGTCTCTAGAGGGAGGACAACATTTTAAGGGAGAAGAGCCCTTTTTAAGGGAGAAGAGAATGATATCAGTAGGCTTTAACTTTTTGAAGGACCATATTGTGTCTCAGATGGGGATACACTTGTAATTGCAGATTGGCACATGTGCAGAGTACATTAGTATGTTTGGTTGAGGTAGGTACCCATGTGGAAGAGCCTGCTTTCGGCAGAGTTGCAATGATGTATGATAAAGTGCTTTGGAGAGACCTGGGAGCATTTGTAGACATTTTGTAATTGGTGCTGGTCTTCTAACCATGAGGTGGACGATGGCTTCTTTGATTGTCTGTAGTTGTAGAATTATAACTTTGGGTGTCATCAAGAAGGCTTAGTTGGTCTCAGTTTTCTTTCTTGCTTGGAGTTTCTCTCTTTGGTTGAATCCTTTGCTGATGGCTTCTGGCGAAAGAGAGGATTGTAAAGGGAGATAGATGCCTTAGGGCCTATGTCACTGAGGCCAACATGTGGCCCTGTGAATATGGATCTCAGCTTTGGGCGGTTAGGTGGAGCAGTGGATAGAGCCTCAGGCCTGGAATCAGGAAGACTTAATTTCAAATCTGGCCTTAGATGCTTACTATCTTGTGACCCTGGGCAAGTCACTGAACCTGTTTGCCTCAGTCTCCCCACCTGTAAAATGGGAATTATAAGAGCATCTACCTCTTAGGTTGTTGTGTGGATCAGATGAGATAATAATTGTATTTAGCACAGTGCCTGGCACATAGTAAGCGCTACATAGATGTCAACTATTATTATTATTGCTTGCCTGTGTGTGTGTTCTTTTGTTTGGGTAAAGGGGATTAATCTGGAGACTACAGCCTTGTGAGTTTTGAAATGTCAGTAGAATGCACCACCCTGGGCGTCTGGGAGTTGAGCCCAAAGCTGAGTTGTGCAGCCAGACCAGCATCTATGCCCCAAGACTTGAGGTGTGCCCAGTAGTAGATGAAAGGAGGACTCATCTGGTGATGATGCTGCGTTTAGACCTCAACTGGGCGGAACCCATGCTGTGCAGAATCTGTGCTAAGTTTGAGCTCGCTGTCCCCTACGTCTGAAGTGTTCTAGGGGGGAGTGTATCCTTGAGGTGCTAGAGAGGAAATGTTTGCTTATTCTTCTGTTCTTGCTATATCTTTGAAATCAATAACCCTCTAGAACTGTTAATTGATGTTAGCTTTTCACTAATGGTAAGTGATGAGTTGGTAAAAAGGAACTAGGATTGTCATTGGTAGCTGCCTGTGTGTGGGGAAACGCTCCCATAATGGGGGCTCAGGAGAGGAGATGTATCAACCCCTCAGGGCAAAGGTGGGTTGGAACCAGCTTGAACCCAGTGGTGAGAGCCTACTGCTAAATGTTTCAGTGTGATCATTTATACCTCAGAAATGGCTACAAATCAGGACTTGATTTACTGTTTTGTAGATTATCTAGACTTAAGAAAGTGTTGGTAACTCAAATTAGACTTAAAAATGTGTTCTGCATGCACTTTTTTGGAGGGTTAGTTGTTAAACATTTCCCAGACCACTCAGGGATGCCCCTAGAACCCTGAGGGGGAGGTGAAGCAGCCTGACTGGTAGAATGGACATTTTAGGGAAAAAGAGCCATTTTGGAAAATATTCTTATTGTCGTTGTTCGGTTATATCTGACTCTTTGTGACCCCCTTTGAGTCATTTCTCCAGCTCATTTGACAGATGAGGAAACTCAGGCAAACAGGATTAAGTGACTTGTCCAGGGTTCCACAGCTAGTAAAGCTATAGTGGTATCTGAGGCCAGATTTGAACTCAGGAGGACGAATCTTCGTTACTCTAGGCCCAGCTACCACTTAGCTTCTCCTAATTTTATTAGATTGTAACTTTTCTGAAGAATCACATTGTACCTTAGATGTGTATATATTTTTAATGGAGAATGCACTTGAACAAATTGATTACCTGTTTTAATGATGCATGAGATTTTAATGCTAACCTCATCTCTATTCGTTTATACATTTATGTTGCTGTATTTAATTTTTGCACATTAATGCTGTGTAATAGGAAGACTAAATAATACTTGTCTCTGGGCATTGTCACAGTACACAGGTGTGCCCTAGGGGCCATTGGGAAGGCCCTGAGGAGTTTCGGTCACCTACCAGATTAGTTAACTGATGCATTGGAAGGAAAGAACAGAGATGGGAGGAAGAAAGAATCATGGCAACAGGAAGGGAGCAGGTTGTGTCTTTCTCTTTTTTCTCAATTTGATGGTAACTAAGGAGAGAGAGCCCACGTAGAGTTCTACAGTCAGGGCTCTTTGTGTATAGCAGGGAAGGTAGGGGAACATGGGAGCTCTAGGCTTGAGCTTGATAAGGAGAGGTTTTCTAGTAAAGGATGCACACACACACACATATTCACACATTCATTTATTTTGGCTAAAAAGCACAGCAGAAAAAGCACTAGATGAGTTGTCAGAAGAGGCCTGGGTTCAGATCACAGCTGTACTGAATTCTCCTGGCTCCAGTATAGTTGATTGGCCAAGTTCCCCAAGATATTTTGGGGTTTTTGTACTATGAGGTTTTCTCATCTGTCAGTCTCTGAAAGCTAGTGAGCTTCTGATGTTTAATTCTAGCCATCAGATAAAGTCTTTCTGGACATCTGGTAGGCTAGATGTTTACAGGTGACCGTAGGTGGAGCAGTGGAGAGAACACTGGGCTTGGAATCAGGAATACTCAACTTCTTGAGTTCAAATCTGGCCTCAGATACTTACTAGCTGTGTGACTCTGGGCAAGTCACTTCACCCTGGTTGCCTTAGCTTCCTCATCTGTCAAATAAGCTAGAGAAGGAAATGGCAAACCACTCTACTCTTTGCACCAAGAAAACCCCAAATGGGGTCACAAGGAGTTGGACACTACTGAAAAAACTAAATAACAAGAATGATAACAAAATATTTATAGCTTGAAGTGATGTGTGTACAGTTTCAATGATTTCCCTGAATAATCTTCACTGATCATTAAATCTAGCTTCCTTAAGGATGACTTTTCTATAGTTTCTTATAGCAATGATTTGATCCTGAATTATCTTTATTATTACTTCATGCTTCTCATCTTTTTTCATTTTTCTTTTGAGGGGAGGAGGCAGGGCAATTGGGGTTAAGTGACTTGCCCAAGGTCACAGAGCTAGTAAGTGTGTCAAGTGTCTGAGGTCAGATTTGAACTCAGGTCCTCCTGACTCCAGGGCTAGTGCTCTACTCACTGCGCCACCTGGCTGCCCCTCTCATCTTTTTTCAATGGAGTTCAGATAGAATAAGGCCCGGGATGAGTCTCTATCTTGCTATTGCTTAATATTCTACTGGATTTTGGCACAGGTCAATATAAGGATTACTTTTTGTAGCTGAATGAGTATGTTTGCTGTAAGTCCATTTTCTTCAAGTTCATTGAAAGCTTCTTGTGGGTCAGTATGATATAATGGATAAGAAAGAAACAAGCATTTATTAAGCTTCTACTACGTGCCGGACATTGTGCTAAGTGCTTTATAAATATGATCTCGTTAGATCCTCACAGTAACCCAGGAGGTAGGTGCTTTATTTGTCCTCCACTTACTAGTTGAGGAGATTAAGGCAGGCAGAGTTTAAGTGACTTTCTCAGGGTCACAGAGCTAGTAACTGTCGGAGGTCAGATTTGAGCTCAAATCTTTCTGAATCCAGGTCCAGCACTCCATTCATTCATTCATTCATTATACCACCTCACTGCCTGGGCTTAGAGCCAGGAAGACCTGAGTATGAGTTTCACCTCAGGTACTTACTGGCAGTAAGTCATTTAACCCCTCTGGGCCTCAGATTTTTCCATCTGTAAACTGAATGGGTTGGATTTAATGACCTCTGAGGTCCCTTCCAAATCTTATTTACAGTCCTTTAACAATTAATATTTTAGAAAAATCATTTTTCTCATCTGCTTTGATTGAGTCCAAATAGAAATAGTTCTGGGACAAGTTTCTATTCTACCATTATTCTTTTGCATTTAATGTTCTGGGAACTATTGCCGAGTTGGGAGAAAAATTTCTTTTTGGTGGTTGAATAAAAGCTTCAGGACGAGAGATTACCTTCTGTAGACTAAGAGCATCCTTGATACAAATCCAGCAGCACTCAGGACAGTGGAGATGATGCGCACCTCATTTTGTTTCAATATTGTTTGCTTTCTTTTGCTAGCTCTCTACATTTTGAGAGCTTTTGTTTCCACACAGTTTGGATACGGGTCTTTGTCGGGGTGACATCTAATGAAGATTTTTTATGAAGTTTATTCGGATCAGTGTTGTGAAGGGTGATCGTGGGCAACAGTTCAGACTATGAAATGGTCCAGTTCTAATACAATTTATTAGTTGTGTTCTTTACGGTATTCTGGGGGTTTTTATTTGTAGTATGATAGTATTTGTAGAATGTCCATGCAAGAAAGAGAGTGAGCTTTTCTTGTATATTTCTAGCTCCATTAATTCATGTCTTGCTAGTTATTTGGTAGGTGCTTAAACTTTTTGCAGGAGACAGCTAGATGGCTCAATAGATGGAGTGCTTGGACCGGTGTCAGGAAAACCTGAGTTCAAATCCAACCTCAAACACTTACTATTTGTGTGACCCTGGACCCTGGACAAGTCACTTAATCTCTGTTTGCCTTAATCCACTGGAGAAGGAAATGACAAAACCACTCTAGTATCTCTGTCAAGAAAATCCAGTATTTTGGCAGTTCGTTAGGAATATCGGACTTGCATTAACTAAATAAACTTTTAAAAATATTATTTTTCTAATCAATTAATTGACCTTGTTCCCTTCGGTCACTAATCTACATGCTTGATTGAAGACCCCAACTCTAAAGATTTTGAATGCTCCTAATAAAATAAAAGCAGCCATTTGTGGTCCTAAAGTGAAGACATGTTTCTAAAGAAAGAGTAGGAGTCTCTGGAGGTATACATAGGATGGGTTTTCAGAAGCACTTTAAAGCCGGTAGAAGGCCATAATTAACGCTGAGGCTAGTACCATTGCAAAAACTTGATAGTTAAGCATATTAGAAGAGGAACGGACCTGGCCCTTCAATATTCTAGTGTGCATGAATGAAACTCTCAGTTCTTAATCTTCCAGACTGGTTTTCTTCACTTCTGGTCTAGTAGACCCAGCAATATAGTAAGCCAGCCACCTTATAGGCACAGTCAGATGTCAGGGCTCACTTGACAGCAAGGGTTCACGTGGGTTTTGGGTAGGCTTCAAGGGTGTTCCCTAGACTCGCTTGAATTCAAAGGTCATGGGACAGTTTTTTCTTTAAATAAATTTATTTGGTGAAAAAAAACAACACCGTAGATAGCACTGGCATGCTATGGTCCACAGGGTCACAAAGAGTCAGACACAACTGGCCACCGTTACATTTTCACAGCCTGCCATGATGTGCTGCGTACATTTCCTTACATAATCAGTCCTGATTAATTATTCCAGAAATTTCTGGTAGCAATGACCTTTTCTTGAATTGTCAGCATCAACCCTGCTCACAAACAAAGCTGCAGGACTCAAGTAATGTGAGAGGACTGACAAGATGATCTCTAAGGTCTCTCCCTATTTGTTCAGTGCTTCTTTGTGAACACATTGTTGGTCGAGTTCATGGGGTGCTGTCCATGAAAGGCCTTTTGGTTCCATTTCTGCATCTTGGTCATTGCATAGTCTCCATCCAGAGGTAAAACTTTCTTGTTACATTCACCAAACCCAATGAGGTATACTTGTTCTTAGCTTTCGATATTGATTAATGAAGTGATGTATCCTTGTTCCAAAAGTATTTCTGTATTCATTTGTTTATCGTGTATTCTGATCATTTCTTTAGAACCATTTCCTCCTTTTCAGTGAGAAAGTATTAGTCTTTCTACAGCTGCCTTAGAGTGATACTACTACTACTACTACTACTACTACCACCACTATGACCTAGCATTTATATAACACTTAGGAGTTTGCGAATCTCATTCGGTCCTCACAACAGCTCTGTGAAGTAGGTGCTACTGTTATCTCCATTTTCTAGATGGGGGAACAGAACCTGAGAAAGATTAAATGATTTGTCCAGGTTCTCATAGCTCATAAGTGTCTGAGGCTGGATTTGAACTTAGATCTTCCTGATTCCAGGCCCAGCCTTATCCATTGTGCCACTTAGCTGGCCCTAGAAGAAGGGAATGCAAATCCGTTTCTGATGCTGGAGAGTAGAACATCCCAAGGAGAAAGGGAAGAAGGATCCTTGAAACCCTGGAGCTTTGTCACAGATATGTGGCTCTTCCTATAAAGGGCAGAGCTGGAGAGTCTGAGGAGCTAGTAATTTCTTGCGAATGATGAGGTAAAGTCACAGCTGTCTCTAAGAGAGAAACTACCTAGGTCTGGTCACAGGAAGAAAAAGATGAGTCATGGTGGTTGATGACTCTCTGATGGGGGGGGGTGGTCTGAGGAAGCCACATGCCACTATGACGTGAGCAATAGTAAGGTCTACTGGTATCCCAGGGTGTGTGTGGGGGATGTGGAAAAAGGCCTTCCAAAACTTGCCAAACCTGGGGTCCATTGCCCATTTCTGGTGATTCACATGAGAAAAATTGATCATGCCCTAAGGAAAAGTAACTCTAGGCTTTTATGAAAGATTAGGTAAGAAAGCAAAACTCTTAGGGTGACAGGTGCCATTTCTATCACTGCTGTCCTGTGAGAGGGTTTCAGAAGAGAAAGGTAGCTTTGGGAAGTGATTGGCTAGTTAGGAAGACAGTGGCCAAAGACAGGATTTGGATTTCTAGACAAAGGCTCTAGAAGCTGGAATGATGGGCTCTTGATAAAAAAATGTGTTTCCTTTTAAGGACAGTTGGGACAAGAATGGTAGTGGTGGTGGAGATATTTATTTGGTGATTTTTGGATCTGTATAGGGAAAGGAGAGTGTTACGGTGTGGTGGTGAAAGCATAGGATTTGGAGTTAGAACAATTGAATTTTGATTCCAGTTCCTGCTTTAATTATCTGTGTAACCTTGGGCCAATTGGCTACACTGTCTGAATCTCAGTTTCTTTACCATTAAAGTGAGAAGGTTGGATTAGCTGACAGTGAAGGTGCCTTTTGGCTCTGTATGCTATAATCCTGTGAAACAGGATACCTGGGTCCAAGTGTGGACTGTCTCCTAATTAGCTCTGTGATACTGAGAACATCACTGACTCTCTCTGGGTCTCAGTTTCTTCATCTGTAAAATAATGTAGTTCAAATAGATGATCACCCTGGTCCCTTCGGATTTTAAGTGAAAACTTTGTACAAGGATACTTCCTAAGTGTGTGGCATTTTCAGAGAAAGAAAAATGGAAAGGTAGGCACATCACTCGCTGGTACACAGCATTCAGTGTCACAGGGATGTCCTTCAGGAAACAACCAACCTGAAGCTTGGGGTAGGAGTAGGGCAGGGGCCTGATGGAGCCAGCTTTGACCTTTGGAGAGTCTATTGTTAAATTGTCAGAGTGAGCATTTACATCCCAGAAATGCACAAAGGCTATCAATCAGGGCTTGTGTTACCGTTTTGTTGATTGTCTAGACTTAGGAAAGTGATGGAGAAAATGTTATTAATACAGATTAAATTTAAAAATGGGTTGTGGGCACATTTTTTTTCCTGGAGAGCTGGTTGTTAAACATTTACCAGCACATCTCTGGAGTGGATTTACATAAGGGTTTATGATTCTATGTTGAAGAGACGGAACTGATAGAACTTGGTAACTTATTTGGATGTGAGAGGTAAAGAAGAAGAAAGAGTCAGAGATAATCCCAATGTTGAGACTGCGATGTCATAGACAAAAATAAAGAAGAAAAAACCAGTTTAGGGGGAAAGACAGTTTGGTTTGGGATATGGCGACCCAGGGCCAATGACACAGAAAAAGAGGGGTGAGAAAAAGAGGCTCCTAACATCTTCACTTTTTATTTAGGGAGGGGTACCCTAGACGCAGTCAACACTTACCATTTGGGGCTTGGAACAGGCCTGCAGTGGGTCTCTAGGAATGACCTAGCTGACTGAACAGAGCTTTTCCATTTCTGGGATCTCATGTTCTCAGATGTGTAATGGTTAGGCTAATTCATGGGGTTGTTTCAGAGATTATTTACAACTAAAATCAACACCCTTTCTGTACTTGGCCAATGTGCCTGCCAGGTCTGGTCCCAGATGCCTAATAGGATAAATTCAGAAACAAGTAATGTTGGCACCAGACATTCAGAACCAACCAAGTCATTACTAACTTTTTAATGTCAAATTCTAGTAATTAGCCTATTTCAGCACACAGAACTTCCCAGGGAGGACTGTGACCCGCCTGTTTCTATGACTCGAGAACTCCATCTTTTCTTTAAGACTGATTGCTAGATTAACCAATCATTTTAGGGAAAAAAGGACATTTGCTGTTCATACAGCATGTATTTGGGGTTTACCACGGATTTCATTGTTTGGTTAGTTATGTTTTCATACATACTCCATATGCATCTAGCCAGATCATAAGCTTCTGGAGGGCAGAACCCTATGTATTAAAATTTTCAATTCATAGGTTGTAGCATTTAGAGCTGGAAGGACCTGTAGAGATCAAAATCCCTCCTTTGTCATTAATTTTTATATGTTTTATTGACATCAGCTTTGTGTTTTTATGTCACGGTCATTTCTGGATGCTACCTCCTTCTCCCATCCCCAAAGTAGAACCCTCCCTTGTCACACAGGAGGACACCTAAGGAAAACAATCACTACAGTGGCCTCTCTAGGCCTCGATCCTGGGAGGACAAAGGGTTACATCAGCTGTTCTCTGGGACTGCAATTTGTCATTCTAATTACTCAGGGTTCAACTTCCTCTTAGGCTCTTCTCATTCCCATTACTGTAGTTACTGTGTGTGCTGTCCGACTGGTTCTTGTTTCACTTGGTACAAGTTTCTCAGGCCGTGTTTCTCTGAATTTCTCACATTCATCATTTCTTATTGCAAAATAGCATGCCATTACACGGACATACCACAATTTGTTCAGTTGTTCCCTAATTGATGGACACTCACCTTGTTCCCAGTTATTTACTCTTCAAAGCTGCTGCTGTGAATATTTTGGCATATGTTCTACCTGATTTCTGTGTTGTTCATCCTGATTTTCTGTCCTCAGGAATACACCCAGTAGGGGAACCAAGGCGTGTGAAGAAATGTCACTCTATGGTTCCAACTTGTTTTTAGATCGATTCACAGCTCCATCAACAGTATATCGGTGTGTCTGCCAACAACCCCTCCAACACAGACTGGTTTTGATTTTGCAGATTTGTTCCTGGTCCCCTTCTTTTGCACTGGAGGAGACTGGACCCCAGAGAAGGGAAGAGATTGGCCCCGTGTGACAGCAACCAAGGAGCTGAGCTAGGCTTCAGACTCAAGCCTTCTGTATTGAATCTAAAGCCTTATTCTCTATACTGCATTTCTATTCTTTTAATTTATTTCTTCTATCCTTTCTAGACTGTAATTCTATCCTTTTAATTCAAGAAACATCTATATAGCACCAATTCCAAATACCTAGTGCAAGAAGACCTTCAATAAATATTTGCTGAGCATAGGGCTTGGGTTTGAATCCTGCCTGCTTTTGTTACTTGAAATCTATGTGACCTTGGGAAAGTCACTAAAAACCTTTGAGCCTTAGTTTTCTACTCTGTAAAATGGAGGGCATAGAGGTTAGACTAGATGATTTCTAAGGTTTCTTCTAGATTTAAATTTGTGATTCTTTGATGCTATGAATATTGGAGTTAGGTAAACACATAGGAGCAGCTAGGTGGCTCAGTGGATAGCGTGCTGGGCCTGGAGTCAGGAAGACTAGAGTTCAAATCTGGCTTTAGACACTTCCTGGCTGGGTGACCTTGGGCAAGCTACTTAACTCTGTTTGCCTCAGTTTCCTCATCTGTGAAATGGTCTGAAGAAGGAAATAGCAAACCACTCTAGTATCTTTGCCAAATGGGGTCACAAAGAGTCAGGAATGATTGAACAACAACAACAAAGCAAATGGGTCAATTGCCAGATTGATCGTTATAAAAACCATGAAGCAGATCAAATTTGTCTTCAGGGTTCTTTCACCATCATTTCTGTCTCCCTCTCTCAACTCCAGCTTTGCCTTCTTTCCCCCCACCAGCTGCCCAGTGCTCTCATGCCATCTCCAGCTGCCCAGAGCGCTGCCCTATATCCAACCCAAATCTTCAAGCTTCCTGCTTTATTATGAATACTCTTTCAAAGTTCCAAACTCAGTTCCATCCAAGCTGAGAAGGCAAGGGTCCAAGAAACAAATCACATCCAAGTCATGATAATCCATGATTATTTTTCATGAGGCCATCTTGTATTTACCCAAAGGAATGAATCCTGACAGTGCAGTTTAAGATACGGTGACAGGCCAATGGAAGAGACATATTTGGGTGGAGAGTACAGGCCTTCTGAGTGGTCCTTAGCCTCAAACCATTAAGTAACCTATCTGTATGTAATTAGCTGTAAGCCAACGCAGATTGATTTTTTTTTTGATACTTCAACAGCCTATTTTGTTTGTCTCTAGGAAAAGTTGAAATGATAGGTAGCTCCCATGAGAAATTCATAGATTTCCAGAATGTCCTAGCTGGAAGGGACCTTAGAAATGGTCTAGGTCAGGGGTGGGGAACCTGCAGCCTTGAGGCCACATATGGCCCTCTAGTTCCTCAAGTGCAGCCCTTTGATTGAATCCAAACTTCACAGAACAAATCCCCTTGATAAAAGGATTTGTTCTATAAAACTCGGACTCAGTTAAAAGGCCTTACCCAAGGACCTGGAAGGCCATATGTGGCCTCGAGGCTACAGGTTCCTCACCCCTGTCCAATCCCTTCATGTTACAAATGAAAAAAAAAGCCAGAGGATAAGCAATTTGGCAGAGGTCATAAGCAGAAGAATTAGGATCCAAATCTTTTGAATCCAGATCTCAGGACTCCAAATAAAGATCTTTAACCTAGAACTCTGTGCTGCTGATATGGTAGGATGTGGCTGCCATTGGAATTTCCAGGGCAATGTGGGTTCTCAGACTCCAGGGCTTTATGGGATTAGTGAATGACTTGTCCTTGGTGGGGTCAGGGCAACACTGGCAGCTTTCTGCCGACCTGTGGAGACAGCCGTCCCTCCCTTGTTTATAGGACTGATATTCAGTACAGGATAATCATTTTGGACCAGAAATATCCAATGTACCTTATTAGAGTGTCAATTGGTATTTTGAAGGAGGTGGAATGAATAGAAGCGAAGATATATATATATATATATATATATATATATATATATAACAACATAGACTCATGGGAACTGAGGCTGGACCTTCAAACTCCTTGTCTATTTCCTTCCACTCCTCATTTTACAGGTGAATAAACTAAGGCCCAGAGATGGAAAATGACTTGCCCAAGGTATTAAGTAACACCTAAATACAAATGAAGCTAGGGTAGACATGTACACATACCTCTGCAACCCAACTCAATGATCACTGCTGAAGGTATTTACACCTGTGAGCTCCTATCTTTCCCACAACACAAAAATTTCTTCCTTCTTCTCTCTGCCAAGTTCACACTGCTGCTGAATGACCTCTTTCTTACCTGCTGAGTCTTTTTACAATATTGGAAAGAGGAGACTCCAAGGCCCTAGCTTTCAGCCACATAGAAGAAGAGCTCTGGGTGAATGCAATCGTCTCTATAATTGACTACACTTTAAGAGAATGCTATGGAGTCCACGAGCATCAGTGTTTGCTCTTCTTGCCACCTCTCCTGGACCCCTAGCAAGGGAACAATGAGCACAGGTCTCATCGGTTGCCCACTGAACTCCCAATATGACCTGGGGGACTAATTTACTTTCAGCTGAAGTAGGACAGCTTGTAAGTCCCCAGAGATTTCCCTTGGGGAAGGGCTGGTACCTTCTCATCTCCCTGGGGTGGCTGAGATTTAACCTCAGCTGCGCTTTCATCGTCCTGGTATTTAACACCGTCTTCCTGATTCTGCAGCTGTGCTTGGCTTCAGCTTTCCAGGCGGGGTGGGGTGCGTGCGTGTGGGGGTGGTGGGGGTGGTGGGGGTGCTAAAGTATTTTCACTGTCTACTGGCATTACGTCCTATAAGGGGTTGCCTACCAATGAATAAAAGGAGGAAAGCTTTGTAGAGGTCGATGAGGATGAGCCTCACCTCCCTTGCCACGTATAATATAAACATAAAGTTTATATTTACACTTATAAATGTGTTCATAGATACAAAATATACGTATATGTAAGATGTAAGCTGCATATATAAACATAATATAATATACATAATATGTGTATATATAAACAATATACATATATGTAAGATGCATATATAAACACAATATAATATACGTAATATATGTATATATAAACAATATACATATTATATGTAAGATGTGTATGTAAACACAATATAATATACACAATATATGTATATATACATAGACTATGTAGACATAGAACATAGACCTGTAAACATAGAATATGTATACTATATGTGTGTATATATAAACAAAGTTTGTATATACTGATATGCATTTATATATACACATATATTATACATAATGTGTGTATAGATGTGTATATGTGTAGATATAAACAGTTTACATCTATAATGTATGTATTTATATCTACACACACACATATATAAAGATGATATAATCGGTGTGTGTATACATACAATTATATACGTATAATGTATGCATATAAGTATATAAATATATAAACATGGCATTTATATACTTATGTATATGTATACAATTTAGAATATATAACTGTGTGACATGTTACATATTTATACATGTAAATATGAATGTTCATATGTATACTTATAAATGTGTTTAAACAATATACATACATATATTATAGATTTAATAGGCATAATATATGTATATGCATGTATATGTATATGTATGTGTATATGCGTATTAAGCACAAAATAAGTGCTTAATATTTTTATTCATTCATTTGTGTGTGTGTGTGTAGGTGTATGTGTATATGTAGTTGCTAAACCATACCGGCATTGGTCAATATTTGGGAGCAATCTGGACTTGATGTTAGCCATGAAACTATTGGTTTTGTGGATTGTAGTTTACTCACAGTTGGGATTTTTTGCCAAAACTATTGCCAAAGACATTGCCCTAATCTTCGACTGAACAATAAGGAACCAATATCCATTCAGAGAGCGAGACATAGTCTGAGGCCTTAAATTGATATTTGGCCTGGCAATCCTAAAGCCCAATAGATTCCACGAAGGGGGAGGCCTTCAGCAAAGATATCACATTTTATCTCAGGCTTAAGTCATAGTGGGTATCTTGCCGTGGAACATCCTTAGCTGGATGCCAAAAGCAAAGAAGATCCTTAAGGTTGGAGAAGAGTAGGATCATAAGTAGCTAAGCTCTTTAACATTCACAAAGTCATGTTCCAATCCACCTCTTATCCTTTCTGCAGACCAGGGGAAACAGAGGTCCTCTTTGTACATTCTGGCCCCTCTCTCTTGTTTTCTGAGCCCAAGGCTTCCTGGGCTATCCCCCTTAACAGCTCCAGCCCTTGGAGAAGGGAGAAGGAGAAAGAGATGTTACACCTAGATATCTGCTTTCCTCTTCCCTTATCTTGATTTTCCTTCTGGGAATTTTTCTTGGGGCGAGGGGGGAAAATCAAGGCTATATTTTTACCCTGTGTATTTTCACTTTAAATGCCAGTTTTATTTTTTGCATTTTAAATTTGTGATAGCTGCTGAAACACCCACATTGTTTACCCTATCATTTGCAACCTCCTTCATCTTTAAGTCACTGTACTCAGGACTCGTTGCTCAGGATAGATGTGAGGAGGGTTATATGGGGTGGAGGCATGGGTGATATACTTTATGTTAATAACAATGGTTGATGTTGACAAACACCCATAGATACTTCATTTTTTCTTGTGCCAAGGAGGAAAGTGAGCCAGTACAGAAGGAGTGGCACAAGGTTTGTCAGTCCCTCCCGAAGCTATGTTTAATAGGGGAAAATACTGACCTATTGCTTTTCCTGACCTATCTTCTAATGTCCCTCTTCTGCGCCTTTTGTACTCAATCTCATTAGCACCATTAGAACCAGGTGAGGGGCAGCAGTCTCTCTGTGGCCAGAGGAATCTCTCTTCTCCCTCTCTAAGTTTCTAAGCTGAGTGAAGCTGGTGTCGTCCCTGAGGTTCCAGTAATGATCTTTGCTTTCTCAGGACTCCAGTTATTCCTAAAGAGGGAAATAACAATGATGATGATGATGATGATGATGATGATGATGATGATGGTATCTTTCCTTCACTTTGAACTTTAAGATTAGCAAACCATTTTATATACCTTCTTTCATTTGATCCTCATACCTTTGTGCCAGTCCAGGTTATCAGCCGGGATTAAATTTCTCCTTTCCTAGGGTACCAAGGTCTCCTGAGAATAAAGGAAACTTCCTACAGAATAGTCACTTGGCATGCAGTTCAAACACTTGTCTTGGAGTCAGACCAAGGACCTATAGCCATGTTTCTGGAGCTCCATTGAGGCTTGGGGCTGGAGGGAAGGTCAGTCTCTTCAAGAACTCAGTGTTTGAAACAGGGACTTTTACAATAACTTTCTAAACCCTCATTTCCCCATGTATCTCCCTAAGAAATTTCAGAGGTTCGACTACCTCAGCAAACTTAGACATTGTCCTTCTTCCTGGTTATCTCTCTTCCTTCCCACCCTTGCCAATATTTTTCACTTGCCCAGATATTTCAAAACAATCGACAAGGTGTTTGTGATGATACTTTCACCACATCTCAATGACGTGCCCCAAACTAGTGGTATTTTGTGTGGGATTGCACTCCTATCAATGCAACAATCTAACCAAGAAGCCACTTCTTTAGCTCGCCATCACACAATGGAGCATGATGGTACGATGTCTACACTAAATGTCTGCAGGGGATACAGTTAGACTCCGGGGCATGAATGCAGATCTCCACTTCACTGAATATCCCAGATGAGCCTCCAAAATATAACTCTTGTGTCAGAAGACTTGCATGACGCAAAGGGTCCAGGTACACTTGGGGTAGTTTTTCTCATTCTTTGGCTTTTTGTCCATATACCCAAGACACCTGGGATAGTATAATGTTAGACTTTTAGAATATATTGCTTGGTTTTGCTGAAATTTTTTCTCTTTTTTCCTCCTTTTAAGTTATGGCTTTCTGGAAGAGGCATGGGGGGTGGGAGATGCAGGATTGTAAAAACAAAAGATATCTATAAAAATCTATCAAAAAAGGAAACTAGATACTCAGCCCACATTGCTTTTTCACTTCTCTTAACTCTTTTAGCATCTAAATACTCTCTATTGCTTCCCAACTGTCTCATCTGTCAGATGTATGTTAGTCAACAAATCACTTAATACTTACTTTCTTCTTAAAACTTACACACTTAAAAAACCAAACAAACTTGATTCTTCCTTCTCTTCCTCCTT
The DNA here is from genome assembly GCF_011100635.1 of Trichosurus vulpecula. Lineage (NCBI taxonomy): Eukaryota > Metazoa > Chordata > Mammalia > Diprotodontia > Phalangeridae > Trichosurus > Trichosurus vulpecula. Next base: position 314,741,390 of record NC_050575.1, read on the forward strand.
CCCTCTGGGTCTGGTTCCTCCTATTCCTAGCCCCCTCACTCTCCCTACTTCCCAGTTCCTGCCACTTGAACCACTGAGGCTCACTGAGGTGAGGCAGCAGGAGGTGGAGGTATCCATGGTGGAGAATTATTTTGATCAGAATATATGCCTTCAAAATTGCAGGTGCCCCACAGGGTGGGCATGAACAGGCTGTAGCACATTACCATCACTGACTTATGTGCAGAAAATGGTGTAAAAGCTATCATTGAGGACAGGTATGATTGGAAAAGGGGGGTCATGTGCAACCAAGAATCAGGAGTAAGCAGATGGCCAGCTGGAATGCTGTACCTGTACCCACAGAATATTTCAAGATCTAAAAGGAAGGCTGAGGATGCATTGGAAGATTCATGAAAAGTCACGGTCAAGGTTTGCATGGGATGGAAAAGGGTAGGTTAGATTGTCATTCTCACTGGTAGAGGATGTGCTTAGATGGATGAGAGCATGGATCCATCGAGGAATCAAAATGTATTGGTTCATAGTTTAATTTGGACTGGGAAACACCACTAGTCCTAAACTGAGTCATCAACAGGCAACCAAGTAAAACAAACAACTTTGCAAAGTTTCAGAACTCTGATCAACACAATGACCAGCTGTGGTTCCAGAGGACTCATGATGAAACATGGCACCCAGCTCCTGACGGAGAAGTGATGGACACAATTATATATTTGAGCCGTATCTACTTTTTGGATGTGGCCGATTCAGAAATTTCTTTGGCTTGATTATGTGTGTTTGTTACAAGGGCACTCTTTTTCTTTCTTTTTCAATTGGGAAGGGGAGAAGGCAAATTTTGGTTATTTGAAAAATAAAATTTAAGTAAAAAACCAAAACAAGCAACCAAGAAAAGGTAGTGAGTGTGGGAATGTAATTCTGTTGGGAGGTCAGTTTGAGTTGCTCATGCTCTTTGTTCAGCCCCATTATTTATTCTAGGGTGGCAAACTGGTCATCCTTCTCCTTCTTCTCTGCTTAATGCAGACCAGCTATTTTTTCCCTTGTGGCTTAGGTCCCCATTTCACAAAACACCCCAAGGATCAGGCATAGAAGATCACACATTTTTCACTATAAACTCCTTGGGAAGTCTCAGCCCAACTTAGTTTTTACCTGGCATGGGAAGGAAGGAAATAAGCATTTATTAAATGCCTACTCTGTGCCAGGCACTGTACTAAATACTCTACAGATACTATCTCACTTAATCCTCACAACAGGTAGTGTTTTTACAGTTGGGGAAACTGAGGCATACAAAGGTTAAGACTTGCCCAAATTCACAGTTAGGAAGTGTCTGAGGCTGGATTTGAACTCAGGTCTTCTTGACTCCAGGGTCAGATCTCTATCCACTACGTCACTTAGTTGCCTCTAGCATAAGACCCTTTACAATAAGTCTTTAACAAATATTGTATTTGTGTCTTTTACTTCCATTCCCTGGGTAAAGAATGGAAAAAAAGGAAAGAGCATTTATCATTATGTGCCAGGCAGTGACAGCAATTAGTAAAGTTGTCTCCTCTGGCATTCTGTGGTACTCCCCCAGGGAGCTCAGACTCAAGCTATCAGATCTCATTTAGCATCAAGCCTGCTATGTGCGCTGTGGCCAGGTTTTTTTTAATTTTATTTTTTCCTTAATAGTATTTTATTTTTTTCCCAATTACATGTAAAGATAGTTTTCCACATTCACTTTTGCAAGATTTTGAGTTCCAGATTTTTTTCTCCTTCTCTCCTCTTCCCCCTCCCCAAGATGGCCAGCAATCTGATATAGGCTGGACATGTGCAATCATATTATACATATTTCTGCATTAGTCATGTTGTGAAAGAAGAATCAGAACAAAAGAGAAAAACCACAAGAAAGAAAAAAACAAAAACAGATAAAATTGTATGCTTCAATTTGCCTTCAGACTCCGTAGTTCTTTCTCTGGATGTGGATAGTATATTCCATCTTAAGTCTTTTGGAATTGTCTTAGACATATGGCCAAGTTTTGCCTGTAGAAGCAGTTAATGTTAAGAGGACCTGAGTGTTTTACTAGCTTGCATCCTTAACCTTGGGGCAGCTAGGTGGTACAGTGGATAGAGTGCCAGGCCCGGAGTCAGGAAGACTCATCTTCCTGAGTTCAAATCTGGCCCCAGGCACTAACTAGCTGTGTGACCCTGGACAAGTCACTTAACACTGTTTGCCTCAGTTTCCTCATTGGAAAAATGAGCTGGAGAAGGAAATGGCAAGCAACTTCAGTTTCTTTGCCAAGAAAACTCCAAATGGGTTCACCAAGAGTTGGGCACAACTGAACAATAGTCTAATTTTGTAGTCAGTGAAACAATCCCCTCTACAACATTATAAGACACCTAGTCTAATCTTGTACTCAACCAGTCTCCTCTACTAGAGGGCTGACAAGTAGTTAGCTTCTGCTCGAACATGTTTAGTGTTGGGTTGCTCATTATCTCCTAAGGAAGACCTTTCTGTTGTTGGATAATTGGAAGTACTTTCTTGTGAGAAGGTCCCTGCCATTAAGGCACTTCCGACTTCTTTCAGAAGACTGGACTCACCCCGTGAAACAGCTAGATGTGAAATAAATAGCAAACAATCCAAGATGGTAAAGAATGAAGTGCCTGAAGTGAGGCCTGACAAGGTCAAGATAAGAAGCACAAGAATTGCAAAGATATGCCAGGGATGGGTCCCAAGGACAGTTTCAAACTTGTACTACTTTGGATGTTACAAAATGCATCCTAGAGAGACTCCATTACCCAAAGGCAGACCCCCTTCTCAAAGATGCTTGATGAATGGGATTTTTGAAAAAAGACCATTAGATCCCCATAAAACCTTAAGTTTATGTTACACCCAATAATTTTCAAAGCACCATCACATTCATTTTTACTTTAGATTCTCTTGAGAACCCTTTGACTTATGGGACAGATGTCATTATCCCCATTTCTAGATAGGGAGAGGGAAGCTAAGAGAATTAAGTTACTTGCCCAAGATCAAAAAGCTGGTTAGTGACAGAGGTAGTAGTAGTAGTAGTAGTAGTGGTAGTAGTAGTAATAGTGGTAGCAGTAGTAGTAACAGTAGTTTAGTAGTAGTAGTAGTAGTAGTAACTACAGTAATGATAGGCAATGTTTATATCAATATGAAAGGCAGTGAAATATAGTGGAAAGAGTGCTAGACTTGGAGTCAGGAGACCTGGATTCTAATCCCAGCTCTGATTTATACTAGCCGTGTGATCCTGGACATACTACTTCACTTTTCTGAGTCTCAGTGGCTCACCTGTAAAATGAAGTTAACAACATTTACAATACTCGGGTGAGAGACTGATGGTGTGGAAAGCACTTTGTTAACCACACAGGATTATAGAAATGCGAGCTATTACCATCATCTAGTGCCGTACAGTGATCTTGTCTGATACCTGTGCAGTGGTGAGACCGATACTGTCATTCTCAGTTTACTGAGGAGAAAACAGAAGCCCTGAGACGTGAAGTGACCTGCCTGAGGTTGCACAGCTGGTTAGGGACAGGGCCGATACTGTAATGCGGTGCGGTGGAGGGAGTGCTGACTGTACTACTGAACTTGGCTCTGCTCCTCTGCTCTATCTGTATAAAGGGAACTTGGCGGCACAGTGGATAGAGAGTGCTGGGCCTGTAGACAGGAAGACCTGAATTTGAATCCAGCCTCAGACGCTTATTAGTTGTTTGCTCCTGGTTGAATCACTTAACCGCTGTTTGCCTCAGTTTCCTTATCTGTAAAATCGGGATAATAATAACACCTACCTCCCAGGGTTGTTTCGAGGATCAAATGAGTTAATATTTGTAAAGCATTTAGCATAGTGCCTGGCACATAGGAGGTGCTTAATAAATGCTTATTTCCTTCCTTCCTGGGTGACTTTGGGGAAGTCAGACTCTCTGGGCCTCAGTTTCCTCACGTATAAAATGAGGGGGTTGGACTGGATTTCTTTAAGACTTCACTCAGATACAATCTTCGGCTGGTCCTCTACCCCCTTCCCCACTGAGATTAACTCTCACTGATGCTGCCTATATCTTGGATGTGCATGGGTGTTTGCAGGTTGTCTCCATCATTAGACGGTAAGCTCCTTGAGGTTGCCTTTCTTTGCGTCTCTAGTGCTCAGCACAGTGCCTGGCACATAGTAGGTGCTTAACAAATGCTTGTAGATGATGATGGATTAGGTGACTCTTAAGAAATGCTGTATCTATAATCCTGTAGCATGTAATAGGTTCTCAGGGTCCCTCCAAGACAACCTTAGGATCAGTTTTGTAACCTGGGGGTCTTGACTGATGCCACACTGAAGATCAACAGTGGCAGGGTTCTTTCCTCCCCGCTGTGGCTGGAGGACAGCATTACCAAAACATCGTGTTGGGTGGCTCCAGTGAGCTGGAAAACCAGAAGCTATGTTTGGTTTGATCTGTGAGGGAGGCAGGCCGGGTGTAGGAAGGGCTGCTTGGAATGTCTGACTTCAGCTCTGGGCCGTTTGCAAGGAAAATGACAGGACCCTTGGAAGGGGAGTGGGAATGTCCCCAGCCTCTCAGGCTTCACCAAGTGAAAGGACATGGTTTCATAACACAAATGTCTTTTCCTCTTTCATTAGCCAGCAAACTCTAGGGTGGTGGCTTCAGCTGCCTTCTCCCTTTTCTTGAAAGGTCAGTGAGGAGTGGGCCAGATGTGCTTGGATGGGGTGTGCCTTTCGATGAATTCAGGCCGCCTGATTCACGGGTGGCAGCTGCCACATTCTCTCAGCGTCTCTGCTGTGGATGAGCTCACTTGTAGCAACCTCAGCCAAAGAGGCCCTCCTTTTCTCCTCTCCCCTCCAAGGGCTGAGCCTCAGAGGAAAGATGTGGGAGGTGAGTTTTCAAATGTCAGGGAGGCCTATGGAGTGCTGACTCCCAAATGCCAGGCATAACTGAGGCTAGGGACTGAGAGTAGGAACAGTGGAGGCCCCACCAGCTGCTAAGAATTCTTTGTTTTTCAGCTTCCCATGGAGCCTACAGTGGCCCAATTGACTGAAACTGCTACGGGCTTGGTCCTCCAAAGGGTTCTGGGCATTGTGCTAGGAACAATGCTCTAGCTTAAAAGAATGACTCAGTCATGGTGGAATCTGCATCCAGGTGTGGGGGCTCTGCCAACAGGATACAGAGTAGGCTGTCTCAGAACATTAGAAACATCCCATTAGAATGGAATAATCAGGATGGGGGTTGGCATCCTTTCTGAAAGGCTGACCAAGGCTGGCCTTACGTGATTTAATAGAAAGAACAAAAAGAGAATTTAGGACTACTGAGTCAGAGCTCAGCTCTGACACTGGCCAACTGTATGACTGTCAATAAGTTATTTAACCTTAGGAAACCTCAGTTTTCTTATCTGCAAAATGGAGATAGTAATCCTTGCATTACCTATCTTGCATGGTTACTATGAGCAAGCTGTTTTGTAATTCTCGAAGAGCTATACAAATATGAATTATCGTCATTATCATCATTATTATTATTTGGGTTGACCTAGGAAGAACCCCTCCTCTCCTTATAAAAGCATTCCTCAAAGACTTGCCTGTTACTATTCTCCCAAGACTATTCATGCATTCCGCAAAAAAAAAAAATAAAATTTGTTCATTCAGAGGCCTAGTACAGTGCCTTGAACATAGTAGGTACTTAAGAAAAGCTTGTTGAATTTAATTAAACAAACATTTATGAAGCACCTACTTTACAGATTGCTGTGCTAGGTGGTGGCAAGAGCGTTTGTTTTAAAGTGTTTTGAAAGTGCATCATCTTGCCTCTCATGGAGTTTATAGCTGAATGAGGCAATAAGACACTGAGGGAAGTAAAAAAGGGAAAAACAAAGTTAAATAATAACATTATTATATATTTAAAAGGAACAACAAGTTGTACCTAACAGATTTGCAGTTTTGTGTACAATCATCTTTTTTTTCTATTCTACTATGTTATAGAAATGCTGGTTTTATTTTTTAAGTTCAGAATAAAATGAATTAAATTTTAAAAAATAAGACACTAACTATAATGCACAATATTGCAAGATAATTGCATTAGTGAGTTATAAACCAAAGTTTATCTGAGGTCTGCAAGGGAAGGTCATTCAAAGCACCATGCTGGATTTAGAGTCAGAAGACCAGTGTTCAAATTCTGGCTCTGCTACTTACTACCTACGTGACCTTGGACAAGTCACTTCTTTCTGACCTTAGTTTCTTCATTTATAAAATGAAGTCTGCCTGGATGATCTCCAAGAGTCCTTCCAATTCTACGTCCTATGATTATAATATAATAATCAGTCTATATACGACAATGTACTATATGAGAGACACAGAGTTCTCTAGTTCTAAAGATGGAAGGAGAATTATCTCTGGCTAGTGGAGTGGGGTAAGGGGGCTTGGAAAGAGGTAGATTAGAGAAGGTTTTATGGAAGAAAAAGCATTTGAACTGTCCCTGAAGAGTGGGTAGAATTTGGATAGGTAAAGATGGGATAGGAGTGAGAATGAGGGCAAGAAGGAAATTCCAGGTAGAGAGAAAACATGAGCAAAAGCAGGGAGGGAGGAAGCACAAGGCATGTTGGGGAGTGGGTGGTGCATCACCATTAGACTAGTTTGGTCAGTGCTGAAGGCATGTGAAGAGGAGTCAGAAGGTTGGAAAGAAAGGTTGAGGTCCAAACTTGGAGATGGGTTAAGAAACTTGAACTGTTTGGTTAGGCAATGGCATACTATTGAAGTTGTTGGGTGGGAGAATGTCCTGCTTAAAGGGGTGGTTTAGAAAGGATAACCTAGCCATGGCATAAGATGAAAATGTTCAGGAGAAGGGCAAAAGCCAGAGGTAGGGAAATAAATTAGGGGCTATTTCAGTCATCCATGTGAGAGGGAAGGAGGATTGCTACTGTGTGCCACTGGGAATGGAAAGTTGTTGCTGTCATTCCGTCATTTTCAGTTGTGTCTGACTCTTTGTGATCCCATTTGGGGTTTTCTTATCAGAGATACGGGAGTGGTTTGCCATTTCCTTCTTTGGGAATGGAAAGTAGGGGAATGCTATGAGACCCTAAGGATGTAGAACTAAATAGATGTGAGGGCAGAGGGAGAGGAGGGAGTGCAGGGTGACTCTTCTCAGGACTCCAGTTTTTCCCTAAGATGCCTTTTGATCATAATTATTATGTCTCATCCAAAAGACAGAGTTGGACTCTTCATCACTTGGTACCATGACCTAGGGTCATGTGCTTTGTCTAGCTTTAAAGATCCTCTCTGGCTTTGTGGTTAAGGCTTCCTTTTATCCTTCTATCTGTAACTGAGACCTGTTAAAGATCTTAGCTTAAAAAGGCCAAGGTTTCCCACTGCATCCAGGGCCACCTCCAGTCATCCTGATCTTTATCTTACCACTGGACTCAGATGGCTCTGGAGGAGAAAGTGAGGCTGGTGACCTTGCACTGCCCTCTCTCACTCAAATCAAAGTCAACTGTAAGTCATGTCATCATCTCCCTGATGGCATGGTCCTCTTTGAGAACGAAGGACAAACAACATCTATCCTGGTTATATTTCATCCTTCATTTTAAATTACGTGGTTCCTGCTTTCATCTGGACCTTGAATTTGATGTTTCTGATTTCCCCCTCCACATACCACAACCTTCACATTGTCAATCTGCACTAGCCTCATGGACAGGAATTCCCTAAGTCATTTCTTTGCCTCTCCTAGTGATTTGATGGAGCTTTGATAGTTTAGAAAGTTTGAGCTTGGTTAAAAAACAGAATGATGATAATGAACAGAAGTAGGGAAAAAGAGAGATATTGGCTTGGAAGGGCAACATGGTGAATCTGGTATTAGACATGATACTTTGGAGGCATCTGCAAGATGGTCAAGTGAAAATGTTCAATTGACAATTGGAAATGTATGAGCTGGGGAGAGAGGCTAAGGGCAGAGATATAATTTTGAGCCAGTCACATAAGGGTGGTAGCTGGCACTGTAGTTAGATCACTAAGGGGTCATACATGATTAGAGAAGGGCTCTGAGGACAGAATGTGACTCCTGGGGTATTTGGGGAGTACCAACACTTGGGAGATGGGAGAGAATAGCAAATGAGACTCCCCCCCCCTCCGCCAAAAAATATCCAGCTATGGTTATAGAGGTAGAAGAATTAGAATTGCCCAAAGCCTAAGGAGTTTCAGGAAAAGGGAAATTTTTTTTTTAAGTCAAATGCTGACTGATAAGATGAAATGAGAAAAGGCTCTAACCCTCAGGAAGTCATCAGGGGCCTTAAAGATCAGAAAGTGAGAGCTGGGGGAGACTTCAGAGGACACTCAGCCCACATCCTCTTACTCCAAGTTTCTTCCCTTGTCACCTTCTTTATTAATGAATTAACATGTCTGGGGGTGGAAATGCATAGATGAAGGGCTTTCTTTTTTTCTTTTTAATAGTATTTTATTTTTTTCATTAGTTACACGTGAAGACATTTTTTAGCATTCATTTTTACAAGATTTTGAGTTCCAGATTTTTCTCCTTCCCTCCCTCCCCTTTCTCTTCTGAAAATACTAGGCAGTTTGATATAGTTTATATATGTGCTATCAAGTAAAAATATTTCCTTATAAGTCACAGTTGTGAAAGAAGAAACAGATCAAAAGAAAAAAATGAGAAAGAATAAAGTGAAAAAAATATGCTTCAATCTGCATTGAGTCAATTAGTTATTTTTTGAATATGAATAGCATTTTCCTTTGTGAGTCCTTTGTAATTGTCTTGGATCATTGTTTTACTGAGAAGAGCTGAGTCATTCACAGCTGATCATCACACAATGTTGCTGATACTGTATACAATGTTTTCCTTGTTCTGCTCACTTCACTTTGCATCAATTCATATAGGTCTTTCCAGGATTTTCTGAAATCTGCCTGTTCATCATTTCTTATTGTACAATAGTATTCTATTACATTCATATACCACAGCTTGTTCAGCTATTCCACAATTGACAGGCATGCTCTCAATTTTCAATATTTTGCTACTATGAAAAGGGCTGCTATAAATAGATGAAGGGCTTTCAAAAGGGAAGATAAGAAGCTCAGGGACTGACGGGCCCAAATCCTTACCAAGATACACTTCTGCCTTACCAAGATAAGGAAAAAGGGGAGACATCTTATTTTTATCTCTTGATTTGTCTGAATGTCATGTGGATGAGTAGGGTGAAAGCATTTGTGGGTGTACCCTTTGAGAGACAACAGAAATCAAGATATGCTTGTGGAGAGGGATTACTTTAGAGACTTCACAGTGTATCTCACACTCATGATTCCAAGAAGAGAGAAGGTGGTTCCAGGGGCCTCACAGGAGAAGGTGTGTTTATTTTAGGGACCTCTTTGCTGACTATGGGATGTGATTCTCCGAATCAAGCAGAGGAGGACTCTAGTTCTACAAGAGATCTTGGCACATAAAGCAGGCACCAATGTCCGGAAGGATGATACAGATAACTGTAGGGTAGGCAAGTAGTGAGAGGAAGGCCTTGGATTTTGCCTGGGTTCTTTGACTACAGACACAGAATTTTTACCACAATGCCACAATACCTCATTTAGGAATGATTATTTCTGGAATTCGGATTCATAAGAAGGTCCTTGAAAGAAAGGGTTGGGGAAAGGAATGAACAGATAAATAAACTAAAAGCTGGAGAAACTAAATTACTTGCCCAGTTATGAAATCTCAAAGCACCAAGAGGCAGGATTTCTAACCCCCTTGCTTTACGCCTGAAGCCACACAGTTAGAAGCAGAGACAGGCTGGGGATCTGAGTGAGTTTCCATGGATGGCCTCAGCCTTTTCAGTAAAATAGAAGGAGAAACATGTTGTGGTATATGATCGTGATGGAATACTACTGTGCTGCAAGAAATGATGGACTTGATGACCTTAGAAAGACATGAATAGACTTGCCCAAAATAATGAAGAGCGAAATGAGCAGAACTAAGTGAATGCTGTATACAGCAATATTATTTTAAGAACAACTTTGAGTGACTAATTCACTTTGACTATTATAAATACCCAAATTAACTATAAAGGACCTATGAAGGAAGACGCTATCTGAATTCAGAGAAAGAACTGGTAAATAGAAGTATAGAATGATTTTACATATATATATACATATTTATATATATACGCATACATATTTGTGTGAGTATATATACACACACACACACATATATATATATATATATATACATACACATACATGTATTTGTGTCTGGTGGAAGCCACTTTTAGGGCAGGGGGGAAGAAAAAAGTTAGATAATTATTATATGTTCAAAAGGAATAATAAGTTATACATAATAGATTTGCAGTTTCATTGCAATCATCTTTTTTTCTACTATACTATGCTATGGATATGCTTGTTTTATTTCTTAAGATCAGAATAAAATTTTTAAAAATTTAGAAAAGAATTCAGTTTAAAAAAAAATTAGTCCATTGAAAATTTCAATCATAGCAATTTAGGGGTGCTGTATAGATAAAACAACTGTTTGGTTGCATCTTATATAATAAGCTCTAAATGTCAAATTAAAAAACACAGGAGGAGAGATTGTCAGTCATAAGAGGCTGGGATGGTGATGGGGTTCATTCTTGAGGGGAGAGAAAAAATTTTGAAACAGCTGCTGTGAGGAATGTAATTGGGAGTTAAGACACAAGTCAGAAACTTATTGTGTAGCAGTGAGGGCCCAGCTGAGTTAAATGGAACAGAAGTGGAACAGTCAGATTAGTTTTTTGACTGGTTCTAGCAATGCTTAGCAGGCTTGGACTAGGAAAAGAGAACACTGATAATGGAGATGACCCCAGGCCAGGGAATGGCCAATAGTCATGGCAGGAGTTTGAGAGGGTCAATGATTCTAGAATGTTAGTAAGGCTATCCTGGGGGATAGGTGGCAAATGAAGCTTGGATGGGTTTGATGACCTTGAGGAGGTGATGAAGGCAGAACCAATGGTAGAGCTGGAAGGTAGGAGACTGTGGTCAGGGAAGGGAGATTAGGTGGAGTCTGTATAGGTCATTAGGTCATTCAAGGTGTGGCAGGGCTGTTAGGTGATGACTAAAGTATTAGAGTCTAGGGAATTAAAAAACTGTGAGGCCAAGGTGTTAGATGGGTCATCAACGTGGATGTTTAAGTCACCAAGGATGACGGTAAGGGCCAGGGTGGAGAGAGGGATTGTGAGCAAACTGTTGAAGTCATGGAGGAACATGAGCACATCCCCTCCTTATGTTCCTGCAGAACAGCAAGGAGGATGAGGAGAGGGAATCATCTAATTTATATGTTACAGCAGGAAGAGAGACAGTAATGAGAACATCAGAGCTAGTAGGACTTTTGAGATGTAAATTACTCATTTTACTGAAGAAGAAATGAAAATCCAAAGAGGTGAATTTGTCCAAGGTCATATAGGAAGGTAATGGAAGGGCTGGGATAGGTGCCTGGGTATCTTGACTCCAAGACTGGTGCTAATTTCACTTTATCATGTTGTCTCCCTAGCATGAAGCAGGACATATAGGGATATGTAATGTTTTATAGGATTGAAATTTTGAAAGGACCTTAGAGGTCATCTAGGCCAACTCCCTCTTTTTACAGAGCAGAGTACTAAGAACCAGAGAGTTTAAGCATCTTGGCCAGTTAGTGGATAGAGCATTGGATTTAGACTCAGGAAGTCCTGAGTTCAAATCTTACTGTAGACATTTAGTAGCTGTGTGACCCTGGGTAAATCACTTATCAACTTCCATTTCCCTATCTGTAAAGGGGGATAATAGTAGCACCTACCTCATAGGGTTATTGTGAGACTCAAATATATTTAAAGTGTTTATGAAGATTGATCTTAAAATATTATATAGATGTTAGCTATTTTTTTTTTGTTTTGTGATTTTTAAATTCCACCAAATCTAAATTCAAAACCTATAAGTCCTTTACCTGTGATAGCAATCACTTAATTACAAAGAAGAAACTAGTTGCTTTGTGTTGACATCTATGCATTACTTTCTCTTGCATTAAAGAATACTCTATTCATTAAAAAAGTGGCTTGGCCAAGATCATGCAGTTAATTTCTTTCATTCCATTTCCAACTCTGGCCATGCTTTCTTCTCCACATTTAATGTGTCCTCACTCTACACCAGTCTTAAGTATATCACATCCCTTACTCTATAACCCTTTGGGTCTGTAGGAATATGTTTGGGGGGGGGGAGAAGTGGACAAGGGAGAGAAATGAAGGGAGAAAGTGAAAGGAAAAGAAAGGAAAGAGAAAAGAGGTGAGGAGGAAGAGCAGAGAGGAAGGCAAGAGCAGTAAAGTATTGTTCTCCTATCTGTTAGCAGTCACTTCATTCAACAAGCATTTATTAAGGGCCTACTATGTGCCAGGCAATGTGTTACTAGGCTTTGAGGTTACAAGGATAAAAAGGAAAAAAGGAACTTCCCTCAAGAAGGTTACATTTTATTGGTGGAAACAACATGTATACACATAAATAAACATAGAGTCACTTTGCAGGGGTTCTAGCAACTGGTAACATCAGGAAAAGGGTGTATGGGGTATTCAGGCAAGATTAGCACTTCTGGTATGAGGGCTTCAGGAGCTGCTCATCCACCTTTGGTGTCCACCTGATTCACCCATCTCTCACCTGTGACTCCAAGAAGCTGTAGCATATACACTGTTCACAGCCTGGTAAATGGTCTCTGAAGATGGGCTAAACCAGGTTGAGAATAACTGACGGGTCTCCAACCTGTCAGTGAGTAAGGGCGATGTCTACCCCAAGCATATGAAGGCTTACCCATGAGGTAGGGGCAGAAGAGAACAATTTGTTCCAATGGCATGAAGGCAGCTGAAGCAGGTACTATGGCATGCTTGGGACCTCATCAGACATCAAAGATGGCAAGGTCATCCATATAGCTGGGCTATAGCCAGTCGTCCTGACTTTTGTCCTGCCAGTGGACTTTGATGACTCTGGAAGGGAGACAGGTTGATTACTTTGTGCAACTCTGTCTTACTTAACTCCAATTCACAGGCAAGTCAAGACAACACCTGGTGATGTCATTGGTCCTCTTCAAAAAGGAAGGATAAACAACAACATCAGGAAAGAACTCCTGTAGGAAGTGGCACTTGAGCTGATGTCTGAAGGAAGCTAAGGATTCTAAGAGGTGGATGGAGTTCATGCTGGGTATGGGGCACAGCTCCTGTAATAGCCTGGAGGTAGGAGATGGAGGCATGTCTGTGAGGAGCATGAAGTAGGCCAGATTATCTGGAATGTAAAATGCATGAAGGGAGATAATTCATATTAAGGCTGGAAAGATAAGCTGGAGCCAGATTGTGAAGAGTTTTAAATGCCAAAGAGAGGAGCCTTTTAGTTGGAGAGAGAGTATTTGAAAGCTCCATGAACTTCTTGAGCACAACAGTGACATGGTCAGACCCGTGCTTTGGCAATGGTAGCTTGGTGTCTCCTTGGAGAAGGGAGAGATGGGAAGAGGGAAGACCTATGTTAATCTGAGCCTGAGCTAAGGTGCTCGTGGTATGAATGGAGAGAAGACAAATCAGAGACGTGTTGTGGAGGTAGAATTCACAAGACTTGGCAAGTAGATGTGGGGGATGGGTGACAGTCAATATTCCTAATGAGACTAGGGAAGTTGGGGCATGGGAACAAGAATAATAACTAATATCCATATAGCACCTACTATGTGCCAGGCACCGTGTTAAACCTTTGTTTTATAATTATTTTCTTATTTGATCCTTATGCCAATCCTGGGAGGTAGGTATCATTATTATTTCCATTTTACAGATGGAGAACTGAGGCAAACAGACTTTGCCAGGGTCACCCAGGTAGTGTCTGAGGCCAAATTTAAACTCAAGTCTTCCTGACTCTAAGCTCCGTACTCTATCCAATTCAACACCTGGCTGCCTGATGATGAGTTCTATTTTATATAGATTGAGTTTGTATGCCTATGGATATCCAGGTGGAAATATCTAATAGGCAGTCATCAATGTGGTGCTGGTGAGAACTACATATAGAGGTCTGGGAGTCATTTGCACAGACATAATATTTGGACCCATGGGAGCGGATGAGATCACCAAGAGAGAGGATACTTTAGAGGAAGAAGAGAAGAGAGCTCAGGATAGGGTCTTGGAAAAGTGGAGGAGTCAGGAGAGGAGCAGTTCTCCAGGAGAGGGTAGTCAAAAGTGTTGGATGTTGCAACGAGGTCAAGAAGAATGAGGACTGATAAAAGCTCACTGGATTTGTCAGTGAGGAGATCATTTGTAACTCCTTCTACAGATGAAGAAACTGAGGTTAGACCATGAGCCCTGGGTCTTAAGTAAGTGTCTGAGGCCAGCTTTGAGCCTAGGTCTTACTGACTCCAGACTCAGTGCTGTACTCGCTGAGCCGCCTAGCTGCTTATAGCAACCATACCACCCTGGAGGGGGTTGAGGAGTGATAAGAAAGGAAGTTGGGCCAATAAATATTAGGTTCTAAATTTGCTCTATTAAAGTCACAGAATCTCAGTGCTGGATGGGGCCTCAGAGGCTGTCTTTTCCATTCTGTACGTTAGTAGGATTTACTACAATCCCAACTAGTGATCCTCCAGTCTTTGCTTGAAGATTTCTGGTGACAGGGAAGACCACTCCCAAGACAACTCATTCCACTTTGGGGCAACTCAAGTGGAAATCTACCTCTCTGAAACTCCCACTCTCCCAGTGGAGGCCATTTCTAATCATCCTGATCTATATCTGGCCACTGGACCCAGATGGCTTTGGAGGAGAAAGTGAGGCTGGTGACTTTCCATAGCCCTCCCTCACTTAAATCCAATTCACTTGCAAGTCATGGCATCACCTTCCTGATGTCAAGGTCCTTTTCAAGAATAAAAGACAAACCACAACAACTCCCCTGGCTCGTTGCTTCCAGCTTTGCCCTTGGCGGCCACATACTTGTCTCTCTACTTATACTTTCTGAAGCCTGGCTCTCTAATGTACATGTAGGTGTTTGATTAGGATTGACTTGCTTAGCTGATTGGCCAGCTAGGGGAATTGGGGGATTTTTGAACTGACTAATCAGCTTATGAATGCTGGTCAGAGTTGAGGCCTCTCAATTTTGATGGAATTTTATTATCATTCTTAACTTTGATGAAATCTTCCCAGTTTTCGGGCCTCTTTGTCTGCCTCCCAGGCCTCTTGCTCCAGATCTTTATCCAGCATCTTGAACAAATTTCCCTATTTTACTTTCTCCCTACTCTTCAAGGCCATTGACCTTAAATCCCTTTTGCACCATCATCCATCTCTCTTCCTCTTTCCAATCTCTGGCTAGGAGGTGCCCTTTCTCCCTTGCTGGGACGTACCCCTCTACTTGTACACTATTCTAGGCCTTTCTGTCTCCTCCAGGAGCTCCTCTAACCCCTTCTCCACCCCTTTCCTCCCATCTTCAATCTCTTGTTGTGTACTGCAGGCTTCTTTCCTGCAGTCTATAAGTATGCCTCAACCTTAAAAAAACAAAAAATAAGCCCCCCCCCAAACAAAAGAAAACACTTCACTTGATTCTGCCAAATTCTTAAGTTATCATATTATATCTTTCTTCCGTTTTACAGAATTGTCTGCACTATCTCCATCTGTCTTTTTTATGACCTGCTAATTTCTCAACTCTTATGATCTGACTTCTGACTCCACTGCTTATGAAAACTGTTCTCTCCAAGGCTACCACAGTGATTTCTTTACTACTAAATCTTATAATCTTTTCTCAGTCATCATCCCTCTTGACATACATATTATTAGCATTACATCTCTCATTTCCAGACTGATGCCAGGGATATACTCCCCCTCAGTGCCTCAGAATTTCTAGTTTCCTTCAAAGCTCAGATCAAATGTCACCTTCTACGTGAAACCTCTGCTGATTTCCCTAGCTGGTAATGCCCCCTACTCCTATTTCCTTGTATTTATCTTGTATATATTTTATGTAACACCAGATTTAATAGCTCTTCCCATAGATTACAGGTAGTTATTATATCTTTACAATATCTTGGAGTGACAGTTTATGCCATTTATTCTATGAGGAGTCTGTGAGGAGACAAAGAGTGCGTAACTCATTTTGGAGAGAGTGTTAACAGTGATGAGTAAAGAGAGAACGAAGAATAAGGACTAAGAAAACTTATTTCCTGAAAGAACTGAGTCTAGCCCTTATCTTGAAAAGAAACATGAAGGGAATTCTTGAGAAGAGACTTTTATTGGCATCTTGAGAGTACTGAATAATGAGAATATATTCTAAGAATTGAGAAGTCAACTACTGCAGTTATGGAAAAAGTGACTTAGGCTGTGATCTCACACAGCTGATATGTTACAAATAATCATATATGTCTTTATTTTATTGTTGGTTATATTGTCAATAAATAGTACAGTCAGTAACCTTGATGTTTATTAGACCTAGGTGATTAGGGGGCTTGATAGCTATAGAGAAATGAACAAACATTTATGAGAAAATAAATTTCTCTAGTTTATTAGAGAAATGTTAGATAAACAGGGGTAGGGGCTCGGGGGGCAGCTAGGTGGTTCAACGGATAGAGTGCTAGTCAAGGAGTCATCTTCCTCAGTTCAAATGTGGCCTCAGACACTTATTAGCTATGTGACCCTGGACAAGTCACTTAACCCTCTTTGCCTCAGTTTCCTCATCTGTAAAATGAGCTGGATAAAAAATGGCAAACCACTCCAAGCATCTTTTGCTAAGAAAATCCCAAATGGGGTCATGAAGAGTCAGACATGACTGAAAAGAGCTGAACCACAGCAACAAAAGGAACTCAGAGCTCATTGATTATTAAGTGAGATATAATTTTAGTAATTTATAAGGAAACGTGAAAACATATCCCTCGATTGCTTTAGAACGAAGGATGAGAATGAATAGGGAAGATGAACTAGTAGCTAGTAGAGAGAGAGGTGATATCACTTAGGCTACACATGGGAGGGTCAGACCATAATACTGATTACATTTGTATATACCTATATGTATACATGTTAACTTCTCCTAAAGAATGTAAGGTCCTTGACGGCATGTAATGAGAACCCAATAAATGCTTGTTGATTGGTTTACTGAGCTCTCTGCACCTTTTGACACTGTTGACCTCCCTTCTGTCTTGGATGATTTCTCTTCCTTTGACTTTCATTACCTTGCTCTCTCTTGTTTCTTTTCCTTTCTACTTTTTAGTCTTTGTTAGATCATCATCATTGTCCCTCCCCCTAAGCATGGTTGTCCTCTAAGGCTTTGTCCTGGACCTTTTACTTCTCTCTTTACATACTTGCTTTTGGTAATCTTTTTAGCTCTCACAGGGTCAGTTTTCTCTCTAACTGGATGATACCCAGATCTGTATATATAGCCCAAGTCTCCTGAACGCCAGTTCAATTGCTTGCTAGACATGTTAACCTGTATGTCCTGATGACCTTTCAAACTCACCATGTTCCGAAGAAGACTCATTGCATTTCCCACTAAATGCACCTTCCTTCAAACTTCCCTGTAACTGTTGAGAGCATCACTAAGCTAGTCTCTGGGTTCATAACCTTGGAATCATCCTTTATTCTTACCTCTCTCCAACCTCCTTGCAAGTTCTTGTTGATTCTACTTCCACCATATTTCTTGCATTGGACCCCTTCTCTCCACTCACATGACCACCACCTTAGCCCAAATAAAGAGAATAGGAAAGCTTTTTTCCAATGATTCTACAGCAGAATACATTTCTGTAACTCAGTTGACTAAGGACAGGGGGAAGAGTAGAGAATACAAAGTTCCCCTGTGGTTGTAGTTATTTATAGTGGAAAGTACTTGGCTTGGTGAAGCAAAGCACAGTCCTAAAGACTCTCACATAACAAAGTTCCTCCTATGCATCTGTTAAAACTTATGCAATATTTCTTGATAGATGCAACCATAGAAGACTTTGTTCAGAAATCTTCTGATTATCAAAAGCAAGCAGGACAGAATATAGAGGCATAGTCTCATCAAAGAGTTATAGAGGATGTCCTGCACAAAGTCCAGAAGGGAGAGGGGTTTCCTAGAGATGATGTGATTGTTCAGATGCTTCCTTCTGGCTGTGAATGGTACTATGCTGCTTTCATCAAACCCCACAATACAGGGCCTCCTGAAACAGAAGAGATGTGTCTAAACCGGGGGACCACAAAGTATGGCCTGATGAGAATTGTTTTCACATTTTAAAATAAAATAAAACTTAATTTTAAAATACAAAAAAATTCTTAGCTTACCAGAAGTACAAACGAAGCATTGGCTGGATTTGGTCTGTGGACCATAGTTTGATGACATCTGCTTTAGCACATCTGCATGGAAAAACCAAGTGAGCATAGAAGGCATATTGTTCAGATTATGGCATTCAATTAATAAAACAATCAATAAGAATTTATTAAATGCTTTCTATGTGCTAGATACAAAGGAAAAAATAAACACAGTACCTGCCCTGAAGGAGCTACAGTTTAGTTAGGTGAGATAACATTTACAGATAAAAGTATATACAAAATAGATACAAGGTTATGGGGGAAGCTGGAGGGATCAGTAAGGGCCTTATGTAGATGGTGGTACTTGACCTAAACCTTGAAAAAAGCTAGGGATTCTTAGGGGTGAAAGAGAAGAGGGAGTGAATTCCAGGCATGTACTTGGCATGACATGATACAAAGACATGAAATCAGGAGATAGAATGCTTTATATGAGGAAGTAATTTTGGCTGGAGGTCCCTGTGCTTGGAGGAAAGTAATACATAATTAATTCAGATGGGAAGCCCCCTGGGTAAGTTTATCTTGGACAGGCACATGTAGATGGACAATAAGCTGGGCTCAGAAATGAATAGGTTGGATTACATTTAGGAAATAGTACAGTGTTTTTAATGATTTCAAGTTGCTTCCTGCCACCGATAGTCTCCCAGCAATGCCAGATGGTGGCAGATAATTGAATACTGCAATCTCTGAAAAATCAAAATTGCCTGTGACTCAAAGGATAGCAGATAAGTGCGCACAGGGGCCTAGACAGGCTTACCAACGAGGATATACATGCATCAAGAGTCGTTAAAGACATCATCAAGGACATGCATGATCAGAAAGGGAGGTGGACCAGTCATGTAGGGGGATGGGTGTGTGTGTGTGTGTGTGTGTGTGTGTGTGTGTGTGTGTGTGTGTGTAACAGATGGACCAGCCCGAATGTTCCACTGCTCGTTGTATACCACATAATTAAAGAACTAGAGGAAAACCTGCAGTGAGTTGGGCATATCCTCTACGGCAGATTTATGGAAGGATATTAGCATAGGTGCATTATCTCCTTTAATTCTCAAGACAAACTTGTGAAGTAGGTTAAGTAAGTATGATTCAACTATCCAAAGGATTGTTATGTGGAGCAGAAATTAGACATGTTCCTGGCCCCAGAGAACAGGACCAGGATTAATGGCTAGAACTTACAGAGAGGAAGATTTAGGTTCAGGGTATGGTAATATTTCCTAAATGATTAATCTTGAAGGCGAATGGGCTGCCTCTAGAAGTACTGAGTTCCTCTTCACTTGAAGATGGATGGATCATTTTGGGTAACGAATATAGTAGGAATTCTTTTTTCAGGTATAGGGTATATGAAGCTGTTTCTGAGGTCCTTTCCCCCTTTGAGATTCTGTGAATCTGCCTCAGTTCAAATCATGTTGTCGTCCAGTCATTTTTCAGTTCATGTCTGACTTTCCACTTGGGGTTTTCTTGGCAAAGACGCTGGAGTGTCCTTCTCCAGCTCATTTTCTAGATGAGGAAACTGAGGCAAAGAGGGTTAAGTGACTTGTCCAGGGTCACATAGCTATTATCTGAAGCCAGATTTGAACTGAGGAAGATGAGTCATCCTGACTCCAGGCCCGGCACTCTACCACTGTTCCACTTCACTGCCCCAGTTCATATGCCAGTTCTAACATTTACTAGCTGTTTGACCTTGGGGAAAGTAATTTCATCTCTAGACTTCATTTTCCTCTCCCGTAAAATGAAGAGGTTGAATTAGATAACCCCTATGGTCCCTTTGAGCTCTGAATCTATGATCCTAGGGTGTTTTCAAAAAACAATAATAATCAGAAAAAGGAAAAATGAATCTGGTGCTTCCAGCTAATGACATTTGTTGATCAGCACTTGCTGCATTCAAATTCTCCAGTTCCAGCCTCTCTATGCCTGCAGTTCTCCATAGCTCCAGTAGGTGGCATCATTAACCTTTTTCCCAATGGAGAACTATCTTTCTATCACAAGGCCCTGTCTCTGAAAAGCCAGAGGAGGCTATTTCAAAGCACCTTGTTGTCTGGGAGCCAGTACAGCTCTATGAGACGCTTGTATAATACACTCAAAGGCCTTTCCTTTCTATGTGAAGTAGTAGCCTACAGTCCTACATCTCTCAGCTTCTGGGCAGTGTCTTTCCACACTCTCTTCCTCACTCCCCCAGTACTTCTCACTGGTCTTGAAGCTTGATAACATTCTCCTCTCCCCACTCCCAATTTTGGTGTGCCACCATCATTGTTTTTCAGACCTAGCATCCTCCTGGGTTGGGTTATTCAAATTACCTAGGGCTGCTTTTTAAAATAGAGTAAGAGAATGAGGGGTGGGAATCAAACACAGTACTACTCTTTACCCAAAGAGAACAGTCTACAAAATCTGCCAGTGAATCATGTGTGGGTTCTTGACAATAAATATTTAGGGAAAGAAATATACACATATATACATACACATACACACGTATACATATATACACATACACATATACATGCACATATACATACACACATATATATACATATGTGTGTGTATATATATATAGAGAGAGACAGAGAGAGAGAGAGACAGAGAGAGAGAGAGAGAGAGAGAGAGAGAGAGAGAGAGAGAGAGAGAGAGAGAGGGAGAGAGAGAGAGAGAGTACAGTATGGTAAAAAGAGCACCAAACTAAGAGTCAAGTGACCTGGGTTCTAGGCCCAACAGTGCAGTATTACTATGGGCAAGTCATTAAAATCTCAGTTTTCTCATCTGTAAATTCAGGCAAATAATCAGGGGTCCCTACAGAACATTTGGGAGCACTTCCCTATGGAAAACCTTGGCTTTAAGATTGATGGTCTCCTCTATAACCCTGAATAAGTTTTGTTTGTTTTCCCTATAACTATTTCCAGGGATTCATTAGTGCAAAGTTTCTGCTTATGGCCCTGGAAATAACCTGCTTACCTCACAGAATTGTTGTAAAGAATCAATTAAAAGCCTTTTTTAAAGCATATATTCAAGGCACTGTGCTTGGTAATAGGGCATACAAAGGTGAAAAATGACAGGTCCTGCCCTCAAGGAGCTTACAGTCTACCAGGCAGCATGTCCATGGAGCAGCAGATAGCAAAGCAGGAGTCTGGGAATTAGAGGAGCTGTATTTAAATCCAGGTTCTGCTACTTATCTAACTGTAGCACCTTAGGCAATTTGCATCTCCTCTCTGGGCCTCAGTTTCCTCATCTCTAAAATAAGAGAACTGAATTAAATAATTTTGTTAAAATTATCTTGCTTTATCTACATCTTTTGTTTTTATGTCACATTAATTTCTGAATTTATTCTTCTTCCCTTCCCTAGGAGTCATCTCTTGGTAAGGGAGGGAATAGACTTCCCACCTTAGTTGATATAGTTAAAGGAAGCCCAGAATGTAATCATAAACTGTAAAAATGATGGAATAAAACTTGATCCCTTTATCAGGTGTGAATACCCTTATGATTGAGTCAAGAAAAGAACAAAGGAATTGGTAGAGAAAATGGATTATCTCCCTTCCCTCTCTCCCTTCTCAACTCAGGAGGTCAGGTGTCTAGGCTTCTTTCCCATGTTTGACATGTAACTTTAAATGGAAGTTTACTGGACTCTTAGGAGACATTGAATCCAAGTAAGGGACAGATATGAACTTTAAACAGACACAAATACAGAGACAAGGTCACCCAAAGGAGACAGAAACTTTAAGAAATGGGATCCCCAGAAACCAAGAATCAGGCTGTGGAGGATAAATAGGTCCTGGAAATCCAACAAGAGGACTCTATGAAGGAAAAAAAGATTGATGGGCCTTGCAATATTAGGAATTATGAGCTGTCTTTTCCACACCTGTATATTCTCTCTCTGTCTTTTTCTCTTTCTCTCTCTGTGTCTCTGTGTGTTTCTGTCTCTGTCTCTGTGTCTCTCTCTGTCTCTGTCTGTCTGTCTCTATATATATGTATGTATATACTTTGCTGCCACGGCACTCTTAAGTTTGAGCTCACTCTTCTTATGGACGCTGTATGTATTTGTGAGAGCATGTATACCAGGTTGGGTTTTTTTGGGGGGAAGGGTAGAAATGTTTTGTAACTATTGTATATACTCTAATATTTGAATAAATGCCTTTGCTAAGAGCTAATTGTGTCTCCTGGCATGATTATTAATGGGAAATATACTGGTTGGGGGGCAGGGGAAGGATTGTGAGTTAAAGATGTAGGAGTAAACACCCACAGGGTTATTCCTTTAACCTACGGTCCTAGTGGCCCTCTGTGTATCTAACCCATGAGTACCTATATGAGTATTGCAAAAGGGGAGTAACATTTGTAAAGCTAACACTTGTAGACTTTAGGGTCTATGTAGTCCAACACTCTCATTTTATAGATAAGAAAACTAAGGCCAGGATGTTAAGTGGCTTGCCCAGGGTCACACTGGTAGTAAGTGTCAGAGGTAGAGTCTGATAATATATGCATGATTCTATTCCCAGAGTCCTCTATTTCAGTTGTTGTCTTTGTTTTCAAAGAGGACCAATGACATCATGGGGTGATGTCGACTTGCCAGTGAATTGGATTTAAGTGAGGCAGAGCTGCACAAAGTTGTCAGCCTCACTCTCTCTTCATTGAATCCAGTGTCAAGACAAAAGTGAGGATGACTGGTGATGACCCAGGATGCAGCGGGGGACTTTGGCGTCTTCCATGTCGGACCAGCTCTGAGTGTTCCACAGCACTTAGTAATAGAGAGAGGTGAATTTTTTTTTTTTACTCTTATCCAGGGCCAAATCTAGTCATTGTGAATTAAATCATTACTGAGGTCTCCAATGCCTTGCTCCTAGTAGTTGCTTAAATGCTCATTTATCAATTAAGATTCCTTCTATATCTAAATCTCCTGACCCTGTTACATGTGTACAAATAATCATGATACAAAGTGTAATGAGGCAATAGAGAGCTATTGAAGGTTTTGGGCGGGAGAGTGACCCAGTCAGATATGGGCCTTAGGAAAGCTATTTTTGCCTTCTTGAAAGATCCAAAAGATTATGGATTTGAGGGCACCTTGAAAAGTAAAAAGCTTAAACAAATGGGCTTTATTTTTTTTATCTGTAAAATGAGGGGAGGGAGTGGGATTAAATGATATCTAGGGTCTCTTCCAACTCCTAAATGTATTGTGATAAGAATGGCTGGGACAAAATCATTCACTGATTGGGTCAGTGGAAATTAACAGGGCTGTTGAGGTACATTCATAAGCATTAAAATTCTTTTGAAAAATAACCTTTTCTCCTTGAGATCAAGTATTGTGTCTTAGTATTATTTTGTGCTTTCCATGGCACCTTACACATGCAAGCCTCTCTCCAAGAGGTTGACCACCTCCACACAGTGGGCCACCAAATGTTTCAGCTTCCTTTTAACCCTGCCAGTAGCAGTGACCTCAGCTGCCCCTGCTGACTTAGGTAAGTCCCAGAGCAGAGTTCTACAAAAAAGGCATCATCTTCCTGGCACTGGCTCACTCTACTTCCTGTCACAGAAGCTTCACAGTCAGGCTTCCCTTATCTCTCTCTACACCTTCAATAGGAATTTTTTTTCCTTCAACACTTTTGAAGTTATTTATGAATCAAGACACTGAGTCAGCACAGACTGAGGCTAATGTCTCTACCCAACCACACCCCTCCCTGGAGCAAGAAGTAAAGGAAATAGAACCAAGGAACACCAGTTTACTAATCCTTCCCCACCACAAGATAATATGAATCCTTTGCATTCCACCTTTCATGAAGAATCTTAGAGATCATCAAGTCTATTCTCTACATCTCACGAATGGGAAAACTGAGGCCCAGAAAGGTGAAATTCTTTCCCCTAAGTCACCCAGTAGGTCAAGGGATGTATTTTTTCATTTGCAGTACTGGGTTTCTCTTAAGTTTTCTTGAGACCTACAGTTACTGGAGAAAAAAGGGAAGAGAGAAACACTTTTTCAAAGGACATCTCAAAGCCCTTTAATATCAATTATCTCATTTTATAATAATAATGATTTACATTTATAAAGTGCTTTAAGGTACTTGGTGAGTACATAGAGGTAGTACTACTCTTATGACCTCATTTTATAGGTAAGGAAACTGAGGTACAAATATTGTGGTACAGTAGAAAGAGTGCTGCGTTTAGATCCAGAAGCCTTGAGTTAAATTCCTGGCTTGCCTTTTATTGCTCATGTGACCTTAGGTAAGACACAACTTCTCTGAGCCTCAGTTTCCTTGTCTGTAAAATGAGGGGACTGAACAAATTGAGGTTCTTTCTACCTCTACATTTATTGCTGATCCTATGGCTTACCTAAGATTGTAGAGCAAGATGGCCACAGAGCTGGGACTTGGAACCAAACTCTGCTTACTCCCACGTTTCAGATCAGGCAACTTTTGACCCGATTGTGATTTATGCTGATAGAAAGGAAGCCTTGGAGGCATTTTGTGTTCAGATCAGCCCAGTCTCGGTGCTGCTGAATGGTGTGGGTGGGAGAAGAGAAAACAGAAGCAGGTGGTGGGTGGGCATCAGGGGAACCAGATACCTCAATGTTGGTGGGGTCTTGAGTCACAGAATGTTCTATTCAGAAACGATCCAAGACCATCTTGTCTGGGGTTCCTTAACCTTATTTGGTCTCATGGACCTCTTTCTCAGTTTATCTCAGAAATCTCTGGATTCCTTCTCAGACTACGTGTTTTTTAAATGCATAAAATACAGAAGATTACAAAGGAAACCAAAGGTTAGTACAGACAAAGATGCCATTGTTTTTTCCATCTAAGTTTACAAACCCCTGAAATCTCTTCCAGCCTGAGAATCCCTGATCTAGACCAAATCCCTCATTGAGGAAGCAGGAACCCAGAGAGATAAAGTAACTTCCCTAAGATCACACATTGGTTAAGTGATAGAGCCTAGATTCAAATCTACATCTTCTGACTCCAAGTTCAGAGTTCTTTGTACTATTCCATGCTGCCTCCTCCTCCCCTTTCCCCTAGATTGTAAACTCCTCACTGCACAGAGGGATTCAGTCTCTCTATCTCTTCAGATAATATCTTCAGGCTGTGAGAATGTGCTAAAAAAATGTTTTGTTCATCTGTTTTCAGTGGTGTCTGACTCTTCATGGCCCCTTTTGGGGGGTTTTCTTGGCAAAGATACTGGAGTGGTTTACCATTTCCTTTTCCAGCTCATTTTACAGGTGAGGAAACTGAGGCAAATAGGGTTCACATAGCAGGTGCTTAATAAACCTGTTGAATTGAGGAGCTGAAGAATGCTACATGCAGACTGATCCCATGGTGGAACATGCCAAGGGTTTTTTGTTGCCTTCATTGATTCCTCTCTCCCAGGCTGCATCCTGGACATTCTGCCCCCCGCTCCCACCCTTTCCATACCACATCAAATCATATTTCTGTTTAAAGGGTCAGACCCTCATTTCATTTTTTCTCCAGTCCTTTCCTAAGTGACGTAAGTTACCAACAGCTGGAGCAATATTGCCCTTACAGGGAGTTATAGACTCCATTTGATGAAATATTTAGGGGATGAGGCAACTCATTTTAATAACTAATAGACTCTGGTAAAACCTCAGGGAGTCTGCCATACTATCGCTTGGTTCTCTTGTGAAATCCTTGGTATCTTTTGAATGAATAATATCCCTTTATATTTACATATTGCCTTTCTCTTAAGAAGTTCAAAGCTTTCCCCACACATGATCTCATTCATGCTACCTACACCCTATGAGGTAAGGAGAGGACAGCTATTACTATCACTACCATTTTTTAAAATGAGGAAACAGTACATAGACATAGAGAGGTTACAAGTCTTTGCTGAGGTCACACAGCAAGCCAGAGATAGAGTCAGACAGAAGATTCTAGCCTCTTGGCACTTCCGATGTTAGGGTTCTAGCAAATCCCAACATATCACCATTTCCTTAAAATTACAGTGGTCTTTTATACTCTTATCAGTAGATTTCAAAGGTCCTAAAAGGATCATCTTTTAGGGTCAGAAAATGATATGGCCTCCAGGTAGTAAGCCTTTCAGGGTTTGCGTGTGTATGTGCATGTGTGCGTATGTGTGTGTGGGGGCAGCTAAGTGGCTGCAGGGGATAAAAGCACTGGCCCTGGAGTCAGGAGGACCTGAATTCAAATATGACCTCTGATACTTCCTAGCTGTGTGACCCTGGGCAAGTCACTTAACCCTGCTTGCCTCAGTTTCCTCATCTGTAAAATGGGGATAATAATAGTACCTACCTCACAGGGTTGTTGTAAGGATCAAATGAGATAATATTTATAAAACTATTAGCAGTGCTTGGCACATAGTAGGCACTATACAAATGCTTATTCCCTTCCCTTCTTCTACCCCTTCTTTTTCTACTCTAAATTTATGGTGTGGGGGTAATTCTGATCTCTCAAAGGTTATTCTAGGGGACCACAAGCTCTAGTGGACCCGCCAAGTGGAAAAGGGGTTCAGATGTACACCCAACAGTAGACTGAGTAGTGACACATGGCCAAGTTTGGAGAGAGGGTCATTGCCAAAGGTGGACCATGTTGTTGTTCAGTCATTTCAATTGTGTCTACTCTTTGTGACCCCGTATGGGATTTTCTTGGCAAAGATACCAGAGCGATTTGTCATTTCCTTCTCCAGTTCATTTTTTTTTTGTGGATGAGAAAACTGAGGCAAACAGGGTTAAGTGACTTGCTCAGGATCACACAGCTAGTAATTGTCTGAGGCTGGATTTGAACTCGGGAAGATGAGTCTTCCTGAATCCAGGCCCAGCCCTCTGTGCACTATGGTGCCACCTAACCACTGGGGCAATTAAAGAAGAGTGTTTAAGCAAGCTCAAGAGAACCTTCAGGTCCATATCTCTGGAAGGAATTGAGGACCATGGCTTGAGAGCAGAAAGGGACCTGAGAGGCCTTCTAGTCCAACCCCTTCGTTTAACTCTGAGCGAATGATGCCAAGGGAGATTAAGCACCTTCCCCAAAGTTCCACAAAGAGTAAGAGATGGAATATGGACCCAGGTCCTCTGATTCAGAGTCGGTGCTCATTCTGCTGTATCACGTCACAGATCTTACACTGTAGGGATTTACACATCTTCTGCTATATTCAGGGCCCTCTGCTAGACACTGTGGGGGACATCAGGGAAGTTGAAGACACAGCTCCTGTCCCCAAATAACCTATAATGATGATTGCGCCCAAGTCTCTCAACCCAGAGTTCACTGTTCTATAGAGCAAGATAGAAGAGAATTAACTTCTTAAAATATGGCACAGACAACAGAGGATGTGAAGAAAAGATTCAAACGGGCTTCAGTAGTTGAACAAGGTTTCGTAGAGGCTGTGCTACTTCAAGATTGGCATTTGGAGGTTTGATTTGGAGAAGCAGAGAACAACGTGATGGTGGCTAAGAATTAAAACTGAGTCAGGAATCTCAGAATCCAGGAAACCATTTGACCCCATGGCTGCTCATGAAGTTTCTTTAGTCATCTCCCCTGCAGTAGACTTTACAGCCAACCGAACATTGGAGAATATTCCAGGTAACCTACCCTTCTGCTCCAATACCACACACAAAAAACCAAAAACCTAAAACAGGACCGGGGAGGCTTATCTTAGACAACATGATAGGGTATGGAAATGAACTCCATGGTGATGCCAGCTGGCACACATCCCAGCAGCTAGATGAGTGAAGGTTCAGAGAATCATGAGAGATAGGGGGCAGTGCCCAGTGCTCACTTCTATAGCACTTTCAGTCTACACCTATTCATCTTTTCTGCCTTGAATTGTCTTCTCTCCTCAAATAGAAGGTAAGTTTCTAGAAGGTAGGAACCATATATTAAACCCTATCTCCCACTAACATCATTGATGCTTCATTGAGTCATGGAGGTGACCCTGGGTTCCCAAAGGCTATGCCAACAACCACAAGCTCTGGAAGGCCCTAACACACTGGAAAACCTTTGTTTATGGTTTGGTGTAGACTGTTCTCTTGTTCAAGGGGCAGCCTAGAAAAGTGCATAGAGGTTCAATTACTTGGTTGGTTTCAAGGTGATGAATTTTGATTATATTGTGGAAGACCATCTGCCAAATCATAGTGAGGTTGCGTTCTATATCAGTGGACAGAGAGCTGACAACAGAGAAAAGCAATTACAGAACCTTATAGTAATGAAATCTTTCACCTCTCACTGGTACTCTGTACAGTGCTAGGCAAATACTTACTAAAATTTTCTGGTTTTGGAGGGTGTGGCGGGAAGAGTGTTGGACTTGGAGTAAGGAGAGTTGCTTTGGAATTCCATTTCCAATAGCTGTGTGGCTGAGTAATTTCAATTCTTTGAACCTCAGTTTACTAATCCATAAAATGGAGATAATAACACTTTCATTGCCCCTCCCAAAGGGTTCTTTCAAGGAAGGTACTTTATAAACTGTAAAGTGCTATAGTAATGTGAATTATTGTGTGAACTTAGGTGGTTGTTTTTTTACCATCTTCAGAACAAGCAGTTTGAGGATTGTAGACATAGAGCTGGAAAGGAATTTAAGTATTATCTAGTCTATATTATTTTATAGATGAGAAAACTGAGGGCCAGAGAGTCTAAATGATTTGCCAAATGTCACCCAGGAAGTAAGTAATAGTGGTGGGATTTGAACCCAGACTCTGTGGCTCCAAGTCCAGTGTGCGCTGGCTCGCTCTCTCTCTCTCTCTCTCTCTCTCTCTCTCTCTCTCTCCCTCTCCCTCTCCACCCCCCCCTCCCCGTCCCACAATGTACCACACTGCCCTCTGGATTTTGTGGTCAAGGCCTTTACTCTGTATAATCCTGTGGTCTGGCCCTCTTCTACCTCCTTAACCCTAAATGATAGTCCTCTCATGCCCAACAGTGAGTTCTTTTTAGGTTTTGCTCCATTCAGGATAGGAGTAGGTGTTCATACTGGAGAAAGGGAAAGCAGGGCCATGGGTGAGGTGGAGTTTGGAGGACCCAAGAGGATGAGTCTCTCCATGATGACAGATCCCATCAAGATGCCACAAGAGAAGTTTTGTTCATGGGAGGTACCTGAAAGAAAGGAAGGGGAAAGAACAGAAACCATAAGCTCTCAGGAAACTCCTCTTTTGCTCTACCTCCTCCTTAGCCTGTGAAGAATTTAGTGACCCTCTCAAATCCTCAGGGTACTCCTAAAACACATAGTGATAGAATGTGTACACATGGACAGACAGCCAGCATCTAGTAGAAATAAGACTAAATTGAGCCATGCTTGATAACATAAGGCCTCAGGCAAACAACTCATTTGCACTTTCCAAAGGAGGTGGATGGTGGGGAGCCTTGTGTGCTGAGCCACGTGAGAAGAGAGGCACTATGGGGTTGCAGGTGGTTTGTTTGTATTTTCATTGGACAGTGGTTGAGATACTCAGGTTAGGGGGCTTTGAGGGATATGGATGGAACAGATAATAACTGCCATGGGCAGACAGGTGTCCTGTAGCTTGGCCTTGGAGAATTCTTTAATTCAGGGGTTGGTAGCCTTTTTTAGGAGATGCAGACCATGGAGGCTTATGCCGTACTGTGAGTCTCACTGACCATAGCAACTTTTCAGGGATTCAGCTCCTTCTTAGATCTATAGGGACTGGGAAGAGCCTGTCTTTCCAGGGCACCATGGAATACTGGAAAGACAAGTAGATTTGGAATCAGCGCAGCCTGGACTTCCATCCTTTCTTGGCTATTTGTTAGCTGTGTGACCTTGGTGACTGAAGGCAGGCAAACCACCGGATCTCTTTGGACCCAAGTTTCTTTATTTATAAAATGACTTAGATTCAATGGCCTCTGAAATCGCTTCCAGTTCTAGGTCTGTGATCCGAGGAACTCATTTCCCACCTCTGGCTCTCAGTTTCTTTATCTAGAAAATCAGGATGTTGGCCCAGAGGAACTCTAAGATTCCTCACAGCAGTGATGTTAAACTCAAATAGAAATGGAGTCACTAAACCATATAAAAGGCGTTATAAGGGAGGCATAATCATCATAATAATAACGCAATGTGTATATAGAACTTACTATGCGCCAGACATTGTGCTAAGCACTTTACAAATTTATCTCTTTTGATCCTTACAATAGCCCTGGGAGGTAAATGATATTATTTCCTCTATTTTACAGTTGAGGAAACTGAGGCAAACAGAGGTTAAGTGACTTGGCCAATCGTGAGTATCCGAAGCCAGATTTAAGCTCAGGTCTTCCTGACTCCAGGCCCAGTGATCTATCCACTGTGCCACCTAGCTACTATTTATATTTTATTACATTGTTGTTTGTTTTGTTAAATGTATCCCAATTACATTTTAATCTGGTTCCTGAACCACGGGCCAAATATTTGACACCTCTGCCTTGCAGCTCCAAAACGTGTGCTCTCACCGTGTTATAGGCCTCCCCTTCCTCAGTGCTCTAACTGCTGGCCGGATGTGTAGCTACTAAAACTCCTTGGTTCCTGGATTTTCCAGATATGCAGTGTTCTGGTTACCTTTCCTTCTCCGGTCACTGCTCCGGAAAGTCGATGCCAGGTTCTAGCAACCACTTCCTCTTTCTCCCATACCCTAGATTACAAGGATATGTTCTTTGGACATTTTATTTACCAACGTAAGAATAGGATGATACAGTGTATCTAAGCACTGTATCAACAATGCTGATACAGTATTTAATCTGAATACAATGTGGATTGAGTGTTTAATCAATTATGCTTACTATGTGTCCGGCACTGTACCAAGCTAAAGGCTAGGGATACCAAGAAAAAATAAAAACAATGTCTGCCCTCGAGGAGCTTATATTCTACTGGGAGAGACAACACGTGCCTAAATAGGTATAGATAGAGCGAATACAAGGTAACCTTAGAGGGGTACGTACCAGTGTGTGGGAAGACTCTTCTTGTAACTTGCACAAGAGAACAGGGGATAGAAGCTGACCTCCTAGGCAACAGATCCACAGACAATTATCTGTGGCTATAAATTACTGACGAGTTACCAACCTGAATCTGTAGAGGAAGTTCCCTGTTGTTTCTGTTTAGTCCTTTTTCAGTTGTGTCTGACTCTTTATGACCCCATTTGGGGGTTTTTTGTTTGCCATTTCCTTCTCTGGCTCATTTTACAGATGAGGAAACTGAGGCAAACAGAGTTAAATGACTTGCCCAGGGCCACATAGCAAGTAAGTATCTGAAGCTAGAGTTGAACTAATGTCTTTCTGACTCCAGGTCTGGCACTCTGTCCACTATGTGGCCTAGCTGCCCTGCAATGATGAAATCACAGGTCTGGACCAAATAAAATAAAATGAAATAAAATAAAATAAAAGTAACCACATTCTGCCTAGTTCAGGAAGGGTGAGACATAAACTTCCCAAGCTCTTCTCTAGTTAAAGAGTCCCAGGTCTAACTTGGTCCTTTTTGTCCTGAAGTTCTGAGTTATAAGAGGTAGGATACTGTATGTAGTATAGTAGTCCTTAAAATTTTTGGTCTCAGGACCCCTTTATACCCTTGAAAATTATTGAGGACCTCTCCAAAGAACTTTTACTTTTGGAGGTTGTACTTACTGATATTTACCATGTTCGAAATGAAAACCGATATATTAAAATATTTACTAAATAATTTAAATAATAAGCCTGTTCCATAGTAATACAAATTACCTTTTAATGAAAAAGATAACTATATTTTCTAAAATAAAAAATTAGTGATTGGCATTGTTTTGCATAGCTAGATTCTCATATTTGTTTCTGTATTCCATCTCTTGTGATGGATTGGTTTAGTTGGAGTATATGAAGAAAATTTGGCCCTGCACAGATATGGAGCTGGAAAAGGAAGGAGTATTTTACTAGGAAAATAATATTTTAATATTATTGTGACCTTGAGGACCCCTTTGAAAGGTTCTTGGGGGCTGCCAGGGGTCCCTGGACCACACTTTGAGAATTTCTGGTCTTCTAGTGAGAGGACTACCGAATCTGGTTTTAGAAAACTCAGGTTGGAATCTCAGGTATGCAATTTACTGTGATCTTAAGCAAACTATTTCTCTTCTTTGGGCCATGTTTCTTTCTCAATAAAATGAAGTGGTTGGGCTAGATGACATGGGGGGTGGGCGCGGTTTCTTCTGATTATAAAATCCTATGGTCACAGGAGATCACCCAGATCTGGGGTCTGGGGAGGGTGGTTCTAATACTAATTCATGACAGAAGGTAGTGGTTTCCAAAGTGGAGCTGATCTCAAGGGGTGTGTGATCAACGAACTAATCAGCAGGTGAATTGATAGGTCATGTGCTACTCTCTTTGCAATAGCCAGTCAAGCAGCCTATCTCTAACATAAGCACATCTATCCCTAGCCTCCATCACTCCACCACTTTGCCCCCTCCCTCCACTGTGCAGTCTCCTACCTTGTCCCTTCTAAGCCTTGTGACCCACATGCAGTTATAACCTCAGCCTCAACTTGGGCACTCCCAGAAGTAGCTACACAGACACCATTGGGGAAATTTCCGCTTTCTCCTGCCCCAAGCATACCCATACCTTGTCCCAGAGATCTCCTCATGACTGTAGCAGGCACCTCTTAGAGGGTGGACTCTGTACTCCTGGACAGTGATAGGCAATAAAGAACTTGCTATCTCCCTTTCAGTTTGGGTAGGATAGAGTGATTGCACAGGAGGAGCAAGCAGATTTCATTATATTATCTCGCCCCCAAAGTCTATTCCCTTCTTAACTTCCCGATGACTTTGAGGGTACCACTATCCTTCCAGTCACCTAACCTAACCTTCACAACCTCAGTATCATCTTCTACTCCTCACTCCCTCTCTACAATAATCAGCTGCCAAATCTTGCCATCTCTACCTTCACAAAGTCTCTAGCATCTCTCCCTTTTTCATATTGCTCACATTGCCATCATCCTATTTTAGGTCATTATCATGCCTTGGCTGGACTATTGCAATGGCCTCTTATTGGTCTCCTAGCCTGCCTCTCCCCTTTCTTAGGCATCTTCTACAAAGTTGCCAAAGTGATTTTTTCAAAGCACAGGTTTGCAACATCATTCCCTACTCAATAAGCTCCAATGGCTCCCTAGTGACTCTAAGATCAAATATTATTTCATTTTTATGCCAGCTCTTTAAATATCTATTTTAATATAAATTTTATAATATACATAACAATACAGTAGCATTTATATATATATTCAACTGGCTGTTAGGAGACTTGATTTCTAGATATAATCAGCCAGTAGGTATAGATCAAGATATTCATAATTTGCAAAGCCTTACTTCTAAGTCAGTTGCTACATTAACATCCGTTACATGTAGCAGGTGCTTAATTAACATTTATTGAATTAAAATATAAATGTTGATTGAATCAATGAATGTAAAAGCATTCATTCAGCACTTATTATGCACTAGGATCTGCATTAAGCACTAGGAATAAAGGAAAGAATGAAATAGGTATTTATTAAGTGTCTACTATATACAAAGTGCTATGCTAAGTAGTGCTCAGTGGAAGAGCACTGCGCCTGTAGTCAGGAAGACCTGAGTTCAAATCTAGACTCAGATACTTACTAGCTGTGTGACTCTGGGCAAGTCACTTAACATCTCTTTGCTTTAATCCACTGGAGAAGGAAATGGCAAACCACTCCAGTATCTTTGCCAAGAAAATTTCATGGACAAAAATCCATGGGGTCATATAGAGTTTCACATGACTGAATGACTGAACAATAAAGTCCACACCATTAAAAATGATGACACAAACAGATTTCTAAAATACACAATACACGATAAATGTTATGTGAAGGCTGAGGGGTAGAGACCATTAAGATGCTCATAGAAAAGGTAACACTTGAACTGAACTTTAAGGGATGGATAAGAATTAATAGGCAAAGAAGGGGAACAATCCAGTCATGGTAAACAGTGAGCAAAGACTTGATAAATTTGGGTGGCATATACGTTGCCTGGAGAAGAGTGTTAGGAAGTCAGGCTCAAAAGGTGGGCAAGGTGACATCAGAGCATGGAAGGTATTGAATGTCAGGTAAAGTAGTTTGAATTTTACTCAAGAGACAAGAGGGAGACATGCAGGCTTTCAAGGAGGAACATGTAATACTCTATGGCAAAGATGATAAAAGATGGAACAGTCTATGTTGGAAGGACTGTGAAATAGCAGGCACATTGATCCACTGCTGGTGGTTATGTGAACTGCTCTAACCACTCTAGCTAGCAACTTGGAATTATCCAAGAAAGTTGTTCAGCTGTTTGTACTCTTTGATCTAGTACTCTCATTATTAAGTTTATACCCTAATGTATTGGTAATTAAGGTGGGATTTTTTTTTACTATTTTCTCTTTTAGAAATGCTAAAGTAATCAAATGCCTTTGAGTAAGCTTTAGTAGGTGCAAAGCCCCAGGCCCACACCCTTTTGCTAACTAGGTGCTAAGCCCCAGGCTCACACCCTCTTGCTGATTAGGTGTGAATCCTTCAGGCCCTGAACAGAGTATAAAAACTCAAAGGTTGGCATTTTGTCTGGGGCTCACTAACAGAGGAGTGTTGATGTGGAGATTTTGGGCAGCTGCTGGTAAGAGCCCCCAGCTTGTAAACCCAGATGTTAATGCTTTCCTGATAACTATGAATTGTGATTTGGTCTGTTTATATTGTGTATGTTTGTAATTTGTTTGTATTTGCTTGAAATTCAGGTTGCTGGCTTTTCCTCCTGGACTAATCGAATGATATTTGTATGTTGGATTAAAGTGGGATTGTTAACCCCTTAAAGTTACTTTCCTTAGTAAAGCAGATCAAAGAACCTGTGCTGGCAGCTCTTGTTGCTGGTCTTATTGGGTCTTACACCTCAACAGCTGCTGCTAGATGGATTGTTGCTACACTTAATAAAGTCAGCAACAGAAAAATAAAAGGTCCATATGTAACAAAATATTTATAGCAGCACTATTTGTAATAATAAAAAAGCTGAAATGAGTTATGTGCCCAACAACTGAAGAATGGCTGAATTAATTGAGATGTATTAATGAAATGGAATATTTTTACATTTTGAAGAGTTTCAAGATCATATTAGATAAAGCATTTATTAAGTACTTACTATATACCAGGAAATGTGCCAAATGTTGGGAATACAAATTTAAGAAAAAAGAAAGACAGAAAAAGAGACCTCTCAAGGAGCTTATATTCTAATGAAGGAAGATGGTATATAAAATGGAGATGGAAAAGTGGTGGGGAGGTGGGGGGAGAGAGATAGAAAAGTACTTCTGGGAAGTGAGCCAGGTTAGGACAGTGCAACTGGAATGGGTACTTCCTCAGATTGAGGTCCCAGTAAGGAACTCACCAATTGGAGGAGGAAGCTGCTTTCAGAGTAAGAGGACTATAATGAATGGGGACAAATAGAAAGAATTCAGGGAAACGTAAATGAACTTGTTTGAACCAATGCAGAGTGAAGAAGATAGAACCTGACAGTTACTTCAACACATTACGTCAACAATGTAAACAGTACAATAGTAAAAGGGAATGGAATGGATGAAACGTTTATATATTAGGAACTTACTCTGTGCTATGCACTATACTAAGTTCAGAATATGAATAGAAAGGTAAGATAATCCCTTTTCTCAAGGAATTCACATTCTAATTGGAGGAGACAACACATAGAGGAGGGTTCAGTTTTAGGGCAGATGGAAAGGTGAGGTGGCTCTTAGGGTAAGGCTATATGGAGCATGACAAAGCTCATGAGTCCTTAAGGCACAACAGTGAGTCATATAATAATGCCCAGGGATCCAGAGGGAAAAGTGGCAGGGCAGATGGTCTCTGACCAATGACTGCTAGGAAGGGGGTGGTGGACTCATGGGTCAGAGTAGGGCAGGACTCTGTGTTACTAAAGGCAGGGGTCTGGATTGGGAGGTATTATCCAGCTAGGAGGATACGTCCAATACCTGGTGGGATCTGGCGAGGGTAGATGTTGCAGTGGGGGCTCCCTGGGGCCTGCTCCAGCTGGGACCTTGGGCACCTATTGGCACCAAACTGGTAGGTGTGTGCAGGGTAGTGGAGTGGAAGGTCCCTTATTCCCTCGAGTGGCTACTCAGGCTGAGCCTCAGCCTCTGATTGGCAATAAAACTCAGGTAAAATCCCATGGTTGATCTTAGTTCCAAATTATTGAAGTTGAAATGCACAAACTTCCTTTCCATTAAACAGAAAACTTTGAGAAAAAAAGAACTCTCAGTCAAAATCACTCCATTAAGTGGCTTTGCTTATCTGTTTGTCTTTTTAATAGAAAGGTACTATAAGGGTTTGTTTATTGTGAAACTGATAAAACAAGATGTATGAATATAATTTTTTTTTACTAAAGAAATATTCTGGCAGTGGCATGTAGGGCACATTTAAAAGGAGAGACAAAGACTGGAGGAAGATCCATTAGGAGGCTACTTCAGGAGTGTGATAAGGTGATAATGAGGCCCCTTAGGGAAGCAACAGATATTAGAGAGACACTGAATACTGTAACTGTAACTGATTACAAATGAGAGACGAGAGAAAGTCAGGAGTCAAAGATAACCTGAAAGTGATGAGCGTAAGAGACCTGGCCAAATTGTAGGCAAAGGGAAATCATGAAATCAATCAATGAACATTTATTAAGTGCCTGCTCTGTGCCAGCCACTGTTCTGAGCACTAGAAGCACTCTGTTGAGATAGGGAAGAACAGATTTACAGAGATAAAGGGAGAAAGGTAAGATGTTCAGTTGTGTGTGAAGTACTGGTGGGATGTTCAGGTAGAGATGTCCTGAAGGCAGCTGATGCTGGAGGTCTGGAGCTCAGAACAGAGGTCAAGGCTCACTGCATCATAGTCATCCAAATCGAGGCTGAAACTAGTTATTCTGTTCTGAAAAGGGCTCAGCAAGCCCTCACACCAGAGGTGCTAGTCCTCCCTGAACACCCCATATACCTTTGGGGTCACCTTTCATTCAGCCTTCACTTGTGTCTCCAAGAAGCTGTAGCATCTGCAGCAGCCATGCCCTAGTAAATGATCTGTTGGCAGATGGGCTAAACCAGATTGAGGGTAACTGAGAGGTGAGTTAGGAGGATGTCTATCCCAAGCATGTGAAGATTTGCCATCCCCCCCCTTTCCCTCTGCCACAACAGACAGATGAGAACAATTTGTTTGAACTGCCATGAAGGTGGCTGAAGGAGGCACTGTGGAGTGTTTTGAGTTTGGTAAGACATTGAAGTCACCAAGGTCATCCACTGCATCCTGGGCCCTTGCCAGTGACTTTTGTCTTGCCACTGGACTTTAGTGACTCTGGAAGAGAGAGTGAGGCTGATGACTTTGCACAACTCTTCCTCATATAAATCCAGTTCATGACCAAGTCGAGACATCATCTTGTGACGTCATGGGTCCTCTTCAGAAATAAAGGATGACAACAGCTGAAACTATGGAAATAGATGAGGTTGTCAAGGAAGATAATCTAGAACAGGGGTTCTAAAGTCTGTAAACTTGTGTTTTTTTTAAGATTTTGATAAATACAGATCAAGAGGTTTCTATTGTAATCATATGTATTTTATACGTTTAAAGACTTTATTATGAGAAGGGATACATAGGTTTTAACAGTCTGGCAAAGGGGTCCATTTCACAAAAAAGTTAAGAACGCCCACACTAGAAGGAGAAGAGATGGTTCTAGGAATTCTAAGGTTCTAGGATTTTATGACCAATGATTTATGTTTAAGGCAGGAAAAGCCTCACCTCATTTCTGGGCCCAAGAGATTTATCAATCTAAGTATGCCTTTGCTCAGGAGTGCCACCAGTTGGCTGAAGGTTTGGGTAAGGGAGAGAGAGAGCAAAAAAGAGGGAGGGTAGAATCAAAATGGTTACTATTTTTTTCTTTTACCATGCCTTAAGGTTTAAAAACAGTTTTTCACCATTTGAAAGAATTGTACAAGGATTATTTTCTCTATCTCACAGATGTCAGAGAAGTGGAATGAGTTGCCCATAGTCACACAGTTAGTAAGTATCATAGCTGGTACTCAAAACCAAGTCTCCTAAACTGCATTAAAACTAAGGTGGGGTCAGCATGGCTTTAGCCCAGATACCAAAATTTAGAGGGGTACCACTTTAGTCATCACAGTAAATTTAGTTACTGGTGTCAGATCCTAAAAGGACTGGAAGACTCTCCTGTTTCCTAACCCATTTGCTTAATTTGAGTAGGCTTCCTCTTGCTTGGCCCTAACTTTTTTCCTGAGGGTGCTTAAAGCTATTTTCTCAACTTTTCTGATCTAGCAACCCACCAAAAAAGAATCCTGTTGCATTGTGTCTTACTCATAAATCTGACAGCAAAGCTTTTTAGAGACAAAGCCTTGCTAACCCAAGGTTACAATAGCATTCACCTCAACATTTCAGGTAAGATTCTTAAAGATTCTACTTCAAAGTTTGTAACTCCATTCTGTTATCACACAGGCCTTTGTAAAATAACTGGAAGGAAGCCAACTGAGGGTGAAAATTGGTACAAATTTAAAGTACTCTTTGCCATTCTTTCTAGCACACTCTAAATAAGGCATAAGCTCCTGGGGCAAAAAAAAAGTCATGCCATTCATTGACTCAGGTCTTAACATTCAAGGCAACCCATTGGGGAAGATGTCTTCTATAACCTCAAAAGCTTCTTCATTATCAACCAGCCTAAGCCATCTCAGGAAAAGGGAGGAGGGGATGTGGCAAAAGCCAAGTGGTGGACGGGTCAGAAAAGTAGAGAGCTCAGAGATGGGGAGCTGAAGGGGCTGAGAACTTGAAAACATAAATTGAGGGATGTATTCTCTCACATGAGGCCTGCTTCCACACTGCATGAATTTGTAATTGTGCCTTCCCATCTCCACAATTTGCCCAGTTTCCTTTGACCCACCTATTACCTGTAACGGTCAGGCCCTTCTCCCGGCCAGAAGTGTTGCTGCACGAGGCTACTTCTTGTTAATGCATCCCAGAGTCAGAGGGATGACTGCCACGCCTCTTCCCTTTGGGACTGAGGGAGTGGTGCAGATTTCCTGGGGGACAGTTCAGTCCTCCTCCAGTTTGGCTAAAACCAACCATGAGTGGTTCATGGGAAGGCACCTTGTGGCATAATTAAACTCAAGGCTCTGTGCGGGATCCTTAGGCTTCCCAGAATTCCAGGAAAGTTGTTATTTGTCCTGACTCTGCCATGCTCCCTCCCTATAGCCCACCTTGTAGCTTCTCTCTCCGGGTTCCCCTCTTCTTCCTCTACTCTCAGGCACCAGAATTCCTAGTTATAGCTCTGTTCCTGACTCAAAAACCAATGAACTTTCCATTATACCAAAAAATGAAAATGTGAGAAATGTGGTTTTGGGGATCACTGGACTTCCTAGGCAGGGCCAAAGTCCTGAGGAAGAACCCTGTGATAATCCCTAGGGAAGGCTGTACAGACCACAGGACTCCCAGAGGAAGAACAAGTGGTAGCCATCCCTTAATCCGCGGGGATCACAGGGCCTCCTAGGGGTCAGACCCTAAGGAAGACCCAAGTGACGGCCCCTTAGGATGGCGGTAAGATCACAAGGCTCCTGAGACAGGGCCGGAAGTCCTAAGTGATGTCCCCTTAAGAAGGCCGTGCAGACCACAGGGTTCCCCAAGGGAATCCAGAGTGGTAGCCCTCTTAACACCACAGTGGGCATCACAGGACACCCCAAGACAAGATCCAGGAGTAAGCCTGGCGAGCTTCCGCTGCCTATTGCTTCCCTTCACTTGACCTTAGGAAAATCCATGTGATTTGCCCATTCACACCCAAAGAACTCAGGACCAGAGTGGGCAGAGGAAGGCATTTTATTACGGTCCCCGAGAGAGCGGGTGTAGTGCTCACGGGAACACTCACACTGATACAGCTGCAGGAGCAGGGGTAACCATTCCCTCCACTCCTGCTAGTCATGGTTAGTTTACAATCTTTGTTTTTTTACACAGTTTTCCTAGGTTATACAGTTTATATAAATAGGATAATAAGGATACAGAAGCAAAAGTGAAGTTAATTAGATTTTCCTTGTCTTAGTTTAGGATTAAACTATATTCTTTTACCTCCCCTACTTTCCCTCTTTAACATATGCAAATGATGCAAATCAGTAGGCCTGGATTCTTGACCGAGACCAGACCCTAGATAAGCTTGAACAGGGTCAAGTGGGTTTGGCCTAATTCCCCAGACTGCCTTCTCAAAAAGCATGCACATGCATACAAGCCTCTGACCTCTCACCTGACCGACCTTGAGGCCTGGTCTCTGCTAAAGCTGGGGTGGGGGAGGGCAGGGAAGCACACCTTTAGTTCTGTGGAAACAAAACTCCTCCTCCCATTTCTTACAAAAAGAAGGGGTGAGAGAGTGGTGTATATGAAGAGAAATTCCCAGAAATAACCTGCTCTGGGAGGCAGTTAGGTAGTGAATAGATCATTAGTATAATAGTCAGAAGAGATGAATTCAAATCCTACCTCAGAAATTTACTAGATGTGTGATCCTGGACAAGTCATTTAACCTCTTTTAGCATTGGAAAGTGGAGCTAACGATAACTCCTACCTCACAGGATTGTTATGAAGATCAAAGTGCTTTGAAATCCATTAAGTGCTATATAAACGCTAACTATTATTATTATTTCAAGGTCTCCAATTTGGAGCTCCAGTGATCTGTCTCCTAGCCACTTCTGGCCCTGGGCAATTCTCCCACTTAGTCCTGGCCTTCAGTGCTCCCTCTTCCATCCACGCTCCCCTCCCCCAACTCCAATGAAACATTATCAGAAAGACAACCTGGGTTTTGTTTTGCTTTTCTCCCTGCTTCAAGCGTTTTTGGGTCACCGTGCCAGGAAGAGAGTGGGCCCTGCCAAGTTTCCTGGCTGTGTCAGCTGAAGAAGGTGCGGGCGCCTTTAAAGTCAATCCTTCCTGGCTCCCACATTAGGGAGGGGTCATACACTTTCAAGTCCTTTATAGTCAGGCAAGAGAGGAAGCTGCAGGGCTGAACCTCTTTATACTTTGATTCTTGGCTACCTTGTCTAGATTGTTTTCTTTGCTTCACCTCCCTTCCCTACATCTCCCCACCCCGCAACCCGACTTCTCTATGGAAATACCCCTCGGAACAGAGGGAAAGACAATACCAAACACAAGACAGATACTTAGTAAATGATGGTTGAATGAATGAAAGTATAAGCATTCTCTTGTTGGGGTAGCGGAAGGATGGATTTCAGGGCTTTATCTGAAAGTGAGAAGATCTGAAAGAACAGGTAAGCCTGATGTTTGCACCAAGAAGATTTGGGTTTGAACATCTCTTTTACTATGTAGTCTCTATTTGACCTTAGGCAAACCATGGCTCTGTTCTGTCCCTCAGTTTCCCCATTTGTAAAATGAGGGAATTGGTCAATATGATCTTGGATGTGTCTTTCAGCTTTAAATCCTAGGAAAGACCAGTATTAGCTGATATTCTATGGGAGAGTATGAGGGCTGCCTGCAGAAACTTGAACTTTTTTATACCTTCTGGCCCCAGGGAACTTCTGTATGAAGCTGCTCTCCAGCCAAGATTAGAATCCCAGTAAATTTAGCTTCAAATTGCTAGGGTGCTGCCATCTGTTAGGTTAAGCATAACTGGCCACAGATTGGCAAAGTTGATTTTAAATAAAGGAAAAATTACAAATGCTAGAGAGGTTGTGTACTGTTAATGTACTGTTGGTAGAGCTGTGAACTCCTCCAGCCACTCTAGAAAGCATTTTGGAACTATGCCCAAAAAGCTTTTAAACTGTGAATGTCCTTTGACCCAGTAGCACTGCTATTAAGTTTATATCCCAAGGAGATAAAAGTAAAATGAAAATAAAAAAGTATTTGTACTGTGGTGTCAAAAAGCTAGAGACTGAAGGGCTGCCCACCAACTGGGGAATGGCTAAACAAGTTATGGTGTAGAAACATTGTGGAATACTATTGTGCTCCAGGAGATGATGAAGGTTTCAGAAAAAACCCAGAAGACTTGTATGAACTGATGCAAAGTTAAGTGAGCAGAACCAGAAGAACAATTTATACAATGATGACAATATTGTAAAGACAAACATCTTTGAAGTCTTAGGAACTTGGATCAATATAATGGCTAACCACCATTCCAGAGGACTCATGATGAAACATACTATCTCCAGATAGAAATCTGATGAACTCAGTGAAGAATGAGGTATGTGTGTGTGTGTGTGTGTGTGTGTGTGTGTGTATGCATATACATGCATATTTATATTTGTCTTTTTCAGTCATTTTTCATTCATGTACAACTTTCCATGGCCCTCTTTTGGGGTTTTCTTGGCAAGAATACTGGAGTGGTTTGCCATTTCCTTCCCTAATTTATACACACACATATGTACTTACAAATATGTATTATATATGCATACATGTAGCTAATGCAGGATTGTTTTGCTTGACTATACATATGAGTTTTTCTCAGTGTGGGGGGTGGAGTTGGAGGTGGAAGTAGAGAATTGGACATTGAGAATAAAATAAAATTGAATTAACAACAAAAAAGTAGTTGACAACTTGAGTGCTATGTTAGGGGAAACCTTCCTCTAAAAGAAAACTCTCTCACTCTCAACTTACTTGAAATTCCACTATCTTTGGGAGCATAAAATCTTTTTGTTCTTCAAGAATTCCTCACTAAGATGCAAGTATTCCTGGGAGTGGTCAACCCTTAAACCTTATCATCAATGGGATATTGTTAGAAGGAACACCGGAGTTACAATCAGACCTGGGTTCCATTGTGGCCTCCAATCCTTGGTAATTGTGCTCTTCTAGTATCAATCAATCAATAAGCATTTATTAAGTACCTGCTATATGCCAGGCACTTAAGTGCTCTGGGCTCTTCTAGTGCAGTCCTAGACAGGATGGAGAAGTTTACTGTTGTTTCTTGTCTTCTTGATCATAGAGCTTTCCAGTGGGCCCATCTTTGACTTCTTATGGTGCCATCTTAACTAGAAGTCCAGATAAGTACTTTGTGGAAAGAAAGTTGATAAATAATTTTCATGTTTGGAAACAATGGATGGCAGTCCCTTATTAGAGACATATCTCTGCACTTTGAATCTTGATGGTGTCAAATGGGTGTAGCAATTTACTTAAACTCCATTTAACTCAGTAAGCTTTTCTAAAGCATTTATATTGTTTAAGGTATTGTGCTAAGTACTGGGGATGCAAAGGGAAAGAAAGAAACAGGAAGAAAGAAAGGAAGGAAGGAAGGAAGGAAGAAAGAAAGAAAGGAAGAAAGAAAGAAAAAAGGAAGGAAGGAAGGAAGGAAGGAAGGGAGGGAGGGAGGGAGGAAGGGAGGGAGGAAAGAAGGAGTCAGTTCCTCCCCTTTAAAGGTCTCTTATTCAACTGGGCACAAGGTAATTGAGAAAGGACAAAGTGCTAACAGCTGAGGAGGTCAAAGAAGACTTGAGGAAGAAGGTAGTACCTGAGCCAAGCACTGAAGGAAGAAAAAGATTCTGAAAGGCAAAGATGAAGAGGGAGTGTATTCAGGGATAGGACATAGTTTATGTGAAGGCAGGAAGTGGTAAATGGAACATGAAATACAGGAAATCTAGCCCATTTTGAATGACATAACTCAACAACACTAATAGCTGGCATTTATATAGTGCATACTATAGTCCAGGCACTGTGCTAAATACTTAACAAATATCTCATTTGATTCTTACAGCAACGCTGAGAGGTAGGCACTATTATCATTCCCATTGTGTGGCTGAGGAAACTGAAGCAAACAGAGGTTATAAATGACCTAGTAAGAAACTGAGGCTGGATTTGAACTCATGTATTCCTGGCTCCAGATCCATCTCTCAATCTACCTTGCCATGTGGTTGTGTGCAGTAAACAGTTGGTGATGAGGATCTGGAGTTCAGGAGAGATTATCAGAATAGATGGGATCAACAATTGAATTCAGCTAACATTTATTAATCATCTCGTATTTGTAACACATGGTACTATGTACTGAGGCTGCAAAGACAAGAATGAAAAGAGCCTCTGCCTTCAAGGAGTTTACATTCAACTGCAAGAATACAGCAAAGAATTATATCACTTTTTCATTTTGTTTTGAATGCCCTATTTTTAATTAATTTAATTAACTGCATTCCAATGTTACATTAGTCTCCCTTCATTGCCCTCATAACAAGT
Source organism: Trichosurus vulpecula (assembly GCF_011100635.1). Lineage (NCBI taxonomy): Eukaryota > Metazoa > Chordata > Mammalia > Diprotodontia > Phalangeridae > Trichosurus > Trichosurus vulpecula. The sequence continues at coordinate 314,785,704 of NC_050575.1, forward strand.
TTTAACTCCTGTTGAGTTCACTTGTTTTAATTTTATTTCATTCTGAACTTAAGAAGTAAAACAAGCATTTCCAAGACATAGTAGAATAGAAAAAAAAGACCATTGCACATGAAACTGCAAATCTATTATGTACAACTTGCTATTCCTTTTCAATATACAATAAAGTTATCATGTAAGTTTGTTTCTTTTTGCCTTTTTCCTTCCCTCCTGCCCTAGAGATGGCTACCATTACATGCAAATATATATGTACATATTTATTTACATGTATATATATGTAAAACCATTCTATACATACTTTCATTATCAGGTCTTTCTCTGGATGCAGATAGGGTCTTCCTTCATATGTTCTTTGTAGTTAATCTGGGTATTTATAGTCAAAATGACTTATTTGCTCAAAATTGTTCTTAAAGAAAGGTGACTGTATACTAATATATAATGCATAAAATACTGTATATTAATACTGTATCAAATAAATATATTAATAATTAAATAAGTATATTAATACTGTATTAAAATACTGCATATTTATATATATATAATGTATAAAATATTACTGTATACAATGTTCTCTCTCTTCTACTCATTTCATTCTTCTTTATCTCCTGCAAGTCTATCCATGCTTCTCCTAAGATCATCAAGGTCATCATTTCTCATAGCATAACTTGAAGAGAATATAGCTAGGTTGTGCAGGGGATAGATACAGTGCTGGTGCTGGAGTCAGGAAGACCCAAATTCAAATCCTGCCTCAGACACTTACTAGCTGTGTGATGCTGGGCAGGTTACTTCACCTGCTTATCTCAATTTGGTCATTTGTAAATATGAGCTGGAGAAAGAAATGGCAAACTACTCCAGTATCTTTACCAAGAAAACCCCAAATGGGGTCACAGAGAGTCAGACACAACGAATTGGCTAAACAACAACAATAAAAACTTGAAAAGAGAGAAAATATTAATGATTAGGGCAATCCAGAAAGGCTTCACAGAGAGTATAGAGAGGGAAGAATGCCCAGTACCGAGCCTTTCAGGATACCCATGTTTAGGGGATGGGAGATGGATAATGCTTTAGCAAAGGAGAATGAGAAAGAACAGTGTGATGGGTAGGAGAAATGGGAGAGAGAACAAGTGGGCAAAGGTTTCAAGGGTGGACAATGGTGCACAGTCAGAGTTGTTAGCTCTAGAGTCAAGGCAAGGAAGAAAGGGAAATGAGGCTCAAGTAGGGGTTACAGACTGAAAGAAAAGAAGGAAAAAGGGATAGAGATCGCTAAGGAAGAATGAGACAGAGGGAGAAATGGAAAGACAGGAAATTATGTTCAGAGAGGGGAATTTCAGAGTCTAAGACAGCAGAACACACCTGATACATCCCATGCCAAAGTCAGGCTCCAAGTATGGATGTCCCATGAAGCATTTCTCTTCCTCTTTTCTCTGATACTCTTGAGCTGCCTCCTATACACTGTGTCCCTTCCATTTCCAAAGTTGCAAAGGTGCTTGGCTCTGTCATTGTTCCAGTTGCCCCCCCCCCAATCCTGGATTTGGGTTTCTTTTTCTTTCCATGTTGAAGGAGGCAGTTAAAGGTCAGGATTAAACATCTAAAAAAATCTCAAAAGCAGACATTTCTTTCATCCAAAAATTTCAGTTTTTTTAAAAAAACTATAAAGTAGGGATGATAATAATAGCACCTACCTCCCTGGTCTGTTGTAAGGATCAAATGAGATAGTATTTATATAGTGCTATACAAATGTTAGCTAGTATTATTAATATAACAATTAATTTAATTAAACCATCAAATATAATGGTTTTATTATTACTTTTTTAAAACTTTCATCAGGCTGATTCTCTGGTAGCTTTTCCTCCTTTTCCTCAGAGATGATGGCAACACTCCTGTGCCTACCTCCTCCCTGTAGTTGGTCTCTAGTGAAGTGCTTAGACTCATTGTAAGTTTAAATCTGTGTAAAGATTTATTTTCACACTTCTATAGCCTGACTTTTTTCTGCTCAAGAACTTTTTTCTTAATTATATCACATTGTTCCCATGGAACCAAGAGCACTCTTCTTAACTCCCCCGCCTGCCCATATTGTTTCATCTAACACCATGACTTCATGGGCAGCAAATAATGGCATTGGGAGGGTATGCCTGTACTCTGAAAATCATTGCAGCCTTCAACTATTTTTTTTAAAACCTATTAAGGTGCTTAGAATCACATAATCATGGCGGGGGGGGGGGACCCCAGGGGTTATCTAGTTCAAACCCTACCCCCACCCCCCACAAAAGACTCCCTGACACATCTCTAAAAAGTAGCCATTCAATCTTTGCTTGATGACCTCTAGTGAAGAGGAACTTTCTCCCTCTTGAGGCAGCCCATCCTACCTGTGACTAGCTGTAATTGTTAGGAAGTTTTTCCTTAAACCAAGGCTTAATTTATCTCTGTTAATTCCAGAAAGAGAAAGTATTTAATTTCAACTGGGTCCTCATTGGTCTATAGTAGCAGATCTCAAAGTGTGGTGTAGGGATTCTTTCATGGGCTCCTCAATGTTAAAACTATTTTCACCATAAAACTAAAGTGTTTTCATTTATAATGGTAAATATAGGTAGAGATAATCAGGGGCATGCTGGTAAATGTTCAACAACCAGGACTGTGGAGGAAGGAGGGGAGGGGAAATGTAGGCATATACACTTTTAAGTTCTGCATTACTGTCTAGACAATCCAAAACCAGTAAGTCAAGCCCCAATTTGTAGCATTTGCCTGTTTCTGAGGTGTAAATGCTTAAAAAGTGAAAATTCAACAACCAACTCTTCCAAGCCTGTTAGATCTGCCACTAGTGCCCCCTAGATGTCATCCACACAAACAAAAACCCCATGGTGGGGGAGGGGGAAGTGTGATGATTTTTAAATGTAAAGGGATGCAGAGACGCAAAAGTTGGAGAACCACAGGTCTGCAAGTATTTCTTACCTGATTCACATAAGTTGGACAAGGCCACCTCATTACATCATGGCGCTCCCTAGCAGATGCATATAACCTAGGAGTTGCCCGGTCCAAGTTGGGATAGCCTTCACTCACTGAGCCATGAGCTTGGCCTAGCTGTTGGCACATAAAGATATCTTTGAGTCAGAGCTTCTCCTCATCCTCTCTTCTAGTAGCTGCTCCTTCTACCCTCCAGTCCTCTTGAAATTGGCCACAGAGAAAAGTAGGGAAGGCAGCCATGGCCCTCTCCAGCCTGCCTGGAGCCTCGGGGGGTGGGGAGAATGACAGTTCTTTTCAGGTTGGGCCAAACTGCACTTCCAGATTCAAAGAATAGAGGCTTCTTGTAAAGGGGCTCTCAGTCTGATTCCAGGCCCTGGATCAGTTAAATATAAGTGAATCAGGAAATGCAGATTAACTTTCCCTTGAAATGCATAAGGGGGTTTAAAAGTCCCAGGGAAAAGTGCTTCAGGGCGAAGTTGGTTTCTAGGTGCTTGCCAAATACTTGGGGGTGGGGGAAAGGAGGGGTGTTTTCCTAGCCTTTGAAAGCAATGGCTCCTTCTTTGGGCTCTGTTCCTATTGAAGCTATACTGACATACAGAACCTAGCTCGACTCTCCCTTGGCCCAGGGCCCAGCTCACCTAGAAGAGGATTTTCAGACTCCAAGTGCCGTTAGCTGAGCTCCTCCTGTCTTTTGGACTTTCCTGTTATGTGTCAAGAGGAGGATGGGGATCCCGACTTTTCCACAGAAACCTTTCCTGACCTCCTCCTCCATCCCTACAGAAATACTCTAGATGGAAGAGATGACGTAACGTAAAGGGCATTGGACTAGAAAGACCAGAAGACCTGGTTCAGAGTCCCCAGACATACCATTTTCCAGCCATCCATCCTTTGTCAGATCCACTTATTCATTTGTTTTTAGTCATCTATTTCAATAAACACCTACTGAGTGCAGAGCTAAGCATTCAGGAAGATAAAAAGTTTAAATAAGACCCTTCCATGCCTTTTGGGAGTACATACATGGGTGTTGTGGGGCTCAGATGAGATAATGGATGTGTAATAGGGTCATGTAGCATGCCTGGGTCTCTCTGCTTCTCTATATTCCCTCACTGCATGGGTGGTCATAGCCTTCTTTGACTGGCCACGTATGTGGAACAGGTTGCATCTGTAAAAACTGCCAGGCTGGGACAGTCTCTCTCTTTTCCTGTTTTGTCCACAAGGTGAAGATCGCACATAATTCACCCTCAATTCATGTGGGTGCTATTGTTAAGGTTTAGGGGTGCTGGGACCCCAAAACAGTGACACACGGGTCCTGCCTTGAGTGAATTCAACCCAAGCCTTCTTTCAGCCAAAGACAAGGTTTATTAGAACACTGATAGAGAGTGGGCATGATTCCAAATATCCTCTATATTGGCCAGACTGAATCTGAACTGTTGGCTAGACTCTTAAGGAATCTGAACATTGGAGAGACTAGTAAGGAATCTGATCATCTTAAAGGAGGCAACATGGACCTTATATGCAGAAGGCTGTAGGACCAGGGAAGGGGTCTAGATGGAATTAAGGCAGTGGCTAGGGTGGGGCCAGGTGCAGACAGTGAAAGGGCAGTTAATTAACTGGGAAGGGCCAATTGCCCCATGCGAATGCCAGGGGAATGCCAGGGATCTGGGCCACGTGCCTTTTCCAGGGGCTTTTCCTTTTTGCAGTCCAGATCCCAAAGACACGGTCTTTTCCTTTGGTGGGTTCAGGTCCCATTCCCATCCCCATGAACTAAACTGGGAGGGTCTTAGCTTCCCCCCTTCCCGCCCCCATCTTTTACCCAGGTTCTGAGAAATGGACCTGGGCTCTCTGGTTTGCTTTGTCCTCAGTTTCAGATGTAGGTGACAAACCCCATTGGATGGGACTTTGATCCATGTTGACCTAGGAGCCAGGATGCCAGGCCAGATATTGCTGCCACCCCGGTAAGGGAACCTGAGAGAAGACAGCAGTGCCTGGGACTCAGAGCCAGGGGAGTTTTGGACTTGGATCTTGAGACTGTGCTGTATAGGAGCCAAACTAAGTTATGAACCTGATCCTCTTCCTCTCTCCAGAGACCCAGGTAGTAGAGAGGGATGATTAAGCTTCATGTGTGGTGGACTAAGTTTGTATATTTGTTACTATCCTTTAAAATACTTATCTCCTTGTGACAGCTAAAATGACTGTTAGTAGTTAAATGGAACTGGGTGCAGGGATCTAACTTCTACACTTGAGGGAACACCATTGATGGGCCCTAGTCATTGGTAGAGAATCTAGACATCCTAAACCCTTTTAAGAGTATTCAAGAATCCTAGGGGAGGGGTGAAATGTAACCCACCTGGCCTTTGAGGCCGGGGTAGCTAAGTCTTACAGATACAAAGCACTTAGCAACTATAAAAGGCTACGTAATAGGAGGTTATGATTGGATTGATTATTACTGTTATCCTACAGTCACCAGGCCTCCAGTCAGGTGATGACTTTATTCCTGGAGTTTTTCATACCCTCCTATGGAGCCATAAGCATTGTTTACAGAGCAAAATAGGCTTTCCATTGGGGAAATTTTTAAATTTAATTTTAAATTTAATTTTAAAATTCAATCTGCTTTATTAACACTTTGTTAAATCTAGACCGCCAACAAAACAATAAACCAAGCCCTGATTTGTAGTCAATTTCTGAGCTGTAAATTCTCACACAGAATATTTAACAAATGGCCTCTGGAAGCTGTTCAGAGCTGGTGCCAGCAAACCACTATACCAAAGAATATGTCTAATGGGGATACTCAACATGGAAATAATTATAGTTTATATCGCATGACAAATAAATTAAAGAGTCACAAAATGATGTTGCATTCGAGGTATGTGGGGAAGATTATTCATTATATGACTTGCTCTGAAGCTACCCTCCCATCTCCTCTTGAATTAGCAGGCTGGGTGCCTAGGAAGGCTTGCTAATTTTCCCTTCCAGGTTCTAGGAGAAATGCTCTAGGAGGTTTCTTTCTAAGGCTATATCTCATAACCCCCAACTTGTGCGCTTCCTACCCGACCATTATTATTTATTAAACCAGATAAGTCAGATTTAATTACCTTTTTGAAAAGGGTATTTGCTGTAGTAGTATAGTATGAAGGCCACATAGGTAGCTGAAGCAGGTGCTGTGGAGCACTTAGAGCTTGGTCAGACATTGAAGATGACCAAAGTCATGCATTACAGCCTGGGCCATCACCAGTCATCCTGACTTTTATCCTGCCACTGGACTTCGAGGACTCTGAAAGAGAGAGTGATGCTGATGACTGTGTGCTACTCTGCCTCGCTTAAATTCAATTTACATGTGTATGTCAAGACAGAACAAGCAACCACAACAGGATGAACAGTTGGTTCAAAACTTCCCTCTAAGAGGTTTATGGCCCCCTCTCTCACAAATACATGCAGAGTCTTGGGGAAAGTGAGCTGAAATTTAGGGCATATATGGTGAAGGGGAAGACTCATAATGTCTAGAAATTATTTTGCTTGAGTCCGCAATATGTTCCTTTTTTCTCCTTCCCCCCCGCCCCCCATTTGATTCCTTGTAGAATCCTTGAAGCTGTGGCCCCTCAGTGTCTCTAGCTTATCTTTCACTCCCAATGTCAACAGTACTTAGAGCTGTTCACTGCTTTCCCTGGAAAGCTGCTCGGAGGCTGATAAGTCCAAATCCTTTGATCCTCTGAAGTTCCCAGGGTCAAAGGTGGTGCTGGTGGGTGTGTGTGTGTGGGGCCAAGGCTCTTCTCTCTCCACCTTCAAGACCTAGACATCCTTCCCAGAGGCTTTGCTGGAACAGCTTCCAGCACTTAGCTGCCACATGCTTAACAGCAAACTAGCTTGTTGGTTTTATATATGCTCCAGAGGGCATAGTCTAGTCTCTTTAACCAATTCCAACAGACTTCCTCTCATCCCTAATTGAAATTCCTTTAATTAATTGATTCGATAGAGATATCTAGGTCTGAATAGATTGACTCAGTAGAGTTTTTCCAGGTGAAATCCCTTGGTGAATTGATTTAACAGAGATTTGTCTGGGTCTTGTCCACACCTAGTTCAGATTTCCGATGATTGACTCAGTGGAAGTATTCCAGTTGAAATTCTTTTAATTGACTGATTCAATAAAGAAGTGTGGGTCTTGTTCATACCTAGTTTGGAACTGAAAATGGAATGGCTCAGTAGAGTATTCTCACCTGGTGTTGGCATCTGGGTTAGATAGTTTTTTAGTTTTAAAAGTGGAGTTGAATGATTGACTCAATTGATTGACTCAATCAAGTCTCCTCCCCCTTAAAATTATCTACAAGGGGGGAAAGAAATAGGGAAGGATTTAAGAGAAAGTGGTATTAGATTTGAGCTTTAAAGATTGTTTAGGAACAGAACCATAAATATGACAGAGTATCTGGGACTTTGCTCCAGGGCATTGAATTGAGAAGGTGCTGAGAACATCTGTATAGAAGTTCTTCAGGAGCATTGAAGCAACAGAGCTTAGTACATTTCCCTGCCCATCCTACCCACGCCCCCAGATGAAGACCAAAGAAGGGCCATGCACCTGCAACAATGTGATGTTGACCATATGCTGTGTGAGGCTTGTTGGAGTAATCAAGATGAGTCCATGTGTGAAAGATTTTAATGCTAGTGTCACACTCTCTCCTTTTTTAAGCTGATAGGGTGAGGGTTCACCTCAGGCAGAGGGAAGGGATGGGACCTTCTGCTAAAGTATAAAGGCATTAGGACCTTAAAAAGTTGGTTTGAGAGCCTATTTCCTGCCATTTGCTTTGGGAACAGCTTATGCTACCCCAGGCACACAGATTTTTAGCTTCGGCATTGGGTATGAATATAGTTATTCCTTCTACATCTGACTTTCCCCATTGCAGGTTTTGATGTATTGCAGGTTGGCATAAGAAATTAAATGGGAATTTTTGGGAGTTTTGCAGAAGCCACAGATAACACGTGGAGGTCAGTAGACAACACAGAGCCTACGACTAAATACTTGATCCAAATTTTACAATAAGGTACTGTAAACACTCCATTAAAGAAAAAAAAATCCAGACTTCTTCTCTGGTACTGAGAGAGGGCAAAAACAATTTGACAGGATTTTCCTGATCACAGGGGCACTATGCCCCTAACCCCTTTCTGCACCCCAGATGTGGAAGGGATAACTGTATATTAAAGAATGGGGAGTATGGCATTCTCAGCATAGAGCAAGAGAATATAGGCAGGAAATCCAGAGAGCATTTGGGGGTCAGAGCAGACCAGTCTGACTGCAGAATGGAATACATGGAGGGAGGAGAAACATGAGACAAAGTTGGAAAGAAGGGACAGCACCAGGTTGTAAAATGCCTTAAATGCCAGTCAGAGTATAAATTTTATTTAGGAGGTGATAGGGAGACATTGAAGATTTTTCAGGAGAGGAGTGACAAGACCAAATTTGTGCGTAACAGAGATTATTCTTGGCAGTGTTGGGAAGCATTGATTGGAGGGTGGAACCAGTAGAGGCAAGAAGACCGCTCAGAGCATCATTTTAAGTGCTTGGGGCTGAGGGTGAAGGTGGTGGGAATAGCAAGGAGGGGACATATAGGAGAGGTATTCCAGAAACCGAATCTACAGGACTTTGTAACTGTTTGGTTACAAGGGGGAGACAAAGGGAAGAGTAAAAGAGAGGGTTAAGTTTGAAAATACAAGAGAAAGGTGATGGTAATGGTGGTATAACAGGCAGAACTGGTGAAGTTAGAAGAAAGTTTTAAGGTTTTAAAACTGCAATCAGTTTTGGACAGGTCTAATTTGAAGTGCAGGAGGACCATCAGGTTGGAGGTAACTGTAGGTAACTGAGAAAGCCTCAAACTTGGAAGAGAGATCCAGACCAGACATAGAGCTTTGGGTGTTGATGGACATTTTTGTTGAATAAATGCTAGCTTATTTGTTGATATGAGGCAAATAGACCTAGAGGAACTGTCCCAATTCTGTATTCCCTTCCTTCTTCCCCAGTAGCTATGCTGCTGGAGTAAGCAAGGAAACAAGTATTTAGTAAGCACCTACTATGTGCCAGGTACTATGTTAAGAACTTTACAAATATGATCTCATTTGATTCTCATGACAACCCTTTAAGGGAGGTAGGTGCTATCATTATCTTGATTTTACAGTTGTGGAAACTGAGGTAGGCAGAGGTTAAATGACTTGCCCAGGGTCACATACCTAGTAAGTGCCTGAGGTCACATTTTAATTTCCTGACTCCAGGACAAATGCTTTATCCACTGTACCACCCTAGCTGCCTCATCTTGGGCTGTCTGGAGTCAAACACTCAGAGAATCCTACAACTTTAGATTTGGAAGGCAAAAGAGTCCCTCAAAAGGCACCAGTGTGGTGCAATGGAAAAGATCAATGGGTTTCATGTCACAGGTTCAAATCCTATCTCTGTCACTTATTACTAGTGTGACCTGACCAAATTACTTGATCTCTCTGGGTCTCAGTTTACTCACTTTTAAAAGGAAGAGGTTATACTGGTTCAGAAGTATCAAATACTCAAAAGGTAACACTCCCCAGTGCCACCTAACCAGAATAAAATGTGATTGGGAAATTGTTGTTCAGTTGTTTTCAGACGTGTCTGACTCTTCATGACCCCATTTGGGGCTTTCTTGGTAAAGATACTGGAGTGGTTTGCCATTTCCTTCTCCAGCTCACTTTATAGTTGGGGAAACTGAGGCAAATAGGGTTAAGTGACTTGCCCAGAGTCATACAGCTAGTAAGTGTCTGAGGCTGGATTTGAACTCAGGAAGATGAGTCTTCCTGTCTCTAGGATCAGTGTTGTATGCACTATGGTGTCACCTAGCTGTCCAAATGGAGAAATAGGTAACAAAATAAACAAAAATGCAATAGAACATAGACAATGTTAATAAGTGGTTTTCTAAGTCAAGATGTGGCCCAGAAGTCCTCATATAAGGTGTAGTGGCCCCCATTTCCATTTGAGATATACTCCTCTACACTAAATGGCTTCTAAGTTCCCTTAGATCTATGATTCTGTAATTGAGGAGTTATGGCCATTTGTGAAAAGGGGCTTGGTGGGAGGTTTGTCAGTATCCAAAGAAGAGTTTGGGGCAGGGGGTTTTATTGCATGATTAATTATGGTTAGCATGAATGTGAAACCAGGATTCTAATAAACCACTCCCAGGGCAGGGACGTGACTCAGCAATCTCAGGGCAAAGCTGAGGGTGAGCAAGTAGCCTGGCCAGGAGAAGGCATCCATTGTTTATTGGCCCCGGGGTGTGTCTGCTTTCTCTGCCCTACCAATGAACTGGGGACTGGGGAGGAACAGAAACAGGAATTTGGTGGGAATGGGGGTTGGGGTATGGAGGAAATTTTTATTTGAACCAGAGGAAGAAGCTCAGCCTAGTGGGACCAGAGATAGCTTGGGGCCTCCAAATTAAGGGAAGGGGATCCTACTCTTAGAATATGAGAACTGTGAGCTCATAGAATGCAAGATTTGTGGGACTATTTCTTCGGTCTTTGTATCAACATTGCCTGGCACAGAGCAGATGCTTAAGAGATGTTTGTTGATTGATTGAGTCAATGGTGGTAAAAGGCAGGCAGCTGTGTGTGGAGATTGGAGAGCTCTTGTAGCTGGTCACAATCGTTAGTTATCTTCTGGGCAGCTTAGGAAACATCAAGGTACAACTCTCTTAGTTAGTGTTAGAGGTGGCCTGGTGACGGGAGTGTGATCGAGAGTATGAGAGAGAGCACAGAGAGGGGAACAGAGAGACATGGAGGAGAGTGAGACAGAGAGACACAGACAAAAACAGAGAGACATGGAAGAGAGGGAGACAGAGAGACACAGACAGAAACAGAGGGACATGGAGGAGAGGGAGACAGAGAGACACAGACAGAAACAGAGGGACATGGAGGAGAGGGAGACAGAGAGACACAGACAGAAACAGAGGGACATGGAGGAGAGGGAGACAGAGAGACACAGACAGAAACAGAGGGACATGGAGGAGAGGGAGACAGAGAGACACAGACAGAAACAGAGAGACATGGAAGAGAGGGAGACAGAGAGACACAGAGACAGGGACTCATATAGAGAAACCTAGAGATAAACATAGAGACATAGAGACAGATACATAGAAAGAGAGAGAATCACAGAGGGAGACACAGAAAGAGATAGAGACAGAAACACACAGAGACACACAGAGATACAGATAGAGACACAGAGAGACAGAGACACAGAGAGATAGAAACAGGGAGAGAGAGACACATAGGAGACAGACAGATGGGGGAGTCCATGACATATGGTGACCACAGCTTATGCTCTCTAACAAATAGGTGTCAGTCTAGGGAAGTAGACAAGAGAAGACAACTCTACCAATGATAATATTAGCTGACATTTATATGTACAATACCTTAAATTTTGCAAAGAACTTTACATACATTATCTTGTTTTTACCCTTACAACTCCCCTTCAAGGGAGATGCTTTAGATACTATTATCCCCATATTACAGATGAGGAAACTGAGGCTTATGGAGATTGAGTGAATTGACCACAATCACACAGCCAGTTAGTATTAGAGATAGGATTTGAACCCAAGTCTCTCTGGATTCAGAATGCAGGGTTCCTTCAACTGTATCATGCTACCTCTTAATAATAGCAGAACTAGCTCTTACAATGGGATAGGTAAATTGCTTCAGCAAACCAACCAGAATAGATAACATGTCCAAGGTCAGTCAGTCAATAAACATTTATTTATTTATTTTTATAAATTAATTTATTTATTTTTAGTTTTCAACATTCACTTCCATAAGTTTTAAATTTTCTCCCCCTCTCTTCCCTCCTCCCTCCCCAAGATGGCATGCAATCTGATATAGGCTCTACATATACATTCCTATTAAACATATTTTCATATTAGTCATATTGCATAGAAGAATTAGAACGAATGGGAGGAACCATGAGAAAGAAAAACATAAAACAAAGCAAAAAAAGAAAATAGTCTGTTTTGATCTGCATGCAGACTACATACAGTTCTTTCTCTGGATGTAGATGGCATTTTCCATCATTAGTCTTTTGGAATTGTTTTAGGTTCTTTCATTGCTGAGAAAAACTAAGCCTGTCAAAGTCAGTCATCTCACACTATGGCTGTTACTGTGTACAGTGTTCTCCTGGTTCTGCTCACTTCACTTAGCATCAGTTCATATAAGTCTTTCCAGATTTTTCTGAAGTCTGCCTGTTCATCATTTCTTAGAGCACTAGTATTCCATTACATTCATATACCACGACTTGTTCAGCCAATTCCCGATTGATGGGCATCCCTTCAATTTCCAGTTCTTGGCTACCACAAAGAGAGCTGCTATAAATATTTTTGTACACGTGGGTCTCAGTAAACATTTATTAAGCAGCCACTATGTACTAGCTAGGCCCTGTGCCCTAAGAGCAGAGGATACAAAGAGAGGCCAAAGATAGTCCCTGTCCTAGAGAAGCTCACAATGGTGAGAAGCAACTCTCGAGGTCAAAGACATTTAAATCTCCAGGAAGGTGTAATAGGCAACTTCCAAGGTCAGAGCAGGAAGACCGAAGTCCAGGGGTAGAAATATTTGGAAGTCTCAAAGGGAAAGGTCTTTTTTTCCCCAAGGAAAGAAGGGGTATAGGAGAAGATTTCCCCCAATCCTTCCCTGAGCCAACAGCCAGAAAATCTAGGGTAAGGGAATTGTTTTCATTGGTATAGAGAACTCTTGATTATGGAAACTCCCTCCATTAATACCTTGGCACTACTTATGGCCTTAGAGAGGCTTGGCAAGAGGCCTGAGAGGTTAAATGCTTAGGGTTTGAGGTGGATCTTGAACCCAGTTTTTTTCTGGCTCCTAGGCCAGCTCTACACTACACCATGCTGTCTAGTAGTGTAGAAGCTCAGGTGAAAGACCCACCTGGTAAAGGAAGGAAGTAGAAAGTTGGGGAGGTGCCAACTGACTGCTATGGGACTCCCACATCCAGAGCTAAGGGCTAGGAAAGTGAACGATTGATAAAAGGGCTGAGGACTGAACGACCTTGCCAAACCAAATTAATTGCCCAGCCACCTAGCACTTGATCTAACATCTTGCCCAGACAAGATCAGACTAACCACCTCTAAGGACAAAACCTAGTAGAAACTGTGGGCCAGAGAGCATGGTGTGGGCTGGGAATGAGTCAAGGAAAAGAGGTAGAAGTAAGGAAGAAAAAAGTCTAGTTTCTGGTAAGTATATGTGTAGCATCAGAATTGATTGCTAAAACATCTATATGCTTTAAAACTATTCTCCCTTCTTCGAAATTCCCTGTATGTGTCCTCCTTTACTGAAGTCCTTCAAAATTGTAGTGTCGCATGCTGTTGCCCCTGGGTTCTTGATGGCTATTGCAGTAGAATGAGTCACTGCATGAATCACTGGCAGTCCTTCCAAATTGGAAGGGCTTTGAGTACCAGCCAAATGATGGGCTGCTTATCCCAGGACCAGCCTGAGAGTGGGGAGGCTCTTTTCCAGAAGGTTTGTCACTGCTAAGGCAGGAGACCAGGATCTGCCTGGATGGAAGGAGGACCAATGTTGACAAAGTCATGGATCCTTGATGTATTTCAATATGGTTCCTCAAATATAGCTAGGTCTCCAGTAGTGTGAATGAGTTCCCTAACGTGGTTGAATGTATTTGAATTTGCACTATTTGAAGTCTTTTAATCAAACATGTGTAAAATATGGCATTGGTTCCATCCCAGCAGAAATATGTAGTGCAAATTCAAATAATTGGACCCTTTATTGGGATTCGTCATTAGCACAAATGGGGACCTTGGTATACTTAGGAGGTAAACCCTTGAAAATACTTATGAGAAGCAACTCATTTTAATTTCAAAGAGCAAGGCAAGGGAGAAGGAAAGCATTGAAAGGGACCTATGTTCAGAGAGGAAAGGGGGTACTAGAAGGGTAATTGGCCACTTAGGCACAGAATGAGAGTAAGGCTTTGATGATTAGCAAAACACCAGACCCCAGTCACATGGTGGCAATGGGTTTGGTCCTTAGGCTTGCTGGTGGAAGAAGAGAGTGAGGTCAGAGGAGTCACTAGGTCTTTGGCGTCATAATGTGCCACTTTTTAATTTCCTGAAATTTTAAAATCCCTGGAAGGTGGAGATGGGGCAGGTGATAGGAAAGGGAGATAAGGGAGAGGGACTAGTTTTGTTGGAAATGGTTGCCATGGAGACTAGGAAGAAGGATAATGCTGGGTTCAGAGCGAGAGGATCTGGATTGAGATCTTGGCTGTGATACTTCTTACTACTCGTGTGACCCTGAGCAAATCACATCACCTTTCTGGGTTACAGTTGTTAATCTACAAAATGAAGGTGTTGGTCTAGATCAGGGTTGGGGAACCTGCAGCCCTGAGGCCACATGTGGCTCTCTAGGTCCTCAAGTACAGCTGTTTCACTGAATCTAAACTTCACAGAACAGATCTGTGGCTTCATGGCCACAAGTTCCCCACCCCAGTCTTGGTGACCTCTAGGTCCCTTCCAGCTTTAAAATCTAAATTCCTGAGCAGATGATTTTAGCCCATGCTTCTTTTTTTCCATTTAAAAAAATTTTTTTTGGAAAGGGGAAAGCAGGGCAATTGGGGTTAAGTGACTTGCCCAAGTTCACACAGCTAGTAAGTGTGCCAAGTGTCTGAGGCTGAATTTGAACTCAGGTCCTCCTGACTCCAGGGCCAGTGCTCTACTCTCTGTGCCATCTAGCTGCCCCTTAAATTCTTTTATTTTTAAAAATGTAAATAGTATTTTATTTTTCCCAATCATACACAAAGACAATTTTCAACATTCTTTTGTTGTTTTTTTTTTTAAAGATTTTGAGTTTCAAATTTTTCTCTCTCCCTCTCTCCCCTCTCTCTTCCCCAAGACAGCAAGCAATCTGGTATAGGTTATACATGTACAATCATGTAAAACATTTCCACATTAGTCACGTTGTGAAAAAAGAAACAGATCAAAAGAAAAAAAACATAAAAAAGTGAAAATAGTATGCTTTGATCTGCATTCAGACTCCATTAGTTCTTTTCCTGGATGCGGATAGCATTTTCCATCATAAGTCTTTTGGAATTGTCTTAGATCTTTGCATTGCTGAGAAGAGGTAAGTCTGTCAAAGTTAGTCATCATACAATGTTGTTGTTACTGTGCACAATGTTCTCCTGGTTCTTTGAACTTCACAATGGCATCAGTTCATGTAAGTTTTTCCAGGTTTTTCTGAAATCCACCTGCTCATCATTTCTTATAGCACAATAATAGTCCATCACGATCATATACTACAACTTGCTCAGCCATTCTCCTATTGATGGGCATCTCCTCAATTTCTAATTCTTTGCCACCATGAAAAAAGCTGCTAAAAATATCTTTGCACACGTGAGTCCTTTTCTTTTTTTAAAGATCTCTTTGCGATACAGACCTAGTATTGGTATTGCTGGATCATAGGATATGCATAGTCTGATTGCTCTTTGGGCATAGTTCTGAATTTTAACTCATGTTTCTAAAGCACATTGTAGTTTGCAAAGACCCCATAAGACAGTGATATTTACTACCAGTTGCTATTTTCTCCCAACAGAGTTCTGTATTCCTCAGGAGTGGGCATATGGCAGCAGTGGAATACAGATTGGAGGGCTACCAGATAAGCCTTCCATATATACCTAGTCCAAACATTTCCCAGATAAGGAAACCAAGATCCAGAGATCTGGAATTAATTTTCTCAGTCTGATAGCTGGCAGAATCAAGACTAGAATCAAGGTCTCCTGGTCAGCACTCCTTCTCAGAGCCACAACTAGAAATTGTGATGCCTAGAGCAATCAGAATGACTGGGACAATAGGATAAAAGATGCCCTCAAATCCACTTTTTAGTTTATGGTGTAAAAATAATACAGAAAGGGACTGAAACAAATTCAGTCGAGTAGAAGGAAGAATTAGTTACTATGGCAAATGTATTTTGCATCCTCTCATTTCAACAAAACCCCAGTTCCCTTGCATAGTTATAGCTCTGCTCTTTCCTCTTCTGCCTGGATAAGGCAGTCAAGATATTAGAATCTATCCTCATGGGAAATCATCCCCAGCGCAAGGTTAAAAGACAAGATGGAAATTGAATGCTTCAGAGAAGATGATTCCTTTGGCAGAAGCCTTCTGCTCTCACAGAGGCAGCAAGGAACCTTCCCCCCTTGATTCTTCCCTTTGTTGATTCTCTCCAGTTTAGACTGGGTTTGTATGTAGCTGTTTCCATGTTCTTTCCCCAATTAGGCTGTGAGATCCTTGAGAGCAGGGACTGTCTTTTGCTTTTCATCACCCCACCAGTTGGCACAGTGCCTGATACACACATAGTAGGTGCTTAATAAATGTTAATTGACTGATGGATAAGTTGTAGCACTCTTTATTTTGCATTGGTAAACCTGGGATCACTCTACTCCAACAATCTCAGCTTTGCCACTTAATACCTGTGTGAACTTGGGTAAGTGACTTCTCTAGGCCTCCGTTTCCCGTGTGTAAAAGGAGGAGGTTGAACTAGATGACCTCTAAGGTCCCTTTCAGCTCTAAATCCATAATCCTATGAATTACTAACCATGTGACCTTAGATAAGTCACTTGAATGGTCTGAACATCACTCTCTTCGTCTGTAAAATAGGGATACTGCGTGTATTACCCACTAGGCAGATTTATTGTGATGGTAGTGTTTTATTAATCTCAAAGCACTAGAAGTGGGAATTATAATCATAAATACACTGTGCTTCAAGGAAGTCAGACTTCTGATTGCGTCCTCCTTCCCATGGGTTCTGAGGTCCCCACATGTGGGAGCCATAAACTTGGATACTTCATGTCAATAGAACATCAAGAAGAGTGCAGCCTCCCCATCATATAAAGTAGAAGGCAAGGACATTTAGTAAATTAGGGCACTTTTTATAGAGAAGGTGAAGTTTCAGGAGAAGGTTCTATACCTATGATCTCAGTAGGTTGGGTTCCCTCTTCAATATTCTAAATTGCCACCTGCCCACGCTTGGCCATCTTGTGCAACAATTGTTTACGTTGTTCCATAAATTTTGTCATTGATCCTCTCCAAGAACGAAGGACAAACAGCAACAGAGGGTCAGCCCAAAGTGTTAGGGGCCTTCTGTACATTCTCTTGATATTACTAGGACCATCATTTCTTACATTCTTATGTCATAATTTGCTCAGTCATTCCCTTATCGAAAGGCGCTCTTTTAGTTTCCAGTTCTTTGTCTCTACAAAAAGTGCTGCTATAAATGTTTTGGTAGATGTGGGTCCTTTTCCTCTTTCCTTGATCTCTTTAGGGATATAGACCTAATGGTGGTATTGATGGGTCACAGGGTATATCATTTGAGTTCTTGGGGACACCAACTGGCAATGGGGTAGAATCTGTTCTTGTAATTTGGTTCTTAGAATCCAAGAAATAGGATCATAGTTTTGGAGCTGGAAGGGACCTCAGGGGCTATCTGGATTATTTCCCTTATTTTACAGATGAGGAAACTGAGGCCCAAAGAGGTTAAGTGACTTTTGTGAGGTAGAACAAATAAGTGGGCTTGGAGCTCCGATCCTCTGACTCAAAAACCTTTCTCTTTCCGCTCCTGCACCACTTCTTAATCTTGATTTTTGCTGGAAGACTCGATGTTTCTTCTCCTGCCTCAGGAGAGGATAGACTTCTGGCAAAACAGCCTAGCTGTTAGAAAGCTGGCACCTAAAATACTACAATAATCTTGGGTAATTCCAGTTATCAGATACTGACAAATATTCCATGCTGGGAAAAATCTACTCTTCTAGGATTTAAAAAAAAATTGTTCCTACTTCCTTTTCTGAGCTGGGTGCTTATTCCATAAAGATTAGGAGTGCTTCTGTGCAATGGCCACCCTGGCTCGAGGTGAGTACAGTAGTCAGGCTTGATCAGCATGAAAGAATTCAGAACAATTTTACTGGGATTTTTTTCTCTCTCCTTACATTCCTTAGAGGAAAACCCTTTTGGGAAGATTAAAAACTGGCTAGGGGAGCAAGAAAGCTGCTTGAGTGATATCTATGAAGTTCTCTGTTCCTCAGTTTCTCTAAATATGAGCATAGCATTTCATTCTCTCTCAGAGGACAAGGCAAAAAAGGCTCTGCACCAGAATGCTGACATCCAGAGGTTCATACTTCCTATCTGGCATTCTTCATCCCTGCTTCCTGGCTTTTTGCTGGCTTTATCTCTTTGATGTGTGACTCTCTGTGGGTGCCACCACCACACCCAGAATCTGTTGTCATGGAACCTCTCTTACAGAGACCTCCTTCCCACCCCACCTCCATCTCTGTGGAAGTGAGGGTTATGCTGCTCCCTTTCCTGGTGCAAGTACATCCCCATTTTATTCCCATTTGGTCTTTTATGCTATTGTACCACCTCCATCCATCTGACTCAATTATTTTTGCGCCAAGTGAAAATATTCCTAGGTACTCCTCCAACGTCTCAAATATACTTATTATATAACATTCTGTGTACCTGTGTTGTTGTCCTCAATCCCCCAACTACAGCATAAGTCTCCTCACTAGACGGTGAGGCCACGTCTGCTTGCATTTCCCCCAGCACAAAATTGTGCGCTGAGAAGTTGTGCAGAGTAGGCGTTCAGTAGGCAGCTAGGTGGCACACTGGACAAAGCACTGGACCAGGAGTCTGGAAGATCTGAGTTCAAATTTGACCTCAGACACTTACTAGCTGTGTAACCCTGGGCAAGTCATGTAACTTCTGTTTGCCTTAGTTTCCTCAACTGTGAAATGGGAATGATAACAGCACTCAGCTCATAGGGTTATCGTGAGGATTAAATGAAATAATATTTCTAAAATGCTTGACACATAGTAGGTCTATACTCTGCCATTTCTCTCATTTGTACATTTTCTCAGGCTACCTCCCATGCCTGGAATACACTCACTCTTCATCTCCATCTACAGTTGAAGTCCTTCTTTTCCTTGAAGGCTCAGCTCAGGTACCACTACTTCCCCCATCTTTCTGTCCTCTCTTCCCTTCTACCCTCCATGTAAAAGTGATATCTCCCTCCTCAAATTTTCTTAGAAAATCTGCTTTAGATCTTACTTCTGCCCCGTATCTTTTATACTGTTTTTCTCTCTACATGCTATATTGCCCTTAGTAGATTGGAAGATCCTTGAGGGCAGGAATTGTTGTCCATTATTTTTGTCCATCTCCAGGGTTGAACAGCATACTCTGCAGAAAATCGGCTTGATAAGTGTGTATTGAATTGGGGTGGGGGAGGGGGGTCTGACCTGAAATTTCACTGATGCAGAGAAACCCCAGATAGGGGAACTCCCTCTACCATTGCAGATTGGTACCTTCTCTCCAACCGATGGTCTTAGAGGGTTGCTTGAAGCACTGAGTGACTTACCCAGGGTCACATACCCAGTATATGTCAGAGATGAGATTTGAACCCTGTTCTTTCTGGCTCCGGGGCCATCGCTCTACCTGACATGTCATACCACATCTCTGTGTTGAAACAAACTGCTTTAAATCCCGAGGCGGGGGGATGGATGGAATTAGGGCCAACTAGAGGATGTTCATCATAGGTTGGGGGCTCTTTGAAGTTAAAGCATATGAGCACTACAAGGGGTTTATTCATTAAGTATGAAAACCCTTTCATCCTCTAAAGCTTTGAGACCTTGGTTAGTAAGGAAATAGAGTAACAACTGTGTCGCAACACGTTTAGCCTCTGGTCTGTTCCTGATTCCTCAGAGCTGATTGGTCTTGGGCGTTGAAACTTCAAGTGAAGGCATTGATTGGGTGGGTTTTACCCTGAGCTGGCCCACTATGGAGCCAAGAAACCTGAGCTGGAGAAAAAAAAAAACTAACAACCCCAAACCTTCATCAGTACAACACAAAGCTTCTAACTCAGATCAGAATGTATCTCAGAGCAGCCTGGGAACTGGAAAGCCCTTCTGTTAGTGGGAAAAGGGGACTGGAACACTGTCTGTGTTTCCAGAGTCAAGATACTTGGTGGGGGGAAGGGAGGGGCAGTTTGGGGAAGTGGTAAAGAAGGAGAAGGGTGGAGTGAGAAGGTAGGAATGTGTTTGAGACAGTTATCAAAAGCAGAGACCTCTTTTTATTGGAAACCTGACCAACCGTTGAGGTGATGTGTTTTTCCAAACTCATCGCCACCATGTGACTGGGGTCTGTGGTTTTGCTAATCATCAAAGCCTTACTCTCACTCTGTGCGTAAATGGCCAATTACCCCCAGAACCTTCCAAACTGCAGAGAAGTTGCAAAGACAGATCAGTTGCCCTGAGCTGGGGAATGTATCGCTTAGATGAATGAAGCTCAGGGACTGCGGTCTGGAAAGGGCTCTATGGCTCTCTGTAGGTGAACGGAATGGTGGGGAGAAGGGGTATGGGACAACCTGTACAGGCAGACCCACCTCTGCCACTGGCACCTGGAGAAAGCCCCGACAGCACTTGGCATGCCAAATATCATGGTTTGTTAACCAAGACTTACCGAGCATAGACACTTTTTCCTGGCACTATCCTAGGTACTGAGGGAGACACAGAAAAGGATCTTATTTCTTACTTCTAGAAGCTTGGAGTTTACTTAGGGGGCAATACCAAGACACCCACTATACAATTACAGCTTGATACAAGGTAGTTTATAATCAAACCCTAAATTCTATACTGATTAGGAAAAAGTAAATTATCTCAGCTTCTTGAAATAAATAAATAGAAACCGATCCCCAAATCCCAAAATATGTTACATGTGATGAGGGAAGAAAGGAGGAAGAGAAAAAGGAAGAGGAGGAAAAGGAGAAGGAGGAGGAGAAGGAAAAGGAGGAGGAGGAGAAGCAGAAAAAGAAGGAGAAGAAGTAGAAGAAGAAAAAGAAGAGGAAGGGGAAGGGGAAGGGGAAGGAGAAGTAGAAGAGGAAGAAGAAGAAGAGGAGGAAGAGGAAGAAATAGGAGGAAGAAGAAGAAAGGGAGGGGAAAGAGAAGGGGAAGTGGAAGAGAAAGAGGAGGAAGAGAGAGAAGAAGGAAGAAGAGGAAATGGAAGGGGAAATAGAAGGAGAAGGGGAAGAGGAGGAAGAAGAAGAAGAAGAAGTAGTTCAACCCCCTTACCTTTGAACTCAGTCCCTCTGATTCCAAATCAGAATCAAATCAAGATTGAATGAGATAGTATTTGTAAAGCACTTAGCATAGTGCCTGGCACGTTTTGTAGTTATTGTTAAGTCATTTTCACTTGTGTCCAACTCTTCATGGCTCCATTTGGGATTTTCTCATCAAAATGCTTTGCTGTTTCCTTCTCCAGCTCATTTTATACATGAGGAAACTGAGGCAACAGGCGCAGGGTCACACAGCAGGTAAGTGTCTGAGGCCAGATTTGAATTCAGTAAGAGCCCTAGTGCTTTGTCCATAGCACTACCTAGCTGTCCCTGGCAAATAGTAGGTGCTATATAAATACTTATAGCCTTCCTTCCTTCCTTCCTTCCTTCCTTCCTTCCTTCCTTCCTTCCTTCCTTCCTTCCTTCCTTCCTTCCTTCCTTCCTTCCTTCCGTCCTCCCTTCTTCCCTCCTTCCTCCCTTCTTCCCTCCTTCCTTCCTTCCTCCCTCCCTTCCTCCCTTCCTTCCTTCCTTCTTTCCTTCCTTCCCTCCTTCCTTCCTAATTTCAGTGACCTTCCCACTATGTAAAGATGATATGATTGGAAAAGGTTTTCCATGAGCCTGACCCTGCTCAGAATTTCTTGTTTTCAGTGGGATGATTGCTAAATGAATCATGCCATTATAGAATTAAGCCAAATCTACCTACTCAAAATGGGGAGAGGGGTTAATGATTCACATCATTTATGAATAATAATCTTCACAAATTACTCATAAGATTTAGAGTTGTAAAGGATGTTAGACACCTTCTAGTGCACCCCACTCCTTTCATGTGTAATCACACCCGCCATTTTCCTTGCAGCTGTTCATTTGTTTTTCCAGTGAACTGTGAGGAAGATTGGAATGGGCTTGCTGCATGGCAAAAGTGATTAAGAGCCTCTTCCCATCCCCATTTCCTTATTTCAAAGCAATTTTTGATATCCTCTGACCTCTCAGGGATACAGCTCTCCTGATATGTTAAAAGAGCAGGTTCTGCCCCTCAGGCCTCAGATTTCTCCAGGCCTGGAAGGCAGGCATATTCTGCAGCCAACTCTAATAGGTGAAAATTTCAGTGTGAGCATTTACATGTCCGAAATTGGTAATTACTATGGAAGCACGACTTGATTTATTGATTTGTTGATTGTCTAGATTTAAGAAAGTGTTACTAATACAGGTTAAATTTAAAAGTCTGTGTATACTTTTTTTTTCTTTCCTGGAGGTTAAACATTTACCAGCACACCCTTGACTTACTCTATAAACATTGCTTACACTCAGCAGGAGTCCAACAGAAGGCTCAAGGATGAAGTCATCACCCACCAGACTGGAGGTCTGGTGACTGGAGGCTAATAATAATTAATAATAATAACAATAATAACCGGCATTAATATAAGGCTTTAAGGCTTACAGACTCTTTACACTGATTACCTTATCTGGGTCTCACAATACTCCTGGATATAAGAATGACAGGGCATATAGGGTAGATAGGTGGCCCAGTGGATAGAGCCCTGAGCTTGGAGTCAGAAAGACTTATCTTCCCAAGTTCAAGTCTGGCCTCAGACACTGACTAGCTGTGTGACCCCGAGCAAGTCACAACCCTGTTTGCCTCCATTTCCTCATCTGTCAAATGAGCTGGAAAAGGAAAAGACAAACCACTCCAGTATTTTTGCCAAGAAAACTCCAAATGGGGCCATGAAGAGTTGGACATGACTGAATGACAACAACAAAAACTCTCATTAACTGTGTGACCCAGGGCAAGTTACTTAGCCCTTTCTCGGTCTGTTTCTTCCCTTCCAGTTCTAGGTCCCTATGATCCTATGGGTATCCTTGGGGCTACACAGTCTTGTTTCCACTACATCCTCACCACGTGACAGTGGGAAACCCCTCCCCCTCTCGGTGCTTCAATTGTAAAACGGGAGAAATGATACTTGTTCTAGCTACCTCAAAAGTTGTCTTGAAGATTTAACGAGACCAAGTACAAAAAAACAACTGTAACTTTGAAGTGCAGTGTTGATAAATACATAAGTTTTCATTATGTTATTTTTCTTTTTGTATTGTTTACAGTTGCAGACACATTTTAGGTCTATTATGAATACTTGGGGAAGTGAATTGACGCACTGTGAAATGTGAGGCCAATGGGCATTCTTCAAAAAAAAAATGGTGGCCTCCAAT
Organism: Trichosurus vulpecula; assembly: GCF_011100635.1. Taxonomy (NCBI): domain Eukaryota; kingdom Metazoa; phylum Chordata; class Mammalia; order Diprotodontia; family Phalangeridae; genus Trichosurus; species Trichosurus vulpecula. The sequence goes on from NC_050575.1 coordinate 314,808,963, forward strand.
TCGTGGCCTCTAATTTCAGGTGAGTAATGCTGGATTTAGGCCTAAGGTGTGTGCAAGTATGACATACACGCTGTAATGCCTGTTTTAACAGGCATTGGTTTTAGGGCTGGAATGTGGACTGCATACGAACGTGAAGAAAGAAAAAAACATGGTTTGAATAAAGGTGCAGAACCAAGATGAAGATGAATTTCTGTCTTCAGAGCTCTCAGGTTGGGGGATGTGATGATCAAAACAATCCATCTGAACAAGATCTGGAGATTTCATTAGGCTGCAAGCTCAATCCGTGTGAGTAGTAAGTTATGGCAACCAAGAAAAGTAGTATAATCTTCTGTTGGATTAAGATAATCATAGCTTCTTGAAATAAGGGGATAGTCCCACCATACTCAGCTCTGGTTCAACCACATCTGGAGAACTGTGTTGAGTTCTGGATGACACATTTTAGGCAGGAAATTGAGAGCTGGAGAGCATCCAGAGGAATGCAACCAGGGTGGTGAAGGTCCTCAGCTTTATGCTAGATGAAGATTTGCTCAAGAAAGACCTTGGGGCCAATACATTAGCTGCCCTCAAGTATTTGAGGGGCCTACGGCTGGAAAAGGGCTGAGACTATAGTAATGGATTGATATGGCAAAGATAAAAATTTGGACTTGATATCAGGAAAAGAAAAAGCTGAGCTGCTCAGGAGGCAGTTAGCCCTCAAGCCCTCCCTTGGTGGAAATTTGCAAGCCAAGATTGCATGACCTCTGGCTGAGTATGTTGAAGAGGGGCAATTCTGTTTCTACTATAGTAGGTAGTCCTTGAGATCCTTCCACCTTTGAGATTCTGTGAGGATTGGCTAGTTTTGTCGATGCCAATCTTTCTGTAATAGCACTAGATCATTCCAGACCATTTATTATTCTAAACTCACATTTGTCAGTTAAATAAGCCCATGATGTGTATCCCCATTTTAATGCCACCTAGGACAAAACAAATGCAAATAAAATATTTGCTTAATTTCAGGGCTGTCCAACCTTAGGTTTTTATTGAAACAACATACAATATATTTTGATTTGCCATTTTAGTGAGAGCTCTGCGGTAGCTGGGCTTCATTTACTAAAGTCTTTATGTAAATTTCTATGCTTGTAGGGGGGCTGCATAAATTACATTGTAGGCTGTGTGTGGCCTGGGAGCCACATTTTGGATAGCCCTGCTCTACATGATAAAACTAGGATTTGAATGTGTTGCTTAGGAATTTTAAAACTTCTCTTTGTTCTTAGAGGCATACTTTCTTCTCTCTTCACTATATTCTAGGACAGAGGTGGAGAACCTGTGGTCTCAAGACCACATGCGGCCCCCTTGGTCCTCTATGTCCTCAAGTATGGCCCCTTGACTGAATCCAAACTTTAGTTAAAGGGCCACACTTGAGGCTCTAGAGGGCCACATGTGGCCTCAAGGCCCCAGGTTCCCCACCCCTCCGCTAGGTACACCTTAAGAGCCCCTTTTGCCTAAGGACCTGCCCCTTTCCCCCATCCCTTTTTGTAACTGTGAGTGGATACTAGCAAATGGAGAAACTAAAAGCCTGAGTGACATTGGAGTCTGCCAACATTTATTTTATTATTTTTTTAGTGGATAATATTTATACTATATTCCCAATTACATGTAAAAACAATGAACATTTCATTTTTAAAATTAAATTTTTAAAATTTATATTAAAAAAATTTAAATTTAAAATCTCTCCCTTTCCCCTGCTCTTCCCCCTCCCTGAGACAATAAGTAATTTGGTAAAGATTATTCATATGCAATCATGCAAAATGTGTTTCTATATCAGTCATATTCTCATTGACATTTATACAGATAATGAATGATGGAGCTGGAAATATAGACTTGGTTTGACCTAACCTTTACAAATGGTCACACACTGGTTTAATTTCATGGAATCATAGAATTTTAGACCTGGAAATACCTTAAAGGCCAAGTTTACCCACACCCTCATTCCACAGATCAATCAATTAATCAATAAACATTTATTAACCTCCTACTATGTGTCAGGCACTGTGCTAAATGGTAGGTATACAAAAAGAGGCAAAATACAGATACAAAGGCAAAATATAAACCAAGGCCCCGGATGGAGAAGTGACCTGCCCAAGGCAGTCTAGCTACCAAATGCATTGTGTAAGACCTAGCATCCAAAGCATAGGAGGGAATAATGAGCCTGTGGTTCTCTGCCATGTTAAGGCTACAACTTGAATACTGTTCTTAATTTTGAGTACCACACTGACAAGCTAAAATACGTCCAAAGGCAGGTGACTAGGATGGTGAGAAACCTCACAACAAGGATCCACGAAGATCAATTAAAACAACTGAACATGTTTATTTGGCCCAGAGAAGAGAGGATTTGGTGGGGACAGGATAGGTGTCTCCAAGTTTTTGAAGAATTGTCATGTAGATCAGGGATTAGATTGGTTTTAATTGACTCTGGGGGGCTTCTGGGATCAATGGGTAGAAGTTACATTGAGGGCAAATGTAACTTTCACATAAAAAGTCTTCCTAACAGTGTTATCCCAAAGTAGCATGGGTCACCTAGGCATTCATTTCACTTCACTGGACTCTTTGAGCATATTCCCTTGTTGGGGACATTTTAGAAGTGATTCTGCTTGGGTTGGATGGCCTTGGAGGTCCCTTCCAATCTGGAAGTTCTGTGACTCTGATTCTTAGTTGCAGATTTTGATGTGGAATCCATGTCCCCTCCTTCCCAGTGCTCATAGAAGTACAGATTTTCAGAGTTGGAAGAGACCTCTTCCTTAGTCATTTTTCAGTCTATATCTAGCTCTTTGTGACCCCATTTGGGGTTTTCTTGTCCCCCATGCTTGGAATGCTCTCTTTTCTCATCTCCACCTCTTAGTTTCCCCAGATTTCTTTACATCTCAAATAAAGACACTTTTTGCAAAAAGCCTTTCCCAGTCCTCCTTAATCTTAGTGCCTTCCCTCTGAGACTTTTCCCAATGGCAAATGGTTTACTATTTCCTTCTTGTTCAGTAAGGCAAGATTCATGACCTCGAGGATGACCATGAACATGCCTGAATGGTTCAGAATAGCAAAGTATGAAAAACTCTCTAGGTAGAAGGCAGAGGAAGTATAACATTTATTTAGACAGCAGAGTATTCAATCCCAGGACCAGTAATTCCAATTTGATATAGTAGCAATTATATTCCAAAACCAGTAAGCCCACCTCAATGTAGCAACAAGGAAATTATAACACAGTATTATAGCGAGGAACCAAGTCACCCTATAACCTTCCCCTTGCTAGGGCTTTCCTGTAAACAATCACTCATGACTCCTAACTGTCTGCTCAGCACTCTCTTCTGCAGCTCTGTCCACGCTGCCTCTCTCAATGTCTGCTCGTCAGCACCCTCTTGATGTCTGCTGCCTCAATGTCTTCATGATGTCTGCTTCTCAATTCTGCTTCCCTTCATTCTGTTTCCTTCTTTAGTTCTGATTCTCTCACTCTCTGGCTCCCTTTATATACAGTCCTAGCTGGGCATCTGATTGGCTAGAACTCAGGTCTCTGATTGGCTGAAGTCATGATTGACTAGAACTCAGTGCACATACCATTGGCTCTTGTCTTAGCAACTCCGGCCCCCCCCTCCCAGCCCAGGGCTTCATACCCCAAATTAACTTAGTACCTGGCAAGTAGAGGCTTTAGGCCTACTTACAGACAAAGATATAATCAAGCTTTCCCACCTAGCCCCACCTGAGCCCTATTGAACAGCTGGGGAAGATCTTTGATCTCATTAATACTACACTTCTCCAACTTATTTTACAGATGAGGAAACTGAGGCAAACAGGGTTAACTTGCTCAGAGTCACACAGCTAGTAAGTGTCTGAGGCTGGGTTTGAACTTAGGTCTTCCTGACTCCAGGCCGGGCGCTGTATGCACTGCACCATGTAGCTGCCCTGGAAGGGACCTCAGTAGCCATTTATTCCAATCTCTACACACAATGGATCCCCACTACAACACACCCAACAAGAAGTTGTTCAGGTCTCCCTAGAGGAGGGGGCATCCCACAGCCTCTCTAGACTGTCTATTACACTTTCAGACAGCTTGAATTGTTCATTGCTCTTTCTCCTACTCCATGAAAGGAAGAGAATAAAATAATGATGCTAAAACCATAGTAAAAATGCAATGAGAAAGAATGATTTTGTTCTTTGAGGGTTTAAATTAAAAAACACAAACATTTTCAAGAAAGAATACAATCAAGACCTCTACAAATGATCACATGCAGGTAAAATACAATTTAGACCTGGTAATTCCTTAAAGATCAGTAAACAGCAAAATCAAGAGGTTGTATGGCTCCCAAAAGTTTAGGAAAGTCTACTATGTGAAAAACAGAGCTTCTGATGTCTACTGCAGAACTTTCTGAGGATTCTGACGCTGATTTCATCAATAATCACTTATCTGTATTAGGGAATATCTCTTGAGAAATATTCCTTACCAACCAGCTCAGGACTTCTCTTCATCTCTCCTTCCAATACAGTCCTCTCCCAACGTCTCATCCCTCAGTCAATTAGTCAACTAGCATTTATTAATTGTCTGCTATGTGCCAGGCAATGTGCTAAGCACTGGGGATACGAAAAAAAGCCAAAAACAATCCCTTCCCTCTAGGAGCTGATATTCTGATGGGGGAGACAACATGCAAACAGCTAAGTACAACCAAGTTATATGTAAGATAAATTGGGGAAAGTCTCAGAGGGAAGGCACTAAGATCATGGAAGACTGAGAAAGGCTTTTTGCAAAAAAGTGTGTCTTTATTTGACATGTAAAGGAATCTGGGAAACTAGGAGGTGGAGATGATGAAAGAGAGCTTTCCATGGGCTGGTGGCCATCTGTATATCATTGGACAACCAGCCTGGCTAAGTGATGAGAGGAGGATTACTAAATAGGTCCCTTTCACATCTCAAATTTTGGGATTCTGGACTCTGTGAAAGCTTCATTCTTTATCAGGTTGACTTCCAGATCCTGCACTCAAAGGCAGAAATTTAAGATGGCAGCTGCTATAGCTAAGTTAAAAACAAACAAACATCTGGCAGCCACCTTTGAACTTGATATTAACAACAATAATAATAATAACTAGCATTTATTTACCATCTACTATGTGCCAGGTGCTGTACTAAGTGATATTTACAAATATTATCCCATTTGATCCTTACAGCAACACTGAGGGGTTGATGCTCTTACCATTCCCATTTTACAGATGAAGCATATGAGGCAAGGAAGGTTAAGTGACTTGCCCAGGGACACACAACTAATAATTGTTGAAACCTTCCACGTACTTGAAATACAGAATTACTTCAAATGTTTGGTACAGAAGCACAGCATAAGACTGTAGCATTGCTACCCAACGTGCATAACTTTAGACATCCTTGAAGATAACCAGACCATTTAGGTGTTATTCTGAAAGCTATTTATTCTCATGGGGAAATTCTCTATGGGTAAATCATCTATTTTTAGCCAAAGTATTCTGCTGCATTCTTCTGTCTGGATTTATATGCCGATAAATCCTTCTTCCCTCTTTCTCTAGCTCTGCTTTGGGAAAGGATTGTTAATATATATTATACTTTATTTGCATACACACATGCACTAGAATTATCCCTAGTAGGCTTTAAGTAGAGACCCTGTCTCTAATTTAACAAATAAACTGCAGCATTATCACAGACAATTGTTGCTTACAATAACCATAGATCTTTAAAAATTTAATAACATTTTAAATAAACTCCAAGCTATTTAGAAAAAAAAACTTTCAAAATATAGAGAATTAGTGCAAGAAATCAAAACCATGTTGATATAGGATAAGATACATAGCACTCCTGGGCAGTTCTTTTTCCCTTTTGCCTCAGTTTCTCATCTGTAAAATGGAGACACACTGGAGAAGGAAATGGCAAACCACACCAGTATTTTTGCCAAGAAAGCCACATAGACAAATCTACAGGGTCACGAAGAATCAGACACGACTGAACAACTGAACAAAACAACATCATTCGTGTTACTGTATCTGCTACTTGAGTTGTCCTAAAGATGCTTTTAGGGAGCCTACAGAGGCTGAGCATACATCCCAATGCTTTTTTCAGTTACAAAAATTGGTTATTTTATCCCCTTTGCCCTTCATAACCTGGCCCCTTCCTACCTTGTGCCTTACTCCCCTTCATGTACTGTACAATCCGGTGACACTGACCTCCATGCTCTTCCTTTCCTGAGACGCTCCATCTCTCTGCTCTGTGGCACTTTCATTGACTATCCCCCATGCCTGGAATGCTCTCTCTCCTTATCTCTGCCTTTCAGCTTCCTTCAAGCCCCAGGTAAAATCCCACCTTCTGCAAGAAGCCTTTCCAGTCTTCCTTCATTCCAGTGCCTTCTCTCTATTTATCCTGTACATTGCTTATTTGTCCAGAGTTTTTTGCATGTACTTTCTCCAGTTTTGACTGTGAGCTCCCTGAGAACAGGACCCTATTTGGCCTTTCTTTGTATCTCCAGTGTTTAGCACAGTGCTCAGCATATAGTAGGTGCTTAATAAAGGCTTATCGACTTCACTTGACTATGCAGTACTTTGTAGAATATTAAATATAAAAGAGTAACAGTAGGATAACTTCTTCCAGGAAGGTTCCTATTTGAACTCTAGAGGCAACTGGATGGCTCAGTGAATAGAGCATTAGATCCAGAGTCAAGAAGACCTGAGTTCAAATCTGGCCTCAAACACTTACTAGCTGTGTGACCCTGGGCAAGTAACCTCTGCCAGCCTCAGTTTCCTCATCTGTAAAATGAAGATAATAATAGTACCTACCTCCCAAGGCAGTTGCAAGACTCAAATGAGATCATATTTGTAAAGCACTTAGCATAGTGCCTGCTGCAGAGTACGAATGACATAAATGTTAGGTATTATTTTTAATTATTCTGGGAAAATAGTCTCTCAAAAAGAATGACTGCTTTTTATATGGTGTTCTAAGATTTTCAAAGTGTTTTATATATTATCTCATTCATTCTCCAAACCCTGTGAGATAGGTAAAAGTTTTATTTTTTATTAACATTTTATATTTTTAATTATTTATTTTAATAAAAGTTTTATTTTCCACATTTAACAGCTGGGAAAATGGAAGGTTTTAGAGTTTAATTGAGTTGTGTGATCTCCCAGTCATGTGAGTACTAAATGACAGAAATGGGATTCAAACCCACATCTCTCCTGACTCAAGGTGCAGCATGATTTCTACTAGACCACATGGGGTGTTGCCAACTTGCCATTTTCATTCATTGAAGGATGGGTACCCCCCCATTCATCTACAAGCCATTATTTGAATCACTGGTATTTCAAAAGTCTGTGTCCCACATGGTAGCCTTTAGAAATACAAGTGGCAAGATCAACCAAACCATCTTCTATAATAATTCATGGAAGACCCAGGGGTAGGGAACCTTTGGCCTCTAGGCCCCATGTGGCCCACTAGGTCCTCAAGTGTGGCCCGGCTGTACTTGAGGACCTAGAGGGCCACAGAGGGTCTTGAGGTTGTAAGTTCCCCACCCACAATAGTCTTTTATGACTTGAGGCTTGAGTCTTCTTAAGAATCTGAGAATGATCTGGAGGGTAGGAAGATGTATAATCTCAGTGAAGGATCAATTTCATATCCTGCACTTGAATTAAAATAGTCGACTGTGCAAGCATAGGACATAGGACTACAAACGACTAGATTACAGTTCCTGTGAAATGACCCGGAGATATTAATGGCATCCAACCTCAGTATAAGTCAACTGTGACATGACAGTAAAAAAAAAGCTAATAGAATATTAATGTGGATTAGGAGAGTCATGGAGTGAGGGAGGAGCCAGTCAGGGGCAGCTGCTAAATGTTTAACAGCTAGCTCTCCAAAAAGGCACAGCACACTTTTAAGTTTAATCTGCTACTAGGCGGCCTGGTGGATAGAGTGCCGGGCCTGGAGTCAAGCAGGTCCATCTTCATGAGTTCAAATCTGGCTGTATGACCCTGGGCAAGTCACTGAATAATCCTGTTCGCCTCAGTTTCTCATCTGTAAAATGAGCTGGGGAAGGAAATGGCAAACAGCGTCTTTGCCATGAAAATCCCTAATGGTGTCATGAAGAATGGGACACGACTGAACAGCAACTGAATTTAACATTTTCTCCATCATTCGATTAAGTCTAGACCATCAGAACAACAATCAAGTTCTGATTGATAGCCTTTACCCATTTCTGAGGTTTCATGCTCACATAGAAAACCTGACAATCAGCTCTCCTGAACCACTTTGAGCTGGTCCCAGCATACCTCTGAGTGATGGTTTCTGTTCTGGTCAGCCCATGTGTGGCTGTGTTCAGCTGTAAATGCCACATTTGAGAGAGGCAATTGATAACCTAGATATAATGACCAGAATAATAAAATGTTTCAAAACCACATGAGGAATAGCTTAAAAATAGCTGGAGAAAAAGCTTGGAAGAGGGGTGTGAGAATAAGGTGAAGAGAGATTACAATGATCTGAGATCACAAAAAGGATCCCTAAATTGGACTAATTTGGTTTTTCTCTGGTGTATAGCTCTGAGACATCCATTATCTCGGTATTACCTATAGGGAAGAAGTGAATTACCCTTTGAGGACATGATTTTTTTGTCAATAAAGAAACAACATGGCCTGGTGTATAGAGGGCTGGGTTGGGGACAATGGGAAAGTCACAACCTTTCAGTGTGTCCAGGCATCTCTCTAAGACCACCGAAATTGCTGATTTTGTATCAGTGGAGGGACTTTTCATTCAGGGAATTTCCTACTACCAGTGAAATGATAGATTCAGATGCTCCCTTTCTCTTTTCCCTTGCCCCAAGAAAAATGATGCCCAAGACAATGCTATCATAACAAGGGAGAAATCAATGCTGCCTGGAATAATCAAAGAAGAAAGACTAGAGATCTGCCTTGACAGATCGACAGGATTTGGATAGGAAAAGCAGAATGAAAACCTTTCAGCGCAGTCCTCAGAACAAAGACCAGATTTCAACACAGATTTGCCTTCAGTGGGACAAACAACTTGTCAGTGACCATTCTGACATCACCCTGTGGGGTGAGATGTTCAAGGTGGATTTCTTTGGGTGTGAGAGGGAACTTTGAGAAGAAACGAATATGAATACGGTAAAAGAGGGGGAATGGAAACTGGGCCTATAAAAAATGACTTATTTAACTAGGGCTGGGTGAGATAGTTACCAAATAAATATTCCCCCTTTGATTATGCCACTCTTTCAGCCATTTCCAGATCCTCTAATCAGGATGCGGAGCAGCTGCAGTTATACATCTTCTCTTCCCTCATGGACCCCCCAGCTATAGCACCATTTTCCTGGCACCTACAGTGAGAAGTGTTGCCAGCTGGGCAGATGACAGACTGACCTCATGAAAATTCAGCCTTCCCTCCAAGCAGGGCTGCTGGAAGGCCCCCAAGGCTGTGCCCTAGAGAAGTCCAACATGGTTTTGCTTAATAATATTTGGGATGAGTGCAAAGATCCCTGCTGGAAACTGGAAACTTGGAATGGTTATAGTTCTTTCTATTACCAATTTTAATATCCATGCCCACATAAGGAGGTAGAGTTATCAACTTTCTGAAGAAGAATCAGGACCTATTTGCCTTCCCATTATAGAGTCTGATGGATTGAGTCAATGACTCTTTCCACAAGCAGAGATTGGCATAAGCATCTGTAAGTCTTGGGAAGTCATGAATGTCCGAGAAGGGAGAGGGATTCTCCTTCATTTAAAGAGCTACACAATGAGGTAATGGAAAATGGTTCACAGGAAGACGTAAACTAGGCTGGAAGGAACATTCGCCTCATCAGGACTGCCTCCTTGGAGGATATAGAAGATATTATTTATATCTTTAAAATCAGACTGGGTCGAAGGCCGGGGAACACCTGGGGGGAGTAGCCCAAGCTTGGCTGGGGGATCTGGCAGATGACGTAAACCTTAGGTCCTTGGTGTATCTAATTTCATTAATTGCCTTGCTTTCCATTTTTCTTCTAGGCCTGGGGAATTGGGACAAACTAGTCAGCATTTGGCAGTCTCTGTCAGAAGGAAGCCATGAAGACATCCTTATATGCTGGCACTGGAGGAATCTGTCTTCTTCTTTGGACCCGTTTAATGAGCTTTGTGCAAAACCTGAGGGGTCAAGATGATGTTGTGGAAATGGCAATGGATTTGGAATGATAGCATCTCGTTCAAATACTGGCTCTGCTGCTTACTACCTTGGACAGATCACTTTGCCCCTCTAATCTCAGTTTCTTAATGTGCAAAATGAGAGGGTTGATCTACATGGTCTCTGAGTCTCCTTCGGGCTTTAAATCTACCATCCTACAAATGATTGGCTTCTAGTTTACTGTCCCTGGCTTCCATCTTGATCCCATCTCCGCAACAACTTTTGTATGTGTTCCCTTCTGCCCACCAACAGATGCACCACCCTATAATAACAGCAAGCATTTATAAAGTATTTTAAGGTTTGCAAAATTCTTTGCACATTTTATCTCATTTGAGCCTCACAACAGCGTTTGGAGGAAAGTGCTATTATTAGCCTCACGACAACGTTGGGAGATAGTTGGTATTTTATAAATGAGAAAACTGTGGCAGATGGTGGTTAAGTGACTTGCCTAGGATCACACCACCAGTAAGTGTATGAGGCCCTCTTCAATTATCTGTTGTCTGGAATATTGCAATGGCCTCCTAGTTGGCCACCTTGCCTCCCCACTCTAATTCATCCACACAGCTGCCAAAGTGATTTTCCTACAGCATCATTCTGATCGTGTTACTAGCCTACTCAATAAATTCTAGTGCCTCCTTTTTGCCTTTAGGAGAGATATATAATAAACTTCTGTATTTGGTATTCAAAACTCTTCAATACCTGGTCTCTGCCTTCTGACACATTCCCTTCCTGACCATGCTTTCTGACAAGACCCTTCTTGTCCACTTGCTGTCGCTCACACAAGATGTGTCATCTCTCATCTCTGTGCCTTCATATGAACTGTTCCCCATGATCGACATGCTCTTCCATCTCACCTCTACCTCTTAGAATTCCTGGCTTCCTTCAATACTCATCTCAAATATTTCCTTCTGTAGGCAATCTTTTCTGGTTCTTCCACTGGGTCTTACCTTCTGAGTAAACTTATATCTACTCTGTATGAATCTTGTCTATTCCAATTTATGTATATGCTATCTCTCTCATTAAAATGTACCTTCTTTTAGAGCAGGGACTATTTTCATTTTTTGGTGGGGTGGGGTAGTCCTAGCACTTCGCACAATGCCAGGCACGTAGTAAACACTTTATAAATACTTGCTGATCGCTTGATTCCTACACATTGTCCTGTCTTCATTGTTTTCTCTACTTCCTAGGCTTAAGGTCCAGCTGCAAGATGGTGGGCAAATTATTTCATCTTTTTGTGTCTCAGTTTCCTCATCTACAAAATGAATAGCTTGGACTAAAGTACCTCTAAGGTCACTTTGAGCTCTAAAATCCTACAACTGTTTTGTTTTACTTTGTTCTAGCTTATATATTGATATCTCATTCTGAATGTGCCTTCAGCTTTGGTGTCCTGACTCCCTTCTGCCCATTCCTAGTAGTCCTAGGGTTTTGCTGGCTGGCCCTTCCTGACCATAAGGGCATATTTAATGCATTCTGGATAGCATACCTCTATCCTTACATCCCTCATCCCTTGTCTTCTCTCCCTTGGTATCCAAATACAGTCTGATGCGTCCTCTGGTGTCCCAGAGAAATGCTGAAACTTCCAAGATATGTTCAGAGCAGAAAATCCAAAAGTCTCACTCTCCAACCACCGTCCTTCCAGCTTCCCAATTCACCACTTACCTGACTGTGTCATCAATCTAGTCCTCAGGGCACAAATACCTGCTAAACCTTGTTCTCTCTACTAGGAATCAAGCTTTCCCAGATTTTCCTCAAGTCTATTTTCAGACTACAAGTATCATGGCCCTGTAAGAATAATGCCAGGTGGGACAATGCTCATAATGAGTTAAGACTAATAAAGAATGCTAAGAACAATGAAAAAAACCTCTTTTTTAAAAGTGATATTGGGAATAATAAAATCAAAGACAGCCTAAGATTTCTGGTCAGAGCAAACAGGACAAAGACAATAGGTGATAGAAAGAAAGCAGAACTTCTTAGCTCAAATTTTGCTCCTTTTTTTCCTAAGGAAAATGATCTTCAGATTAGAAAAGATAAAATATAAATGGTTAGTAAGGAGTAGAGATCCAAGATAATTGAGGAGATAGTAAGAACACATCACACTCAATGAATTTATTTCAGTTTTTTTTTGGAGGGGGGAAGGCAGGGCAATTGGGGCTAAATGACTTCCCCAAGGTCACACAGCTAGTAAGTGTGTCAAATGTCTGAGGTCAGATTTGAACTCAGGTCCTCCTGACTCCAGGGCTGGTGCTCTACTCACTATGCCACATAGCTGCCCTGTACTCAATGAATTCAAATCACCAGACTTGGAAGATCTCCATTGCAGGGGGAAAATTGCCAGATATAATTGCTTAACCATTATTAATGATCTTCGAAAAATCATGCAGAATGGGAAAAGTGCCATGGGACTGGAGACAGGAAAATGCAGTGTTGATTTTTGAAAAAGGGTAATAGGGTGGAGTCCTCAGAATATAAGCCAACAGACTTGATTTTGATTTCTGGCAAATTTCTAGAAGGTATTATTAAAAGAATGGCTTGTGACTACTTTGAAAAGGAAGCAATGATTACTAATACACAGAACAAGTCCTGTTAGACCAACTATATTTCCTTTTTTCACTCCCCACAGGGTTACAATACTGGTAGACCAGGAAAATTCTTAAGACATGGTGTACTTTGCTTTCATCAAAGCATTGAAAAGACACTATCCTTGTGGAGAGATATTGATGATTTCACTATATTTTTGGGTAGAATTGAAATGTCATTAATAGGTCAATGTTAACTTAGAGGAAAACTTCTAGTAGGGTTCCCCTAGTGTCTGCCTTTGATTTATATAGTATTGTTTCAATTGTGGCTTACTCTCTGTGACCCCATTTTAGGGTTTTCCTGGCAAAGACACTGGAGTGTCTCCGGCTTGTTTTACAGATGAGGAACAGATGGGGGGCAAACAGGTTTAAATGACTTACAACCAGTGTCTGAGGCCAGATTTGAATTCATGAAGATGAGTCTTCTTGGTTCCAAGTTTAGCCCTCTATCTACTGTACCACCTAGCTACCTTCTATATAGTATAGTACTTTAAAAAAGTTTTTATTGATGTTTTCTGTTTCTTACATCACCAAATTATCCCACACATCCCTTCCCTTCCTCCTCCCTGAGACCCATCCCATATGACAAATTGTAGTATTTTTAGAGAGAGAAAAAAGTCATCACAACTGATTGATGTTTTGAAGAAGTCCAAAAATGTATAACATGTAACACCTGTAGACCTCCCACCTCCAAAAAGGGGTAGGATAGGGGTATCTCTCCATATCTCTTCATTTAAATCCTGCTTGATCTTTATAATTTCCTTATGTTTATTTTTGATTTTGGGGGTGTGTCTGCTTACTTCGCTATACATCAATTTATATAGCTCTTATTCTCCTCTGTATTCATCACACAGATCATTTTTTATAGTACAGTAATACTCCATTACATTCATGTACTACAACTTCTTCAGCTGTTCTCTAATTGATGGCTATCATGAAAAGTGCTTCCATAAATATGTTGGAGTATAGGGGGGACTTTTTTTTTTAAATCACTGGCTTTCCTGAGGTATAAGCCTAGTAATGGAGTCTCTGATTCAAAAGGTATAGATATTTTAGTCACTTTATTTTCATGATTCCAAATTGCTTTCAAAGATGATTGCCTTACTTCACATCTCCACCAACAATATATTAGCAGGCATATCCTCCCACAACCCCTCCAATGCTGACTGTTGCCATTTTTTTGGTAATTTTTTTTGCCAAATTACAGGGTGCGAAGTGAAACCTTAGGGTTGTTTTGATTTGCATTTCTTTTATTATTAATTATTTGGAGCATTTTTTTTCATATGGTTCTGATTACTTTGCAGTTCTTCTTTTAAGAAGTTTGTTCCTATTCTTTGACCATTTACCTATCGGGGAATGGCTATTAGTCATTCATATATATATATATGTATACGTATGAAATATATCTTGGATGTTGCTGTTGAACCATTCAGTTATGGTTGCCTCTTCATGATCCTATGGACCATACAATCCATGGGGTTTTCTTGGCAAAGTTACTAGAACAGTTTGCCATTTAATTTTCCAGTGGATTGAGGCAGAGGAAACCTAACCCTTATCAGAGAAATTCGATACAGATTTTTTTTTTACCATTTGACCACTTCCCTACTTAATTTAAATGCAATAATGTTTTCTTTGCAGAAGGTTTTTATTTTATTTGCCTCTATCTCTTGTTTGGTTAAGAGTATGTCTCTTAACCATAGCTGTTAAAGTATGTGATCTGTTTCTCTTACAATTTTTAATAGTATAATCTTTTATAATAAAGTTATGTATCCATTAGGCTATATTGTGGAGTGTTGTATAAGGTATTGGTCTAAGCCTAATTTCTGTCAGACTGCTTTCTAGTTTTCCCAGAATTGTTTTTAATCAAATGGGGTGTTTCCCCTCAAGTAATTTACATTTTCCACTTTTTCAAACACTGGGTTATTGAATTCTATCGTTTCTGAATCTCCCTTGTCTAGTTTATTCCACTGATCTATCTCTCTATTCCTTAACCAATACCAGATGGTTTTGATGACTGCTACCTTATAATATAGTTTGAGGCCTAGAAGTGTTATTTCTCCTTTGTGCTTACTTCTTTTGATCATTTCCCTTCCTTTTTATTCTAGATATTTTGTTTTTCCAAATGAATTTCATTATTATTTTATCAATCTCTATAAAGTATCCTTTTGGCATAGCATTAAAAGTATAAAATAACTTTGGTAGAATTGTCATTGAATATTTCTTTAGCTATTTAGGTCAATCTTTAATTCTTTGAGGAGTGCTTTGAAATTGAATCTATACAAGTCTTTTTTGTGCTTTTGGTTGCTCTCCAGATATCTTATTCATGTTGTAGTTATTTACAATGGGATTTCCCTCTCTATTGTTGCTTCTTCTATTTAGTTATTATTAGATAGAAATGCTATTGATTTTTGAGGGCCTATTTGGAATTTACAACTTTGTATTGTATTTGTATTTATAACTTTGTTGAAGTTATTATTTGTCTCAATGAGTGTCTTTTCTGATTCCTGGGGAAGTTCCAAGTAAACCATCACATCATTAGCACACAGGGATGGTTTTATTCCCTCTTTACCTATCTTTATTCCTTTAATTCCTTTCCTTGTCTTATTACTATTGTTAAGATTTCCAGAACTATATGAAATAATAGTGGGGAGAGTGATTTCTTGTTCCACTCATATTTATTAGAAAAGGTTCTAGTATACCCCCATTGCACATGATGCTTGCTTTTGGTTTTATGTGTATGCTTTCTATGTTATTAAAAGCCTTTGAAGGGATTTTAGCATAAAATAATGTTCTACTTTGTCAAAGGCTTTTTCTGCATCTATTGAGATCATCACATAATTTTGCATGTTTTGGTTTTTAATGTGATTAATTATATTGATAATTTTCCTAATATTGAACTATCCTTGCATCTCTAGTATAAACTCCATTTGATCATAATGAATGATTTTTTTGGATAAATCATTGTAGTCTCTTTGATAAACTTCTGTTTAAAATTTTTGAATCAAAGTACATTAATGATATTGGCCTATGGTTTTCTTTCTGTGTTTTATCTTTGCCTGATTTAGGTATTAGGACTTATTTGTCTCATAAAAGGATCCTGGTACAGTTTTTTCTCAATTTTTGGGAATAATTTGTAGAGTATGGGTACTGTTTGATAGAATTTTATTTGTTAATCTATCAGGTCCAGGATTTTTTTCTTTAGCAGTTCCTTTACAGTTGGATCTATTTCCTTTTATGACATCAAATTATTCAAGATCTCTATCTGGTCTTCTGATAGTTTGGGTATTTTGTATTTTTGAAGATATTGTATTTTTTTTTGTTTCCAGTTTTGTTAGTATAAAACCGTGCATAATATGTTCTGATTCTTTTTATTTCTCTTGGTTTTGCTGTGATTTCAGCTTTCTCATTTGCTCTTTTATTGATTTGATTTTCTGCTATCTTCTTTTTTATCAGATTAGCTAAGAGTTTATCAATTTTATTAGTATTTTCTAGGAATCAGCTTTTAGTTTTACTTATCATTTCTATGGTTTTTTTTTGCTTCCAACGCATCTATTTTTTCCTCTGATTTTTAAAATTTCTTCTATACTTTTTAAAAAAGGTGTTTTGGTTGATTTTCTTTTTTTTTTTTTTTGCCTTTTCATTTTTTATTTATTTATTTATTTTTTTAAATGCAATTTATTTATTTAACATATTTGGTTTTCAGCATTGATTTTCACAACAGTTTGGATTACAAATTTTCTCCCCATTTCTGCCCTCCCCCCCCACTCCAAGATGGCGTATATTCTGGTTGCCCTGTTCCCCAGTCAGCCCTCCCCTCTATCACCCCCCTCCCCTCTCATCCCCTTTTCCCTTCCTTTCTTGTAGGGCAAGATAAATTTCTACGCCCCATTGCCTGTGTATCTTATTTTTTAGTTGCATACAAAAAGTTTTTTTGTTTTTGAACATCTGATTTTAAAACTTTGAGTTCCAAATTCCCTTCCCTCTTCCCTTCCCACCCACCCTCCCTACGAAGTTGAGCAATTCAACCTAGGCCACACATGTATTATTATGTATAACCCTTCCACAATATTCATGTTGTGGAAGGCTAACTACATTTTGCTCCTTCCCAACCCATCCCGCTTTATTGAATTTTCTTCCTTGACCCTGTCCCCTTTCCAAAGTGTTTGTTTTGATTACCTCCACCCCCATCTGCCCTCCACTCCATCATCCCCCTGCCTTTTATTTTTTTTTTTTATCTTCCTCCCTCTTCTTTCCTGTGGGGTAAGATACCCAACTGAGTATGTATGGTATTCCCCCTCAGGCCAAATCTGATGAGAGCAAGGTTCACTCATTCCCCCCTCACCTGCCCACTCCCCTCCTCTCCTAGAACTGCTTCCTCTTGCCACCTTTATGGGAGATAATCCACCCCATTCTATCTCTCCCTATCTCCCTCTCTCAGTAAGTTACTCTCTCATCCCTTAATTTCATTTTATTTCTTTTAGCTATCTTCCCTTCATCCTCAACTCACCCTGTGTCTGCTCTCTCTCTTTTACATATATATATATATACACATACATACACATACATACATATACACATAGATACCTGCATACATACACATTCACTTATATATATACATAAACATATATATATGCATATATATATATGCATATTCCCTTCAACTACCCTAATACTGAGGTCTCATGAATCATACTCATCATCTTTCCATGTAGGAATGTAAACAAAACAGTTCAACTTTAGTAAGTCCCTTGCAATTTCCGTTTCTTGATTACCTTTTCATGCTTCTCTTGATTCTTGTGTTTGAAAGTCAAATTTTCTATTCAGTTCTGGTCTTTTCACTGAGAAAGCTTGAAAGTCCTCCATTTTATTGAAAGTCCATATTTTGCCTTGGAACATGATACTTAGTTTTGCTGGGTAGGTGATTCTAGGTTTTAATCCTAGCTCCATTGACCTCCGGAATATCGCATTCCAAGCCCTTCGATCTCTTAATGTAGAAGCTGCCAGATCTTGGGTTATTCTGATTGGGTTTCCACAATATTCAAATTGTTTCTTTCTGGCTGCTTGCAGTATTTTCTCCTTGATCTGGGAGCTCTGGAATTTGGCAACAATATTCCTAGGAGATTTCTTTTTGGGATCTATTTGCGGAGGCGATCGATGGATTCTTTCAATTTCTATTTTGCCCTGTGGCTCTAGAATATCAGGGCAGTTCTCCTTGATAATTTCCTGAAAGATGGTATCTAGGCTCTTTTTTTGATCATGGCTTTCAGGTAGTCCAATAATTTTTAAATTATCTCTCCTGGATCTATTTTCCAGGTCAGTGGTTTTTCCAAGGAGATATTTCACATTGTCTTCCATTTTTTCATTCCTCTGGTTCTGTTTTATAATATCCTGATTTCTCATAAAGTCACTAGCTTCCACTTGCTCCAATCTAATTTTTAAAGTAGTATTTTCTTCAGTGGTCTTTTGGACCTCCTTTTCCATTTGGCTAATTCTGCCTTTCAAGGCATTCTTCTCCTCATTGGCTTTTTGGAGCTCTTTTGCCATTTGAGTTAGTCTATTTTGTAAGGTGTTGTTTTCTTCAGTGTATTTTTCAGTATTTTTTTGGGTCTCCTTTAGCAAGTCATTGACTTGTTTTTCATGGTTTTCTCGCATCCTTCTTATTTCTCTTCCCAATTTTTCCTCTACTTCTCTAACTTGCTTTTCCAAATCCTTTTTGAGTTCTTCTATGGTCTGGGGCCAGTTCATGTTTTTCTTGGAGGCTTTGGTTGTAGGCTCTATGACTTTGCTGTCTTCTTTAGGCTGTATGTTTTGGTCTTCTTTGTCACCAAAGAAAGAATCCAAAGTCTGAGACTGAATCTGGGCGCGTTTTCGCGTCCTGGCCATATTCCCAACCAACTAACTTGACCCTTGAGTTTTTCAGTGGGGTATGACTGCTTGTAGATTACAGAGTTCTATGTTCTACGTTTGGGGGGGAGGTGCCAGCTCTGTCAGAGCCGCACTCCTCCTTCCCCAAGGACCCCCAGTCCAGACTGGGCTCAGATCTTCGGCAGGCTGTGCACCCCTGCTGTGATCCGCCACTTAATTCCCCCCACCAGGTGGGCCTGGAGCTGGAAGTAACAACAGCTGTAGCTGCCCCACCTCCCCTGCCCCCGGGGCTGGAAGCCGAACCGCGAACTCCTTTCACTCCCGCAGCTTTTCCCACTAACCTTCTCCGCAGTCTTTGGTGTTTGTGGGTCGAGGGGTCTGGTAACTGCTCACGTATTCAGGGCGCTAGGGCCCCCTCCGCCCGGCTTCTGGACTGGATCGTCCACGCCGCTCAGGCTGGGCTCTGCTCCACTCCGTTCCCAGCTCCCAGCTCCCAGCTCCGTGTGGAATAGAGCTCACCCAGAGACCATCCGGGCTGTCCTGGGCTGGAGCCCTGCTTCCCTCTGCTGTTCTGTGGGTTCTGCCGTTCTAGAATTGGTTCAGAGCCATTTTTATAGGTTTTTGGAGGGACTCGGGTACGGAGCTCACTCTAGTCCGTGCTTACCAGCCGCCATCTTGGCTCCGCCCCTTTGGTTGATTTTCTAATTTAAAAAAATGCATGTTCAGTCCGTTAATCTATTTAAAAAATTTCTCTAATATATGATTATAAGAATATGATTTCTCCCCCTGAGTACTGCTTTAGCTGCATTCCAGAAATTTTGGTATTTTTATATCATTATCTATGTGCCAATTTTTTGGCTATATAAGCATTCTGCTTTCAAAAAATTAAACTTAATCTTAAGGAATTTAATTTAGAGGTTGAAGAAGATTAGTAAAATATATTAAAAATTGTATGTTAACTTAGAGAAAATATTTTGAGGTATTAAAAGTTTTCCCATTTTAAGTAATTATGAAATAAATAAAGGCTTAAGACATTTCATTGAAATCACAGGGCCATTCTTTATTGGAAAATTATTGTATATTACCTAGGAGAGGAATATCAAACCAAAGGGAGAGTTGCATTGGAATATAATTTGTTTATTGACTGCCAAATACTTTCGCATCCAAATTCATAAAAGAAATATTATCTGATCTTTAAGAAGACATACAGTAACACAATAGTGACAGGAGGCTTCAATATCTCTCTATCAGTTCTGGAAAAATCTAAGAGAAAGATAAACAAAATGCAAAGTATGGAACTGAACAATTTTCTGGAGGAACTAGAGTTAAAAGACATATTGTTTTCTAAATGAGACAGCAAAAGAATATAGATATTTCTCTGCACCATGTGGAACTTTTACAAAACTTGATCATGTATTGCACAAAGATATTGCAAACAAATGTTGACAGGTATGAATAGTCAATATTTCCTTTATAGACCATAATGCAATAAGAATAGAAATTAGCTCAGGGACCACAAACAAAAGATGCATACCCAAATGGAAGCTTAATAATGAAATCTTAAATAATGAGTGGGTCAAAGAAAAAATCATAGAAACAATTGATAACTATGTAAAAGAAAATGATAATGATATAAAAATACCAAATTTTCTGGAATGCAGCTAAAGCAGTACTCAGGGGGAGAAATCATATTCTTATAATCATACATTAGCGAAATTTTTTAAATAGATTAATGGACTGAACATGCATTTTTTTAAATTAGAAAATCAACCAAAACACCTTTTTTAAAAAGTATAGAAGAAATTTTAAAAATCAGAGGAAAAAATAGATGAGTTGGAAACAAAAAAAAAACAAAAAGATAACAAAGATAAAAAAATTATTTTCTCTCATCCTTTGCAGAGAACAAATACATTTCTATATTCCTTAGATTTAAACAATGGCATTTTTTCCTGTGGCTCAAGTGGTGGGAGGCAGGATTTAGGACTAAAATATGGCCTATGCATCATAGGCACTCTGCACATATCCAGACCCCCTGCCCTCACTCCCATTGCATATAATTGATAAAAATACTAGAGACTTCAGGTCACATGAGCAACAAGATGGTGCATTAGACATTTTCTCTGATCTTCATGGCCTCTCAAACTTCTCCTAAACAAATTATGCATTAAGGTTTTATGTAAGTCAAGTTTACACGACTTACTACTTTTAGTAGAGAGAGAAAAAGAGAATACATCAAGCACAGTCAAAACCTCTGTCATTTCTTATCATCAAGAAGAACCCACCACTTTATATTCCATTGCAAGATTTTGTTTCAGTAAATTTATCCTTTTGGAACATTCTCTTTCATGCTAGTTATACTTTCTATTTCCAATTCTTCATGGCTTCCACTCCTACAACAGTGGTACCATTTTAGACTTGTACATTGGGTAGCAATAGCAAAAACTCTCCAGTTCTCAAGTAGATATGTGATCTTTAATTCTCTGATGCAGTGATGTTCCAGGTCTCCTTATCATAGAGTAACAGCAGCGAAATGTTTATATTGCAGAGTTGAGTGTTTACTGTTATGGAAATCTTGGGGTCAATAAAAGTGCTTTGCAATTTTCTAAAATAATCTGGCTCATTTTTTTCTATTTCAATTCTGGACACACTTCATTGTTCATCTGTATTGCTTGTCCTAGATATACATATTGTTGGACAAGTTCTATAGATTATCCATTCAGATGCATCTTGAAATCAGGGCATCAGATAACCTTTATCCACTTGGTCTTTCCTGTATAAATGGACTTGCCAAAGTTCTTTGAATGATTTAAAGATCTCTTCTAGGAGGCTCTGTAATCTTTTGTAGCTCCATTCAATCAATACAGTGTCATCCACAAAAAAAGAGAATCCGGAAGACTCCATCAGCTACTGGGAATCCCTCTTTGACCTGGAATCTATGCTGAAATATATCCTCTACCATGGTCTTGAATACTTTTGAGGACCATACATTTTCCTGTCATTGAACAGGGTTATTTCTACTGTTACATTTTCCAAGGAATCTTGCATGATCTTTATATATAGATGGGAGATGCCTTGTTGTAAAAGAGCCTGTAAGGCAATGGGTTTTTCTCCCCTTCCTATGGAGTTGAATACTTTTTCACAATCAACAAACAATAAGCATCATGGAACTGAATATTCTTTACATCTTTCCATCAACTATGAGATAGAAAACATATGGTCCATCTTAATAATAATAGTAACATAATAATTATATGTATATAACTAATGACACATTACATAATAACATGATATGATATTATATAATTAATAATTCTAAAAATAAAATAATTTAATAACAAAGTAATTGTGAAAAACCTGATTTTCTGTTACTGTAGTGCCTTCAATGAGGATGCTCTCAATTCATGCATACATGACTTGAAAATAAAAATTTTGTATAGATGAGGTAGTAGTCATATAGATCTGTAATTGTTGGTGTTTACCCAATCACCTTTTAAAAAATTAATAAGATCTAAGGATTTTTTTTCATGCTTTGATATCTTCTCCTCCTTTAGATATGTTGTAACTTGGTTCCACAATGGCCTCACAATTGTTGTGCCTCCAGTATGGACTTGTTTTACATATTTTTGATCCATTCTGTCTGTTTCTTCTCATATTTGTCCTCAGTGCCACTTCTATTTCCTCTGTGTGCACTTGAGAGACTATAAAGCTTCCAATATGGTAGTTCCACTGTCCTTGGTAGAGGGATAATTTGTTGCAATAATTTTTGCAAATCTTGTCTATTTTTCCTTTGTCTTTGATCCTCTATTTTTATCCTTGAATGCCCTTGGGATGACTTTGCTTAGTTGGATATTTTCTCAAACTTTCTTCGTGATTTTACCCTCCATTGCTTCTCCCTACTTCATTGGACGCTGCTGCTCATAATTGTCTATAATCTTTCCTCATAAGATGTTCCAGAAAAGTTTATATTCTAACATGGTATTGCCTTTGGCAGTTATCTATTTTTGACAAGTAAGTGAAATATTTGCTGACTGAAGAAATTTCTGGTCTCTTGGTCTCCTTGTTGTAGCAATTAACTTACTTTGGTTTAACCTTTGGATGAGATTGTTACAATCAGCAATGTCATTTCTGTTGTCCATTTTCCAACATTTAATTTCAATAGCTTATTTAAATAATCCAAGGCTTAATATTAATTTTATGCCATATTTTTTCTCATTTTGATGTTTCTTCTTGTTTATTTTAAATTCTAATCTTAGCTCTGATAAGTCAGTGGCCTGACTATGTGCATAGACAGCTGACACGAGGATAATTTCTATATTCATAATAAATCTTTCCTGTCTGTTAAATGTAGTCAATGCCATTTTTTTGGTGGCATTGTTTGGTCCTCACTGTATTCAGTGACTATGACTTTTTTTATTTTTGGTGAAGAAAATATTCCTAATATAGAGGCATGGGACTTTTACATAATCTCTCATTTCTTTTTTTCCTTCTTCCCTTCATACTTTCACATATACTTCTCCCCATCTTCATTTTTTTCCTCATGTTTGCATTGAAGGGCTATCAAGACCAATTGGACTTGAAGGAGCTTATTGAGTTCTTCATAGAATTTCTCTACCATTTTATCCTCAGCAACCAATGTCGGTGCATGAACTGAAATTATAAACCACAACATTTAATAAGTTCCTTTTACATGAAGATCACTGTGCTAGGCCTGGGTCTAGAGATTATATTTGGATAACGCACCATTCCTGCCCTCATGAAGCTTATAGCCCAGTAGGACTGTAAAACATATATGCAGATAATGCACAATACATGAAAAGCACAGTAGTGAGGTATAAAACAAAGCATAATTGATTCTCATTATTCACAGATTCCATATTTATGAGTTCACTCACTTGCTAAAATTTATTTGTAACTTCAAAATCAATACCTGAAGTACTTTGTTGGTCACTCAGAGACGTGGTGAAAAATTTGAATCCTTCAAGGCCCACGTTCCCAGCTGAGGTTCAATGAGGTGACCCTGACTTCTAGTTCAACTCTCATACTGTAAACAAGTGTACTCATTGCGGTCTATTTAGTGCCACATTTTCCACATTTTTGCTTTTTGTGGTTGATTTTGCTATATAAAATGGCCTCCAAGTGTGTTGCTGAAGTACTGTCTAGTTTTCCAAAGCACAAGAAGGCCAGGATGTGCCTTAGAGAGAAAATACATGTTAGATAAGCTACATTCAGCCTTGAGTTATAGCCCTGTTGGCTGTGAGTTCAATATTAATAAATCATCAATATGGTACATCCAGAAAGAGGAAGAGGAAGTTCACTGATCTGTACATAAGGCCACTCTGGAGAGTGCTAAAATAAATGTAGTGACTTGCAGAAACCTAATTCTCTCTTTCCCCTTGGAGCAATGGATCAATATTTGCTGACTTCATGTTCATGATGTCTTTATAGAACATAGCTACCATGAATGATGAGAATTGACTGTTCTATCTATCTAGGTTTGAGGAGGAAGGTTGCTATCTCTCCGGGGAATCAGGAAAGGTCTTATGGCAGCAGGGAGTAGCATTTGGATTGTGTTTTAAAGAACAGATAGAAATCAGAGAGAGGGCATTCCAAGGTTAGACAACAGCCCAAGAAAAAGAATGGAAGTGTGAGTACTGGGTGTGTACAAGGGGCAGAGAGTCATCCATCTTGATAGGAAAGTAAATTGGGTAAAGAGTAATAATATGACACAAGACTGAAAGAATATGGGTGGCATCAAATTATGGAAGGTAATGCATGTCGGGCAAAGAAATATTAACTTATACAAGGCAATTGGGACCCACTGAAGATTTTTGAGCATTATAGTGATGTCTGTAAGGATACCTACAGGCCATTACACAGGAAGTCAAGGTCATGTACAAAAGCCAGCATGGGATATAAAAGGAGTGGCTGCAAATAGAAAGCCAGGTGTAATTCTCTCCAAGGAATCATTTCTCTGATAACCCCATCATGACAGTTAGAAGACCATTGGGTCAATATCCAGGCAAGTAAACTCCATGACTTTCTGGCTTCACTTCCCCTACATCTCTGCCATTCCCCTTTACTATGTGTCTATCTCACTTTTCACCAATTACTGCTCTCGTTGGCACAGCTGGTGATTTTTGTTCCCAAATCCAAGTTGGCCGTCTTCTTTAAGATACAAAGGGGAACCTGTCTGGTATAGACTTCCTCTTAAGAGAGGAAGATGCACAGAAGCATTGCTGTTGGGTACTAACATGTCTTCTTCCGAGTGACCAGATGTTATAAATGTCTGACTAGCTCTTGATTTCCTGAGTGTTTAACTTCCAATTTGAATTCTCCTGTGTTGCGTTCCTTCTGTGTTGACAGCTCTGCTCACTTTACTCCAAACCAGCTTTTATCGAAGTATCTGTTCCCAGCTGCTCCTCTGGATTTGGTATCTTGCTTCTCTTCTTCCCTTTTCAAATAGTTTTCCCTTGCTACCCAAGTAGTCTGTACTGACTCAGTTCTGTTCCAGTCCCAGACCCCTGGCAGCTGGCTCTTAACCCATTGGATAGCATCATGAGCAAAGATGGGAAGAAGAAAAATGTTACCACCACTAGTACGGTTTGGGGGTCAGGTTAGGAGCTGTGAAGGATGTAAACTATTCCTTTATAACAATAATAGTTAACACTTATATAGCATCTATTATGTGTCAGGCACTGCTCTAAGTGCTTTACAAATGGGATCTCATTTTGTCCTCACAATACCCTTGGGAGGTAGGCACTATTACTATTCCCGTTTGAGTCAGACAGGGGTTAAGTGATTTACCCAGGGTCACATAAGCTAGTAAGTGTCTGAGGCCAGATTTGAACTCATGTCTTCCTGATTCCAGACCCAGTCTTTTATCCACTGCACTATCTGCCTTTATGTCCCCAATACATCATTAAAATAGCATACTAAATGTTACATTGCCCAATGCCTTCTACAGGGATAGAAAACTGGAGGGAGATGACATGAGTCAGCATTGCTTTTGGAGTCAGAGGTCCTCAGTTCACATCCAGGCTCTGCTACTTAGTACATGTGTGACTTTGGGCAAGTCACTTAACATCCTGGGCCCTGGCTTCCTCATCTATAATATGAAGGGTTTGGGCCAGAGGGCCGCTGAGGTAATTTTCGGATCTGTGATTCTATTGTAGCCTTTGTTGTCCTCTCTACCAAAGATATTTACAGCTGGGAATAAAAGTTCTTCTGTCTGGAATGGAATTCTTTGGCTTGTCATGACTCACAGGCTCTAAAGGGACTGAATCTTAAGGAGCCAGTATTGTTGGTGGGGAGGAACTCCAGAAGCAAGAAGTGGGCAAGTGAACAGAGTTAGGATGAGATTGTAGAAGAGGAGGTAGTGGGGTCATGTTCTGACTCCCGTTACCGCTACTACTGCCATGGTAGCCCCATATTGCTGACATAGATGTCTGAGAAGAAGGAATTTGAGTGCATTTGAATGGTTCCATTGGAGTTAAACGAGAGAGTTCAAGGAGGAAAGGATTGTTATTGCTAGTCCTTCATTTCTGAAGAGGACTAATGACATCATGGGAGATGTCTTGACTTGCCCAGATTGGATTTAAATAAATAAGTCAGAGTGGCGGAAAGTCATTAGCCTCACTCTCTCTTCCAGAGTCATCAAAGTCCAGTGACAGCGCAAGAGTCAAGAGGACTGGCAATGGCTCAGGATGCTGGAGAGGCAGAGGAAAGATGAGCAGCCCATCATGACTGGTGTTGATCACTACTAGATTCCACTGGGATTGTTGCATTCCCATAGACAAGACAGCTGATGTTGGAATGTTTCATCAGTTTAAATCTTCCCCCAACTAAAAATTCATGCAGATAAGGAAATATCCCTTATCCTTTCCTTTTGCTTTCTGTCTGAAAGAGTTGCTGTCTAACCCAAAGTTTTTCTGTTTTTTAAACTTGTTCATAATTCCTGATTTAATGATTGCTTTAACACTGGCTTATTTTAGATAAACTATGACCATAATTTCTTTTGATTTGTGTGTTACATTAATTCTGAATAAGGAGTTGCCAAAGAGTCCTGGTGAAAGTGAGTTATGGGTAAATCTGGATGCCTACTTGGGGCTCAGGAGCAATATAAGGAGAATTTTTTTGATTTGTTCATTTTAACAAATCATTTGATTTGTTCCAGAGTGTGTAAAGAAGGGCTCTTGCCCTTAATTGAAAGTGAGATAATTGTCATTGCTACCTAGGAAGAGGCTGGGCTGGTGGGTCACATTGCCATTCTCCATAGTTCCCTCCTTTTCCCTTGCAGATACTTCTCTTTAAAGGGTTGGAATGACCTGAAAGTAGATTATACACAGTGAGAGGAGGAAAGGAGTATCTGGACTAGGCATATTCCAAGGCAGGGAGTCAGAGGATGGAATAACTACATCTCCTTCTGATTTTTACCTGTCATCAAACCAGCCTCCAAGATCCTACAAAAAGCTGTGATCCTACAAATAAGTGTTGTTACTGTTCAGTTTTAGTCATGCCTGACTCTGGGTTTTCTTGGCAAAGACACTGTAGTGGTTTGCCATTTCCTCTTATAGCTCATTTTACAGACAAGGAACTGAAGCAAACAGGGCTATGTGATTTGCCCAGGGTCACACAACTGGTAAGTTTCTGAGGCTGGATTTAAACTCAGGTCCTCTTGACTCCAGGGCTGGCAGTTTATCCACTGTGCCACCTATAATGCAGACAAGAAGCAATAGACTAGATTTAATTTCATAGCTTCATCATGTCTTGCTTCCTAGTTAAGGTTATTATAATAGTGTAGGTGGCTGTAATGAGGACTTGTTCTAGAGCGGTTATAGTAGGAACAGAAAGGAAAGGATGGAGTAAAGAATATTGCAGAGGTAGAATCAGTTTTTTTCATTGTTGTTGTTCAGTCATGTCCGACTTTCCATGACCCAATTTGGGATTTTCTTGGCAGAGATACTAGAGTGGTTTGCCATTTCCTTCTCCAGCTTATTTTTACAGATGAGGAAACTGAGGCAAACAAGATGAAGTGACTTGCCCAGGGTCTCACAGCTAGTAAGGGTCCAAGACTGGATTTGAACTCATGAAGATGAGATTTCCAGATTCTAATCCTCAGTGCTCCATTCACTGAAGCACCCAGCTGCCCAGGTAGAACCAACTGGAGTGGGTAACTGATTGGAAATGAAAGGTGAGGGAGATAGAAGAGTTAAAGATGATCCCTAAGTTTTAAATATGAGAGACTAGAAGGTGTTAGAGCAGAAGAAATCATAAACCTGCCCTGACAGTCAATCAATAAATTAACAGGCATGATTAAGCACTTGCTAGGTGCTAGTTACTTGTCTAGGCATTGGGTATACAAAGAAAAAGAAATAAAATCTATCTTTAAGAAGCTTACATTCTATTGGGAAAAAACAACACAAACATATATCAGTAAATACAAAATATGTACAAATGTATTAGTGTGTGATTTGCTACTTTGTGAGTTTTAACAACTCAAACTCTAAAAAAACGGTTACTTGCTAATGAGCCAAGAGACCACAATGCTCTGCCACTGCAGTCATTTCTCTGTCCTCAAACAGGTCCTCTCAGTTCTCTAACTAGTTGTCTTAGTGATCTGTCTCTCTCACATTTTATCTGAAAACTGTTTTCTTATGCTTGAATTTATCAGTTTTTAATAAACAAAAGTTATTTTTAGCCCCTTTTCAGAGACAAGCTATTTACACACAAAAGGGAAAATATCTTACATCCTTCAGAAGTTGATTTAATTCTTTTTCTTTACACAACAGTTCATTTTCTGCCCCTTTAAACAATTCATCTGCTCACATGTAGAAGGGCAGTACTTTACATAAAGTAAATAAAAACAATTTCATGGAAGTGATATGGTCAATCTGCCCTTTAAGAACATCATTTTGGGTAGCTAAGTGGTGCAGTGAGTAGACCACCAGGCCTGGAGTCAGGAGGACCTGAGTTCAAATCTGACCTCAGATTCTTGATATACTTATTAGCTGTGTGACCTTGGGCAAGTCACTTAACCCCAATTGCCCTGCCTTCCCCTCTCAAAAAAATTTAAAAAAAGAATATCATTTTGGTAGTTATGTGAAGAATGGATTGGAGAGAGGAGAGATTTGAAATAGTGATATCAAATAGAATCTATTGCTATAGTCCAGGGAGGAGGTGATGAGGTTGAGAGCTATGGTGGTGGTCATGTGAATGGTACAAAGTGGGGCAGATATGAGCACTGTCTTGGAGAGAGATTTAACAAGACTTGGCAACTGATTGGATATAATGGGGTTAGAGAGAATGAGGATTTGAGGATGACCCAAAGGTTTTAAATCTGGGTGGCTAAAAGGCAGGTGGTTCCCCTTAAAGAAATAGAGATATTTCACAAGGCATGGGTATGGAAGGAAAAATGAATTTCTGTTTTGTATCCACAGGATATCCACTTGGAGGCGTCCATTAGGTAGCTGGTGTTGTGGAATTGGAACACACACACACACACAGAGCAATGAATAGAAGGTAAGGAGATCCAATGTCAAATACTATGTGTGCTAGTCCTGTGATATCTATAAATCTGTTGCTAGGAAGACTGTTTTACTTTCCCTATCCACCAGCATCTACACAGAGCTCAGTGACGAGGTCCAATTTTCCTAACTATGCTGACCTTTAGCTTCCACCTGGGAGCCTGTGAATATTTGTCACATGGCCATCTATCATAACCAATTATAGCACAGTACCCCTCAGTCCTTGTTTTGGTTAGTTGTGTCCAATTCTTTATGACCCAGTTGAGGTTTTCTTGGCAAAGATACTGCAGTAGTTTACCATTTCTTTTCAAACCTATTTTATAGATAAGGAAACTGATGCAAACAGGGTTAAGTGACTTACCCAGGGTCACATAGCTAGTGAGTGTCTGCGGCCAGATTTGAACTTAGGAGTCTTCCTGACTCCAGGCTTGGCACTTTATCCACTGCGCCACCTAGATTCCCCTCAGTCCTACAATAGGAGATCTCTTCTCTATAAGAATTTCAATGAGTAGCCAGGCTAATAAAAGCCTCCACCTCTTACCACTGGGCCCATGAGGTGCGCACTCCCTACCTAAAGCAAGAATTATGTATGCTACTGAATACAGCTTTCAAAGGTAGCCAGGACAGTGATGCCACCTACTCAACTTAAGTTTCCACTTTGGATCCCAAGCATAGCCTCTTGCATATACAAGGTCCTACAAAGAACTCTTCTACAGAGTACATAGAGAACACTGGGAGACGTTATTTTCTTCCCCTCATGGGGAATTGGATTTGCACTGCTTAGCTCCAAAATGCCTATTTGAATAGAATTCAGATGTTTCCGATCAACTCAATACCTCTCTGTGTCTCCCACACCTACAAGTCTCTGTGCTGGCCTATTTGATGGGTGAGAAAGTTAAGGCAGTTGGAGCCTTTCCTTTGAATTATGGAAAAAAAGTACCACATGATCCATGGGATTGGATGTTTGTTAGTCAAACAGAAATGTGTCCTTTTTTCCCCTTGCAGAAAAGTATTCGAGAGAACACACATGAGTGAATGCCAGCATTCCATGCATTGGGAAGCAGCTCTACCTTGCCAATGCCTTTTGATGATTTTTCCTCTTCCTTTCCAATAGGAAAACCAAGGGAGATGACTCTTTTGGGCTCTAGTTTAGCTAGACTGGAGTCAGAAAGAGCATTGGAGGAATTTGCAGAATCTCCAAGTCAGGGGTCATGTACTTGAGCAGTAATCCCCTCTGTACAGCAACCCCAGCAAGTGGCCATCCAGGGTTTAAATGAACTCATCTACTGATGGGAAATCCATTACCCCAAAGACCTTCCATTCTCCTTTTGGAGAGTTCATACCGTTAGGATGCTTTCCATTATATTATACAAGTCTGCCTTTATAATTTCAACCCATTGCTCCTAATTTTGCCCTGAAAAACCAAGCAAAACATGCTTAATTTGTCTTCAATTTAATTTTGTCTTCTTCAAGTTAAAAACTCCAAATCTTCAACTGGCTCTAAATAACAATGACTTTGTGTCTCCTCACTATCCTGCTTACGTGCCTCTGGCTGTATCCCAGCTAGTAATGTTTTCCCTAAGACTAGGTATCCAAACTTTACCACAATGCCCAGATAGACTATGTTTAGGGGATCACGAGGCTTGGGTTCTAGTCTCCTCCACTACACCCTCACCAATTAACTGGGTGACCTTGGATAAATTACTAAATTTCTCAATGCTTTTGGCAGTTCTCTAAGACAATAAATTGCTCCCCTGAATTGGTAGAGGGGTTTTCCTCCCTGAGAGTTTCCTATACCAAGGAAATCATAGGTCTAATCCAAATATCTCTGTTTCAGTTTTTTCCTCTAGCTCTATCATGTCTATCTAAATCTGTATTTGTACCTACATTATATATATATTTGTGTGTGTATCTATGTATATATATGTGTGTGTGTATGTATATATGTATATGTGTATACTTGCATATATGTATGGCAGCTAGGTGGCACCATAGTGCACAGAGTGCCAGGCCTGGAGTTAGGAAGACTCATCTTCCTAAGTTCAAATCCAGCCTCAGACACTTATTAGTTGTGTGACCCTGGTCAAGTCACTTCACCTTGTTTGCCTCAGTTTCCTCATCTGTAAATGAATTGGAGAAGAAGTGGCAAAACACTCCAGTATCTTTGCCAAGAAAACCTTATTTTACACATAAGAAAATGAAAGCCCAGAGAGGCTGTGATTACATAAGTAATAAGGTGGCTGAGCTAGGATTTGAACACAGGTCCTCTGACTACAAATCCAGAAACTCTGTCTACTGGTTCACTAGAGTTACCAGACATAGAGAACTGTGAGTTTGGAGACATTCTGTAACATGTTCCTGGAAACATAGTTTTTGTTGTTGTTCAGTTGTTTTAATCATGTCCAACTCTTTGTGACCCTATTTGGGGTTTCCTGGGCAAAGATACTGGAGGGGTTTGCCATTTCCTTCTCCAGCTCATTTTACAGATGAGGAAACTGAGGCAAACAAGGTGAAATGACTTTCCCAGGGGCACATAGCTAGTAAATGTCTGAGACTAGATTTGAACTCCAGGCCCAGCACTCAATTCATTGTGCCACCTAGCTACCCACAAAGTTAGGAGGCATCAAAGCTAGAATCCAAAGCTAGGCTTCCTAGTTCCAAGTGTGGGCTCATTTCACTGCACGGTCACTGTTAAATTTTCCAATTAACTTAGGGTTTACCGCCTTTAAATTTCAAGACTTTTTAATGTTAACCTAGATAGAAGGTTAGAATAGAATACAGATATTTTGAGAATAGAATGGAAATAGATATTTTGAGGATAGAAATAGGTAGACAGAAATCTTCCTAAAATGTAATCACAATTCCCTGCTTCTTACAGAGAATATTGAATGCGAAAAACTTGTTGGTCACTCTGGGCAATCACTGGGAACGTATCAGTGTAGCTGAAAAAAACACTGGATTTGGAGTTAGAAAATGTTGATTTCAACCATGCCTCTGCTACTTATTCTTTATATGACATGTGTAAAAAAGCACTTAAATGCTTGGGACCATAGTTTCCACATTTGAAAATGAGGGGATTGGATGAGCAACCATAAAGGACCAAAGTCTTAGCTCTAAAATTCTGTGGTCTTAATATACTTTAAAAGAGAGATACCCTGAGGGGTTGTTTAGGCTTGTAACCATATATGCCCATAAATTAAATGGTCCCAGCTTGTGGTTTATTTTTAATTCTTGTGACTGTTTCTTACACTTTTTCCCCCCATCTTGTCCTTTTCTGACATGTCACTTCTCACAGTTGTGAAAAGGTATTTTTTATTCTAGCAGTCTTTTTAATTTATTGCTTTCTATCTACCATAGACTCGAAAACTTGGTAACCTCATTTATTAAAATTATATGTAAATAAGAGTGAATAGGCTGTGAATGAGGTTCTGAGGGGATTTTCTATTTTAAGAATAAAGTTGATTAATTTCAGTGCATGGACTTCATGACATGTTTTGTCTGCTTAGAGATCATTTTTGCTATCTTTGTGGATCTTGGCCATTTCCTGGTTAGATGAGGTCACTGTGCAGTTGATTTCCAGAAGCATTATTATGTTTGCCTGTGTGTATATACACAGGCTCGTGCACACACACACACATACACACACACACACACAGATAAATGTCTGAACAAGGCTAAAGAAGAGGAAGTAGACTGAAATAAAAACAGGTGAGATTATGGCTGGATATAAGCAATTCAATCCAAGTCAATTCAGTAAACAATTATTAAATAACTATTCTGTACCAGGCATTTTTCTATGTACTGGAGGAAAAAGAAAATCACATTTTTTTCATTTAATAGTGTTTTTTTCCAATTACATGCAAAGATAGCTTTCAACATTCACCTTTACAAGATTTTAAGTTCCAATTTTTTTTCTCCTTCCTTTCCCTTCCCTTTCCCTGAGACAGCATGCAATCTTCTATAGGCTATAAGTGTACTATTATTATTAGTTTATTATTATAATATTAAACATATTTCCACAGTAGTTATGTTGTGAAAGAAGAATCAGAACAAAAGGGGAAAACCATAAGAAAGAAAAAACAAAACAAAAAGAGAAAATAGTATGCTTCGATTTCATTCAGTTTCCATAGTTCTTTTTCTGGATGTGGATAGCATTTTCTATCATGAGTTCCTTGGAATTGTCTTAGATCCTTGCATTGCTGAAAAGAGGTAAGTCTATCAAAGTTGGTCTTTGCACAATGTTGCTGTTACTACGTACAATGTTCTGGTTCTGCTCACTTCACTCAGCATCAGTTCATGTAAGTCTTTCCAGGTTTTTCTGAAATCCACCTGCTCATCATTTCTTATAGCACAACAGTATTCCATTATATTTATATACCACAACTTGTTCAGCCATTCCCCAATTATGGGCAGCCCCTCAATTTCCAATTCTTTGGCAAGTCACTTTTAAGAAGGCAACATCTCTCTATCCCCCTCCCAATAGAATCCTGTCTCTGCTAATTATGACTAGTGTGACCTGGGGCAATTCACCTTTTATCTCTGGATCACAATTTCTTCCTTTGTAAAATGAGTTGGAGTAGATCAGGAGTTCTAAATCTAGGATTCATGAGATGCCCCTCTCTACCACCTGCAGTCCAAGTGATAAACATCAGGGGGTCTGGGAGCTTGGATGGGAAAAATATGACATCTTTATTTTCACCTCTAACTGAAATTAGTATTTCCTTCAACTATGAACAGAGGCCACAGACATTTTTCTGATGAGTCTGTAGGCTTCACCAGACTGCCAAAGGGATCTTTGACATAAAAAAGGTTAAACATTCTTGGATTAGTTATTTCCCAAGGTCATCTTCCAGCTCCAACACCCAGTCCCTTTATTCCTTCTCTCTATGATTTTGTAGGTGTGGGTGGTCCCTCCATTGATATGGATCTCAGCTGCTCCATGCCTTAGCAAATGGTTTTAGGAGTTGCTATAGGCAAAAGCTAGTGGATATCCATCAGCTGGCGGATTGTTCTCTGATGAGGAGTCTCTTGCTAGACTGGTTCCCAGATGACTAGAGTCCATGTCTGAGCCTGCGATTGAATCCCTTCTGCCCTTTCAGGATCTGCTGCTGGTTGTGCTCTGCTGGCATAGACTGTAAAGACCCAGGGTCATTCCCATACATCAGAGAAGGACTTCGGTGGAGGATTATATTATTCGGAACTGACAGCTGTTTATATTAATCATCCATTTCTTCATTCATAGTGTAGTAGGAAAAAAGTGCTGGTTTTGACATTATAAAAGACCTAGGTTTGAATCTCAGTCCTGATTCCCACTAATGAGGTGACTCTAAGTAAATCATTTCATCTTTCCGAGTCTCAATTTTCTCATCTGTAAAATGGAAATAAGGGGAAGCTAGGACACACAGTGCATAGGACATGGGGCCTGAAGTCAGGAAGGCTCATCTTCCTGAGTTCAAATCTGACCTCAGACACTTACTAGCAGTGTGACTTGGGGCAAGTCACTTAACCCTATTAGCCTCAGTTTCCTCATCTGTCAAATGAGAAAGAAATGGCAAACCCTGCCAGTACTTTTGCCAAGAAAACCCCAAATGGGGGCATGAAGAGTCAGATACGACTGAAATGACTGAACAGCAACCAAAATGGAAATGATAGTTTTCATACTAATTGCTTCACAGATTGATTGTGAGGGAAGTACTTTGTAACCTAGAGATACATGCATTATTAATCATTGCTATAGCGTGTTACAATCAACAATAAACTACAACTACAATGTATTGTAATGAATCCAATTAATCTTATTTTGTCTGAGGAAGATTTGGATTTTTTGTTGTTATTTTGTTGGCAATCTTCACACAGAACCCCTCTCTTTATATTCGCCTCTAGGGTTGCTCCTGAAGCTTCGGATATGAAAGAGGTCCTTAGGACTAGTTGAATGAGGTCTCTGGTTTAGAATTTCATCTGGCCTGAAGGGAAAGGGCTAGAAGAAATGACTGCTCAAATTCCTTTCCTGCTTTAAGAGTCTACACATTCTCTGGGCACCAGTGGGTGCGGCTCATCTGACTGCACAAGGAGTCCCAGCCTGTTTCCATAGAGCAGGAGAATGTGAGAATAAGGTGTCGAAAGAACAAAGGAACAGACTCTGCAAAGGGGCACAGCAGAAAGAGTGCTGGCTATGGAGTCAAGGGAAATTTGGGTTCAAATCTCAGACCTGATGCTTATCCAATGTGTTAACCTATGCAAAAGTGCCTTGCAAGCCTTAAATTGCTGTGTAAATACTAGATATAATTATTATTGTTATCATCATCATTATTATTTGTGACCTTGACCATTTAACCTTTCTGTACATCTCCAAATTGGGGATAATAGTGTTTGCATGCTTAACTTTGCAATATGCTTAAGAAGAAAGCCCCTTATAGGCTTTGAAGCACTATAAAAATGGGAGCCATTATTGCTATGATCAAACTTTGGGACGTTCAGGGCTCTATTAACCAGGATTTGGACCTTGAGCTAGGTCTCTGAGTGGGTGGTGAGGTTCCCTGATATTCAGCCCTATTTGAGAGATAGACTTATGAACTTGTCCTCCAGGAGGGCGAATCAAGTGACTCAAAAACCTTTCTGAAACCTTGCCCAAATCACTGCTCAAAATTTTTGAGACATTACTCAGGAAAATAGTTTGATAATATTCATTTCTGTGTCTAGCTCAATTATCCCCCCACCATCTCCCTGCCATGATCTGCTTCCATGTCACCTGTGATCTCAGCTCACACTTAGGATCATAGAACTTCAGAGTTCACAGAGTCATAAATCTTGCCCTGGGAGGGACCTCAGGGACCATCTAGTTCAATGACCTCAGTTTATGGTTGAGGAAATGGAAGTTTAGGGAGGTTTGGTGATTTGCTCAAGGCTACACGGACAGTATCTGAGACAGGATTTGAACCCAAATCCTCTGAGTCTAGAACCAGTACTATTCTTTCCTTCCTTAAATATGGGACCTCAAGATGACAATCTTACGGCTCTGTTTATGGCCATTTTTGTGGTTCTGGAAAATCCTATTCCACCTTTCCTTATCTTCTTTCAATTTAAGATCTCAAGAAAATCCAAGATATATCTCACTGCCCTTCCAAATCCCAAGGATAATCAGTACGGTGAGAATGCTCAGGGATGACTAAGACAGCCATAGGGCCAGTTAGGAAACTTCAGCTCTACAAGTCTCCCTGGGAGATGGGAGTTGTATCAGGAATTCCTTTTATAGGGAATGGAACATAGGGACTCAGCTTCTCTACCACCCCAAAACATAGAATCTCAGTTCCTTACTATCTTGTTCCAACCAAGTTGGAAGAAATCTGCCATCAGTAGCCCAACTGAAGCAAAAATTCCATCTATGAAAACCCTGATGATATCCTAATTTCTGCTTAAAGAACTTTAGGGATATGGAACTCACTATTTCTTAAACCAACCCAGTCCATTTTTGGACAACTTGTACCAACAGGGAATTTATCCTCAGTTTGAGATAAAATCTTCCTTCCTATAACTTCTATCTATTGTTCTTTGTTCTGTCCTCTGGCATTCTGAAGAACGAATTTTACAGTGGTTTGCTAGTAAATGTTTAATGACCAGCTCTCAAAAAAAGATATGCTGGACAAAGTTTTAAGTTTAATTTGCATTATTAATATTTTTCAATCATTTTCTTAAATCTAGACAATCAACAAAATAACCAGACAAGCCCTGAGGTATAGATGTTCACATTGAAAATTTAACAATCAGCTCTTAGGAGCCAGTTGAAGCTGTCTCTGATATACTCCTGAGCCAGCTCAATCCTTTGCCTCAGGAAGAGTCCACAGATTCGAGATTTTGTGCATGGATTAGCCTATGAAGATGTTGCTTGCTGATGAGGCAAGGCACTGGCCTCCCTTCAGGTAGTATGATTCCCCAAGGGATACATAGAAGACATTGGGGGTAAACACATAAGTGTCTAGGTCTCTCCAAAGAAGCTCAACTACATACCAAGGGCAAGGTGGGGTCTTGAGTGCTTCATGTAAAGATTTACATCTAAAACTTAACTACGGGTGTGGCTGTGACACAGCTGTTGTTTGCCCTCATCTGCGGCAGGAGGAGGGCTCTGTAGGGGAAAATAACCATAGGGTGCCTTATCCATGAATGGCAGCTATAGAAGGACACTGTGTTCCCCCTGCCAGGAGCTGGCATGAGGCACCGAGGAGAACCCTGGTTACAAGGACTTCCCAGGCACGTCCCAGGCAGGGTGGGGTGGGAGGCCTGTGTACAGATGAGGTGGTTTGGCTGAGTGGCTATGGGAATGAAAGCCAGGGGTTAATCATGGCTCTTCTCAGCCTATTTTTTTCCCCTTTCTTTTCCAACTCCACCCTAGCTTGACATTGCTGGGCCTGCCGGGGACAACTACATCACAGATGACATTGCTTGTTTGGAGGAAGACTTATAAACCTTGCCCTGTGGTCACCTTCTGTGCTGGGGCTCCCTGTGGCACAAAGGGATTGGGCCATCTTTGGGGATATTTACTGATCGCCTTATAGGCCTGAAGCCCCCACCCACTGTGACAACCATAATAGCGATGATAATAATAATACTATAATATTAATATAATAATGAATGTACTGAAGGACAGGCTGGAGGCCTGCTTGTTGGGATGCACGCTCCCCTCTACCTAGACAAATTTATGAAGGGCTGGGGATGGTCGGTGGGTCATGGCAAAGGCTATGAGAAAACTGTTTTTCATGAGTTGCTGTGGCCAAAACCAATAATAATAATGGTGCTAATGATAGGGACAACAGCAGCAACAACAAGCACACTCCAATACTCAAGTGCACCTGTGATCACACTGATATGGGAGTTCCCTCCAGCTCTCCGATGTCTGTCCATTCTGTGCAACTGTTGTGCATGGCCTCCTCAGAGCTCCTTACGGAGGGTCTCTCCAATGTGTTGGAGCTCCTTCTCGTTTTCTCCTGACGTTTGGAGAGTACCAGCGGAGCACTCTGGCTCTTGCTCTGTCACCCCTCATTCTTGTCATGCCACCACTTTTTTTCTCTTCTTATCTCACTCTTTTTTTTTTGGAAGGGGGAAGGCAGGGCACCTGGGGTTAAGTGACACAGCTAGTAAGTGTGTCAAGTGTCTGAGGCTGGATTTGAACTCAGGCCCTCCTGACTCTAGGGCTGGTGCTCTGCTCATTGTGCCACCTAGTTATCTCATACTTCTTTGATGACAACTTAAGGGCGGCTCAGAGGTGTAGTGGATAGAGTGTTGGTTATTAAATCGACAAGATCTGACCCTAGGCAACTCACTTAAGTTCTCTCTGCCTCAGTTTACTATTTCCTGTAAAACAGGGACAGTAGTAGCATCTGCTTCCTAGGGTTGTAGCAAGGATAAAATGAGATAGTATTTGTAAAGAGCCTTAAGCACCATATAAATGCTAACTATTACTATTAACTTTTTCTTCACTGGGTTTTCTCATTGGTATTATAATGGAGGGCCACCTTCTTTAAAATGTACACAAATTTCTCTATCTGCTACAATCTAACGCCTGGAGACTAGGTGAGCCTGCTTCCAGATCTGTGTATTGGAGGGGACCTTCCCTTACTGGACTGAACCAGTTTGAACTAGATTCAACTGAACCAGTTCGTACTGGATTGAATAGAATTAAAATGGTTTGAACTGGATTTAACTGGTTTGAACAAGATTAAATTGGTGTGAATTGTATCTGACTGGTTTGAATCAGTTCGAACTAGATTAAACTGTTTTTTTTGGGTGGGGCAGAGGGGAAGGGATCTCCATAACCTTTTATTCAGTAGATACATTATCTGTTCTGGGTGAATAAAATTACCTTTCAATTGAGAAGAAGCAAGGTAATGTCTTTGCACAAATGTACATTTTTCAGTAAAGTATCTGGATGGCCATGTTGTCTGACGGGTCTATGGGGAGGTTGGGTGGATGAGACTTTGACACCTCGGTTTTGCTTAAGTATAGTCACTGAAGTGCCTTTGGTTTTGTGTTTCAGGAATCCTGCATCACAAATCCTGTGCAACTTCTGCTGCCCATCTTACCACCTCAGCTAGACACCAATCCCTCCTCTCCCCAAGGAAAGTGAACACAGTCTCCACCAGTTACTGCAAATCC
Source organism: Trichosurus vulpecula (assembly GCF_011100635.1). NCBI lineage: Eukaryota > Metazoa > Chordata > Mammalia > Diprotodontia > Phalangeridae > Trichosurus > Trichosurus vulpecula. Next base: position 314,848,267 of record NC_050575.1, read on the forward strand.
TTACTTAGCCATGGGGCCTGGCCCAAGAAATGGAGCAGTCCAGCTGCAATGCCTTAGGCAAGGTCCCTCCCCTTTCCCCCGCCCTGAAATTATCCTGAAATTGTCCTGAAATTGTTCCTCTCCCCTGAACATCACTGAAATGAAAGGATGCTCCTCACAACCCTCATTACTGCTGCATCACTCTACACCTCTTCCCTTCCCTCCCCTCCCCCCATCCAAGCACCAGCCACAGCAGGATTTTACTTTCCCCTCACCCTGTCACTAATGAAAGAGTTCATGGGGGAACAAAAGGAAAATCTCAGATAGAAGCACCTGTGCAAGTTGTAAATAAATTAATCCTACCAAACCCTCAATGCACATTCATAAAGGAGGGTGGGCAGGTGGAGGAACTGGAAGCCACATACTCCTCCATGTCTCTGGAAACCAGTTCGAGCCCATTACAATTAGCACCCAATGACAGCAAGGTGGACAACCTTATCTTCTCAAGCCTCTTAACTCCCTTCTCTCTCCATTGTGCCTTACCTACATATTTTGAACTGGTTTGACCTGGATTAAACTGGTTCAAACCAGATTCAAATGAATTGAACCAGTTTGAATCAAATTAAAATGATTAGAACAAATTTAAGCTTGTTTGAGCTGAATTGAATGGGTTTGAAACTTTTCACTCAAAAGCCACCAAGGAAGAGCTTCTGTTTTTTAGATTTTTAAAAAATGTGTAATTAAGTACAACTCAGCAGCAAATTAAAAAAAGCTTATCATAAGGTTGATTTGTAATTCTTAGTTCCAATTCAATTCAACCCATCAAAATATTAAGTGTTTAGTATGTCTTCTATGACTCACTCTCATTCAGTCTTCACAACAGCTTCAAAAGGTAGTCTCTCTTGGGAGATGAAATTGTTGGAAATAGTAGTCATCCCTCATTCTACATGATGAAAGCATCCTGAAAAAGAGGAAGTCAGCTACAAAGTATAGCTTACTGGAGGTGTAAAGCAAAGGGTAGGGGTCAGGGGGAAATGCCTAGGACTAAAAGAGTCTGAAGGTCACAGTGCTGAGGACATACCATGGGGGGAAGGGAAAGGGACAAGTATTTATTAAGTGAATACATTTGCCAGGTACTGCGCTAAGCCCTTTACAAATATTAACTCATCTGATAATATTTAATTGAAGAGCATTAGATTGGATGTTGAAAGATAACTCCACTAACAGTGAGAACTCAGGTAAGTCACTTCCTGTTTCTGGATTTCAGTGTCCTCATCTATAAGAGGTAAATTTTAGATTGGCTGATCTCTAAGGCCCTTCCCATATCTAAATCTCATGATCCACAGTATTGTCATGTGGAATGCTGGATTTGGAGTCTGTAGACCTGTGTTTTAATCTTAGCTCTGATAACAGATTACTGGCTATGTGACTTTGGGCAAATAAATTCCCCTCTCTGGGCTTCAAGTGACCTCATTTGTAAAATAAGGTTAGACTAAATCATTTGTAAAGTCCTTTCCATCTCTAAGTTTTTGGATTTTGTTTTGTCAATTATCATTTCATGTGGTGCCTAGTACAGAGCTAGAAACATAGAAGGCACTTGTTAGGTACTTATTGATTGACTGATTGGGCCTTAGTCAAAGAAACCAGCTTATTAATGTGGCCCCAAAAAAGCCACATCTTAGAAGCCAGAAGCTTCCTAACCTTTGGCTAGTTTGTAAGCTCAAGTCAAAGCATCTATTTAAGCCTAGAGGGAGGAGTCAGTAGTTTACACATTATAGGACTGTGATGGGCTAACACATCCCATGCTAGTAATTCTTGTTGTGTGAGTGAGGTTTTCCCTTTCTGGGTATATGAAAAACCAACAGGCTCAGACAGTAGGCAGCCTGTGTGGGGTACAGAGGCTCACTGTGAGCCTTCCCCTCTGAATAACCAACCCACATGAGTGGCTTTCTGTCCTTTCTATAGGGAGGGGGATGGCAAAGGAGAAAGGAGGCCCTAGGGAGGTCTTTGCTCTCAAGAGAACCAGAGTAGCTAGACTAACAATGCCAATGGCCGGATATTCCAGGAGCCTCAGGCAGGTGGCTACAGTTAATGGCATTTAGGGCCAAAAGGGACCTTGGAGATGATTAACTCCAACACCTTCATTTTATAGGTGGGTAAACTGAGGCCCAGAGGGGAAGTGACTTGCCATGGTCTCAGAAAGAATAAGTAGCAAAGATTAAAAAAATTGTAGTTCCTTTGACTCCTAATCCAGTTTTTTTTTGCCATGACATTATGCTGTCTTGTTTATATTTTATGATGCAATTCAGGAAGGAGAGGGATGTCTCGCTTATCCAAGGGCACCTTATGGAGCTTAGAGTCTGATGGAGGCTGTGGCTGGAATGGGACCATTAGAGTTTCTTCCAGCTAAAGGCAGTCCTAACTTTGACCTATATCCTATAGTACTGAAAGAACTGGCATATGTGTTATGATCAGTTTTGCTATTTCAGAGATCTTGGAAGAAATGCAGAGAATTGGAACACTCTTGTGGGGTTAGAGAAGGACAAATATCCCTGTTTTTGTTTTTTTTTAAGTGTGTAAGGATCAAGGAACAAGTTCCAGAGCCATAGCCATGTGGCTCTGGGCCCAAGAAGAGAGCAGAGACTCAGCTCTAACCTTTGGCCTTGTCCATAAGCTTGCAGAGGAATAAGCCAGGGCAGGAGGTCAAAATCAAAGAGGAGCTAGCACTCTGAACCTGGAGAACCTCCCAGTGGGCTGACTATGACTGAATCTAGCAGCAGTCTGTGGATATTCAACCATACACAAGCCAACAGACCCAAACCAGGTCAGGAATTTTCAGACCAGAAAGACAGTGAACAGACCTCTCCCCAGATCTCATTACTTGGGAAGCATCAAAAAGCTACAGGCCCCCAAACTGATATGTGAAAGCAGCAGAAGGACAGAAAGCTCAGGCCAGACATCTCTTGCCGGGTGAGCAGAGTCTAACATTAATATGAAGTCCAAAGTGAAGAAGTAGGCTGGAAATATGGGCAAACAAAAAAAGAACCTGACCATATAAAGCTACTATGGTGACAAGGAAGCTCAAGTTACAAATACAGAAGACAATGAATTGAAAACATTTACAAGCAAAGTCTCAAGAAAAATACAAATTGGGCCAATAAGAATATCAAAGACTTAAAGAGACTTCTTAAAAAGAGCAAAAAAGGATTTTAAAAATCAAATGAATGGTAGAGAAAAAATTAGGAAAAGAAATGAGAGCTATGCAAGAAAATAATGAAAAGAGAATTAACAGCTTGGTAAAAGCGGTACTGAAATACTGAAGAAAACAGCTCCTTAAAAACCAGAATTGGACAAATGGTAAAAGAGGTACCAAATCTCACTGAAGAAAATAACTCCTTAAAAAGCAAAACTGGACAAGCGGAATCCATGAGACTTCATAACACAAGAAAACAAAGTCAAAAGACTAAAAAAAATAGAAAAAAAATCCACTCATTGACTCCTGAAAGAAATCCCTAAATGAAAAATCCCAGGAGTATTCCCCAGGTCAAGGGGAAAATACTATAAGCAACCAGAAAGAAATTATTTGAATACCATGAAGTCACAGTCAGGCTCATGTAAGATTTTTTCTCTAATTTTTAAACATTTTTATTTAAAGTTTTGAGTTCCAAGTTGTATTGCTCCTTCCTTCCCTCTTCTCCCCCTTCTTTGAGATGATAAGCAATCAGATAAAGGTTTAACATGTGCAATTATGTAAAACATTTCCATATTAGTTATTTTGTACAAGAAGACTCAAATAAAAGAAAAAAATGAAAGAAACTGAAAAATAGCATGCCTCAGTCTGTATTCAATCAATATCAGTTCTTTCTCTGCAGGTGGGTAGTATGCTTCATCATTAGTCCTTTGGGATTGTCTTAGATCATTGTATTGCTGAGAATATGTAAGTCATTCACAATCCTTCATTGAATAATATTGCTGTTAGTGTGTAGAATGTTCTCCTGGTTCTGTTCACATAACTAGGCATCAGTTCATGTAAGTCCAGGTTTTTCTGGATTCATCCTGCTTATCATGTCTTACAGCACAATAATATTCTATTACAATCATATACTACAGCTTGTTTAGCTATTCCCCAATGGATGGGCATCCCTTTGATTTCCGATTCTAAGCCACCACAAAAAGAGCTGCTATAAACATTTTTATACAAATAGGTCATTTTCCCTTTTTGCAGATGTCTTTGAGATATAGACCTAACAGTGGTATTGCTGGATCAAAGGGTGATCATACAAGATTTTGCAGCTACCACTATAAAGGAGCAGAGGAATTGGAATATGATATTCCAGAGGAGCTAGGATTACAACCAAGAATAATCTACCCAGCAAAACTGAGTATTTCCCCCATGGGGGAAAAAGAATATTTAATGAATTAGAGGATTTTCAAGCATTCCTGATGAAAAGAGCAGAATAGAACAGAAAATCTGACATTCAAACATGATACACAAAAAGCTAAACATGAAAGATAAATCACAAGGGAATAAACAATATTAAACTGTTTACATTCCTATAGGGGAAGGAAAGATATGTAACTCCCTCAGAATTTTATCAGAACTGCTGGGGGGCTGTTAGAGGGAGTTTAGTTAGAGGGCATGAGTGTAATTTTATTATGTTGGGATGAACCTGAAGAATGGAAAAGGGGAAAAAGAGATGCACCGGAAAATGGGAAGGGATAGGAAGAATGGGGAACATTATCTCAAATAAACAGGACACAGAAGGAAGAGTTTATAGATTGGAAGGGAGGAAATGGGCAACACTTGAACTTCACTTTGATTTGAATTGGTTCAAGGAGGGAAGACTATGTACACACACAGCTGGGTACAAAAATTCATCTTATCCAATAGGAAAGTAGGAGAGAAGGGGGTTAAGAGAAAGAGGGTAATAAGAGGGAGAGCAGATTAAGGAAGGCAGTGATCAGAAGCAAGACAGACCCTTGAGGAGGGGACAGGGTAAAAGAAAGAAGGATAAGAATAAGAGAATAGGATGGAGGGAAATACACAGATAGTAATCATAACTGTAAATGTAAATGAGATGAACTCATCCTTCAAATGGAAGAGGACAGTAGAATGGATTAGAAATCAGAATTCAATTCATTTTGTTCACAAGAAACACACTTGAGACAGAAAGATAAACACAGGAGTAGAGGGACCAGATAGAATCTATTATGTTTCAGTTGAAGTAAAAAATAGCAAGGGTAGCAATCATGATCTCAGAAAAAGCAAAAGCAAAAAAACACCTAATTAAAAGAGATTTATTGAGGAAACTAAATTTTGCTGAAAGGTATTATAGACAATGATTAATATCAATACTGAACATATGTACAATGAACGGCATACAACGCAAATTCTTGGAGGGAAAATTAAATGAGTTACATAAGAAAATAGATAGTAAAACCTAATAGTGGGGGGACCTTAAAAAAAGAATTAAATATGCAGCAAGACTGGCCTCATTTGCTTTGTCAACAGGATCATTTAACCTGGAGACAAGGAGAATGCTGCTGGTTTTAACTTACTAGTGTCTGACAAAGTCTTTTCTTGTGGACAAATGGAGATATATAAGCCAGACCAGTAGTTCTTAAAATATGGTTTGGGGATGCCTGGGACGCCTTTTAGAAGCAGCTAGGTGGCATAATGTATAGGATGCTGGGCACAGAATCAGGAACATGAGTTCAAATTCAGCTTCAGACACTAGCAGTGTGACCCTGGGCAAGTCACAACTTCTGTCTGCCTCAGTTTCTTAAAATATAAAATGGAGAATGATAATAATAGCACCTACTTCCAGGGTTGTTGTGAGGATCAAATGAGATAATATTTATAAAGCACTTAGTACTTGGCACGTGTGCTTGGCACATGGCACTTGGCAAGATACTTAATAAATATCTGTTGCCTTCCTTCCTTCACTCATTCCTTCCTTCGCAAGACCAAAAGTCTTAACAACTGCTGCAGCAGACAAGTAAGGTTAAGTGGATTCTGAACTGATTGAATGACCAGCCCCAAAGAGTAGACATTAATGGTTCAAATGTCAATTGAGAATGAGGTCTCCAGTGGACTTCTTTGCAACCTCTGCTATGTGGTTTAACATTTTTATAAATGGATAAAGGCATAAATAGCATGCTCATCAAATTTTCCAATGACATAAAGCTGAAAGGGATAGCTAACCTAATAGATACCTGAATCAAGAGTGAAGAAGTTCTTAAGACAGGCGAGAATCCAATAAAATGTAACTGAATAGGGATAAAAGCAAAGTATCACACTTACTATTATTACATTTTTATTATTATTCACTTGAAAGAGAGCTGGGAGTTTTAGTAGATCACAAGGTTAATATGAGTCAAATGAGTGATATAGAAACCAGGAAAGCTAATGGGATCTTTGTTGTTGTTCAATCATTTAGTCCTGTCCGACCCTTATGTTATCCTGGGTGGGATTTTCTTGGCAAAGATCCTGGAGTGGCTTGCCATTTCCTTCTCTGGTGGATTAAGGCAAACAGAAGTTAAGTGACTTGCCCAGAGCACAAAGCTAGTGAGTATCTGAGGTCAGATTTGAACTCAGGTCTTCCTGACCCTAGGACCAGCACTCTATCCACTGAGCCATGTAGCTGCCTCCAGTGGGATCTTAAGGTTCCTTAAGAGAAGCATATTGTTCAAGACTGAGGAGGTTTACTCTACCTTGCTCAGTTCTGGGCGCCATGTTTTAGGAAGGACATCAATAAGCTAGAGAAGGTTTAAAAGAGGGTGACAAAGATGATAAAGGGCTTAGAGCTAATGCCATATGAGACTTGGTGAAAGAAAATAAGGATATTTTACCTAGAGAAGTAAAATTTGGTGGTGGGGGTGAGAGCGTGGGTGAGGGTTTGCTGTGAACTATTTTCAGTTATTTGTAAGACTGTCCTGAGGCAAGGGCATTAGGCTTTCTTTGCTTGACCTTAGAGAGCAGAATTAGGAGCAATGGGTAGAAGTTTCAAAGAAGCTATTTTAGTTTTGATGGAAGGAATACCTTACTAAGATAGAACTCTCCAAAATTAGAATGAGCTGCCTCCAGGGTGATGAACTTCAGAGGTGTCAAACTCAAAGGTAAAGGCAAAATCCCAGAGTGCAGGCTCAACCAGAGCAAAATGTAATTGGGAAATAACTAAATAACTAAAATAACTAAATAACAAATAACTAAACTAAAACTATAATGCAATATAGATAATGTTAATTTGTGGTTTTCTAAGTTAATATGTACCCAAGGGATCCATTTCTATTTGACTTTGACACCACTTTAGACCCCAACTCTAGTAAAAGCAGAATGGACACCAGTTGGGAGTGTTGTGAAGGGGATTCTTGTTAAAGTGTACATTGGACTGGATGGTCTTTGAGATCTCTTCCAATCCTGAGATTCTATGATTCTCTGCTAGCTGCAAAGTTCTTCTTTGGAAGCATTTCAATAAACAATCACAAAAACAGTTATTAAATGCCAATTAAGTTACAGGCACCATTCTAAGCACTGAGGATACAAAGACAAAAATAATTCCAGATTTCCTCACTTTGTCATAAAAACTCTATCTCCAAGCTTCTTTATGACCCGGCTCCAGGGATATGCTGGTAAATGTTTAACAATCCTGAAATGCTGGAAAAAAGAAATAAGTACATATGGCACATTTAAATTTAATCTGTATCATTTTCATTTTCTTGATAACTTTCTTAAGTCTAATCAACAAATCAATACAAGTCATGATCTGTAGCATTTGCTAAGCTGGTTTGAGCTGCCTCCAGTGTAACACTGCCTCCTTCCTTTCCTCTCCCACCTCCTTCAAATGAAGTCTTTCTCCTTTTTCTCCAGGTCAAAAAACATTAGAGCTACAAAGGACCTCTGAGATCATCTGGTCAAAATCCTTCATTTTATAGATGAGAAAACTGAGGCAAAGAAAGGGGAAATGAATTTCTTTAGGTTACACAGTTAGTTCCTGGAGCTTTGCAGCATTATAGGAGACAAAAAAGAACTTTTTCTTTTAACCCTCTTTCAATGGTTTTCCAAACACTCTGGTTCTGAAACCTCATTAGACGCATGGGCCATCTTGAAAGCTCTTCTTCTGCCTTATGTGTGGACGTTTAGGTCTGCTTTGAGAAATTCTGGAGTCCCAGGAAACTATGTTAATGGATCCTTCATGCATATGTACACTTATAGTTGGTTTAGTGATCTCCCAGATCCTAAGTCCAAGATCTGATACCTATCCATCTAACAAAGGGAGTATTTCCTTCACTGACATAGACTATATTTTTTCTGTACTAACTCATTCTGTGTGATTCTGTGTGTTTAAGACTCACACAGATAATGAGAATGCTAACAAAATTTTTTTTTCTGAATTCTAGGGGAAAAAAGACCATGTGATTTTATTAATGTGTCAGACTCCTGGTATGGAAAATCTCTCCACCAGTGCAGATCAACAGCTCACTTGTAAATTATAGCCTTAGAGAATTACCTGGGGAGGTTGAGAGATTAAATATCTTGCTCATAAGTATGTATCAAAGTCAGCACTTGAACTCAGGTCTTCTTGACTCAAAGGCCATCTTTCTACCGTGCCATGATACTTCTCATAATACAGTGTTAAAGGTGAAGTACCAGGGTGGACAGACAGGTCATTAACAAATGGGGGAATCAGGGAAGACTTTATGAAAGAGGTTACATTTGAGTTGGACTTTTTAGGTGGTAAGAATTCAATAGGGATGGCATTAGCAAAGAAACAGAGGTTGGGTTTGCAGCAAGATGAATCACCAAGTTTGACCAGAGATCAGTGCATGGAAATGAGTGGTTTGAGTTTAGAGAGTTAAGGTGGCAGCAGAGTGTGAAGGGGTACTCTTTGATCACTGGCCAAAAATGCTCTCTCTTTCCCTCTTCGAAGGCCTCATGAACGGCCTAGTTTCCGTAGTACGATCCCTACTGGCTTGTTTACAGCTTTCTGCTCAACAACTTGCATTCTAAAGCTTCTCTTACATAAACTATTCCTTTTGCAAAAACAGATGACAGAGAGCCTGCTTTGGCCTCAGGCCTGAGTTTCATAACATTATTATTAATATTATTGTTATTAATTTTATTGAAGCAGAAAGAAGCAGCACATTATCTTCCTACTCTGTATTTTCTCATGGACCAAGACAGCAACAAACATTTTAGGCAGGTAGAAAGGCTGTCTTTGTTGTCTGAGGAATTGTAGCTGAAGCTATAAGGAGAATAGGGCTTTGGTCACAGACCAAAGATCCAGACACAGCCCAAGGTCAGGGCTGGAGCAGTCGGGCTGATGGGCTTGTGCATAGGCAGCAATAACTAATTTGCCCTTCTTTATTAGCTAATCTAAGTCTTCCAATATTTGGTACAGAAAACAGGGCCTGCTTTTTAGGTCCCAAGATTCCACTCCATTCAACTGAATCCAATCCAACAAGCATAGTTTAAGTCGAAAAGGCTTTGGCTACTATTCTCCAATGGACTCTATGGTTCTCATCCAAGGCCTAACCTAACTAGCCAAGTTCAGGGAGGATCATTACCAGAAGGCTGGCTACCAGGTGATGAATTTTTCAGTCACAGAAATTCACAAAGGCTCATCCATGAAGGCACGGATGGATTCTAATGTTCATTTCTGGAGTCCTCACATCAATGAGATCATAGATCTTTTTTCTTTTTTCCATAGGTTGCCATGGCTGGAGTTTTCATCACTAAGCGGCCAGCCTACTGCCGATGAAGCATCAGCGTGTGAATGTTGGACAGACGTTGCAAATGGACAATTATTTGGACCTAGTATGAGATAGGAAGAGAAAACAATGGACTGCTTTTGGGAAAACCTAATATAATTTCTGGACAGTTAGCAAAGTAGGTTATATTTTCAGAAGCTGAATTCAACTTTTGGTTCTGTTGTTCAATGATGAAACTATGAGAAACATTGGTGTGCTAATCTCCTGAGGGCTAAGTCAGCTGAACTGGAAATCCAAACTCCTTTAGTGTAGACACTGTTCCATTTTTATCATTGCGGACCCAGCGCCTAGCATAGTGCCTTACACATAGTCGGTGCTTAATAAATTCTCGTTAGTTAGAGAAGAGCAACCCCTCTTTCTGAGAAAGCTTGAGCATGGGGGAAAGACATCATGAGTCCTGTTTTCAAGTCCTGGAAAGGTAATTGTGAAGAACAATTACAGAGAAAAGAATAAGGACAACATACATAAGAAAGACATAATAATATAGCCCTTGAAAACTTGCAAAATGTTTTACAGACGTTGTTTCATTTGATTCTCACAACAATCTGGTGAAGTAGGGACAACAGAGATTTTTACCATTCCACTTTATAGACGGAGAAAGAGAGGCTCCAAGAAGTTAAGTAATTTGCCCATGGTTGCATAGCTAGTGAGTGTCAGAGCTGAACCCAGGACTCAAGCCCAGCATCCAAGCACACTAAGGCTTTTTGTACTTGATCCCAGAAGACAGAACTAGGAGCGATGGATGGAAGTAGCAGAGAAACAGATTTCAACTCTTTATCACATGAAAACTTGTTAATAACCAGAGTTATCCCAAAGTAGAACGGCCTGCTTAGAAGGGGCTTGAGGAGTCACCTAGTCCAGGGTTTCTTAAACTTTTTCCACTCGCAACCCCTTTTCACATTTTGGCAGCGTTCGTTGGCTTTGTGTGGTGCGACTGTATGTGCAGCGCAAAGTGCACATGCTGTGTGTTCAGAACCAAGGCAAAAGTGAAGTTGCATGACGCAAAATGGCATGCCCTGCCAGAAACAACTCAGATTCATTATGCATTTGATTTCTAATTAATTTTTGGTCACTGCATGTTCAGAAATCTTACTGTTGCCAAATTTTTTGTGACCCCATATCGAGTCACAACTTATAGTTGAAGAACTGATAAATTCTAGTGCAATGCAGACCCTCTAAATCACAGATTTTTATCCCGAAGTCCACAAACCCCTCAAGTGGGCCATAAACAGATTTAAGGCTTCTGTGAAGTGGAATGGACAAAAAAACCCAACTACATCTTTATTTCCATTACCCTTTAACTGAAATTTAGCATTTCCTTTCAATTACTTAAAAGCATGATTCTACCAGAGGGATCTGTGACACAGTTAAGAAGTCCATATTTCTTGAGATTTTCTGAAAGAAAGCATAAAAGACTTTCTAAAATATATTGCTAAAATGTACGTAAACTATACGTACATACAGCATTCACACCTGCCTATTTGGTGATTATGTTCACAAAGCAAGTGAAGCTGGTCTGGGATGACTTGTTCTTGCTAAAGCTATACTAGGTTTTGTGATCACTTTCTTTTCCAAGTATTTCATAACCATCTCCTTATTAATAAACACTAAAAATTCACCAAGAATCAAAGTTAATCCGATTCTATCGTTTACAGATTGAATTTTCACTCCCCTCCACTTTTACAAAATGTTTGTCCTTCTTCAGGCCTGTAATGTCTCTCTAATTCTCCATAGTCCTTTGGAGATCTCTGACAATGGCTCAGAAATTACATCTTCCCTTTATTTCAGGACCCAAGGATGTAGTACATCTGAGCTGGTTGTCAGAACTCAGCTGGGCTCTTTTACCATCTCTTTATTTACCTGGCATATGAATTCTCTATTAACTACTTTTGTTTTGTCCTTTCTAGTTCAAAGACCATTCTTAGTGGCAGAGAAATCAAGCAAAATAAGGATTCAGCAGATCTATTTTCACTCTGTGAAAATCAACCCTGAGCAGTGCTCCTACTGTCCCTTCTTTACTCCCCCTCTTTCCCTTAGTATAGCAAAAAGAAAAACAAAAAAGTACTCCCTTTGTTATTCTTATCTTTCCTAGCCAATCTCAGTTTAATATCACTATATTTATTCTCCATTGCCTATCCTGGCTTCTTTCTTCTGTTCATGCCTTTAAAAACCTAAGCTGGTTGGTACAACCAGGGGGCTACTATATCAACCTATTCATACAACTCTCTTTTTTTTTTTTTGACTCATGGGAATTGATTGCCTTTGTGTCTTAGGAATTTCATACTTGAGAGCTTCCCATTCTTCCCAGACTGATTTTCCCTATAGAACTTCATTCCATGGGAGAAGATCTATGTATTCTCTGAATCCTTGGAAATCTGTTCTTCTAGGGTCTAGGGCATACATTGATCTGCTCCTAGCTTTCCTCTCTGACGCAATAAAAAAAACTTAAGATGGAATGGTCATTTTCCTTTAAGGTTCTTGGTTCTTCTTATTTCTACTCCTAACTATTGATAAGAATCATATCCAGAATAGAGTTTCCCCCTGGTTGGTTCCTCCATCTTTTGGAGGGTGAAATTGTCATGGAGGCAAGAAATTATTAGCTGTTCTTCTTTTGGAGACAGACAGACACAGAGCGAAGAGACAGAGGGAAAAAAACAGAGGCAGAGAAATAGACAGAAGAGAGAGAGAAAGAGACAGAGAGACAGAGGAGAGAGACAGAGACAGAGAGAAACAGGAAACAGAGAGGGGAGAGAAAGAGGGGGAGAGAGAGAGAGAGAGAGAGAGAGAGAGAGAGAGAGAGAGAGAGAGAGAGAGAGGGAGGGAGGGAGGGAAGACACAGAGAGACAGAGACAGAGAGAAAGAGACAGAGACAGAGACAAACAGAGAGGGGAGAGGGGGAGAGAGGGGGAGAGAGAGAGAGAGTGCCACATGACTAATATGGAAATATGTTTTACATGATCACACATACATAACCTATATCAAATTGCTTACTGTTTTAAGGAGGGGGTGGTGAGGGAAGGAGGGGGATAATTTGGAACTCTAAATTTAAAAAAAATGAATGTCAAAAATTGTCTTTACATGTAATTGGACAAAAATAAAATACTATTAAAGAAGGAGTGTGTGTGTGTGTGTGTGTGTGAGAGAGAGAGAGAGAGAGAGAGAGAGAGAGAGAGAGAGAGAGAAAGTGAGAGAGAGAGAGAGAGAGAGAGAGAGAGAGAGAGAGAGAGAGAAAGTGAGAGAGAGAGAAAGAGAGATACACTCTAGAAGACAGATGGATCATTAAAGTCTCCATTGCCACAAGATCAATTTTCTGCCAGGCTTGTGAAATTTTCCCAAGCTCCTCATCTATTTCATTCTGTCCAGGAGGAATACACCAGGGACAAGATCACTGCTGTTTGTGCCTTCATTGGTCTTTACTCAAATATTCTAAATCATTCTTCTTCCTTCTGGCTTCTGAATCTCCTCACATGAATGTAGCTTCTTCATATATAATGTCACCACATCCCTTCCCCCTTTACTTATTTCTTTGGAATAAAGTAGGGCCTTTAAGGGGTCTACTCCAGTCATGGATCTCCTCCCATAAACTGCTCCTCAGTGGTGCCTATGAAGTCCATTTTATTCTCTTGTTTGAGGACCCTTAATTCTAGCTTATTACCTATACTTTTTACATTGCTGTATAGACACCCGAGGCCACCGGTTTTATTATCATCTCCTTCCTTGGACTTTGTGTTCTATAAACTTTTGAGTATCACAATTATTATGCTTTGAAAACTGAGATTCTAAGAGAAATATTATCATCTGGGGAAGGGGAAGTTAGGATAAGGGGTTTGGTTCTTTCAGAATCAGGGATATCATGAAGTTTATCCAGAATGTTCACTTAGGGTCTGGTGGAGTGGAGACAATCAAAGCTGAGAGGCTTGACTGAGTTGTTCCTTAATCCCTCAGGAGGCCTCAACTGTTAAGAACAGGAAGGATGTGTTTTTTTCGTTTTTTACTTCTTTTTTTGTGGGGGAGGGGTACTGGTATTTGGTAATTGGTTGGGGATTTGGGGAAATCTTGGGGCTAGATAAGGTTTGATGATGGATTGGGGGGTTGGGGAGTGCAGGGACTTGAGAGGGTTTCCCTTTTCAAGGTATCATTGCTGGGAAGGCCTTTATGCAATTGACATTAGCCAAGCCAACTTCTGCAAAGAAATTTTTTAAAAAAACAAACAAAACTAATTTTGTTTGTGTTGCATCACCTTTAACTGCTTCATTGCTGGGATGCTGATAATTAGAGGCAGCAGACTACAACGAAAAGAACAAAGGATTATGAAGACCTGGGTTTTAGCTCTGATACTTGCTAGGTGTAGCTGTGGAATCAGAAGACCTTACAATCTTAGGACCTGGGTTCAAATCTGGCCTCAGATATTTACTAGCAGTATGACCCTGGGGCAGTTGTTTAACTTTGCTTGCCTTAGTTTCCTCATCTGTAAAATGAGCTGGAGAAGGAAATTTCAAACCACTACAGTATCTTTGCCAAGAAAACCCCAAATGGGGTCATTCATGAAGAGTCAGACACGACTGCAACAACTGAACAACAATATGTGCCAATCATTGTGCTAAGAGCTCTGCTTGATCTTCACAACAACTCTGGGAAGTAGATGCTATGATAATCCTCATTTAAATAATAATGATTATTTAATAAAACATTAATTAATAATAATAACTAGCCACCATGATTGTGTCAGGCACTGTGCTGAGTACTTGACACATACTAGCTTAATTGATCCTCAGATGACCCTAGAAAGTAGGTGCTATTTAACAGTTGAGAAAACAGAGGCAAACAGAGGTCAAACTACTTGCCCAAAGTCACACATCTAGTAAATGTTTGAGGCAGGATTTGAATTTAGATATTCCTGACTCTAGGCCTAGCGTTCTATCCACTGTGCCTCCTAGCTACCAAAATGAGAGAATGAATGTAAAGTGCTATATATGTGTATATATAAACATGTATATACACATATACACACATATGTATGTATACATATGTATATATACATATATGTATATAAATGTAAAATGCTACATAAATATCAATATTAAAAAGGAAGTGCTTTAAAAACTGTAAAGTATTATGTAAATATGAGCTATTATCACTATGCCATTAATATTCTCTGTATAAATGTTTTTAAGTGGTAGGAGTTGGAGAGGAAAAGGGTATGAGAGACCCCCACAGAAAGGGGCAAGATTATATTTTAGCTTTAAGGCAACCTGGGTTTAACCTGGCCTCCTAAGTCTGGCTGGGATGTTATTACCCACTGTATATAGCTATACATCTTGCTATCTCAGATAAGAAGCCTCCACAATGGGATCCTCTGTTGAATTAGGAAAGCTGTAGCTGGGGAAAGAAAAAAAACTCAATACACAGAGGGGGCTGTCTTGGCCAAAGACACACAGAAGACAATGCCAAGACAGAGGCAGTTTCTTAATTCACAGATATGCATTAGTTCATTCATTCAGTTAAATACACATTCCGTACCACCTGTGTCAGAGACATTGGTAGTGGAGGGGAGAGGAAGAAATGAAAAAACAAGTAAGATGGGCCCACTGCTCTCAAGGAACCCACAATTTAGTAGAATTTAGCTGGAAATTAGTCTGAATAAGTCTGTTTGGAAAGAGAATTGATTCTAACTAAATAAGTCACTTCATCTCTTTATCTCTCCCAACAACCTAGGTTTCTTTATCTGTAAAATGATGAGGTTCAGCTTGATGAAGAATTGCAGGACTGCAGTGACCTTTGAGGTTTAAAAATCTCATGATCCTAATATGTATATATATATATATATATATACACACACATATATATATATGTCTTTGACACATATGTATATTGACTGACACCATCAATTAGCATTTAGTCAACTCTATGTGTCTGGCATGAAATATTTCTTTCTCTTTCTCTCTCCCCTTCTCCTACACTTTCCATCTTCCTTGTCTTTTCTTTTCTCCCTCCCCTTCTCCAAACCTTCCCCTTCACTCCCTCTCTCTTTTCTCTACCCCTCTCCCCTCTCTCAAATTCTCTTTTTCATATATATATACATGCATACATACATAAATACACATATACACATACATACACAAATAAATCTCTCAACTTCTCTTTTTCATATATATGTATATATACACACATACATACATACATACATACACACACACACACACACACACACACACACATATATATATATATATATATATATATATATATATATATATATATATATATATATATATATATATATATATATATAAATATACACATATATAACTGGGAACAGAGGTGGGCCAGTTATGTAACAAAAATCTGAGCTAACAGGTGAACAATTTTAATAGTATGTTTGCACTGCTGAGATATAAGAAGAACATTGGGTCAATATTTTAAGAGGATTTTTCTAAATCCTAAGGGAATATTGGACAGTGGAAAAGAATCCTGAACTTTTTGAGTCAGAGGACCTGGGTTCAAATCTTGACAGCACTACTTCCTATGTGTGTGACCACAAGCAAATCACTTAACGTCTATGGTCTTCATTTTTCTCATCTGTAAAATTAGGAGTTGGACCACATAGCCTACCTTGTAGCCCTAAATCCAAGGTTATGAAACTACCCAGTGATTTATAGGAGAAAAATGAACAAGAATTGCAAAGGGTGAGAAGGTTGCAGTTTGTGTGAGTGGATAGAATGCCCATAATGACGAAATCATAGCTCTGGTCAAGTTCTAAATTGTAATAATAAGCATCCATTTTAATCCTTTGGGGTTTTGTTGTTGTTGAGTTGTTTTCAGTCATGTCTGATTTTTCATCACCCCATTTGGGTTTTTTTTTTGGCAATGATACAGTAGTGGTTTGTCATCTCCTCCTCCAGCTCATTTTACAGATGAGGAAACTGAGGCAAACAGGATTAAGTGACTTGCTCAGTAAGTGTATGAGGCCAGATCCGAATTCAGAACATGAGTCTTCTTGACTCCAGGCCCAGTGCTCTATCCACTGCACCACCTAGCTTCCCCTACACCCATTGATTTACTGGGGCTTGAAATGAGCCTCTTTTTACCACTTCCCTTGCACCTCATCCCCACTGCAAAACATTAGTTAGGAAGGAAATTTTGTGAGTGATCTCAATTTCCAGCTTGCCTCAACTATCTCATTATACCTAAGATGGAAATTCCACTGGAAATTCCTTTAGAAAAGAAACATGAATGCAAATATTAGGCCCCAGATGGGAAGCTCTTGAGGTGTGTCTAGTGTTAGGATTCGTTTCTCTTTCCAAAGAGTCAGTTCTGGAAAGGTGCTCCTGCAGAGGACATTTATACCTGTGTCTGAAGGCAGGAAGAAAAGAGCTAGATATTAGCTAAAAAAAGTTGGCAGCTCCTTTGGAGACTCTTGGTTGGATTCCATACTTATACAATCCCTCTTCCTGATCCCCTTAATTCTAGTGCCTTGATTGTCTCCAATTTATCCTGTATGCTCCTTGTTTATAAATAGTTGTTTGTATGTTGTCTCCCTCATTAGACTGTGGAGCTCCCTGAGGGCAGGAACTGTTTTTGCCTTCTTTTCCCTTTTTTTTGTATCCCCAGAATTTAGCATAATACTGGCACACCACAAGTATTTCTAAAATATAGTAGCCCCTCCAGTAAGTATATGCAAAAATCAATGTTTGGCATAAATAGGAATGGGCTGGTATCCCACTCAAATCCAGCTTGTTGGCCCCTTATTGCTCTGGACTCCATGATGTCATTCAGCACCTCACGGCAGAAAGGCAGGTATATGGTGATTAATAAATACTTCTTGACTGAGTAACTTTGGGCAAGTCATTTAACCTAACAGAATGTAAGCTCCTTGAGGGCAGGGGCTGTTCTGTTTTTGTCTTTGAAGCCCTAGCTGCTAGTACAATGCTTGGCATACAGTAGGGGCTTAGTAAGTGCTTGTTGATTGACATTTCAGAAAAGATCATTTAAGTTAGATAAAAGAACTTATATCCTAAGAATTGGAGCTATGTAAAGTAGAATGGCTGCCTTGGTAGGTAGTGGGTTTCTGGTTACTAGAGGTCTTGTAACAAAGCCTGGATGGTCACTTATTGGAGATGTCATAGAAGAAGTTCTTGGTCAAATATGGGTTGGGCTAGTTGGCCTTTGAGGTGCCTTCCAACTGCCATTCTGATACTCTGAGGCCTGGAGAGGTGAAATAACTTGCTTCAGAACATACGTAATAAGTAGCAGAACTGGAACTTGTGCTCTGATCCTCTGGGTCTAATCTTGGGCTGTTTCTACTACCTCTACTACCATCATCATCCTCATCACCACCATCATCATCCTCACCATCCTCCTCACCATCAAAACCACCCCCCCATCACCACCACCATCATCATCACTATCACCATTGCCACCACCATCATCATCTTCCTCACCATCCTCATCACCATCAATATCACCATCATCACCATCATTATCACCACCACTACCACCACCATCATCATCATCACCATCATCCTCACCATCCTCATCCTCATCAACATCACCATCATTATCACCACCACCACCACCACCATCATCCTCATCACCATCATCACCATCATTATCACCACCACCACCACCATCATATCACCACCATCACCACCACTACCACTACCATCATCCTCATCACCATCATTATCATCATCACCACCAGCACCATCATCATCACTATCACCATCGCCACCATCATCATCATCATCTCCCTCACCATCCTCATCACCATCAACCTCACCATCATCACCATCATTATCACCACCACTACCACCACCATCATCACCATCACCATCATCCTCACCATCCTTATCCTCATCAACATCACCATCATTATCACCACCACCATCACCACCATCATCCTCATCACCACCATCACCATAATTATCACCATCACCATCATCATCACCATCATCACCATCACTAACATTTATATAGTACTTACTTTGCGCCAAGCACTGTGCTAAGTCCTTTACAATTATTACCTCATTTGATTTTCCCAACAACCCTGAGAAGTAGATGCTGTTAATTATTTCCATTTTATAGATGAGGAAACGGAGACAAACAGGAGTTAAGCGACTTGGCCAAGGTCTTAAAACTAGTAAGTGTCTGAGGCTAGATTTGAACTCAAGTCTTCCTGACTGTAGCTAGGTGGCACAGTGGATGAAGGGTGGGGCCTGGAGTCTGGAAGACCTGAGTTCAAATCCAGCCTCAGACATTTACTAGCTGTGTGATCCTGGGCAAGTGACCTAACCCTTTTTACCTCAGTTTCCTCATCTTCCAAATAAGAAGGAAAATGGCCAATCACTCCAGTATCTTTGCCAAGAAAACCACCCCAAATGGGGACACAAAAAGTGGGATACGACTGAACAACAACAACTTTCTACTACAGGGTCAGTTCTCTATCCACTGCGTCACCTTTTCATGTTGGGTTATAATCTGAATGAACATTAAAATGGATTGTGGGAGTGGGGTCAAGTGAAGGTGATAATGGGATATATCAATAGGGAGTACAGTGTTTAAAGAAACAAAGCCAGGATAAAAGGAGGCAAGGTCATGCATTGGACTGGTGCATTGAACCTGGAATCAGGAAGATCTGAATTTGAATTCCACCTTAGGCACTTCTCCTGGGCGACTTTGGGCATGTTGCTTACCTTCCCTGCATTTTTGGGAAAGGCCTAACAAAACAGGATGGCATTGCCTGAGACAAACTGAAACCTGGGAAAGATCTCAACTTAAAAAGGCCAAGGTCTCCCACTACATCCGGGGCCATCTCCAGTCGTCCTGATCTATGTCTGGCCACTGGACCCAGATGGCTCTGGAGGAGAAAGTGAGGCTGGTGGCTTTGCACAGCACCCCCTCATTTAAATCCAATTCACTTACAAGTCATGACATCACTTCCCTGATGTCATGGTCCTCTTTAAGAAGGAAGGATAAACAACAACAAAATGGAAGCGTACGTAATCCAATGTAGACAAGAATAGAACCTCCCTCAAAGAGTTGTAAGGATCAAATGATCCCTTGTGCAGTGCTAGCTATTATTGCTATCATTATTATTATCCTTATAATGATGATGATGATGATTTCCTCCCTCTATCTGACATCATTCCAATTCCGTTTAGCAGCATAAACAGTATAGAGGGTTGGCAAGAGAGAAGCAGGAAAAAGTACAAAGAAAAATGGCCAAAATGATGAAAAGAGTAGGAAATATGCACAATGAAGAAAGGCTGGAAGGCTTGAGAGGATTTCATGCAGAGAAGAGAAGCCTGAAGAGAGGACAGAAGGTCTTCAAGTCCTTGAAAGATTTACTGGGAGAACCAGCTTTTCTCCTTCTCCCTTGAACACCCCAGAGGAAACTAGTTTGGTGTGTAATAGGAAGAAGTCAGTTTAGACAGGAGGAAGAGCTCCTGATTATAGGGGTCAGGCATCAGAACAAGATGTTCTGCACTTCCTTTCCTGAGGCATTCACCTCATTGCTTGATGGGTTTAGACACAATCCCTCCCACCCCTCAGTCTGACATAAGACCAGCCTAATGGAATCCATACAAAGGGGGCTTCAGAAAAAAATCACCTACATCATTTTCAGAGGGTGACATTTTCTGGTGCAGTGGCTGGAGCACTGGACTTGGAGCCAGGAGTTCTGGATTTGAGTCCTAGCTTTGACTGCTATGGAACTCTGGGTAAAATTACTTTACTTCTTTTATATTCAGTTCTTCTTCTGAAAAATAGAGCCAGTACTGATACTATTTACCACAGAGGGTCATTGGGAGGTAGTGTGGGGTGGTGTAGTGTTTTCTAAACCTTAACTCAGTTGTATAATGCACAATGTCTGGAACAGATAACAGATGACAAAATATCTTTACCTCCTGATAAAAAATGGTGGACTCCTGTTGAAGAATGAGACATACATTTGTTGGACATAGCAGACCCAGGATTTTTTTTTACTTGACTTTGCTTATGTGTTACACAAAATTTTTCTTTTTTTTCCAAGGATAGCTGAGGGAGAGAAAATAGATTTTTGTTAATTGAAAAACAATTAAAAAAAGAAAGGGCAGTTGTGATTATTATAAGAATCTAAAAAAATGGATAAGATTAGTCCTTTGCAGAAGGCAACCTTGGTTAGCAGGTTACCAGTGAGACTGTATTGCTTCCTATGTCAAAAGGGAGCCTGGAAAGGTTTCCTAAAAGGAAGAGCATCCTTTTAAAACACAATGAATGGAAGACTCACTATAATCTTAGAAACTATTCTATATCTGTCATGAGGAAGTGTTGGAAGGGCAGGTGCTTTTGATGCCTGAAAAGAGATAAAAAGAAGAGTTCGAAAACTGTGAGCAGATTCCTCAGCACTATTCAGGAAGACATTTCTCCAATTTGTGACAACTGGCTCTGTGTTCTCAGAGAGAAATAGTGCTAGAGTGTAGAACAGCAATGCTTGGGGCATCCTTTGCCTCATAGAAATATCTTTAAAGAACAAGAATGCTGGATTAGGCATCTGAGGGTTTGGTTTGGATCCCAGCTTGCCACTTCCTGTGTGATGCTCTCTTGGCTTCAGTGTAGAATGAGACAGTTGGATTAGTTGACATCTAAGGTCTCCTCATGTCTAAATTTACGATCTTATGTTCCAAGTCCGTGGTGTCAAAATCAAATAGAAATGAGCTCCTGCAGGTTGCATAGTGACTTAGAAAACCACAGATTAACATCATCTTTGTTGTACTGTATTTCTACTTATTTTGTTAAGCATTTCCCAATTATATTTTAATCAGGTTCTTCCTAACTCTGGAGTTTTGCAGTAGGCTGGGAGTTTAACACCTCTGATCCCAGACACTCAGTCTACATTCATGCTTATCAAGTTGCTTTCTAATTTTGTAGCTGGCATTCCAATAAACTGACCCACTAACTGAGTATCTTGCACAGGGGTCTTATTTTGGTTTTCATGCCAGACATAGCTCTCATTATCACTTAATACATTGACTTTCTGGTTATCTCCAGCACTTAAGCACAGTACTTGGTGCATAGTAGGTTCTCAATTAAAAAAAAGAAAAAATTAGTGGATGTGATTTGACTTGCCGAGGGTCACATAGGTAGTAAATGTCAAAGCTAGAATTTGAATTCAGGTCACCAACTCCAAATTTATCCCTTGAACACTAGAGCTTTTTCAACCGTACCACACTGTCTCTCCAGTTAGAGGGAAAATTTTAAATTATTTATAATAGGTTTTTGCATTCCCTAAGACTATATATGTCAGCAGAGCACAAGCTCTTACAGGTTTTACCAAGCTGGGAAGGCTGTGAGCATGAGAACCAGCTATACATACAGCCTGGCTAAGTACAGAGAAGGTTTCTCCCTTTGGAGGCTGACACCAGTTCAATCATTCAATCAATCTACAAACCTTTTTTTAAATTTATTTTTTATTTTTAGTTTGCAACACTCATTTCCACAAGTTTTTGAGCTCCAAATTTTCTTCCCCTCTCTCCTCCTCCCTCCTCACCCAAGACAGCATGCAATCCGATATAGGTTTTACATATACCTTCACATTAAATTTATTTTCACGATAACCAAGTTGTAAAGAAGAATTATAAGCAATGGAATGAACCGTGAAAAAGAAGAAACACAGCCAAAAAAGAAAAAAAAGGACCAAAAGAGAGAGCAAATAGTTTCAAGCATTTTTAAAGCACCTATTATATCCCAAGTGCTGGGAATACAAGTACAACCAATGAAACAATTCCTACTCACAATGAGCTTACATTCTTTTTTTTTAAATTGAATTTTAGTTTTTTTCAGGGAACAAATATTGATTTTCTCTCCCTCCCACCTATCCTTTTTGAAAACAAAACAAAACCAGACTCTTGTGAAAATATGCATAGTCAAGCAAATCAAATTCCCCTGTGTCCATATCCCCCAAATATATATCTCAACTCGTGTCCTGCATCTACCACTACTCAGTTAGAAGCTGGGTAGCATGCTTCATCACTGGTCATTTGGAATCATGGTTGGTCTTTAGAGTGATGAGAGTTTCGAAGGTTTGCAAAGTTGTTTGTTTTCACACTGTGGTAGTTATTAGATAAATTGTTCTGGTTCTGTTCCCTCTGCTCTGCAGCTCATACAAATCAGGATTCACTAAAGCTGTCTCTCAACATTTTTATGGTTTAATAGCATTCCATTATAACACAACAACATTCATATACCATAATTTGTTCAGCTATTTCCTAATCATTGGGGACCCCCTAATTCTTTGCTACTATAAGAAAGAGTTGCTATGAATATTTTTTGTAAATTTGGGTCTTTTTCCCCTTTCTTGGATCTCTAAATAAGTTTACATGCTAATAAGGGAGACAATAAATACAATTAAATACATATGCATCATAAATGTAAAGTTACTAAACACATATATAAGTACATACTCATACAATAGTTAAATAGAAGGTAGTTTGAGAGGGAAAGTCCTAGAAATATTTGTATTGGGGGAGAGTGGAATCAGGAAAGGTTTTTATTTTGGCCTTAGCAATTCAAGAAGACCAACTGCTAAGGCAAAGAAGAATTGTGATCAAATCGCAGGCCCTTTTAAAAGTGATTAAATCACAGGTTCTTTGAATATTGACGAACGTAATACATTAGATCAATTTCACTTAATTGAAAGTTCTTGAAGTTGCTGCTCAATCCTTGGAAGGTCCCTATTCCCCTTCCATGAAAATTCCCCATCAAAAATTTGATGCTTTATTGATGTAATTGACAGAGCTCAGCAAGGAGACTTCTGAATGGAAGCTGATTCTGACAGATGGAATTAACAGGATCTAGCAGGCAAGAGTCCCCTCTGAAACAGGAAACAGGGCTTGGCCTCCTCCTGTTTTTTCTTTGGGTCTCTCCACAGTAGCTGACAAAGTACCTTGCACCGGATGTGTGCCCCATAAATGTTGCTGACCTGCAATAGACAATACTGTGTAAGAACATAATGATGATTCTGTAGGTAAGAGATATCTGGATGATAGCATCTAAGACTGCATTCCTAGCTAATACATAGTGTCTGAGCCACTTAGACCTACTCATGGTACTGTATGTGGGCACCGTTTCAGCGTCTTTCATCCAATCTGAAATGCCATTGCAACATTAGAACCCAGCATCCTGTCATGTGCTTAGAATGGTGATGTCCAAAGATTGTTGATTTGTTTTCACTCACCAGGGTTTCCAGGAGCCCTGTGGAAAAGGGTGGACTTGAGCCAGAAGTCAGTGCCCTTCCTGGTGGGGAAGAATTCTGACAGTGCAAATGACCTGAAGACCAGAGACAGAGGACATGATACAAGATGAATGTAACCAGATGTCCTAGTTTGGCTGGGATATGCTGGGCTTATTTTCTTCTAGGCTGATAGTTTATCCAGTTTCAGTCCTGGCTCTCGCTAGAAACTAATTAATTCTGTAACAGGATGTTTTCCCAAAAATCTGGAGGTTGGAAATGGGTAAAGGGGGGAATAAATTATAATTTTCAACCTCCAGGTTGGATTTTCATATCATTCTATAACAAGTTCTAGTAATGTTTATTCATAGGGGGAACAAAATCAAATGAAGGTTGGTATGGGTTTTGTTTAGTTGTTTTTCAGTCATGTCTGATTCATTGTGACCCCTTTTGGGGTTTTCTTGGCAAAGATACTGGAGTGGTTTGCCATTCCCTTCTCCAGCTCATCTTATAGATGAGGAAACTGAGGCAAACACGGTTAAGTGACCTGCCTGGAGTCACACAGCTAGTAAATGTCTGAGGCCAGATTGAGATCAGATCTTCCTGACTCCAGGCCTTGAATCTATTCACTGTACCCCCTAGCTCCTCTCATTTGAAGGCTACAGTGAAGTGAAAAGCAATTTATTTGGGAGTGGGCTTTAGGTGTTAAACACAAAATGTTTTCCTTACCCATTTTTTTAAATCAAGAACAAGAAACACAAACCTCTATGCAATAGATACGACAAATCATAAAAAATATACTGTGATTCTGTTATGTCCGGTAAAAGGAGAAAGGAATGGAGAACAGTCAGACAGAAGTTTCTGAGTTAGTATGTTAGTCATAGAGAGACTTCTTTTGTCATAATCTGTTAGGTCTGGCTCATGAATATCTGTATTAACAATAATGATAGTAGCTTATTTTTCTACAGCACTTTAGGTTTTTTAATCACTCTTTTCAAAACCCTTTGAAGCAGATAAGTAAAATTGTCATTACCCCAATTTTATTTACCAACGAGGAAAGCAAAGCTAAAAACTGTTAACTCAACCAAGGTCACAGAATTAAATTAAACTGTCAGAGTCAGACTTTGGAACCAAGCTCCCCAACTTGAAGTCCAGGATTCATTTCTATACCACACTAACTAGCTGAGTGTTATCTGAAAGTTATCTTTGAACCCAGCATTATATAACTGTGCTGAGCTTTTGTCCATTGAATAGCTCCCATTTAAGGGCAGAGATGTCTAATTCTAGCATGGTGGGAAAATATATAGTGGGAATTCTTTAGGAATAAATAAATGTCTAACCGCTGTTTGTTTTTCAGTTGCTTTTGTTAAGCTTAAAAAAAAGTTCTGTCCTGAATGGACCAGTCTCAGCATTCCAACAGGAGTGACATTGTTCTCTGAACTGTTGTAATGCTACCAGGCAGGGTGGCTTAGGAGGAGACCTGGGTTCTTGTCTTGGGTATGCCACTAACTAGTTATGTGGCCTTGAACAAGTGATTTATCCTCAGCTTCTTCATCTTTGAAATGAAGTGCTTAGACTTGATGATCTCTAAGATCCCTTCCAGGACAAAATGATTATGATTCTATGATAAAAATGGTAGCTGATCATCCTGAGTCCCATTTCTTGGATTGAACTAATTAAGTTTGAATCTGAGGTACAGAGGTTTTTTTCCTGTGTCTCTGGCATTTTATCAAGTAGGAAACTAGATGGGTTATCTATTGACTGATGTAAAGGTATTTGCAAAGAATATATTTTTCTGTCACTTTTGTAGAAATTAAAATAAAAACTAAAACTTCTAGTTCTGTCTTATAATAGAATAGAATTCAAGTCAACAACACATATTAAACACCCACAGTGCGCTAAGTGCTAGGGGAATGGAGCTTAGCTCCTCCCTTCATAGAGCATATAATCTAGTAAGTGGGATAGGGTACAGATATAAATAACTACATTCATTAATTCATTTAACAAGAATTTATTAAGCACCTATTACATCCCAGGCACTGGATATAGACATAAATGAAAGTTTCCTCCTATCCACAAGAAGCTTACATTCTATTGCATTCTGAACACAGATGAGTAAATACAAAATATAAACAAATATAAAGCAATTTCCCAGGTAGGAATGGCATTAACAATTGGGAAGAATTGGAATAGATCTCATGTACGAAGTGACCCTTGAGCTGGACCTTGAAGGAAGCTTCGGATTCTATGGAGGTAGAGGTGAGATATGGGGCAGCTAGGTGGTACAGTGGATAGAGTGCAGCCTTGGAGTCAGGAGGACCTAAATTTAAATATGGCCTCAGATACTTACTAGGTGTGTGACCCTGGGCAAGTCACTTACCCTTCTTTGCCTTGGTTTCCTCATCTGTAAAATGAGCCAGAGAAGGAAATGGCGAACCACTCTTGTATCTTTGCCAAGAAAACCCCAAATGGGGTCATGAAGAGCCAGAAACAACTGAACAGCAGAAAACATGCATTGCAGCCTGTGTTTGAAGGCAAGGGGATGAGAGATGAAATATTGGGTATGGGGACAGCAAGAAGGCCAGCTTGGCTGGACCAAAGAGTGGGTGAAGAGGGGCAATGTGTTCTTGATGATCCTGGAAAGGTAAGTTGGAAACAGATGGTGAAAGGCTTTAAAGGCCATATAGAAGAATTAGCATTTGATCCTAGGAGCAATAGGAAAGTTTTTGAGCAGGAGTGTGACAGGTGCATGATCAAGGAATATAATTTTGGCAGCTGTGGGAGGAGAGACCGAAGTCAGGACCAATTAGGAGGCTGTTGTAATAGTCCAGGAGAAGAGGTGATGAGGGCCTGAAGTAGGGGGGAGGCTGTGTGAGTGGAGAGAAGGAGACAGATGTGGGAGATGTGAAGGGGGTGGAGTCAACAAGACTTGACAACTGATTGGATGGTAGGGGTGAGGGAGAGGAAAGAATGAAGGATGACTGAAGTTACCAACCTGGCTGAGTAGAAAGCTGGAAGAGCTTTGACCAGAAAGAAGGGAGTTGGAGAGAGTGTTGGGAGGGGTAAATATAACGGATTTTGTTTAGATATGTTGAGTTTAAAAAATACCTATAAGGGAGGGAATCAATTGGGAAATGGCTGAACACATGATGGCATACAGATGTGGGGGATCACTATTGTGTTGTAAGATATAATGAAGAAAGTGGTTTCAGAGAAACCTGAGAAGACTCATATGAACTGGTGCAAAGTGAAGTGAGCCAAACCAGAAGAACAATTTATATAATAACCACAGTATCATAAAGACAAACAACTTTGAAAGATTTAGGAACTCTTATCAACACAGTGACCAACCACAGTCCCAAAGGACTCATGCTAAAACCTGCAACCAGATGGAGAGATGATGGACTCAGAGTATAGACTGACGCTTACTTGTTTTGGGTTTGTTCATTTAGACATGGTCTTTGCAGGAATTTATTTTGATTGACTATACATGTTGGTAATGGGCTTAGTTTTTCTTGCATTCTCAGTGGGAAGGGGAGGGGGAGAGCAGCTGATGTGAGGGCAAGAATTTGTACCTGAAAATAAAATAAAATGGAATTTTAAAAAAGATGCCTATTAGAGCATCTCCTTGGAAACATGCGGTAGACAGTGAGCGATGCAAGACCAGGGAACCATAGGGAGAATAGCTCTGATGCTATGAGAAGCTCATCACTGTGAATATCCACAGATATAATGAAGTGTAATGAGATGATAGCTGAATCTCAAAAAAGGCAACACAGTACATTGGAAAGTGTTAGATTGGAGTCGGAGGACCGAGGTTCAATCTTGCTTCTGATACTAGCTTGCCCAAGGTCACACAGCTAAAATGAAGTTGGAATAGATGGTCTCTAAGTTCCCTTAACTCTAAATGTATGACCTTATAATAAGCTGTAGAGTATTCGAGGGAGGATGACTATGATGGTTAGGAGTTTGAGACCATGTCTTAGGAGAATCCCTGGGGTTGTTTAGCCTGGTGAAGGGAAGACTTGGGAAAGAAAGGTAGTGAGAGTTATTTTAAAGGGTGGTCATATAAATAGTAATTTATATGTGTATGTATTATTTTTTTACCGATAGCATGTGGACTTCTTGAGGGCAGAGACAGTTTCATTTTTGCTTTTATTTTCCCAGTGCCTAGCACATCAATGTTTGCTGATTGATTAATTTGTAACGCTATGTCATCATTGCCACTGGGGATGAGAGACGCTTGTCCAGAATCCGCCAGCCACTGACATTGTGGGACTGGCACTTCTGGAAATTTTTGCAGAGATTTCTGGGAGAAAGATGGCAGAATGGAATAAGCCAACTCAAGGGGGATAGTTTGGATTCTATCCTCCATTTTGGCACTATAGGGACTTTGCAGAGCTAAGTCCTTAGCCTCTCCTCTCCTCTGTTCTAGCTTACTAAGACTATGAAGGAGGTTGTCACTACTACTAGCTGTCACACAGCTAGTAAGAGTAGTGTATCAGAAGCAGGATTGAACCTAGATCCTCTGACTCCAAATCTAAACTTTCCAAGGTACTGTGCTGCCTTTTTTGAGATTCAATTGTCATCTCAATACAGTTCATTACCATATCTATATATCTATGGATGTTCAGAGACATGAGCACAGAGCAGCTGATGTCTTCTGCCAAGAGAGACTGCCATGAGCTGACAGTGATGATTGGTGAGAACTCGCCCTCATTCCCCAGTGCTTCTGGCACAAGGACAGGAGCAGCACCATGAGCTGAGTCACCCCATTGCAGCTTTAACCCAATTCCTCCCTGTGAGAGGAAGGAGTCTAATGCAGCCAGTTCTCTAGGGTTATAAGAAGCTCATCCTTGTATCACCACCTCCCCTTTATTCCCTATTCCTTCTTAATACCTCATCTCCTTAGTGTAAGGATTTTTAGCTCCTCTAAAGGGAAGGGAACAAGCATTCATATTAACTCATTTGATCCAAAGGTACTATTATTGTCCTCATTTTACATTAAATTACATTTCCCTCATTGAGGGAAACTGAGGCAAACAAAAGTCTGAGACCAGATTTGAACTCAGGTCTATCTGACTCCAGACCCATTGCTCTATTCACCGCACCACCAACTGCCTCGTTCCTCCAATCCTTTTTCTTCCTCTAATCCTTGTTGCATAGTTAATGTCAGTGATGATAGAGACTGAGAAAAAGAGGCAGTCTGGGAAAAGCAGAAGACCCATCCAGCCTCTAGTGTGAGGCACCCAGGAGGTGGCAGAGTAGTGATTGTCCTTCAGAAATCCCAAACCTTTCAGTATCATTCTTTGATAGTATTCATTAGCCAGTTAAAAATGGATTCATAAGAGAATCTAAGAAGAGAGAATCACTGACCTAAAAGGAATCAAAAGCCCAGATATAGTAGAAGAAATTTGGTGAGCTAGCCTGAGACTGAGGAAAATGTATATTTCTGTGGGTGTATTTCCCATGGTTCCTGTGTTCAATCTTTTACCAGAATATTCCTATTTCTCCTATATGCTTACTTGGCCCCCACCAATTTACACACAGTGAAAGATTAACAGGGTGAGGGACTCCCATCAACCCACATCCCTTCCCTTCCCTTCCCTTCCCTTCCTTCCCTTCCCTTTCCTTCCCTTCCCTTCCCTTCCCTTCCCTTCCCTTCCCTTCCCTTCCCTTCCCTTCCCTTCCCTTCCCTTCCCTTCCCTTCCCTTCCCTTCCCTTCCCTTCCCTTCCCTTCCCTTCCCTTCCCTCCTTTCTCTTTCTTTCTACTTTTCTCCTACCTTTCTTCCTATCTTTTTTCTTTATTTCTAATTTACCTCTCTTTCTAGCCATCAATATATGTTAGATTGATTAGCAAAGCTAGTAATACACTTGGGATTCTATAGCAGTGACATAAGCAATTGTCTGAGTTCCCCTTTTCTGGACTTTTTCTGAACTTAGGGGATCAATATTGTAAGCATTCTCTTGAGGGCCTCTTAGCTGGGCCTCTCAGAAACAAAGTGTACTTCCCCAGGGTTCCAGCTACACCCATTAGTCAGCTTCCTCCTCAGTCAGAGAAATCCCACTATAAAAAATTAGTTTTCCCAGCCTATTTCTAGAGCGGAGGGTCATCTATCATTTTTCTTTCTCCAAACCCTGTGCCATTGGTCATGGTTTTTGTGTGCTATCCCCTCTTCCCTCTCACCTCTTACTGTCCCCCTTCCATCCTAGCTCTGCCCTTCCCCAAGATCTGAAATATGATCACTTTATCCACTGTTTTAGGGCATTGCCAGGTCAAATTCCAGCCCGGAGAAACATAGCAGGGTCTCCTGATTCAGCTATTGAAAGGGTTTAGGGGAGGGAAACAATGTTCTTAGTGGGAAAGGCTGCATTATATAATGAAAAAGAGCATTGGTTCTGGATTCAGAGTACCTGGATTTGGGTCCTGGTTCTGAAGTGACCTGAGCAAGCCACATTGCCTCAGCTAAGTCCTTCATAGGTCATTGTACAATATTGTAGTTACTATGTGCAGTGTTCTCCTGGTTCTGCTCACTTCACTTGGCGGCAGTTCATGTAAGTCTTCATAGGTTTTTTCTGAAAGCATCCTACCCATCATTTCTTATAGCATAATAGTATTGCATCACAATCATATACCACAACTTGTTCAACCATTCCCCAATTATGAGTATCACCTCAATTTCTAATTCTTTACCACCTAAAAAAAGCTGCTATAAATATTTTTGTACTTATAGGTCCTTTTCCTTTTTCTTTGATCTCTTTGGAGTACAGACCTCATAGCAACATTGCTGGGTGAAAGGGTATACATGGTTTTATGGCCCTTTGGGCATAGTTCCAAATAGTTGTCCAGAATGATTAGGCTAGTTTATAACTCTACCAACAGTGTATTATGTACCTATTTTCTCCTCATCCCCTCTAGCATTTGCTATTTCTGATAGATGGGAGGTGGTACCCCAGAGTTGTTATACTTGGCATTTCTCTACTCAATAGTGACTTACAGCATTTTTTTCACATGAATAAAGATAGCTTTGAATTCTTCTGAAAGCTGCTTGTTCATATCTATTGTCCATTTATCAATTGGGGAATGGCTCTTATTTTTATAAATTTGAGAAATAAGGCCTTTATCAGAGAAACTTATAAAAAGAATTTTATATTACTTCATTGTCTATGGTAGCCTTTAGCAAAATGTAGTTTCCCTGATTATCTCTTTTAATTAGGTCTATTTTTGCTTTTGCTGTCTAAGTTTATTACCCCTGTCTTTTTTGCTTTGGCTGAATTATAATAGATTCTGATTTAGCCCTTTATTTGAACTCTATATATGTCCTTCTGTTTCAAGACTGTCTCCTGTAAACATGTTGTTGGATTCTGGTTTTTAATCCACTCTGTTATCCATTTCTGCTTTGTGGGTGAGCTCATCCCATTCACATTCACAGTTTTGATGACTAACTGTATTTCCCTCTATCCTATTTTATGTTTTTATGTTTATCCTTCTCTCTCTCTGTCTTTTTATCCTGTCCTTCCTCAAAAGTCTGTTTTGCTTCCGACCATTTCCTCCCTTAATCCACCCTCTATTTTATCATTTCCTTCCTCATGTCTCTTATCCCCTTCCCCTCCTATTTCTCTATTGAGTCAGATTTCTACACCCAACAGAGCATGTATATGAACTAATTCTGACGAGAGTGAGGTTGAAGCATTGCCCTCTGTTTCTCCTCTACTATAAAAGCTCTCCCTTGCATGCTTCTTTTATGTAAGAAAAATGTCCCCATTCTATTTTCCGCTTTCCCCTTCTCGCAGTGCATCCTTCATTCTCATTCTTTTATTTACTTTTTGATCATCTCAATATAATTGACTCATACTCATGTCCTCTGCCTATGTAGATCCCTAATAATATAAAGTTCTTAGCAGTTACAAGTATCATCTTCTCATATAGGAATGTAAACAGGTTAAATATATTAGGTCTTTTATGATTTCTCTTTGATGTTTACTTTTTATGCTTCTCTGGAGTCTTGTGTTTGCATGTAAAATTTTCTATTCAGCTCTGGTCTTTTCATCAGCAATGTGTGAAAGTCGTCTATTTCATTAAATATCCATTATTTCCCCCGAAGGATTATACTCAGTTTTGTTGGATAGGTTATTCTTGGTTGTAACTATAGCTCCTTTGCCTTCCAGAATATCATATTCCAAATCTTCTGCTCCTATAACATATAAGCTGCTAAATCTTGTGTAATCCTGACTGTAATTACACAATATCTGAATTGTTTCTTTCTGGCTGCTTGCAATATTTTCTCCTTGACTTTTATGTTCATATTCCTGGGCATTTTCATTTTGGGATCTCTTTCAGGAGGCTATTGGTAGATTTTTTCAATTTCTATTTTACCCTCTGGATCGAAGGACAGTTTTACTTGATAATTTCTTGAAATATGATGTCTAAGTTCTTTCTTTGATCATGGCTTTCAGGTAGTCCAATAATTCTTAAGTTATCTCTTTTCAAACTATTTTCCAGGTCAGTTATGTTTCCAATGAGATTTTTATATTTTCTTCTATTTTTTCATTCTTTTGACTTTGCTTTTATTGTTTCTTGATGTCTCATGGAATCATTAGCTTTCAGTTGCCCAATTCTAATTTTTAAGGAAATGTTTTCTTCAGTGAGCTTTCAAGTATCTCATTTTCCATTTGATCACCTCTGCTTTTTGAGATGTTATTTTCTTTGGTAATTTTTTGTGTCCCCTTCACCAAGCTGTTAATTTTCCTTTCATAATTTTCTTGCATCACTCTCATTTCTTTCCCCAATTTTTCCTCTACTACTCTTATCCCTTTCTTTAACTCTTCCAGGAATTCTTGTTGAGATTGGGTGTAATTAGCATTTTTCTTTGAGGCTTTGGTTGTAGATGTTTGCACATTGTTGACTTCTTCTGAGTTTGTGTCTTGGTCTTTCCTGCCACTACAGCAGCTTTTTACAATCCAGCTCTTTTTTTGTTCTTTGATCATTTTCCCAGCCTATTTCGTGACTTTGAACTTTATGTTAAAGTTGGGCTCTGCTCACTTGGGGTTGGGGAGGCACTGTGTTAAGCTTTAGACTTTTTCATGCTACTATTTTCAGAGCTAGTTCCAGGAGGTATGCACATTTTCAGTGCTTTCTAAGATGGGTGGTGCATGTAGAGGCATGGTCACTGCTATCTTGGTCTACACTTTTTGTTTTATCCATGAAGAGCCCCTACTCTCCTGCAGCCACAAGCACTAGTGCTCCTCTTGACCTTGGAACTGTGACCAGAGTTCCTGCTCCTTTGTGACTGAACAAAAGCATACCTTCTCCACCCTGGAACTGTGACCCAGAACTGCATATGGGCCATAGAGCTGCCAGTCAGTACAAGCTGTACCCAGTGTCAGAAAAAGACCCCAGTAATATTTTTCTGACTGGTTGTCCAACCCCTTTATTGTTTCTGGGCTGAGAGCTCCTGAAGCTGCTGCTGCTGTTACTGCCTCCAAAGCCCATCATTGGTTCTACCACTATGTGCCTGCATTCCAGACAGGCCTCCTCTTTTGTGTCACAGACCTCTCTTGCCAACCTCCAAAGTCATCTTAGGCTGGAAAAATGTCTCACCTTGACATTTTGTTGGCTCTACCACTCCAAAATTTGATTTGAGGCATTATTTTAAAGTTGTTTGGAGGGGAATGTTGTGAGAGTTCAGCTGGGTTGCTGCCTGTATTCTGCCATTTTGGTTCCATCCCCTGTCCTAGACTTCTTCCTGCTAACCAGAGCTAATATCTCTCTGCACATTTTACTCACAAAGTCTCTACCTTGATCTGAATGGATCCTGGCGGGAAGTCTGTATGAAGAGAAATACTTTTCTCACAAAACTTTGGCAACCATGGAGGCTTTCTGGTTCCTTATAAAATGGGCATACAGAGTAAAGTGGTTCATTACCATTAATATATAACATGGTTTTGCTATTTCCTTCTAGAAATAGGAATTAAATTCAAACCAGTTCCAAAAGTTTTCTAATATTTATATTCTCCAAGTGAGCAGCAGGTGTCTGCAGTACTTTTCACACAACATACACACAAGTCTCACACTTCTTGGTGATATCCACAGCCATCTTGGGCCAGCAAAATCTATTTCTTGCTAGCTCTAGAGTCCTTTCTTGGCCCATATGTCCAAAATAGTTCTATAGACTTTTTATAGCCATACAGTGATATGCCCTGAGCAGTACCAACGGCTTCCTCATACCTGGGGTAGGACAGATAACTGTCCAGTCCAGTATTCTGCTACTTGGCTCCAGCTTTTGCCATTGTCTCTATAGTAAAGAGCATTCAGAAGACTGATGCTTGAGTTGTTTGCTATTACTACCACATTTCACAATTTGCATCAATTCACATAGCCCCTTGTCAGCCATCTGCCCTCTTTGCCAGTCATCCATAGACAACTGAGGCAAAGAAAGTTGACTTAATGAAGGGAGATTCATGTGTGCTGCTGGCACAGAGTCTGGCGAGAGTCCCAAACTTTCAGCTGTACTGCCACCTGCTTACAATCCAGTCCTTTGGTTGTTGAGTATAGCTTTTACCCCTTCTTTAGGTATCACCACAGCTTTGTTGTCCTGTGGTCTTCTAGAAAATTCATCTGTGTCCACATTGTTCTTTCCTGGCTGGTAGTGAATATTGAATTCATAGCTAGTGCTGCCACCCATCTTTGGCAAGGAGCGCCCAACTTGGCACTTGTCAGACTGTGTCAATGGACTGCTATCAGTTCACACTTGTGTCTTTGCTTCATACACAGTCTCTGAATTTCTCAGTGACAGCCCATTTTTGAGCCAGAAATTCCAGCTTGCGAATGAGATAGCATGTTGCACTGTCACTCAAACTTCTGCTGGCAATTATAACCAGTTTCATGTAACCATCACTCACTTGGTACTGAACTGCTCCCAACCCACCCCCCACCGCCCATGCTAGCATTTTTATGCAGAGCAAAAAGCTTGCTTGGGTCAGCATAGGCTAATACTGGTTCGCATGTAAGGCTGTTGACCAAGTCTTTAAATAGACGTTCATACATCTGTCTAATGGTCTCCAAAAGGATTTGTTGGTTTCAAAACAATTGTGTTCCTCTTCTCTTTCTGCCTTGTGCCTATTCAATCACACAATCCTCCAAGGCCAAAATCTGAGAGTCATTCTTCCAATCTCTTTCATAGAATGACAGGAACACAATGGCCACCTTTGTACCACTGTCCAGCACAGCAATGCAATCCACGTTCCCGATTTTTATAGACACTTCTGTTTGAGGTCCTGTGAGACTAGGTAGAAAAGAACCAATAGGAGTCACCAATGAGTCAGTGCTTGTTGGGGCCAAGGTGACCTCCTTCTCTGGCTCCATTTTATTTTCCCTAAGCTAAACCTGTAGCTCTCAGCCTCTGCAGTACCAAGGCTCCTTTCCCTTTTCCAGTGCATTTAGTGGCCATTCTCTTCACAGTTGTTAACAGAAAAGAGGGCTGTCTCCTCAGGCTTCTCTAGGTGATGGTGTGTGCATATCAATTTGTTATGGTCTCCATTCCCTTGGATCATTACTCTTCCAAGGAAGCTGTTGTCCTGGTGCTCATCTTGTGAAGTTTTTCCTTTCAGGTTTCTCTTGTGAGTTCTATATCCCTATGGTAATTCTCCTGCATTGTGTGTTTGGTCCAAGCTTTGGCAGGTCCTCCTGAATCATTTGTATGATGGGCTTCCAGTGAGACTCCTGGATATCTCTGGGCATATTTCCCATGTCACTTATGGTGTTTAGCAACTCTTTGAGACTAGATGGGTTGTGCTTAAAGTCTTGGCTACACAACTGTACTCTAACAAATTTGTGGTATTTGAGGCCTCCCTGCACTTGTTCTAAACTGATCTCATCCTCTGTCTCAGAATGCACTGTGCCCATTCATAACTTAACATCCACACAGCATAAAGTCATATGGTTTATCATTTCTGCACTGATAAGTAGATTAACAAATGTGGCATATATTTGACTTGGTGTTTTACTACCTCCTAAGCATTTGTCCAGTTTTTGTAAGCAAGTTTGCTACATCACATCTGGATTCCTGGCTACCAGACCTCTCAATAGCATAAAAGTTCTTTTGCTGAGACTCTCCATTAGCCATTACCTCTTCACTATATCAGATGCCTGCCAACCAAGAAGTGCCACTAGGAACCATGTAACCTGGGTTTCCCATGTTGCACCCCAAGGGGGCTTGGGTTTTCCTCTAAGAAAAGTCCCAACCTGGGCCAATGGCATTTCTCTGCCATAACATATTTAGTCTTATGTTTGTTATCAGGCAGAGTTTTTCTGCCCCATTCAGTGGGTCTTTCTCCTTTTCTATATTCAGAAGAGGTTTCACTGTACAGTTCAGGGAACTGGGCGTGCTCCAACAATGCCATTGATGAGGTTCCATCAATCAACCTGTCTTCCAGTGACCTAATAGACCTGTCATTAGGTTGTCCCCTTGATGCCACACTGACATCAGACACAAGGGAATTATCATGTCTTGAACCTCTGGACATAAGAGGCAAACTCCTTGCCCGAGGAACAACAGCCCCATCAGTTGTAGCTGGCCAGGGTTTTTCTTTAACCTCTTGAACAGGTGAGAACTCAAATGGATTTTCAAGCTGATTCCTCAATTCCTATACTTGATTGTTTTCTTCATTCTTTAGGGTGATAATTCTATCAAAGGCTTTCACTTCGCTTTGGGGGAGGTAGGTGGGTCAGTCACAAACTAACGTCCAGTAACTGTTTCCTATCAGAATTTTTTCTGGTAACTTGTTATGATTGCGTAACTCTTGATAATTCACATAGCACATCCGTAGTGGGTTGTCATAATTCACTTCTTAAGTGGATTATCCTAATGTCTCTTAACTTGCTTCCATTGTCCTTCAGAGCCTTCATTATATCCTGATCACAAAGTCTGCTCCAAGTATCAGTATACCCTTACATACATCAATGTTTGCAAGGAGATCATGTTTTGCCAATAACACTATCATAAGATCACAATGAAGTTCCATAATGCTGATGCTTAACTAGTCACCAAAGAACAATACACAACTGGCCAAGGAATTTAGTCAAATTAGACATCACTCAACAGCAGCAATAACAAGCGGCAAGCTGAGACATGAGCAAATAACAGTTCAGTCATAGCTCTAGTACTCAAAGCAGTCACCAAACAGGAGGTGTTCTCACTGGTGGCACCAAACCGCAAGCATTACCCTTTGTAAATGCTTTGAGTAGGGCACAAGTGTCCCACTAAATAGTATTTGAAAACAAATCGATTCTAAAACCAGCAGAAAAAGCAATTGCTCCATTATTATTAAAATGTTGTTAAATATATTGTTAAAAAACAATTATTCTGTCTCAGAAGAAAAAACCCAAATGGCCTAGGTTCCATGACAATTGATATATAAAATTCTTCTCAAAATTAGCCATTATTGAGTTTAATTCAATTCAGTTGATAAAATGAACAATAATGTTTGTAAAATTGTGCCAACCAATTGGTTAAAATCAAGATTAGAAGCAAATCCTGATAATATTGATATAAGGAATCCTTGGGTAACACTGGGGGGAAAAAAGGGGAAAAGGGAAGAAAACTGATCCTGGAGATGCTTATAACACATGCTTGGCTTGTATGTATGAGGTAAATTTTTGCAGTTGGGACTGGATTTGTAGCAATTCTGTGCTTTTGAAATGGATTATGCTTATCTCCCCAAAAGAACTCTTTCACATTGGGTGGGGGCTTGAGATTCCAGAGTGGTGCTAAGAAAGGCCCCTCTCTCTTAAGAGGCTTCCAATGCTCTCCCATGCCTTCTTGTTGCAAACAAAGGGCACCAGGCAACTTAAAGACATTATCAGTCACGGGCATTTGTAAAATTAATATAAAAATCTAGCAAATGTAGTTTTCTAACAAAAAGTTTTAAAAACACAGACACAATTAAGTGGAAGAAAAGCAGAGGTGGGGTAAGGCTGCCTTTTCTTCTATCTGGTTTTCCTGCTACTGGAATAACTGCCCAATAAAACCCTTCAGAGTCACACACCCCTTCACTTGTTCATGAAGAAATCATCTCTCAGGGCTCTGAAAAAGGAAATGGCCAATGTCCTGGTCACTGGCTTCCATGGTCACACTGCTGACATCCAATGACTACCACCTCTCTGTCCTTCACTCTTCTCTCCTCACATTCCCCACGATCCACCATTACTGTGCCTGAAAAACTCCACTCCTTCATCCCCCATTTAAGGGAGCACCTCAAATTAGTTTCTGTATTAGGAGGGCAGAGTTTATAATCTCAAAGAGGATCATAAACATGTCTGAAACGTTCGGAATCGCCGGATATAAGAAACTCTCGAAGTAGAAGGCAAAAGAATCAAAACATATATTTAGGCTCCACAGTAACCAACCCATGAACCAGCAACCCCATTTTGATATATTGATCAAAGTCTTCCAGGCCCAATAAGTACGCCTTAAAAGAGTAACCAGGAGGCTACAGAGAAGCATGATTGCGTAAAGCAAAATCATGCTTCCCCCTCTATGGTAATAAGATTACCCACTGGCCTGAAGTCTTTGTTCAGCTTCCTCCCGTAGGTCAGCTCTGCTACTGGCAGCTCCTGCTTCCACTGTGGCTGTGGCTGTGGCTGTAACTGTAACTGTCACTGTAGCTGTAACTGCCGCTGTAACTGTAGCTGTAACTGTAGCTGTAACTGCCTCTGGCTCCAACGGGAGCTGTAACTGTAGCTGTAACTGTAGCTGTAACTGCCTCTGGCTCCAACGGGAGCTGCTTTTAACCATCCAGCTTCTGCGGGGGTGTAAGGCACGCCGGGGAAAGCACAGGCTCCCCCAATCTGCCCAAGCAAGGCGAAGCAAGGTGAAGGGGCCGACAAGCCCACTCCAGTCCAAGACACAAACAGCATTCAGCTCAGGGGAAAAAGCCAAACCAGTCAAGGGCACTTGTTGACCAAGTGCTAAGGAGCCCATTTTTGGTTGCCAATACACTCCACCCCTTGTTATAGGATACATAATCTAATCAGCCATGTATCCTAGAACATACATTGTGATCCAATTACAAAGGAAACTAAAACATATCATTCATTATAAAGCAAAACATATCATTTGGTGACATTCCTAAATA
This sequence comes from Trichosurus vulpecula, assembly GCF_011100635.1. Taxonomy (NCBI): domain Eukaryota; kingdom Metazoa; phylum Chordata; class Mammalia; order Diprotodontia; family Phalangeridae; genus Trichosurus; species Trichosurus vulpecula. The sequence goes on from NC_050575.1 coordinate 314,887,358, forward strand.
TTGGTTTACGATTCAAATGTGATCCACCCCTAGGTCCCAGCAAGATAATCTTTTCAATCAATCATCCCCAAAATAATTATTAATAATTCAAATGTCCACCCCTAAATCCTTGTATCCATTACATAGGATCAATAATATCATAACAATAAAACAACACAGCAAGGATAACACAAAATAAGTAAACAGAACACTATCATCATTTCCACCCCCCTTGAACGATTGGGGCTCAAAATCTTGGGGTGAGGGGTGAAGGTCTCATTTTCCATAGCTTCTTCATGCTGAAATTGGATGTAGAGATGGCCCTGCCCCCAAAAAGTCCCATTCCAGAGGTCATTTCTTTAACGAGCTGGCAGGAATTCCAAGAATGCTACATGCTTAGGCAGTCACCGGAAAGTGCAGGGTGCTTAAGCCTGAAGGAAACAAAACTAGCAACAAGGTTAGCCAAAACAAAGGACAAAAAGAATAGACAAGTATGGACTATAATTCTTCAAATAAAATCATCTCAAGTTTGGTTGAGATTTCAGTTATGCAAAGATCCAACATCAGAGCCAAACTCAGGTGGGAAATGTTTCTTTTCAAAAGGAACATAATGAGGAAGCCAAGAGGATCCCACCCTAGATAGAGACTAAGATTGTCCTCTCAGCCTTTCCCCAAATGTACAAGTTTTCATCCGTTAATCACACAAGGTCACCTTCAGTCTGAGTGGCTTGTGGGCTTACAGGAGCAGTTCTTATTTCCCTATCTCTTCTGTTATCAAGGCCTTTATCTCTGTACATTCTATATAATTCATTGGTTGGAATTCCATCTATCATTTCAAAACCTACCCCTGCTCTCAATAAAGCAGTAAACATTTCTTTCCTTGTTACTCTCCTTTGGCGCCAAGTTTGCTGGTTATTCACCCTTCTCTCTCGAGGAGATCTATCCCCTCCCCAGTCACCTAAGTCATGTAACTGTAAAATCTTATTTATCACTGTTGTAAGACGGCTCCCTACTTCTCCAAGTAATAAATTCAAAATTAGTTGTTTATAAGCAGGGGGAGCTGTCCTAATTATTAAATTCCTATGAGGCAGTCCCATTGGATCATTGTAATATTTGTCTGCAGTTCCTATCATAATGGCAGTCTTCATTACCTCCTCCTTTAGTCTCATGATACAATCTCTAAGTGAATACCAGGGTCTGTGCTCAGTGGGCCACATAGAATCAGTAGCATATCTCTTATTGCATCCCACAGCGGCTAATGCCAACAGAGTAGTCCTGCTATCACCATCTCCTTGCTGATGATGTTCCCTAAAAGCTTGTTGAACTAGAGGATCATGGCTGATACCTATGAATCTCATGCAGTCTGTCCCATCTACTGATATTCCACTGGCCCCTTGATCACTGAGTCTTACCATCCAAGATATCAATGGTTCTCCTATTCTTTGGCTGAATCTACTCAAAATATCTGTGACCTCTTGCGGTGAGAAATCTTCCTGAATTTCCCTTGTAACTGAATCTTCACCTCGGGTTTCTGTCTTCCTCCTTTGTATGGGTCGAGCCCTTGTCTGATCATTTAACCATCTCCTATTCTCTGTGTGAGGCACATCCTGAACCCCAGTAGTGTTTTGTGCCTCAGCCCCTAACATTGTCTCATTCTCCCCCCACTCACTTCCTCTGCCACCATGGCTAGGACGAAGCAGGCAGTCAGGCTCTTTCTGGGCTGGGTTGAAATGCACTCTGGGCTTTTTTGGTCTCCTGTTGCTCTTAGCCACATTAATAGAAAAGTTCTCATTTGAGTCAGTTTGGTCTCCTGCTATCTGAGATTCCCCTTCTTCCTGTGGGGTAGGAGTGCCCCCATGTCTTTCACTTAATCTCAATCTTTCGTATACTAGCCGGTAGGCTGATAACACTATCCAGCTTTGCCTAGATAGTGATGCCCCTGACTGAATCCCAACTTCTCGTAAACACTTTTCCAAATCCCTAGGATCTCCTCTCCGTAGCCTTGGTTCCCAGTTTTCACAGGGTCCAGCTTTTTTAGCCAATTCTTTTGCTAGGGAGGAATAAAATGGATCCTCCCATCCTGGGATATTCATCTCTTCCTCTGGAATTGTTCTGCTTCTAAATAGAGATCTTATACCTAGCGATCCCATCCTCGTCGCCAAATGTATTAGGAGGGCAGAGTTTATAATCTCAAAGAGGATCATAAACATGTCTGAAACGTTCGGAATCGCCGGATATAAGAAACTCTCGAAGTAGAAGGCAAAAGAATCAAAACATATATTTAGGCTCCACAGTAACCAACCCATGAACCAGCAACCCCATTTTGATATATTGATCAAAGTCTTCCAGGCCCAATAAGTACGCCTTAAAAGAGTAACCAGGAGGCTACAGAGAAGCATGATTGCGTAAAGCAAAATCATGCTTCCCCCTCTATGGTAATAAGATTACCCACTGGCCTGAAGTCTTTGTTCAGCTTCCTCCCGTAGGTCAGCTCTGCTACTGGCAGCTCCTGCTTCCACTGTGGCTGTGGCTGTGGCTGTAACTGTAACTGTCACTGTAGCTGTAACTGCCGCTGTAACTGTAGCTGTAACTGTAGCTGTAACTGCCTCTGGCTCCAACGGGAGCTGTAACTGTAGCTGTAACTGTAGCTGTAACTGCCTCTGGCTCCAACGGGAGCTGCTTTTAACCATCCAGCTTCTGCGGGGGTGTAAGGCACGCCGGGGAAAGCACAGGCTCCCCCAATCTGCCCAAGCAAGGCGAAGCAAGGTGAAGGGGCCGACAAGCCCACTCCAGTCCAAGACACAAACAGCATTCAGCTCAGGGGAAAAAGCCAAACCAGTCAAGGGCACTTGTTGACCAAGTGCTAAGGAGCCCATTTTTGGTTGCCAATACAGTTTCCTTTCTTCTAAAACTGGTAAGAACTACAAATCTCAGAGGGTTTTGTGGCCATCCCACCCCTTGACCTGGGTAGTTACATTTGAATATATTTGTATGTGTACATGTTTTCTCTGCTAATAGAATGTAAGCCCCTTGAGTGGAAGGAAGGAAGGAAGAAGGAAGGAAAGAAAGAAGAAAGGAAGGAAAGGAGAGAGGGAGGGTGGGAAGGAGGAAGGAAGGAATGAGAGAGAAGGAAGGAAGGCAAGATGGAAGGAAGAAAGGAAGGAAGGGAGGGAGGGAGGAAGGGTTTTCCCTCTGCTCTATGGAGTCCAAAGACCAACTGTACTTAAAGGAAGTTCTCTTAACCCCCATTTTGCAATTAGCCTTTTCTATTATCACCCATTTCTCTTCTCTTTCACCAGTCTAAGCCTGCCTCTGACCCGATCCTGGCAGGTGGTAATGACCTTCCCTCTTAGGCTTCACATAACACTGCTGCTCTAAATATACTTAGCATGAAATACTGTGCATTACGATTATCTGTTTGTACTATTTTCTGTTTGTTTCCCTTCTAGACAATAATCTCAGTGAAGAACTGAACCATATACAAGCTTTGTGTCTCTACAGAACACATTTTAAACATAACTACTGTAAGATCAACTCTAATCTTGGAAATAGTGGTGTGTTGGTCATGGGTTTTCCTCTAAGAAAAGTCCCAACCTGGGCCAAGGGCATTTCTCTGCCATAACATATTTAGTCTTATGTTTGTTATCAGGCAGAGTTTTTCTGCCCCATTCAGTGGGTCTTTCCCCTTTTCTATATTCAGAAGAGGTTTCACCGTACAGTTCAGGGAACTGGGCATACTCCAACAATGCCATCGATGAGGTTCCATCAACCTGTGTTCCAGTGACCTAATAGACCTGTCATTAGGTTGTCCCCTTGATGCCACACTGACATCAGACACAAGGGACATATCGTGTCTTGAACCTCTGGATGTAAGAATTACTGGTCACAAGGATGGAAGCTTTCAGTATCTGAAAATTTAAAATGAAAAGGGACAGTTAGAGAGAAGGAGAGCTGTCAAGCTTGTGCCCAGTATTGACTAAGGAAGAAAGTGATCAATTATCTGGGCAGAAATCTTTATAGAGTAGAAAAGGGCTACTCCAACAACCTTGCTTGATGGAAATACCCCTTAAATACATCCAACTAGGAATCAGAGACTGCTGGAGCTGGAAGGGACTTTGCTCATAGAGACTGTTGATGTGGTGTTCTTGACCTGGGGTTCAGGAACTTGTTTTTGAAAATATTTTAATAACTATATTTCAACATAATTGATTTTCTTTTTATATCCATGTATTTTATTCCCAAAGGGGTCCATGACACACAAAAAGGTTAATAACCTCTGATTTGGTCCAATTGAAATAAGAGGAAACTGAAGGCCAGAGAAGGGAAATGATTTGGTCAAGGTCATAAGTTAGTAAGTGGCAGAACTACTACAAAAGCATTTTGTTATTGTTGCTGTTCAGCCTTTTCAGTTGTGTCCAAATCTTCACGCCCCCACTTGGGATTTTCTTGGCAAAGATAATAGAGTAGTTTGCCATTTCCTTCTCCAGTTCAGTTTATAGATGTAGAAGCTGAGGCAAACAGGATGAAGTGACTTGCCCAGGGTCACACAGCTAGTAAGTGTCTGAGGCTGGATTTGAATTCAAGAAGGTGAGTCTTCCTGACTCCAGGCCCAGCGCTCTGTGTACTATGGCATCACCTAGCTGATTAATGTACCAGGGCATGGAGATAGGCAATAAGAGTCATGTATGAGAAATAGCAAGGAGGACCATTTGACTAAATTGTAAGGCATGTGAAGAGGAGTAAAGGATAATAAGTATTAAAAAACCTCTGTTGAACACAGGGAGCTGGGCTGAATGAAAGGGCTGGTTCAGACTAGGTTGATAATAACCACACTTCCTCTTCCCCTGCCAGTCCAACACTCTCTATCCCCAGATAAACCATCTCCACCTCTCCTCTCATTTAGTTCTATGCCTTGGGAAGAGCCTTTGCTTTCTTTCTCTTAACGTTTGCAGTCAGCAGGCCTGCCTCAGACAATTATTAGCTGTGTGACCCTGGGCACTAAATACTTAACCTCTCTGGGCCTTACTTAATTCCTTATCTGTTAAGTGAGAGGCTAGGACTCAATGGTTTCTAAGGTCCCTTCTAACTTTATGAATCTATGAACCCCCCTCTCCCCCACAAAATCTCTTCTGGGAGATACCTTTGGTGGGTATTGTAGAGGGAGTCACAGGGTTCCCTCTGGGGTCTATATGTTCCATATTGTCAAAGTGATAGAAAGCCAACCATCTGTTCCCCAAACACTTTCAGGAACGATGAGGAAATAGGTGATTCTGAGGTGATGGTAGTTCTTTACTCTAGCTTGTTAAGGGCTAATTCTCATGGATTACCGGAACCAACCCCTAGGGGCCGCCATTGATGGTTCCAACCACAACTACTGATGGTTAGGGCTTCAGACCAGGAAGGCTTATTTTCACTGGACCAAGAGGATGTCCATAAGGCTCTCAGATACTTCTGAGTCTGCAGTCAATCGATCAATCAGTCAGTCCACCAATCAACAAATATTTAAGAACCTACTACTATGTATGAGGTACTGTGCTAGTCACTGGGGATACAAAGACAAATATGAAATCGTTCCTGCTCTCAAGGAGATTATAGGGAAACAACATGTACACATATAAGTTTATGCAAATATATATAAAATAAGTACAAGTTAGTTTTTTGAGGGGGGAGGCACTAGCAGGTGGGGGATTAGAAGGTTTCATGTATGAGGTATTGCTTGAGCTTTATTTTGAAAGAAGCTTGGGATCTAAGAGGCAGTGATGAGGAGAGAGTACAGGAAGGATTGGAAGGGAAAAGGGCTGGAGGAAGGGTAACACAGAGCAGAGCAGTAGCTAGGATGTGGTGATCGGGGCTTTGTTCCACAGTGCCAACATTTAGTGGGTGTTCATAAGAACTTATATGTTTTCCTCATTATAGAAATAATTGAGTTTAGTACCTAGTCATTAGGAATAGTTAAAATAGGAAGCTACCAGATGGCATTTTTCCATCTTCCATCTCCCCTTCAAATCCTGAACCAGTCCTACCAACCTTACCCTCATGCTATCTTTGCTCAATTGAATTTGTCTTTGAAGGTTGATTGGAAGGATTTGGGTCACCTTCCCTGCTAGCATTGCTCCTTATGGCTCTTGTATAGAGAGGCAAGAGCCCCAGACTCGGGGCCCAGAACAATCTTTGTGAATTACTGGCACCATTTGCCAAGGGACTTGTGAATGGCCTAGGTTACCATTACTGAAGTTTGGGGCTAAATCAGGACTCACTCCCATTGGGGTAGGGCTGTGTTCCTAAAGTCCCCAGAAGCCCCTGGGTGTGCAAGCAGTCCTAGCTGAAGCCAGTGGGTCCCTGGTAGCGCCACCTGCTGGTCAGGGAGTTTGGAGTTGTCGTATGTGAAAGGGAATATACTGCCTAGTGCCCTCCAAGCAGAATCAGGACCAGAGGAAGGTTTGAATCCCTGCTCTGTTGTTACCTTGTTGTATGACTTTGAACTTGTCTGGGTCTTTGTTTCCTTCTCTGTTAAAGGCGGGGATCAAACTATGTGATCTCTAATGTTTCTCCCAAGAATCTAAAAGATGAGTTGTGAGACCATTGCAACTGTGTAGATCGGGGGCAGCTAGGCCTGAATTAGGGGAGGGGGAATGGGAATGGAGGTAGATGGGGGTGGGGCCAAGGAGAGGAAGGTGAGGACAAGGGAGAAGTCAAGGAGTCTCTTAGGTTTGAAGCTTGGAGAATTAGGAGGATCCATTTGGGACGGCTCCCTGCTCTCTTCCTCCCCATCTTTTTCTCACAGAAACAGAATCTTCCTTCAAAGCTCAGGTTAGTTGACATTTTTTGGAAGACTTTCCTGATTCCTCCAGTTGGTGGTACTTTCTCCCTCTTTAGATTATCTTGTGTTTATTTATTTGTGTGCAGTTGCACCCACCCCGCCCACCCCCGATAGGCAGGGGCTGTTTCTTTTTTGTCTTTGAATCCACAGGGCCTAGCACACTGCCTTACACATAGTAGGTGTTTAATAAATGCTTGTTGTGTTGAATTGAATTGATGAGAGGAAAGTGAATTCGGATGAGGAAGCGGGCACCATTAAATGTCACCCTTCTGTCTGCTAGGGGCCCTTATTTTTTGTCAATCTCAACTTCAGACCCTAGGGACAAGTTTGGCTTTCTAAGTGAGCTTTCTTTTTGCCTTCGTAGAAGTGACATCCTTGGTCATTTTCTGTATCAGCCCAACCAAGAGAAGACTTTGAGGTCATGATACGGCCACCTGTAAGTATTTGAAACATTGCCATTTGGAAAAGGGGTCAGATTTGTTCTGATTGGCCCCAGAAGGCAGAACCTACTACAATCATGGCAGTCCTCAGACGAGGGGGAGGTTTGGTTTTGATGTAAGGAAGAGATTCCTTACTGGGGTGAGCTACCTCAGGAGGATGTGGGTTTCCCCTCACCTAGGTCTTCTGGTAGAGGCTGGATAGTCACTGGCTGGCTATGTTGTAGAGAGGATTCCTATTCAGGTGTGAGTTTGACTAACTGGCCTCTAAGACCCGGCCCAGCTCTGAGATTCTGTACTTCTGTGATGTCTGCCCTTCTCAGTCAGGGCCAGAATCTTAGGAGAGGCTGGCCAGCTTGGCCCAACCCCCAGAGCACTCCACAGCTCTTCGGGCTTGCTTTTCCCCACAGCTGCCGAATGATTCTAAGAGGGTGCTAGGCCCGCAGCTGGCTCTTTATTCTGGGAGTTTCCCTGAGCTATATTTAGTTGAATTGGCATTCTCTCTTCTCTTAACTTTCTGGAAGAACTGCAATCCACTGAGATTTCTTTCTGGGGCTGGTTTGAATTCTTTTACCCTTTATCTATGAAATCCGTCCTGGCTTATACTTTATTACCTTGAACTATGGTGCACAATACTGGTTTCCAGGGACCTGATTGCTGAGTCATCTTTTGTGACCTCATTTGTTTTTCTTTCCAGTTGTTAGGTGGTAGCTGAGAGGGTTCTTACCATTCCTGCCTTCCTTCACCTTTTCCTCTTTCCCTCCTTTTCCTTTCTTCCTCCCTCCTTTCCTTCCTTTTTTCTTTCCTTCCTTCCTTCTTTCCTTCCTTTCCTTTCCTTCCTTCCTTCCTTTTTTCCTTCCTTTCTTTCTTCCCTCCTTTCTTTTTTCCTTCCTTCCTTCCTTTTTTCCTTCCTTCCTTCCTTCCCTCCTTCCTTCCTTCCTTCCTAGAATACCATCATCAAGGCTCATGCCTAGCCCATTGGACCAGAAGATATAGACTGGAAATTTGGATAATGCAGAACTGGAGTGAAAAATGCCTAAATCATCAGTTCTACAAATTGCTTTATGCTCTGATGAGATTTAAGTATTAGGATGAAATTTAACCATTAGACTCCTGAGCGATTATAATAGTAGTTATAAGCTAAGTTATTGAATCCTCTTTGAACTTATTCTGTCAACGTGTGCTGAGTTTGTGTGTGTGTGTGTGTGTGTCTATTAGTCAGTTAGTCAATTAACATTTATTAAGCCTCTAATATGTATGTCAGGCACTGTGCTAAGCCATGGGGATACAAAAAAGGACAAAAGACAATCTCTGCTTTCAAGGAGCTTGCACTCTAATCACATTGGCATTTAGCATTTTTTTTTGCATGTAGGATATAAATACTGGTCTCACAGCTGATTTATAGTATACATTGAATTCCCTAATCTCCCTTTAGAGAGACCTGATATGAGCCCAAACCTAAATTTTAAATTAAGGAGTATCAGAAGAGACAGCCTGACCCCTCTCTTCACCGGAACCAGCAGTGAATCTGATTGGATTGTGACAGTGCCTGAATCCAGAGCCGAGGAGTCCCTTAGAGAGAGGGAGTGGGCACAGAGCCCTGTTCTATCGTACCCAGCAGGACTTCTTATACTTCTTTACTCTCTTCTGTTCTATTTCTTTCATTCTACTTTAAAAGAAATATATATATATATATTTAGTGAGCAACTGTTATAGAAAGATATTAAAATGAAGGAGAAAAGTTCTCAGATTTCTCATACTATTTTTTAGAATTTAAAGGGAATTTAGAGATCATTTTGTCCACTAATGATAACTAGAGGAGAATTTGAATAAATATTCTAGATGGAAACATTTAAATGTCAAAGCATATTTTTAAAAATAGCATTGACTACATGCAGAGAAAACCCATTCAAAAGGACCACATTAAAAAACTATTCTGGTCTGCTCATTCAAATATGTTTCAAATATTCAGAGGCAGGTGGGGGGGCATGGAAAGCTTTGACTCTATTAAGAAATAGTTTGAGCTGAAGATTGCAAAACTTCTGGGCTGGCAAAGAAGTGATTCTTTGCTAATTGAGGAGGAAGAGGGAAGTTAATTGAATGACTAGATCTGGGTTCCAGTCCTGATTTTGCCACAAACTAGTTGTGTAACCTTAGAATTGTGAGAATGGAAAATGCCCTCAGAAGTCTTCTAATCTGACCTCCGACCCTGAGTAAGAATCTCACCTGCAACATTCCTAATAGCTTTTCTTGAACAACTCTAGTGGTAGGTGCCTTCCTAGCAACTGCCAGCTCATTTCAGTGCTAAGCAATTCTAATTATTGGCAAGCTCTTCCTTTGGTTAAACCCAAACTGTCTCCCCATAGCTTCCATCCATTAGTCCTGCCTCTGCCCTCTAAAGCTACAAAGACAACATCTGATCACCCTTCCATTTGACAGCCCTTCAGATATGTTCAAACTGTCAACATGTCTTTCCCCCACTCTTGCTCTCCAGGCTCCCCTTATCAGGCTAAGTGTCTCCAGTTCTTTCAGCAAGTTCTCATAGGGAGAAGTTTCCGTATTTCTCACTCCTCTGTTAGTCCCTCCTTGTTAGATCTTGCATTTGACACTCTTAAAATATGGCACCCATAAACGCATACAATAGTCCAGAAGCAGGTGGTTTAGGCAAAGTACAGCAAGATGATCATTTACTTTGACTTGGACTTTGGACTCTTACATTGGGTGACATATTTTTCTTCTAGATGCCTCAATTTACCCACCTGTGAAAAGAATGTATGTGTGTGTGTGTGTGTGTGTGTGTGTGTGTGTGTGTGTGTGTGGGAAGAGGTCTCCAGTAGTCTCAGGAATATGTGCTTGGCCCTGTTCTGTTTAACATAAGATCACAGATATAGAACTGGAAAGGATCTCAGAGACCATCCAGTCTAATCCCCTCACTTTACAAATGAGGAAACTGAGGCCCAGAGGAATTGGACATTTTTATCAATGATTTGGATAAAAGCGTAGAAGGCATGCTCATCCCATCTGTAGGCGGCACAAATCCTGGAGGGATAGGTAATATACAAGATGACAGAGTCAGGATAAAGAGCCTGACAGTGTGGAGAATCGGGCCAGATCCAGTAAGATGAAATACAATAGACATAAACGTAAAGTTTCATATTTAAGTTCACACAATGAACTTTACAAATACAGAATGAGGAATACAATTAGATCAGATTTGAGTGAAGTAGATCCAGGGGTTTTAGCGAATTGTAAACTCAGTATGAGTGAGGCCTCCTATGTGGCAATCAAAAACTAATGTGACATCAAGCTGCATTAAGGGAAATATAGCTTTCAGGAATGGGTAGATAGATGGTGTAGTGGATAGAGTACTGGGCCTAGAGTCAGGAAGACTAATCTTAGTGAGTTTAAATTTGGCCTCAGCTACTTCCTAGCCATGTGACCCTGGGCAAGTCACTTTACCTTGTTTGCCTCAGTTTCCTCATTTGTAAAATGAACTGGAGAAAGGAATGGCAAACCACTCTAGTGTCTTTGTCAAGGAAACCCCAAATGGGGTCATCAAGAGTTGGGGCACAATTCAAAAATGGCTAAGCCACAAAGCTTCCAGGAACAAGGAGGTCAGAATATGCCTAGAGTATTGTATTTCGTTTTGGATGCCACAGTTGAAGAAGGACACAGATTGGTTAGAAGGGGTTCAGAGGAGGGCAAACAAGAGGATGAAGGACCTTGAGTCTATATCGTGCGAAGATTGATTAAAGGAATTTGCACTGTTGCATCTGGAAAAGAGAAGACAGCTAGCTTCAAGTATTTGAAAGACTCATTTGAAAGAGGAATAGACTTGTTCTGTTTGGCGCCAGAGGGCAGAATCTGTAGCAATGGATAGAAGTTATAGAGGCAAATTTAGGCTTGATATGAGGAAGAACTACCTAATAATGAAAGCTATCTGAAAGTGAGATGGACAGCTTCAGGGACAGTGGATTCCCCTTCACTGAAAGGGCATCTTTAACTGGTTGCTGGTTGACTACTTGTTGGGTATTTGTTTGGGGAGATTCCTTCCCAGCATGGGATGAAACTCCACCCAGGTCCCTACCAACTCTAAAATTCTATGATTCTGTGACCAGATGACCTTTAATGTGCTTGCCAACTTGAAAGTTGTCTAATTTTACAGTAACTCAGAGAGTTGGAAATTTTTATGGCAGGGTTGTGACCACAGAGGGACATCTGATGTCAGTGCCTCATTTGGGGATGCCTAGGGCAGCTGGGTAACTCAGTAGATACAGCAAAGGGCCCAGGGTCAGAAAGACCTGAGTTCAAATATGGCCTCTGGATCTTGTTGGCTCTGTGACCCTGGTCAAGTCACTTAACCCTGTTTGCTTCAGTTTCTTCACCTGTCAAATGAGCTGGAAAAGGAGATGGGAAACCACTCCAGTATCTTTGCCAAGAAAACCCCAAATGGGGCCATGAAGAATTGTACATGACTGAACAGCAACAATAACAAATGTTCAGCTTGTAACAAGTTTTCATCTCCTGGTTACTTTGAGTTGGCCAGAATGGACTAAGTAAGCAGTGATGTGTAGCCACAGTTCTGTACCCTGTTGGTGCAAACTTTTCTAGAGCTGCAAGTGTTCCCATTCAGCCTTTATATTGGGGCAGTCTGGGCTCTTCTTTTGTTGAATTAGTGAATGTCAGAGGGAAGAAGAGGAGTGGCATATTTGTTTTCCAGATTTCCTGTGTTCCATTATTAGGTGGGTACGTTGTTAGCCTCAAAAGAGCTAGCACAAGGTAATATTTATTTAATTTAATTATCAGCTCTACTTTTCTACCAAATCAGGCTTGCACAAAACCTAAGTGTGGTCGATAGGCAACTAGGTAGGGCAGTGGGTATAATGCTGGGCCTAGAGTTCAAATCCAGCTTCAGACACTTACTAGCTCTGGGCAAGTCACTCAACTTGCTTTTCTCAGTTTTTTCAACTGTAACATGGGGATAATAATAGCACCTACCTCCTGGGATAGGTATCTCAAATGAGATAGTATTTGTAAAGTGCCTCACACAGTGCCTGGCACACAGTAGGCATTTAATAAATGTTTATTTCCTTCCTTCTACCCTTTCCTGTACTTTTTTCCCTTCCCCATCCTCCAGAATTCTTTCTTCATTTTGCCCGCTGTGGGACCTCATTCAGAATGCTATTTTTTGGATTAGACTGTGCTCTCTAAAACTGAATTCTTATCTGAATTCTAAGGCTCTGTCCCCCCTGAATTCAGCTGTCTGCTGCAGAGGGAAAAGGATCATAGACCTAGAAAGGAACTCAGAGGTCATTGTGTCTAATCCCCTCATTTTTTGGGTTGTTTTTCAGTTGTCTGACCCTTTTGGGGATTTTTTTTTTGGCAGAGAAACCAGAGAGGTTTGCCATTTCCTTCTCCAGCTCATTTTATAGATGAGGAAACTGAGGCAAACAGTGTGAAGTGACTTGCCCAGGATCACACAGCTAGTAGGTATCTGAACCAGGGTTTGAACTCACGAAGATGAGTCTTCCTGACTCCAGGTCCAGCACTTTACCCACTGTGCCACCCCGCTGCCCATTATTTTACAGATGAGGGAAAAGATACAAAAAGTTACAGATTTATTGTAGAGGTCATTGAGTCCAATACCCAGAACTCTATTTTACAAATAAGTAAATTGAGACCCAGAGATATCACAGGATCATAGATTTAGGGCTGGAAGTGACCACGGAGGTCATCTAGTTCAACCCCCTCACTTTATAGAAGAGAAAACAGAAGCCCAGAGAGAGGTTAAAGGATTTGTCCATAGTCACACAACTATCTGAGGCAGGATTTGAACCCAGGTCTTCCCTATCTATTATATCATGGTGCCAGGTTTAGAGGACCTGGATTCAAATCCCACCTCAATACTTATTACCTGTATGACCTTGGACACTACACCACCTTCTTGGATCCCAATATTTTCATGTATAAAATGGAGGTATTGGATTAGATGGACAGTTCCTATGATTTGGCACAGGAGAAAGCCACGTCATGTTCAGACATAAGCAAGGGAGGATGCCTTAATTAATAGGTTAATCCTTCTGAGGGTTTGGAAAGAAAATACTTGGAGCCAGTTCATATTGACTTCCCATGAGGGATCATCAGCATTCTCATAGGGCCTCTATCCTCAGAAGTAGAATTAATGACCAGAAATTAATAGTGCCCCCCAAAAGTTTAGAGGATTTAGCTGAAGGGGATACTGTCCAATGATGGTGAAAATTCCTACTTCTCCAGGGCTTAGAGGTTTACAAAATACTGTCTTCACAACGACCTTGTGAGTAGAGAGTGGAAGTGTTTGTAAATATTGTCAGGTATTAGATAAAATAATTGATGCCCAGAGAGATTATGTGAGGCGGAGTTAGGGTCCCAGATCTTTCCTATATCACACTGCCCCATGACACCTAGATAGTGAGAAAGCTGCTGGACTTTGAGTCAGGAAAGATCTGGGCTCGTAAATGGCCTCTCACACTTATTAGCTGGGTGACTCAGCAGAAATCATTTAGCCTTCTCATTTTTAAAATGATGTACCTATAGGACTTACCTCACAGGAGTGTTTTGGGGACCAAATGAAACAGAGTATATATAAAATTATATACACAGATACACATATATGTATATATACACACATGCACATATACACACATATATAGTGTATATAACATATATAGATTAGCTATTTTTAAAAACAAATTTTACTGATATTTTTTGATTTTACATCACCCACATTTCCCAACATATCCCCCCCCCTCCTCTCTGAGAACCATCCCTTATAATAAAGAATAAAAAAAATTAGGAAAAATGCTATGGGCTTCTCTCTCAGATCTCAGACCTCATTCCTCTCCAATAGGCCTTTTGAAAGGGATGGAACTGGGCTTGAGATCCTCTAGTCAGTTTCAGGCATCAGAGCCCAGAGCATCCGATAAGGATTCTCGAGTTTTCAGTATGAACTCATTCTTTGGCTTTATCTCCTGAGCGGACTGGATGAGGATGCTTACACATTGCCTGGCTGTGGAGACAGAAAGGTCCCTGAAAAAGGCAGCAACAACCTAGACAAATGCAATGTCATGGTTTAAAGGAAATTTTAAAAGGGCCTCCTCTACAACTGAGTTGACCAGCAGCTGTGAATGCCTGCTTCAGCCTGAAGGGCCCAGTGTGGGCAAAGGGGAGAAGATGAGCCATGGCCAGCTCTCATCTGAACTAAAAGTTAATTGTAAAGTTTGGGGGCCAAGATGCTGATACTAAGATGATATTTAGAATCAGGGTGAATCTTGTGTTGGCACATACAGGGACAAAGGGAGTTCTGAATTTAGAACTTCTGCTAATAGTGAGGTGACTATTTCAGAGGGATAGCAGAGGCTATTTAAGTGTGGAATAAAGAGGTACATGGTCAGGAAAAATATTTTTATAGATTATCTTTTCAAGATTCACAAGGTTGTAGAGATGAGGGACAAGGGTGGGGGAAGAAGATCTTGGAATCCTATATCTGGAGCTATAAGGGACCTCAGAGTTCATCTACTCTACCTCCCCTCATTTTATAGATGAGGAAACAGATCCAGAGAGTTTAAATGGCTTCCCCAAAGTTACAGAGGCAGTAAGCATCGGAGGGAAAATTTGAACCCAGATCCTTTAACTTCCAAGCCAATGATTTTTCCCAAAATTTTCTTTTCTTTCTTTTCTTTTCTTTCTTTCTTTCTTTTCTTTTCTTTCTTTTCTTTTCTTTCTTTCTTTTCTTTCCTTTCCTTTTCTTTTCCTTTCTTTCCTTCCTTCCTTTCTTTCTCTCTCTCCTTCTCTCCCTCCCTTCCTCCCCCCTCTCTCTTTCTCTCTCTCTTCCTTCCTTCCTTTCATGAACTTGACAAGTATCAACACATGTAAACATTTCCACCCTTGAAGAACAGAAGAGGATTGTACGTGAAACTGAATCTCTCTTACCTATAATTTATTTGTCTTTTACTGCCTATGTGGAGTTGGTTATGAGGCTCTAGGGAAGTCTCTAAGACTATGTTTTGCACTACCTCCAAAGAGCTATAAAACTGCAAACCTTTTGACCCAGCAATACCGTTGCTAGGTCTGTATACCAAAGAGATTAAAAAAGAAAAGGACCGACATGTACAAAAATATAGCTCTTTTTATGGTGGAAAAGTACTGGAAATTGAGGGGATATCTCTCAGTTGGGAAGTGGCTGAACAAGTTGTGGTATATGAGTGTGATGGAGTACTATTGTGGTATAAGAAATGTTGAGCAGGACGCTTTCAGAAAAAACCCAGGAAGACTTCTATGAACTGATGCTGGGTGAAGCGAGCAGAACCAGGAGAATGCTGTACACAGTAACAGCAATAATGTATGATGATCAACTGTGAATGACTTAGCTATTTTCTCAACAATATGGTGATCCAAGACAATTCTGAAGGACTCATGATGAAACATGCTATCCACCTCCAGAGAAAGAACTGATGGTGTCTGAATGCAGATTGGAGCATACTTTTTTTACTTTCTTTGTTTTTGTTTTCTTTTTTCAGTATGTTTTCTTTTACATCATCGCTAATATGGAAATGTGTTTTGTATGAGTGCACATGTATAATCTACATCAAATTGCTTGCTTTCTCAAGGAGAGGGGAGGGAATGGAGAGGGGAGAGAATTTAAAACTCAATTTTAAAAAAAAACAAATGTTAAAAATTTTTACATGTAATTGGAAAAAATAGATAAAATATAAAACATTTTGAAAGACTATATGTTGCAGAGAAATTGCTGACCTTCATCGGTAGAAGGAGTTTTCTCACCTGGAAGTTCCCTATATTAGCGAAATCACAGGTCTGGTTCCAATGCCTATCTGCACCCTCAACCTTTTAAAGTATACACAAAATTTAACATAATGCCATTCACATTGCTTTTCTTCTCTCTATTCCCTTCTGGACTTCCTTTTTCTGTGTATTTCTAAAATGTTTCATGGACACTCTTTTTTTTTTTTTTTTTTTTGCATCTCAGTCACCCATATGACCCCTTAGGACCATTACTCCTCTTCCTAATGAAAGAACTCCTAAACGGGATATAGTCATAGAAAGCAAAGAGTAGAGAACTGGGTAATGAGGTGTTAATGTGTTAACAAGGTGTTAATAACTGGTAACCCATTAATGATGTATGAATACATACCTTTCTCCAACAGAATTGAAGGGAGCAACCTCATTGGACATGACTGAAGAGTCTTCATTACCCAAGCCCTAGATGAGTTCAACACTTCTGTTGAGTGCAGGCCAGGGGCTGCCTATGGAGGGAAGGGGGCAAGGAGTAGCGGATTTCTCTCTCTTCTTCCGCCATCAGCCAAGTATTGAGCGGCAACGCTATTCACCTGGAAGGAGACACCACATCCAGTAGCTGGAGAGCTTGAGGTGGAGTTGAGGAAGCTGAGATACACACACCGGGTAAACGTAGACACAGAAAGGCAGAGTCTTGGGGAAGAACCCAGGTACTGATTAGACCTTAAAAGGTGAATGGAGCTGGAGGAAGGGAGGCCATGAGGAGAGTGGGGCTAAGAGAGTGAGAACACGGTCAGGACTCTGGAGGGCTCTGTGGACCCACAGGGCAGGAGTAACATTAGGATAAATGCTGTGCTGCTTAAACAGCCTCCAGAATGCAATGCTGAAGCCAATATGCCATGCTTGCTTTGCTCCCTTATGGAAGCTTGCAGCCTTCCTAGGCATGGGAAAATATGTTTAACTTTCTTTCTTTCACATGTTTACCTTGTCTTTACAAACTGTGTTAATCACAGGCTCTTGCTAAGTATGGATGTGTTTATTGGAAATAAATAGTTCAAGAGAGAGGGAGAGAAAGGAGAGATCTAAGACAGAGGTGTTTTGTAAAGGCTCTGTTTCTGGATAGTGACCCAGAGCTTAAAAAAAATAAAGATAGAATTATAGATCCTTTGATACAACTTCCCTGGGCAGTGGAGGGGGCATTTATACCATGAAACTCATTTAAGTAATAATGATGATGATGATGATGATGATGATGAAGGATAACATTTATTTAGCACTTACTATCTACCAGGCACTATGCTAAGCACATTACAATTATTTCATCTGATCTTCACAGCAATCTTGGAATAGAAGTGTAATTATTATCATCTTTTTATAGATGAAGAAACAGGTAAACAGGGGTTAAGTGACTGGCCTAGGGTCACACAGCTAGCAAATGTATAAGGCAAGATTTGAAGTTAGATCTTCCTGACCCCATGTTCTCTGTCCATAGCACCATCTAACTGCTTCAATGAGGCAGTAATACAGTAAAAGGGGCAAAATGGAGTGATTGAAAGACTCTACTTAACGCCCCACCCTACCTCATTCACATATTGGTTGTGTCTGAAAATGTATGTTTCATTCTGAATTTAATCACATGAGCATGTCTTCTTAATAATGCTATGCCAACCTTTTTTTTTAACCTATTCTTTTTCTTTTGAAAAAGGCATAGGCATATATACCTGTCCAGAACCGTAGTCCAGTCATGGGTTTCAAACCACAGAGACTCATTGATATCTGTGAGGTCAAATTTTCCCCCTTGCATTAGTCAACTCTGTTGAGTAAACTTTGGGCATGGGTTTTACTACTGGCTCTTTTCATGGATTTTGTATCCTGTGAATTTTGGGATATTTCAGCTACTATTCTTCCTTTAGTATAGCTATGCTCTATAGTATCCAACTTCAGAAGTTACATAGACAGTCTCTTCTTTGTGTCACACAGCTGTAGAAAAAATTGTGTCAGGAATACTCAAGCTGAGGCTGATGAAGGATGCTAAGAACTCCAAAATCTTTTTTTTGCAATATTGGGAAAAAAACCAGAATCAAAGAAAAGATGGAAGGTTTTCTTGGTGTAGAAAGAATGATGATGATAATAGCTAATATTTTAAATACTAAATAGTAACTCTTTTGGGTAGGAACCCTGAGGGTCTTCCCCTCCCAGTTTGATTTTTTTTGTGAGTTTTGATTAAAGGGGCCATCCCTTAATTAACTTCTTAAAGAGGCCTATTCACTGAATGGGAATTACCTCACTCAAAATGAGAACCTGAAAAGATCTTGGCCTAAAAGGGCCAGGGTTTCCCAATGCATCCTGGGACATCTCCAGTCATCCTGGTGAATATCAGGCCACTGGACCCAGAGGGCTCTGGAGGAGAAAGTGAGGCTGGTGACTGCACAGCCCTCTCTTACTCAAATCAAAGTCAACTGCAAGTCATGTCATCAATGGTCCTGTTTGAGAATGAAGGACGAACACAACTGTGTTTTGTTCTGTACCTGTATGTCACCTCTCTTCCAAAATATGATGAGCATGCCTCATCATCATCCATCTGTTGGAGTAATGATTTTCACTGCATTCATCAAGATTTCTCAAAGTTGTTTTCCCTCACAATATTGCAGTTATAAAAATAGATGTTTCACACATTTTACGCTTCATCAGTTCATCTAAGTCTTCCAGGTTTCTCTGAATGTGTTCCTTCCATAATTTCATACACTGTAATAATATTCCATTACCTGCACATACCATAATCTGTTCAGCCATTCCCCAACTGATAGATGCCCATTTTGTTTCCAGGTCTTTCAATGCAATAAAAAATGTTATTGTGGGGTGAAAAGGTATGCAAAATTAGCAACTTTGGAGGTATAGTTCCACATTACTTTCCAGAAAATATTGCCAAGGTCCATAGCTCTCTAATAGTGCATTAATATGTCTGTCCTTCCATAATCTTTCCAACAACATTTTCCTTATTTTGTCTTCTTGACAATCTGATTGTATGAGGTGGAACTTCAGAGTTGTTCCAGCATTTCTTTTATCATTAGTGATTTGGAGTGTGTGGGTTTTTAAAAATATGTACAGTTAAAGATACCTTGGATTTCTTTTGAAAACTGCCTATCCATATTCTTTGACCACTATTTCTGTTTTCTTTACCATGGAGAATGGTCTGCAGATTGAGGAGAGAACAAAAGTGTTTAACAGGGAGTAAAAGCAGAAAATAAATAAGGAGCAGGTAAGAGAACACCTAGCTGTCTTTATTGACAAACTGTGTCACAGGGAATAGAGAGATCTGGTGCGTGAGACTATTAAGATATTGTCAGTGATCTCTGAAAGATAATGGAGAAATGGAGAAAATGTTCTGGTTTCTTTTTCCCTGGAATTTGTGAATCATAAACTAGGGAGCTTGATTTCAGTTCCTGCAAATATCCTAGGAGTTTTGAAAATTTGTGAGCATTTAGAATGGGAAGCAGTGATCACTAAGAGATGTTAATAATCAATCAATAAATATTTATTAAGTACCTATTATGTACCAGGCACTGTGCAAAGTGCTAGGGATACAAAAAGAGGCAAAACACAGACCCTGACCTCAAAGAGATTACAATCTAATGGGGATGGGGAGACAACATGCAGACAAATATATATATGAGGCAAGCTACATATACAGGATAAATAGAAAATAATTTAAAAAGGAAAGCTTCCTGTAGAAGGTAGGATTAGAAAGGAAGGTGGGATTAAGAACAAGTCAAGAGATACTGATCTTATTACTTTTTTTGGACAAAGTTATTGGACTGGAGATAAGGGAAATGCTTCAGAAAAATATGTGTGGATGTTGGGAAAACATTCTGAGGTGCAGTACAGTCCCTTACCATATCAAAAAATGTGGGTTTGCTGGCTAATACTAGTTAAGTAAATTTGGTTATCAGTTGAGTGGTGGTATCCAAGAATGGTGATTAATAAATTGATGCCAAACCGGATGGAGTTCTCTAATAGAGAAAGACAGATTTGTCTTGGCCTTATTTTTATCAGTAATTTGAATGAGGGCAAAGGTGGGGTGCTTGGCACTTTATGGATGACATGGAGCTGAGGAGGATAGCCAACATGTGGGGTGACAGCATGGGACTCTTCCCCCTCTGAGTCCCAGGCTCATCACACATAAGAGGGGGTTGGAGTAGATGATATCCAAGGGCATATTTCCAGTTCCGTTTTCAAAAGTCTGTTCTGAGGGAAAATTTTTTCAGTTGCCCTTTTGATTATTTGAACTTGATTATTTCTATAAGTCTTCTTCCCCTTGTAAATAAATGTCTTTAAGAAAAACACAGTTAACATTTTGAGTACGTGGTAGGAGGCAAAGGAAGAAAGGAAGGATTGGTTACCAGAGCACCCAGATATTCTTTTTTTGGAGGGTGAGGGAGGTTCAGAGCCTAGATACTGAGCTTTGGTTGGCTCAACTTAGAGTCCAATGATTTCTGTCTTGAGCACAGAAATCACCAAGCCAAAGGCAAATGTTTTTCTAGGGGTTAGTTTAGAGAAGGATTTTATTTATAGGAAAGGGAGATCATTAGCAAGACCTTGGCTTGGGGTGAATTTATAGTTCTTTCTTATATCAAGCTGAAATATTCTGCTGAAACTTATCTTCCTTCTTCCTGTTCCTAATTTCAACCCCTGGAGTAGCAGAAAATATCTCCTCCCTCTTCAAATGATCTTTGTATGACATGGTTTCCAGTCCTCTCAACAATCTCAGAGGCAATGTGGAAAGAAAACTGAATCTGGATGAATTACTTAGCCTCCATGCAGCTTGATTTCCATATCTGTTAAAAGGAGGGCATTGGGTCTACGTATTCTAGAGTCTCTTCAAACTCTCTATTCAATGATCAACTTCTTCTGAATACACTCTAGTTCAGGAATTCTTAACTTTTTGTGTACCATGGACCCCTTTGGTGGTCTAGTCAAGCTTATAGACCCCCCCCTCAGAATAATGTTTTTAAATGCACAAAAGACTCAGCATTACAAAGGAAACCAATCATACTGAAATAAAGTTATTAAAATATATTTAAAAATCAAGTCATGGACCCCAGGTTATAAACCCCTGCTCTAGTCTGTCAAAGTCCTTAAAATGTGGTACTGAACCCAATTAATCAAGTGGAATTTCTTAAGCCCTTATATCATACCATGTACTGTATTGTACTGGGCATTAAGGACAAAAAGAAAAAAATGAAAGTCCTTAATCTCAAGTAGCTTATATCCCATTAATCCAATCCCCTAATGTAGTCTGATCAGGGCAGAGCACAGTGGGGCTATAACTTTTTGGTTCTAGACAGTGAACTTGGATTACTGCAGTCCAAGGTAGAAATGGTTAAAGTCTGAATGAAGCTAAACTTTCACTAGTGTGAAGGTTCTAGCTTTCTTTTACCAAGACAGAGCTGAGTCTATATGTAGAGGTGGTGGTAGATGGATGACTGAGAGCTAGTTTCTTCACTTGTACAGCCAGAAATTCAGGAGGAAAAATGGCAGCTACTTTGCTTGGTTCTGTTCAAGCAAGGGTTAAGGTTACAACTATTATTGGGCAGAACATTCTTTCCATGATGTCAGATTTTCAGCACTAGAAGGAGTTCCCTCTAAGGAATGTGGATGGCATTTTATCAGCCCAGAGTTCAGCCTCAGATAGGGGTCACTGCCCCCCCTCCCATTCACCCTGAACTTGATTACAATTTCTGCAGCTTGAGCTTTGGCCCAACCTTGTCTCACTTGGACTGTGTCACTCTGAGTGAGGCTACCTTGAGCCTGGATCTTTATAGGGCAGGAATGGGGCTCTGTTTGGAAATGTAGATGGGGTAACCCTCCACTCTTTCCTCTAAGCCATGGATTTTGTTCAGTTAAGGATATGCAGGTGCTTGGGAGAAATTTCAAAATGGCAGCTTGGTGCTGGGAAAGATAATATAGCACTTTTTCTTTCTTGGCATGAAAACCCATTTTGTTTCTGTTTTTAAGTGGGAAAATATGACCTCCCGTGTCAGCCACAGAGCTAGGTGCCAGGAATACAAAAGTGAAAAAGAACACAATCTAGACCTCAAGGTGCTTACCATTGAATAGAGTAGGGGGAAGATAAAAGAGAACACATGCATAAGCAATCCATTAAAAAGCATTTATTAGGTGCACTGTGCTAAGCACTAAGGATACAAAAAAAATGTAAAAACAGTCCCTGCCCTCAAGGAGCTCACATTCTAATGGGGAAGACATGTGAATTACTAGTTATAGACAAGATACATAGAGAGAGTATATGGGGGATAATCTGGAGGGAGGGGGTTGGATATAACGTATGGAAGGAACAGAGAGATCCAAACAAGGTACTCTGGGGAAATTTAAGGAGGAAGAGATCATTCTGAATTGAGTGGGGTGAGGGAATAGAAAAGGCTTCGTGGAGGAGGTGAATGCTTTAGAGAATGATTTTCACTGATGTATGGAGGTAGAGGTGTGTTCCAAGGTATGGGGGACAATGGGTACAAATGTGTGAAGGTATGGGGAGGGAAAGAAAAGATCTGGGTAATAGCTAGTAGCCAAATTTGTCTTGAAGAGTGAGTAATAATGGACCCAAATTACAGAAGACCTTAAGAGCCAGGTTAAGAAGTTTGTATTTTATCCCATCTAAACAACAGAAAGTTACTGAAAGCCTTTGAGAGGGCCAGGATGTAATCTCACCTGTATATTCAGAACCTTAAACCTTTGGAAAGCTCTTTCATTTCCATTATCTCATTTGAACCTTACAAAGCCTCTCTGAAGTAGGTAGACCAGGATTATCCCCATTTTACCAATGAGGAAACAGAGGTTCAGGAAGTTTGTTAAAGTGAATTACTCGATGTCATATAATTATTGAATCAGAACTGGAACCTGGGTTCATAAGATTTGTTACTGGAAAAGACCTTAGATTTCATCTTGGCCAACTCCTTTTAGAGAGGAGGAAGCTGATGCCTAGTGGAGGGCAGTGACTTATCCATGGTCACACAAGAGAGGAAGAAGTAACCTTTGAACTCAAGCCCTCTGACTCCAGTCATGCTCTGGACCCCGTGTTCTTGCCATCACACCATGTTACATCTAAGGAGTATCTTGACCATTGTCTCTTTGCCTTTGTAACAGTCCATGATTAACTTGGACTTTGGTCTGCATATTTAGCTATGTGTTACTGGCCTATTTCTTACTCATTCTTATTTCTGGTAGGGGGAGATG
Organism: Trichosurus vulpecula; assembly: GCF_011100635.1. Taxonomy (NCBI): domain Eukaryota; kingdom Metazoa; phylum Chordata; class Mammalia; order Diprotodontia; family Phalangeridae; genus Trichosurus; species Trichosurus vulpecula. The sequence continues at coordinate 314,910,632 of NC_050575.1, forward strand.
CTCCTGTGAGATATAGTGCAGAGCCCCCCTCTCTTCTGAGTTTCATTAATTCCTTAGGTTCTCTAGCACTTCATCAAATATAGGGGTGGTGAGGCAGAAGACCCTTCCCATTATTTCTCCCATAACAGAAGCATCAACGAAGACAAACCTCCATGTTGGCCTCTTTTTTAGGGGTAAAATCTTCCCAAGGGCCTTGTAGACATCAAATACCTGGGAGGGATTTGAAACTCCAGGAAACAGGACAAAGATTCTGAGCTAGCAGCATGGAACACATGTGGTACATATCTTAATTGCTCAGGCTTTCATCAGGTGATAGATTTAGTGCTAGAAAGATCCTCAGAGGCCATTTAGTCTGGGTCTCTTTTAGAGATGAAGAAAGGGGGACCCAGGGAGCTAAGTGACTTGCCTACAGGCATCTGAGCAGGATTTGAACACAAACCACCCAAATTCTTGTCTCTGACTCTTACTTCCTGGATTACCATAGGCAAGTTACTTAAAAAAAATTTTTTTTAAGGCAAGTCACTTAAAATTCCTGGGTCTCCATCTCCTAGTCTATAAAATAAAGGAGATGAACCAGATAGCCTCTGGGGCCTCATCCATGTCCAGATCTCAGAATTCAGGACGTTGATTCAGTTAAGTTTCAGATCTGCAGTGTTAGACATCCCAAGGGGTAACAGCCATAAGAGTTCGCCCCTTAGCTTCAGCCCCTCTTTGCTGCTGCTTGGATGGTAGCAGAAGACCCTTGAGTGCCTCCTTCCCCTCTATGGGGAGTGTTCTCTCTGTTGGCCTATGAAATGAGGGTGAGAGTGTAAAGTGACTTCATGAGACAGGAATGTACCAGTATCAGCATGGCTGAACTTCAGCTCCCGGTTACAGCTGGCCTGGATTACTCTGCATATGCCTGTGTGTGATATTCCCAGCAAAATACCAAGAGTCAGAGGGCAGTAAGGGAAAAACACACAGAAGGCTGATGTACACTGGGGAGGTTTGGGTCTCATGGTCTCAGGAGCTATCAGATTCTAGAACATATCAACATATCTGGAGGAAATCAGGCTATGTTCCCTTTCCCTCCTTCTAAAATGTCTGACTTTGCCACTAACTCATTATGTGAAAATTCTTTGTTATGAGGGATGGGTGATGGGAGAAATTGAAGTGATGTGAAAACAAAAGCTATCAATAAAAATCCATTTAAAAAACCCACTGTTTGGCCTTAGGCAAGTCATTTAACTTTTCTATGCCTCAGTTTTCTCATCTACAAAAACGGGATAATAAACATAACATTTTCTTTGTCTACCTCATAGCTAAGGCCAAAAACACAATAATAAATGGGAAAGCTCTATTCTAAAGGTGGAAAAAAATAAAATCATACAAAATTAAAGCATCATTGTGAGGCATTACCCTAACTCACCTACTCTTCCTTAAACAACGACTAAATGGGGAAAATCCATTGAAGTTTTGCCTGCTTTTACCTTGGGGCTTTGGGACACCTTGAGTCTTGCCCTAAAAGAAAGTAAGTTCTCAGATGAGCCAGAATTTTGCCTTATTTATCAAGGTCTTGATACCTATAATCTGTTCTACATGATTTTGCTCTGCCCCCAGGTTCTCTATTCATCTCCTGACTTCCACTTACTTTCCTGTCTGGAGTCAGTGAATGAAAATGAAAATATCTCTCTTACTAGATCCCAACGTCCTAACCAGTTGGTTCTCAATTGTTTTAGGGGAATTCAGAGATTTCAGCGCTTCTAGATTCCCTTCCTTATTGCTGCATTAGAGTCTGCAAGGAACAGGTCAAGAAGTTATGTCTGAGGACCCAACGGGTAAAGGCAACAATGGAAGAAAGAAAGAAGTTAAAGTAAGCAGTAGGTTGGAGAACAGGCAGACAACAAAGAACCGGGCAGGTATAACTGGGCAAGGTAAGACTGCTGGTCAACAGTTCAGGAAGAATGCCAGACACTAAAGAAGGCAGGAAAAAGAGGGCAGAGACACAGGTTAGATGTGCAGACCCCAGGACAACAGAGGCAAGTTTTCTGGCTTAGCTGGGAGCTCCCGCCACAATCCACAGGTCCAAGTGGAAAAACGTTATACTTAAAATCAAAAGACATGGGTTCAAGTCTTGGCTCTGCTGCTTCTGGCCCCGTGGACACTTTTTATTAGTAACTTGGATGATGAGAGCATAGATGACATGCTTGTTATATTTGTGGATGACATAAAGCAACATGTTAACCTAGCTAACATGTTGGTTGGGATGACCAAATGGGGATCTCTTTGCCTCTCTGTGTTTCAGCCTTCTCCTCTTTGGAACAGGGGTGAAGGATGAATTGGACTAGAACTGAATGGTCTTGAAGGTCCCATCCAGCTCTACCATCCTGTGGTTCTAAGAAAGCTTCATATCCCAAATGAGATTATATAAAAAAGACTAACTTTTCAAAGTATTTTGTAGATTTCAGTCATAGATTTGAAGCCACAAGGGATCCTTAGTCCAACCCCTCATTTTACATATGAGGAAACTGAGGCCTAGAGTGATAAAATGAATTGACTCAGGATTTGAACTCAGGTCCTCCAACTTCGAACTGAGAATTTTTCCTAATGGACCATGCTGACTTTCGAGAAAATACCAGTTTTTATTATTATGTTTATCTTAAAGGAGACTGTAGGGAATGCAGAAGAATATCTAAGCTTCAACAAGCCTAAGGAGAAAATATGTAATAGGCTCATAGAGGTACCACTAGAGAGGACCTTTGAAATAATCTAGTCTAAGCTCCTTCCTTTACAGGGGAGACCTATAGAGGTGATGTGACTTGAGCAGGGTCATTCAGCTAGAAAGCAGAAAAAGTCAAGATTCAAACCCAGGTCCCTAAGACTCCACATTCACTATACCACCCACATCCCCCAAATATTTCCAATCTAAAGACCATCCTTACTATGGTTAAATTGGAAAGTGAATAATGGAAAAATCTTGTTATCCCACCTTTCCCAAGAAGCTTTTCATGACTTCCACTGTTCATCTTCCTCTCTTTGATGCTCAAACTCCTTATCTGTGTCTTGTCATTACATACTATGCCTATTTGCTTAATTACAGGCTGTTCCTTCTGTTCTACACTTATATTTGTGTGCATATCTTCTTGTGTCCCCAACTTTTTTTAAGTTCCTATAGGGCAGGAAGGCTGTGTTTTATACTTCTCCCACAAGGAGTTAGTATGGTGCTGGGTCTGAAGTATGTGGTAGTTGGTAAAAGTCCATTTTGCCAGAATTATTTTATTGATTCTAGGGGGCAGGCAGCATTCCTTGTCAATTTTTAGGATTCTTGTAATTTTGTGATGATCACTTTGCTTATGTTTACATTAATATATTTGTACAGTAAAAACTCAACATCATTGCAGTGATATCCCAAAATGATTTTTTAAAAAAAAGTCCCAGTCATATTTTAGAAAAAAAAGAGTTCATTCCTTCATCCTTCAAAATAAGATACAGTACAATCAAACCACAGTGCACATTTCTGGAAAAACACAAACAACTGTATTTTATATTGCTTCCTCCTCTTTTAAACAACTAACTTGGATATTGAGGAAAAGAACTGCCAATCACATTAACATATTACAGAGATCAAAATTAATTTACCACACAAAATAAATTAAAACATTAAATATTAACTTTTTCAGTGCAACATATACAGAAGAGAGAGTAACCATGACTAAAAAGCATCAGGCTGGTTAAATAAACTTAACAAAGACAATGATAAAGTTGAACATTTTCATGATGGGTTAGTAAAAAGCTACAATGAGTAGTTCTTAGTTCTGAGTGTGGGCATCTGTTGGTCTTTCTGTCTGTCTGGATGCTATTAGGCTCTTTCAGAAAGACTGGCTTCATCAGTTACTGGGAAGAACTATGGTTTGCCTTTGAGAACATTTACACATTAACATAAGTGCTTACATCATTTCTGCAAATGGATACCTTGGGTCTCTCTGGCCTTTGAATATTCCCAACCCCCTTGGCTAGGCAGGGTGGGAGACATGAAGGCCTGGAAACTTGATGTCTGTCCCTGGCAACATTGTGTGGGTAAATAACAAACAGCCCATACACACACTGAAAACACTGTCCCCAGAAGACTAGCTTATTGATGCAATGCCCTTCCTACAACTGAATATGGAAAGTCTCCCCAAAAGAAGCAGTCGAGACAGACTTCTTAAGCCCAGTGTGGGAGCAGGAAATGTCAGCCATCAAAAGCCTTTTTGGGCCTATATATCTAGAATGTCTTTTAGAAAAAGGCTTAAATATTCCAATCCCTCCCTGAGGTCAAATTACAATCCTGTTCCTTGGTCCACATGCCAAAGGAGGCACCTCTATTCTGGGTCAGGATTCTCATTCGAGTTGAAACACCAAATCAGGCCAATGTATCACTCGGGTTATACCATGTTTAATGAATTTTGCCATCAGTCTGTGCTGGATAATTGGGCTCTGTTTTCCAGGGATCTTTGAATCTTTCTTGCTGGGTGAGTTTTCATTAGCAGCCTAATCAGACATTGGGGCTCTATGGATCCCAGTGTTGATTCCGTTCAAAGCATTAGCTAAGCGGCCTTGAGGATTCAACTCAAAAAACCCTAATGGATAATTGATCTTCTGAAGCCAGTAGTATAGAACCTGTAGAGATTGGCAGAAGGGCACAGAATGGACAAATTTTAACCCAACTGGTGAAGAAAAAACCAACATAACATTTTTATAGTCAAAGACAGAAGTATCATTGCCCAAAATGGTACATTAGCCAAATGCTCTCAGTCATCCCATTTCTAAGTAAGGAATCACCAACGAATGAATCCAAACTGGAGGAGAAAGCTAGTAGTTCAACTCCAGGTTCTTTAAAGAGTCATGAAGAGGAAAGACATCTGAATACCTCTCCCTGAAAAAAGCCTCAAGTCCTTACTCATCTAAATCATTTCTTTACTAGAGCCTTTTAAGATATCACCAAACAAGCATTTATGAGAGGGTGCTTATTGTGTGGCTAGCACCTCTAGGGGACAGATCAAAGCCATGTGGTGAATGGACATTCTATCATGATTCAGGATGAGGGCACTGGCATGACTTGAGAATCAAAGTGTTGACTGATCCTAAGCCAAAACCCCTTTACAGAGAGCCATGAAAGTTCTACCTGGTTTCACTGCCTGTGTGTACATGGCTGACTTTGAATGGCAGTTAACACTGGCCACCAGAGAACGTACAGATGATGAGGACAGAATTACACACAGGGAAATGCTACTTATAAGCAAAACCACCAAACCCCACAGACTAGATTTTAGTTAGTCCATCTAGGAAAACAAATACTTCATATTGGTACTTGAAAACACATTTTAAAAGGAAAACAGAATTCAAATAGGCTCTGCTAAACTATGAGGAAACAACTTTGCCTTAAAATGAAAATGTTGGCCCGAGTTAAAAACACTATTATAAATCTATTTTTCAAATTATAACTTAAAAATACCTGCACTTTTATGAGTCTCTCCTCTGCCAGACATCTTAAACTCCTAGGATGTTTCTAGGATGGGGAGGAAGAATGTAAAATAACAAAATGCCCTGTGGGTCTGGTTTTGAATAAAGATGCTGTGGTTGTTTCTCGACCCAATACACTCATGGCTCATGGGGAGGCTCAGGAAGCTTGCCTGCAAATCTGAAGCTGATTTTATTTTACAATTCCTGGGGAGGAGCAGGGAGAGGGTGGCCCAGAGTCAAGAGCTCCTTTTATAGCAAAAGTTCCAACTCCCCCTACCCCCACCCCCGAGTCCTGTCTTTAGGACACATATCTTATGGATCACATGGAGAAGTAAGAGGGTTAAGGTAGAGTACAGATTGGATCCTCATCTTCAATTTCAGAGATTCCTGCTACGCTAATGAAGGAGAAAATCGATGCTCCAAGGTTAAGACATGGGTGACGGTATTATTGTTTCAGTTCTTAAAAAAACAAACAGAAGTAAACTGAGATGAGGGTGGGATACTGGAGAGGGAAAGGGAATGAGGGCAGGGGAAGAGTCAGTGATAGGAGAATTTCAAACTATCTTTACTCATTTAATAGAGTTCTTTTAAGATCTGAGGAGCAGAATGTATTGAAGAGTATATGTCTCTCGTTTTCAAAGACTAATGAATAAATAGTATCCTTGTATATGGTACAGTAAATTAATATATATATATATCTACTCATTATAGTTCTATCTTGAAATTTTAACTAACAAAGTCTAGTGATATACAAGATATCTACCACTGTTCATTCAGCGACTGCATCCTAAGCCAAAAGTACCCTTCTGTCTGTCCTATGAGGGGAACGTCTGGCCCAGAAGGGGCGAGGAGGTTTGTTTGACATTTATTTATTTCTTTTTAAAAAAGTTATCCTTAATGGAAAACAGAAAAAATCAGTAGAATGTTTTGGTTAATGGCTTGAAAATAAATAGGAAAGGCAAAGGTTCCCAATTTTAAAATAAAGCAACAAACCGACTGAGTTACACATGGAAAGTAAGTGACTGGCTCTCCTTTTCCTGGATCTGACCTGAAATTTCAAGGATGCTCAGCTAACCATCAGTTTCCAAATACAACCTAGAAGATTTCTCCAGGGGGCTGTCAACATGTTATTTTTTAAAATAAATGAGTAATTTTCTATACACATAGCAGAGCTTACTTCTCCTACACATACAGGCATGAATCTATCTGCCTACTCGGTCTCTTTCCAGAGGGGATGAGTTTTCTGTTTGCTACTTGCAAGTTATCCCACCTAGGATAAGACTGAACCCAAAGAACAGCTTAGGGTCTCAAAACTCAGCTTTAAAATTTCAGTTGTGCATTTTTTTTCCCTGGGATATGGTCTGTGGTCTTCTTCCCCAGAGACTAATGATTAGGATGTTGGAAAAGCCTCCCCTGATCAAAAGATGCAAATATATTTTTTACGAGCTTTAACTTCACTCTGTAACTATACAACAGCAGAAGTAGAAAGTCTAAAGAGGTTTTGTGTGTGTGTGTGTGTGTGTGTTTTATACTGATTTAAGAGATGAAAAATGAAACTTTTGCTGATAAATTAGAAATTATCACCATTGGAAAAAACAGCAATAGAGAATTTACAGTATCTTTCTATTGGTGGACACAACCAGAGGGCTCAGGGGGTTAAAGTATTAAAGGTTCTGTAGCTAGAAAAGACAATTCCTCTTAGAACTAGTTGTCTTTCTGGTAATGTAGGCAGCAACCCGATATTATCTCCTCCCCCTCATAAAACAAATGAGATAGAACTGTAACATCTTGAAGGAAACTCATGGTTCCAGGTAGATTCCCAAACACCATAAGGAGGTCATGGGTATGGACTGACAATTTCATCCAAAGACAAAAATGAAGCCCAAATGGCCAAGAGGGGGATAAAAAGAGGAAGAACTTCAGATTGAAATTTGTCCCTGGCAGCACACACACTCACACCTGCACCAAACTCAAACACCTCCACACCTGTACCCAACTTTGCTACATAAACAAGAAGTCAACCCTCTTTGCAGTTCCTCCCGGACCGTCTGTCATCCAGCTCCAACAATAGTCTTAAGGGTTACATGGTCTGCCGATTTCCATCCTCAGTTCACACCAAGTAACCCCAAGCAGATGGAATTCTCGACGAGTTCTGAAAGCCCAGCAAATAATAAAGAGGATGCATAGGAGTTTTTGAGGCAATGCAGGAAAAAAAATGCTTGCTAGTATGTCCCCAGCAATACTTGCTTCCATGGAAAATGTACTTCTTTAGAAGAGTCCTTTCTCCTTTATCGGGCAGCAGCAGTCCAACCGGCTGTATCCCTGGTGTCCTTCCTTCAGACCACTGGAAAAAAAGAGAAAGTCTCCATTACTGTGAGCTCAGGGCCCTCCATTACAGTCAGCATCCTAAATGGGAATTCATCAGGAAGGAGCTGACTTTCAAGATAGAAGTTTGGAACAGACATTAAAAACTCTCAATTGGTCATCACTATTATACTCGCAGGCTATTAGGCTTAAGTCCAATTTTTGCTGTGTCCATCTTTAGGAGGTTGTTGAGAGGATAGAATTAAAGTATTTGCAAACCATGGATTGCTGTATAGAGGCAAGCTATCACGATTATGATTATTATGAAGGAGAGGGAGGAGGAAGAGGAGGAGGAGAAGGTACAGGAGAAGGAGGAGAAGAAGAAGAAGAAAAAGAAGGAGAAGGAGGAGGAGAAGAAGAAGAAAAAGAAGGAGCAGAAGGAGAAGGAGGAGAAGAAGAAGAAGGAGGAGGAGGAGGAGGAGGAGGAGGAGGAGTAGAAAAAGAAGGAGGAGGAAAAGGCAAAGGAGGAGGAGGAGAAGGAGGAGAAAAAGACAAAGACTGAAACTGGGAAAGCAGAAAAACCCTCTTAAATGTTGGAATGAAAAAAATAAATTGAACACATAAGAACAAAGGGGCCATCCATCATCCTGATCTTCCCTTCAAGTTGGTACTGCTCAGCAGCCAACCTGGTAGCCTCATGGGCTTGCCAGGCGCCCAACATTATAAGTTGAATGTCCGACTTATAAGAGCATAGGATTTATATCTGGAATCAACCTTAGAGATCATTTGGTTCAATTAATCTCAATTCAGAGATAGATAAACAGAGGTCCAGGGAATAGAAGCAATTTGCCAAGGTCATAGCTAATAACCAGAAGAATCAGGATTTGAACTCTAACTCCAGATCTAGTATTCCTGACACTATACTACTGGGCCCAAAGCTTCCTGAGGTCTGATCCCAGTTGTGGGTGTCTCTGGAAATGAGCTATATCTCCTTTCTTTATCTATCTTCCAGTGATCTGAGAACTCATAGAAATGAGGTAATATGTATTTGGTCTTTAGTTCATTCTGCCTACTCTTGTGTTGTCTGTTCCAGTGACTGTTTTCTGCTTGGTCACTATCAGAGAGAAGGAGGGAGCAGAGCATCATGGCTCCTGCCTTTGGCAGCACATGGCATCTACAACAGGTTGGAGGGTTGGGGATGGGAAATTTTTCTTGCCTAGAGTAGTTCACATTTGATCTTCCACAAAAAGCCACATAATTCAGTCATTAACAAAAGAATTCAGAGTTGGAAAGGAAGGTTAAAGCATAGAACACTGAGTTCCAGAGTTGTAAGAGACTTGAGAATACCCAGAAAAAACATGTTAGAGCTAATGGGACTTTTAGAGCTCTAAGTTAGAGCTTGGATGTTTTGCATCAACATCCTTATTTTAGAGATTTGGAAATGTGGTAGCATTGTATTGTGGAAAAGAGCACTGGGTTTGGAGTCAGAGGACCCAGGTGCAAATTCTACCTCTCACTATGTGTGTGACTTTAGACAAAGCACTGAACATCTGGTCTCTGTTTCCTCATCTTTCAAATGAGGGTGTTGGACTAGATGGCCTTGACCTTCCATCTCTAGATTTAGGACCCTAGGGGGTTCAGAGAGTGGGAGGTGTTTGTTTGCTCAAGGTCATACAGGTAGTAAGTAGCAGAGCCAGAATCTGAACCCAGATTTTTGGACTTTAACTCTAGTATTCTTCCCACTACAATGCTATGCTTTTTAATGAAGCCAGGGAAACAGCAGGAGACATCAAAAAGGAATGGGAGGCCATGTATTCCAAACAATTGCAATGAATACCAAGTCTTCCTCAGACTAATAGTTTTCTATCTAGGGTATTGGGTCTAAATGCTGGGGAAACATTTACCTTTACTAGTTCACTAACTTACTCAGTGGGTTAACCCAGTGAATTAGTGGAGGGTTTGTATGTCAGTCCTGGGTTTTCTTCCCAGTGCAGAAGCATGAGATGGTGGAAAGAGCACTGGCCCTGGAGACAGAAGGCTCAAGAGGGCTAGATTTGAGTTCTGGCTTTGATAGTTCCTAGCTGTGTGACCTTGGAGAAGTCACTTGCCTTCTTTGGGATCAATAAAATGAAGGGGTGGAAACTTTAAGGTCCCAGCCAGGTTTTAACAGGTTTTTCTGTGATGATGTTGTCCCACCACAATGGCATGACTTGAAGCTTGCCACTTTATGGCCTCAGTTTCCCCTTTTTAGACAAAGAGTGAGCATCATTTACCCACTTTCCTCTTAATAGTACTGCAGGGATGAAAAAGTCAGCCTTCCCCAAAAGAAATGTGAATATCTCTGTATGTACTATACCATACAAGGGAGCACGGTCATGATTAACAACTATTCCTCAGCTTTCTCCAACTACCTCCATATCCCTTATTTGAAAATCTTTGCGCTATACACAATAGACTTCACTGTAGCTAAAGCTTACCCTGACATTCATTCACTCAGCTTAGCATACTAGAAGCACATGTGGAGGGAATATATAAACCACACAGAGGAAAGGGGTGGCAGGCTTTGGGAAATCCCTAGGCAAATCTCTCTTCCATTGTTCTAGGTTATTTAGAGGTAAAATTTCAAAAGCAATTTTAAATTATGTGCTTGCGACTAAATTAGGTCTCTCATCAAAGCTTCATTTTCAAAACCTTAGCTGATGTTGGGGAAGACTTTGAGAGTTTATTTTTTCAGATCAATGGAATTTCAAATTCTAAAACAGTTGGGATCAGTACTTTAGTACTGGTGAGATGGACTCAACTGAAGGTTTGTTGTTGTTGTTCAGTCATTTTAGTCCTGTCTGCCTCTTCATGACCCCGTTTGGGGTTTTCCTTGGCAAAGATGCTGGAATGGTTTGCCATTTCCTTCTCCAGCTCATTTTACTGATGAGAAGAGCGAGGCAAACAGGGTTAAGTGACTTGCCCAGATCACACACAGTAAGTATCTGAAGCCAGTTTTGAACTCAGGAGGATGAGTCTTCCTGACATCAGGCCCGGCACTCCATCCACTGAGCTACCTAGCTGCCTAAAATGAAGGACCTAGATTGTAAATCCTTGGAGGATTGGCTTCCTTGTCTATTCCTCCAGTCCTTCAGTGACATTTTTAAATCATCCATAGCTCTCTATTGACTCATTAAGTGAAGGTCAAATTCCTCTCCCTGACATTCAGGGCTCCCCACAATCTAGAACTACCCAAATTTATCTCACATTATTCCCCTCCATGTTCTCTATACTCCAGCCAAAGCGGACTCAGGCTCGTGTAGCTAGGCTTTTGCTTATGTGGTTTTCAAGGCCTGGAATAACCTTCCTCTTCTTTTTAAACTATTGAAATCCTACCCATCTTTTAAAACTCAACTCAAAGGCCACTCTGATGTCACAAAATCTCTGATCCTCTGGTGGATAAAAATTTCTCCCTCCAAACTTCACAGAGAATTTTGTGTGAGCCTCTTTAATACTATATAACATTGTGACTTAGTTATTTGTGTTGGTGTCTTAGCTTCTTATTACACTCTTAAGTTCCTTGAGGATGGGGCACTGTCTCATCTAAGCTCTGTGTCTCCTACAGCCCAAGTTGAGTGTTTTGCACACAGTAGGTATTTAATGTTTGTTGACTAATAAAAGATGCCAAACACTTTCATCTCAGTAATCCAAACGCAAATCGGGATCAAGTTAGCTAAAAAAAATTAGAAATCTAGTTTCCTTCCACTGCCTCACCTCTATTTCCCTTCCAAGAAAGAAGCTGGCTGCTTTCTTGGCCAAGTGGAACCTCCAAACAGAATACATCCCCGGGACATCTGTACTCACCTGTCTCTGAGCGGCAACAGGTTGTTCCTCCCTTTAAGAGGTCACTGGGCTTCTCATGCTGACAGACAAAGCCCCGGCACCACTCACAAGGCCTCCTTATCCGACAGCAGCTGGAATACAAGAGGGACAAGAAGAGAATCTGAACACTGACTTAAGCCATTAACAGCAGCCAAAAGCCATGCCGGAGTTTGCCACAGAAGGGGAATGGCTGGACATTATCTCCCTCCAGACAGGGGCTCAGAGCACATGGGCATTATGAGAACCTTAATCTGTCTGTAGCATCTGGGGGCCAGTAATTAAGGGGAAAGGAGATAGAGGCAGATCACAAGTTCAATATAAGGAAAAGTCCATATTGAAATGGTCTGTCCAGGGAGGTGGAGAGTTCACCTCTTCAAGCAGAGCCAGGACGATCCCAGTCAGAGAGGGTGAAGAGGCCATTTTGAGTTGCAAATGTGTTAGACTAGAATGATCCCTGAAGTTTTTTTCCAGCCCTAAGATTTAAGTGACCCTTCCATTCCCTCCAGTTGCAAAAACACTTTTGCCAGTTTTCTGGGAGTATTAGAATCACTCTCTCATTTTCTATAACTGCATTTACAGAATCTTTGAACTCTTCCCCTGAACCCTGGCCTCCTCTATTTTCCCCAGAGGGCTGCATACCTAGCTGCCTCCCAGACAAGAGAACTGTGTTCATGGATGAATGTTCCTAAAGCCCTGTGGATAAAGTTGAAAGACCCTATTTAAACAGAGTGCCACTATTAAGAAACAGTTGTTAAGGCCGAGACTGAGCAGCCATCCCAATATCATCCATGCCATAGAAGGTGAAGTGAACGAATAGTTATCCACTTCTTTAAAGTCAAGAAAGGAAATTGGATAGCATGACATAATCCATGGGAAAAGCTTGGTGGGGGTGGGAGGTGGAAAGAGGGAATGAGTCACAGTTTTGTAAACTGGACTCCTAAAGGATCCTGATGACCCAAACTATCAGGTCACTGAAAGCTTAACATATTTGTGGGTGTGTGTCATCTCCATAGTATTGCAAGGTTAGAGTTACAAATGATAGATACAGGGTCAGCCTATTGCTCCTGTACATTTAAACTGGCTTATTCTTGGAATATAATATGAATGACTGTAATGGTTTCCCTGGGATCAGCTGGAAAAGGTACTTATTAGTATGTGAAGTCCTGACGTACAAAGCTCTGGGCTAGAAAAATCAGCCAATTGTAACAGAATCTAGAGGTAGAAGAAGGGATCTTAGAATTCACCCAGTCCACAGATTCTTCACCTTTTCCAAGTCATGGACCCCCCTTTAGTAGTCTGGTGAAGCTTATAAATCCCCTTTTCAGAATAATGATTTTAAACACACAAAATAAAATACAGAGGATTACAAGGGAAATCTAGTATATTGAAATATATTTTAAAATGTATTTTATATTATATAAATATATTTATTTATACATTTATTTTAAAGTATTTATTAAATATTTATATTTAATGTGTTATATACTAATATATAACAATATAAATATTAAATATTCATTAAAATTATTTAAAAATATAAATATATTTTAAAGTCATTTTTAAAAACTGAATTTATGGATCTCAGATTAAGAACCCCTGATCTAGTCAAGCCCTCTCATTTAACAGTTGGGGAAGCTGTGGCCTGGAGAAGGGAAATAAATAACCTGCCCTAAGTCACCATGACTCTTAGCAGGAGGGTCAGAATTCAAATCCAGCACCTTTGATTGTTTATAGCACAGCCCAATTAATTAGTGTTGGAAAGAGTGACATTCACTGAGTGTGACATTATCTAGTCCAACCCTCTCATTTTACAGATCAGAAAACTGAGTTCCAGAGAAGGAAAGAGAATCCTTCAAAGTCCCAGTGAGTTTAGGGGAGAGCCAAGACCTCAATCCCTCATCTCCTTTCCAGTCCTGTGCTCTTTCCATCACACCACATCTGTCTCTACTGATGATATGTGAGCAGGATTTACAGGAGCTGTTGAGGGGAAGAAAGAAGGCATGAGGTGCTCAGTGGGACTGAGCTAAAGCTAAGTCTGGCTAAAAGTAAGAACAACTATGATGAACTGGTACATGAGTCCACTTTATCTTAAAGGAAGACCAGACTATGTTGAAAGTTGTTGGCTGAGAAGGTTTCTGTAATCTATAGAGAACAAAGAGTCCATGGCAGAGAGTAATCACTCTCATTTCATGATGCCAATATAGGGTATATAGCATATTCTCTATCAATCCATCCTTCTATCTATATTTAACGTTTCAGCTCAAACTCTGTGTCCTTTATGAAGTTTTCCTTGGAGATTCAAGTTCCTGCTGTTCTCCACCTGGATATCTGCAGCATTGTAGTCTGGGATACATAGTTATGCTGTAGTTTTTAACCCTACAGGAGTCTTTCTCTTTCTAGGGTGTTTCCCCCCCCACCCCCAGGATAATTTGTTACTTGTGCCTTCCTTGGTTGCTGCATTTGTTTAGTTTTCCTATATTTCTTGTCTTGGGCATTTGAAAAGCAAATTACTGTATTTTACTGAATAATCGTCACCACCGCTTAATCACTGCACTGCTTTTTCAGTCCAAAAACTGGTTTATAACCTTTCATTGTGTAATTGTCACATGGTATAATTCCATTTGTCACAATACTTAAAAGGTAAGCAGAGCAGCAACGTATTCATCAGTGGCATATGGATATGCATTTATGTCTTGCACATCGCCAGCCGCAAGCCTAGAACTCTCAGTGCACCTGCATTGCCAGTGTTCAATTTTAACATGTGTTCACAAGTATTCTGTGCATCCTAGTCTTGCACCAAAGACAGCTTACTAATAAATGATTTTTAAGTAATACCAGCACATTTTTTAAAAGGTTCATATAATGGTCGCACATCACTTTTTTGCAAAAAATTTGGCATAAAATCTTCAATGATTATGTGGTAAAATACAGCATTTGCCTATGCTTGGCTTTCTTTGTAGGAATGCTTCAAATGTCTCCTTTTTATTGAACACCCATATTTTTGGGTGTTCACCTTGGATTGCATCTCACGTGCCTTTGCTCTTTGGAACACATTATTTCATTATCTCCTGTAGTTTCTGGTGGGTACAGAATAGTTTTGTATTATTCAAATTTTCTTTCCTTTACATTTGAAAATCTTTCTATAAGTCACTTGAGGAACTGAACTGTTAAATTTAATGATAATGGTCTTTTAGTTTGCATCACAGGATTCTTTTCTGGAGGCAACCTGTGGATTCTTTCAATAGGCACTTTATTTTCTATGTTCAGATATTCTGGGTAGTTTTCATGTATTATTTCTTGCATTTTGGTGTTCAGTTTTTGTGACCTGTCATGTTCTTCTTGGAGACCTATTATCTTTAACTTGTCTCTACATTCATGTTTTTCTTATATAGTGGTCATGTTTTCTTTTAATGTTACTGCTTTTTGTTTTCTCTTCTTCCATATTGTCCTTCATTTCTATGCATATGCATTCCCGATACGGTATTCTCTCTTTGGTGAGATACTATTATTTCTACTGTTAAGGCCATAAACTATGCTGTCATGATTCTTATTTCTCTCTTGAACCTTTCAGAAACATCTTGCTGTGTGGTTCCATACTCTTTTGGGAATCCATAGGGTCCTCTGAATAATCAGGTATTGATTCATTTTCCTTTGTCATACGAAATTTATTCAGAGATGTTTGGACTCATTTGGATGATCTGGAGGTGATCTTCCCTGTTCTTGTTTACTTGTACTCAAGGTTTTTGGCTGAGTTATTTTACTCCTGAGATCTTTGGTAATTTCTGTCTTCTCCTGCCCTTATATTCCCCTATCATTAACTTTCTGATTACTTCCCCTTGAATGGCCATTTCTCTGGGGCTGAGACCTCAGCTCTTCCCCTAATGGGTAATTCATGTTTTGCTAGGCTCAGTCTCTAACTCAAGTGACTTCTATGTGGGGTGTGTGTGTGTGTGTGTGTGCGCGCAGAACTGCATTAGCTGGATATTAATTCCCTTTCTGTCAGGTATGGGGGAGGCCCACACACACATGCTGGTACCTTGCTTCGGCTCCCTCTGTTCCATAGTTCTCTTACTGAGCATCGATGCACTGTGGCAAGGATGCTGCCACTCCAAGCAGAGTAAGCTTCTGTTTTCCTGTATCTCCACATCCTCTGAACATGGTGGGGGAGAGGGATGAGTTGAATTCTATTACTAGTTGCCTCAGAATGGTGGAGTGGGGATAGAGCCAGGGAGGGGGTAGAGTGTGCTGTCAAATACTGTAGCAGCAGCAGTAACAGCAGCAAGGATACTACCGAGTGAATCCCACACCACAAGCCTATGCGTTGGGTTGGGTTGTCCTACCAGTCCATGGAAGCCAGTGGAGGAGGGGGCACTGAATGATTTAAGAGTTAGCTTTTTCTGCCCTTAATTCATCAGCCTGTTACCTGAGTTAGACCATGGAGACCTATAACTCTTGTGTAGAATTGTTATTTTGGAAAGGTTTGGGAGATTGTGAGGATCAGAAAAAAATGTCTGGTCCTCCATCTTGTTATTCATATAACCCAGAAGTCCTGGGCTGTTCACTTAAAGAGAGGCAGCCTTGTACAGTGGAAAGTGTCTTGGCCTTGCAGTTAGAAGAACTACTTGGGTTTCATTTCTTATTCTCCTGTTACTTCAATGTTGTGACTTTAGGCATAGTACTGAACCTAATAAGTCTCAGTTTTTTTTCATTTTTAAACTGAAGGGATGGAATAGCATGACCCCTAGGATCCCTTGAAGCTCTAAAAACATACACACCAGTGACCTGAAAAAATGAATACAACATCTAAAGTATTTTAAGGAGTAACTTAATCTCAGGATGGATCTGATTGACTGAGAAGCAATCAAGAGGACTCCCAGCTCTGCTACTTATCAATTGTGTGACCTTGGGCAAATCAATCAATGTTTCTGAGCCTCAGTTTTAGCATTTGTAAAACAAATGGGCTGCACTATGATTTATTAAGTCCCTCCCAACTCCAAATCCTATGATTATACATTATATCATATTGAAATACAGCCATTAAAAAAAAGTTCACAGAACCTAGGGTAAGAACCCTTGGTCTAGAACAAAGTGTATACTTACTGTATTAGCACACAGATCCCAATGAGGACAACCAAGGCCACTATGGAAACCACCACCAGGGCAGTGATGGTCTGTTTCTTCTGATTGGCTGCCACCACTGCAAGGAGATCCGCATGCTCACATCGTGCCCCAACATACCCAGAATGGCATCTGTGGAGAAAGGAAAAGTCAGTGATGCTCTATGAGGATCCCTCACCTTTCGTGGGTGGTAAGGGGATGGAGGGAAGGAGAGCAGAACAGAAAGACCCCTGGGGGGAGGGGTCAGAGGACCGAATCCTGGCTCTTAACTCTGGACAGCTCACTTTCCCACAGAGACAGCCTCAGCTTTTTTATCTGTAAATTAAGGAGGGAGAAGGGAGGAGGTGGTGGTGAATTAGGCAATCTTTGAAGGCTCTTCCACGTCTAAATCCTGCAAGTTTATGAGTGAAGGCTCATGAGTGACCTTCTCACTTCTGCTACATGACCCAGGGCAGAGATTTCATTTCTAAATGCGTGCAAAGGGCTATCATAATTTGTACAAATCTACTTCACAGAATGACTGGAAGAATTCATTAGGAACAACTAATTTTATGATTCTAGGATAAAAGGGGATCCCCAAGGATTATGCTGCTGCTTGGCCAAGTTTTGCAAGTGAAGAAAAAAGGCTAAGATTCTGAGGATGAAAGCACATTTTAACATTTCATGAGGGCCAGGTATTTTTTTTTCTTTAATGAAGAATTTATGAAGAAGATGAGATAAAATAATTGTGCTAACTTAAATCAAATCTAGAGCGACGGATGGGAATTCATTTTATTTATTTTAAAACACACCTTCAACAACGAATCCAAACCACAGTGGGTTCAAGAAATTGTATACAATAAGGGCTGGACCTGGAGTTGCTCTGAAGACTTAGAGTTGAATCTCACCTAAAGTACTCACTAGCCATGTGACCCTGGGCAAGTCACACTTCTTTTCTCGGTGTCTCAGTTTTTGCTTCTCTAAAATGAGGGCTTCTGGACTCAATGACCTCTGAGCTCCCTTCCAGATCTAAAAATCTATGATCACCCCATACTGATTGTTATATGTAATAACATGCTGAATGACCTTGGGCATGTTCTTGGAAGTATGGTACAGTGAAGAGAGTAGTGCATCTGGAGCTGGAATACCTAGGCTCGATCCTGTGGGGTTCTGGACAAGTCCCTCTCACTCAGCCTCAGTCCCCTCACCTTCAAACTGAGGGGGTTGGATGAGATGGCCTTCAGGGATTATCTCAGTTTCTTATTTATGATCCTTGGATTTCTGACCTCCTTTGTAAAATAAGGGAGCTTGGTTAGTTTCTAAGGACAATTCCCAGTTTTCATATTCAATGATTCTAGATTTTAAAATTCCTTTGCAGTGGTAATTTAAGTAGCAGAAGCAGCAGTAGCCAGTTTCTTGGGTATGAACGTCTCCCCCACCTACTCTCACAGTATCAAAGTCAGCTCGGTTCTAGGTGCCAGAGATAACAAAGGGACTGCAAGGAAGCCCCCCAAACCCCACCTGGAGCAGGGCTATTTCCCTCTTTTGTAGAGGAAGTCTTCCTTGTCAGGAGGAAGATACTCCAGGATTATGCACTTTCTGATGGAGGTATTATATGCAAACAAAAATCAACCCCCCACCCCAGATATTTCCATCCAGACAATTTTTGTTTCTGTCCAGAAGTCTCTTAATGAACACATATGCACAAACACACATTCTCACATGTGTTTACATATACAGTTCTGTATATATCTATTGCACTAGGGGATTTTTCCTTGAAAATTCTGTAAAAGTATGACTTGGCTAAGAAAGTGAACACTGTCTGTCACATTTATGATGTGCCAACTATTCTGTCCACTTTATACATTCACACCCTTTCCCCAATGTTCTTTCTTTTTAAACTCAGGGTAAAAACATCATTCAACTTTTTATTTTCCTTATTTATGGCAATAAAATGACAGTTCCTTGGTAGCTACTACTTCTATACATAAAGATAGCTCCCTTACTTTCTCGTTTTAGATTTTAAAACTTTTAAGGAAACAGGCAAGAGGATGAGGTGTCATGAATGAAACCTTTAAGCAAGGAAGAATTTTGATTCAACCTCTAGCCTGGAAAAACAAGATTTCTGAGTATGCCACAAAGGCCCCTGGGTCATTTATATATTTGAGGAACCAATTTTCCTATGGAAAGAGATGATTGCAGGAAGTCCAGAGGGCTGTGGAACATGTAGACGCCTAAGGAAACTGGTAAGATTCAAACCTTTCACATCACGGCCATGTTAAAGTGGGCATTTGCTTCATGAATAGACAAAACAGCTTGTGTTTATTTGGGGCTAAATTTCAAATCTTAGAAAATGCTTCAGATCCCAAGATCTAAGTCTGGATAGCCTTTTTCTGAACAGTGAATCACTGAGACCCAGAGAGGGGAAGGGGTAGTGGGAGAGTATGACATACTCAGATCTGAGCTTTAGGAAGACACTTTGGCAGCTGAGTGCGGAATATACAAGAGTGGGGGTGGGGTTGGGGGGTGGGAAGAACAAGCATTCATTAAGCAGCTAGGTGGCACCATAGTGCATAGAACACTGGGCTCGGAATCAGAAAGACTGTCTTTCTGAGTTCAAATCCAGTCTCAGACACTTACTGGCTGTATGACCTTGGGCAAGTCACTTAACTCTGTTGGCCTCAGTTTCCTCATCTGTCAAATGAGCTGGAGAAGGAAATGGCAAACCATTCCAGTATCTAAGCCAAGAAAACCCCAGAGGGGGTCACGGAGAGTTGGACGCGACTGAACAACAATATATGCTTACGTTATTGTAACATTAAAAAGAAGCTAAATGAATTTCTGTGAATGGAAGATATGGGAAGTAAATTCTCCCAGGAGGCAAGACTTCCTCAAATCAAAGCCTGGGTTATTAACACAAGTCATAGGCTCATGAGATCGTAGGGTTTAGTACTGAAAGGAAGCTTAAAGACCTGCTAGTCCAATTCCTTATTTTCAAAAGAAAGTGGTGAGGAGTCTAACCGAAGCTCTCACCTGTAGTAAATCGAGAGTATGGAATAGAAGCTCCTTGAGGGCAGGGGATATTTATTTCATTGTTACCTTTTTTATCCCTAGCACCCAGCACAATTCTCAGCTCAGACTAACTGCTTAGTAAGTGCTGGTTGAATTAAAATGAACTTAATTAAATAGCAAAAACCAGGATACAAGCCCAGGTTCTTTTGACTCAACATTTAGTGTTCTTTCTATTTCATCATAGGCCTACAGCTATGTGGGACAAAGTCTCAGCTTCCCTTACAGTTTTGTTTACTCATTTGTAAAAATGGGACTCGTGATTTCCATCAGAGGAAGGTTAATGAGAATTAACTGATCCACATAAAGAGCCCAGTGTAACTGGATGAAAGGCAAAACATTCAAGCATTCTAGCCAGGTGTATGCTTTCCCCCAGGTCCTCCCCTCCCCCTATGTCCCCACCTTCTTCCTTCTCCCCAACCCCACCTTGCAGTTGATGATTAAACTCTAAGACCACAAGGATGCTTTGGTGTTTCCCCAGGAGCAAACATTGCGGCTGGGTGTATTTCCATTTTAAAAAAAGAAGAATTAAAATGCCCATGAAGTAAGCTGGGCCCCTCTAGGCTCCCAGGCAAAGTGCCAACGCAGGCTGCACAGTGGGGGAGTTTGGCCCCTGGTCAGAAAACCCGGTTGGAGCTTCTCAGCTTTCTAAATGTTTTACCTGATGAGCAGGGGGCAAGTTGGGGAGCCAAGGACCCCGTGGCCCAATCCCCAATCAACAAAATGATTGTTGTTGGGCCAGAGAGAAAGAGCTCAGTATTACAGGGACTTTAGAACTCAATCTATGGGTAGGTTTTCAATCAAGAATGATCTTGTCTCTAAAATTTCTGCTTTTCCCTAACTCTCTAGCATGCTGAGATTCAGAGACCGACTCACTGGACGCCAGGGCTGGAAGGGATCTTGAACACAAAGCTGATGCAATAGTTGGTCAATAGTCATTTATTAAGCACCTATTATATGCCAGATACAGTGCTAAGTGCTGGGGATAGAAAAAGAGGCAAAAGACAGTCTCTGACTTCAAGGATCTTAAAATTTAATGGGAGAGAAAACAAACGACTATGTACAAACAAGCATATACAGGATAAATAGGCAATAATTAACAGAGGGAAGGTACTAGTATGAAGAAGAAGGTGGGATTTTAGTTAGGACTTAAAGGAAGCCAGGGAGTTCAGTACATGTAAAAGAGGGAGAACATTCTAGGCATGGAAGGCAGCCAGAAAAAATGCCCAGAGTGCAAAGATGGAGGGTCTTATTCAGGGGACAGCCAGGAGGCCGGGTTAATGGATTGAAGAGTATGCGTTAGGAAGTAAGGTGTGAGAAGACTGGAAAGGTAGGAGGGAGATGGGTTACCAAAGGCTTTGAATGCTAAATGGAGGATTTCGTATTCAATCCTGGAGGCAATAGGGGACCACTGGAATATACTGGGTAGGTGATAAGGCCAGACCTACACTTCAGGAATATCACTTTGGTGGATGAATGGAGGGTGGATTGAAGGGTAGTCTATTGCAATAGTTCAGGTATAAGGTGATGAGGACCTTCACCAGTGTCAGAGGAAGGAAGGGGGCATATACAAGAGATATTGCAAAGGTGAGATCGACTGGCCTTGGCAATTGATTGGATATGGGTAGGGGGTGTGAGAGATGGTGAGGAGTCCAGGGTGACTCCTAAGTGTTAAACCTGAGGGACTAGAAAGATGGCATTTCCTTATACAGTGTAAAGGAAAGTTAAGAAGCTGGGAAGGTTTAGAAGAAAAGATGAATTTGGTTTAGGACATATTAAATTTAAGATATCTACTGGACATCCAGTTTGAGATGTCTCAAGGCAAAATTAGAGGTCAGCAGAGAGGTTGGGGCAGGATAGGTAGATTTGAAAATCATCAGCATAGAGATGATAATTGAATCCATGAGAATTGCTGAGATCATCCAATGAAGTAGTATAGAGGGAGAAGAGAAGAGGGCCCAGGATAGAGCCCAGGGGGTGGGGAAGACCACATATGGCTGAGGATGGGGGTCCAGAGCATCAAAGGGGTGAAGAGACCTGTCAATGACTACTCTGTAAGCTGCTGTAGCTGAATCACTATTCTTCACCATATAAGATAAGTAGCACTGGTCTTGGAATCAGAAGGCCTAGGTTCAAGTGCTGGCCCTGGGCAACCCATGTGACATCTCTGTGTTTTCATTGTAAAACAGGTATACATAATATTTCTACCACCTTAAGGAGTTACTATGTGTACTTTGTAATCTTAAAATGCTATATGGAACTGTGAGCTATCATCCTTATTCTAGCAGGCTTTTATAACATGACAGACTCCCATGCTTCTACAAATCTAGAATGCAGCTAAATCCCACCAGGGTTACCAGGTTCATAGAAAGGCAAATTGAGTGTATAGAGTTCAGGGTACCCTTTGCAACTTGGCCTCTTTCCAAGGTCTGATCCTTCTCTTAAACTCCCCCCCACTCCCAATTCACAAGGTAATCTCTTTGTTCCCTATTACCACATCGAGACCTTTGTTCTGCCAACATGACTGACAGTTTCTCCTTTGAAGTTCACGGCTTTAGAGTAAATTGCCTTCTCCGAGATCTTTGTCACTTCTCCATAATAATTTTAGCCTCTACTATAATGTTATTTTCAATCGCAACTAGCTGACGTTTATTAAGCACTGAATGTGGGCAAGGCACAATGTAAGGGGCTTAGATTTCAGTGAAAAATTTTTTTTTAAAAAACACTGTGCCCTCAGAGAAGTTTACATTCTCTAGCATGCACATAAACAAGTAAATATAAGTTAACAAAAGAAGAGAGAGCATAGTCATGACCAAAGGATCAAAGCAGACTTCCTGGAAAAGGTAGGTTAAAGTGAGCAAAGAGTGTAGTCTGGGATATGGGGGTCTGGACAAAGACAGGAGATGGAAAATGAATTCAGGGAACAGTGTGTGAAAAGGAACACGCTATTATGAAAAAGGTGCAGAAAGGCAGGACTGCTTCCATAGAGCTGAAAGGGACTTCTGAGGTTCCCTCCAACCCTTATGCAAAGTTTGAATTAATTTCCGACAATCCCAAGAGGCTGGAGTCTGATTCTAGAGGGCTTTAAATGCCGGTTTGAGAAGTTGGTGTTTTATTTATCATAGAGTCGGTTAAGAGTCCCTAAGGATTTTTCAGCATGGTCAGATCTGTGCTTTAAGATGATTCTAGCAGATGTGTGGACCATGGCTTGGGAAGGAGAGAAACTGGAAGCAAGGAGACCAATTAGGAGGCTACTGCCACAGTTTAGATTACAGGTGATAATGGCTTGGACTGGGTTGTTGGCTGTGTGAGTGGGGAGAAGGGAAAAGGTGTGAAAAACGCTGTGAGGGCAAATGAGATAAGATTAGGAAGGGTGAAGGATGTTTCTGAGGCTGTGACCCTAGGAGACAGGAAGGATGATGGTGCCTTTCCAGAGCCTTAATGAGGGCAGATTCAGTTCTCAAGGGATGGGGTAGGTGGCCGCAACAAGGGATGAATACAGAAATGACCACTCCTATGTTTGGCTGTGGAGATAGGAGGTCAGGATGTTTGAAATGGGCAGGGCAACAAAAATGGGAAAGAGTGAACTTTAGAGAAGAGGCTGCTGAGGTTTAGTGGTAGAAGGAGGATCTGAAAGGGGTACTAAATAAAAAGGAATTCTCCAATTCTGCCTGCTAGGCCTGTGTGTCAGGCAGTATGAGAGAAGAGCAGTTAGCTTCGGAGGGAATGCTACATGCTGTGTTCAGTAAAAACCTAGGCTTCAGTGAGTAGCAGAAGATGGAAGGAACGTGAGAAGAGGTCTAGGATGAAGAAGGGTTTGTTAATAATTTAGGAGGGTGCCAGGGCACGAAGTGGAAAGGTAACGTAGAGGAACTAGGAAAGCTAGCCCTGAATTTATTATTGGCTGTGAATGTTAGCAGTCTGAGGGCAGGTCCACAGGCAAGGAGGTGCACTGAGGGCAGACAGTCTCGGTGGGAGAGTGGATCCTGAGAGAGGAACATGATGGTCAAGACGCATAGGACCCTGGAGGGTGACAGCTCAGGGTCAACCGGTGTTCCACATAAGGAAAGAAAAAAGGGCATCCTACTGGATATTGGCTTCTAGGGAAAGGCCCTGGTCATCTTAGTGATTATTCTCCTTAATAAAAGGATTTGTTTTGTGAAGTTTGGATTCAGTCAAAGGGTCGCACTTGAGGACCTAGAAGGCTACATGTGGCCTCAAGGCCACAGGTTCCTCAACGCCACCCCCCCACCCCATCTTAGTCCCTCAACATAAACAGTAAAATTTAGAGAACAAGCAGGATTAGGAGATGCTGATTATATTCTAATTTAAATAGCTGTGATCAGTGTACTTGCCTTACTCGTTTCCCTCAACTAGATTGAAAGCTCATTGAGATCACAGACTGCCTGGTTTCATCTTTTTATCCTGAAAGTCTAGCATAGGCCATACATGTAGTAGTTACTTAATAAATGTTTGTTAAAAGTGAAATGAATATGTTTCTGTTTCTTTGTTCCCATTTTTAGGCTCCCTCAATTATTTATAGGACTTAAATCATCAGGAGCTACGTGCAAGAAGCCTCAGGAAGGTCCCTTTGCAACTTCTCCCAAAGTAATCCAGCCTGCACTTAAACATACTTAGGAAAGAGATTTCCTTGAAACTAAAAATTAGAAAAAACAAAACAAAATAACCTTCCCCACTTAGAAACACTTTTCTAGTTTCACAGAAATGAAATGAGGTAACAGAGTGGGAGTGTTTTTCTTGACTTTTTGGTAACTTGGTCTCATACTTTTTGGTGGGAGGCAGATTCTGGGATGCTCAGTCACCTAGAAATATTTTGAACAGGTATGAAATTTCAAACTATGTCACTGATAGCTGAGATTAACATGCCTAAAACTTTTGGTTACCTTTTTAAAAAAGTTTCCCTCCTCCCAAGGTTTCTGCAGGTTTCATACAGGTAGCGTTGGGATACAAATAATTTAGGAAGATTGGGTGTGTCCTTAGGATAGAGATATGCTATCCATGCTGATTCCCCACCTGGTGATGTCATTACCCTCAGGGCAAAAGTACCAAAAGTGTGACCATTTCTAGTTTTATGTTTCCCACGATTTTATTTATGCTGTTACTGTTCTAGAATAGATATTTTTCAAATCAAGTTTCCTAATATAGATAGAAACTAGCAGGGAGATACATAGAGGTGGGGGAAAACCAGAGGGCTAAACTTGGGTATAGATTGTCAGCAATAAGCAGTGTTATCATTGGACCCCTTTGTTAAGAATTATCTATATATTCCCAAGTCAATTTTAACTTTTTTCCCCCTCGTGTACTTTATGGTGTCAAAAGCTATTTTGGCTTTCTCCAGAAATCTAATCCCCAGTTAGAGCATTGTACCTGTGGGAAATTTGGCTTTGAATAATCTTGTTTTGATAAAGCTCACATTTCTAGGACCATAAGCCCAGAAGAGTCCAAAAGAGTGGCACATTTGTGTGTTTTACTCTCTATGGCTATGGCTGGCTGACCAGGGCTTGCTTCACTGTTCTGTCACTCAGACATACAAATATTTACATTTGCTCCTATCTTGTCTCCCCAATTACCACATTGGTCCAAATATAGGCTGTACTCTACTCCACCCCCTCAAGTCTGGTTCGTATAAAACCTGATTATGGTCTATAATCAGTGTTGTTTTTTAGTATATACCTATCTATTTCTTACTACTCAGAAAGAGGTCATTTTAGTGGGGCAGCTTGTTTTATCAGGAGCTCAGAGATTCCTGCCCCCAACTTAGGCCAAAACTGTCCTTTCTTGCCAACTAAGTTTCTGCTGTGGCCCAAAGAAAGGAAGAATGTCACTTGTCTATCTTGCAGGAATACAGTGAAGCTCTCCCATGTTTTAGAACAAAAGATAAAAAAATGTCCTTCCTGGTCAGGTTGTGGGTATCTGGATACACATTCATCAGAGAACCACTGGACACAATCCTTTTCAGCTGCCAGGGCATCAGTTAATAAGTGATCTGATTGGCATTTTAGTAATGTTAATGATGATGGTAATTAATGAGAATGGCTATTTAAAAAATTTTATGCAGAACCTTTCTTCTGAGGATGTCACAGCACTTTGCAAATGTCGACTTCCTAAGCCTTGCATCATTTCTAAGAGAGAGGGAGGTGGTTGGGCTGTGAGCGTCACCAAAAGCTCTGCAAAGGGGAAGGCCTCAATTCAAATAGCAACACAGAATACAAGAAGAAAACTTTAAATTTATCATTTAATTCTTAGGCTACAAGACTAGCTTTCAAATCACAGAAACATGGAAACTCATGCCTGGACAGGACCTTGCAGCTCCTCATTTTACAGGTAAGGAAACAGGAGAATGGAAAAGAGGAAATTACTCATCCAAGGAGACCCAAGACTGATGTCCCTGCCTTCAATTCCTTTCTAATTTGCTGTTCAATAAATACCCTCTAGACATCATTTTGGTCATGTCTCCCCACCCAGGCTCAAAAATATTCAGTGACTCCCCACTGATTTTAGAATAAAATCCAAACTCATCAGTTTAGTACTGTGCCCTTCCACAGACCTCCACAAACTGGCCCCAATTAACCTTTTCAAAATGACTGACATTTACCTTCTACTGTTCATCTCCTTTAAATAAACCCTGTCAGTCAAAGTGGGCTCTTCACAGTCCCTTGAGCAGACCTGTGTTCTCTTCTCTTTGAACCCTTCACATGGACTGCTCTCCCTACCTTCTCTATACCTTTTCAAATTCTATCCATTATTGAAAAACAGTTTCATGTAATCATACTTAGAGTTGGAAGGACTTTAAAGATCTCAGACCATACCCCCCATTTTACAGACAATGAAACTAAGGCCTACCTAGTGAATAGCAGAATCATAATTCAAACCCCAATCCTCTGACTCAAAATTCAGTGTTTTCTACACCTTACTGTACTGTTTGTATGATCTAATCTCGTCTGCACAGCCTTCTTTGGCCTCCAATGCTGCTTATTGAATGTACGACTAACCAAACACTGCCTGGTGGCACCAAAGTCCTTCTCTGATTCACCCTCACACAAACACCTTCAAGGCTATTTTTTGGAGGCTCCTTGGTCATCTTCTATTTAATTTTCTCTACAGTTTGTCTTGGTATCCCCAACACCAATTTAATAAATCTTGTTGAATTAAGGATGACCTTGATATTCATTGTGACCAGATTCTTTTTAAGTCCCATGCCTAGCAGCGTGAAGGTGACCATGAGCTCTCTAGGGCCATGCCAATGGAATGGAGGTTGTGTCCGGTTCTGGTGAGTTGGGACGACTTTGGATATGGACCTGATGATATCTGGGGGCAGCATGGCACAGTGAGTGCAAAGAGATCTGGCTGGCTCTGGAGTCAGAGCACCTAGGTTCACTTCCCCTTTTGTCCCTTGTTACCTGAGTGACCCTGGATAAATCTCTTAACCAGCCCAGGCTTCAATTTCCTAATTTGTAAAGTGAGGGCAGAGGGCTAGATCTCTTTTGGGTCCTGTTCTAACTTGAATTTTATGATCCTATGCAAATAGAATGCGAAATATCAGGTGAAGCATTTTTTTAAAAGCAACAACAACTAGCCATCTAATATGACATGGAGGGGTGATGACCTAACAGGGAGGTTGTGATCTGAACTGTTGAGATATATACCACATGCAGCCCACAGCACTCCCAAGTGCGGCCTGAACCAGATTAAAATGTACCTGGGAAATATTTATAAAAATTAACAAAAAACCCAACAAAACATAGATAAGTATTATAGCTTAAAATTAAAGTCAATATGTGGCCCACAGTGATTCTTATCCTTGGATTAGTGGCCCCCGTTTCTATATGAGTTTGACACCACTGAGGAAGGAGAGGGAAAGAGAAAGCAAAAAGAAGAAAAGGAGAAGGGGGGGGAACAGAAGGAAGAAGGAAAGGGAAAGAGAAAGGGGAAGAGACAGAAGGGAGAAAGGAAGAAGGGAGGGAGGGAGAAGGTGAGAAAAGAAGAAGAGAGAAAGGAAAAGAGAGGAGAGAGGGAAGAAGGGAGAGGGACACAAAGGAGAAAGGAAGAAGGAAGAGGGAGAAAGAAAAGGGAGAAAGAGAGGGAAAAAGAAAGGGAAAGAAAAGGAGATAAGGAAAAAGGGAGAGGGACAGAAGGGAGAAAGGAAGAAGAGAGAAGGAGAGAAGAGACAAATTGTTATCTTTACATATACATATATCTAATTAGACAAAAAGACCTTGAAGGAAGCAACCCATATTTCATTCTTTTTGATATTCCTTACTGTAGCCAGTCTAGTGCTTTGATAAATTTTTCTTAATTGATCTTTCTTCCCCACTACCAGCTGTTGGAGACCTTTGGGGCTATCTCCTTTTGTGGGAAATGACCTATCAGATCAACTATTTCATGCTGGTTGACAGGACCACACCTGCACATGGTGATTCAGAGGTCCAGAGACCAGGAGATACTTACTTACAGGCTGGCTTCTCCTCTTCCACCAAAAACCTACAGGTTCCATGAAAGCAGAACTGACTGTGGGAATCTGGACAGTCATTAAAATGTGAAACCACTGCGGCTGCCATAGGGGGACCTGCTGGGACAAGAAGAGGGATGGAGTTAGACATTAGGTGGAATGCACCGTGATCGTTCAGTCAGTAAACACTTAGATATGTTATCCCATTGCCCACAAAGGAATGATTGTGGGCAAATGTTACTCCATGGTAAATTTTGAGGAGAGAATGCCAAACCTGTCTGAAATCCCTAATGAAACATGGGTTATTTGGTCCATGTGTGAGGCATCATGATGTAAGGGAAAGGACATTGGACTTAGAAGACAACAGGATTTGAATGATTATTCTACCATTGACTTAAACTTGCTAAGCCTCAAAAGAGGGATGATACTTGCAATGCCTACCTTGGAGGGTTGTTGTGTGATTCAAATGAGATAATATTTATAAAGTACTCTGCTGACTTTAAAGCACTAAGTAAATATATATTATTATATACATTTAATAGTCAATTTAAACATTCTTGGCAGAGTTGGAGATGATGTCCACCGTATAAATTTCAGCTGCTTTAGGATGATATTTTCAACCTCTTTATTGGGGAGGTGGGGTGGCGGAAGGATTAAGGGTTATTGGAAGTTGCTAGGATGCTACAGCATTTTCCATTTGAAAACCAACATCAATTTTATTAGTTATTCCTCACGACTCATTTTATAAATAAGGGAACTGATGAGCAAGAAAGGAGTTTAAGACATGCGTTTAATGTCTAGTTGCAAGTCTCAGACACAGCTGGCATAAAAGTCATTGGCCCAAGTTCAGAAACAGCTGTCGCTCTAACCACCACCCACACTGTCTCTTAAGAGTTTGGAACCGAGTCATATGCCTGTGACAACATCGCCAGCATCACACCTGACTTATATACAGTCTGTCAGAGTTGAAAAGGCCCTTGAAAATCATCTAATACAACCTTCTCATTTTTACAAATGTCTTCATTTGTAAGCCTCATTCATGAGGCTTGGAGAAGATTCATGGTCACTAGAAACAGTGGAAAAAAGAAATGGATTTGAAATCAGAAGATGTAATTGTGAATTCTGGCTCTGCTACTTAGTAGCAAGTCACTCTAAGACTCAGTTTCTCTCATCTATAAAATGGAGGGGCTAGAGACTAAAGAATTGCAGACATCCCTCTCACGAACCATCCTCCCAAACTTGGCGGGTTTTTTTTGGGGAGGGGGTGGTACAATTTGAGATCTATATAAGTCTTATTTGTGACAGGCTATATCCATTCCAGCTCCATCCCTCCTGCTTCCTGACATCCCCTATCCTGTCTCTTTTCTCTAACATCCTGTATCTGCAATGGTTCATGCTAGAAACTACGTGTCTCATGCTGTACTCAACTGAACCTCACTAGTCAGTCCCTGGAATCTCCCTGCTGAGGTGAGAAATCAATCAGACATTCCTCAGTGGGCCCCACCCTCCCTGTGACACTCTTGTCTCTCACCTGCATTCATGGAACCTAGGCATCATCTATAAAACTCAGAGAAATGACAGGAATTGGTATCACTTTGTTATGTCAGGTCCCAAGAGGAGCTTCTCAGAGGAACATCCCTGCCCCACTTTGTTCTATTGCTACAGTCTTGAGATGATCACACTCGAGCACCTGCCTTAGGTAATTGAAATCTAGATGCCCTGAACTGTTTTTGCCTTGACCCCTATTCCTATCTTAAGTGATGCCTGATGCCTTCCCTGTGTAAGTTAAAAACGTCTGAAATAAGGGAGCTTTCAAGTTCATTGGCCAGTTGGTCTCTTTCATGAAAGCCTCTAAATTCCAAAGTACCTTTAAGAACTGGGTTTAAACCTTGGCTCTTCTATCTGGTATCTGTGGAACCTAAGGCAAGCTCTTTTTCCCCGAAGACCCTATTTCTTAATTTGTAAAATGAAAGTGTGTAGTCTAGATAATCTCTAAGGCTCCTTTCAGATCTAAAATTACCCATACAGAGCCAGGACATGGTTGAATGCAGATCTCCTCACACTCCCAGAGCAGGCACTTTTACTGTTACCTACCACTGAGGCAGCTTGTGGCACAGTGGGTAGAGCGCTGTGCCTGGAGTCAGGAAGATCTGAATTCAAATCCAGCCTCAGTCACTTACTAGCTGGGTGACCCTGGGCAAGTCATTTAACCTCTGTTTGTCTCAGGATTTTCAACTGTAAAAAAGAGATAACAGCACCTATTTTGCAAAACTATTGTGAGGATTAAATGAAATAATATTTCTAAAGTGCTTAACACAGTGTCTGGCACATTGTAGGCACCAAATAAATACTGTAAATACTTATTCCCCTCCCTTCTCCTACCCTAACTTCTACACTGACCACATTTCAGATTTAAAGAAAAAAAAACAGACAAGAATCTTTGTCTCTGGCTTTAAGCCTCCCAGTGTTCCTTGGACTATATACATCCATTCCCACACAACAGCTAGCTTGGCTGTTCCATTTCCATCCTCTCTCCCACAACTACCACTACTCCACCTTAACAAATCCAGACATCCATGATTCAATTCTGACCCAATTCTGAGGGCCTGCCCCTAACCTCATTAACATCAGAAAAGTAATTCTAAAGGAAAAATTATATTTGATAGACTAGGAGCTTCTTGAGGATAGCGTCTGTCTCATTCTTGCATTTGTGTCCTGAGCCCTGGATCATCATAGGTGCTTAACAAATGCTTCCTGATTGAATTAAATAACAACAACAACCAACCTACTGTCTTAAAGCCACTAAAATCATTCCAAGAGAGCTGGATCTGTTAGAGATCCAGGCAATAACCAACTTCCATTTCTAAAGAGCTTTTTAGGGACCAAAGCAGTTTCCCATCTATTAGCTCATAAGTAGATTGGGTATTACATTTTCTCTTTGACAGATGATAATAAGAATGATAATAGTTAACACTTGGATAGGGCTTTAAGCTTGGCAAAGCACTTTATACACACACACACACACACACACACACACACACACAATTTCATTGGATAAAGAAACCGAGACTCTGTGTGATAGTCAGAAAGCCTTTCTGGGCCCAGACTTTCTTTTCTTACTACAGGCTGTCTGTCTCTGATCTAGACACATGTCTTCTTCCTGCCTGTTTACCCTCTCCCCTTTTCTGGAATCTTCCATTTAGAAACTTTCATCTCCTATGTGCCTTCATTGATTGCCATGTCCCTACTCATGATAGCAGAAACAGGAAAACACATGGGTAAGATCCCATCACCTTCCCAACCTTCACCCACACTTCCCAAGCTGCCCTAATGTAAGGAATAACTATGAATCTAAGAGTTCTATCTGGGTTGATAACAGCTTGGTATAATGGTGCACCAAGACCAGGAGGTAGCCTTTTTCAAGATCATTACAGACTCCTTCTTCCTACTGTGGAACGAAAACAATCATGCTCAAAGGTCTAGTAAAATAGTCTCTTTCATATATGTTCCTGTCCTGTTTTGGACATATAAACAGCAGCCCTTCCCGCATTGCCCATTTCATCCTCTTTGCTGATAAGTGAGTGTTGAACAACCTTCTTCTTGATTTCAGGGTTGAGTGGTAAGTCTAATTCTTCTGTAATTACCTCTCTCTCTTCCCTCCCCCCTGCCCAAGGCTGCCCAGTCCCAAACACTCCAGAATAGGTCTAAAGAGGAGAAGCAACTTGCCCAGCATCAGAAAAGACAGTAGTAGGATCAGGATTAGAAGGCAGGTAGCTTTCCCCTTTCTTAGTCCCTGCATGCTTAGAATGCCTATAAGCTCCCGGTAGAGTCATACTCTTACTGCAATGTGTCAAGGTACGAATTGTAGGATTAATGGCAATAACTATAAATATGGTGTGGATAAGTACTTTTTAAAAAGTGCTTTCCCATTCATTAGCTTGTGTTGTGAGATGGTGAAGGCTGACGGTATGTTGGCGTACCAGATCACTCACTCCCCAATGGTATTCGTTCTGCTGATTACCTGTGGCTCCTCCTCTCAGGGATGCATAAGACCATAGCATCTAGAAGCTGGAAAGTATGTCAGAGAGCATTTATTCTAAACTCATTTTAGAGATGAGGAAAATTTAGGCCAGAAAGGGAAAATGATTTCCCCCTTGTCACGCAGGTGGTAAGCAGAAAAGGCAGGGTTCTTCGCAGTGACAAACTTCCCTAGTGTTTTGCCATCCCCTTCTATCTTATTTCACTTTATATATTTTATTAATAAAGTTTTTAAAGAAAAAAACAGTTTTAATTATTGCAAGTGCTATAAAGTATTATGGTGTAAGGGAAATAACACAGGGAGAAACAAAGAGCCTTGATTTCTACCACAGCCTCAGTTTTGTCTCTAATTAACTATATGACTGTGGTCAAGTGACTTGGTTTCCATCGAAGGGAGGGGGAGTCCTCATGTGTAACATAGGATAATAATAATACCCATTCTATCTCATTCTGTTATTGTTTGTTGTTTAGTTGTTTCGGTCATATCCAACTCTTTGTGACCCCATTTGGGGCTTTCTTGGCAAAAGTACTGGACTGGTTCACTTAAAAAATGCAGGGTAAACTGTTAATACTTTCTACTAACCTAAGCATTCCCACTTGTTTATTTCTCATATCTCTGAATGGCAGTGGAGATAGAGTATTAAGAGCTGTGGTCTGTCCAGGCATTGTCATTCATACCTGTTTAGAGTTTGTACTACTAAGAAGTCTGAAGCTGGTGGATCTCTGGAGCTTAGGAGTCCCGAGCAGCAGTAGGGCTAAAGCTAGCACTAAGTCTGGTACCAATAACCTCCTACAAATTCACTCTTGCATAAGAAACATCCAAAACACAATAGATAAGCATTTTAAGAAGTCCTTACAATTGTAACTTTCCTATGACCTCTTCCTATCTTGTGCTCTGCACCTTTCATGGTGTATTTGGGGTGGTGTGGGTCCTCCCCACTCAGTACTTGGCTAACAGTATGAGCTTGGATCCTTCATCATTTCTAAAGGGTCATTAAAGTCCAAATTGTAAGGGTGCTAGTCACCATGCCAAATACTGGATCTGTTCTCTCATCATGTTGGTTTTTTTAATAGCCTGAATTAAATTCAGTCCAATTCTAGTTTTGGTTCAGTTACTGACTGGTTTTTGATTGGTTGGGCAAGTTAGCTGTGGAAGTGAAATTCCACAATTCATGTAGAAAAAGAGGCGACTCAACAAACAACCCCTGTGCGTTGCTTCTTTGTATGTCTGCAAGGTGGCTCAGTGGATAGAGCACTGCTCCAGGAATCGGGAAGACTCATCTTCCCGAATTCAAATTCAACCTTAGACACTTACTAGCTGTGTGACCCTGGGCAAGTCACTTCACCTTCTTTGCCTCAGTTTCTTCATCTATAAATGAACTGGAGAAGAAAATGGCAAACTATTGCAATATCTTTGCCAAGAAAACCCCGGATGGGGGTCACAATGAGTCAGATACAACTGAAATGGCCGAACAACAACAATGTCTGTATTGCTTCTCTGTGTATCCACATTGCTTTTCAGTTACCTACTAGACTTCCTGAGGGGTAAATAATATGGACAGATGAAATCAGTAAATGTAATTTATTTGGATTTCCCCAAAAACCTTTGATAAGGCTTCACAAAAAGACTATTACAACAACTGAGACACCATGAGATTTTAGGGAATGTTTGTATCTCAGATAGGGGACTGCCTTAGAGATAAGAAACAAAGGGTAGATATAAAAGAATACTTCCCTGGGTGGAGAAATTTAAATAGTGGGGTCTCCAGAGAGGCTTTTGTTGGGACTGTCTTCTTTGATCTTTTTAGAAGTTATCTTCGAGAGCGACTATATACATAATCTGCAAGCTGTTCTAGGTAGTGGAATACCCCATCAGTGAGTTATAAAGTAAAGGAAGATGTATATATCAGGGCTGCATGAATCAATCAAAAGTACCAGACAAGGTTCATGTAGATGAATATGGGTAAGAGTAAGATATCAATGAGCCTCTTTCTATCTGATTATCCATCCTATTTGTGCAATTTGATCTTCTATCATAATATGGTACAACAATTTGAGCCTTCTTCCCAAGTGAAGGAACATCCTGAACTCTGGTGATTCTGGGATCATAAAATCTGAAGACCCACATGGTGCTCTTCCAAGGGAAATTGTTGTGGGTTCCTCATTTGGATACCTGACTATTTGTAGGAGTGAAGTTCTTCATTTGGAGACATTGTCCAGTCACACTTCAGCTAATAGATACATTACCAATAAATCATTTCACATAGATCACCAAGAAACTAGGAATTCAAAGGATCATTGATTTAGAGATGATGGGGCCTTATAGGATATCCAATCCAACTTGTTCATGCTAACACTTTTCCTGACCTCTGAAATGACAAGACTCAGGAGCTAAGCAGTGATGACTTGTCTCACAACCAAAGAACAAGAGAAATCAAACTGGCTTATTCCCCTTTTCTCAAATCTATGTTAAAACCACTTCACAGGCTGCCTTAAATATAGAAGAAATCAATCAAACACTAACATTAGTAATAATAATAAAGAAAATAAAGATACATGTATAACAGTGCATTTATAAATGAAAAAGTACACAGCAATATTGTACATGTAATTCATTAACAGGAATTATGTCTAGTCGCTTGAGTAACAACTTGTTCAGTGTTCCCTGGGACATCGTAAATTAGTCTGATTGCTGGCTGAATAGTCCTGGCTCTCCTCCAGTCCCTTGATCTGTCTGTTCTTATACCTGATCTAGTTAAATGGTATGGGCTGATCATAATTCTCATCAGAACTCTAGTCCTATCTACATAAACCTAAACATTTAGAGGGTTCAGACGGGCTAGCAGTATAACTATACTCTGAGGTGTGTCTGTAGTCTAGGAGTCTTTACAGCTAGGGTACTAGGCATCCCGAATTGGAGCACAAAGGAAACTATGATTGGGTGAGGTCTTAGCATAGCACATCTGTGGTGAGGCCCTGAGCCCTGACTTGGCCTTCCTGATTGATGTTTACTAGTGGTGTATCATGTGCTCCTGGATTCAATTGCTTTCTCTGCTGCAATCAGTGTGAGCTGCTAGAGTTTGTTTTGTGAAGCTTTCTTGGAGCTGAAAAGGAAAGAAAGTTAAAAAAACAACACCCAGCTGATCAGCTGATGCATTTTATTTCTAGGAAAAGACATCTTATTTTCAAGATGACTTTTAAATCCACCTAAGAAAGATATACCAAATCTTTCTCCTGCAGTAAGATGTCTTAGCCATCCAGTTTCCTCAATTCCCAGCTTCCTTACAAAATGTCAATGTGTATGTTTTATAGGTAAAGGGGGGTCACCGATCCCCACTCCATTCAATACATGATGAGAGTATAGCGGTAAAGTAACAAGTAGAAATCACACCCAAAGTTGGGATGTTGCTATGATAAATAAGGTGGTATTAAACTCAATAATGAAGGCAGAAATTTGCCAAGTTGCGAAAAGTCTAGTGCAATTTGCCTACGTCTTATTCCCAAAGGGCTACAGCTACCACGTACTAGAGCAGGTCGGCTCCTGCACTATGTCTTTCCAGATTCATTTTGAAGTCTCCTTGTACCTCAGTCACATGTTACCTGGAACTTGGGGTTCAGAGTAGGCTCTTGGCTTTTCTTTCTTTAATGAAAACAACATGTCAATCTTTTATTTCTGAATTTAGTTTCTCAACCATCTTGTTGAGGCAGTTGTTCAGGACCAGGGAGCACTTGGTCTTATGACTGGATATACTATTAACAAATGGGACAAGTCTACCTTCCACTTCATCTGTTTGTTGATGTAAGGCCAGCAGAAACTGGGTACAAAGTGGCAGCCTCAAAAATGATACACTGGAACTAGTTCTTAAGCACAGTAGTGTCAAACTCAAGTAGAAACAGGCTACTAAACCTGCGAAGGATCTCTGGGACTGTATATTGACTTAGAAAACCACAAATTATCATTATTTATGTTTTATTGTATTTTTATTTATTTTGTTAAATATTTTCCAATTACATTTTAATGTGGTTCCAGTGTGTATTTGACACCTCTGCTCTAGCACATAATTCATCAGTTTTGAGAGTCATTTCCTTCTCTTCTCTCCCCTTCTCTTTCTTTTTCTTGGTCTTTTCTAACTCTTATTCCTTGGCTCCAATGACTGCTTCAAAACTTTTCTTGCTCTGACTTAATTCTTCCATTACAGCATGATGCTCTTGCATAGCATGTTCTAGCTTCTTCAAGACTTCTTCTCCATACTGTTTCTTTAAATTCTCTAGCTGCTTCTCTTCTCTCGGAAATTGTTCTCAAGCTATTCTACTCTATGCTTCTGCTCAAAGCTATAAACAGCTGGTCCTGTAATTCCTGCTCTTTGTTGTTGTTGTTGGCCTCCATTTCCTTGTGGCACTATCATTTCAGTTAGAATAGCTTTGTCCATAGATCCCTCCTTCAAAATGTTTCCTGGGAGCTTCTGTTTTTGAATCTTTGTCTTTAGTGTGGCTCCTTTGTTTTGTTTTTGAGGCCCACAGAAGGAGATGTCCCAGAGTCAGTTAAGATTGAGTCTTTCTGAGGCAAGTGCCCCTTGGCAACTTGGGCCTTCTTATCCCTGCCCCACCAGTTATACCTCTTCTATCAACCAAATCTTCCTCTTCCTTAGGAGGAGGTGTGTAAATCAGATTCCAGGTACTATTCCTTACTATTAAGGTCTCTGAATATATCAGGCAACTCATGGAATACTGATTTGATAGACTTCCTATACCGGACCTTAATATGAATTAACTTGCAATCTCTCAGTTCTTGGACATTTCTTTTCAAGATTCTTATAATGTCCTTTATTTTTATCCTCTGGGTCTCCTTCTAAAATTAGGAGACTCCTATGATTTTTCAGTGTAAAAGCATTGCACTACTATTAAGCATGTCAATATTCATCTTTAAAACAGTGATACTATAAAAGTTATATCTAACAAATCAAAACTCATAGTGATAGTTATAATTATAACTCTAAAATGCTACTTCAAACTACCTTTTCTTCAACATTCCATTTGGTTCTTAAAGATACAGTATATAATCTGTAGTCCCTGTGTGAGAGTGTAGTGAAATGGAAGTTATCTAAATAGCTTCACAATGTCCTTTCAAAATATATATTTTCTAGGCTAGACATCTCTGCTTCCTTGAATAAATCCTCAAATGGCATAATGTTTAGTCCCTTCTCTGTCCTGGCCACTCTTCATAGACCTACTCTAGTTTTTCATGCCCAGTAAATGCCTCACTGTGGCATGGAGGTGACACTGGGTTCTTGAAAACTAGGCCAGTGGCATATACATCTACTAGGCTTTCAAATTAGAAAGATTTCCAAACTGTCCAGGACTCAGGGGTGGGAAACTTGTGGCCTTGAGGTCACATGTAGCCCTCTGGGTTTTTAAGTATGGCCCTTCAACTGAATTCAGACTTCACAGAACAAATTCACAAAGGGCCGTAGGGCCGTACTTGAGGACCTAGGGGGCCACATGTGGTTTTGAGGCCACAGGTTCCCCACCCCTGGTCCAGGTAATGGGCCATATATCTCTTGTCTGAGGACTAGCCTAATAAAGTAGAGAGTCTCAATCCCAGAATATTTTTCGCTATGGAAACTCATGGAATGTGGAAGACTTGTAACCTATCTCACTGGAGGAAGTACCCACATGAATTTAATAGATCTTTCAAAGCATCAGTGTAATATAAAACAACAGATTTGGTTCTATTATTTTTCATCTAGCAGCTATTCAAAATGAAATGCCTAATGCTGGAACACGAAATTTCTGGTTATTCAGTTACCATCTGCTGGACTCCTAGTAGAACAGGTAATAATGGATACGGGTAATCACTTGATGGTCATCAACATTAAGAACAATAATTAAGTGATTTTTAATAGGTGGAGCCTATGACACTGTGTTGAGGGCTGTAAAATGAGTTAACGAATATGGCCCTTGGGGAACTCACTTCAGATATGACTGAGTTTGTCCTATTATCTACCTACAGACTAATCCATTAGCTTTGGGATCTCTGTGGAGTTCTGATTCAGATAGGTCCACCTGAACCTTAGAAACCAGGTAGAAATAGTAGAATGAATCTGGAAGGATTGTAGGAGAGTTCCCACCTTCTTTCACAAACATATGCTATATTTTAGAAACCCAATAGTGAAATCTCATTTTCTGGGGTGACTTTGGTGTGTTAGTCAGTGTATTGTAACAGATCCCTGAGGTAAGAGTGAGATCACCTGGGTGAGCAATAACTGGATTGCTGGCCTCGTCACTTAATCTTCTCTGAGCTGGGTTTTATAGGACCATAAGAGTTAGAGCTGGAAGGTTCATCTAGTCCAGCTCCCTCATTTTACAGCTGAAGGAACTGACACCCCAAAAGGGGAAGTGACTTGCTAAACATGTTCCTAGTAAATAGTGGAGTTGGGACTTGATCAAAGGCTGGAGACGCCAAGTTCACTGTTCTTTCCATTAGGAAATAATGGTGAGATTTCTTTATCTGTAAAGTAGGACTAATAATGATCGTTCTGCTTACCTCACAGGATTGTTGAGAGGATTTACTGTTTCATTCCCCTGGTCATTAAAATATCATGATCTTAAGTTGTCACAGATGGAAGGGACCTTGGAGCTCATCTATTCCAATCCTCATATTTGCATTTTACAGATGAGAAAACTGAGGGTCCAAGAAGTTAATTTGCCAAAGGTTTAATCTGATGCTCAAATATTTCAGAATCAGACAATATTAATAGAAGTATACTGATGAGTGTTGGGTGTGTGTGCTGATGAGCATTATAGCTTGTTGTTATTAGGGACTTTAAAATTATTAGTGCTTAATAGACAATGGAATCAGGCAATAAAAATTGACTGAGAGAGAAAATGAGAGAGAGAGAGAGAGAGAGACAGAGAGACAGAGAGACAGAGAGAAAGAGAGATGTTTAGTTTGCTTCAGTCCCCCAGACATCAAGAATAGAGGGCCTGTGACCTGGCAGCCACTTATAAACTGCTGCACCTGTACAACATTTAAAGTTAGCCTTTATGGCTCCATAAATTTGATTAATGGCTTACAGCCCAAATCTTTCATCTGGGCAAAGTGGCACAATAATCATAAAGAAAGGGGCATTCCAAGGAATTCCCCTACCATCCTCAGTTTCCTAAACATTAATTCATTTTCTTTGAACACATATGCCAGCATCCAGGGAAAGAAGGAAGAGGGCCTCAGATACTTTTGTTTTTCTCATTTAAGGGAAGGAGTCGAAAAGGTAGAAGGTCTGACTTGGGGAACTCCATATAAGGCCTCATCTTTAGGTAGAGAGAACAGAAAATGCTATGGAGTAAATGAAGAGCTGTGGAAACATTACTTCCATTATAGAGAGGGCCCAGCTCTCTCAATTCCCTAGATCACAACTTCACTGCTTTCTATTATGTCTAGTACTGTTTTCCATTATCGCTCAAAGCTGATATGAAAAGCAAATATTCTGGTTTTCTGAACAGACCTCATACTGAGACCATCAGCAGTTGAAGCTTCAAAGCTTGTACAGTTCCTGTTTCCATGAAAATTATGGCAGGCTCTTCCAAAGTGTTGATTAAATCCACATCTTGCAAACACTCTAGTTCTCTGGGGAGGCTAAGTCTGTGAGAGGTATGCATGAAGGCCCACAGTCCCAGCACTTGGGGTCAACTCATGTGCACAGGAGAAGTTAGATGGGGTCTGGTGTAGTAATTTAGGGAAAGAAAGGGGCAAAAGTCTATCCCACCCTACAACAAAATCACAGATTCAATTCGCAGGTGGAGAAAGCAATATAGGTTATGTGTGTTGGATATTCCAGGTTCTAAGGGGCCACCCTTCAGTGTTTCCCTCTTACCTGTGTTAAAAATACAAATGCCTTAGCCTGTCATTTAATATCTTTCACAAATATCTTGCACTTACTTTCCTTGCATTACTCCACATTATTCTCCTTCACATATTATGTACTTTTGTCAAAGATTCAGGAAGGTATTCTAGCAGCTGATCCTGTTTTCTCCTACCTCGATGCAGTTATGTAGGTTTGCCCCTAGAAAGTATTTTTTCTTTGGCTCCTCTTCTTGAAATTCTTCTCTTCCTTCAAAGTTGAACTCAGGGATCATCTCCTCCATGAACCCTTCCTTCACTGCCTACTTTTTCCTGTCTCTATTAAAAACACCTTCTCCCTCCTCAAATATCTTTTGAGTACTTTCTTTTGCCTAGATCTCTGATTTGTGCCTAATATAATCTTATCTTGAGTTATTCTAATCTGTGAACAATGGTGTTCCATCCAACCACTAGAAAAATATAAGTTCCTAAGGGCAAGGGTTATCTTTTGTTTTTTAAATCTTTGTATTTTTCCCCAGAGTTCAGGAAATTCTCTTGCGCATGTAAAATATTCAAATAGTTCTGTGGTCTCATCAATTTGGGTGCTCCCTTCAATGATGCAGACCATGACTCATCCATGCCTGCCCATCCTCTATGACCTTTGTCCACGTCTACTCCTATGTTCATCACAGGAGGTCTGGTCATCCTAAGGATACTGGTGGAACATGCAGCCTACTATGTGCTCCTCTAATAAATGTTGAATCAAACAGAAAGTGGACCTCTAAAAACAATCATTCCCATTCATAAGCAGTCACAAATGAACATCCTGATGAAGGAGACAAGATGGCCAGTTAGTATTCAGAGAGAGCTCACCAACTCACTCCTTCCTGCTGTTGAAGTTAGGCAGTTGTGCCCAACTTGAATAATTTTATAATGGCAGGAGGACAGCATCACTGATACAGGGATAGAAAGGGCCTCAGAAGCCATCAAGTCCAATGTCCTTATTCTACAAATAAGGAACCTGAGGCTCAGGGCCAAGATGGCAGAGGTTGGTTGATTAGTTAGTTGTCATCCTTTGTTCTCAAGGAAGACCAAAAGGACTTCACTGTGTTGGGGTCAAGGTACAGTGTGTGTGACTGTGTCTGATCAGAGCAATACGAGCTTGGAAAGCTCTACCACGGGCCAGGCACAAATAGTCCACATGAACATTTGGAGTGGAGATGTCTCTAAAATTGTGTGTCTCATGTTTTGGCAGAGAGTAAATGAGAGGGGCAGAATTTGAACCCAGGTCCACTGACTCCAGAGTCAAGTGTTCTTTCCACTACACTACACTAATCTTTCACAACACTTGGCTGTTTTCCTTCCAGCATGTCACAAAGACACAACAGCCTATGCTACTTTTGCAGGGACCTTCAGCCAAAGCACTCCATCCCTCAGGCTTTCTTCATTCTGCATCTTTCATAAATGTAACTGAGATAGTCAAGATGGCAACTTGATGTCTTGAGAAGATGTAAAACAGATGTAAAACTTACAAAAAAAGGAGAATATAGAATCTTGCTGTAGAGCAGGGATTCTTAACCTGGCATCTGTGAACTTGGTTTTTTGTTATTCCATTTTTGTTTTTAATATTTTATATATATGAATATTTAATATTCATATATATGAAATTGATTTCACTTCAATATAACTGGTTTCCTTTGTAAGTTTGTATACTTTATTTTATGTATTTAAAAACAATTTTTTTTTCCTGAGAAGGTATCCATAGGCTTTCCCAGACAGTCATGGAGCCATGACACAAAAATGGTTAAGAATCTCTGCAGTATAGGTTTGGAGGGGCTGTCATTCATTCATTTCAGTCACATCTAACTCTTAGTGACCTTATTTGGGGTTTTCTCGGCAAAGATACTGGGATGGATTGCCATTTCTTTCTGCAGCTCATTTGACAGATGAGGAAACTGAGGCAAACAGGGCTAAGTGACTTGCCCAGGTTCATACAACTAGTAAGTGCCTGAGACTGAATTTGAACTTCTGTCTTCGTGACTACAAGCCCAACACTCTATCCACTGTGCCACTCAGCTGCCAGATTTGGAGGAGCAGGGAGTGTTAAAGTCAAGGTCTGTGTGCTGGTACTTAGGAATAGTCAACTGAGATGGAGGCACCTTAGGGATCATTTAGTCCAACCCCCTCATTTTACAAATGGAGAACCTCAGGCCAAGGTAAACCAACCTATGTATGTTATAAACAGTAGAGCCAGGCTTCTCCTAAGTCACCAAAGACTTGGGACTACATTCTACTACCCATCCCACCCAACTACATGCTTTAGTAGGTTCCATTACAGTTGGTTCCAATGGCTTGGTAGCCCCATCTTATTGATGAAGCCTCCCAGTTGCTTTCCTCAATCTAGACACTGACTGGAGCAAGCGGTAAAACTGAAGGCAACTGCAGTCTCGTGGAAAAGGTTTGGACTTGGATTTTGAAGACATAGGTTCAAAATTTTCTCTGCCACTCACTAATGTGATCCTGCCACTTACTGGCCCTGTGACTATGAGCAAAGCACTTAATCTCAAGAAAAAAAGGGGGATGGACAGAGACTCGCAAAAGTCACTGAGAAGTAAAACAAACAAACAAACAAAAAATGTTAGAGCACATGGAGTGGGAAGGGACTTTGGAAATGACCTTACCCACTCTGCAGATGTTCAGTTTATGGAAAAAGGAAATTCAGAGGTGAAAAGACTTGCTTAAAGTCACACAGGTACTATACAGCTGGCATTCAAACACAGGTCCTCTGACAACACATTCAATGCTCTTTTGGGGGCCATATACAAATGGAAAGCTGCTTATTCAGTTTTATGCAGAGGGTATACATATCCTGGAAGATCACAGGATTTAGAGTTGAAAGGAAAACTGGACATCATTTCATCCACCCCCAGGTTTTACAATGAGGAAGTGGAATCCCAGAGAGAGGAAGTGTTTAGCCTATGATCACCTAGCTCCAAAGTGGCAGTACCAGAATTCACACCCAGGTCTTTGGCCACTAAAGCCAGTACTTCTCCTACTCTGTATGCTGTTTTCTCATTCACGTAACTTTTGTAAGCAAGAATAGTGAACATAAAACTTTTTTTTCAATAAATGCAAAACCAAAAATGTCTATGTCAACTTCATAGCATGAAGGCAAGAGAAGAGAGAGGGATGAGGGGAGGGGAAGCTTGAGGAAGAAAATCCGAAATCTAGTGCTGGAAGGGATCTCCAAGGCTGTGTAGTCCAAACCCCTGTCATTCACCAAATTGAGAAAATGAGGAAACCACAGAGGTGAAGTGATATCAGAGGAGACATTTAAACCCAGATTCTCTGGAAAAGAGAGAAAAAGTAAGTGGAAATGAATAGGGGAGAGCAGGAAAGGAAGTATACAGAACAATTAAATAGATACATATAAAACACAATGGGGAGAGGAATCAAGAGACTAGAGGAGTGAAAGAAGTCAGGAAGACCATTCTTAGGGAATTTTAGACTAGAAGTCTAAAGAAATGACCTAGAGCTGGGCAACCAGACAGAGTTTTTCTTTGAAAGTGCTATGGACAAATAATTCTCATTTTTATTCCAGACAAAATTAGAAAGCGAAGAAAAGTCAGGGAATACAGGGCCCAGAGTTGAGTTCCACAGCTTGGTAAGATTACTGCCTGTGTAAACCTAGGCAAGTCACATGGTCTCTCCGTACCTCAGTTTCCTCATCTGTAAAAAGGAAAAGTTGGACTGAATGGTCTTGAAGGCCCCTTCCAAATCCTATGAATGTGAGCAATCAGGGAGTTATTTGGAATGTCCTTGGTCATGTGTGTTGCTATGCCTAAGCGTGGCTGGACATCTTCAGAAACAGCAATGGAAAAATACATTCAAAACATCCCATTATTGTGCAAAATCACAGCACTGTATAAGAAAAAGTATTGGATTTAGAGCCAGAGGACCAGACTTGGAAATCTATCCACATCATTTACTATCTGCATAGTCTTGACCTAATCACCTAATCTCTCTTGGCCTCTGT
The DNA here is from genome assembly GCF_011100635.1 of Trichosurus vulpecula. Taxonomy (NCBI): domain Eukaryota; kingdom Metazoa; phylum Chordata; class Mammalia; order Diprotodontia; family Phalangeridae; genus Trichosurus; species Trichosurus vulpecula. The sequence goes on from NC_050575.1 coordinate 314,954,825, forward strand.
TTACTGAACTGTGAAATAGAGGTCTTAGATTAGATGATTTCCAAGGTCTCTTCTCAAAATCTATAATCCTATGATCCTGGTAGGTCTGTATTGAGGAGATGGAAAAAGGGGAATGATTCAGTTCTGGGACTGTATATGTCATATAAAATGTTGAACCCAAGTCTTCCTTTTCAGTCTATGAAAAGTCTTAAAGGAGAAGGTAGGGGTGGGAGTGGGGCAGGAAGTGGTTTGTCATGAAAACAGGCTAAAGATGAGGACTTTTTAAGTCTGGAATGTGATCAAAGTCTAAGGACCATGGAAAAAATGAAGAAGGCTCTAAGACTTGTTCACCAGATCTCAAGATATTAGAGCTTAGGGTGCACTGGTTGGAAACTGACAGAGAAGGGGTGGGGTGGGGACACAAATATAAGCAAGTGTTGCTTTATTCAGAGAACATATGGAACTCATTCCCCCAAGTGGAAGTACAGGCAGAAAAGGCTTAGTAAAAATTCATGGGTATCAGATCCCATAACGGATTGTCCAAGGAAACCAGGAATTTGGAGAGTAAATAGGAAGGTAGGCCTATAAGCTTGTGGATATGATAAAAGAGACAACCTCCATACTCTCCCATGTAACATGCCACCATCAGAAATTAAATCAGGGCAGGTAGGTGGCGCAGTGATTAGAGCACCCTCCCTGGAGTCAGGAGGACCTGAGTTCAAATCCGACCTCAGACACTTGACACATTTACTAGCTGTGTGACCTTGGGCAAGTCACTTAATCCCAATTGCCCCGCCTTCCCCCCTAAAAAAGAAAGAAATCAAATCTGAGGTGTGGATGGATGCAATATATGTTCTCATTCCAGGACTGGGAATTTTTGAGCTCATTCTCTAACAAATTAGGTAAAATAGAATCCATACTTCTCTTGAGTATTAAAATGCTGGTGGCCAATGCATCTATGTGATCCTGTTGGAATAACATGGAAGATTTGTAGTTGGAAGACCTCAGTTTGAATCCAGATGGCTCTGCCACTAACCAGCCGTGTGACTAGGAACAACTCAATTCAACGCCACAAATGTTTATTAAGTACCTACTATGTGCAAGGTAAGGCAGCAGAAGAGAGTACTGGGCTTGAAGAAGACTGGGGTTCAAATTCCATCTCTGATATGAATAGCCGTGTGACCCTGGGTAAGTCACTTAATCTCTACGTGTTTCAAGTAATTCCATAAGACATCTCCTAAGACAGGGATCAGCAAACTGAAGGCCAAATCCAGCTCACTGCCTATTTGTGTATGGGTTCTGAGGTAAGAATTTTTTAAAAAAATTTTTGTGACCTCCGTCGTAAGTCATAGATTGGTTGAAATCTGTGTGAGTGGAAGGAGTTTCCACACAGGGAGTTCCTTACATTGTTTACCTCTGAGATACTTCTTGTAAGATACTGGTCAAGGAACTAGGAATATAATGACATAACCAAAACGATAAGCCATCAAGAAGTTTACATTTTATTGGTGGGGGGAGTAGTTGTTTAACCACAATGAGCCTTATTTTCTTCATATGTAAAATAGAGATAATAAACCTTGTACTATTTACCACATCAAACCTGCCTTAGGGAAAGCAGTTTATAAACCTTGAAGCACTACGGAAAAATGGCAGCTATCACTCTTGTTCCAACATGACTGTCATAAACCAACACAGTCACTCGCCCTTATAAACGTGGAACGTAGATGCGTCCCACCATTGCTGCTGGGGCTCACCAACGGGTGCTGAGAACATTAATTCATGGAATTTGAGCCTTTGAGTTGGGAGGGACCTCAGAGGTTATCTAGTCTGCGGGTGGGGAACTTGTGGCCCTGCAGGTCTTCAACCGTGGCCCTTTGACTGAATTAAAGGGCTGCACTTGAGGACCTAGAGGACCATATGTGGCCTCGAGGCTGCAGGTTCCCCACCCCTGAATTCTAGGCCAGCTCTGACCCTCTACAACATACCTGACAAGTGGGTGTCTCATTTTCTGCTGTGAGACCTCCTGAGATAAAGCACTCTCTGCCCCATCCCACTTTTCAACAGCCCTAATTATTAGGATCTTTTCCCATAGGTCAATCCGTAAATCTACTACAAATATTCATACCTCCATTTGGTTTCTTACCCATCCTGTCTAATTTCTTTTAGCCTTAGTCTTCTACCCTGTACAACTGAATAATAGCAATAGTGATTAAAATAGTCATGAAATACTCAGGACCTCTCACAAAGGGGTCATGAGGAAGATGCTTTGTAAATTGTAAGGCAACCCAATCCAACAAGTGCAAAGTACATCATACACTGGATACACAAACAAAACAGTAATGGTCAGTGCTCTCCGGGAGCTTACGTTTTATTATATATTAATATAAGTAGTGATAATGAAGACAAAGATCCTCTGTAAAATGAAGGCTTTGGACCCTCTGATCTCTAAAGTTCCTTCCAGCTGTTACAATCTATAATATGACGATGATAACAATTTAACGCCTCTCTGTTGGGTGCCAAAAAATCTATGGGTTTATAAAATGAGATAAAAATTAATTAAAAGGAAGGCTGTACAGGCTACTGCATAATATATTTTTAAAAATGCTTCCTTCAAAGGTTCCTAATATGTACTGTTGCCCAGATACACAAGTCTAAGTTGCAAGATTGTGGGAGAGAAAACGGGATGTGGGAGGGGGCATGAGCACACAGATAGACATGAAGAGATAAGGAAAAACCTCATGGGCTATTCGGTAACATGAATGCCCATCCTGTTTGTATTTGTTTTGAGGGTGGACACACTTAGCTTGCTTTTCATGCTTCGCCCCATATCCTCTTTGTTCACATGAATCACATAAAGCCAGATAACAAGGATGTGGGAATATACTTTGCCAGGTTTAGATCCAGTCCAAAAATGCATGGACTTCAAACTAACTTGAACTTTCTGGGCCTGCCTTTGTTTCCCCTTTGCATACCACCACTTCTAGCTTTCGGTAAGAGAGGCTTGGGGTAGGGAGGATTAAGAAGGTATCCTGGACAGCCCAGACAGTTCTTTCATTCTGAAGACAAACAAACCTGGATTTAGGAAGCAATATTCCCTTGAAATTCTCAGGGGTGTTTTACAGATAAAACAGAGTAAGAGCCCCATGGCTAAACAGCCTTCATTTGCAATCTAACTATGGGACACAAAATCTCAGTGGGATTATTTGAGATGTCAGGGAAGATTGGGAGCATCTTTGGGTATCTTTTTAAAGCGAAGGTACAGCATTATGACAGAAAGTGATCAGGACATGGTGTCAGGATATCTGGGACCAACTTCTAGATGCCATGTGGTCTAATGGAAATAGAGTTGGTTTTGGAATGAGGGAACCAGAGGTCAAATTGTGGCCTTGTTTCTCAACTTCCAGTAAAATGCTGTGAAAGATATTCACTTCTCTAGATCTGTTTCTTTATAAAAATGAGAGGGTTGGAGTAAATGATTTCTGATTCCCCTCCAGCTTTAAAGCCTATGGCACATAATCACTTTTTGCTTATAAGTGATCAATTAATCTCTCTGAGCCTCAGTTTCCCCATCTGTCAAATGGGGATAATAATACTTTCACTGTTGACTATATTGGGGTATTTAAATTAGACAACAGGATTTATTTTTTTTAAATAAATTTTCTTGATGCTTTCTTTTTCTTCTATTATAGTCACTACCAATATAGCTTCCCTCCAGATGAGCCCTCCCTTGTAACAAAAGAAAAAAAAATAGTTAAGCAAAACTAACCTATGCAGAGACTAAATCTGACAGTGAATCCAAGATTCTGAATACATAGTCTTCCACCTCTCCAGAGAAGAATGTTTCATCCATTGTTCTTGAAGATCATGATTTGTCACTACAGTTTGACTCAGCATTCACTTTCCTTTTAGTTAAAATCATATGATTTAAAGCTGGAAGAAAATCTTAGAGTCCATGTAGTCTAAACCTCTTATTTGCCTAGAGGGATTTCCCAAAGTACTTAAGATTTGCTCATGTTCTGGTTCTCTCTCTCTTCCTTCTCCTTCTTTCTCTCTTTCCCTGTCCTCTCCCTCTCCCTCTCCCTCCCTTCCTCCCTCCCTCCCCAAACATTTTATATCTAAGTTATTACTTTAACCTGTCTCTCATCTCAGACATATGTTCTGATAAATAAAAGAGGAAAAGGATACAAAGGAAGAGAAAAAAATCACAAGAAAGGTGGTTATACCTTAGACTCGCTGAAACAACTATGATTCAGATTTCATCTGATTTTTGGTCCACTAAATAGCAAGAGAGAAAAGCCTCTACCAGAAAAAATCATCTTCCCAGGCGTCCATTTTCTAGAATCTTCTTATGAGGACAATCTCCCTCTGCTCCTCGCACCCCCCCTCTCAATTACCTCCACCCCCCTGCAACATAATTTGTTGCTCACTAGAGAACAGCTAGTAGCAGTGATTTGTCTTTGAGGATCGAAAGCTAAACCCCTCTCACCTTTTAATATTTTAAGGTGTGACTTCAAAGAGCTAAATCCTTTCCTTTTGTGTCTCCAAACCAGAGGGTCCCTTCCCCCTCTGATCATATCCTCTTGGAGATCACCCAGGACTTTGAAATTATTCTCTGTCAATTAGAGCTTTCAAAGAAATTAATTAGCACACCCTCAACTCGCCTTCTTTGAACTACACTGTGGATGAATTATTCTTTGAGAACTGGGAACATTGTCCCTTTGGAAGGGGAGATGGGCTGGCAGTGTCCCAGGAGACTGGCCCCGTTAAAGCCCAAGGCTATGGCTTAGCAGTACCTGTGTGTCTGGGTTCCTCTTTTTATTCATAATCAAAACTGTTACCCTGGGGGGTAAAGTGGTAAGAAAGAAATGCACAGTTTACCCACAGGGAGTGAGTGAGTGAGTGTGTGTGTGTGTGCGTGTGTGTGTGTGTGTGTGCAAAGGGGGTGGGGACAGCACATCTCTTTATTATTTCTTTGAACTATAAACCGTCACAAATGTCTCTTTCCCTCCTGTGATCTCTCTTGGCACTCTGTAGGGACCTATTCTTCTATTCATCTATTCTCTTCTAATTTATATCTGAATTGTAATCTGTGTTGGTGTGTTAGCCTTCATTTACCCTGTAAGTTCCTGGAGGGCAGACACATCTTTGGATCTTGCCTTGCACAGAACACACACCTAAATGTGTGTTGGCTTTGTAGCAGGAAGAGCATTTGGACCTGGAGTTAAAAGACATGGGTTCAAACCCCAGCTCTGCTACTAAATGACCACTGTGATGTTGCCCATTAAGATCACAGAGTCATAGATTTAGAACTAGAATCTCAGAGATTATCTAGTACAACCCCCTTATCTGACAGGGGAGGAAAAATAGACCCAGAGGTGATCTGCTCAGGATAAAATACATAGGAAAGAAGTAGCAAAGCACGGTTTAGAACCCAGGTCTAACTCCAAATCTAGCACATTTTTTACCCTACCACACTCCTTTAGAGCTTTCAATTCAATTAACATTTATTAAGTGCCTACTATATGCCAGGCACAAGGCTAAGTGATAAGGATACAAAAAAAGGCGAACGATAGTCTCTGCCCTCAAGGAGTTTCTGATCTAACCCAGGAAACAATATGCAAATATATACGTACAAAGCAAGCTACATATCGGATAAATAGGAAATAATTAACAGCGGGAAGGACTAGACTTCAGAGCTGTTGGGGAAAGCTTCCTGTAAGAGGAAGGGATTTAGAAGCCAGAGAGGTCAATGGCTGGAGTGGAGGAGGAAAAATATTCCAGGCATGGGGGAGAGCTGGAGAGAATGCCACTGTTTCCTCATCTAGAAAATGAAGGGGTTGCACCAGAGGACTTCTAAGGCCTCTTTTAGCTCTAAAGTCTTAAGATCATACAAATTTACATTTACAAGGAGACACCCATGCAGCTAGAAAGGCTCTGTGTTTGTGCAGGCAACAACTGAAAACAATGGCTCATATTTCTATAGTGCTTTGAGATTTACAGTTTTTATCACAACAAAATTGTGTGAAACAGAGCTTCCCTATATATAATTACATATACACACACATATACAATGTATAAATATATTTTGTATTATATTATTATACATTATTAATATATAAATATGTAATTCCCTACATGTATGTATATATATATATAAATTTTACATCTATGGCATGTTCAATAGCCACTCTTTTCATCTGTTCATTTTTCACAACTGCTAAAAAGTTTTAGAGTTGGGGAAACCAGGACGTAGAGAGGTTAATTTAAGGGGCCATGGCTACAGATCAGAAATAATTAACTCAGGAGAGCCACAAATCTCCAGATCCTGGTCTGATGTTTTGTCTATTGGCACAGGAATGACTATCTTTCCAGTGTCTACCTGGGGTCTCAGAATGATGATTTTCCACTGAACTCAAATTAATACCTTTTATCACAAAAATACTAATGGGTAAGAAGGTAGATGTGTATTGAATGGTAATTTAATAATCTCACTGCCTACACTTTAATCTTACTGTGTATGACAACCCACATTACCTTTTTATATCTATTTTTAAAAAAGAAAGGGGTGGTAATAATATTTACCAATCAAAACATTTCTTCAAGATCTAACACTCTGATGCTTCAGTGTGGCTTAAAGGTAACCCTGGGTTCTTAAACCTACAAAGTGCAAAGTCTAGTCCATTTTCCTGTGTTCAAAAGGATTTTAGCTTTAGGGCTAAAGGGGACCTTGGAAGTCATTTAGTCCATGTTTCCATCCATTTTTCAGATAAGGAAACTGATGCCCAGAGAGGTTAAGTGACTGCCCAAGGTCATATGAATAGCAAGGGGGAAGATACCTAGATTGAAACCCAAGGCCCCTTACTCTAAATCCAGAGCTCTTTCCACTGAGGATAGCTCTGGTAGCATTGTGTAGCCATATACGAGGGTCATCTGAGGATCAGTCCTTCTTAATTTGGAGTACCTTGTCACAAGAACATTGGGCACCAAGGTGATGAATGTGTTTAAACCACACCAACTCACAAGGTAGTCTAACAAAATAATCTATGTTGGTAGAGAGAATGTCCACAGCGACAAAAATCAAGAATCCTCTGGGAATTTAAGTAATGTCCCCTGACAGATAATACTGTATAAGAGTGATCCTCAAACTTCTTGGTAGCCAGTCTAATTAACCAGGTGAGAGACTCAGCAGACTACTCCAGAATTTTTCAATGTAAAAAAAAAAAGAGGAAAACAAAACCCTCTGTATTTGATATTTGATCCTCTCTAATCTCAACCATCTGACCCTTGTTGCTTCACACTCTAAAGTGAAAGGTAAAAGAGATGTCTCTTGGTGGTGATGATGATGGGTCATGGGTGGGGTGGGAAGAGCAAGATCAAACTCAGCAACCTTTGGCATTGGCAAATTTCCAACTGGAGTTAAAAATAGAGTAAACAACTGTCCCAGGTTCTCTTTTTCCTTGGTGTTGACAAAAAACTTAATCCACATACCACCAGTACATCAATCTATCTCTCCTGGATTTTAAGGGCCACACATACATCACCTCAAGGACCCAAAGGGTCCCACCTTGAAAGCATCTGCTCTCTAGTAAGATGTCTTATCAGCATCTCACCACTCTCTACAACACAGCAGACATGTTCTCACTGGTTAAATGTTACTGGAGTTTAAGTCTCTTTTATAGGAAAAATCCAGTTGCCCATGCTTACCTTGCATGAGATCTGTGTTTATCATATGACAAATTATAGATGTAGAAAAACTGTATACTCTTTACTATTTTCCTATATAATTTGACAATTTTAACAAACACCTACAGAGAACAAAAAGCAATACTGACCACCAACAAAACTAGGAGAAGACAGATTCAGACAATCATTGGGTAACTTTAAATTTGGAACGAACTTCAGAGGCTGTCTAGTCTAATCCCCTTATATGGATGAGGAAATTGAGATCCAGGACACTTAAGTTATTAGTCATGCTGGTAGTAAAGAATCAGATACTTCTCATTTGACTATAACACAGTCACCATTGGGAAGGCCCTTAGAGGTCTGATAAGTCAAACTCCTAGCCAGTGCAGGAATCCTCTCTATAATAGTATTGATTATGTTGTCATAAACTTTTAAATTATTTTTTTATGAAGCCAATGAAGAAGCAAGATTCCCAATAATGTCAACCTTTTGAAACCAAGGATAAGAAATCTTTTATTTTTCTAAAGTTGTGTCAATTTAATTTCTCATTAGTTGGAAACTCAGAATCAACACTCACGAAGTTCACCAGAGAAAATGTGTTAATATCCACACATTGGCTGTGCCTGAAAAGTATGGATCTCATTCTGCACCTTTAGTCCATCACCTCTCTGACAAGAGGTGATAAATAAGCATGATTCATTATCAGCCTTCTGGAGTCCTGATGGGAGATCTTAAGGCTCTCACAGTTGTTTTCCTTTAAAATGTTGTAGTTACTGTATAAATGGTTCTCCTATATCTGCTCATTTCACTGTTATAAGTTTGTACAAGTTTTCCCAGGTTTCTCTGAATCCTCCCCTTTCACCATTTCTTACTTTGCAAGAATATTCCATTATATTCATATGTTGTAATTTATTCAGCCATTCCCCAATTGATGGGCAACCACTCGCTGCTCTTTATTTTGTTTTTGCTACAACAGAATTTTTTGAACATATGGGTCCTTTCCCTCTTTCTTTGATTTCTTTAGAGTCTAGTAATGACATCACTGAGTCATAGGGTTTGCATAGATTAGTGACTTTTAGAGTATAGTTCCAAATGACAAAATATACTTCAAAGCACATAGAGTTGCATATGACTGAAATGACTGAACAACAATACTTCCCAGAATGGCTGGATATCACAGGTCCACCAACAGTGTATAAGTGTGCCTGTCCTTTCAAGGCCTCTCCAAAAACTGTCGTTTTCCTTTTTCATCTCGGCAAATCTGATAGATGTGAAGTGGACCCCACAAATTGTTTTCATTTGCATTTCTCTGTTCAATGTAGACTTGATCTAACTATGTACATATGTTCTCCAAGTAACCTGGGCTCACCACTTGTAAATCTCTCCAAGACTCCCTCTATTTAAAAAAAAAATTCCATGCTCAGCCAGTACAAAGCAGTAGAAGGGAGCATCAGATTAGTAATCAAGAGATCTGGGATTTCTTGGAAGAGCCCTGCTACTATCTAATAGAGAGACCTTGAGTAAATTGCTCTCTTTTTGGAGCTTTGGTTTTATCTTTTGTAAAAGGAAGGCATTGGGTGCTGGAATGCAAATGAAATTAGACTAAGAAAGTGACTAAAATGTCCAAACATTTGGACCCAGGGATTCCACTGCTAGGCAGGCTTAACCCAGGAAGTTAAAAATAGAAAGAGAAAAGTCTATATATATACCAAAATATTTATAGTAGCTCCTTTTTGTAGGAGCGAAGAATTAGACATAAAGTTGATGCCCATAAACTGAGGGATAGAAACAAATTGTGGCACATAATGGTAATGGAATGATTACTTATTAACAACAAATAACGAAAATAATACAGAAAAGCATGAGATGGCTTACATCAGTTGATACAAAGTGAAGCAAACAGAACTGGGAAGACAATACACACACATATACGTATACATATATAATATACAATATATGAAATGACAAAGTATAAATGAAAAGAACAAAAAAGGAAAATGAACACTGTATGATTATGATGGCTGTTAAGAGATGAGAAATGTACCTCCCCTCCATTCCTTGCAGAGATGGAGGGATCTAGTTATGAAACACTATATATACACTATTAGACTGCACTAATGTGTTAAATTCTATTGAACACCCTCTTTTTTTTCTTTACTACAAGGGATGGTTCTCTGGCAAAGAAGAGCAGAGAAGGATATGAAAATGAAGGTTATGGGGTTTTTTTAAAAGATTTTTTAAAAAGAAAAGCAATGAAAGTTTGGGTTAGATGCTTCTAAAATCTCTTCCAGTTCTATCAATCTGTCCCCTCTCCAAAGGTCTACTGTGTAACTTTAAACCAAGAATCTCCAGCTAGCAGATTAGAACTTAAGTACATTGCAAAGATAAAGAAAATTCTCTAATTTGGTTACCACTCTCTGTTCTTTGAGATTTGTTGGGATTTCAGGAAGGTGGGAGAGGCAGCCAGTAGTGCCAACACTTTTTTTCTCCACTAAGAATTACAGAATTTTAGAGCTGAAAGGAACCTCGACAGCCATCAAATCTAAACTATGCCCAAAGGGTTGTAAAACTGCATGCTCTTTGACCCAGCAATGCCACTACTAGTCTGTACCCCAAAGAGATTAAAAAAAGGAAAAGGACCTATTCATATAAAAATATTTATAGCAGTTCTTTTTGTGGTGGCAAGGAATTGGAAATTGAAGGGATGCTCATCAATTGAGGAATGGCTAAACAAGTTGTGATATATGATTGTGATGCACACTATGGTACTATAAGAAATGATGAGCAGGATGGTTTCAGAAAAACCTGGGAAGAGTTACATAAACTGGTGCAAAGTGAAGTGGGCAGAACCAGGAGAACATCACACACAGTAATAGCAATATTGTACAATGAACAACTTTGAATGACTTGGCTATTCTCAGCAATACAATGATCTAAGATTATTCCAAAGGACTTAGGATGAAAAATCTATCCACCTCCAATAAAAAATCGGACAGAGTCTCAATGCAGATTGAAGCTTTTTTTTACTTTATTATTCTTGTTTTTTTCTTAGCCTATATTTTATTTTGTAACATGGTAATAGGGAAATGTTTGGCATCATTGCACATGTATAATCTGTATCAAATTGCTTGCCTTTCCAAGGAGAGGGGAAGGAAGGGAGGGAGGGAGGAAGAAAATTTGGAATCAAAATGAAAAAAAGAATGTTAAAATTTTTTTGTTTAAATGTAATTGGGAAAAAAATAAAAATGTAGATTTCTATGCCTTATCATATAGCGCTACTTCCTGACTCACAGAATCTTAAGAGTTGAAAGAATCATAAATTTAGAACGTAAAGGACCTCAGAGGCCATCTAGTCTAATCCCTAATTTTACAGATTAAGAAACTGAGGGAAGTGATTGTGTGTGTGTGTGTGTGTGTGTGTGTGTGTGCATGCACACACACATGCGTGTTTTGGTGGAGGTGGTGGGCTCGAAATCTGGTCCTCTGTCTCCAGGGTGAGCTCTTTCTACTGTGATACTTCCTATGACCTTGGGGACCATCTACATTTAATATGTGCCTGCATAGGTATCCCTTCTACAGTATTCCTGATAATAGGTTATCCAGGATCCACTTGAGTGATCTCCAATGACAAGGAATTTGCCAGGCATTTACTATCTTCTGAATTTTGCTTTAGGGCAATTAACTGGTAGCAAGTTTTTTCCTTACACTGATCCTAAACTTATCTTTCTTTTTTTGTTTTGTTTTTGGAGGGTAGAAGGCAGGGCAATTGGGGTTAAGTGACTTGCCCAAGATCACACAGCTGGTGTGTCAAGTGTCTGAGGCTGGATTTGAACTCAGGTCCTCCTGACTCCAGGGCCAGTGCTCTACTCGCTGTATCACCTACCTGCCCTAAACTTATCTTTCTATGTCTACCAAATGTTCTTATTTCTCCCTTTGGGACAAAGTGTAACTAATTTAATACTCTTCACACGATAGCACGTCAGGTACTTGAAGATGGCTCTCATGTGTCTCCTAAGTCTTCTCTTCTCTAAGTCAAGGATCCCTAATTCTTTCAAATGATCCTCAATAGCAGTTTCCAGTTTCCTTAACATCCTGCTTACTTTCCATTTGGTCACACTTCATCTTGTCAATGTAAAAGAATGAGGTGCCAAGAAATGTACCCAACATTCTAGATGCTCAGATTGGAGCATTAGACAGTAGGTCTATCTCAACCCCCTTTCTGTATAGCATCCTCCTCAGCTGAGTCTATGATCACAATAGTATTTTTGGCTGTGATGTTATATGAACAAGATACACTTTCATTCATTTTCATTCCTATATTTTAGTCATTAGCCCTATCTCCTCAAATCTTGGTGATGCTCATGAGATCATATTTACCTCTTTTTCTTAGAATTTCAAGTCCACTTTTGATTTGTATTTGGTGCATGGCTCACAAGTATTGTTCCTTATCTTCTTTCCTGTTACTTCCTCCTTAGGATTACTTGGGTTTGTTCTTCATTATTTTTCTTTCTGTATTAATACTTTTCCCCCATAATACCAAGTTTACCAATTTTATCTGGGTGTTTTTCTCCCTCTCCCTCATATTTCAGTTTAAAGTACTTCAGACCAGGTCAGGAAGTTTCCTGCCAAACATAGTTTTTCTTGTCTGTATTCCTTGCCAGTAGCCCATTATTTTGATATTATAAGTCATGGTCTAGCAAACCAACTTCTGTTCTTGGACACCATCTTCTTTGCCAGCTGTTTACTTCCCACATCCTTCCCCCTTTCCTCTTCCAAAGTCACAACCTTCAACTACAGGAAGAGAAAAAACATCACCTGTGATACCTTCTTGGTTTCTTTTGGCTGTATCACGAATTTCCATGTGGATGAACAGAAGTGGGTTTCATGATTCTCAGCAAGTGCTCAGTCTCATTTTGGGGGTAGGCTAAGAGTAGGCAGCAAACTCCTCAAATAGCCTTTTCAGTCCTACTTTCGGCTTCTCAGTATCACTCAACTAGTGGTCACCAACCACCACTATGAGCCTTGGGAGTTTGACAGTGGAAGTCAGAATTCTGAAATCTATGTGTAGGGTAGTTTAATAGCATCCAAAAAAGGAAGCCATTGACAGATAGCAAGTACCATAAAATCTACAGGGTCATGCTTCTGCTTGTCTGTGTCCTAGCAAAAATGAGATGCCAAGAGTTGAACATAATATTCCAGATATGGTCTGACCAGAACAGGGGACAGGAACTAGCACCAGCTAACAAGTCAGGAAAATGATACCACAAGACACAGCTGATAGGCACTAATCTCTTTTGGTCCCTATTTGAGGACGTTGCTGGTCACGGGGATGGGACAGCAGTCACATATTTACCTGTTGATGGTATAAGACGTGGCAGGTAACAGATTTAGGATCAGAAGAGCTGGGTTGAAATCTTAATTCTTTTATTTACTACATGTAAGACCTCAAGCAAGTCAGCTTTCCTCTATTATCCTATTCCCTCATCTGTAAATGGTACTTGTAATACATGATCTCTAAAGTTCCTTCTAGCTCTAAATAGATGACTCTATAATCTTCTAATTGACTCAGGGACTATACTGCTTAACTTAGGTCTTTGCTAAAATCCAGGCAGGACTTCTATGTCCTTCTGTGTCCTACCTCTGGTACCAAATCCATAGGACATTTTGGGAGATGGCAGGGGTGGGTAGGAAATAAGCTAAAAAAAAGTGTCAAGACCTCAATCCAGTTATTAAGATGTGCAGTGGGGAGAAATTATCCTTTGAAAGGCACTTTTGTCCACTGTCCAATCACTCCACCTCAGCCCCAGAGGGCTAAGTTGAGTGAGGAGTGATGGCTCCAATAGGTCTTAGCTTCCCACACATCCTAAAGCCACCAGGCTGACACCAGGCTCCTAATAGCATGGAGGGAGGGCTCTGACATCATCTCTCCTCAGCCACTCTGTGTCCTGGGGTTTCTGCCTCCCTATTCTGCTCCCAAGGCAAAGGAAGCACTTTGGTTCAGTGGGCTTGGGGCACGGGCTCTTTGGGCAGGTGCCTGTAGTCCCCGACCACCTGTTAGAAAAAGGTGGGAGTTGGAATGTTGCTCTGAGGCACTCTGGCCTCACTCAACCCTTGCTTTTCACACACCCATTTCTTAACCTCATTCTCTACCCATTTCATTCCTCCTCCTACACAGTGTTTACCAAAATCTCTCCTCCCCACCAAATGACGCTAGCTAGTCCTACAAAGGAAGGTTCCCACAGCTGGGACAGATGCTGTGAGAGACCTGGCAGTGTTGCTATGCCGCAAACCCCATCACTCCCAGGGCCCTCTGTTGCTTCTTCATGGCCAGAGGAGACTTTCAGCTAAACTCAGAGCCGGGCCCTTTTACCCACAAAGGGTAATCAATTCCTATCTTCCACAACCGGTGCTGATAACTTTTAGAAGGTCAATTATGAGGCAAATCAGTATAGTAGAAGGTAAACTGGCCCTGGAAGCAGTAGATTAGCATTCAGTGTGGTACAATGGATGGTATAATGGAAAGAACACTGATGCTAGAGACAGAAGACCTGGGTTCAAATTCTACCTCTGGGATTTATTATCTGCATGACGTTGGACAAATCACTTAACCTTTTGGGCTTCAGTTTCCCTGTCTGTAAAGTGAGGGGGTTGGGCTAGATGGCATCTAATGTCCCTTCCGGATACAGTTCTTTGATCCCAGGGAGTTCTGGTCCTGGATCCAGCATTTGCTAGTTAAACAGAATCATGGACAAATCACATGCTGAGTTTGACTTAGTTTCTAAAGCAGTAAAAAAAAATGATTTGGAGTTAGAGGAACTGGATTTGATGACAACCAATGTGATCACAAGCAAATAATTTAACCTCTCTGGGTCCTGGGGGATTGGGGGAGAGAGGGTATGTCAATCTTGATTTCAAAAGTCCCTTCCAGCTCTCTATCCCATGAAAATCTATGAAAACACATCATATCAAACTCACAGGGTTATTGTGAGGAGAACATACAAACCTAATCTTAAAGCCCCTTAGAAATATGAAACATTATTATCTTTAGATGTTTAAGGAAAAGTAACCTTTTCCTTAGGTTTGAAAAAATATTTTGAGCAGTGTCTAAAAGGACTCTAGTGTCTCTGTTTATAAGCATGGGATAGCAATCATAGGACAAGTGAAAACTTGCATGATGTGTTAGGTTTACTGTAAGGATATCTTCACTAGGCATGTATTCCCATCCACTGGTTATTGTATCCTACATATAAATTAATAAGTATGATATCGTAGAAAAAGCACTGGATTAGAACTCATGGGACATGACTTTGAATCCTCCCTCTGATATTAAGCATGTGACCCTGGATACTTCTCTGATCTTCAGTTTTATCATCTCTAAAATGGGAATAAGAATGGTTGTGTTTTTTTAAACCTCAAAATGCAATAGAAATGAGAGATATTTCTACTACAATAATAATGATTATAGTAATCAATTATAGATCTTGATTTCTGGCCAGTAATATAAATATCACTTTGGGAGGCTTAACAAATAAACAAAATCAGCCTTTTCAGAATCAGCCCAATATGTATTGGGTTGAAAGGTCTCTGCTATGGGACTTTAAATAAAATCATCAAAAATACAGAAAAATAATGCTGCATTTTATCTCTCCCCAAGGAGAGGAGAATCACACATTCATGCCATTTTAATTTGGAAAAAAAGTATATGTCCATTTCCAAATCACGTCACAAAGGCAATGATTTTTGTGGCTATGTTGCATTCTCTTTCTTCCAGCACAATTTGCTTTTCAGTTTGCAGATTTCAGGGCTGACAGTGAGCTTTACAGTAAGGTTACATAAGCACAGTGGAAGCTCTCTCATTCACTTGCAGAATACAGAGTTTTCTTTTACTCAAATGCTGTTTTAATGGAGTTGGGCATCTGCCCCCTCCAGTCTAGAAAGGAGGTTTTATTTCATTGCCAGGGCTGTTATTTACGAAGAGAACTTCCAAAAGACACAAATGCCTTTCAGCGTCACCCTGAGTAAATAATTGAGGTGGTATGAATTGGTCTCTCACTAACCTCCCAACTCATTTTGCTTTGAACACAGGTAAGCCATGAGACAACATCCGCCTCAACGTCCCAGCCATCTCAGCAATGGATCATCCCAAGAACAAGTCTCTACATATGTGCTTTCTATGCCCTGCCCTGCTCATTTATCCAGCCTTGGAGCATGCCAGAAAAAGAAAGTGTTGACATGTTTGTATACCTTTTAACCCCATTCCCTTCAATTCTACCCATTCATAAAACTCAGTCAAGGATCTATGAAACAGGAAACTTAGAGTGGCTGTCTCAGATTTCATCAATCATCATATCTGGTTTTATCTAAAATGAGATATACTGAGTGGGAACCGAAAAGAAAAAATGGCCAGAGTTCACTTCCAAGCCCAGAAGCAACAGAGAGTTCACATCTTAGCCCATCCCACCCCTACGCCTTTGGTACTATTCTTAAATAGATCACTCAGGTGGCTTTCCAGAGCCATAGAGCAGATGCTTGAATAATTAGAAATAATTAGAAAATCTCATAGTAGGCAAGGTCCTCAGAGAACATCTAGTCCAATTCATACCTGAATATGAACCCCCTTTACAACATCCCCCAACTGGGGGTCTTTTGGGAACAGCCCATTCCTCTTTTGGACAGCTCTAGATGTCAGTAAGTTTCCTTCACAAATACCATGGAACACCCACATTGAGAGATGTCCCTGTGTGAGGCTTAGTCATTCAGTGTGTTGCTAGCTAGAGATAATGGTATAAGAAATGAGGTGTGAAGAATGGAAGAACCATGGAATGGGAGTAACATGGAAATGGGAGCAGAGATTTTCAGGAGAGCAAAGCTAGACTTCATGAACAAGAGTTCACATAGCAATGATTTGTAAAACCGGACTTGACAGTTTGGTCACCTTTAGATTCACCTCATGAAGTTCCAAAAGAAACCAGGAAACTCTCAGCACAAGAATCCCATCCCTGTCAGTTACATATATGAGTTAACTTCATATCTTTCCCGAAGGTCTTTCAAGGGCCTTCACTATGACCAATGAAAAGGCCCTATTTTTCATAGGATCATAGGATTCAGAGCTGACATGACCTTTAGAGATCTAGTCCAACCCTCTTTTACGGTTGAAGAAACTAAGGCCCAGAGAGGGGAAGTGACTTCCTTGAGGTCAAACAGTCAGAAGTAGGAAAGCCAAGGCTCTAGTCCAGGTCTGTGGATTCCAAAGCCAGTGCTTTTGCAACTAAGGCAGGCTGCTTCACACCTTCATCTCTTCCACTACATCATCTTCTTCTCTTCCTGGCCATGATGGAAAAGAACTCCAAAAGAACAAGACTACAGCTCTTTTAGCTGCCACCTGGTGTATGCTCTGGCAATGCTTTAGTCTAAGATCTTCTGAATCACCAATGATTGAAGCCAAATATCTCCAACATATTTCTACATGAGGAGACTGAGGCACTAAACATTAGCCACTTAAGAAAACCCAGGATCCTTATGGGAAAAGACCATTTCTTGTGTCATTTATTTAATTCCCACTCAAAGAGTCTTAAGAACACAGAAGATGCTCAAAAACATTCTTAGGATAATAGAGTCAGCACTGGAAGGGAGCTCAGAGATTATTCAACCTAATCTCATTTGACAGAAGAGAAAGTTGAGGGTCCAGGAGGTTCAAAGATTTGTCCCAAGTCACATAGGGACTGAGAACCAGAGTTGGGATTTGAACTCAGATCCTGTGGCTCCAAATCCAGGGTTCTTTCTCCTTCACTGAGTTTCTGAATTAGAAATTAAATTCCTAATTTGAGTTGAATTGAAGTAACTGAAAATAATGTCCTTTCACGCTAACAGTTCTCCAGGACATGGAATCTGATGATGCTGCGTACAGGGTGACAAATGCAAGGCACTTAAAGTAGGCTGGTTGTCCACGTCTAGCTGGAAAGGATGAGGCAATAGTAGTGCAGGGACAAGATGAGGAATAGCCACACTCACAGGAATTCCAGAGTAGAGAGGAATTGATAACCATAGGAGAACACAAACCTCTGTTAGACAGCTTGGTATAGGGGCTGCAGTGTTGAACTTGGAATTAGGAGGGCCTGAGTTCAAATCCTACCTCAGACATATGCTCAGAGTTCTGTGACCCTGGGCAAGTTATTTAATCCCTTTTGCCTCAATTTCCTGGGAATAATAATAGCACCGACCTCCCAGGATTGTTAGGATAAAATGTAAAGTGTAAATGTAAATATAAAGCACTTTGTAAACCTAGAGTGCTATGTAAATGCTATTATCTATCAATTAACTATGTCATCTGTAAAATGGGGATAATAGCAGCACCCCTTTCAGAGGGTTGTTGTGAGGATCAAAGGACAATATGTAAAAAAATTTTGCAAACATTAAAGTGCTATATAAGTGTTGGCTACTATTATTTGGGGAGGCTAGGTGCTACAGAGGTTAGAGTCTGGGCCTAGAATAAGAAGACATGAGTTCAAATCTGGCCTCAGATACTTCTGGCTGTGTGACCCTGGGAAAGTCATTTAACTTGTTTGCTTCAATTTCCTCATTTGTAACATGGGAATGATTGGCAGCCTCTAACTCTGAGGGCTATTGTGAATATCAAATGAGATAATTTTCATAAAGTACTTAGCATAATGTCTAACACATAGTAGGCACTATATGAACGTTAGCTATTATTCTTATTCTTAGCCATTCTCATTCTTAACCAGTACACATTCAAATCCTAAATTCTAGCTTTTGACCTTACCACAGATTAGGATAAATTATATCCAGGGCCAATATTTAGACCTCACATAATCTGTCCTGAAAAAACAAAACTGCCTTTCAAGTCATTCCTTGATAAAAAACACCTTCACTGAGGAATAGGAATGCTGACTTCAGTTATAGTTTGGCCCCAACATCTTCTAATTATGCATAACACTGGTTCATTTTATTTTTAATTCATTTTGTTTATATGATTCCCCAAAGCTTCTGGAAGTTTCAGAGTAAATATACAAAATGGAATATCATATGTATAACTGTACATGCATATGTGTAATATGTGTATGTATGTATAGACATACTCTGTTTATAGGATGTTGAATGGCGGTCCCTAGAGGATGTGCTGTTGAAGGGTGGTCCTTGCGGGGAACAGGCAGTTATGCCAGAATAGACTGTTGACATGTAGTCCCTAGGGACAAAGTTCATAATATCTTGTTCTGGAAGAGACTTCAAGAGGTCATCGGACCAAAGCCATCCTTTCACAAATGATGGAACTAAGACCTAGACAGGTGAGGTAAATCATACAAGGTCACAAAGGTAGTAAATCCTGGAATTTGAAGCCAAATATTCAAACTCAAATACAGAGCCTGTTCTAGACTCATTCTCCTAAGCTAGTTCCTTAGTTTTTTTGGGACAGAATTCTTGACACTCTAACACTTGGGCTCTAAGCAATTATGGGGATTGATTCTAGACCTTCTGCTAGGCTGCAAAGTAGAAATAGTTCTCCTAATTATGGGGAGTGTGTGTGTTAGATACAGAAAACTGAATTCATATGTATACCATCACACTAAGTAAGACACACCCCTGATTAGGTGGCAACCAGAGCAAAAGGTCACCATAAGCTTAGCAATCAATCTGAAAAGGAACCTTCTGCTCCTTGAAAAATGTCCCTGCTTCTCTGGCATTCAGTTACTGAATTTGAATATTATGTGAGTCAATGTGGCATAGCAGATGGCATGAGAAGTCAGGCAGGACGCTTCGATTTAACCCTGGCTCTGCCACTTAAGAGTTAACTGTGGGACCCTGGCCTAGTCACTTAACTCCTCTGAGGGTCCGTTTCTTCATCTATAAAAGAATAATACCTTCACATGGGGCTTTGGGGCTTTCGAGGTGCTTTGAGGCAGGTAGTGACAGTACTATTTTAACCATATGACAGACTTGGAAGCTGGGACTTAAATGGAGGTCTCTCACCTCTAAATACAGCGTTCTTTTTCTTATATTTCAGCTGGAAGGGGTTACGTGAGATAAAAACACATAGGACTGACATTTATATGGGGCTTTAAGATGTGCAAAGCACTTTACATACCTTATAAAGCAAGTATCAACACATCCTACTAATCCTATTTTTACAGATGTGGAAACTGAGGCTGAAAGAGTTGAAGGGACTGGCCCATGGCCACACAGCTAGTAAGGTACCTCTATCATCCCTTCCAATTCTAAAATCCTATTTAAAAAAGGTGTAATGCTAATAGCATTTATACAGCATTTTAAAGTTTACAAAGCACTTCACAAATATTGTCTCATTTTATCCTCACAACAACTTTAGGAGGTAGGTGCTATTACTATTCCCATTTCATAGATGAGGAAACTGAGGCAAAAGAGGTTAAATAAATTGTCCATCGTAAGTGTCTCAGGCAGGAGTCTAACTCAGGTCCTACTAATTCCAACTCTCCACTTATTTTTTTTCTGTCCTACTTAAAGGGAAAAGTCAGCACCTGGTGATTGTCTCCTCATCTCCCTGCATCTCAATCCATTCACTTAGTCTGCTTACATTGCAGGCTCTTAATACCACACCTTTCCTTTTTTTGGGGGGGGGCGCTGTTTGGTTTTTAAGCAACCTGTCATTCCAGTTTCCTTTTCACCCTACTGTGCTCTCCTTCAGTATCCTTCTTCTTTTGTTTTTGCATAGTGTTTATTTGGGGAGTTAGTAGGGAAAACTGGATCATGCTGTAGGTAAAGGTTGGAGGAGATGATCTCTAAGGCTCTAAGGATTCTGGGATTCTATGTAATTCTATGTAAGTAGGGAAGAAGGGCTATAATCCTGATTTTGCTATCGTAAATACAGGTGGTCTAAAAAGAATCTAAATTGTTCATACCCTTTGACCTAGTAATGCTACTATTATGTCTATGCCCCAAAGAAATCAAAGAGGAAAGGAACTTTTTAATGTATAAAAAATATTTCTAGCAGCTCTTTGTTCCAGTAATAGCAAAGAACTAGAAACTAATGGGGGTGCCCATGAATTGATGAATGGTTGGACAAATTATGTCATATGAATGTAATGACTGAAATGACCAAAGGGTTAGACAAATTTGAAAAGGAAGGCTTATATGACTTGATGCATAGTAAAATGAGCAGAACCAGGAGAATAGATTCATACAACATTTTGTAAAGACAAATAACTCTAAGACTTAAAATTCTGTTCAATGCAATGATGAACCATGATTCCACAAGACGATGAAGAAATATGCTACCACTTCCTGACAAAGTGGTGATGAACTAAGAACTGTAGGGTGTACACTTACATTTTTGGTCATGCCCAATGCTAGAATTTGTTTTGAATGATGATGCAGATTTGTCACAAGAGTTTTAATTTTTCTGTTAAATTGTGAGTAGTAGTGAGAGAAAATAAATGTTAATTTTTTTAAAAAATGTACAACTTTAGGGGGGGCTGTAGTAGAAATATGAGACTCTTCCCTTTCAGGAAGTTCACCCAGAGAGTCCCAGGACCTCTACACAAGCAATGATGCCAGGCTTTTTGTCTTTGAGCATTGCTGTCATCCACGGTAATCCTGGATGCTTGGGGCTTTGGTGTCTCAACCTGTGTCTTTTGTTCTAGGCAAAACTGAGATGCTGGAGCCCCAAGTTATCAACAGTAAGCCCAGTTACAAAACAAGTAAACAAAAATCTACTGACTTGACAAAATTTGCAACAGACGCACCCACATTTACCAATTATGTAATACCCTGGGAACCTGAGGGCTATGGTGAAAAAAAAAACAGCCTGGAGAATTACAAAGCGAGCTAAGATCGTCTTAGATATCATCTCATTCAGTCTCTTCATTTTACATCAAGATAACTGAGGCCCAGAGAGGGGATGAGACTTAGCTGAGGACACACAACTTGTGTGACCTCAGAGCCAGGACTGGACAACAGCTGATGTGATCTCGGAGCCAAGATTGATCAGCAGAGTCAGGATTGGACCACAAGTGTCCTGATTCCTGGGCTCTTTCTGAGACATTATAGCTTCATACCATTTCTAATCAGGGTAGACAGTGCTGGTAATGAATGACATTATTTACTCAGAGGCTTTAGACAATCCTTGATTCAAAAACCAAACTGAATCCTGGGTAATGATCAAGCTAGGCCCCCAAAAAGTGAGAAGAAAATGTATCTCCCTCTCATCCCTTCTTTGCAGAAATGGTAGACAATGGGTGTGGAACATTTTATATGCTTTCAGACATTAATGTAACAGAATTATCCTTTTCCCTCTTTCTTTTTGGTCTTTTATTACAAGGGGTAAGTTCTCTGAGGAGGGGAGGAATAGGGAAATCTTTAGGAATGAGGGTGATACAAAAACTAAGGAGGTCAATACTTTTAAAAAAAGAAAGACCCTTGATTTATTGTTGTAGATACTGTACTGATGCAAATCAAAACCCTTGGTATCTTCTCACCTTGAGCCAATTTCTGTCACCCACCCTAGTTTTGCCATTAACTAAGTATAGACCTTTATTTACCACCAGGCTTGAATACTGTAATAGTCTCCTAACAGTTCTTCTTGCCTATAATCCCTCCTTAGTCAGTAACAGCCATTTATTAAGTGCCCACACTGTGCTAAGAACTGAGAAAACAAAGAATGGCAAAAATGCCTCTAGCCCTCAAGGAGCTTACATTCTAATAGAGGAGATGACATGAAAAGACTATGTACACACAAAACACACTGGGCATATCTCAAAAGAAAGGCAGTAGCATCAAGGGGAGGGGGACTGGAAAAGGCAGGTCCTAGTTATGTAGGTTGAGGACTGCCAGTATTTGAAATGATGAGACATAAAGTGTTACTCTTCACCTTCATGGAAAGACATGTATGCATATAGGTTAGGTACCACCTTTCACTTAAATGTTTATAAATGCAGTAGATACATACTACATTTAAAAATATGGCATTGAATCAAACAATCATGTCCTCCAAAAAACAAAGTCATAGATTGTTAGTAGATGAGTACGAAAGTGAAACTCGTCAACAAAGTTCTACAATCCAAGCTAATATCTAAAAACTCAGCCTATTATGGTTTATTTTATTTTATGGGGGGTAGGGGAGGGAGGACAAGATGTATGATTTCATCAGTGAAAGGAACTCCTAATAGAGAACCTTCCTCTACCTCCCTCCCCCATATATATACATACATACATGTATATATACATATATACATACATATATGTGTATATAAGCATATATGTATGTATATACACATGTAAAACAATCCCTATTTTCAAGGTACTTACATTTATATTCTCTTTTTTCTATATATGATGAGTATTTATATGTATATAAATACATATCCTCATTTTCCCCCTTCTGGTGCTAAGAACTAATGCTTCTAGCAAGCCACTGGCTTTTAAGAAGCTTCCTGCTGCATCAGCCTCAGTGGTGAAATGAAGCAAAGGCTGTGTGAAGTTGCCCAATCCTGTAGGGAAGTCATGCTGCAACCTTCAGGTCAGGAAACCAAAAAGAGACATGAGATGAACTTCTATACCAAGTTAGAAGCCTGCTGTACATACATACCCCTGAACTCAGAGAGTCTGTGACAATACGCTTAGGTCGACACTTCACAGATCTATGAATTCAGTCCTAGCCTTTGTTCTGAGCCACTGTGACCCATCACCAACTGTCTTTTTGTCACTTAGAATGGGAAGTCCTGTTGGCATCTCAAACTCAACATGTCCAAAACAGAACTCATGATCTTTCTCCCCAAACCCTCCCCTCTTCCCAACTTCCATGTTACTGTTTAAGGGTACCCTGTCTTTCCCGGTCACCCAGGCTCCCAGCCTCATTGTCAGTCTCAAATTCTTATTCTTACTCACCCAATGCATTTAATTCACTGTGCCAAATCTGGTTGTTTCTACCTTTATAGAATGAATACACACACACACACACATATGTACATACATACATATGTATGCATTTATATATGTATATACATATGTATATGTGTGTACATATGCTGTATGTAGCATGTGTGCATATATGTATGTATATATGTGGCAGCCAGAGGGTGCAATGGATAGAATACCAGGCTTCAAGTCAAAGAGATTTGAGTTCAAATCCAGTCTGACATTTACATTGACCCTGGACAAGTCACTTAACCCTAGTAGCTTCAGTTTCCCCATCTGTATAATGAGGTGGAGAAGGACATTCCATTATCTTTGCCAAGAAAACCCCAAATAGGGTCACAAAGTCAGATGTGACAGAACAACAAATATGTGTATATATGTATGTATGTATACACACATATACTCACATGGTATATCTAATATACATGTGTGTGTATATATATATAGTACACATTATTTATGTACACCAATATAGATGCATCTATGCGTGTCCATACACATATGTGTAAACATATACACATATTTGTAAACATATACGCACACACACACACACACACACACACACACATATATATATATATATATATATATATATATATATATATATATATATATATATCTGTGCATAGATAGATAGATTCCACTCCTCTGCCCTTCTCTTCACTCATAGAGCCATAACTGTCATTCAGGTCCTCTTCACTTCTCACTTGGACCACTGCCATAGCCTTCTAACCAGTTTCCTTGCCTCAAATCTCCCCCCTACTTCAATCCATCCTCTCTCCACTCAACTACCTAGGTGATTTTTCTAAAGCACAGTTTGGCCCACATCAGCTTCCTGCTTAGCAAGCTCTCAATGTTCACTATTGCCTCTAGGATCAAATATGAACTCTTCTGTCTGATGCTTACAGCTCTCTTCATAACCTGGCCCTTTCTTATCTTTTCCCACTTTTCCTCCTACTTTTCCTACTTCACTCCCTTCCACTCAATCTATGATTTGGCAATACTGGCCGACCTGCAGTTCCTTGAACAGGACATGTCATGTGCCATGTCTCTGCCTTTCTCCAGGTGGTCCCCCACACTGGGAGTGCTCTGCTTCCCCACCCCCTCACCTCTGCCTCTTGGTTCCCTGGCTTGCTGAAAGACTAATTCCAATTCTATCCCTTCAAGGGTCCTTTCCCTCTCTAATTGCCTTCCATCAATGAATCTTGTTATTTACCTGCTGTCTTTCTCATTTAAAATGTAAACTCTTTACTATGCCCAAAGGGCTATAAAAATGTGCATGCCCTTTGACCCAGCAATACCACTTCTAGGGCTGTATCCCAAAGAGATCATAAAAATGTGGTGGCCAAGAACTGGAAATCAAGGGGATGTCCACCAATTGGGGAATGGCTGAACAAGTCGTGGTATATGAATGTAATGGAATATTATTGTGCTATAAGAAATGAGCAGGCAGACTTCAGAAAAACCTGGAAAGACTTATATGAACGATGATGAGTGAAGTGAGCAGAACCAGGAGAACATCGTACATAGTAACAGCCACAGTGTGCAATGAACAGTTTGGATAGACTTAGCTCTTTTCAGCAATGCAAGGACCTAAAACCTTTCCAAAGGACTCATGATATTCGGAAATGCCATCCATATCCAGAGAAAGAACTATGGAGTTGGAATGCAGAGTGAAGAAGACTCTTCTCTTTTGTTTTGTTTTCTTTCTCATGGCTTCTCCCATTCATTATAATTCTTCTATACAACATGTCTAATGTGAAAATGTGTTTAATAGGAATGTATGTGTAGAGCACATACCAGCATGCCGTCTTGGGGAGGAAGAGGGGAGAGGGGGAAAAATTTTAAAACTTATGGAAATGAATGCTGAAAACTAAAAATAAAAACATTAAATATTAAAGAAAGTTTTGAGTTCCAAATTCTATGCCTCCCTCCCTCCCCTCCCTTCCTCCATCCCTGAGAAGGTAAGTAATCTGATAAAGGTTATACATGCGTAATCATGTATGCCTTTTCTTTGCATCCCCAAAATTCAGCACAGTGTTTGGTACATAGTCGGCACTGGATAAATCTGTGTTGACTGATTATATCCCATGGAGGTTTTGTTTTTTTCTTTTAAAATGTTTTATGGATGTCATTTTATTTTATACCATTGTGCTTTCCAGTGATTCCCTCACTCCCCACAGAACCTTCACTTGTAACAGGTAAATATAGTCAAGTAAACAAATCAATACATTGGCTGTATCTGAAAATGTAGTTCATCATTTCTCCAATGAGACATAAGAGGCCTAGCCATTAGTCATTAGAAGTTATGACTGAATGCTGCATTGAACAGAATTCTGAGTTCTTTCATCATCATTTTCCTGTATAATACTGTGGTCATTATGTAAATTGTTCTCTAAAGGAAGTTACATACATCAAGAAAAGACACATATATACAAAAACTTTCATGGTAGAGTTGTTTATAGTAGCAAAAAGAAAGTATGTGCCCAAGAATTGGGAAATGGCCAAACAAATTATCAATGTAACTGATTGTTGCTACATTGTAACAAAGGACAGATTAAAAAAATCAGAAGTACAGGAAGACTGATATGAATTCATGAAGAGTAAAGAAAGCACAACTCTGAAAACAATATGTACAAGGGCTTCAACAAAGAAAAAGCAACAAAATTCTGGTCAGTTGCAAAGAGGCAACAAAATTCTGGTCAATTACAAGTCAAATGCCATATTGTCAAAGCTAAAGACCACATTCCTTCTTTCTGCAAATAATCGATAAACTGTTTTCTTGGGGGACATACTTTGTAAAGGATTTGTTTGTGTTTTGCGGGGAAGTACCTAAAATGTATCAATAAATGTATACATATGGTGAGACCCTATCCAGTGTGGGGGATTCCAAAAGATCCTATCAGGTGCTATGAAGAAGTCTCTTAAACAGAAGCTCCCTTACAAAAGCTCACAAACATATTTGAAAAACTCTGGTATCAAAGAAATAAAAAAGGAAGGTTGTAAAGAAATAAGATGCCTGGAATTTATGGTCTAGTTTGCCAAGGCACGGTTTTCTTTCCATGTACATTCTGGTAGATGGGAAGAGAAAGGAAAGCAATAAGCATTCATACAGTGTCTACTGTGTTCTAGGCACTGTGCTAAGTGTCTTTTTTTTTTTTTTACAAATATTATCTCACTTTATCCTCACAACTGTTATTATCCCCATTTTACAACCAAGGAAACTGAGGCAAACAGAGGTTAAGTAACTTGCCCAGAGTCACAACAGCTAGTCAGCATCTGAGGCTGAATTTGAATTCAGATCTTCCTGACTCCAGGCCCAGTGCCATCAGCTTCAAAAAGAAGATATAGGAGGCACTTAGCAATCTTCAAATATAAAGGACTGTAATGTGAAGACTCTTTAGACACATTTTGCTAGATGCCAGAGTGAAGAACTAGGAACGATGGGCGAAAGTTGCAAAGAGGCACATTTAGGCTTGACATGAGGGGGAAAAACCATCCTAGCAATTACAGAATCACAGATTTGAAACCAGAAGGGAAGCCACTAACTCTAACCTTCTACCATTTTTTTATAGCTCAGTAAACTGAGTCTTCTGTGTGACCCTCTGCTGAGGGTCACACAGGTAGCATCTGAGGAAGGTTTAAAGTCAAGCATTGCTGACTCTAAGTCTGGGTGACAGTGTGCCTCTTTTATGAAGTGCAATGGGTCGCTTCAAAAGCTGGTGGGCTTGCCCTCATTGGGGGTCTTCAAGCAGAGGCTGGATTATAATTTATTATTCTCTATTATTTATACTATTTATTATTCTTTATTGCTCTCTGCACATAAAACTCAATTTCTCAACTCAATACCTTTGCACTGGCCATCCCATATGCTTAGAATGTACTCTCATCTCTTCCTCCTGGACAGCCTCTTCTTTTCAGAGGCATCTTAGGCACCAAACTCTGCACAAAGCCTTTCCTGATCTCTCCAACTACTAATGCCCTACCTTAACTCGTATTTAACTACTTTCTCTACATATGTATGTACTTTCATTTTTGCTGTATATGTACTTGTTGTCTCTCCTATTAGAATAGAAGCTCTTCACCAGGTTGTGCTTGAACCCCCAGGTCCAGGCATGGCGTGGGCACTTAATATTTAGTTGTTTGATTGATATTACAGTGGGGACTCCTTTGGGGTATAGGTTAGACTAGCTGGCCACTGAAGTTCTTTCCAACTCTCAAATGGTGCGATTCTGCCCCAGGAAGAAACGTCTACATGACTATTTGCTACGCTTAGAGGGCATTCTTATTCAGGTAAAGATAGGACTCAATTTCTTCCCCTTCTGATTCTGAGACTATATATGCTTATTGCCTCCTGAAGCAGCCCACTTAGCTTTTGGACAAGTCTAACTATTATAAAGTTTTTTTTTTTCCTGAGATCCCATGAATCTTGGAAATTCAGGTAAAGCTCTCTTCATCTATTCCTCAACACTACCAGGCTCGAGTTTCAGAGAAATGTTCAGGGCACAGAGGAAGTGCTGTTATCTCAGATGAAGCAACCTTTGGTTTTGGTTCTCAGTGGAAGGTGCCAAACACAGCTTCATTAGAACTCAGCTTCCTTTTCACCCTTGCTGAGGAAGCCCTTAAGATATAATCTCAGTTGAAAGAAAAAGAAAAGCATAATAAAAAAAAAAATCCCTAACTTCCAGCCTTGGCTTAATAATGGTTATAACCACTCACAGGTTTGTCCTGCTGGGCTGGGGCTTGGAAAAGCCAAGAGTTAAGGACATCTTCTCCATGGAAACCCCAAGGGACCAAATGTTCAAATTACTGATTCTTTTCAGATCATTTATGCCTTTATTGTTAAGTATCAAGCAATAAAAACAAAGGTTAACTGGACCAACATTTAAGAGATGTGGGCTTAATGATAATAATGACAGCATCTAATGACTTACAATCTACAAAATACTTTGCACCTTACCTCAGCTCTGTGAAGTACATAATCAGGTGTCATCCTCCTTTTACAGGGGAGGAAATGGAGTCTCAGGGGTGTTAAATCACTTGCTCAAGGTCACACAGTGGTGGAACCGGGACTAAAGCGCTGCTCTCCTAACTATGAGGCCAGAATCCTTCCCTTCATTGGACTGCCTCCTCACTGCTGATGCATCTTTTACAAGCTAGAGATTTTTATGTTACCTAATAAAATAAAGTGACTGTGGTCTTTTTCGGGGTTCCCTTAGTGGAAAAAGTACTTGTTTTAAGAGGCAGATCAACTAGTTTCAATTCCTAACTCCTACCCAAGCTATGGGTGTGACTCTGAGCACATCAGTGAAGCCCACTGTGCTCAGTTTTCTCATTTATAAAACAAGAGCCATCCTAGATGACATCTAAGTTACCTTTAGCAAACCTCCCCCCCCCAATCTCCAGCCCCCTACTTGACTTGACCTTACCTTGTAGTAAATATCAACGTATCAGGATTTCTTTAAAGCCTGTGACAGACTGGCAGTTTTCAGAGTGTTCCAACAGCTTTAACTTTCCTGACTTCTAGTCAGAGTTGCTTCTTGCTCTGAGCAGGTCAAAGAGTCCGGGAAAGAGGAAAGTAGAGAGTAGGGGAAGTATTCTATTCAATCCGGACCTCAGGTCTTAGGGAACCAGAATATATCTAACAGAAGTGGATCATGATAATCCTATAAATAGGGAGGACATCATAATGACAATTGCTAGTGTTTATATAGTAAGAATTGCAAAGCACTTTAGATGTTATCTCATTTGGTTTTGGAAATATACAAAATTGAGAATTGGGAATGTTTAGCCTAGAGAAGATTTAAGGGGAATATACATGATGCCTATCTCCAAGTAATGTCAGGAATGTCAGGGAGAAGGGTTAGACTCCTTCTTCCTTGGCTAAAGGGGGAAGAAATAGGAGTAAAGAGTCAAAGTAAAGGGAGACCAATTTCAGGCAACCTTCCTAACAATTAGACCTGTCTGAAAAATTAAAGGCTGCCTCTGGTAGATAATGAGACTTCCTCTCACTTGAAACATTCAAGCAAAGGCTGGATAACCAACTGTTGGGGATTCTGCACAGGGATGAGTTAGAATAGATGGCTTTGGAGATAGCCAGGTGCAGCAGAAAGATTGCTAAATTTGGAGTCAGAAAACCTGGGTTCCAGCTCTGTCTCTTACTATCTATAGGACCCTATTAAGATGGGGGAGATGGACTAGGTAACCTCCAAGATCCCTACTAGTCCTCAATATTATGATCCCATGACTTGGAATGGATTCTCAGCAGAGTCCCTTCATGGATCCTGTGGTTAGGACTAGAAAGGAACTGGAAGATCATGGAGAAGAGAGAACTGAAACTCAGAAAGGGAAAGGGACTTGCTCCAGGCCATACAGTTAGAGGAGGTATTCGAACCTACTAAATGGAATATTCTTTCTACTACAGCAGCTGGCTGGACAGGCTTTCTCTTAGCACCTAAAAAGAAAGTATTTGTTATTGTTCAGTCATACCCAACTCTTCATGACCCTATTTGGGGTCTTCTTGGCAATGAGACTGGAGTGGTCTGCCATTTCCTTCTCTATAGATGAGGAGACCGAAGCAAACATGCTAAAGTGACTTGCCCAGGATCACACAGTTAATAAGTGTCTGAAACCAGATTTGAACTTAGGTGGATAATTCTTCCTGACTTCAGGCCCAGCACTCTATTCACTGTGCCACCTAGCTGCCCCCAATAGTATATCCAATATTGTTGGTAAAGTCATCAAGTACTGACAGCATAGTATAATGGAAAGATCTGGATTTGGAATCAGGAGACTCAGGCTTGAAGACCTGCTCTGACACTTTGAACATCCCGATGTGCAATGCTTAGTATGTCATTTAAACTTCTCTGAGCCTCAGTTTCCTCATTCACAAAATGGGAATAATATCATTATGGCAGAAATACTTTGCTAGTCCTAAGGAGTTATAAAAATATGATCTGCTCTTACAGTTACTTAGAGGATCGTGTGGTTTTAAGGTTGGGAAGGATGTTGGAGATTGTCTACACCAACCCCTTCATTCTCTAGGTGAAAATGAGGCACAGAGCAGCAAAGTGAGCTCCCCTTAAGTCAGTTATGATCTTTGATCTCCTTGCCATTTGCTTATCTTTCTCATAGC
Organism: Trichosurus vulpecula; assembly: GCF_011100635.1. Lineage (NCBI taxonomy): Eukaryota > Metazoa > Chordata > Mammalia > Diprotodontia > Phalangeridae > Trichosurus > Trichosurus vulpecula. The sequence continues at coordinate 314,985,525 of NC_050575.1, forward strand.
TCTAGAGATCTCCCTGAACTTTCTGCACATTGGAAAACACACACGTTATCAAGCAAATCCTCAACCTAATCAGCCATTTGCAGGCAGGGGCATGAAACCCTTTTTTAAAAGAGTAAAGGTGGGGGGTGGGGGTGGGGAAAGAGAGTCATGGAACCAGTCAAATCTGCCTCAGAAAAAAAAATTCCAACTTCTGACTTAAGCTCTGACCTCACGGGCCATATGTCAATACAAAACCTCATCACAAGGCAGTCCCTCACATTCTGGAAGAGAGCTATCAGTCTAAGGCTCCTCTTCTATTTTACTACCACCAAATAGCAGAAATGTAATGGAAACACAGATCCTTATCTCCAAATCCATAATACCGCAATGCCCCTCAGTATAGCTCTCCCTTAAAGAAAGCGGAATAAATCAAGATAGAAATGCTAATCCCTCTTGTTCTATCTGTCAACAAGATGGAGATGGTTAGATGACAATTTGGTGGATTCTTAGAGGCATGTAGGTGGCATGGTGGATAGGATACAGGTCTTGAGATCAGAGTCCTGAAGACCTCTGACACCGACTAGCTGTGTGATCCTGAGCATGTCATTTCATTGCTGCCCACCTTAGTTTCCTCGTCTGTAAAATGGGAGTTATGACAACCCCTACCTCCCAGGACTGTAGTGAGGATCCAATGAGAAAATGTAAACACTTTGCAAACCTTTATAGGTGTTTTATAAATGACAGCTATCATTATTTTATTATTATCATTATAGCATAACTAGAGGAAAAAAAGCTAACCAACCAGTGTTGAACAATGAACCTCCATAGCCTTTGATGGACATCTCTAAACCAATGCTCAGTGGTGTCAATCAGTGACTTGACAACATAATGGCACAATCAAATTTTTAAATAAAAATAAAAGTTAACATTTTAAAAAGCACCATAAGGGTTAAAAGCTTTTGTATTCATTATTTCATTTCATCATCACAACAGTCCTGTGATTGCTACGAGGTAGTACTACAGGTATCATTAGTCCCATTTTGTAAGAAAAGGAAACTGAGGCTCACCAGAGGTAAAGAGACTTGCCTTACACAAAGTCAGATAGTTAAATCTCAGAGGCAAGATTTGAATCTAGATCTTGCCAGACCCCACGTTCAGCCCTCTTTCCATTACAATGTTCTGCCTCCAGGCAATAGAGAGCACAAAGCTGGGAGAGGTAGTTAACATAATGCATACCAGAACTAGCAGTCAACAAGATCTTGACAGACTAAAACAATGGGCCCAAACCAAGATGATGAAGATGGATAAGAATAAAGGTAAATTCTTGCCAAGAAGGTCCAAAAATCATCCACAGCAATGCACAATGGGGTGTGGGAGCAGTGGAATGCAGACCAACCGCAATTCAAATGAAAAGATCCAGGGGTTTGGATGCCTATAAGCTCAGAACAGGCCACAAATCTGATTAGGCTGGGGCTAAAAAAAAGAGCTAGCATCATATTAGGCAGCATTATTAGAAATAGGGTGTCTAAATTCCAAAAGACTCATAATGGAAAATGCTATGCACATCCAGAGAAAGAACTATGGAGTCTGCATGCAGATCAAAGCAAACTATTTTCACTTTTTTGGTTGTCTTTTCTTTCTCGTGGTTTTCCCCTTTTGTTCTGATTCTTTTTTCACAACATGACTAATGTGGAAATATGTTTAATATGATTGTACACATATAGCCTATATCAGATTGCACACCATCTTGGGGGGAAAGGGAGGGAGGGAAGGAGAAAAAAATTTGGAACTCAAAATCTTATAAAAGTGAATGTTGAAAACTAAAATAAATAAATGTATTTTTAAAAAAATTAAATAAAAATTTTAAAAAAGAAATACGATATCTAAATTAAACGTGGTAATAATGTGTTATATTTTTGTGCAGGTCAGACCACATCTGGGTTACTGTTCCGAGATCTGCAGGCTATAGTTTAATAAGAATGGTGATAATGCTAGAGAGGATTCAGCAGAGGTAGACTAAGAGGGGTCAGGAAATCCCATCACACAAAGAACCAAAGAAACTGGTAATGGCTAATTTAGAGAAGAGAAGGCTTGGGGTAGATCTGTTTTTTGTCTCCCACTTTTTACAGAGACAGATGTCATCTGAAAGAGGGATCAGACTTAATTCAACCTGGACCCAGAAGGCCAAACTAGGATCAGTGACAGAAGTTATAGAGATTTTAAGTGAATAGAAGGAAGGATTTCTAATAGAGTGGTGCAAAAATGAAACACTCTGCCTTGTCAGCAGTAAACTCTCCATCACTGAAAGTATTGTAGCAAAAGCCAGATGACAATCTGTTAGAAATGTCAAAGAAGAGATTTAGGGGTAGGAAGTTAACTTAGCTGACCTCTAAGGCTCCTTTCACAGTCTTAGATTATATGATTATGTCAGAAGGTTTCTATAAGACATTTATTCAGCTCTGGTAATTTTTGTCTTGATGACTTTGAAAGACAAAATGACAAACTGACTACCTCCCCTTGACAAAGGAATGCTTATTATGCTTAGCTCAATCCTTACACAAGGAATAAAGATAATGAAGGTTCTAAATCAAGTTTCTTCATTATTTTTGTATCACAGACCTCTTTTAACAGTTTGGTAAAGCCTATGGACCTCTTCTCAGAATACTGTTAAAGACATAGGATTACAAAAGAAACCAATTATATTGTAATACAGTTAACAAAACAGTTTTGTCCTGAATTAATGTGACAACTCAGACAGTTAATAATGCTGACCCTTCCCAGATAAATAAACCCAGAGCAGTCGCACATGGGTTGTTCTCTTCATCCAGACTATAATATATAACCTTGAAAATAAAATTGCTGTTGTTAAATATTTAAAAACTACTTGTCCTATGAAATGTAAGCAAAATTAATCTAGTAACATGTACTAATATTATGTCTTTTTTCCTCAAACCTAGCCCCTCTCCTGCTACCAATATCACTATTACAAGGAAGCTCTATACATCTTAGTATAGTGGGGACATGAAGATATCTTAAATGCAGATTTTTTTTTTAGGAAAACCAAAACCAAACAAACAAAAAAGAGTAAATACCAAACAAAAGAGTAAATATTAAAGCGTGAACTTGCTGTCTAATTTCCATAAGATCCAAACTGATTTCTTTTAGGACCTACCTATAATGTGCAAAACTAGTAGAAAATTGTGCAAACAAAAAAAAAAACCCAGAAAATTCTCCCCTATTGGCCCAAGTTAATATGGACTGTAAGACAATGACTCCAGCAAGTCTCTTGAGTTCTCTGTGTCTTAAGCATCATCCATAAAGTAGAGCTAAAATAGCACTTATTTCACGGGGTTATTGTAAAGATCAAATAAAACTGTATATAAAATGTTTTGCAAAGTGCTATTAATAGAAAGGTAAGCTATAATTATGATTATTATTATGTAGCTTGTGACCCTTTTATAAGACCTTCCTCTTATCTGTGCCTATGAGATTCCCCAAATATAAAGTATGGGAGTCTTAAGACTGAAAGGATTCATGAGTTTGGAGAAAAAGAAACATATGGGACCCTTCTGGCCCTTGCTGCTTCTGTTTTGGGTTGACTACAATGAGTTTTTGAATCATAACTGAAATTTATTTTGAATTATAGAATATTAGAGATAGGGAGGGGGGAACCTTGTAGATCTACCCAGTTGCTAGTGGGTACCCACCAACTATATTTCATATTTATTTATTATGGGCATGTGCTGTTTCCCGCAATAGTATATCAACTCCTTGAAGAATCACTGCCTTATTTTTGACTTGGTAGTAGCACCTAGAACAGTGTCAGACACATAGTAGGTATGTAAAGTGAACATTTATTAATTGTTTATTGAGTGATCAGCTAATCTAACCCCTTTATTTTCTGGATAAGGAAATTAAATCCCAAGGAACCTAAATTCACATATAGCTGTCCTAAGTCCCAGGCCAGTGTGTGTTTGTTTTTGTTTTCCACTACAAAGCACCTTTTTTCTTGCAAAGAGCAGTTGATCTGTCACCAGCAACATAGAAAGAACATTGAATTTGGAATCAGAACTCCTGGGTTTGAATCTTGACTTACTCCTTACTCACTTGTTCCTAATTAAACCTTCTCCTCTTTGAGGTTTTGTTTTCCTCTCTGTAAAATCAGAGGGCTGGACTAAATGTCCCTAAAGTTCCTTCTCTTCCTGAAATTCTATGGTTATATCAAAAGGCACTTACCACACATGCAGCTAAAACTTATTCTTCCATTATGATAAAATGTAAGGAAAATATTCCTTTTATTAATTGAAATAGAGATTTCAGAAACTTCCCTTTTCTCTAGGCAGCCCTTTTCCACTGCCTACCTTGCTCAGCCCCCTAATGCTTTTTTTAAAAAGTAGTTTCATCCTCCAGATGCAGCCTGCCAAGTTTCTTGCATATTGTGCTTTATTCCCAGATTTGGAGCAGGTGAACCATGTACCTGGGTAGGGCACGTGAGTCTTCTAATTTTAGAATGACTTCAGCTCATTTCTTTGTCCCCAGACAATGGAATGGGGAAGAGCCTCATGGTTCTAAAAAGCTTTTGTTGAGCAAGATGCCCAATAAACAGAGGTCTTGCTGGCTGTCTGGCTGACCCATATTCTCCTAATTTCCAAACAAGAACAACCTCCAAAGAGGTTTTTCCTGATTCCTGTTCTCCTTTTAACAAACTCAATTGACTTCCTCAGGTCCCACCACAGATCTGGTTCCCATCTCCTCCACCACCACCAAGATAATTAAAAATCGAAATGTCAATGAAGAATCACACTCAGTAATTTCTTTGGCTCCTGTCAGCAGCTGCTTTTTTTTAAAAAGAAAAACTAAAAAGCTTGTGGTAAATTAATCGACCCTCCTAAGAGCTCCCCAGACGCAATTGCGTATCACTGGATTTTGCAGGGGTGTGAGAAGGGACACTTTGCTTGAAAGACCTCTGCCCAGAGCACGGAGCACACCACGGGGCAGAGTGGAGTGTCATCTCCTAGGCCCCTGACCACACCCCCTCTCAATCATTACACTTAGGCTTATTAAAATATGAGAACCAGCCCAGCAGCCTGCGAGCTATGTAATGTTCCTGAGGCTTAGGCAAGCATCAGCCCAACATCTTTGTAATCACAGTGCATTCTGTCCCTCCCAAGCTACATAAAAATGTGCCTTTTAAGAGATAGGGAACAATACATAGTAGGGAGGGATCACTTGATGTTCTTGGGTGTTGCATCCCCCACCCCATCCTCAAGGTGGTGTTTCCCTCCATATTGGTATGGTAGATTTAGTCAAAGAACCTAGACTCAAGCATTGATTATCATTTTCTACTCTAGGTACCTTAAATAAGTGACTGAATCTCTCTGGGCCTCAATTTCCTCAACTGTAAAATAAGAGGGTTGAATTCAATGATATCTAAGATTCCTTTTAGCTCTCAATTGATGATCCCATGATCCTTAAAAATTAGCAGCCCCTCTCCCACCCCCCAAAAAACCCTCACATACAAGCCCAGAAACGACTTTATGTACTAAACCCCATGACCTTGTTTCTTCTCCTGCATCATTTTATCATCTATATACATCAGCACCTGGAAGAAGCCATAGAAACCACCTGGCCCACATCCCTCATGGGATGGAGTGAGGAAACTGGGACCCAGAGTTGAGGCAAGGCAAATTAGTAAGCATTTACTGGGCACCTTCCAGGTGCCAGGCACTGTGCTGTAAACAGAATGTCAAAAGACAATCCTTGCCCTCAAGGAGTTTACAATCTAATAGGGGAGACAACCCCAAAACAAACAACTGTATACAAATAAGATATGGATAGGATAAAATGATGATAATCTTGGAGGGAAGGCCCAGAGAAGGGAAGCGACTTGCCTAGGGCCACACAGGCAGCTAAGGAGCAAAACCAGGATTCAAACTCAGGTCCTTGTACTCCAAATCTAGGTGTCAGTTCCCTTATGCCCCATTACCTTCAAGTGTATTTTACACTGTTATTGTTTATCTTTTTGGAAACATGGCCTGTCTCCCCAGGTAGGCTGCAGAACACTTGAGGGAAGGAGTTATGGCTGAAATCTATTTGTACCTCTGGAGTCTAGCACTTAGTATCGCCAAATTTTAGAGTTGGATGGGCCCTTGGAAATCATCTAGTCTAACTCCTAATGGACAAAGAAATTTCCAGAGAAGTTAAATTGCTCAACTGAAGCTATACAATGAATTAGAGCTAGAGCTGGGGCTAAACCTCAAGCTTCCTGACTCCCGAGTCAGAGCCCTCTTTTTTTCACCTTTTCAGTACCTAGCAAGTACTAGCTGTGTGACCCTGGGCAAGTCACTTAACCCTGTTTGCCTCAGTTTCCTCATCTGTAAAATGAGTTGGAGAAGGAAATGGTGAACTACTCCAGTATCTTTGCCAAGAAAACCCCAAATAGGGTCACAAAGAGTCATACATAACTGAAAACTACTAAATAACAATTTAGCAAGTACTCAGTAAGTGTTTGTTGATGAAGATGACTCCAGCTGCACCCATGCCTTCTTTGTGAGGCCTAAGCTGAATGACAGGCAGAAAGAACAGCTGTCACCTTAACAGGAAAACTGGAGGGAAGGGAAGGAATCCTAGAAGCATGGAGGTTTTGAAAGTGTATTATAAGACATGCCACCCCGGATGACAAAATTGAAAAAGATGTTACTTAGTCTTTAATCACTACCCAAAATGGAATCTGCTCTACAACATTTCTGACAAGTAGTCATCTGACCTCCCCTAGTAAATCTCCAGCGATGTGGAACTCCCTCCCTCTTTTGGCAGCCCTTTCTATTTGGGGGAAGTTCTTATTGTTAAGGAAGTTTTGACCTCTCTATTGGATAATAGCAGATTATATGATATACTTTCCATGACGTCATCCTCAGTTCAGGGTTGTACCCTGAACTCTAAATATTCATCACTAATTACCAAAGGCAAGTCAAGGATTTATCATTGAGTAATTTACCTAAATTTACCTTGACCCAATTTCCATTTTCCACTCATGTCTCTTTTACTACCCTGTGGGTAAGGTAGTGCTGCCCTTCCTTTTATTTGTCCTGAGACTACCTTCCTTCAAATGTTAAATAAGGGTCCTAGGATTTTAATACTCTAGGAGTCCTTGAACAAGATGATGGCCAGAAAGATCATTATATAGCTTAGAAGGAATTTTTAGGAGCTGAGGAACACAAGATGATGTATACTTTTGAGCATTGCTTAGTTCATGTCCAACTCTTCATGACCCCATTTGGGATTTTCTTGGCAAAGATACTGGAAGGGTCTGCCATTTTCTTCTCCAGTTCATTTGGCAGATGAAGAAACTGAGGTAAACAGGGTTAGTTAAGTGACTTGCCCGAGGTCACACAGCTAGATGCGTCTTCCTGACTCCAGGTCCAGAACTCTATCCACTGAGCTGCCCTGCCTTATGCATAGTATGCCCTTAATAAGTGCTAGTTGGATTGAATTAAATTATTCTTAAAGCAGAGTTTTTCTGGCATGGACCTGTCTTCCTCCCCTCATCCCCAATATCAACTCTCTAACTACATAAGAAATGATAAAAGAGGGAGATGGGTAGAGAGTACTCTCTCTGGTAATGGAACTTCAAGAAGATAACTAAAATTTTTTTAATTCCCAAGAATCTAGGACAATCCCTCCACTAAAGTCCTCCTCTGGTATGTCACCAAGAGTTAGGGCATACAGCTAGGTCTTATATTAGTATTGTCTTATTTATATTGGTATGAATAAGGAATCCCTTGAAAAAGTCCTATTATTTGAATTTACATGGCATATTTCCATTGTGCTGGAACCAATGATCATATTTTACATATAACTTCAAATTATTCTAATCTCGATACCGCAATCACCTCACAAGATTCCTTACTCATACTAATTGGGACCTAATTGTATATGCTCAGTAAAAAAAAAATGTGAATCTGTCTTTGAAGGACCAGCCTTGCTGAATACAGAGAGGTATATCACCAGAAGGTTGGCTGTAAGAAAAAGGAAATTTTTTTATTCACCAAATGACACTCATAAAGACCACCTACAAAGAAATTGAGGTTGTAATCTACATTGACGGTGGGAGAGACTAATGAAATAAAGCATTTTTGAGATACTAACATAGTTAAATCAGAGCATAGGACAGCTTAGAGAACAACCATTGAACTTGAGAAGGGAAGGGGGAAATTTATCCTAGGAAGAAGCTGTGCGGTATTCAGAGTTCAGATCTGAGTTAGTTTGTAGGGAAAGTTTTCCTTTTCATTACCTCCATGAAATAAATGAACTTAATACAGAAGATTTAACAACTCACCGCTCAAGGCAGATGTTGTATTCTCCAAAGCCTGGCACACAGCTAATAAAATACCTACAGAGATAAGAAAGAAAAGGTAAGCCAGCAACTCAAAACAAGGTCAAGTAAGCAAACTAAACAAAATATAACAATCTTAAAGGACAAAGTTTTCAGAAACAAGCTTTTCAAATGGCAAATATTGGATAGTTTTAGGAAGTTGTGGGGGGGATAACTAAAAAAAGCGAGCATTTATATAGTGCTTTTAAGGTTTGCAAAGTACTTTACAAATACTAGCCCATTCGATTGTTGGAACAATCCTGGGAGGTAGGTACTATTTTTATCTCCTTGTTATGGATAAGGAAACTGAAACAAACTGAGGTTAAGTGACTTGCCCAGGGTTATGCAGCTAATCTACAGTCATATTTGAACTCAGGTCTTCTGGACTCCAGGCCCAGCGCTCTATACACTGCACCACCTAGCTGCCTAGAAACAAATGAGTAAAAACTTGATATCCAAAGTGCTTTGGTCTTTTAAGGTCTTTTAAAAGATTTCAACTGTTATCATTATTCCCATACTGTTGTGAGCTGTAATTATCATCATCATTATGGCTCAATGGAATGAACCCTGGAGTAAAGACTGAGAAGATTTGGACTTGTCTTCACTCTATTGTTATCCTGAGAAGTTTTTTTTTAAATCTGTAAAATGGAGATATGCCCTTTTCTCCCTGACAGGGTTGTCATGGGAAAAGCACTTTGTAAAACTTAAAGTGCTAGATAATTATTATTCCTATAAATTACTGTTAGTTATCATTGATATGTCAAGGATCTGTGATTTTGTTGGTGTGGGTGCTCCTTACGCTGAGGTAGATTGAAACTCCTCTGATGAAATGTCTGTATAGATTAATATGGCTGTACAACTAATGAACTTGTAGTCAACCAGGTGATGAGTCAGTCCTGAGACAACAAATATTTGGTCTATTGTTCAGTAATTTTTCAGTTGTGTCCAACTCTGTGTGACCCCATTTGGGGTTTTCTTGGCAAAAATACTTGCCAAAATACTTGGCAAAGTAGTTTGCCATTTCCTTCTCCAGCTCATTTTACAGATGAGGAAACTGAGGCAAACAGGATTAAGTAACTTGCCTAGGATCACACAGCTAGTAAGTTTCTGAGGTCACATTTGAACTCAGGTCCTCCTGACTCTAAGCCTACCACTGTAGCCACTGCACCACCTTGCTGCCCCTGTTCCTGGAACATAGTAAAGGCTTAACATAAATACCTGTTGATTTGATTTGTCAAACAAGGGCATTGGAATAGATGACCTTTAAGGTTTTCTCTAGCTCCAAGTCTATGAGCCCCTCATCCTTCCACTCAGGCAGATCAGAAACTCTCTATAGTTTGGTCTTTTAGAGTTGCTAGGGCAGGAAGCTTACCACCTTGTGTTCCACCTGGTGGTGAGCCTTTCTGAATTTAGCCAGGCTAATCTCTGCAAGTCAGTCATATAGTCTGGCCTTCACTATAGGTCTGTACTTGAAGCTTTCCTGAATTGGTAGGCACTACCAAAGCATATGCTCCATGGCCATTACCTTGGAAGACCCCAGATCATCTCTATACCACAATCAGGCATCAGAGGAAGAGTTTGGTAGATGATTAATATTAATAACGATATTGCAAAAAGTCTGAGTTGTATATTAGTTAAAACAATAAGTTCAACTGATGAATTTGAAGTGTTCTTCTAATTTTAATTAAAATAAAAACTTTTCATATTTCATTTCATATTCAAGAGACCCTCCTTCTCTAACCTGGATACAGGAGAAAAAAACTTAACTTGTAGGGATAGCCTCAATTAGGCAGTCATGCTCACAATGTGCCCTTCCTTTTATGAAATGACAAACACAGCAAAGAGCAAACTGCAGATATTTCTAACAGGAGGCATTAGAGTGACATCTGAACCAGCTCTGTGGGTAGTTAAACTCAGTCACCTGCAGAGCCTCCAAACTCCCAAACCAGATGCTTGCAAAATAAGCAAAATGAGCTAATTGTGTACATGTTGAGCATTGCAAGGATTCATTCTGATCATGCAGTTCCCTCTTGCTGTCTAAACATACTCTGCTTGTGCCAGTCAGACACCTAATTTTGGCCACGACTCTCAGAACCTAACCAGATAGGGCAGCTCTGAAAGAGCTATTTTTGTAATCTGAGCACAAATGGTTAAAAGCAGGACATTCTTCCCCAGATCTGGGAAATCTCTTAATGGTTTAGGGCTGTCAATTGGAGGAAGTGTTCATGTTTTGACATTTGCTGGCACCTCCACAAATCACCCTGGAGGAAAGCCAGACTATGACCCATAATTATGTCAAAAGAAGATACAGCCTAACAGTGGAATGCTTGGCATACCTCCCTTGAGTGATTCTAATTGGCCTATTCATAGTTTCTCTCAGCACAAAAGAATAACCAACTCCCACCTCAACTCTTTCTCCCCATATTCTGTATCAATGTGAATAAAACAAAGAGGAGTTCCTTGGTTCAGTGAAGGCAATTTTTTTTAAGTCAAGAAAGAGAGAAGTCAAGAGCGAGAGAATGTAAGAGATGCCAATATAAGAAATAAATCAATATGAGAAATTATACTCGCAGGCTGGAGTGATGTAATATAGAAATGTTGCGGGGTCAAGAAGCTAGGAACAAGTTGGGCACTCTGGTAGATTTCATCATGGTTTAGGTCCCTGGCCTGAAGGCAAGTTACTTTACCCCTTCTGTTTCTTCATCTCTAAAGATGGGGATAATAATAGCTGCCTAACTCATAAAGGTGCCCCAGGAATTAATTAATGTTTGTAAAACCATTCAGTCCTACAGATGAAAGGCACTGGGTTATTATTCATAATGCGAACAATATAAGAAGGCTATTTCCTAGCATTCCCATAGAAAAGCAGCCACTTAATGACTCTGAAAGCCTCATTCGTGAGCCATGTCTGCTGAACTCCCTTCGGGAGTCTGGCCTCAGCTAAGAACACAGACTCAGGGGGAGACGCAAGGCTGGGGAAGAAGACCACCCCTGCCTATTGTGCCTTCCAGAGTGAGACGTAGGAACAAGAAGAGAGTAGGGGCCTAAGCATGTGGCATCAATTTCCTTAATGAAAACCACTTTGCCTTAGACTTCCTCGGCTTTGCTTATGAGCTTGCCTCCCTCCCCTCCTAGGTGATTTACCACCACCAGACAAAGTGAGTTCTCTGGTAAGGAGATCTCACTTCAAGACCAAGTGAGAAAATGGTGGCAGGTGTGTACCCACGTGAGCAACAGATCCCAAAACACAGGCCCAATATAGCAAATTAACAAACCACAATAAAATGTAGAATCCTCTCATCCAGGATGAGATCATACTAATGTTATTTGTGTTTGTGTCTTAGCCCTCTTCCGGACCATAGGTTTGGGAGCTTGTCTTGCCTAAGCTTTGTATTTGCTCCCACCAAGAAGCAGCACAGTGCTCTGCATGCAGTAAGGCCTTTAATAAATGTTTTGCGAATGAACGAATAGATGAACTCCCCAGAATATCCAGGATATGAGGAGATTTTATACTATGATAGGATTTAAAACTGGAAAGGAGATTTTAAAAATTATCTAGTCCAATGTGGAAATATGTTTAATATAATTATACATGTATAGCCTATATCAGATTGCATGCCATCTTGGGGAGGGGAGAAATTTAAAACTCAAAATTTTGTAAAAATGAATGTTGAAAACTAAAAATAAATAAATTAACAAATTTTTTAAAAGAAGTAGAAAAATATATTAAAATAAATAAAATGTGGAAAAAAAATAAAGGACAATCCCCCCCAAAATTATCTAGTCCAATCCTTTTACAGACAAGGAAACTGAGGACTAGGTGAAATGATTTACCCAGAATAACACAGATTGTAAGAGATAGAGCCAAGATTCAAACACAGGCCCTCTCATTTTAAATCCAGTGGGGACCTTGATGTAACTGAACACTTTCCTACCATTACCTCCAACTTAATAACAACCACACACAATTCTGTAGTATTTTAACATTTAAAATTTTAACATTTAAAAAATGCTCACTCTGTGAGATGGATAGAACAAGTATTGTTCTCCCCATTTTACAGATGAAGAAATTTAAGGCTCATAGAGAAGACATGACTTTTATCATCATGAGATTTAGAGCCAGAAGAAATCATAGAGATCACTTAGTTCAACCCTTTCCTTTTCAAGGTGAGGAAACTGAGGCCCAGAGAGGCACAGTGACTTGCCCATAATCACAAAGAATAGTGAAAAAAGGAGAGCTGGAATGTCAACTCCAAGCCTTGATTCTAAAGCTAGCTACTTGTTTGTTATATCACACAGCATTTGCTTCTGGCCACAGGTCTAGAATGTATTAGAACTGGGACGTTTCTCCTAATTCTTCTAATTTCCTCTCTGCTAGGCAGCCCTCTAGATGAGAGGAAGGGATAGTGAGGAGCAAAGTTCCAGATTTCTAGATTAGTATGTTATCCAATGTGTTCAAATTAAGTTGGACTTTAGGACAAATGTGGCTACCCAAGGGTTGGACTTGGTGAAATACAGACTCTGGTGTCTGAAAAAGCTCCTCCTTGAAACATGGCTCAGCCAAAGACAAATATTATTCTGAAGATACATTTATCAAGAAAGAAAATCTTGAGAATATATGAAATTATAATTTTGAATAAAAATGGAGTAAAGAATAGAAGAATATCTAGGTCTTCATTTCCTCGTCTGTAACCTGAGGGATTTAGACTAGATATTTACCCTTCCTGTTCTACATCTATGACCCCTGTGAACCACAGAACCTCACAATTTAAGAACAGTCAAAATCATAGATGGCCAAAAGATCAAGGAAACATGCGTGGGGGGGTGGGGGGTGGAGTCATGCTCAGTATATTACCAACAATGACTTGAATACAAGAAATAGCATCAAAGAGATCATCTGGGACACGATAGAGATGAGCCAGTTATGTAGCAATATGGATAGACTGAGAACTGCACCACTGTTGATGAAACACTCAAAGAACCAGAGGAAGGAGTCTGGGACTTTTTGGGCAAAAAACAACACAAACCTCTTTGGAATGTCTATGGAAAGGAAGGAAGGTACTATGCTGATGAAATCATGGTTTCACTGAAGTAATAAATACAGGTAATTTCTTATCTTATATATGGTTCATGTTCCAAAAGTTCATTTCCACATTGATTGTGTGGAAAAGAGAAGATTGGGCGATCTCTAAGAACTTTCCCAGTTCTGACACTCTATTATTCTATGACTTGCTAGTGGCTCACATTCAGTTCCTGAATGAAGACTGGAAGCCAGGTTGTCTGATTCTCAAGATGCACATCACAACACTGCCTCTCATGTATGAAAACAAACCTACATAAGTCAGGAACTGCCTACACAACACAGAGGCATTTATTTTGTCATTCTGGCATTGGCTAGAAATTTGTCTCAGTTACTGGGTAAATTAAATTCAACTAAACAAACATGTAGTAAGTACCTTCTTTATTCTGAGCGCTGCTAGCTAGGCGTAGGAAATGATAGAGTTTAGCCAAGACACCGTTCCTACTTTAGGAGTTTACCATGTGGTAAGGAGATAGTATAAATCCTGAAAACTAGAGAAATAAGAATGATGAAATTTAATTAATTAAATTATGCTGATGATTAATTAATCATCAGCAAATATATACAATCGGTTCTGTTATAATGCTTGCTTTGTAAGTGAGTTTGTTCTAATGCAACTGATAGATTAAGGAACAATCTGAGCAGAATTCAAATTTGGAATTTGTTTATTCACACTTTCTTCCTTGAGAAACAGCAAGAATATAGCAAACCACCATTTCACAATAACTCATACACTACAATCCTTCTGATGCTCACTTCCACATGAAAACTTCAGGTTTTCTTCAAGGCAAGTGCCAAGTCTATTTACTATCTTTTAGTGCAGCGGGACTGTGGGAGGAGGAGGGTTGGTTAGTCCACATTCCCTCTGAGGCCAGGAATTGGAGCTGCTGAGGCTTCAGATGCTGCCACTATTTCTTGTAGTATTCATGTATTTCTTAACCTTTGAACACGGATTAAACTGTGCTGCCATTTTTCTTGGGTTAATCTTTATTTTTTATGTGTCACTGAGGAAGTTTTTGAGTACTGTCTCCATTAACCCCATTTTTTCCTATAAACCCTGTGATTTTTATTGCATGATTTCACACAGTGGGGTGCTATTTGAAACTGTATGCTGTGTTACAGCAGAACTGACTGAATTATACAAAGTTCAGGGTGAAGTTCTGAAGAGATCAGAAAAAAATAAAAAATCAGTAAAGTGTTTGTTTAGCGCCTACTATGTGCCAGGCACTGTGGAGGAGGCAATACTTAATTTAGGTTTGAAAGGGTAAGTGGGCCAGAGCTCAGTGGATAGAACACTGGTCCTGGGGTCAGAAGGACTTGAATTCTAGTGTGGTTTCAGATACTTGACACTTACTAGCGGTGTGACCCTTAGCAAGTCACTTAACCCCAAGTGCCTCCAAAAAAGCAAGCAAACAAAGAATAAGTAAAGGAATCAGATGGGCAAAAAGGGGTAATGGGATAGAATTCCAAGTCAAATCAACAAACATTAAATGCCCACTATGTGCCAGGTACTATGCTAAGCACTGGTAATTAAAAAAAAACCAGCAAGAGACAATTCCTGCTCTCAAGAAAAAGATAACATGTCAACAACTCTGCATCCGCAGATGTCAGAGGAAAGGCTTAGACTTTAGCTGAGACTCCAGGACAGCCAGAGAAGCCAGGTGGCAGCAATGAGGAAGGGAGTTCAAGGCACAAAGGATATTCCAGGCACAGTAGGCAGTGCAAAGAAGTGGGAAATTTTAGAGAACGTATGGGAGTTGGTCAATCATCTAGTTTGTGCAAAGCACAGAATACAAGGGTTGAGGACAACTACAAAAATAAAGAAGTACCAGATTGTGGAGAACTTGAATGCCAGGCTTATGACTTTCAATTTCCCTCAATAGACAGGAGGGTTGAGAGTAGAAAGGTAGCATGATCAGGTCTATGAATAAGGAGGATTACTGTGAAGGATGGATTGGAGGGGGTGTGAAAGTAGAGCTGGGAAGAGCTATTAGGAAACTATAATAATAGTACAGGAAGGGGGTGATATAGACCTGAATTAGTGTGGTAACACTGGGAATAGAGAGGATGGGATTACAATGGATGGCCTTTCTTTTTTTTTTTTTTTGGCAAGGCAATTGGGGTTAAGTGACTTGCCCAAGGTCACACAGCTAGTACATGGGTCAAGTGTCTGAGGCTGGATTTGAACTCAGGTCCTCCTGACTCCAGGGCCAGTGCTCTACTCACTGCACGACCTAGCTGCCCCTGGATGGCCTTTCTTGAAGAGTTTGTGGATAAGCTGTCTTTTTTTTTTTTTGAGGTGCTGCTAACAGTAGTGGTTACCTGTTTTTTTTTCCCCTTGATTTTCTCTTGGTCAGGGGAGGGGTCATGGGAGGGGGCAGGGAAAGGAAGTTAGAAAGCCAGTGGTTATATATAGGAATGTGGGCAAAATACCCCCAAACCCACCATATAATCAAAAGACTTCCTGACTGGCTAGGAGTGAGCCTGGGATTTTAGATGGAGGCAGCGAATCAGCTTGAACTAGTGTACCTAGATAGGTAAATTCCAAATAGTTATGTGTAAGGATAGGGGGCAAGGAAGGGGGATTTGTAATCTTTTTCTGCAGCCAAGGGGGAAGTGGATGGTTTTCCAGCTTAGAAAAGATACCAAAGGCTAGGCCTAGGGAACTTCGGTTAAAGATTTGGTTAGAAATCTTGGGCACCATTCCATCTGAAGCCAGGTAGTTTTCCTTTATATACTTCTAATGACTATCCTACTACATGATTTGTGATTTTGTATAGTCTTCCTTCCTCTGCAAATAAACCTTGGAAAATGCAATCTTACAGTTCTCAGTGTATGGCAGGGGTGAGCAGGCCAAGGAGCAGAGGCCAGATTTAAATAATTATGGTGGCAGAAGAGGGGACAAGATAATTACGGATGGGCTGCTGGGTTGTGGCAGATAGTGAACTCAGGGAACTAAACAGACCCAGGGACCAATGACTGCCTCAAGCAAAGGGTTCAATGATCAGTGAGTGTTTAACAAGTAGTAAAGGTGAAAGCCATGGGGCCATCACAAAATTTCCAGGACCAGTTTTAAGGGGGTAACAGGTGCCCCAGGGAAAGCTGATTAAGATCAGCAAGGACTAAGACTCAATTATGGATGGTAGCCATGAGATCTCAAATAGTAGAACAGTACTCTCAGAAAATGTGCAATAAGATGAGGCAAATCCAGATAGCATCAAGGTTTCAAATTGGAGAGACTGGATAAATTGTAGTGCTGTCAACAGATATAGGAAAATCACAAGAAGGAGCAGGTCTCAGGGACAAGACAATGAGCTTGATTTGGGATACGCTGAGCTTGAAGTGTTGTGGGAACTTCCACAAAATCATGTCTTATAGGCATCATTAGCCCATCAACGAACATTAAGCACCTACTATGTGCCAAGCACTGTGTTAAGTACTGGAGGGTACAAAAATAGGCAAAAAAAAAAATAATCCCTCTTAACAATGAGCTCGTAGTCTAATGGCTGGAGATGCAGATTTGATGAAAATTAATTATCTCATTAGGCCAGAGTAGGGTCGCAATCTGTATCAATGGAGGGAATTCTCCCTCTACTGATGAAACCATCAATCTATGAAGCACTGAAGTGAAAACAGCTATGTATAATTTACCATGCCAGGTAACAGGGGTGGTGGTGGTAATATGATGTGAATGAGACCTGATCCTTGCCGTGAAAGTGTGTATAAAAATACTAGATTTAAAAACTATCAAGTGCCTATTACTGGGTGCAACACAATTTCCTACTCTCTGTTGAGATAATGAAAAATATTATTTCAAATAGTCTCCACTTAGAGTCCTAAGATCACATATTACAATCATGGCTGGTATTTCTACATCATTTTAAAGTTTGAAGTTTGCAAGGTGCTTTATACATGTTATCTCATTTGATCCTAAAAGCAACCCTGTGATGTGGCTGCTATTATGATTCCTACTTTACAGATGAGGAAACTAAGGCTAAGTGATTTGCAAAGGGTCACATAGCGGGGGAAAGAGTCAAACTCAAGTCTTACTGACTACCAGTCCAACACTCTATCCACTGTGCCATCTAGCTGCCTTAATGTATCTAGAGCTGAAAGAAACCCCCCCCAGAAAAGTTAAATGACTTGCCTGAGGTCAAACACATAGTTAAGTGTCGGAGGTAGGATTTCAACACAGGTCTAACCATGTCACCACTCTTACCCAATAAACTCCAGTAGCTCCCTATTACCTCCAGGATCAAATATAAAAATTGTCTATTTCCGGTCTTCTTCCTCTTTATATACTCTATGATACAGGGATCATTGATTTTTCTAGCTGGTCCTCAAACCCAGCACAACATCTGCAGCTTCCTTGTTTCACCAATGGTTGCCTCTTGTGTGCAGAATGCTCTTTCCCCCTCACCTTTACCTCCTGGATTTCCTGATCTCCTTCAAGACTCAGCTCAAATACAACCTCCTATGGGAGCTCTTTTTGGATTCTCACCACTGCTAATGCCTTCCTTCTAAGATTTATACTGTGGGTACATAGTTGTTTTTTGTTTTTGAGTCAATTGGGGTTAAGTGACTTGCTCAGGGTCACAAAGCTAGTAAGTATCTGCATCTGGATTTGAACTCAGGTCCTCCTGAGTCTAAGGCCAGTGTTCTATCCACTGCACCAGCTAGCTGCCCCCTACATAGTTATTTACGAGCTAAATGCTACAGTGGACAAAGTGCTGCATGTAGAGTTCCAAGTCCTGAGTTTGAATCTTGCCTCAGACACTTAGTGTCTATGTAAACCTGGGCAAGTCACTTAGCCTCCTTCAGCCTTAGTTTCCTCATCGTAAAATGGGGATAATAATACCATCTACTTTATGGGATTGTTTGTTGTGAAGATCAAATAGATAACTTATGTAAAGTTATGTAAATGATAGCTATTATGTGGTTGTTGTCTCTTCCATTGGAACGTGAGGTCCTTGAGGGATCATGTTTTTGTATCTTTTGCTTTTCTTGGTATCCCCAGACTCAGCAAAGTGCCTGGCGCACAGTGAGCACATGCTTGCCGATTGACTAAACCTGGGTCTTCCCCTGTGGTCACTGCTCTTTCCATCTGGCCAGGGTGTTTTTCTTGTATCATTCTCTACTCCAAAGTAAGTGCTCTTCCACTCCCTCAGTGCTATCTGATCAAGCCCTGCTCTTACCTTCCCCTTGCATCTTTTTGCTCATTGGCTAGAGTCCACTGATGTCAGCACAAAGGGAAGCAGGCAGCACTCAGAGGTAGAATTTTGCCTTACAGTGATTCTCTTTAAGACCCTATCTCTAGGAATGGACTGTGTCTGAACGTGAAAGCAGCCTGAGCATTTACTGGCAAGTCCAGTCTGGTCCACTGGGTCTCAGTACAAATGGGGGATATCGAGGGCAGTATACATCGACTATCCAGTCTCCAAATGCTGATCAGCTTCATATAATTTGTCCTTAGCACTGTACTAGGACTAAGGGGGATACTAGAACTACAAGATGTCCTATCATCTCTGCCTTCAAGGGGCCGATAGTCTACTAGGGAGACAAAACTAATTCTCATTTACTCACTCAATCAACGAATACTGAGCATCTACTGTATGCTGAGCATAAATGATAGCAAATGAGTCAAGACATAATTAAATATCAAAACATAGTAAAGACTTTAAGCCCTGTAGAGGAGAGAGGAATTATCAGTGAGAACTAGGTTGGTAAACAAATTATTCCAATAAGGAAAAGTGGAGAAGGGTCTTAAAAACAACAGCAATGTGGCTATACAGGTAGTATCTACCAACTCAAGTTTTAAAAGACAGAGGGGAGGGTAACAAATGCTCTCTTGAATGATAACTAAAGATGAATACAAAAGAACAGCTCTTTCTTTTAAAAGTAGCAGGAACACCAAAACCCAAAAAGTGCTGAGATTCAGATTAATGGATAACAATACTGTACTGGGGCAAAAAGAAGATTAAAGAAGGGATAAAAGCACTTGGGGTACATGGGATGATGATAAGGGAGGACAAAAAGAAGGCAGATATATTCAGCTCCTATCTCACTTGGTTTTGTTACAATGGAGAATGATGTTTGGACTAAGAAGGATAGAAGAAAAATGATGAACAAGGAATTTAAAATATGAAATAAATGAGAGCCTCTAGTTGCCCCCAAATGTATTCATTTTACCTGGCCCATGTGAATTTACTGAAAGAAATTATGAGCATGATTGTTAAGAGTCATTGTTGGTGATTTCCAAAAAATCACATGAAATAAGAAAGATACAACAGAAATAGTGGAGAGAAAATAGTACAATTTTTTTTATCAGAGAAAACCTATATTCTTCCTATAGTAAACTAGTGAGCTTGATTTCAATTCCCAGAAAAATTTTAGAACATATTTTTCAAAGGATGGTTTGTGAGCATATAGAAAGAGACGCAATATTCAATGTGAACATGGGTTCCTCAAGAACAAGTAATGCCAGCCTAACCTCATTTCCTTTGTTGACAGGGTTACTAGACTGGTAGATCAGGGGAATGATATAGGCCATAGTAAACTTGGAGTTCAGCAAATCATTTTAAGAAGTCATGTACGGTATGCTTGCAGACGGGATGATAAAATGTGGGCTTGGTGGTGGGATGGATTCAGAAACTGGCTGAGTGACCAAAACCGGAGAATTGTGATTGGTGTCAATTCAGAAGATGTCTCTAGCAGAGTCTAATAGAAATCTGACCTTGTTCTTGTTTAAACATTTTTACAAATGACTTGGATGAAGGCATATCCATCATCCAAGTGTGCTTATCAAATCTGAAGGTGACACAAAGCTGGGAAGGGGGAGCAGTTCTGCCCAGTTCCTCCTCTATGATAAAAGAGAGACAAGATATCTATAGGTAGTTGCTTGGCTTACAATGAATGTTTGTTGGACATCTCTCCCAGGGTTCTGTAACCTGCTACCAGCTACTTCCTAACTATGGCTCTAGTGTTAAGGTTTTGTCCTTTAGATAAAAGTTAAAAGGATGGTATCGTTCAGTTGTTCAGTCATGTCTGACTCTTTGTGACTCCATTTGGGATTTCTTTGGTCGAATAGTTTACAATTTCCTTCTCCAACTCATTTTACAGATGAGGAAACTGAGGCAAACAAGGTTAAGTGACTAGCCCAGAGTCACACAGCTAGTGTTTGAGGTCTTATCTTAACTCAAGTCTTCCTGAATCCGGGCTTGGCTCTCTATCTACTGTGTCACCTAGCTGGTATTATCACGGAAACAGCATTGCATTTGGAGCCACAAGATATGGCTTCAAATCCTAACTTTACCACTGTGTGATACTGGGAAAGTCACTACTCCTTCCTACAGTTGTTTCCCAATCTAAAAAAAGTCATTGACATTAATGATGGTCGAAAAAGTCCCTTCGAGCCCTAATTTTCTGTGATGCTCATGAGTTCGCAGTTGGGAAGAATTTAACAATCCTTATTACAACCCTACCATTTATGCTTTCCAGTAAAATCCTATCGGAAGAGCTCACTTACTTCCCTAAGAGTCACAAGGTCTTACATTCAAAATCTCATAATTCAGCAAATTACAGCATGCCTATCTACTCAAAATGCATCAACTGACTTAACAAATGTCTTTTGACCATCTACTATGTGAGGCCCAGCCTGTAATGCAAAAGAAACAGAGGACCAGGATGGCAGGATTTAGGGTTAGAGGACAGCATAGAGATTATTCCAGCACCCTCACTGAAGGGAGGACATGGAGGCATAGGTGTTTGGAGACTTGTTCAAAGTCACACATCTTGGTGGTGGTGGTGGTGGTGGTGGTGGTGGTCGTGGTCGTGGTAGTAGTATAGTAGCAGCAGTAGTTGTAGTAGAGCAGAGTCTTTCAACTCAGGTCCTCTGATAACAAATCTAGTATACTTTCCAATATAAGAATCACCTTTACATTGATTATTATTACTAATAATAACCTTCCTCAAAGTCCAACCCACTGACCGTCCCATGAAGGGGAAGAGGGTAATGGCTGACTATCCCTTAATTCAATTCAATAAACATTTATTAAGTACCTACTGTGTGCCAGGCACTGTGCTAAATGCTGGGGATACAAAAAGAGGCAAAAGACAGCCTGTGCCCTCAAGGAGTTTACAAATTAATACATGACTCCACTGTACTCTGCAATCCAGTGACACTGAGCTTCTGGCTATTCTTGAACAAGACATGTCATCTCCTGACTGGGCATTTTCACTAGCCATTTACCATGCACACAGTACTTTCCCTCCTCATCTCTGCCTCCTGGCTTCCTTCAAGCCCCAGCTAAAATTCTGTTTTTTTCTTGATCCCTGTTAATTCCAATGCCTCTTCTCTGTTAATGAGCTCCAGTTTATCCTGTATATATCTTGTTTATACAAGATTGTTTTTCATATTCTCTCCCCATTAGACTGTGAGCTTCTTGAGGGCAGGAACTGCCTTTTGCCTTTCTTTGTCTCCCTCTCACTTAGCACAGGACCTGGCATATGTCATAAAGGATTTTTAATTGGCTGATTCTAAGGAGATGTCAAATTTCCCTTTGAAACCTTGGGCTCTACTCTTCAGATTCCTGATCGGATAGATGAGCTTATACTTCCCAGAACCTGTCCTCCACACACCTTCCAGGCCATGTCTCTGCTTGCATACACTCTCCTTCGTCCTCTTTTCCAGCTTCCCTTTATGTATAGTCTTCCCTCACTAAAGAGTTAGGGATTGTCTCGTTTGCTTGTATTTCAGCCTTAGCACAGTGTCTGGCACAGAGTAGGTACTTAATGTTTTATCTGTTATACAATCCCAGAATAATGATCAATGTTTTAAGTATTAGTGATAATAATGTTAGCAATTGACATTTGGGAGGAAATCTGGTGTGACATGGCCACCGGGGTTCAAGAATAGCTGATGACAACCTGGCTGCAGCCACACAAGACCTCACAGTCTTCCTAGGAAAATCTCCAAGACCATAAATTGCAAAACAGTTGTATATCTGCAATAGTAGGGGGTATTTACTAGACTAATGAAGTCACAGATTTTTTTAAAGGAGGAAAAAATGACATTTATACAATGCCTATTGATTTCCAAGGTGCATTACTTAAAATAATCATACCATTTGGGAGGCTTCTTCAATCAGTCTTGACTCAGAGCTGTCCAAAACTGTAAAATCAGAGGCCTTTCATGTCTCTTTTAACTGTGAAGTCTATGATTCTACTTTCCCTGTACAGAACTGTTATTTTTCAAAATTCCAGATCATGAGTAGCATCTTTAAGGACATAGGACACAGATCTGACTGATTCCACGCTACCACATGAATACATTTTGGGACAACCTGCACACATGCAGCTCAGGGTAGGTAATGATTCATAGAAACACAGAATGTTACAGCTGCAAGGGACATTTGAGGTTATTAGAGGTTATAAAGCATCTCAGTCTCTCAGGCAGCATGGCTTAGTGGATAGAGAATCAACCTTGAAAACAGGAAGACCTGGGTTCGAGTCCCACTTCTGACATATGCTGGCTGTGTGACCCCAGGTTAAGACACTTGACCTCTTGGTCCCCTAGGCAGCTCAGTAAATCTACCATTTGCAGAGAGTGTGTATTGGTAGAGGGAGTTTCCTTACCCTGGAGTCTCCTATAATGATGAAAGTGCAGATCCAGTGCCTATCCTAAAGAATTTTAACAAGGACTATTCAATAACTTTGGTTCAGTCACATTTACATTATGGAATCATAAAACTGAAGGTTCCTTGGAGAACATGCTGTTCAATTGTCTCCTTTTATAGGTAAGGAAATAAAGTCAGAGAGAGGAAAGTGTTTTACCTAGTCACATAGCTAGCTCAGGAGTGGCAGAGCCAGACAGAATTTGAAACCAAGTCTTTGAATCCAGATTGGCTTCCTTCTTCTTCTTCAATCTGATTCAACAAACATTTACTAAGTATGAAAGGAAGCGAGGAAATTAAAAAAACAACAACAACAACGCTGCTTCTGCCCTCAAATACTTCACAGTTTGGTGCCAAATCTGACTTAGTTTGTTTCAAGGCTTCAGATCCAAGAATATTGTCCTTCGGTTAAATTTATTTCAATCCGTTCAATGATTGGCCTGTATCTCTGTTGCTGTTGTTGTTTGTCTTTCATTCTCCAAGGGTATCATGACATCAGGGAGGTGATGCCATGACATGCAAGTGAATCGAATTTAAGTGAGGCAGGGCTGTGCAAAGTCACCAGCCCCACTTTCTCCTCCAGAGCCATCTGGGTCCAGTGGCCAGATGTGGACTGAGGGACAATTGGAGATGGCCCAGGATGCAATGGGCGACCTTGGCCTTTTGAAGCTAAGGTCTTTAACAGGACTCAGTTTGACTGAGACAGCATGCCCATTTGTGACTAAGGCTTAATAAAAATAAGGTAAAGAATGGCCTTTAAAAAAAATTGATCTGGGAGGGGAAGACCCTCAGGGTTTCTGGCCAAAACAGAAACAATTGTTATTTATATTCATTCTGAATCAATCAGGGCCCAAACAGTGACCAAGTAGGGCTTGGTCTGCAACCAGAGTGATTTGGGTTAAGGCTGGTCTTTAAGAGAAAAAAACAAAACAAAACAAAAAGTTTCAGAGATTAAAATTCTCTGTTTTTTCTCTTCAAGATCCTCAAGTTTTTTGTTTGTGCTTTTTTTTTTTAAATCATAATTCTCATCAGACTTTATCTGTTATATAACTAGGGTTTCTCAGGGCTGAAAAAGGCACCATGTGGTTTGTGCTATCAGTTACATACTTTCTGGATGGGTGATATTTGTGGCAAGAGATCATTATATTTTAAATTCATTTTTTCAATATTGTAAAACACAGATTTAACAATGTCACCTCCAAGAGTTTATTTGTCATTCAGCCCATGGGAAAACATGATACTTTCTCACGTCCCCTAACATATACTCTTCTAGTCTAGCATTTCAGATAAAAGTTTTCTACATCATGCAGCCTAGCATAAAAAGTCATCTCAGACAATAACTACTACTACTACCACCACCACCACCATCACCACTACTACTACTACTGCCTACTGCTACAACAACTACTACCACCACCACCACTCACTAACAACTCATGTTTCTAAAACACTTTAAGATTTACAAAATATTTTCCTAACAATGTCCCTAAAGACTCAGACTGGCTGGGTTACTTGTCCAGGGTCATACAACTAGAAAAGTAAGTGGGATTTGAATGAGGATGTCATGATTCCTCCAGCCCAGCTGCCTTACATTGCATTGTAAGTCTGCAAGGTTTCCTAATTACACTGAATTCCTTAAGGGCAGAGACAATGCTTTCTACTACAGTAACTGGCCACAGGGCTTGCTTTTCACTGATCAGATCCTCCATGAGACTGCTGTTGTTGAGACTGTTGTTGACAAAGCACAACGGATTCCATCTTTCTGATAAAATCTGATTTCTGAATAAAAGGCAAAACCTTTCTTTGCGAAGTTGAATAGGATGATATTTTTAAAAATGAAGTTTCAGCTGGTTAAATTTAGCCCAAAATATGTTTGTTCTCTGGGCCGAGAACATTTTCAATTTGATAAATTTCCTGTTTTTCTAATTTCCTGTTGCTCTCACTCTATAACCCTCTGGCTGTTTGGTGTCATGTTCTTGACAGTTATGGAAATATTGATCAGCGGGCATAGCTTCTGGCCAAGGTTCCCCTCTCTTACTAGGGTAAAATTGTCTTTTAATTTTCCTCCCAGCTAAAGATGACCTCATACTCAGTGACACATTTTCAGGGATTGCATAAGAAATGCTATTTCCCTCCATTGTTTGCCATCTTCAAAGCCAAGCCTTCCCTCAGACACTCCCTTGAAGTCTGGCTTTAATTGTAATAAAAGTGGGGGAGGTAGAAGGTAGGAGAAAGGGGAGGCATACGAAAAAAAATGCTACTTCTTTGCTAACAATTTCTGATTTTTAGAATGTTTACCAACCCACTTGCTGAAATACCCAACCAAATCACAATAGATAATGAATAATGTAGGGAAATGAATTCTGGATTGGAAATCAGAAGACTTGAGTTCAAATTTTAGCTGTGACATCTATCACCTGTATTTCCTTGGACAATCAAACAACAAGCATTCATTAAACACCTACTGTGTACCAGGCATTATCAAATCCCTCAAACTCTCCGGATTATTTCCTCATCTGTAAAATGAAGGGATTGTACTAGCTGGCCTCTAAACTACCTTCCAACTCTAAACCTATGGTGCTATGACCTAATAAATATAGCCAGCATGTAGGCTTCTCACAGTAGACTATAAGACCCCAGGAGGGCAGGAACAGTTTTTCAGTTTACCTTTATACAGAATGTCCTAAAGGTCTTCCTGCAGTTGTAAGCTTCTTGTTGTTTAGCCATTTTCAGTGTCCAATTCTTCATGACGCTTTTTGGGGTTTTCTTGGCAAAGATGCCAGAGTGATTTGCCATTTCCCTCTCTAGCTCATTTTACAAATGAGGAAATTGAAGTGAACAGGGTAAAGTGACTTGTCCGGGGTCACACAGCTAGTGTCTGAGGTCACATTTGAACTCAGGTTTTCCTGACTCAAGGACCAGCAGCCCTCTGTCACTACACCACCTAGCTGCCCTTTCAGTAGCTTAAGATGGTCTTAAGCTCGTCCCTTCTGTGACGGGGCTGACCAGAGTTAGGGGGCAGCAGCTGGGGACAATCAGGATGAGATGGATAGGAAATTAGAATCTGCTTTCATACTTGATCAAACTTGTAATTTCCTGATATTTTACTAGCTTCTTTTGTCTGTCAACCATTGCACATTAAGTCCATTCTCTTGTTCTAATCTCAATGGAGACAGACAAAAGTTGGGAACTATCTTCTAAGTAACAGGCATATACTTAATCATGGAACAATGGAAAGGACACTGACTCTGAAGTCAGAGGATCCAGGCTCAAATCCCAACTCTGATGTTTATCACCTCTATGTGACCTTGGGCAAATCACTGGATCACTAAGGGCTTCAGTCTTCTCAGCTGTAAAATGAGAGGGTTAGATTAGAAGTCTCTTGGGGTCCCTTCCAACTTTAGATTTATAACCTTATGAATGCCTCAATTAAGCACCTGTCCTACTTTATACTATGATATGTTATGGCAGGTCCCCAAACGAAGCCTCAATGTACATAGCATTGTTCCAATATAACATGTAAGAGCTAAGATGGGTATTGTGCATGTCATCTAACAATGATGCTCTAAGAGGATTCTCCATTATTGCTGACCTCAGCCTTTACTTCTCCAGGATCAGCAATCCCAACTCCTTTAACAATTCCTTGGAGCATTAATTTTTTACAACCCTTTAATCTATTTAGTTGTTCCCGGCTCTGAGTCATCTACAAGAGAATAGAGGACTTTTCCTATAACCAGTAAACTCTATGTCTTGAACAGATTCCCATAAGACTATAAAGAAGACACTCCAAGATTTCAATGTTCTATGATTTCACTCATGTGGCCACTCCCTCCATTAATGTAGTTTTCGTGAGTCGTGCCTGGTAAACTTAAAAGCATCATGGATGCATTAAATCATTGTTGTTATTGTTATATATTTCTTTCTCCTCTCCAGAGTATTAGCTTCATAGCTCAGCTAGCTTCCAGCTAGCTACTCTGCCAATATGAAGAAAAGACTTTCTCTTGCAAATCATAGTAAACAGCTTTCAGGGCCAAACTAGCCAATCAATATTTATTAAGGTCTTTACACAGATCCACATCTATACCCTCCAGTCTAGGATGAAATTGCCCTCCTTGCAGAAATAAGGTTTAAGCAAATGATCTCAGTAGGGGGAGGGGGAGGTTACGTGCAGAATTACAAATATCCACTCCCTTAGTTAGAAACCGCTCCAGGAACTGGTTGGGAATGGAGGTGGGGGGGGGTGAGGGGAATCCCAATTCTATTTCCTAGAAGGACTAGTATCTCTATGTATGCAACAGGGGGATTGGTGCTTCCCCAAAACTGAATCACTCACTGACAAGTTCTCTGAGGACTGAGTCATAACGCTCCTAGTGTGAAGAGGCTTTGCTGCCAAGCCTTGGCACTCAAAAAACCTGGTCAATGGGCTCTGTGATCTGACATAATTTAAATTTTCTAGCAAGACTCTCAACAGCAAAATTTACAAAACAGATCCTGCCTTTTAAGCCACAAATCCTACTCCTCGGGAAATATCCTATGGATATTACACTAATAATTAATGGATCTGTCATTTCATCGCTACCACCTCCCCTCCATCCCACAGTAGATATTCTTTGATAGGTGCTATGATTGAAAAACTCATCTCCCTATGGCAATCTGTGATTAGTCTCTCTACAGTTAGCTGTGTTCTTCCACGCACACAGTCTGTTACTGTGGCTCATATCCAAAGCTGTGCCAGCTTGACAGGAACTAAGAGGGGTTATGCTCTTAGGGTATAGAGATTGAGAAAGCAAGCTCATCTCTATGCCATGGTGAACAATAAAGTAGGTAAAAATATTGGACTACTGTTTGAAGTGTATACACAAAAAAATTCATAGCGGTTTTATCTGTATTAGCTCCAAATGGAAAATCATAAAATCTTAGAGCTGGAATGGACATTAGCTTTTTGTTGAATCTAACTCACTTGTTTACAAGTGAGGAAAGTGGCAGGCCTTGAACCTAAACTTTGGTCTCCTGACTTCAGGTCCTCTACAACAGTGTTCCATCCATTATATCCCAGTATCTTTCAAAAATCTATATGAACAAAAATCAGGTGGATGAATAGTATATACAGGTATAACTAAACATTGCAACGTCAGAGAAGAGCAAATATAAAGAATATAAGTTAATATGAAAAGAAATACAAAGCGAAATGGAGCAAAGAAAGCAGAATCAGAGCCTTGCATACAGAGACTATAATTCTATATAAAAAAAAATCCCCAGCAACAAAGTTGGCTGAGTAAAGCTGCCCCCACAGTTGAAAGGACTGCCTCATGAGGTACTAAGTTTCCCATCATCGGAAGTGTTGAAAGAGAACTACATCAACAGTGGTTCAGGACTTGGAAGAAGAGAGTCCTGTTCAGGTACAGGTTGATCTAGAAGTCCTAGGAGGTTTTAGCAATGAGATTCTGTGATTCTGGTAAGTACAGAAATAGAAACTAGATCAGAAAGGAGCTTAGAATAAATAAGATATTAATGCCAAGATTTTGTTTCTTTCTACATTTTTCCTGTTATCAAAATGAAAAATTGTTTGGAATGTTTAGTTTTACAAATTACTTTATTCCTCCTTTTGTTATTTGATTGTTAAGTTTATAAGAAAATGAGAAGGAAGGAAAAGAAAAAAGAAGGAAAGATTTTCACATGCTTTCTTTGGAGTCCCAGAAAACAAAGAAAAAAAAAGAAAAAAGTCAGAGTAGCCAGAGAGACTCAAGGTCCTCTTTTCTTTTAAAAAATAAATAAAGGGGATTCAAAGACACAAAGTGACCTGACCCTCACTTTTTTTGGTGAGCCACTGCCTGGGGCATCTAACTACCATGGAATGAAAAGGTGTTGGCCTTGTTTCAGGAATCAAATTCCAAGTCCTAGAAGAATACAACCTTGGGCTGTTAAACATCCCTATAGACCTTCACAGATGCTTTGGCTCTGCCTCCATGGTTCATTTTCCACCTGCTCAAAGGGGAAGGGAATAAGCATTTATATAATGCCTACTATGTTCTAACCACTATGTTGGACATTCTCTCTGTCTGTCTCTCTCTTTCCATCTCTCTCTCCTCTCCTCTCCTCCCTCCCTGCCTCCCTCTCCCTCTCACATACACAAATATCATCTCATTTGATCCTCACAACAACCCTGGGAAGTAGGCATTATCATTATTCCCAATTTACAGCTGAGGAAACTGAGGTAAATAGAGGCTAAGTGACTTACGCAGGTCACACAGCTAATAAGTCTGTTTTTGAACTCAGATGTTCCTGATTCCAGGTCCAGTGCTTGCTTCTAAGGAGTGCTCAGAAGCACCCTAGAAGCATGGTTTAGTAGAAAGAATACTGGATGTGGAAAAAGAAGGTCTGGGTTGAAATTCTGGTTTTTCTACTATAACCCTATGCAGGTAGCTTCATGCTTCCTCCCTCTTCACCTCTGCCTTGCTTTCTTCATCTACAAATAGGAGATGATAATAGTTACAGTCTTTAACTTACAGGGTCCTGGTAAGGAATTCAGCCGTTATTTAGTCATGTTTGACTCTTCATGACTCCAATCGGGGTTTTCTTGGCAGAGATAGTGGAATGCTTTGTCATTTCCTTCTCCAGTTCATTTTACAGATGAGGAACTGAGGCAAACAGGGTTAAGTAACTTGCCCAGGGTCACGTAGTAAGTGTCTGAGGTCACATTTGAACTCATGAAAATGAAGTGACTTCAAGCCCAGTGCCCTATCCATAGCCCATCTGGTAAGGAAAGTTCTTTGTAAACGTTTAGGTGCCATAGAAATATGAATTCTTAAGATTATTATACCTAGAGTCACTATTTTTTGTGCTCACTCAGGCTGTGAGACTCAAAACATGAACTGCAATCATCATCAACCAAGCAGATATGAAGGAAGTTTTCACGAAGGAAGTGTCATCTGATTTGAGCTTTAGGATCTCAACCGGTGAAAACAGGGAGAAAGGTCTTTTAAAGCACAAGAAACTACAGAGACCAAAGTCCCAAAGATGAGACAACTTTATAGCAGAGCTTTATAGCTGGGTGCAAGGGCCAGACAACTCAGTCTGGGATGAGGCAAACCATATAAAGCTGAGAGTTCAAAAATCCCAAAAGACTTGGGCCTTGGGTTTTGCATGTCCTGCCCAGCACAGAACGTTATACCCTCTAGGAACCCAATGAATATTTGTTGTATTGAATTACTGCCTGATTTGGATTTTGACTGTTGCCACATTTCTGTTGGATCTTAGATGTGAGGGTCAGTTAAAATTTGACTAATAGGACAGCACTTGACGATTTGATTGTGAGAATCTCGAGGGCAGGGATTTTGGGGGGAAGGGGCCTTTTTTGGTATCTCTAGCACCCACTAGAGTGTACAGTACATAACAGGTCCTTTATAAATGTTCCTTTTTGTTGATGATCGGTTTGGTCAGTATCTTGTTAACAAATGCTGATTGCTTCTAATTTAATGTTTGAGAGGGTTTGGGTTATTTTTTTTTTGCTGGAATTTTGATAACAGTGCCATTTTTATGATTGTGCAAAGCATATGTAATCCATTAGTTTGCTGAAAGTCTTAACCACATTTAGTTGTATGAACCAAAGAGAATCTTACATAAGATGCCTCAATTTGATAGAAATTACTAATGATGGAGACAGGTCAAAGAACAAGGTATCAGTCAGATTCAATTCAGACTAGCTTGGTCCAAAGGGCAATGAATTTTGTTTGTTCTTCTGAAAGGGAAATTATATGAAGAAAAACCAACGGGAAGGGGAAAGCTCAGGCTTGAGACTTTGAGGGGAAAAATACAGCAGCACACCAGTGGGTTGTTTCCTTCTGGACCAGCCTGAGACTCGGTTGTCTCCTCCATTCCATCATTTACCATTCTGGGCTTGGATGGGGAATAAGAAAAGAATGAAGGTATGATCTTAAGCAAATGGTAAAGGAAAGAAAACATGGGAGAAGACAAGTGGAAAGTGATTGGATCCTAGGATTTAGAGCTGGAAAGGACTTTGGTGATAATCTAGACCAATCTCTCATTTTCTAGAGGAGGAATTGAGGTTGAGAAAGGGAAAATGACTTGTTGAGGGGCAGCTAGATGGTGTGGTGGATGGAGGACCAACCCTGGAGTCAGGAGGATCTGAGTTCCAATGTGGCCTCAGACACTTACTAGCTGTGAGATCCTAGACAAGAACCTTAACAGCAATTGCTAAAAAAACAAACAAAAAAACAGGAAAGAAGATAAATGAAATGACTTCTTGAACACGAGAAGATCCTCCAGAACAGTAGCATCTGACTAGACTAACAGACTACAACCCACATGTCCTGGCTTCCAGGCCAGCACTCTCTTCTACTATATCACAAGAGAATGGAATTCAGCCTCCTAAATTGTAGTGACTCCTGGAAAGGACTATAATAAACAAAGAACTTTTTTTTGACTTGTTGGAGTTATATGTATTTAGGAGGCAAGGCCCAGATCCTATCAGATTCTGACCAATGCAAACTATTTTAAAGTCAAAAATAGCTGACAGGCAACACCCAGAATGAAATTGCCTAAACACTAAGCTAACACTGTTATTGTTGAGAAGTTTCAGTCATATTGGACTCCCCACGATCCCAGCTGGGGCTTTCTTGGCAAAGATACTGGACTGGGTTGCCATTTCCTTCTCCAGTTCATTTTACAGATGAGGAAAATGAGTTAAGTGACTTGTGCAGGGTCCCACAGCTAGGAGGTCTCTGAGGGAGGATATGAATTTATGAAGATGAGTCTTTCTGATTCTAAGCCCAGTGCTCTAACCACTCCACCACCTAGCTTCCCCAACCAAATATACACTATGTGGCCATAAAACCTGGCCCCTGATGTACATATCAGCACGGAACTAAACTGCTCTAAGACAGAGTTAGAGTTTTAAAGCCAAATGATTTCCTGGCAAGTTCAACGAAAGTTTCCTTCTGGAAACTTTGGAGTCTGCAGACCTGGGTCCAAATGCTACTTCTGTAAACTTGGATGAAGCCCTTTCCATCTTTGGGTCCCCCAGTTTGCTCATCTGTAGAATGAGGAGGTTGGGCTAGATGGCCTCTTACTACCAGCCCTAAATCTATAATCTGAGGTTACTTGTGGCTTAAAGTTCATTTTTTTTTCCTGCAAAGGTCAAAGGATTTCCACTAGCCCATTACATAGAAAGGGATCTAACCTTAGTGACAAAGACACTGGACGGTCAAGGCAGGCCATGCAAGAGATTTCTCAACATACCTTTGCCTTTACTATTAATTTGATTAGACTGAAAATGACATAGTCTCCTTATTACATACGCAACATGTCTAATATCAGTATCAGGATCCACTTTGCAGAACCCCAGTAAATGTTTACTGAATAATCAAACTCCAAAGGAGGAGAAATGAAGATTCTTGGGCAGTTCCTGATGTTATTCAACCAGTTCATGACACATGAACTAAGGCAAGAAGATTTTTCAGATAGGGTGGTAGTAAAACATAGCAAAATCTCAACTAATGCCAATAAGGAATCCTGTCAAGTGGTTTCATTCTTTGAATCTGTACTGCCTAATTCCACTAGGCTGGCATCAGTGATCATATTTTACATATAATTATAACTTCAAACAGTACGATTTGGGGGGGGTGGATGAGGCAATTGGGGTTAAGTGACTTGCCCAGGGTCACATGGCTAGTATAAGTACCAAGTGTCTGAGGCCACATTTGAAACAGGTCCTCCTGAATCTAAGGCTGGTGTTCTACCCATTGCGCCACCTAGCTGCCCCAACAGTATGAATCTGGATAATGTAACCACTGTGGGAGTCATTATTTGCACCAATCAGGACCTGGCAGTAGGACCATGTTCTCCTGATGGATGTACCAATCCTGAGCCAGTATGTGGAGGCAGGGTGGTCTGGTGAATAAGGACTTAGATAACGATAAGGCAAATAATGACTTAGAAGAGCTAGGTTTCAGTTTTGGTTCAGCCTGCAAACTATTTCAACGACCTTGGTCAGTTCACAGGATCATAGGTATATGAGCTGGAGGGAATCCGAGGCAGTAGGACACAGGTAAATTGCCTCAACTTGGAGTCAGTGAGATCAGAGTTCAAATCTTGCCTCTGAAACTAACTAGCAACAGGATCATTATCAAGCCACTTCTCACTAAGCCTGTTTTTTCATCTGAAAACAGGGTTAAGTGCTCACCTCATAGGATTGTTTTGAAGAACAAATTAAATAGTCTATACAAAGTACTTTGCAAACTTTAAAATGATATATAAATATTGCCTATTATTATCATCTAGTCCACCTCCACTCAACTTCAATGATGAAGAAATTGGGCCCCTGAGAGTTTAAGTCACACAAGGTAGATAAAGTTGCAGGGCCAAGGTTTGAACCTAATTTCTCAGATTACAAATATGGTACTCATTCCTCTTCACTGTACTTAATTAACCACAGTAATACAGGACATTGCTTGACCTGACTCTGTTTCCCAATTTAAAAAATGGAAATAATAAAACTTTCCTGTGTATTTCACAGAGCTGAGAGGAAGATACCTTGTATGTCTTAACACATTTACAGATATGCCAGGTATTATGATAAAGGGGCATTAGAGAAGGAAGGTAGAAATAGGAGAGACTGGCTGCTCTACAGATAAAAGATTTTGGCCACGGTTTCCCAGGGCAGTCAAAAGAACCACTTAAAACAGTGATCCTTAAACTTTATGTCATGGCTCTCCTTTAGCAGATTGGTAAAACCTATGGATCCCCTTCTCTAAATTATGTTTTTAAATGCATAAAATACAATACAAAGGATTCCAAAAGAAATCAACTATAAAAAACAAGGTCATGGAAGCCAGGTTAAGAGCCCCTGATTTAAAGATTAGCAAATTGGGCCTTAAATTTCAGCATTCTGGTCACATGCCAACTGGCTTCCCTCCTATAGTTTCAGAATTACTCTACTGGAAAGACAGCTGCAACATCTTAGAAGTGTCTGTCTCTCTGCAATGGATAAAGGGATTTAGAGATAGCCATAGGTTACCCTCTGACCTGGTGTACAGCTTAGTAACTTGGTGTAAAAGTAAGTATCATTCATCTTGAATTTCCACCTCCAGTTCACACAGATAAACCTCAAATACAACCCCTTCAAAAGCAAAATGAAGCCAAAGTTAAAGAGAATTCTTTTCTCTCCACATAGCTCGGCATTCTTCCTCACCTACTCTTGGTGGAAAGGCAACAAGTAGAAGGATTATACCTTCTTATTTCTCCTCTAATGTCCTTTCAATAAATGTGTCCATACAGACACATTAAAAGATGGTGCTGCTGATTTCCAGTTCATTCATCCTTTCTTTCTTTGATTAAAGAAACATATAAAATTCCTACTGTGAATAGAGATTAGCACCATCCTAGCCATGTTCATCAGCTCTCCAGTATCACAACTTTTTCCTGATTCCTTGCAGCTACTATTATCTCCCTCCTGAAATTACATTTATTTTACATGTGTGAGTAAATGCATTCTCCCTTAAAAGTATAATAAAATCAAAAGATAATTGAATTTAGAGCTTGAAGGGACCCTAGAGGTCATTTAGTCCTCAACTCCCTTTTACAGATGAACATATTGAAGCCCAGAGAAATTAAGTGACTCACCCTAGGTCACATAATGTAGTAAGTGGTAGATCCAGGATTTGAACTTGCATCTCCTAATTCCAAAAGCAGTTACTCTTTCCACTAAGCCACGCTGCTAGCAGAATAAAAGTTTTTTGAAGACAGGAGCTCTTTCATTTTTGTCTTTGTATCTCCAACTGTTAGCACAGTGCCTGGCACATCATGGCAGCTTAATAAATGCTTGACTGATTTAACAAAATAGGAGAGCAACAGCAGCTGTTCTTTTCACTACGCCCTAAAATGCTTTACTTTGGTTTTCCCGTTTCAAGTCCAATCAACAACTCACTTTTTTCCTTCTGGAGAGATCCAGCCTTTTAACTAGATATGAGTTGTCATTCACTACCTCTTTAGAGGCTGGGACTATTAGGGAGTACACCTAATATATGAGAATTTGTCGTAAATCATAACAGCTCGGAATCTAAAGGACCTCAAGGAGATTAAAAGATCTCTGTGCTGTTTCTAAAAGTTTTAATTCAAACTTGGATCCCAGGATCCCAGGATCCCTTGAAATAGACTCAAACGCCCCGGAATGAACAAATTAGACCATTTGCCCAAAAGTTTGC
The DNA here is from genome assembly GCF_011100635.1 of Trichosurus vulpecula. Lineage (NCBI taxonomy): Eukaryota > Metazoa > Chordata > Mammalia > Diprotodontia > Phalangeridae > Trichosurus > Trichosurus vulpecula. Next base: position 315,020,850 of record NC_050575.1, read on the forward strand.
TATTCAACTACTGATGAACCATAGAATCACAGGATGTTAAAGGGAGAGGGCATCTTAACAACCTTCTTGTCCAACCTTCTGTTTTTAGAGTGATGGAAACTGAGGCCCAGCAAGGTTAAATGGATGGCCCCAAATCACACAAACTTCTTGACTTCCTAAGTGTTCAGGAGGACAGGCCAAATCCTCCCAGGATGCTCCATGATGGATACCTCACAGCAATGCCCCCAAAGCTTGATGGAAAACTAACCAGCCTCTAAAGTAGAAGATCCATAAGGATCCTTGTTTGGAGAGTCCTGAAATTAGAATTCTCTGATCAGAACATGTTGAAGCTCTAAAAAGGACTAAAATAAAGTGAAAACAAGTGCCAAGTTACATCTATCTGTGTTGTTCTCCAATTAAACTAACTGTTTAATCTACAGATCTTACCTCTTAAACAAGACTGGAAGCTACTTGGAGGCAGGGTTGAGTCTTACACTTGGCTACATTAATAGATACATGGTATATCCAGAAGGAGGGAAGGGTTGTTTGTCTGTGCTGTCCTGGTCAAAGTATATCTGGCGTACCATGGTCATACTGGGTGCCACAGTTTAGGGAGGATATTGGCCAGAAGGCAAGAAGGATGGGGTTGAGAGGACTGGATATTGCTGTAGAAAGATAAATTGAATAAACTAGGGACATTTTGCCTAGAGAAGAGCACACTTAGCCAGATCATTTGTCTCCAGATAAGTGAAAAGTTGTCATGTGAAAAGGGGATTAGACTTGATCTGCTTGGCCCTAGAAGGCAGAATTAAAAACATTGAGAAGTTGCAAAATGGCATATTTCATGTTCATATCAGGGAAATCTTCACACCAATTAGAGGTGTCCAAAAGAGGAATGAAGAGATTTGGGAGGCAGTGAGTTCCCCCTCACTACAGGTCAAAGAGGACTATGTAAAGGGTATGGGCAGTACTAGAGAGATGACCTCTAAGGGCCCTTCTAGATCTGAAATTTTAGTGATTCTGGGATTCTGTTTCTTTGGTACCTTCTACAACATTTAGCACATAGTTGGCACTTAATAAAAGACTGGATTTTGTAGAATCCCTTGAATAATGATGGTGTTTAACAGATACAGCCCACTCCCTACCCTAGAATAACATCCCCACAGCAATTTTGGCTACAGGGATACAGGCTATACCAAGGCATGTCTCTCAGACTGCAAGCATATCATAGAAGGCATCATTCCCTCCTAGAGTGACAGAAATCACTGTAACCAAAGTCAGTGGTTATCTATCACCCAAGAGAGCATTGGAACACATGTACCTGAGCACCCCAAATGCAGGGCCCAAGGCACAGATGGGAGCAGCTGGAGAGCCTCATCACCCAGTCATTAAGCAGCAGGAAACCATAACTAATGTTCCACGGTGGCACATTTCCCAGTGTACCCTGCACAATGACAGAACACATTGACACACCCTCACTAGCTCCTCTCTTTGCTAGGGAGTTGATCCTGCCTAACAGGCCTCTGTTGCAACTCCATGCCAGATTTGTTGGTTCACATGTCTGTGGTATTTGTTTCATGGACCATCTTTAAAAAAAGATTTTTAAAAAACCATGAATTGAAGCCTTCACTTGCCTACCAAGAACTCATCATTTCTCTACCTCATGGGTACTACCCCCATTCCTGAAAAAGTCTTGGGTGATATGTTATTGTCACCATCATTACTGTTGTTGTTATTTCAAAAAGGGTGGGAAGATGAAAAAGATGCATTTAATTAATCAATCAACAAGCATTTATTAAGCACTTACTGCTTACTATGTGCCAGACATTGTGCTAAAAGGATTAAAAAAAAAAAGCAAAACCAGTTCCCATCCTCGAGGAGATTTAATTATAATGAGGGAGACAGCATCCAAGTAACAATGTACACATAAGAGAAATGCTGTGTTAAAGGAAGGTAAACTCAGGCCAAAGAATATTTGTTTCTCTCCTAGGCCATCTCCCCAAAACTAGTCACTCTCTTCTCTTTGCCCCACCTTGACCACTTGGTGAACCAATTCAACTCTACTTCTCCCTTGAACCCCAACCCCATCCCCATCATCTCACCAATTATACCCCGACAAGCCGCAGCCTTGGATCACTCCTACCATTTGCTGCCAAACAAAGGGGGAGAAAATTATACAGTCGTTCTGATTGAGTCCACTACAATTTGTGATACAATCTCAGTTGGGCTCTCACTGTTGCTAGGCAATCTTTCTATACCTATCAACTCCCTAATCCAATCTCCACTTCCCCTCTTCCAAACTTTTTCATTCCTGCTCAAACCTCCTACAGTTTCCTGTCCCTACCCTCTCAGATGGGAACTTTGCCCCATATTTTACAGAAAAAATTGAGGCCATTTGCCATGAGCTCCTTCTCTCTACTTTATCCCCTATCACTTAGCTTCTACTATAATCTTCCTCATTCACTTCTGTCTCACGTGAGGTGGCTTTACTCCTTACCAAGGCTTACCCTCCGGCTGTTCAAGTGATCCCATTACAACCCATTTCCCCCAACAGATTGTCCCCCTCTGTCATCCCCATTCTCTCATTTACTTTCTATTTCTCCCTGTCTACTGACTTATTCCCTACTGCCTACAAACAAGTATTCTGAAAAAACCCTCACCTGATTTTTCCATCCTTGCTATATCTTTTCTGCCCTTTGCAGCTAACCTCCTCCAAAAGGCCATCTACAATATGTGCCTCACTTTCTCTTCTCTTACTCTTTCCTTAACCCCTTACAACCCAGCTTCCAACCTCATCATTCTGCTGAAACTTCTCTCTCCAAAGTTACCAACGATCTCTCAGTCACCAAATCCAATGGCCTTTACTCAGTCCTCATTCTCCTTGACCTCCCTGCAGCTTTTGACACTACTAATCACCCTCTCTTCCTTGATAATCTCTTCTCTCTAGGTTTTCAAGATACCGCTCTCTCTTTCTCTCTCAGCTCTCCTTCTACCTATCTGACCACTCCTTCTCAGTCCCTTTTTCTGGATCCTCATCCAGATCATGTCCTCCAGTCATAGATGTCCCTCAGGATCCTGTCCTGGGCCTTTTTCTCTTTCTCTCAATTACCTCATTTAGAGATCTCATCAGCTGCCATGGATTTAATTAGTATCTCTATGTTGACAATTCACAAATCTACCTATCCTGCCCCAAACTCTCTTCAGACCTCCAATTTCATATCTTTAACTGCCTTTCAGACATCCTGAACTGGATGTCCAAAAGACATCTTAAATTCAATATGTCCAAAACAGAATTCATTATCTTCCTCCCTAACCTCTTTTCTTCTCCTAGCTTCCGTATTACTGTAGAGGGCAACACAATCCTTCTTGCCCCCCAAGTGCTCAACCTAGGAGTCATCCTGGATTCTTCACTATCTCTCACTCCCCATATATAATCTGTTGCCAAAACCTGTTGATTCCACCTTTGCAAAATCTTTTAAATATGTCCCCTTTTCTCCTGTGATGCTACCATCACTCTAGTGCAGGCCTTCATCACCTCAAACCTGAACTATTACAGTAGCCTGCTGATGGGTCTGCCCGCCTCAAGTCTCCCCTCTCCAATCCAACCGCCATTCAGACACCAGACTGATTTTCCTAAAGCACAGGTCTATGTTACCTCCCAATTCAATAAACTCCAGCGGTTCCCCATTGCCTCCAGGATCAGATACAAAATGCCCTGCGTGGTATCCAAAACCCACTATGACATAGCCTCCTCCTACTTTTCCAGTCTTCTTACACCTTACTCCCTCAGTAGGTTCTCTTCATTCCAGTGACACTGGCTTCCTCCTAGCTCCATGAACAAGACATTCCATCTCTCAGCTCAGTGAATTTTCTCTGGCTAGCCTCAATACTTGGAATCTTCTTCCTCTTCAACTCTGGCTCATAACTTCCCTGACTTCTTGAAGCCTCGACTAAAATCCTATCTTTTACAGGAAGCCCTCTGCCAACCCCTCTTAATTCTAGTGCCTTCCCTCCATTAATTATTTCCTATTTATCCTGTATATAGTTTGTTTGTACATATTTGTTTGCTTGGTGTCTCTCCCATTAGATTTTGAGCTGTCAGAGGACAGGAACTATCTTTTGTCTCTTTTTGTATCCCCAGTGCTCAGCACAGTGCCTGGCACACAGCAGATGCCTAATAAATGTTTACTGATTGAATATATCCCCATCCTCCACCCAGCAAGTCACCCTTTATAACACAGATCTAAGGAGAAAGAAGAAAAGAAAGTAACTGAAGTTACAAGTTCATGGTTTGATTTGAATCAAATCTAAGAGTGAATTCTAACTCAGCAGCAAATGTTTACTGACCATCCACTGTGTGCATGGATCTAAACTAGGTGTTATGGAGATTGGAAGTGGGGAGAGGAGGGAAAGAAAACGGGGTCAAGAAAGGAAAAGAAAGGTTAAAGATCCAAAACTAAAGTTCAAGAATAAAGAAAGATACTTTATTCTCTTTACTAGACAATAAGCTCTGTGAGGGCAGGTAACAGCAATGACTAATTCTATGTTTTTCACTTAGTGGGTTCTCAAATGCATGTTGATTTATTGAAGACAAGATGGTCTATAGAACAGGGCTTTTATAACTCCAGACTTTTTCTCCATTACGGGAGAAAAGTATGGAAGCATTCACAGAGCCCTTAGCATTAATGAGGCAAAAAGCTAAAGATTGAAAAGCCCCAGGGTTTCCCCGAAGCTATCAACAGCAATCTGTGCAGAAAACAAGAACTCCTGAAAATACCAGTGCGAAGGAGGAAGCCATAGACTAGGCGAAGGAAATAACTGAGCTGTACCCAAAGCTCATAACAATTCACAGGATTGAGAGCGATATGTGGATCATGTATAGTGTGGGGGATGGAGCGAAGGACTTGGAGTCGGGAAGACCCGAATTCAAATTCCACCTCAAACACCAGCTGAGTGACCCTGGGTAAATCACTTAACCTCTCTGGGCATCAGTTGCCTCATCTGTAAAAGGAGGGGGTAGGAATCACTGGCCTCTAAGATCCCAGCCAGCTCTATCCAAGTCTATGAGCCTAAGACCCTATCTAGGTCAATCCTCTCATTAAAGAGAAAGAAACGGATGTTCAGTGAAGCCAATAGCTTGAGGACACACAGCTAGTTACCCGATTTGGACCCCTGGTTCACCGACCACTCTTTTGGATTTCTTCAGTATTTGTTGCTGTTTAGTTGTTTCAGTCATGTCTGACTCTTTGTCATCCCACTTGGGGTTTTCTTGGCAAAGCTCCTGGAGTGGTTTGTCATTTTCTTCTCCAGCTCATTTTACAGATGAGGAAACTGAGGCAAACAGGGTTAAGTGACCTGCCCAGGGTCACACAGCCAGAAAGTGTCTGAGGTGGGATTTGAACTCAGACACATGGGTCTTCCTGACTCCAGGTCCAGTGCTCTATCTGCTGTGCCACCTAGCTGCCCCTCTTTCAGTATACTTCACCTCTAAACTAAGAATATAATGCTGGTGAAAATGCAAGTAGTTTTAAACAATCCCTATTCATTTAATTCTCTTTGGTTTTCTTATTCGGAATCCAATTTTTCACAAATCAAAATCCATTCCAATAAGTCTTTATTAAGCACTCACCATGTCAGGCCGCCATGGGAAGTACTGGGAATATAAGGCAAAACTTAAAAACTAAACAAACAAAAAATAGTCTTTCCTCAAAAGGACCTTACATTCTGCTAATGTATCAGGTACTCAAGGCAAACAGTTGTATCATTCTTCAGATTTGCCCATGTCTTCTTCACTATATAAGGTAGAATCAAATAAATGTTACCACATGCCCAAAGGCAACCAACAGTCTTCTGCAGAAAACACAATTCCAGGGCACTAGAACCAGAAATGAGCTTAAAAGTGACCTCGTCCAACTGGCTCAGTTTACAGATGGGCAATTGGAGGCCCTAGGAAATTAAATGACTTGCCCACAGTCACAAAACTAATAACTGTCATACCTAAGACCTAAACCCAGAACCATTGACTCTCAGGACAATCCCTTTTCCATGGGGAGGTTTTTCTGAGCTCTGCTGAGGTTATGTCACTATAATAAAAGGAATACAGGCCCAACATTCCTTCTCCCATCCACTAGAACACCGAGAATATTTTCTTTTTTAAAGTTTTACACTCAAGGAAACAGCTCTGGTCTGCATACATTCAAATCTATTTCTTTGTATCATGTCAGCCTAGTTCTAACAAGGATGACAGCATCAGGTCACATTGTCTATGAATGTTCATTCTGGTAATCTTTACCACTTCAAACATAGGCCTTTGCACACAGTTCAGTGTTGCTGAATCATTTTCAGTTGTGCCCAGCTCTTCGTGATACCATTTGGGGCTTTCTTGGCAAAGATACAGTCATGGTTTGCCATTTCCTTCTCCAGCTCATTTCACAGATGAGGAAACTGAGGCAAACAGGGTTAAGTGACTTGTCCAGGGTCCCACAACTAGTAAGTGTGTGAGGTCAGGTTTGAATTCAGGAAGATGAGTCTTCCTGACTCTAGGCCCGGCACTTTATGTGCTACACCACCCAGCTGCCCTTGCCCAGAGTGCAAATGTGATAAGTGTTTAGCATATCATATTGAAATTAGAACAAATCTTTAGAGACCATTTACCTCAATGAGGTTTTTTGTCTCCAAGATTTGCTCCATTTATCAATGTTTTTGCATTTATCAAATCTACCTCCAGTGGATCTGTGCTCTCAATACTGGTTCCAGCCATGCAGATCACATCCACCCATGCTTACTGATCCTACATGACTGATCTCTTGCCCATGACCTCCCATAAATTCTTGACAAAGAGATCACTCACTTTTACTGCGTTGCCTTCTTCAAATAATTTTGACAGGGTAAGGAAAACAATGGAATATGAAGGTTAATCCACTACTGACCTCCCTGACTTTCTTTAAGTCCCAACTAAAATCCAGCCTTCTACAAGAAACCTTCCCCAACCCCTCTTAATTCCAGTGCCTTCCTTTCCTCTGTTAATTATTTCCTATTTATCCTGTACATGACATTTTTTGTATATATTTGTTTGCATGTTGTCTCCCCCATTAGATTGCAAACTCCTTGGGGGCAGGAACTATCTTTTGCCTCTCTTTGTGTCCCCAGCAATTAGCACAGTGCCTGGCTCATAGTAGGCATTTAATCTATGGTTATTGATTAATTGAATCATATCTCACTCTTTCAAGGTGATCAGCCCATCTTTTCTTTTTTGCTAATCATATATTGACAGTGCTAGAAGCAGCTACGTGGCTCACTGGAGAGAGCGCTAGGCCTGGAGTCAGGAATATTTGAGTTCAGATCCATCCTCAGACAAACGACACTAGCTGTGTGATCTTGAGCAAGCTACTTTGCCTCTGCTTGCCTCAGTTTCCTCAACAGTAAAACTGGGATAAAGATAACATCTCCTTCCCAGGGTTGTTGCAAGGAGGATTAAATGAGATAATATCTGTGAAAACACTTAGCACAAGGCCTGGCACATAGTAGGTTCTTTATAAATGCTAACTATTATTGTTGTTGTTATTAAACGTCATTGACTGGCTGGGTTACAGAGGTGTAACAGGGATCAAAATGTACATCGAGTCAAATGTGCAATTATCAGAAACAGAATATTGAAACATGGAAAATGCCAGAATGATCTTTGCTCAGATGCCAAGATTTTCATAAAGAAGATCAGGATTAAATAACCAAAGGGATAGTTCAAATTTCTGATTCCCTCCAATATTCACTGTATTGGCTCCCTCATCATAATCCAAATGAAATGAATTGAATTTACTCATCAAATGGAAGATGCTACTTGAGTATAGTCCTGTTCAAAAAGATAAGATGTAAAACCATAATACTTCACAAAACCGGTCAATTAAAGAATGATTGTTGGTTTTTAAAAAAGAGTTCATGCTAAAAATTTCTTTTAATAATACATTTGTCTAATAAATTTTAAATTTCACTGTATTTAAATTCCACAAAGGACATAACTGACAAAATCCCATGACTTTGCATGAGCATACGCATCAAGCTTGGTAAGAACATGGGATTTCAGATCAAAGGATTTGATTTCAAATCCAAACTCTGTGACATCGGTCAAGTCCCTTCCCTCTCTCTGGACCTTGGGTTCTTCCTCTCTAAAATGTGGAGACTGGATGACATGATGTATAAAGTCTTGGGTTGCTCTAAATACTATGATCCTAGAACAGGGGTGGGGAACCTGCTGCCTTGAGGCTATATGTGGCCTTTTAGGTTCTTGGCTAAGACCTTTTGACGGAGTCCAAGTTTCACAGAACAAATCTTTTTATTAAGGGGATTTGCTCTGTGAAGTTTGGATTCAGTCAAAGGGCCACACTTGAGGACCTAGAGGGCCATATGTGGCCTTGAGGCCGCAGGTTCCCCACCCCCATCCTACAAAGTCCAAAAATGATATGTGTTAAACATACAAAGATATTTTTCCTATTCTTTTGTAGCTTGCCAAACAAAGACTTCCATTCAACAACATTTGTTCTTTCATGTTTCCTGGTAGAACAATAATTGTTGGCAAGTGAAAGATACTTTCCCCATTAGTTGAAAACAAAAAACCTTAGATGTTTCAATGAAACTAGCATCTCATCAGTGTGGGTACAGAGCACAATGTGCAGCATGGATTTTCATGCCTCAAGACTCTGGGTCACATCCTAAACAAGCATTAGATTCGAAGTTAGGAGACCTGGGTTCAAATCTTGCTTTTGTCCCTTACTACCTGTGTAATCTTGGGCAACTTGAACTTCCCTGTGCCTCAGTTGCTTCATCTGTAAGAGGAGATAAGACTAGACTACATCTAAGGTTCTTTCTAGCTCGAAACCTGCACTCTTCTGGTTGTCTGACAAATCTTCCACTGGCTTCCACACACTGCAGTGGGAATGTTCCTCTATTTCTATTAACATTACAGAGCGTAAGAGTTCAATGGAACCCCCAGGATGGCATCTGTTATCCCTCACTCAACATATGATTGGCCCAACTCATCTTCCAGTCATATGTCTCTTTGAGGATATTTTTAATGATGCATTTTGTATGCGGTTCTTCATTGGCAATATGCTTTAAGCTATTTATGTCCACTATGCAGCTAGGTGGCACCATAGCGCACTGAGCACTGGGCCTGGAGTCAGGAAGAACTGAGTTCAAATCTGGCCTCAGACACTTAATAGCTGTGTGACCCTGGGCAAATCACTTAACCCTGTTTGCCTCAGTTTCCCCATGTGTAAAATGACTCAGAAAAGGAAATGACGAACAACTCTAGTATCTCTGCCAAGAAAATCCCATATGGGGTCACAAAAAGTTGGGCACGACTGAAACGACTGAACGACAACATGAATCTCTTCAATGACCTTTCCCCACCAACTTCATCTTTGATGATCCAGAAGTACAAACACCTTTCATAAAAATGGTGTAAAGGAATAGAAGACAGCTCCTGTGTACCAGGGAAATAGACAATGCCATGTTTATTTTTAATTAATGACTACTCTATCCATTCAATGGAAATAAAACATGCCATAACTGATCATCTAGGACCACTGTTTGTAAATAAATTACTGGTGAAAGTTGAAATTTTGGGTTAGATGTAACGTAATTTTATGTTACATTTCTTTATGTTGCTACTATTTCCCAACAGCTTATAGTTTTTATTTTTAACTAGGATTTTATATGGCAAATATTTATGAAAGGCTGTCTGAAAGTTAGACTACTTTTAGCACAGATGTCTGATTTTAGCATGTGGATTTGCCTCATGCTTCAGAGTTTTTATTTTTAAAAGAAGGCTCCAATAACATGATTGCATTCCAGCTGATATCTCATTCACTTCTTTGGTCCCATTACCAAAGGTCTACTCAATTCACTTAGCATTCCATCATTGTTTATTTGAATAAGTTAGGAACCAAATGCAATTTCTGGTCATGAAGTTGCACTTCTTTCATAAAAAGAAATCATCATAAATTATTTGATGACTTCTGGAGGGACTACGACCATCCAGTCTAATCCCCTCATTTTACAGATGAGGAACCCAAGACTCAGAGCTCAAAGTGACAAAAGTAGAAGATGTTACAGCTAGGATTTGGAATGGGTCTTCACATTTAAAACCCCACTTTAAGAAGGGGTCAAACAATGGACTTTCAGCCAAGGACCAACCAAGCTAAGTGTGCAGAGATGAACACTTAGTTGTTGGACACAAAGGTTGTCCGCCGGAAGGTCCACTTATTTGGCAGCCACAGCATCTCATGAAACCCTCTACTAAGGTACACAAAGGTTCTCCTTGCATGGGTAGCAGCAGGAGGACAAAATCACAGTTGCTTTGCCACATATGGTATGAAGTCTATGGTGCTCCAAAAACATTTATTTTTGTGATTAAAGCAAGAGAAAAGTCGCTATTATCCAAAATCCAAACAGAAACCTCAAACAACTGGGCCATCTTCCATTCCTCTTTTAGCAAAAATGCAAGACTATATCATATATTTAAAGAAAAAGAAAAACAAACCTTCCAAAGTATATTCAATCCTATTGCTTATACTGGCTACACGCAGGGTACTCTGCAATGAAACACTCTTTCCAGGACAATGGCCCTGGCAATGTTCAATCATTACAGAGTCCATTATCCCAACAATACTGAGTAAGGCATGACAGTGAACCAATGCATTTTATCAATATTTTTCAATAAAAGTCGAAACAAAAGTATTAGTTAATCCTTAGGCAAGAAAACAAGTGAACAAAAATACCACATTCCCCAAACATTCAAGTGAATGAAGGTTTTGCTATATATCTGTAGTTCTGTGTAATGATAATTGATGGCTATAATGACTTCTTGGAACTGCCATAAGTTCCTGAAATATTGTCTAAATCAGTGGTTCTCAAACTTTTTGGTCTCAGGACCCCCTTACATTCTTAAAAATTATGGAAGACCCTTCCAAGAGCTTTTGCTTATGTGGGTTATATCTATCACTAATTACCATATTAGAAATTTAAGACATTTAACATTATTATGAAAATAGTTTTGAACTCAAAGACCCCCTAAAAGAGACTCAGGTCTGGACAACACTTTGAGAACCATGGCTCTAAATCATAAAAAAAATGAATAGTACAACTTCAGTGCAGTGTATATTGTTTCCATTAATCAAAAGCTATCACTTGATAATATTTTGGGCCTACAAGGGAGCTTGAAACCTTATTTATGATGGATTTAAAGGAACTGAATCAAAACAATCGAATGACACAAAAAGTAAAATATTTTCAAAGCACGAAGACAGCATAGATTAGAGAATGGAAAATTTTACATTATTTGCTTTGTATCTTTCTGCTCTATATGAATATTCTCCTGATGATTTTATATCCCCATGAATAATGGAACATCATGATCTCATAAAAAATCAAAATTGCAGGTGTCCCAAAGGGCAATCAAAAGATGCACTTGTGGATAAAAGAAGCCCACAGCATGTTGCCAACATGACCTGCATACAAGAGATAACATAAGTATAGGCCTCAGTGCCCAGCACATTACCTGGCACATGTTGTTATTTCAGTTGTGTCTGATTCTTCCTGACCCCATTTAGGGTCTTCTTAGCAAAGATACTGGAGTGGTTTGCCATTTCCTTCTTCAGCTCATTTTATACATGAGGAAACTGAGGCAAACAGGGTTAAGTGACTTGCCCAGGGTCACACAGCTATTGTCTGAGGTCACATTTGAACTCAGGTCTTTCTGATTCCAGGCCAGGCACTCTATCCACTGCGCCACCTAGTTTCCTTTACCTAGCACATAATTGGCACTTGATACTTTTGTACTGACCAAATATGTGCATGTCCTTGAAGAAATCGTTCATCAATCCACCGACCCACATTTATTAAGCATCTCCTATGGGTCAGGCACTATCCCGCTGTGTGAGAATACAAAGACAAAAGTGAAACAGTTCTTACCCTCAAGCAGCTTATATTCTAACGGTATCTAATATTACATGCCTCTACTAGATTGTAAACTCCCTCAGGGTCGACTGGGACTGTGTAATTTTTCACTTGTGTCCCCAGGGTTTAGTATTATTTGTTGTACATTTTTTTCATCCAGACTTGTGATTTCCTCATTATGGGAAACTCCCAATGTGGAGTCACCCTTCATCTATGCAGATCAGCATCTAGGTGCCCACTGACATGCCCATATTCAAACTGCAAGTGTATCAAAGGCAGGATTTGAAACATGGTCTTCCTCACTCCAAGGTCATTCTTCTATGTACCATGTCATACTTCTCCCTTCTAACACATGTACTAGACAATTCACAAATATATTCCTGTGATATATTGAAAGAATAACAGACAAACAATCCAAGCACAACACAAGGTGCCTTTTAAATATTAAAAGAACTGAAGACAAGCCTTCAGGCTCTATGGAGGTTTTATTGAAAGACAGACAAGAATTGGCCAGGTCAAGATGGTGTGGAGGGCTGCTGTGTACACCCATCGGAGCTGTCCCTGTACCAATCAAATCACAGGTTCACTGAAATATCTTCACTTGAGACCCTAAAGTTTACAGCTAGAACAACACAGGGTCAGACTAGAACCACAATTTTTCCCCTTCCCTCCTATAAACGGCCTTCCAAACCACACTGTTTACCATACTGTTGGCTGTTCCATGAACTTGCCTCACAACCAGAAAAAAAAAATGCCCAGGCTCGAGATTTGCTTTGCTTGTAAGCTTCTCCCTAGTCCAGGTCCTATGAATCATACCCTGAAAGCCCTAATTATAACACCCAAAGGCCTGCTATGCCTATGAAAAACATTTGTCATGGTTCACATTCACTTGCAGTGTCTGTGGAGCGCTTGTATACGTGCATGAAAATATTCTCCTCTTGTGCTAAAATTGTCACACAGAACACTACACGGAGGTGATAAAGTTATGTCCCAGGCAGACCAAAGTAAAGATATTCAGTAGCACGATTAAAGAAATGAGTTTTACTCTCTATGTTCCTAAGTCTGATTCCAAGGGGCCCCCAGAGGCAAAAAGGGATAATCTTCCTTAAGCCTTATCTTTTTTTGTACATTCCCACTACAACAATTTAGTGGAACACTAGGTTTTCCTGGATGAATAACTCAGGTGCAAGGAATTTAGACCCAGAAGGGACCTTTGAGATAGATCATCTAGTCCCATACCTTCATTTTACATGGGAAGAAACTGAGACCCACGGAAGTTAAGTGACTTGCCCAAGGTCACACAAACTGTAAATGGCAGAACCCGGATTTGATTCCAGATCAAGCATTCTTTCCACTGTACCACAGCAAGGGCTGACCAAGTGAGAGGAAACCAGAGTATCACCCCAACTGACCTCTCCATAGTTATCAGCATCTGCTGCACCTGTGTTATACATTAAGCCTGTTAATCTCCTGTACCTTTTTGGGAGTAGGGTCATCAAAAAGAAGTGGGAGATGATGCAACAAGTCCCAAGTGGTACCGAAGTAATCATCACAAAAGGGTTACAACCTGATTGTTTACTGCCCTCAATTAAACTGAGATTCAGTAACTGAAACTCAAATATTCATTCCATCTCTGCAGAAGAATCCAGCTCTCTGATCCAGGGTTATCTAGGTTTCAGATACTATTGTGGTATCTTAGTGAAACAAAACACAGCACTTGGGACATTTTTAAAGCTCAATAAACCGTCACTTAGCTGCTTTGGAGTCCCCGCCATTAATAACAATGTCATCTGTCCTACTCTTCAGAAACAGCGTCACAATCTTGGCACATGAATTTATAATGGCAAAATAAAGTTATGACACAGAAAAGACATTAAGCATGAAATCTCCCATGGTATTCAGTTTATTGATTTCACGAAGTCTTTTTTTAAGATCACTGCCAAGAAATGTAATAAAAGATACAGCAAATAGCTTTTACTTTGGGAACTCTTTTTGTTTCAAATTTAGTAAAGCCATATCAACAGGATCTGGAGTGGAAATTTTTACTAATATCTCTAAGTCAAGGTTACCTTTAACAAGAAACTTTAAAACTACCTCTAAAGTAAAAACTCCTAATTGAATAGTGAGAAATTAGCCACAGTGTAAAAGTAGCGAAGTTAGTACTTATGTTTTTTTTGGAGAATATATATACATATATGTACATATATATATACACACATACATAAATATATACACACACATATATGTAAATAGTCTGAACACTTGGATGTAACAGCATTTTAAGGAGTTCAAATACTACTTTCTAATCTCTCTATAGTCTTTAAAAAAAATTAATCTGCTATGTTGGAAGCCCATAGTATACTCCATGATGATTCTATACGTTTTCACCGACTGTCCCCTATGCTTGGAATGCTCTCCTTCAGGTCCCATCTATCATCCCATCTTCTATAGAATACTTTACTGGTTCCTTTAATTCTAGTGTATTTCCTCTATAATTTTTCCAGCTTATTCTTTCCCTTTACCCCTTCTCTCTCTCTCTCTTTCTCTCTCTCTCTCTCTCTCTCTCTCTATCCCTGACTCGCTCTCTCTCTCTCTCTCTCTCTCTCTCTCTCTCTCTCTCTCCCCCTCCTCCCTCCCTCCCCCTCTCCCTCCCTCTCTCTCTCTCCTTCCTTCCTTCCTTCCCTCCCTCTCTCTCTCCCCTCCTCTCTGTATATATAGATATATGGACAGGTATAAACATACATATACGTATAGATACACTTATGTGTGTATGTCTATCTCTTGTTTGAACATAGCTGTTTGCATGTTGTATCTCCCATTAGACTGTGAGCTCTTTGACATAGTGATTGTTTTTGCTTTCCTTTGTTATCACCAGGGCTTAGCAAAGTGCCAGGCACATAGTAGGTACCTAAAAATGCTTCATGATTTGACCACAGAATCAAATCAAATCCCCATTTATAGTCTGTACTACACCTATCACCTTGTCCCATTTCAAAGTTTATTACATTTGACAACAACCACATAACTAGAGGCTTGCCAAATGAGGTTTGTATTTGAAAAGTGTGCTTTGGTAACCTCTATATCAGAGGATTTGGGTACTGAGAAATTCCTAAATTAAAAAAAAAAGCAGTGACTAAAAGACAGAAAAGGCTAGAGTCATCCAGTCAATAAACTTTAATTAAGAGCTTCTTATGTGCCCAGAACTGTGCTAAGTTGGTCTGAGATATGAGAAAAGAAAAAAAAAAAAGGTCTGCCTCCAAAAGGTAATATCCTAATGGGGGTGACAAAGGACTAGAGGATGAGATTACTTCACTTCTTCATCAGTGGGGGTGGGGCTCCTTCCATTGATATAGGTTACAGTTCCTTCATACTTTTTGTTCACAGTCTTCTTGAATTGCTATGACTAAAACAATTCATCATGTGGTGGTCAATCTCACGAAGAACCACGCCTCTTTGCTAGCCTAGTCCATAAAAAACATTCCATCCCTGGGCCTATATTCAGAGTCTGGCAGAATTTACACTTTACTGTTCAAGACATCAGGATGTCCTCTTTACCACAATGAGATTCAGGAGGAGAACTTGAATGGAGGACAGGGTGAGATTAAAGAACACACACACGACTTAGCATGAAACACTACAACCACTTATCAATATTTGAAAAGTATAAACACAAAGGCATTAAAAACAATGCTTCAAAGTGAAGTGGGGAGAGGGGTAAGGAGAAAGTTTGCAAAAGTAAAATTTATACTAAATATTTAAAATTTGTGATTTATTGGAATTTATTTATATATAGGATAAACTTCATATGAAGAAGAACTTGACTTAGAACACCAAAACTAATAATGCAGGTGAACAATTAGGTCAACAAATAGGTCAATCCTCATTACTATAAGCCCTAAATTCCAGATCTGAAAATTAAGGAGATGGACTGAAATGACTTCTAATGAGGTCCCTTCCAGGTCTAAAATCCTACGATCCTATGAAGTATCAAAGACTTAGGATTTCAAGCTAGAAGAGATTTTTAGAGTTAAAGTAGTCTATCACTCTCACTTTACAGCTAAATGGCACAGTGGATAGAGCACTGGGCTTGGAATCAGGAGTCATCTTTGTGAGTTCAAATCTGGCCTCAAACACTTACTAGCTGTGTGGTCCTAAGTAAGTCACTTAAATCTGTTTACCTCAGTTTCCTCATTTGTAAAATGAGTTGGAGAAGGAAATGGCAAAGCACTCCAGTATCTTTGCTAAGAAAACCCCAAAATGGGGTCACCAAGAGTCAAACACGACTAAAAGGAGCGAACAACAACAAAGTGTCTGAAAGGGTGGGGCATCAAAATCCTAACTTCTAAAATATAAATCTCTCTCCTCTCTTACCTTTCTCTCCGCTCTTTCTCTTTTCCCTTCCCCCTACACCCAAAAATCCCCTTTGGGAGATTGGAAGATTCTCAGTTTCACACAGACAGAATAAATATCTTGATAGAGAACTTGACTGTTTGGGGCCAGATTACTGAGAAATCATTCCCTGTTAAAGGTATCTTAATAGCAGATGCTCATGTAATTAGAATCATAGAATGCCAGAGCTGGGAGGTACCTTAGAACATAGAATATCAGAACTGGGAGGAACTTAGAACACAGAATATAGAATATCCTAGTTGGGAGTTATCTTTATGGATTCTGAACTAACCAATGCCAGCATTTATCAAATACACTACACACTTTCAATAAAATATAATTGGTGGAGCTTGAAACTTTCTCTCAAAGCAAATAAGCCTTGTTATAGTGGATATGACAGCAGTTTGGACCATGAAACCATCCCTGGGACAGTATGTTCAATGGGAAAAACTTTTATAATTTCATTCACAGAAATTTATTTTGGTAATTCACAATCTTCATTTCCAATCTCCTTGGATGAAGAACCAGGAAAATGGAACATTGGGTAAAGTGTTTTTTGAAAAAAAGTTTCCACTAAACCTTTGTAGTGTTCTCTTTGTCTTTAGTTACTCTAGCAACAAACTTAAGCCTGCTAGGAATTTCACCTTTGCAGTGGGCATCCAGTAAATACATGAAGCTCACTGTCCTAAGAAACCATTTTGGAGGAAGCTAAGCATGGGAACCCTAACCTCAGCTTGTTCCCTACCCACTAGAGTGGACTGTAAATATCACCTACTTTGAAATAAAATACACAAATGTAATTATTGAAGATTTATAAAATAATCCAAACCCTTCCCACAAAAGAAGCTCCACCAAAAAATGAGTTGTGTGTAAATTACATCTGAGCGTAACTTTAGGGAGGGATTCCACAAGCCTTGGACGTTTCCTTATGTCTGTTCATTTGATTCTTTTAGATATAAAAGTCTGATTTCAATGAAATAATTTTTTTTGAGTACGTTATAGATGGAGAGCTGGTCTCAAGTCAGGAAGATATGAGTTCAAGTCCTGCTTTTGACATAAACTGTGTGAACCTTTGCAAGTCACTTAACTTCTCAATGTCCCCAGCCAGCTCTGAATCTATACATTATTAATAATAATAATAATCATGGTTTACTTTTATACAGCACTTGAAGGATATGTATATATACAGAGATTACATATGTGTGTACATAAATTCACATATGTAAAATACATATGCATACAAATTCATTTGATTCTCATAACTGTATGAGATAGGTGCTATTATCATTCCCACTTTACAGATGAGGAAACCAAGGCTGAGCTGTAAAGTAACTTGCCCAAAGTCACAAAGGCAGTAAATGACTGAGGCAAGACTGAATCAGATCCTCTGGATTCCAAGTCCAGCACTCTACAGGCAGGTCAGAGTAGTGCAAAAAATGAATTCCCTGAAATGGTCTCATGACTCAAATTCTCACTGCATATTTCCATTGCCCTGGAACTAATTACTATATTTTACATAATGTATCCTCTATGTCACCTAGCTGTTGTTGAATAGTGTCTTACTCTCTGTGACCCCATGTGGGGTTTTCTTGGCAAAGACACTGGAATGGTTTGTCATTTCCTTCTCCAACTCATTTGACAGATGAGAAACTGAGGCAAACAGGGTTAATGACTTGCCCAGGATCACACAGCTAGTAAGGTTAGATTTGAACTCACAATGATTCTGACTCTAGGCCTGGCACTCTAACCACTTTGCCACCTAGCTGCCTAATTGAAAAAACAGATGCCAATACACTACAGAAGGCAGCTTCCTCACTGAGAACTCCCTATAACAATGAAATCGTAGGGCAAAGCCAAGAGATGTAGAGTCGATTGTGGATAAAGTTGATGTCGATTTACACAAGTAAATATCTGGGAGCTTACAGAGGAGTTCCCTCTCACCCACACATAGTCTTCAAGTTCTAAAATTAGATATTTTCTAATCATAAGAGAAGTGTAGTAAAGTGGAAAAGGTACAAGACAATGGTGAGTCAAGGGAACCAAGTCCTAGCTTCGCCTTTGCAAAGTCACCTATGTGACCTTAGATTAGTCATTCTTCTATGGCTCTCATCTATAAATGAGGGGATGGTACT
This sequence comes from Trichosurus vulpecula, assembly GCF_011100635.1. NCBI lineage: Eukaryota > Metazoa > Chordata > Mammalia > Diprotodontia > Phalangeridae > Trichosurus > Trichosurus vulpecula. The sequence continues at coordinate 315,039,302 of NC_050575.1, forward strand.
AAATAATCTCTCTAAGGTACCTCCCAGTTCAGAAACTTTATGATTCTAAGTTGTGTTCAACATTACCAAGCTAAATATTTATAACTAAGAAAATGGTGGGAAAATATTTAAACCAGGCAGATGTCTACAGAGCTTGGGAAGGCATGTCTAAAATGGCATCCTTTCCAAAAGTGGAGAAAGAAAACCTTTAATTCCACCTTGAAATCCCCAAGTTCATCTTCCCCCCAAAACTTAGAGGGAATTGATCTGTCCAGCTCCTATTTAAGATTCAAGCCTGCCAATCAAGTCCTCCATCTTCCCTGAGGTGTATAACAGATCACTACAGGGGCAGTCACAGTCCATGCTATGAGATGTATTACTTGGTCATTTACTTACTTTTTGATGTTCGTTAATTTTTCCATGTGTGTTAGCCTTGTCTTTTCAACTAGATTATTAATTCTCTGTAGCTTTATATCTATTACTCCCTATTTCCCCCCTGGCCTTAATAAATTCTTGTTTATTCAGTGATAGAAGTGACAGCTATTAAACCCTGTGTGATATAAGGGATGGACTCAAAAGTCTTTGGATATGAAAGTCTATGAGACTACTCTGCTGGAAATTAACTCTCTATACAATGCTGGGCTGCCCCTTAGAGACTGTCGGCACAGTCTACTAGTCAGGACCACACTATCAGCCTTTACATTTCCATAAGACTTGTTTATTTCAGGCACAGTCTCAAGAATGTGGGGTTGTCTCCACACCATGAAAATGGCATCAGAGGAAGAATTATGTGGAGACATGGAACAATACTCACTGGACTTCACTGGGGAAACATCATACATTGAATATGAGGCTGCCATGTTTTTCCATTTGGAGGGTAAAGGCATTCCACCTCTGTCTAGGCAAGGTTGGAGCACACCTTCTTTTCTTTTATTCTTTCATCTATTTCTCCACTTTGGTTTTTATATCAGTCAACTTTTAGATGCAAACTGTATTTTTACTCTTAAACAATAACAACTCATAGACATACAGTGCTTTAAACTTTAAAAAGGGCTTTCTGAGAGGTTAAGGCTGTATCAGGGTACTTGCCCAGACATTGAAGTCACGTGGAGTTCAATTACACACTAACATAATGTGCTCCTTTGACAGAGAAAAAGGTGCAGGTCTCTAAGGGCTAAATACATTTTGTGTTGGCCTGTCAGGGATAGTTAGGCTGAAATGGCATAGATACATCACGACAGTCAACTATACAATGTTTCCCAGCATGATCATTTAGGACACTCAGGTTTAACACAATTCCAACAGCTTCTTCACTGATGCTCATCCCGCAAAGATGGACCAGAGGTCTTAGAGCTGGATCTTAAGATTCACCTAGTCCCAATACATCATTTTACAGATGGGAAAAAGTACCTGAAATGGGGCATAAACCCCAGATTCGAAAATGATGACTCTCACTCCATGCCTTAGGGAATGGGAGATCCCAATTTTGCTTAGAAACTTGCCAGGAATGGAACTTTACCCCATTCTCTCAGGCATCCCCCAGGACTAATTTAAGCACAGCCATGGGCAAAAAAGACATAGAAGGGTTTGGAAATTTGCAGATGAAAGAAACCCTTCCAGTTAACCACAGGCTAGAAGAAAGAAACATTTGGTTTTTTGTTCATGGCATCAGAGAAAACTAATCACATTTCTAAAAATCCCAGTCCTAGAATGCTTTCTCCTTAGAGGTAGGGATGGAGTCTCCCTTCTCCAGCCAAATAATTAGGTCAGGGGTTGGCTGGTGCAGCTAATTGCTCCAAATGTTTTTAAAAAGATAAATGAAAGATTTGTCACCAGTGCAAATCACTCCTTCCTTTTCTCAATACTCTCTCCGTCTGCCTTTTAATTTGGCCCTTTTAGAAATAAGCTTCTCTCTCTCTCTCTCTCTCTCTCTCTCTCTCTCTCTCTCTTTCTCTCTCTGTCTTTGAATGTGCGTGTGTGTGTGTGTGTGTGTGTGTGTGTGTGTTTTCTGACAGAGCACTATTTCCTTCATACATAAATAGAAGAGAGGAAAAACCCCCAAAAGATGAAGCTAAAGAAAGAATCAAAGATTCTGTAACAGGCCAAAAGAGAAAGAAATCTACATAAGCGTGAACATATGCAGCATAGTGTGTCCATGGTAGGGATAGAAGGGTGACCCTGCCAAAATTACTTCCGCTTCTCAGTCCCAGTTTGTTCATCTGTAAAAGTGAGAGGACTGAACAAGAGGTACTGTATGGTCCTTTTTCACTGGAAGGTAGATGATACTAAAGTAAATTAATTACCCAACTTCTTCATTCCTCATCTACATTTTTACTGAAGATTCTAAGATCACCTTGAGTCTTTTAGAATCCAATATAAAAACCTGCAGTAAGGTGAATCCCCAAGGAGCATTCCCTTCAATAGAGCCTTGAAGATAGACAAGACACAAACAGAATTCTCAACTCCCAGAATCCAAGTGACTTTTTACACCTACAATTGGGAACCAAAGATTCTTTTCCTGTGAAACTTTATAAACTGTAAACCCCAGGACAGAGGCTGTGGGATATGTTTTTTTTTTTAACTTTTGTATCCTCACTGCCCAGAGTAGTGCCTTGTCAGCACTTACATTAATGTTCAGTGGAGTATTTTCAATTAAGATCATCAGTGCCCTTGAAAGGTTGTTTTCAAACCCAGAAGATACCTTTCCTCTACAATTTATTCCTGTGTATATAAGATTATTGTTTATTAACAAATGTGTTTATTGACAAATTTGGCATTTCTGGTTATGACCTCGCTCTATTGACCCTGTTACCACCCTAAAAAAGACCCTCATCTCTCCTGGCCTACTGAAAAAGTCACCCCTCTCCCTGCTGCCAAAATGATCCTTCTGACCTTCAGACTTGATAATGTTATTTCCCTACCCCAAAATCTTCAGTAATTTCCTACTATCTACCAAGCAAAATTCACACCCCAATATGCCTAGCTTTCAATGCCTTCAACAATCTGGCAATGCCCTTCTCTAGCTTCATCTTATATAACTTATTACCCTTCATAAACTCTATGCTTAAGACAAACTTGACAACTCTCTTTGCATACCCCCCCCAACCCACGTTGTGTTCTACATCCATGGCCCTCCCTATGTTTGGAATGCCCTTCCCTCCCTTTAGAGTCAGAGGCCCTAGGTTCCGATTCTAACTCTAACGTTTACTACTTGTGGGACCTTAGGTGTGTCATAACTTCTCTGCAGATCAGTTTCCTCAGCCGTAAAATGAGGAGTTTGCACTAGATAATCTCTAAAGTCACCCCAGCTCTAAATCCAAAACGGTGTGACCCACTGCACCTCTTGAATTCCTAGCCATACTCTAAAGCTCAAGTCAGATGCCACCTTCTCCAAGATGCCCTTTTTTGCATGTCTGTTCCTTTGATAGCTCTCTAATACAAATGTCGTGCAATATTGTGTATTACAGCTCTTTATTGGCGTTTTATCTGTTTACTAGACTGTGAGCTCCACGAGAGCAGGGGCCAGGTCTTAAGAGAATTTTGAAATTCTCCTATACCCCTAATGGAGTGATCTGAGCCTTAGTTTCTTCATTTGTAAAATGAAAGTGAAAGGGACTAGATGGTCCCAACAGCTTAATAAATGAATTAGTGAAAAAATTAATTAATTGAATAGATGTGTATTTTTAAAGGATAGGAGCAAATGAGCAGTACTTTTTGATTGGTCCCTGCAGTCCAGATATCTGATCGCCAGAGACTGACTTGTGAACCAGATCGATGAAAGATCCAAAGAAACAAAACCAAAAAACCTCATCAGCCTTAACTCCTAAAATTGAAGGGTTTAAACTTCTCCTCCCCTCAGGGCGCCCCCCCCCCCCCCCCGCTTATTTCCAAGAACAAACTCAAAGGAAATTAGCCAGGCTCCTTCTAGAGTTTCATTCCTGCTCCATTGTTCCGCCACCAAAACCAATCTTTTCCCCAAGCAAACTCATCTGCAGAAAAACATCTACAAACACCACAAATTCCGAGGTCTCAAAAATGAAAGATCGAATGGAAGGCAGAAGAGGAAAAGATCGAAAACAGAGACAATTAGGACCTCGACTGCTTGGGGGAGGGAAAAGTTTACCTGAGAACGAAGCGGGTGGGGGTGGGGCAAAAATGTCACCTGCTCAGGATCTAGAACTGGAAGAGGGCCTTACAGACCATTTCTTCTAATCTTCCCCTCTTACAGATAGGGAAACTGAGTCCCCCAAAGGGGAAGGGATTTATCCAAGGTCACACAAGTAGGGAGTCTGAGCTGGGCTCCGAATCTAGCCTCCCAACCAAGCGCTAGTCTCCACTGCCTTAGCAGCAGGATCCAGTTCAGGGCACCCTATCTTGGTTCATTAAAAGAGTCAACATACAGTTGGCTATCTACACTTGCGGGAGCGGCGGGGCGAAAGGGGAGGGAAGGCGCAACCTTCAAGGAAGGGGGAGAGGGAAGGAGCGAGGTGAGTAGGTCGGTGTGTGCGAGCAAATTCAAAGATGCCTGCACGCAGATTAAAGTTGAGCCCCTTAGAAACGACCTCCTCCTCCGTGGCAGCTTTCAGCTGGGTAGTCAGAATCCCTTTCAGGGGGTCATCCTTGGAGAAGCGGGTAGAGAGGGGGTCTGCGATGCAGCCTTTCTTTGGAAACGGGTGCAGAAACGTCAATTCCCGGGAGCGGGCTGCCTCCTCACCCTCGGTCTCCCTCGCCCACCACCTCCCTAAGCTGCCGACTCGGTATTCTCAGCTTCTCTTCCACCACACCCCCGCAATGGGAGAAAGAGGAAGGGGTCGGGGGAAGGAGGTGAGTGAGGAGGTAAGAAGGGGACGGGGGCGAGGAGAGGAGGTAGGGCACTTACCTAGCCCGATCAGTGCAAGCTCCCCCGCCGGAGTAACCATTTTCCAGGCAGGCGGCAGGCGCTGGAGCCTCCTGCCCCAACCTGCTGCGCCCGAGTGACTGAGACGCGGCTCGTTGCGGGGGGGGAGGGGGAAGTAAGTGGGGCGGGAGGACGGGCCCTGCTCCAAGGCTCCCGTGAGTGGGAGAAGAACCGAGCGAGGCAGAAACTCCTCTCTCTCTGCGCTCTCTCTCTCTCCGTGTCTCTCCTAGCTCTCGCTCCCTCTGACACACACGCGCACACACATACACCCCACCACCCGGCTGAGCGGAAATAGGAAGGCGGTTACCGTCACCTCTCCGCCACTTGGCGACCTGGGCACGGCTGACCACCCTCCCACCCCCTGGGGGTGCCCCCCTGAGGGCACAGGGGGTGGGGACTGCGGATTGAGCGAGTAGGAGAAAGGGAAGGAGAAGGTGGAGGGGGGGGGGGACGCACAGAAGGCGTGGGAGTTGGGGTGGGAGGGAACCTCGGGGCGGCTGCGGCCAGAGGTGCGGCACGCAGCAGCAGCGGCTGGGCGCACCCGGGTGCGGACTGGAAGCCCAGCAAGGGATGGGTCAGCGGGAGGCAGGGGAGGGGACTGAGCGTTCCTCCAGTTCGGGAGCTTAGGGACTGACTACCTGCGGGATGGAGCCCCAGGTGAGAGGGAGAGGCAGCAACAAAGAGCAGAAGAGACACTGAGAAGGACACAGGGAAACAGCAAGACCAGAGACACTTAGAAGGGCCACCAGCGCACAGGTCTGGATGCCTGGACCGGAGGAGTAGGGGCTGCTGCAGGCTGATATAACCTGCTGCAGCAACAGCTATTTCCCAGAGGATAAGCCCCGGACGCCAGCAGCTACGGCGGGTTTCTCCAAAGCGCAGTGGCCAGGATAAGCAGCCGGGACTGCTCCGCCTGCCCCAATACCCGAGCAAAGCTTCCCCTGGCGGCCTCTGGTCTCTAGGCGGCAGTAGTGAGGTGGACAGCTGCCTTTCGGCTCTTTCACCTGCGCAGCTGGCCACAAAGCAAGCCAGAGGAAAGTTAGAGCGGGAAGGGCCTTAAGGGCTATCGAATTCCCTAGTCGCCCAACCCCTTAGCTTTACAGATGAGGAAACTGAGGCTCAGAGAGGGGCAGTCACACAACTTGTTATTCTGATTTTATATCTACTGTTTACCAGCTTCTGGTTCTTGCGTTGTCTCTCCGCACTCCCCTAAGATCTCGTTTAAAACATGTGTAGCATAGTAGGGGCAAAAGCCCTGCAGCCAGGAGACCTGGGCTCCCTTTCTTGTGCTGTCCCTTTTCTGTGCCTCAGTCCCCCTATCTGTAAAATGGGAGGTGGACCAGATGATCTCTAAAAGGTCCCTTTTTGCTGCGTGAAATGAAACAAAAGACACAGTTTTTGTAAAATACGTAGGGGATCTGGCCTTGGCCAGGGTCCCCCGGTAATGGGTCTGAGTTAGGACTCCTCTGTACTCTAGTTGGTGCTATACTTGGGTATTTAACTTACTATGTGACCGTAGAAAATTCACACCTCCACTCTAGGCCCGGATTTCTTCTGTAAAGGGGCTGGTCTAGAATAAATCCAAGATCTTTAAGGTCTCTCCCTGCCGGTGGTAACAGTTTCTAACAGCTTTATGGTTACTTTGTGCCTAGCAATGTGTTAAAACTGTGTGTGTGTGTGTGTGTGTGTGTGTGTGTGTGTTAGAGAGACTGAGAGGGAGTGGGGGAGGAAGGGGAGAGAGAGAGAAAGAGAAGCTTAAGATAAGGTCCTGATCTCAAGAAGCCTACAATCCAGATGGGGACATTCCCATGACACAGCGTCTGATAAAGTGCTAATGTCACTCTATATAATAATTGCAACGTGCATCGTGGGCCTCAGTCACCAAGGAAGCTTTCACAGAGGAAGTGGGACTTGAGATCAGTCTTCAAGGATAGGTTGAATTTTGTTTGCTGGAGGAATGGAGAGAGGGTATTCCGAGCTTCTTGCATTAATGAGACATTTTACAATTCTTTTCAAATGGCGATTTAGTCCCAATTATTAAGTCGTTAGGGCAGGTTTCCTGCTTTGTTGACTTTTCAAAATAGTACTTTCAATAATCTGACTTGTGGATTACATCTGGGCTAGGGTGGGGGCCCTTCCCCACCAATCATCCTCCCCACCTACACACTTCCTAGGTAGGTTCTCCCCCGCTTCCTTGAATTTGTACAAATCGCCTGTTGGCAGATTTTCTCTCCCGGTTCAAGGAGCATAAGGATGAAGGAAAGCCTTGAGAATTTGTTCAGCTTTCCCTCTGACCCCTTAAGCTCCCATCATTATCTGACTGTGGCTGGAATGGTATTCGTTCTTTGGAGCTCTCTCACAGAGCCCGAAAGAAGAACGTTGGCTGATTTCAGGGCAAGAATTGGCTGCAGCTGAGTGAGGCACTTTCCGCTTAAGAGAGAAAAAGGGCAAGGGGAGGAAATTGCAACAATGTGAAAACAGTGAGCTAGTGCCCTTCTTTCATTCATGGTAAAAGTAGGTTGGGGTTATTTCTACTGCTGCTAGTCAAGAAGTCGTTTTGTCTTGAGGTAAAGAAGAAACTAAAAACAGGTCAGTCATCAAAAGGAAAGAAAACATGATTACTTCAAAAGTCTGTTTCAGTCAGTATTTAATCTCAAGTTTTCCAGTTATTTCAAGTTTTGTATTGTCTTGGCAAATGTTCTTCCTTAGTCTGGGTAATCAGCAGTTGGATCTAATAGCAATAATTATTTATTATATTATATATGAGCAAAAGAATAATAATTCATATTTACATAGCACTTTCCTAGAAACAAGCCTATGAGTTACGTAGTCAAGGGTTATTCCCATTTGATAAATGAGGAAGTTGAGGCAGATACATGACACAGATCCAAAGTGTTGTAGCCAGGGTTTTAACCAAGTCTCCTGACTCCAGATTCTACAGCTTCCACTAAACCATGGTGCCTATCACTCTTATATCCTGTTTATAACAATCTGAAATACTTTTAGCTTGTCATTTATCTATAGCTGAAAAAATACCAAGAAATCTTTCCTTTTTAAAAATATTTATCTGCTGGGTCTTCAAACTGTCACCGATCAGTCAGGGGACCTATTTTTCCTTCCTTTCTGTCCCTTATGGTTCACTTAGCATGGCTGTTTGCTAACACAAAACATAGCCAGCTCGCAGGAAGCAATTGATAAACAAGTCAAATGTCATTATCTCTCTTTTGGGAGAAAGGGAGATAGATGAAATCACAAAAGATGATTTAAGGTGAAGAGGACATTTCTTGTTAAGCCTCTATAGTGTTCTGGAATAATTGTTTGGAATGTCTTGTCCTACTTAATTTTCCCACTTTGTAAAGTTCTGGCCAAAGCCCCTGGAAACTGGGTGATGACTCAGTAAGTTCGAACACCTAGAAGCGCATATGTGCTGTCTTGCTTTGGTTCATAAAGTCCTGTTATAATCCATGCCTTGGGCTGCCCACATAATGTGGCTTTCTCCCTGGTTACTTCCAGTACCTCCATCATGTAAATGTTTGTTTACTAGGCTTTGCAACTGATAGCATCACTTTGGGAAAACCCAAACACAACTTCTTTCCATCCCAGTCTTTCCTAATCCTCTTCCTTTGGGGTTGGGAGTGATGAATATGTTTTGTTCATCCCAGAGTCCAGTAAAATCCTTTCTGTCATTTTTCTGTGTTTCCTTTCTTCGACATGCTTATTACCAAGCATGTGCTTAAATAGACTCTTTCTTCACTGTAATCAGCCTCCCCCTCCTTCCTGATTCATTTGTGGAAGTGATTATCAGGCCACAAGCCCTGGATTCATCCTGGAATGATTCAAGCCAGCTGAGCTAGCTGTTTAGGATGGGAGATCACTCAGATATTAGTGAGTAAACAGCCTAGATATTGTGAGGGAGTGAACAATAGTTATCAGTAGCTCCGTGGAAAGAATTACACTTTGAAAAGGCAAGCCCAGGCTTCGTGTGGCTCCTGAAATGGATTGTAGGATCACAAGATTTTGGAGGCCTGCAGAAATTATCCTGCCCTCAGTTTAAAGAGAAGGAAAGAAACTAAGGCCTCAGGAGGACAAGTGAATGGTCCAGGGTCACTAAGTAACAGAGCGGGGCTGTGAACCTAAGTCCTCTGGCCCGGAATCCTGGGCTTTTCCCTCTCTACTGGGCTAGATGTAGGAATTCTGCCTGGAGCTAATTATAAGAGGATCTGCCAAGAGAGCACAGTTCACTGACAGGCATAAATGTGAGGACAGGAAGGGGCAGAAGGCACAGTATAGATGCTGATCCATAAAACAAATGATTGGACTCTCTGCCTAGCCCGACATGCATGCCATCTGCTTTCTCCGCCTCTTAATCATTACTCATACTCTTTCCTATGCTCCGCTAGTATGGCTTAGGAGCTAGAGGTGGAGCAGACCTTAGAAAACCTCAAGTTCAATCCTCACATCTTACAGAGGAGGAAACTGGGACCAAAATGGCCAGTCATTTTCTCCAGGTCACACTTGTGGTGAATTGCAGGGAGTCACATTTGAACCCAGGTCCTTTGAGTGAAGTTTCACTGTTCTTTTGACTTCACCATGATGGAAATAACTCTTCCACCTCCCTCGCTTTACCTTTTCCCTCTCTGTCTTCACCTGATTAATAAATTTATCAACAAGAAACTAGGAAGAATCAAGTATCGTGTTAAGTTCTAGGAATATAATAACAAAAAAGTCCCTGTCCTCAAGGAGCTTATTAGGCTAGATAACATGTACCTCTATGAATATAAATGAAACAGAGACCAGACAACTTCTGTTGAATTGTTGCGTGTCTGACTTCGTGACCCCATTTTGGGGTTTTCTTGGCAAAGATAGCGGAGTGGTTTGTCATTTCCTTCTCCAGTGGAGTAAGGCAGAGATTAAGTGACTTGCCAGGGGTAAAACAGCTAGTCATTGTCTGAGGCCAAAATTGAACTCAGGTCTTCCTGACTCCAGGCCCAGAGCTCTACCCATTGAGCCATCTAGCTGCCCTGGAGTTATAACATCTGGGTTCAAATCCCAAATCTGATGTTTGCTACCTTTGTGACCTTGTGCAAATTATTAAAATTCCCTCAGTTTACTCATCTGTAAAATGTAGGGCTTAGGCTGGATGGTCTCTGAGTCCACTTAGAACAGTTGGGTATGCTGTAATGGAGAAATAGCTCTGTGTGAGTGAGTGAGTGAGTGAGTGAGTGTGTGTGTGTGTGTGTTGCTAGGGAAACTAAGGATTGATCACACAGTAAGATGCCTCTCAATGAATTAGAATGGATCCTTTATCTTTAGCCTTGCCACAAAAATAGAGAACAGGTATGCTGAAACCACATCTAGACAGCTATAATTATGAGCCTAATTAAGCAGGGGGCACAGGGGACAGCAAGGGAGGGGTCTATTTTGGCCTCCATTATCAGCATTGTGTGTATGTTTGTCCACAAAGTGACCCAACCCTTTCCTTAGTATTGCCCTGGCTTAAGCTCAGCTGTACGTAGCACCCAGAAATGTCTTAAAACACTATGGTTTCCTTTAGGATCTCAAGCACTACTAGAGTTACAGCCTGGGTGCAAAGAATGAATGAATACTTGAATACGTGAATGCATGAATGAAGTGGATTGGTTTGACCAATGCCAAACTATCCCATCTTATGTTCTGGGTAAAATGGAGGCTACAAGTTCTAATTCCATGAGCTACCAACATTGGGCAAGTGATTTAACCTCTTGGGACTTGAGTTTTCTCCTCTGCCAAATGATCCAGTTGTACGACATGTCCTCCGAGGTCTATTCCATCTCTGAGTCTTTGATCCCACAGACTTCCTGTCTAATAGTAGCCACACACTATGTTCCAGAATACTAGAGCTGACTTGAACTTTAGCAATATGCTAGTCCAGGGGTCCTTAATAGAAGGAGTCCATAAACTTGGGGAAAAAATGACTCTCAATTTTCATTAACTTCTAACTGAATTTTAGCGTTTCCTTCAGTTATGAATGTGGACAGCAGACAATTATCCTGAAGAGCCTGTAGGCTTCACCAGACCACCAGGGGGAACGTGGTACAGAAAAAGGTAAAGAGTTCCCTGCTCTGGCCCAATTCCCCCCACCTTTTTTTTAACAGATGAGGAAACTAAGGCACAGAGAGGCATAAATAACTCCCACAAAGTCACAGAGCTAAAACTTAAAACTTAGGTGTGCCAAGTCCTAGTCCTTTAATCTTTCTACTCCACCATGCAAATCTTCATTCATTCATTCATTCATTCAGTAAGCATTTATTGAGAATCTATTATGTACCAGACACTGTGCTTGGGCGGGGGGGTGGGGAGGTGGGTGTTACAAAGAAAAACTGAAATTGTTAAAAATATAAAACCTTTACCTTCTATTAAGGGAAAACAACACATACACAATCAGTCAATAAATATTTATTAAGAACCTACAATGTGCCAAGCACTGTGTTACCACTGGGAATACCAAGGAGGGTAAAAGACAAATCCCTTCTCTTGAGGAGCTCACAGTCTAGTGAGGGAGAGAACATGCTTACAGCTATGTACAAACATACCATATACAGAATAAATTGGAGATAATCAAGAGAGGGAAGGCATTAGGACTAAGAAAAGATTTTTGGCAGAAGGTGAGATTTCACTGGTTCTTAAAAGAAGCCAGAGAGGAATAAGGAGGGAAAGCATTCCCTGCATAGGGAAGAGCTAGCAAAATGCCTGGCGTGGGGAGATGGCATGTCTTGTGTAAGGAATATCCAGGAGGCCTGTATCCCTGGATTGCAGAGTAGTAGAGATGAGGGTATAAGGTGTAAGAAGACTTGGAGAGGTGGGGGCAGGGCAGGTTATAAAAGGGTCTGAATGCCAAACAGGGAATTTTACATTTGATTCTAGAGGTAATAGGACACCAGTGGAATTTATTGAGTTCAGGGCAGGTTGCATGGTCAGACCTAAGCTTTAGCAAGATGATTCTGGTAGCTGAGTGGCAGATGGCTTATAGTGAGGAGAGACTTATGGCAGGCATATCCACCAGAAGGCTACTGCAGTAGTCTAGCCAAGAGGTGATGCTGTTGGTGTCAGAGGAGAAAAGGAGATGCATAGGAGAGATGTTACAAAGGTAAAAAAGACAGACCTTGGCAACAGATTGACCACTGAGGGGGTGAGAGTGAGGATTTGAGGATAACTCTTTGGTTGTGAGCCTAAGAGACTGGGAAGGTGGTGGCACCCATACACACATATGCATATACATGTATATGTTATGAGGGCTCTTCCCCCACATGTAGCAGGGAGTGTCATTGTGTGGCTTGGAGGGAGACAGACTAGAGAGCTGTAGCCTCTTCTTCCCCAACACTTCTCCGAGGGAGATTTAATTTCCTGCCAGGAGAAGCAAGAGGCTGGGGCTTAAAGTCTGACCACTGCTCTCTTAAGAGAGAGGGGCTACTGGGCTGGAATTATATCTATTTGCTCCCTTAAATTATTACTATTATTATTAATCTAAGGGATGTGGTTTTCAGGTTCAATTTAACTTCCGATAGCAGTTTAGTTAATTGAGGGGAAGCAAGACCTCAAGTTTTATATCCAAGGCTTGACTTCCTTCCCACCAAATCATATTTCCACAAAGTAGCAAAGAAACCCATTTATCCAAGTTAAATAGTAATGACAACAAAAAAGTCAGGAAAAGTATACATAGGAGGATATTAGGAGGATTTAGGAATAATAGGAGAATCTACAATGCAATACAAAGGGAAGGAACTCTTTCATTGGGAGTGAGGTAAATCAAGAGACCCAGATTTCACCCAAGGGAAAGTTCACTGGAGTCTAGTGTAGCAAACAAGGGAGAAGGACCAGGATGGAGACTGCCAGCTCCTCTCACATATTTTCCTTTGGCAACCTGAAGTGATATTGGCCTCTTCCATCTTCACTCTCAGAGCTGAAAACTAGAAGCTCCTGGACTGCAGAGCTCAAAGGAAAATGAAGAGACTTGAAATAATTTGAAGAGATGAAATAGGCTGGAGAGAGTGGATCACTCTTGCTCTCATCAACTCTTCCCTGCCCCTCACACAGTCAAAAGCCATTGATCTCCACCAATGAAGAGGAAGTCCCACAGGGATTCAGATTACATACATACATACATACATACATACATGTATACATTTATGCATACACACACCCAGAGCAATTGGCCTAGTCCCAGCTTCATTAGAAAGAACATTGTATTTGGAATCAGTCAAATAAATAGTGGAACTAGGAGTTGAATGCATGTTTTTTGCTCCTCATACAGGCCTTTTCCCCCTATGCTCTGCTTTTGCTTATGACACCAGGAAATAGTACTAGCTGACCTTACAGAAGAATTAGAGAAAGGAACTGATTTAAATGTCAAAAGAACCTTGGGGGGGGATGAAGTAAAGACAGGGACTTGCTTGAACTCTCTCAAATTACCCTCCAAACTGCATTAAAATGAGACCTCAAAATGAACTCTGCGGCAACAGAACCCACAAAACGACAGTGTGAAACAGTTTTCTAACCCAAGACAACTTGGAAGGTTGGTATGAAAGGTCTGTCTCACTAGGGTGAGAGTGAAGCACAGTCTAGCACAAACCATGCATGGTCAAGCCAGCAGTAGGCCTTGTGGGTGATTAATTGGGGGCAGAAGCTATCAGAGCTTTCAGCCCACAGACAGTAAGGGGATCAGACAATTGGTCAAAAAGATTTCAGGGGCCCCTTTGGTGGCACTGGGTGTAAGACTCTGTTACATTGTCCATGAAAAGTTTTAAATCACAATCCCAGGGCCAGGAAGAGGACTAGCAGGAGCCAGGACCCTGGACACAGTTCTAGGGCAGAACAATGTGCTCGTGGTCACTCACAGACCAGAGCACAGGCCAGGACAGTAGTGATCACATTTCTCCTTACATCATACCACCTTGGAAGAACTTAAAACTTATAGACCCCAAGAACTAGCTCTGAAAACAGCATCATGAAAAACCTGAAGCTTGGGAAAATGCTCCCTCCACCCCAGGAGCAGAACCCAACTTTAATGTAAAGTTAAAAGTCAACAAATAGGTTAGAAAAAAATGAGCAAACAAGAACAAAAAAAGAGAACCTGACCATAGAAGTTACTATGGTGACAAGGAAGATAAAAACACAAACTCAGAAGAAGACAGCAATATCAAAACAGCTACATGCAAAGCCTCAAAGAAAACTGTGAATTGGTCTCAGCCCCTCCCCCACCCCCTGCAAAGAATTCCTGGAAGAGCTCAAAAAGGATTTTTAAAATAAAATAAGGGAGGTAGAAGAAAAATTAGGAAAAGAAATGAGAGTGAGGCAAGAAAATCACACTTTAAAAACAGAATAGGCCAAATGGTAGAAGAGGCACAAAAATCCAGCAAAGGGAAGAACTCCTTAAAAAGAAGCATTGGCCAAATGGAAAAGGAGGTACAAAACCTCACCAAAGAAAATAATTCCTTTAAAATTAAAATTTGGCAAGCGGAAACCAATGATTCCATGGGACATCAAAAAACAATCAAACAAAATTTAAAAAATGAAAAAAAATAGAAGAAAACAGGAAATATTTCATCAGGAAAACAAAAGACCTGGAAAATAGATCAAGGAGAGATAATTTAAGAACTATTGGACTATCTGAAAGCCATGATCAAAAGAAGAATCTAGACATCATGTTTTAAGAAATTATCAAGCCCTGATATCCTAGAACCAGAGGGTAAAATAGAAATTGAAAGAATCTGCCAATCACATCTCAAAAGAGATTCCAAAATGAAAACTCCCAGGAACATCATAGCCAAATTCTAGATCTCCTAAGTCAAGGAGAAAACATTGTAAGCTGCCTGAAAGAAACAATTCACATATCATGGAATCACAGTCAGAATAACACAAGATTTAGTAGCTTCTGCATTAGAGGATCAATGGGCTTGGAATATGATATTCTGGAGAACAAAGGAGCTGGAATTATAACCAAGAATCACCTACCCAGCAAAACCGAGTATAATCCTTCAGGGAGAAAAATGGTTATTTAATGAAATAGAGGACTTTCAAGCATTTCTGATGAAAAGACCAGAGCTAAATAGAAAATTTTACTTTCAATTATGACATAGAGAAGCAGAAAAATGTCAACAGGAAAGAGAAATCATAAAAAATTCAATAAGGTTAAACTGTTTACATTCCTACATGGGAAGATACCTGTAATTCCTAAGAACTTTATCATTATTAAGGCAGTTAGAAGGAGCATATACAGACACAGGGAATAACTGTGAGTTGACTGCTATGGGAGTAAAATTAAGAGATGAGAAAAATAAATGCATTGGGAGAAGGGGAAATAGAGAGGTAGAATGGGCTAAGTTAAATCACATAAAAGAGGCATGAGAGAGCTTTTAAAATGGAAGGGAAAAGGAGAGGGATGGGCAATACTTGAATCTTACTCTCATCGGAATTTACTCAAAGAAGGAATAATATTCACATTCAGTTGAGTATATAAATCGATCTTGCTCTATAGGAATAAAGGAATAAAAGAAGGGAGAGGGTGCTGATTAAGGGGAGGGGAGATTGGGGGAGGTGGTTGTCAGAAGGAAAACACTATTGATAAGGGACAGGGTGAAAGGAGAGAGAGAGAGAGACAGAGAGAGAGAGAGGGAGAGAGAAAGAGAGAGAGAGAGAGAGAGAGAGAGAGAGAGAGACTGAGAGAGAGAAGGATAAATGGATAAATGGTGTGTGTGGGAGGGAGAAAGTAGGATGAGAATGGGATGAACTCACTCATAAAACAGAAGTGGATAGCAGAGTAGATTACATGATTTAGACATAAAGGATGATGCCATAAACAAATTAGGGGAACATGGAATAATTTCCTGCCAGATCTACGGATAAGGGAAGAATGTATAACAAAGCAAGAGATAGAGAACATTATGAGATATAAAATGGACAATTTTAATTACATAAAAATAATTTTTTTGCACAAACAAAACCAATGCAGCCAAGATTAGAAGGCAAGCAGGAAACTGGGGGGAAATTTTACATCAAGTTTCTCTGATAAAAGCCTCATTTCTCAACTATATAGAGAACTGAGTCAAATTTATAAGAATATGAGCCATTCCCCAATTCACAAACAGTCAAAGGATATGAACAGGAAGTTTTCAGCAGAAGAAATCAAAGCTATATGTAGTCATGTGAAAAAAAATGCTTTAAATCATTATTGCCAATTAAAACACCTCTGAGGTACCACTTTACACCTATAAGATTGACTAATATGACAGAAAAGGAAAATGACAAATGTTGGAGGGGATGTGGGAAAATTGGGACACTAATGCACTATTGCTAGAGTTGTGAACTAATCCCACCATTCTAAAGAGCAATTTGGAACTATACCCAAAGAGCTATAAATCTGTGCATTCCCTTTGACTCAGCAATACAACTACTAGGTCTGTATCCCACAGAGATTTTAAAAAAAGGAAAAAACCTGTATGTACAAAAATATGTATAGCATCTCTGTGGTGGTGAAGAATTGGAAAGTGAGTAGATACTAATCAATTGTGGAATGGCTGAACAAGTTGTATATAATTGTGATGGAATACTTTTGTGCTATTAGAAATGATGAAAAGGATGATTTCAGAAAAACCTGGAAAGTCTTACATGAACTGATGCAAAGTGAAATGAACAGAATCAAGAAAACATTGTACACAGTAACTGCAGTATTTTATGATGAGCAACTGTGAAGGACTTAGCTATTCTCAGCAATACAATGATCCAAGACAATTCTGAAGAACTAATAATGAAAAATGCTCCCCACTTCCAGAGAAAGAACTGATGGAGTCTGAATGCAGATTGAAACATGCTTGTCTTTTTTAACTTTATTTTTCTTGGGATATTGGGTTTTTTTCCTTTGTGTTTTCTTTTGCAATATGGTTAATATAGAAATGTGTTTTGTATGACTGCACATGTATAATCTATATCAAATTGCTTGTCTTTTAAATGAGAGAAAAGGAGGGAGAGAGAATTTAGAACTCAAAATTTAAAAATTGAATATAAAAATTGTTTTTGTGTAAATGGGAAAAAACAAAATATTAAAATTTAGACAAAATAAGAACCTTTGGCAAATGACATGGAATGGAACACTTGATGCTGATGGTGTATTTTGGAGTGCATTTTGGTGTTTGCAGAGAGCTATATGTACATTATTTCATTTGATCAAATTGTCATGATGTTAATAGTCTTGGTAGTTAATAAGTGACAGAGATAAAAACAAGGGAAATGGAGGATGAAAATTGAGGGGAAGGAATAATGTGTAGTATCGTATGGTATGATGAAAGAGCATGGGATTGGAAGATGGAAGACGTGAATTCACATCCCAGCTATCCTCTTTGATCTCTGTGACTTTGGGCAAATCCTTTAACCTTTCCGTGCTTCAGTTTCCTTTTCTATAAAAGAAAGGAGTTGTGTTGGTGATCTTTATGAGTCCTTTTCAACCCCAAGTTCTATGATCTCTTTGTGCCTCAGTCTCCTATTATTTGGGGGGTAATGTCCTGCCTACCTCACAATATTATTGTATTTATAACTCTTTAAAGTACTCTAGAAAAATCACCCGTTATTATAAGGTGTGAGCAGTTGTTGCCTTCCAAGTTGGAATTTGTCTATGAGATAGGAAGGATGTGTTCTAGAGGCAGGAGAGCTTGAGTCTATAGAAGATTAGCGGTTGAAAGAACATGGGATATTCAGCTCATTCAGTAGTCTCACATTCCAGGGCAGGGGGACTGAGACCCAAGAAAGTATACAGTATATTCCCACTGTGTCACAGCTAAATAACTGCAGGGTCTGGATTTAAACCTAGGTCTTCTGATTCCCAAGTTCCGACATTTACTTGCTATGTTGACCCTGGGCAAGCCACCAAACCTCTTTTGTCCTCCAGTTTCCTTATCTGTCAAATGACAGGGTTGGAATCAATGACTTCTAAGGTCCCTTCTAGCTCTATATCTATAAACCCATGATCCTATGATCCTACAAAATGAGGATGCATAGACAATTGTATGGTCCATGAAGTTGTGACAGAGTGTGTCTGCAAAGGATGGATTTGAAAGCAGCCAGGATTAAATGTTCGTCCTCGAGATAACCTCGACTGAGAACAAGAGAGAGAAGGTGTTTAAGGGGTAAGTCAAGGGGAAGGGGGCTCTGTCAGAAGTGAGGGGAGCATTGTGTGAGGAAAAGGAAAATGGTGAATGTCAACCATTTCCACTGAGCCACCATAGAGTGAAAGTAATTGGGGTCAATCTGTCAATCTGTCTATCTCCTTCCCCCCACCCTTGGACACAGGATCATTTAGTCTGAACTGGCAATCTCCTCCTGTGCCCGTTAAAAAGTTCAGAATTTAACAAGGGTTCTATGTGTGTCTGTGCCCAACATAAAAGACGTAGATGCCCTGTTTACTTTGGATGATGAATGTTCAAGTGAGAAAAAGCAAAAACATTTGAGTTTTCCCCCTTTCAGTTTCTCAAACAAAAACAAATTGTAGCTAATGGGATTTTTGGCATCTCCTCTGAATGAAAATCAATCAGCTTAGATCAGCCAATGGAGCCTTCAGTTGTCTATGTTTATTTTTATTTTTTTAAATTTATGATCTGAAAGTTAAAAAGCAGCACTGACTTGACTGAAGTATTCATTTATCAGGAGAGTGGAATTTCTATTAGTAGAGTCAGTCAGGTAAAATGACCTTTCCCCTTTAGGGAAAAAAGAGGTTGATTGCAGTCTGGGAACATGAGTTAACAGGGCAGAGATTTGCTCTCCCTATATCCACTCCCACCTCCCATCCACTTCCCAGCTCCTCATTCCCACCCCACCCCCAGTTCTAATTCTAAGACTCCCTTGGAAATTTGGCCACTTAAATTTTTTTAAGGTTTTTAATTTTGTTTTTTCCAATTAACAAGCATTAATTTTCTCTCCCTCCCCTTACCAATTGAAGAGAAAAAAGAAAACAAAATCACCCTTGTAACAAAAATTCATAGTTGAGCAAAACAAATCCTTCCATTGACTACATCTAAAATATATATGTCATCATTCCTGCAGGGTCTTTTAATCAGTCTGTCAACAGACATTTATTAAAAGCT
The DNA here is from genome assembly GCF_011100635.1 of Trichosurus vulpecula. Lineage (NCBI taxonomy): Eukaryota > Metazoa > Chordata > Mammalia > Diprotodontia > Phalangeridae > Trichosurus > Trichosurus vulpecula. Next base: position 315,058,286 of record NC_050575.1, read on the forward strand.
TACTATGCACTAGTTTGAGAGTTTTCAGATTTTGGCTAGTCAAGGTGTTTGACCAGAGACAGACATGATACCATGAGATGTTTGTTTCCTGAGGAACTGTCCACAGCTGTAGGAGCCTTCATGGAGTCTATGTATGTGGACAACAACCAAAGCCCAAGCTGGAGAATCCTGACCTTCTTTCAAGGTTTGTTTCAGGTACCACCTCCCACAGGAAGCATTTCCTGGTCCCCCTAGTTGTTAGTACTCTCTCCTCCCTCAAATTAAGTTTTATTTATCTTTGTAAATATATCTCTCCCCTCCCCCCATCCATGTAAACTCCATAAGGGCAGGGACTATTTTAAAATATTATCTTGGTAATTTCCATGCCTAACACAGCTCCTTGCACATAATAGGACTTGATAAATATTTGATGGAAGGAAGGAAGGAAGAAAGGAAGAAAGGAGGGAGGGAAGAAGGAAGGAAGGAAGGAAATGAACACTTATTATTAAGCACTTACTATGTGTCAGGCATTGGGCTAAGAATTTGACAAATATTGTCTCTTTTGGGATTGGGTAATCAACAAATGAATCTCCAGAGTTAAGTGACCTGCCCAGGGTCACTAACACTGAGTATATATGTGACAGAGCAAACACCAAGGCCAGTGCTTTGTCCATTCTACCATGTTGCTTGTACCCTTTTACTAAAGGGATGTACGTTTCTAGAATATGTGGGGAAGCACAACTTCCAGGAAAACAACTTTGATGTTCCCTCTTGTGCTGGTTTATATTATCTGTAACAGGGGTGTGGAACCTCTGGCTAGTCATATCTAGTCTGTTGCTTCATTTTATCCAGAGGCAAATACCTAAGGTGATTTTTGTTGGACACAGTCCACAGCTCAGAGAACAGTTTTCTTCTGAATGGGCTGCTGTAGCTATCCCATTTCAAGTGGAGCTTCTGAACATTTGGTAAGTACCCTCAATGAGCTGTAAACAATAGCTAATATATTTGGCCCTGGGTTTTTTTTCCTTCCACTAGTTTTTGTTGGAATACACACATATCACATATATATGTATACACACATATATACACATACATGAATATATATGTATTTGTGTGCACGTAGATGTATATATGTGTGTATCCTGTATGTGTGCATATATGTATGCATATATTACCATCACTAAAAACAGAAACCAGATTTGATTGTTTTTATGGGTAAAGGCTCCAAATAATGAAAGAAGTAATAGTTCCGAATGAAACCTTTTAGGCATTGTTTAATAGTGGAGTCTCAGTCTCTCAAAGAGTGAAGCTGACATAATCAATTTTGGATGTCTAAGAGATTATAGTACAATAAAGAAATTGACTGACAGCTCTGAGATTCCAAATTAAAATTTCAAAACCTACATTACTGCAAAACTTTCAGAATTCCAAGGGGAAAGAAACTTTTGATTTTTCAATGTTTGGTCTTTTTTTTTAACCTGACAGGTTATTTCCCAGAGCTCAAATGACTGTTCTAAGCTATTAGAGAACTCATCAGACTATCAAAAGGTAGTAATAACTTTTTCCGATGCCCATAGCCCAAATAGAAGTGATGAGCAGTTTATTTTTGCTTAATACACTTAGCTCAGAACCAGCTGAGCTTTCTGTCTCTTCTTTTCTCTTCTAGATCCCCTTTCCTCCTCTGTTTCTTTTCCTTTTGACTCCTTACCTCTCTTTTCTCTCTCTTTTTTATCTGTTACACTATATTTTCCCCTTTTATTCTCTCCCCCTAAGGGTCTCTCTCCATCTCTATTCTTTATCTAACAAAAGTATGAAACTAACAATGTATTTTTATAATTTTTATTGAATGTTGTCATACCTCTCTTCAGTTAGTCAACAAGCATTTACTAAGAATTTACTAGATGTCAGGCACTATGCTAAACACCAGGGATACAAAAAAGGTAAAAACATGTTACCTGCTCTCAGAGACCTCACATTCTAATGGAGAAGACAATGTGCAAAAATAGCTAGGTATATATGGAAAATATATTGTGAAAGTGGAAAGTAATCTTAGCTGTTGTCCTTAATTTTCAGAGAGTAAGTTGAAAATATGTTCCTCTCAAAACAAAATGAAATTGATTACCTTTGCCTTTTATTGATTTTTCTCCTTTGACCCAACAACCCCAACTTAGGAATATGACAAGGGAGAGGAAGCTTTTCCTATCTGAGAGCTACTTTTCGTTGCCACCACTTTTTTCTCCCCTGCTTCCGGACAATTGGGCTTTAAAGCTTTAATTTTGACTTGTGAGCAGACTGGTAGAATCCATTTGCAAACCCATTCAGAGCCAGCCTGGGCATAATCCTCTTTTTATTCAGGAATCAGGGTACAGCTATGCCTGGAAACCATGGCTTAGCTCTGATAGGTATGCACGTTGGCAAGCTTATCCTTTCAACGAGCCCTTTCTCTTGGTCACACTCCAACTTCAATGCTGCCATGGATCTGGGCTAATAATCAATAAACAGTTTGATTATTGTTGAACCTGGTCACCCAACCTGCAGCTTCCACGAACTGTTCCTAATACATATAAGCCTTCAGTTATGGGGCAGACAAGTAACCTGGCCAGCCAGTCAGGATCCTAGAAATCTAGGTCAGTCACTCACCATTTAAACTTTGGTGGCTCCCTATTGCCTCTGGGATGCAATTCAAACTCTTCTCTTAAACACGACTGAACAAGAACTCTCTAAGTTCACTTCCAGTCCTAAATAGTGTCACCTCTTTAAAAAAGGCTTTTCATGATTTTTCCCATAGTAGAGTTCCTACCCTCACCCCCACTGAAATTCCTGAAATTAATATGTACTTATTTTGTATATATCTTGTATTTACTTTTCTGTTGACCTATTGTGTACCTTCAGTAGGATGTAGACTCTGAGGGAAGGGACTGTCTTGCTTTTGTATTTATAGGCCCAGCATCTACAACAATGACTGGCATGTTTGTTGTTCAGAAGTGTCTGGCTCTACGTGACCCTATGGACTTCATCCATGGGATTTTCTTTGCAAAGACACCGGAATAGGTGGCTTTTCCTTCTGCAGCCCATTTTAAAGTTGAGGAAAGTGAGAAAAACAAAGTTAAGTGACTTGTCCAGCGTCACACAGCTAGTAAGTGTCTAAGGCCAAGTTTGAACTCAGATCTTCCTGCTCCAGGCACAGCGCTCTATCTACTACCCAGCTTCCCCTGTCTGGCACATATCAGGGGCTTAATGAATGCTTATGGATTGATTTCCTGACAGGTTGAGTTATGTTATGTTAGGACTGTGTGAACCAACCCGGTCAATGTCCAGTTTCTTTTTGTAAAGTCATCTTCCAAGAAAAGGATGTGGCTTTCATGAATAATATGATAGTCCCATTGTGCTATGCCCTCCCTCATTAAACCACATTTTGAGTATAGCACACAGCTAGTTCTGTGTGCCACATTTATGGAAGGATGCTGATAGAGAACATCCAGAGATGGGCAGCTATGGTGGTGAAGAGCCCTAAGTTCATGCCATAAGGGAAGCAGCTGAAGAAAATAGACATTTTCATCCTGGTGAAGACTGAAGAGGGTAGGATAGTTGTTTTCAAGTATTTGAAGAATGGTCACATGGAAGAGGGATTAGGCTTGTTCTCTTTGGTCCCAGAAGGCAGAACTGAAAATAATACATGGGCATTGCAAAGAGGTGTATTTAGGCTTGGCGTAAGGAGAAACTTGCTAACGGCCTATAAGTGCAACGGGCTGTCTCAGGAAGCATTGGGCTCCCTCTCATTGGAGGCCTTTAAGCAAAAGGTAGTTGAACATTTGTCTGGAATGCTATAGAATGGATTCTTTTTCACACTACGGTTTGTACTTTAGGGCCTTTCAGGTATCTTCTGACTCTGAAATTCTTAGATTCTGTTACATCATTACCAGCAAGACGACTTAATGAGGGGAATTAGCTAAATGATATATCCCTGGGAAAAGAAATTTATGAAAATGAGCCTCCAGGGACCATCATGAATCAAGGCTTAAATCTCTCTTCTCTCTGGTTTATCCCTGCCCTCCCACCTGCTGAGGCATCCTATGATAATTACCACCTGCGTGCAAAAGAAAGGGACTTTTTAAAAAAAATGAAAGAGCAAATAGTTGCATATATTAGAACCAAGGGAGACTATACAAGAACTGAATGGAAAACTTTTGTGACTAAGGGAATTAGGAATGATAAGCATGTATTCCCCTTGGGAGGAGTTATATATCTTCATAAGCAGAAATGTGTCCTAGCATGTGTGGTGGTGAGTGCTTTTCTTTCCTTTCTTCATTAAAAAAGTCAGTGATGACAGAACTGAGAAAAGTAGAAAAGATTTAGGTTCTTCTGTGGATTATTCAGAATAATCCTAGGAATTTGGGAGACATTATCCATATGACCATGGGCAAGCCAACAACTTCTCTGAGCCCAAGTTTGCCCATCTGGAAAATAGGGATGATACACTACCCAGATTTATTGTGAGGATCAAATGAGATGATGGATGTAAATTACACTTTGCAATTTGGAACTGTGCTGCCAAATCTACTAAATTATGTGTATTCTTTGATTCAGTTATAGCTCTGTATCCCAAAGAGAACAAAGGAGAGAGAGAAAGGTCATATGTGTTGGGAAAAAATGACAGCAGCTCTTTTTGTAGTAGCAAATAACTGGAATCTAAGGGGGGCCCCCATCAACAGCAGAATGGCTAAACAAACTATGGCATATGAATGTAATGAAATACCATTACACCATAACAAATGATGAAATGGATGGTTTCAGAGAAACCTGGTAAGACCTGTATGAGTTAATGCAGAGTGAAGTGAGGAGAACCAGAACAATTCATTTTAAAACATATGTGTGTATGTATGTATACACACACACACACACACACAGATAAACTGACTTTAGAATTCTGATTAATGCAACAATCAATCACAATTCCACAGAGCCACTGATCAAGCATGCTACACTTCTCTTGATAGAGAAGCGATGGACATTGGGTAAAGAATAAAACATATCGAATATAGCGAGTGTGGGAATTTATTTTGCCTGACTATGCATATTTGTTACAAGGGAAAAATGTTTAAAAGATAAAGTGTACTTTGTAAACCTTAAGTGATAAGATTAGACAAATGTTGGCTATAATTTTTATTACTAACTTCATGCGGTCATTGGGAAGAAAGCCTCTCTCAGGCTTTATCAGGCATAAATCTCTGATATTGCACAAAGAGCATTAGGCTTAGAGTCAGGACATTGAGGTTTTAATCTTGGCTCTGACACTTACTAGCTGGGTCATCCACTTAATTTTTTTAAGTCTTGGTTACCCCATGGTAAGACAAGGGTAATAATGCCTGCATTACCTACCTCATAGGGTTGTCTTATGAAAAACACTTTGTGTCCCTTGAAGTGCTAGAGACGTGAATTATTATTATTACCTGAGCCCCTTGACTCTTGCAAAGTGCAGCTGGAAAGTGCCAGAGAACCAACATCTGCTCTCCTTTGGGATATGAAATCCTAAGAAACTAACATGTTTTTTCCAAATTTTAGAACCTCTGTTCATGGCTAGAGACCTAATGTGAAACCAGCCGCTGGGACTGAAAGATTTACTGGTGACCTCTCAGGGCAAATTCACTCATGGTTCTCTGCCACAATTTAAATACTCAGGAAATAAGGATGACAAGGCCTCCCTCTCTGAGGCACTGTGAGAATTCAGATCTCCTGACCCGGGCATAAGTTGAAATTCCAGGCCCCACAAGCAAATCTTTACAAGGCTCCCCTGCTTTTGACCCATCCAGCTAACTGTCTCCTTTCTCTCCCTAAATACTTTCTCCATGGGCCCTGGGTCTTCCTTCCTTTCTATAGACTTCCAAACTCTGCAAGGGCAGCTAGATAAATGTGCTTGTTCCTTAGTCATAGGAGCAATACAATCAATACAATATAAAAGTTTGGCTTCACGCTTGAGAACCTGTCAGAGACAGCATCATTTGAAGTGTAGGAAAAGGCAAGGATTCTCAAAATCATGTTTCAAAGGGCCTGAAGATTCTGAAGGTGGGTGTCATCATGAAGAAAGATGGTGTGATTGTTTGTGCCCATTCCTCTTGCTGGTTAGAAGAAATCCCAGGTAGCCACAAGAGCAACCAGACAGTATAACAAATTAGTCAATTAACAGGCATTTATTAAACGCCTACTATGTACCAGGTGCTAAAAGTACAAAGGCAAAAATTTAACAGTCTCCTACCCTCAAGGAGCTTACATTCTATGAAGAAAGGTGACAGAAGAAATATAGAACCAAGAGAAGGCTGAAGAAAGAAACCAAAAATCCAAGAAAAAATATTTAAAGGTGAAAAATTTAAAAAATAAAGCCAAAACAGGTCTACATGGCAAGCTCGGGTCCAGGGAGAAAAGGAAAACAGCATAGGCTTCAATGACCTAGCCAAGTCAGAGAAGTAGAGAATGTTGGGTTTTCTCTGGCCTTGAGAATCATAGCCATAAAGGTTATCTGGTCCAGTGTCTTCATTTTACAGTTCAGAAAACAGGTGCAGAGAGGTTGAGTGAGTTTCCTCAGATCACAGAGGAAATAATTGTAACAGAACTTGAATCAAACCCAGTTTCTCTGACTCCTAATCCAGCACTCTAATCTAAAGCCCATAACAATACAGGTCATGCTATAATTGACTTAGAGAGTAATTTTCTTGATGCACATATGACACAGAATGCATTTGTCCCACCAGAGTTTAGAGAGCCTCTAACATGGTATTGGCTTTTTAGCATGGCATAAGCAAAGTCAGCGTAACAAAGGATTTGGAGCTGGGTTGAAATCTTCAAAATCATAGAATGATAGAATCTGGAGCTGAAAGAGTCATTTAATACAACTCCCTTATTTTACAGATAGAGGAACTGAGGCCCCGGGAAAGAAAGGGATTTGCCCTGTTTTCTAAGCTCTTAGAGATTTGCCAGTGCAAAGGGTCAGAGAAATGCACAAAGCCTTCTTGTATACATTAGTATAATAACAGGACCTCTGAAACCGGATGGACACCATAATTGTCAGACCATAATGATAATAATTAATGGAAGAATAATAACTTCATTTTCCATTTCCTATTGCCAGCCTTAGTCCAGGCATCTTCCCAACCCTGCCCAAAGCATGGCAGTCTCTGGCCCAATTGCAGCCTCTTTTAGGGTGTAACCTCATAGGCCTTAAGGGGCATCACATTGTCAATCAGAGGAGGAAGAGTTCTTCATCTTTTGAATATGGGCTAAGAAATTTAGTGTAAACCATATAGATTTAGGTGCTGGCTTTACACAGTGCATTGAATTTGGCATCAGAATATATGGATTTGAATGTCCTGTCACTCATTAGCTGTGTGTTGATCAGTCATTATTCTGTTCTGTCTGACTCTTTGTGTGCCCATTTGGGGTTTTCTTGGCAGAGATACTGGAGTGGTTTGCCATTTCCTTCTCCAGCTCATTTTAGAAATGAGGAAACTGAGGCAAATGGGTTTAAGTGACTTGCCCAGGGTCACAGAGCTAGTTAGTGTCTGAAACCAAATTTGAACTCAGGAGGAGTCTTCTTGATTTCAGGCATGGAACTTTATCCACTGAACCTAGCTGTCCTTATTAGCTGTGTGTCTGTGGGCAAATTATTTCCCCTATCCTCAGTTTCCTCACCTGTAAGATCAAGAGATTGGGGAAGAGAGAAGAAGAGAAGGAGATGGGGGGAGGAAGGGAGGAAGGGAGGGGGAGAGAGAGAAAGAGAGAGAGAGTGAGAGAGAGAGAGAGAGGGAGAGAGGGAGAGAGAGAGAGAGAGAAGGGAGAGAGAGAGAAGGGAGGGAGAGGGAGAGAGACAGAGATCGAGAGAGAGACAGAGAGAGACAAAGACAGAGACAGAGACAGAGAGAGACAGAGAAAGGAGGGAGAGAGAGAAGGGAGGGAGAGAGAGAGAAGGGAGGGAGAGGGAGAGAGAGACAGAGACAGAGAGAAAGGGGGGAGGGAGGGAGAGAGAGATATGGAGGGAGCGAAAGAAGGGAGGGAGAGGGAGAGACAGAGACAGAGAGGGATTTGGAGTCAGAAGACTTGGGGTAGAATCACAATTCTGCCACTAACTGCCTGTATGACCTTGGACAGCTCACTTAAACTCTAGTGGGTCTCAGTTTGCTTCCTTTTCTATAAAATGAGAAACTTGTATTAGATAATCTCCAATGTCTCTTCTAGTTCTGAATCCATAATCCAATAACCTCTCAATGCAAACGTCTCCCTATTAGCTGGCTTGGATAGCTTGCTGAGCATCATTATTTTGGAGGAAAGGAAAAGAAAGGCATTTGCCTCCTTTGGACGCTGAATCGGATGAGGTCAGGTAATAACAAGTGCTCCCTGCCACCAGCCTTCTTGCATCTCATTATCCATCCAATCAGTTTCCCAGACAAAGATGCTGATTGTCCCCAGATGGAGGCCCCAGCCTCTGGAATTGTAGAAGCTCATGCTAACTCAGCACTTTCCTCAGTGACCTTGAGGGTTCACAGGCCAGACAACCAGAGCAGGCTGGCACGACGTCCGTGCCTGTTGTCTCGCTCCCGTTAAGATGTTCATTTAAAACTCCTGAAAGGGGGAGGGGGAGCAGAACTCAGCCACAAGACACTCATTAAGGCTTTTCGGAGCCCCCACAATGAGATCTGACGTCAGGCTGCTGGGGTGGGGGTGAAAAGCTGGGAGGGCCTAAAGAAGGAAGGCTGTGTTAATGGAAATGACAGTTTCTGTGGGGAGAAGATGTATGACCCCACTTCTGCCTGGGATTTCCAGAAGCTGACAGAACAGAACAAGAAAAGTCTTGGAAGAGCTATGTAAATTATTTGCTGGGCTGCCAAGAAAGATTGGAGTTACAACTGTCCAGGGAGAAGGAAAAAAACATCCCCCTGTATATTCATGCAATAAAAAATGTCCTGCATTTCAGGGGATATCCTTGTTGGCTCCTGTACATAATAAAGCCAGGGATGAAGTGAACCCTACTTCAGGAGCAGAGCTGGGAGTTAATTTGATCCTCTGTCTAAAAGTAACCTATGTTTGAGTGAGCAAGGGATTCCTTTCCTTGGGCCACCTTTGAACGCTTCTGTCTATGTCCTCGGAATGCATCTTTTCCCTTATCTCTCATCCCTTCTTTGGAATCAAATGAACAACAGTGAAGAGCTCTCACATCTATCCGCTCCCCTCAAGGCCCACCTAAATCACTATTGTTGAGACCCCTTCATCTTTTCTACCATAGACTATTTTAAGAGTTTTCTAACTGGTCTTTCTGCCTTCAGTTTCTTCTCTCTGCTGTCTGTTAAGAGTCTTTTCTTCTCTCATTCCTGTGTCTTTGCTTAGAGCCTGTACTATGCCTATGCCTGGAACATAATCACACACACACACACACACACACACACACACACACACACGAATCCGCTCCCTAATGTATTGCTCTGTGTTCATTCAGTCATAAGTCTACAGCTAGAAGAAACCTCAAAGACCATCTAGTCCAACCCCCTCCTCTTACAGATGAAGAAACCAAGGTCCAGTGAGTTTAAGTAACTTACTCAGGGACACACAGATAGTATCAGAGACAAGATTTGAACCCAGGTCCTCTGATGGTGGAGCCAGTACACACAGTGTATAATGTCGCCTCCTTATGAGATAATGTACATAAGGGCTTCAGGAACTCCAAAGTATTAGATGAATATGAGCTATTCATGACACACCTTAAAATCTTTCAGGGGCTCCCCATTGCCAACCTCATGAAGCATTACAGAATCATAGCATCTCATAGTCCTTGGAAGCCAACCTGGGTCCAACCTGTACCTAAGGAAGAATTCCATCTATTATATTCCTGATGTGATTATCAAGTCTTTGTCTGAAGACATCCAGTGATTGGGGAATCACTTCATCCCAAGACAACCCATTCTACTTTGGGACAACTGTAAGCATTACAAAAATTTTCCTTGTTTCAAGCCCAAATTCAGCCCTCTGCATCTTCTACCCATTCCTCTTAGTACTGCCCCATGAAAACAAATAATCAACTCTTCACTCTGATATTTGAGGCACTGGGCTCTCTGGCTTTAACTTATCCTATTCCACATCCTTTCATGTACTCTATGTCCTAAGCCAAACTGTTCTTGTCCTCCTTTCTCCCATCTTTGTGACTTTGCTTGTGTCACATCCCATCCCCTTACCTAGAACATAAACCAAAGGGCTGTGGTGTCCAGAGCATAGTCTGGGAGTCAGAAGATGTGGCTAGTCTTGAACTCCAGTGCAAGCACTTTTTGTATGACCTTTGGTAAGTCATTTGATTTATCTGAGCCTCAGTTTTTTTTGTTCAGTTGTTTAGTCATGTCTGACTCTTCATGAGCCCACTTGGGGTTTTCTTGGCAAAGATACTGGAGTGGTTTGCCATTTTCTTCTCCAGCTCATTTTACAGATGAGGAAACTGAGGCAAACAGGGTTAAGTGACTTGCCCAGGGTCTCACAGCTTGGTAAGTGTCTGAGGCCAGAGTTGAACTCAGGAAGATGTGTTCCTGACTCCAGACGTGGTACTCTATCCACTGCACCATCTAGCTGCTCAAAGCCTCAATTTACTTGTAGTAAGAGAAGTAGTAATATACTATCTACCTTACGCTCCACTCAATATGATGCCACATTGTGGTGGTGAGGTGACCCTGGGTTCTCAAAAGTTCTGCCAGTACAGCACAATATTGGGCAAGACTCTTCTAGGCTGATATGCCTGATGTCCTATGAAAAGCCTCACTGAGTTCAGAGAGCCAACTCTCCAGGTTGGCTAGAGGATAATGAATCTTTGGCCACAGACTCTGGAAATTCATCTGGCAAGTTTTAGATGAGCATTTTTCTGCACCAATAGTGGAAGTACCCAGGCCAATGGAATTGAGCACTCAAGTATCTATATCACAGGGAAATCCTAAGAATGATTCTGTATAAAGAAAAGCCCAGCTGGGCACAGGAGATGTGAAATGGAAGTCTAATTTCACTCTTTGAAGACATGCTTGTGCTTAGGGTTACTGTGAGGAATAATCTCAATTCAGAGAAGTCATGTTTTATTCAGGCTCAAAAATCTCAGAGTCATCCTTAATTCTTTGCTGTCCCTTACCAGCTACAACCAATCACAACCAGACCTGACAATTCTAGCTCAACAATGTCTTTCGTATCTGTGCCCTTCTCTCCATTTACACTGCTATCACACTAGACCAGAAACCTAGACTATCATAACATTTCCTAACAAGTCCCCTTGTCCCTAATCTCTCCTCTATCTAATCTTTCTTTCATCCAGCTGCCAAAGTAATCTTCTTTGTGTACAGCTCTGCCCACCCCACTCCTCTGCTCAAAAATATTCAATGATTCCCTATTACCTGTAGGAAAAAGTCAAATTCCTCAGCCTGGCATTTAAGCCTCCTACAATATTATTACAACCTAACATTCATGTTTAATTTTGCATTACTTCCTTTCATTTTTCTAATTTTCAGCCAGAATGGATAGGTCGCTGTTCCCAAATTTGATCAACCTCCATGCATCGTGCAAATTATCTCCATCTCTCAAATGCTCTACCTCTTACTTCAAGAATCAGATCAAATACTGGTGCCTCTCCTGATCAAGTCTCCCCTGATTTCCCTCAGCTGAAAGTATTTTCTCCCTCCTCCCAGTCTTCCTTCATCATTTGAGTCTGACTCTCGACTTTGTCCCCCTCACCCTTTATGTGTTATATCTCAGCCAGCTAAAAGGGTAATGGCCAATGAAACGCCATTGTGTTTTGCCTGATGCACTAACCTGTAGAGCCTGCACAGGGAATTCCCTGTTTACCATGTATAAGAATAGGGACTATGTCTTTAAAAATATTCTATTCGGAGGGTCTAACACAGTGCTTTGTACATATCAGGTCCTTGTATGTGCTCGTTGCATTGAATTTAGTTTAATTAGATGGATTCCCACACCCCCATCTCCATCTCCTAAAAGCCCACTCTCCTTCAAGGCCCCAACTCAGGTGCTACCTCTTCCATGAAATATTTCCTGACTCTGCCCACCTCAACTCTCCTCAGTAGAAAGCAGTCTCTCTTTCCTCAAATTTCTCATAGCACTTCCCCTGGAAATCTTATTGGATCTTGTCTCAATCTTCCTTCTATCACTGTGTCAGTCAACAACCATTTATTGAGTGATTCCTATGTGTCATTGTACTCAAATATAAGCAAAAAACCAAAACAAAACACTCTGCCCTTAATAAGCATACATTCTAATGGGGAGGGGGGAGACAACACATAGAAGGATGCTGAAAAGTAAGGGGGGGAAGGGTCATAACCTGGTGAGAAATGAAGACATAGTTGGCCTGGGTACCCTTCTTAAATCAAGTCTCTAGGAGAAACTATCCAGTCAGAGGGAGTGGTTGAAGAGCTAAGGGAACCTCTGAGATGTGAATTCCAGGGATGAAGAGGTTTGTGGGATATGGTGGACAAGTCAGGAGTGCAGCCTGGTAAAAAATGAATTGCATTTGTGCACACAGTTTTCCAAATTAGATAGTAACTTCCTTGAGAGCAAAGGGTACATACTTTAATATCTCCAACACTTTGTATGGTGCCCAGCATACTTAAATGATTGTTGAAGCGATGAATTATCATATGTATCTTGAGTAGAATAAAGTCTGCTTCACTACAATCAATGTGCAAATGATAGACAATTACAGGTACAGGTTAAGCAACAGTTCCAGTTTTTCTCAGTTTAAAAGAGAAATTGAATTTAGAGATTCCCACAGTTCTAGAGGCGTCTGTCCAGTTATACTATAATATGATGCTTGATATTTCTATAAAGATTTGTGGATTTCAAAGCCCATTACACACATGATCACACTGGCACTCACAATAACTATGTACAAAAGATGTCCCAGGTAGGATTATTCTTATTTTACAAATGAGTCTCAGAAAAGTTCAATGACTTGAGTGAATAAGAAAGCATTTATTAAGTGCTTACTTTCTCTCAGGCACTGTCCTAATACAAATACAAGCAAGACAGTCCCTGCCTCAAGAATCTTAACATTCAAATGTGGCAAGACCACATAGAAAGGAGAGGTAGATGTGGCGGTGGAGGTGGGGGAGGGGAAGCAGTATACTCTTGGCGGCATAGTTTAGAAATGGCCAGGAAGTGACTAGCCCATGGCCTTACATTGTGTCAGAAGCAGGATTTGAAGCCGGGTAACTCCTGCCTTCAAATCTAGTGCTTTCTACACCAGACCATAATGGTATTTTTTTGGTAGTTGTACAATTTGGCCTATTTCAGGACTAAGTCCGTTTATACTTGACTTTTTGAAAAGTTCACAAGTGACAGCAGCAGGTAGAGTCTGGATGGAATAAAGATATGACCAGCCTTCCCTTTGGATAGAATCGGCAGTGATGGAATTTCAGAGACATTGGGAAAGTGTCCCCTATTCACCACCACCCCAACTGCTTGTCCTATAGACTTGTCTAATAAATCTTAGAAATTATTTTAACAAGGGATAAAGCCTTTCAATCCATAGCTAGAGATAAGATTTATACTCTAAACACTCTAGAATTCACACCAAGGTATAAATAGTTAGTGCCAGATCTGAGAGGCAATGTGACTGGGTGAGTAGACTGCCAGACTGAGCCAAAAGACCCAGGTTCAAATCCTGCCTCTGACAATTACTAATACTATAACCATGTCAAAGTCACTTGACGCCTCTGAGCCTCAGGCAACTCTCTAAGATTTTAACTCATAGGTTGGTTGTGATATCCACAGGTGGATAGCATTCTCACACCCACAAAATCACAATATCTCCTTGACATTGAATAAATTTTGCTGTAAAATAAGCTTTGAGAGGGGCAGAGAGGGAAAGAATTAGAAGGCATTTAAAAGAAGGGGAGAGGCAGAGGGTGCTGTGCAACAGATGAGAGGGTACAGGAAGGAGAGGCTGGGGCACCGAAGACAAACTTTTGCTTTTGTTGTCGTTCAGTCATTTTTCAGTCATGTTCAACTCTTCTTGACCCCATTTGGGGTTTTCTTGGCAAAAATACTGGAATGAATTGCCTTTTCCAGCTCTAGCTCATTTTACAGATGAGGAAACTGAGGCAAACAGGGTTAAGTGACTTGCCCAGGGTCACGCACTTAGTAAGTGTCTTCCCAACTCCAGGCCTGACACTATCCGCTGTGCCACCCAGGTGCCCCAAACTTTGGCTACCTCACAATTTAACCAAGGGCTGGTACTTAGCTGTGTGTCCACCATCCCTAATATCCTACTGCCTCGTGTAATGGGGTTCATAGGATCATAAATTTAGAAGTGGAGGGGACTTCAGAGGTAATTGCATTCAACCCCATTATGTTACAGATGAGGAAGCCGAGTCCCAGAGAAGCCAAGTGACTTTCCACACGTCACACAGGTAGTAAGTCTCAGATCTGGGTTTCCAATCTAGGCTCTCCTGAGTCCACATCTAACATTCTTTCCACTGAGCCACACTTCCTCCTTAATTGGACCAGATGACCTGTAAGGGCCTTTCCGGCTCTATGATTCTACTTCAGCATGCCCTCTAATAGAGCAGGTCTATCAAAATAGCCTCCCTCCATCTGGTTTCCATTAGCCTCTTGGCTGATTGTTTTGTGAGAGGTGTGACCTTCATCAGGATCACTCCTGTCACTACTTAATTTATCTTTTCCAGAGCTGCTAGGTGGGGTTTCCTCCTCCTTCCCTCTTATTAGAAACAAGTGTTGATCCTGGGACAAGTGGCCAACATCCCTTTCTTCCTGTACCTAAAGGATCCATACCATAATCAGGATAACTTTGTATTTGTTGATAACTGTACTTTGTTCTTATCCTGACCAAATACCACGCTGCACTCCACTGAAGTCCTCCTCTGATGCCTCAGCAGAGCAGGGAAGGGACCCCGGCTTCTTGGAGATTATGCCAACAGAGTCCAAGGTCTAGCAGGTTCTATGCACTGGAAAGCTTTTGCGTACCAGTTTGATGGGGCATCTTGGTGATGTGGATAGAGCGCTGGGCTGGGAATCAGGAAGACTCATCTTCATGTGTTCAAATTTGGCCTCAGACACTTATTAGCTGTGTGACCCTGGGCAACTCACTTAACCCTGTTTGCCTCAGTTTCCTCATCTGTAAAATGAACTGGAGAAGGAAATGGCAAACTATCCCAAGTATCTTTGCCAAGAAAACCCTAAATGGGGTCATGAAGAGTCAGACATGACCAAAATGACTCAACAACAACCAGTCTGATAATCACAGGAGCATAGACTTACGGACAGAGGGGAGCTTAGAAACTGTCCCATCCAACTCCCTAATTTTGCAAATGAGGTCCACAGAGATGAAGGGATTTGCCCAAGAGCACACATTTCCCAAGTAGCAGAGGTGGGGTTTGGACCTTGATTCCTTGATATAAATCAAGCTCCCTTTCCATTACAAATGATGTCTGTCTGCTGCCAAGCTAAGTTTGCAAAGGCTTCTCAGCCAGAAGCTTGGCCACCTGGCAATGAGTTGGTTTTTTGTTTTGTTTTGTGCTCAGAGCCACTCATAAAAACCATCTAGCAAAGCTCAGGGATGCTGCAATCTGCATTTGTGGAGAGAACATCTACATGGTTGAACTCATAGATCTCTGAAGCATCGAAGAACAGCCACACTGTGGTTCAGGATTGGATGCTCATAGAAGGTAATTGGGGTTAACCACACTGTTATAGAATGAGAGAAAGAGGGAGTGGAGGGAATTCTTTGGATTTCTGTAGCACTTAGTGTCCGTACCAGATAGTGAATCATTTGTTGTCTTATATGACTATCTATGTCTTATCTCCAGTGTGAAATTCTTCCCTAAGAGCCTTTTCTAAAAAATCCTCTGGCAGTGTTATCACAGTGTTGGACACAGGTTAGGTGCTTGATAAACATTTATTGAATTGAATCAACTTATGGGAAGGCTCCCAGCCTGCTTTATAGATGACTGACCCAGCCTTACTACAGGTATGTATGTAAGAAAGATACGTATCTTAAGTCATATTCAAGAGGCAACATGGCATAGCAGATAGAGGGCCAGACTGAGATTCTGGGAAACCTAGGTTCAAGTCCTGCCTTTGACAAGTATTGTGCTAGGCAAGTCACCCGACCACTCAGT
Organism: Trichosurus vulpecula; assembly: GCF_011100635.1. NCBI lineage: Eukaryota > Metazoa > Chordata > Mammalia > Diprotodontia > Phalangeridae > Trichosurus > Trichosurus vulpecula. The sequence continues at coordinate 315,074,425 of NC_050575.1, forward strand.
GCTCCAGGCAACTCTGTAACTATAAATTACAGATTAGTGTCTGATATGCTTGGGTGGAGGACGTTTCTACACTGATAAAATCACAGGTGCAGACCCTACCTTCCACCAACCTCTATGCATACCCAGTTCGACATTGCCCCAGCTAACATTACCTTTCCATAAGGTTGTTAATACCTTACTATAAAAGTCCACATTAATGTTTGAAATTCTGCCGGAAGAGAGTAGTATAAAGTAAAGCTCACTAGATTTTTAGAGCTATGGCAGGACCTAGGCTCAAATACTCCTCCATTATTTGCTAATTTTGCAATTTGTATTATTTTGAGCAGGTCATTTAATCTCCCAAGGTTTCACCTTTCTCATCCTTAAAATAAGAAGATTGAGCCAGATGCTCTCAAAGGTCCCTTCTGGTTCTAAAACCTATGAATATTATTTGGTTAGTCACTCAATATGCAGACCAGATAAATACATTGCTAAATGTCAGCTTCTGAATGGTGGAAAGGGTTTTCTCAATACCAAATCTGAAGGCAGACCTTGATGGCGCCAAGAGTCCATTCATTGAAAATATCTGAGGCCAGGGAAGTAACCTGCTCCAAGCCAAACAGAAAGAGGCAAAGCTGGAATTCGAACCCAGGACTTTTAAGGGGTTCTGCTTCATGCCACATCAATGGGCTCCCCACCTCAGTCCATTTAGTTGAGCCCTGGTGCTCTGTGGTCACTGTGGAGTACATCTCCCATTTATATCACAGAACATTGTGGAGACAATTAACAATATTAGGAGGGCTCTGATTCTATTTGACTTTTCAGAGGATCATAGATTGAGAGCAGGAATGGACCCTGGAGGTCGTCTAGTCCCCTTACAAATGAGGAAACTCAAGCTCAGAGTGGGAAACCAGTGTGTCCAAGGTCCCTCAGTAGTGACAGAGTTGGGGTATGATCTTCAAACCCACCTCTCTGGCTACCATGCCACTCTGCTTCCTTTGGATACTCTGCAGAATTCCTTGTTTTTGTTGTTATGAATATTCCCTCCATTGGCATGGTTTGCAATCTGTCCTCCTCTTGTTTGATTCTTGTCCCTCCATAGGATATCTATTCAACACGCTAGAAGATGCTGGACTGTAGCATATGCTACAGTTTCTGGAGCCACAGGTAAGAGAGATCTATATATTTATAACCCCCAGATGAGAATCCCTGGATCAAATGATATGTATATATATATATATATATATATGAAATATATTATATACATACATATATATATATCATTTTACACAGATGGTAATATGTTGCATAGTATTATGTTGGGCTATATTATAACATCGTTTTATATGTATATATGTAGGCATATATGTATACATGTGTGTTTATAAACATAGATAAACAAATACATACATACATGAGGCAGTTAGATGGCCCAGTGGATAGAACATAGGGCCTGGAGTCAGGAAGACCTGAGTTCAAATCCAGCCTCAGATACTCACTAGTGGTGTGACCTTGGGCTATCACAGTGTTGGACACAGGTTAGGTGCTTGATAAACATTTATTGAATTGAATCAACTTATGGGAAGGCTCCCAGCCTGCTTTATAGATGACTGACCCAGCCTTACTACAGGTATGTATGTAAGAAAGATACGTATCTTAAGTCATATTCAAGAGGCAACATGGCATAGCAGATAGCCTTAATCCACATGGAGAAGGAAATGGCAAACCACTATCTTTTCCAGGAAAACTCCATGGGCAGTTTTGGCGTGCCATGGTCCACTAAGTGTCAGACATGACTGAACAACAATAAACATATATTTACAGACCTCAGGTAAGAACCCCTGCACTAAATGATCTCATGGTTGCTTTGAGCTCTACCACTCCATGACTCTGTGACTTAATAGCCTGAGCTACTAAAACCCGTACAAGTTCAGAAACTCTGTGCCAGGTCAGTCTCCTCCCTCTCTTCCGTATAAATTGTTATACTCAGTTCTGGTACAACCGCAATTCTCTCCTCCTTCCTTATGGCCTGCCCTCCCTGCTCCCCTCTGACCCTCTCCTCTCCTTTCTTTCCAACTCGCCTCAAGCCCAGCCTCTTCCACGAAGCCTTCCTAGGTTACTCCAGTCCAAGGTGATGGTACTTACATAAGGAATGCATACATGCATTCTAGTTCTTCATCCTTGGGAAGCAGCATGATGTGCTAGAAAAGAGAGCGGTACTGGGGGGTCAAAGAACCAGGGCTCAGAGGCTTTCTCTGCCACTTGCTACCTGTGGGAAGCCTTTCCTAACCTTCTCTCCCAATGGTTATTGCTCCTTCTCTCCTTATAGGTGTTATATCCTTTAGAAGAGTGTAACCTTCTTACATTTGGATCTTTGTCTTGTATCCCCAGTGTCTAGTGCAGCCTTGCACATAGTAAGTATTAAATAAATATTTATTAATTTGAGTTGTGTGGGTTTTGGTGAATCATCTCGCTTCTCTGGGCTTCTGTTTCCTCATCTATAAATGAGTCCAACTGACCTGATGGCCCCTACGCTCCCTTCTGTGCTCTTGGATTAAATTCCTTGTCTTGTTCTCTACTTTTTTTTTTTTGTAAATATGTATCATTTGCACAATTTTACGTAAAGTTCCTCAGTGATGATAATCAGAACAACACTTGTATTTACACAGTATTTCCCTCTCAACAACATTGTAAGGTAAGTAATGGGGGTATTATTATCCTTCTACTGTGGATGAAGAAGTTGCGGTTAATGGGGTGAAGTTACCCAGGGTCACAGAGTAAGTGGTAGAGGCAGGAACCCCTAAGGGCAGGGTTGCCATGCTCTGCGTCTTTGTTTTCCCCCACATCCCCTAGCCCTGTGCTAGGCACGAAGCAGACACTTAAACAAATACATATTGACTTGATTATAGGGTTGCAGGAGAAAATCACTTATTGGTTAGTATAATTATCCATCCATCCCACACTCTCCCTACTTCCCTTCCAATTTGAGCCTTGATCTCAAACATGTGTTTCAACCAGAGGCTGATGGGCTGGGTTTATGTTTCACAGAACTCTCAAGCTGAAAAAAAATTTGCCCCTTAATTAAAAGTTCTCATTTCAAAGGAGATTTAATTTTAAAAAAATGTTTTCCTAACTAAAAGGACATCCAAGCTTAATGACCCTTGTTTGAGAGGATTTCTCAGCCTGCGCTTTGGCCTTTCCAGGGTATGGAATGGGCCCAGTCGGCATTTCGGAACTGCCAGGGAATTAAACCTTTTTATTTCTTTTTACTTTTTCTTCCTCTCTTTTTCTTTCTCTTTATTTGTTTATTTCTATTCCTATTTCTCTTCTTCTCTCCTTCTCTCCCTCCCTCCTTCCTTCCTTCCTTCCTCTCTCCCTCCTTTATTTCCTTCTTTCCTTTCTTCCTTCCTTCCTCTCCTTCCTTCCTTCCTCTCCTTCCTTCCTTCCTTCCTTCCTTCCTTCCTTCCTTCCTTCCTTCCTTCCTTCCTCCCTCCCTTCCTTCCTTCCTTCCTCCCTCCTTTCTTTCCTTGCTTCCTTTCTCCCTTCCTTCCTTCCTCCTTCCCTCCCTCCTTTCCTTCCTTCCTTCCTTCCTTCCTTCCTTCCTCCCTCTCTCCCTCCCTCCTTTCCTTCCTTTCTTCCTTCCTCCCTCCCTTCCTTCCTTTCTCCCTTCCTTCCTCCCTCCCTCTTTCCTTTCCCTCCTTTCCTTCTTTCCTTCCTTCCTCTCCTTCCTTCCCTCCCTCCCTCTCTCCCTCCTTTCCTTCCTTCCTTCCTCCCTCCCTCCTTTCCTTCCTTCCTTCCTTCCTTCCTTCCTTCCTTCCTTCCTTCCTCCCTCTCTCCCTCCTTTCCTTCCTTCCTTCCTCCCTCCCTCCTTCCTTCCTTCCTCCCTTCCTTCCTTCTTTCCTTCCTTCCTTCCTTCCTTCCTTCCTTCCTTCCTTCCTTCCTTCCTTCCTTCCTTTCTCCCTTCCTTCCTCCCTCCCTCCTTTCCTTCCTTCCTCCCTTCCTTCCTCCCTCCCTCCTTTCTTCCCTTCCTCCCTCCCTCCCTTCCTTCCTCCCTCCCTTCCTTCCTTCCTCCCTTCCTTCTCTCCCTGATTCCTTCCTTCTCTCTCTCCCCTCCTTCCTTCCTTCCCTCCTTCCTTCCTTCCTTCCTCCCTCCCTCCCTCCTTTCTTTCCTTCTTTCCTCTCCTTTCTTCCTTCCTTCCTCTTCTTTCTTCCTTCCTTCCTTCCTTCCCAGTCATCTCTGTTCTTGCTATTAGCTCAGTAAAATTTGTAGCTCCTAAACTATGGTATAATTTTGATGAAATGGTGAAAACATATTCCTAGAGTGAAAAGGTGGGGAGAACATACTAATAGCAATTCCTAGTCTAAATCATGAGGTTTGTATTCAGCTGCCCCTCTTTCCCATTTTGGAGACCCTGTTTCTCTTACCCTTCCACCCTGAGCCCACACCTTTTCTTAGTTCTTGCACCCCCAGGTTCACACTGTCTTTTGGTAGCCTTGAACTCTGAAATTACCTCTAACTCTGACTACATCTCTTATCCTTCCGTGTTTCCCATTCGTCCAGGACCTGCCCTCTCCCCTTATCTTTGCCTCCTTCTTCTCAGTTCCTCCTATTTACCCATTTCTTCTCCTTCATCATCATCATCCTGGTTTTCAATGATCTCCTTTCCATTCCCATACCTACGTACTCCATTCATGGTCAATCATTTCAGTGATTCACTCCCTCATCACCACTACTAAATCACTCAACCTTTTGTCTTTTTGGATGTGCCTTCTTTGACAGTTTCCACTCCTAAGTAAAGTCCCTTATTCATTTCATTCATCCATCTGCTCATTCATTCATCAATCATTCATTAAGTTTATTCTGTATTCTAAACATTAGGCTAGGTGCTGGGAGTGATACAATGTTTGGGTGAGAAACAGTCTTTGCCTTCATGAAGCTTAGGGCATAACAGGGATCTAGGACACAAACCCAGATTATGCTAATACATACACTATTATGTGATAAATGTTTTAAAGGGGCATAGAACAAAATGTTCTATGTGATCTAAAAGGGAATGTTGTGGCTAACTCGTTAGAGGTAAGAGGCGTTTTAGCTATGATATGGATAGGATGAAGAGAATAATACTCGAGGCACATAGAAAGGGAGGAGGGATACAGTTCAGGCCCAGGAAATAGTATGAGCAAAGACTTCGAAGCAGCAACAGGGTATTATGGGGCAGAGAGCAATTCAGTTTTGCTGGAGATTATGGACCGTCTTGGATGTCGAGCAAGAAGTCTGACTGTTTCTTGGTAGGCAATAGGGAGCGGCTAAAGATTTTTGAGCTGAGTAAAATGGTTGAACTAGATAAATATTGATAAAGCATTTATTAAGCACCTATTGTATTTTAGGCATTGTGCCAAGTGCAAGGGATGCAAAAAAAGGAAACAAGACAATTCCCATTCTCAAAGAGCTTACTTTCTAATGGGGGAAGGCAACACATAAAGGGGAGGCAGAAAGCAGGTGGAGGGGACATGGAGTCATTCTTAGAGGGGCAGGGAAGCCAGGGCGTAGGTGGCCTAACTGGAGTATGAATTAGGAAGGAAGTGAACAGAATGACTGGGACTCTTAATGATATGATGGTTCTGGTCAAGGGTTCAGCAATATGGAAAGAAGATTAGTCTGGTAGCAGTATGAAGGATGGAGAAAAGGGAGAAGAGAGTGGAGGTGGTGGAGACTTGTTACCAGACTATTGTAATAGTCTAGGTAGATGGTCATGAGGGTGGTGACTGGGAATTCTGAGGAGAGGACAGGTACAAGAATTATTTTCCAAGATGGTATAAACAGGGCACCATGCACTCTCTCTCCTTCCAGGCTCCTGAGAGTTGCTGAAGGTTAAGGTCTATGCTGCCTGGTTTCATGGCAAACCTATTTTGGATGTGTTCACCTAACTGTACCAAAAGCACCATGTCCACAAGTAAATTCATGCCTCCCCTCCAAAATCCCTACTTTTCCTGATTTCTCTTTTTTTTTTTTGTTAATGGCACCCACTCCCCCAGTTACCCAGGCTTAAAACTTATGAATCATTTGCAATTCTTCCTATTCCCTCTCTCGCCACATGCAATCAGTCCTGGAATTCTTCCCGTATTATCCAATGTCTTCTAGATTGATCTCCTTTCCATTACCACCACCATCATTCTTCTTCAAATTCTCAGAATCTTTTGCCCAGTCTATTGTAGCAGCCTCCAAACTCCTTGCCTTCAATTATTTCTAGGCAATTAGGTGGTGACATACTGAAGTTGTCAAACCCATGGTCCATAGGTCTGGATTGGAGGCCTATGAGTACTGAATCAGCTTAAAATGTAATTGGGAAATATTGAATAAAAAAATAAAAATACAATAGAACATAGCTAATGTAGTTTACTAACTCAGTAGGCTGCCAGCAGAGATCCTTATGTAGGTTTAGTGGCCCACATTTCTATTTGAGTTTCAAACCATTGGTTTAATGGACTGAGTACTGGAGTTGGAGCCAGGAACATCTGAGTTCAGATTGTGTATCTGACAATTACTGGTTATGTGACCCTAGGAAGGTCACTCCACAGTTCTCAGTCTTGGCTTCCTCATAAAATGGAGACAAAAGCACCTTTCTCACTGGGTTGTTGTGAGGACTAACTGAGGTAATATATGCAAAGTGCTTTGCAAGCCTTAAAGAGTTTTATAAATGCTATCATCATCATTATTTATTACTTTCTCTTCTCCAATCCATCCACACATTGTCATGTTAATTTTCTTAAAGTACAGGTCTGATCATGTCACTTCTACTCAAAACCCTTCAAATATGTCCTAATGGCCTCTGGGATAAAATTTAGATTCCTTAGCCTCACATTCAAAACCTTGTATGAGATAATTCACTTCAATTAGGCAAGCACTTATTAAGCACCTGATGTGTTCTTGGACTTACGCTAGGTGATGAGCATATGCAGAACAAAAATAGTCTCTGTCCTCAAGGGGCTTATATTCTACTTTATCTTTGCAATGTATACACAGAAAAACAAATATGAAATTGGTTCCAGTAAAGACAAATCAGTTTTAGTAAGAGAGGAGAGAACTAACCATTGGGGGAAATAAGAAAGACTTGGAGTAGGAGGTAGCATCTGACCTAACCCTTGAAGAGACTGAGAGATTTCAAGAAGAAGTGAAAAAAGAGAAGATTCCATGCATAAGTAATAACAAGAAGGTCAGTTTAGCGTAAGTATACAGCATGAAATCCATTTAGAAAGATATACACAAGGAAGAACTGAAGTAAACTCTTGGATCATAGAGTTGTTTGTGGAGGATTTTACATGTCAGAGGAGTTTGTCTTTTTTCCTAGAGGCAATAGGGAGCTTCTTGAGCCTCAGAGTGAATTCTGTTTTAGGGATATCAATTTGGCAGCTTTGTGAAAGATAGATAAGAGAGGAGAGATATTAGAAGCTGGAAGCCCAATCGTGAAACTTTTGCCGAGGTCCAGATGAGAAGTGATGAAAGCTTGGAGCTAGGGTGGTGATGATGTGAATGGACCGAAGGGGACAAATTAAAAAGATAATGGTGTCGGTAGAGTTATTAAGACTTAGAATCTAATTGGATATGGTGGTGTGAGTGGACAAAGAAAAGAGGTCAGTGTTTATAATAAATAAAAGGAATATTTGGCACTGGGGCACCTGAAAATGAAAGATGCCGATCTTGAAGAGAGAGGGGCTTGCCAGGTTCCTCAGCTCACCCCACATAGGTGACCATTCACTCAGTCTACTGCAGATGAGGCTAGTGGCCATTGAACAATTAAATTCTATCCAATAATCATTAACTGTCAGCCCAACATTAGACTATGCTAGATTCTGGATGCTTTATAGAGTTTAGGTAAGAGCATGCTCCTATTAAAGGAATAGTTCTTGCCCTGAAAGATCTGGCTTTTTTTTTTAACGTAATTGTAATCAATCAGTAAACAAGAACTTATTAAACATTTGCTATGTAACAGGAACTGTACTAAATATTTATAAATATTTGGCCAAGATTTCTGTGTATTATTGGTAAGATAAAGAGCATTAATATTCTGATACCTACCCCTTCATGTATTCAATGATCCAATGTCATTGGCTACTGTGCTCACTGTTCCACCTTTGAGACTCTCCATCTCTGGTCTCAGAACATTTTCAGTGACTGACCTCTATGCCTGGAATGTTTTCCTTCTTTATCTCCACTTCCTGACTTCCTTTAAATCTCAGCTAAAATTCCACCTTCTGCCATAAACCTTTCCTGATCCCTCTTAATGCTAGTGCCTTACCTCTGAGATTATTTCCAATTTGTCATGTATAGCTCTTGTTTGTACAGAGTTGTTCAATGTTGTCTCTCCCTTTAAACTGTGAGCTCCTTGAGGGCAAGCATTGTTGTTGTGGTTGTTTTTTTGTCTTTCTTTGTTTCCTCAGCACTTGGCACAGGGCCTGGCATATAGTAGGTGCTTCATAACTGCTAGTTGACTGACTGGATCCATGATTACATCAGTTTGGACATTCTTTCCACCACTGCAGATCATGCCTTTCCATGTCTTCTCATCTCATGGGTTCCTATCCAAGTTTTCATAAATCTTCAATAGAAGATTCATCTGCAGTGCTTGGTCTTTGTATTCCTAACACCTAATACATTGTTTTGTTGTTCAGTCATCTTTCAGTTGTGTCTGACTCTTTGTGACCCCATTTTGGGGTTTTCTTGACAAAGATACTGAAGTGTTTGCCATTTCTCTCTCCAGCTTATTTTACAGATGGGAAAGCTAAGACAAATGGAGTTAAATGACTTACCCTGGGCCATACAGCTAGTAAGTGTTGGAGACCATATTTGAATTCAGGAAGAATGAATCTTCTTGACTTCAGGCCCAGCACTCTATCTACTGCGCCAGCTATCTGCCTTGTTAATACATTGCTTATTTCTTATTTAATATTTCTTCACTTTCTTAATATCTTATTTCTTTTTAATATTCCAATTGTACTCAAGAAGTACTCGGGCTAACCATCTGTTGCCTCTCATTATTGCTCCAAACCCTCCCTCTTTTACTGCTAGCACGAGTCCTTGGTCATATTTTTTATACTCCCCACAAGCAAGTCACAGTTGGTACTATGCTGAAACCTACTTAAACCCACAGTACATATTTCCACAGTCTTTTGGGGTACTTCTAATTTTGATTCCTCTGAGATCTTTCATGAGTCATAGCATATGTGGGGTAACTTAAATTCTGCATGGTTTCCCAGATTTGATCCATCCCCATTTCTTCTAGGTAGCAAGGTGGCACAGTAGACAGACTCCAAGCAGTACGTGAGGTCAGATTTGAATTCTGCCTCAGATATTTACTAATTATGTGACCCTGGGCAAGTCACTTCCCTGTGCTTCAATGTCTTCCTCTGTAAAGTGAGTATAATAATAAACACCCATCTCATTAGGGTTGTTGTAAGGATCAAATGAGTTAACAATATCTAAACTGCTCTGCAAGCCTTAAAGGGCAATATAACTGTCAGCTATAATTATTTTTATCCTTTTACTACCTAATTCTAGGGCCATATTCATAACCTATCTAAGATGTTTTTGTATATTTTGATGGACTTCCTCAGAAGGCTACCCTTCCAGCTTTATGTTATGATCTGGGCAACATGCATTATCATCCATTTTGTTTTTCCAATGTAGATGATTAAATCAGTTTTAACAGGAAAAAAAACCATTAGTAGGAAATTTTAAAAAATGAATCACTGACCTAATAGAATTCTTCTTTCTCTAGAATCTGGAAGCCTTACCTTTCTTTAACTTTTGACAGCACTGTTATGAAAAACTATCATAGATTTTCAGCTTTATTTCCTGACCCACCCTGAAGAAAAAGCCCCATGGTTTTAATTTTCCTAGTTGCTAAATTCCAATTAGTCATTTGTTAGAGCAGTAATCTCTTACTGAGGCAACTGCCAATTATAGATAATAGCTGATTTTCCCCCAGATAACAAGAATTAGTTAACTGATTTTCCCCCCATTTTTAAAACCTATACTGATTAAAACTTAAATCTGAGCCTCTTCTCTTTCCATTGCCCTAAAGGGTTTTCTGACCCTGATAACAAGATAACCAACTGTTCTTAACTAGTTATATTTTTAATTCAGCACAGTCTGTAACATTTACATGGCAAAATTCCTACTGCATTCCTAATAGCATCCATAATCTTCTTCGATGTGGAACTCAGTTGACCGCAGGAAAGACCCTGAGGACACACTTTGCAATATTTCTTTAACAGTTATGGAGATCAAGCCTTAACTAGAAACACTATTAAAAAAAATTAAAAGGTTCACAACCAGCATCTCACTTTGTTGCCCATCAATTTGAAAGCATCACCTCTAAAATTTGAATTTTAATGTGATGGATTAAGTTGGAATAGGGTTATAATGGAGAAAGGGAAAAGACAATCCACTTAGACTGGCAGGACGAGAAAATTATATGGGAGGTCAGTATTTTCTGTAAATCTTGTCAAAAGAATATCAATACTTCATTGTCACAGGTCTGTTTCCCAAAATGTGGCAGAGCAGAAAAAACTGGATTTGGAGTCAGTAAATTGGAGTTCAAAGATCATGTCTTCCAATTACTTCTGTGACTTAGATAAATTGTTTCATAGGAGGTAGTATAGTACAGGACATTGCTTCTGGAGTCAGAGGACCTGGGTTCAAATCATACCTCTAACATTTTGTGACCTTGGGTAAGTTACTTAAAATCCTTGGGCTTCAGTTTCCTCATCAGGAGAGAGAGAGAGAGAGAGAGAGAGAGAGAGAGAGAGAGAGAGAGAGAGAGAGAGAGAGAGAGAGGGAGGGAAAGAGAAAGGAGAGAGAAGGAGGCCTGTGAGATCCCTTTGAGCTGTAAATCTAGGATCCTATGGCTTCTTTGGGACTCATTTTCCTCATCTTAAAATTACAGGATCATTCTAAATGACTGGTAATATCCCTCCTAATTCTAGATCCTATGATTCCCATGATAAACCCCCTGAGGGTCTTCCATGATCCATGAAAGGTTTCTTGAGATCTGATATGTGGTAAGGAAAGGAAAGCTTGGTGAGGGATTGTCAGAACGAATATTAAGAGAATATTAATTGGGAAACCTGTAGGACAATGGAGAAGGAAATGGGATTTATAGACTGAATGATGCTTTCTCATCACTATGAGGGAAGAATACGCCTCAGTGGAGACTTCTCAGATATATGCCACCTGGCCAAACTAGGGGCTGCTCTGACATCATGGGCAGATCCGAATAATAATAACTGACTTTTAGTCTTTCACCTGATCTGTACTCCCCATGTCCAAAGAACAGGACTGCTGGTACCTCCCTTCCTGTCTTTCTTTGAGATACTTAACCTATGGTCCAGCCCCATGGAAAGAGCCCAGAGGAGCTTTGCAACTCACACAAAAAAAGATGAAAAGAGAATAGGACCCAACTCAACATAGATCTAAGCTGCAAATCTGAGTTTTCAACCAGATCCCCAGTTACCACACCTAAAGTACTAGAATAGTGCTCTCACTTATACTGTCTCATCACTAGTGAATTACTAGCTCTATCTTTTCTATATGCCTGTAATTATCCTCTAGAGGTGTAATTATAAGCAGGTGACCCCAGACTGGTGGTACATGTTTCCCCATTCCTTACTTACTTCCTTACACTGATAGTCCCAACACTAACACAAGGTGGGTGGGGTGGGGTGTTGCCAAACTCTAGCTCTATTTACTACTGGAAGTCAGGGAAGTCCTATTGTACTCTGCCCTGGTCAGAGCATGAATGATGGAGTATGTTATTTCTAGATGCTACATTTTAGGAAGGGCATCCTGGAGAGGGCAATCAAGATAACAAGGGGATTGGAATTCATGCCAAACCCAGTTCAACTAAGAGAACTGGGTATGTTCAACCTGGAGAAGATCTAGATGGGACATGATTTCTGTTTCATGTATTCGAGAAGCTGTTGGATGGAAGAGGGATTGGACTTGTTCTTGGTGTGAGATGATAGAATAAAGAGTAATAAGCAGAAGTAGCAGAGAAGCAGATTTCAGCTCATTATAGGGAAATATTTCCAAGTACTGCCTAATAATTGGAGCTGTCCAAGTTGAACAAGTATCCATTAGTCAAATGGGCTGCTTCAGGAGATGGTCATTTCTCTGGGAGATCTTCCAGTAGAGACTAGGGGACCACTTCTGAGGGGTGGCATACTGGGGACTCCTATAGAGAGAGGGCCATCACCAACAAGAAATTCATTTCTTTAGTCACTAAAGTAATCCAGTTGTAGAACTCAAGGAATAGAAATATGCCTGCAGAGATTCTGAAGGCTCATTCTAGGGTTTGTTGATAAATGAACACACCACCGATGGTAAAAAGTACACGATGAAACATGGATGTCTAATCTATAGCTACTATCGCCCGTCACTTTGGTTCCTGAGAGACAAGACAAACAGCACACACGGTAGATGGCTGAGATCATGCTGGCAATTCTAAAGACAGCCGGGTGCCACTGGAAGTTTTACATTCGGGGAAGTAAAGACAGCTAGAAACTTTTTCAAATGTACCAACAGACCCCAGGAACCTTTTGAATACACTGACCATAAGCAAGCTAGATCAGGACAAACACAGAGGTTGGTAAAATTACTTCGATGTTAGTGGGGGGGAGGTGGAGGAGGAAGGGGCTTGGGAAGGAAGAGGGAGGGCTGTTTCCATGAATCTATCACTCATTCTAGCTGTTTCTGTCTACCTGACACCATTCTCTCCATAGAGGGAGGCTGCAAGATTTGGTCAGACTGCATTAGTCCCTTGTGAAAATGTTCTACTAAGAAGGGGAGGGGAATTAATCTGAATCATTGGAAGGATGGCCCATGGAAAAGACATCACGGCTCCTTGAAGTAATAATAATGGTTGAGATTTATATAGTGCTTTAAGTTTTTATAAGCGCTTCACATAAATGATCACCATGAAGTCTCACAAAAACCCTTTGCAGTGACCATTATAAATATAATTGTCCCCCCTATACAGATGAAGAAATGGATGATCATGGAGGTTAAGCATCCAATGACAAGACTTCCTTGCCATTCCTCTCACAAGACATTCCATCTTTCTATTGAGTATTTTCACTGGCCGATGCCCATGGCTGGAATTGTCTCTCTGTCTCTATCTCTCTGTCTCTGTCTGTCTCTGTCTCTCTGTCTGTCTCTGTCTCTCTGTCTCTCTCTCTGTCTCTCTCTCTCTCTCTCTCTCTCTCTCTCTCTCTCTCTCTCTCTTTCTGTGTCTCCTCATCTCTATTCCCTGGCTTCCCTCAGGCTTTATTTTCTGTAAGAAGCCTTTCTCAGTTCTCCTTAACTTTTTGCCTTCCCTCTGAGACTACCCCCAATTTATCTTGTATACAGCTTGTTTGTACATACTTGTTGGCATGTTAGACTTTGAGGTCCTTGAAAGCAGGGACTGTCTTTTGCCTTTCTTTGTAATCCCAGCACTTATGACAGTGCCTGGCACATAGCAGGTACTGAATAAATGCTACTTGGTTGATTGTCCGTAATGAATAAATGAATAAAGCATTTATTAAGCGCTTACTATGTAGAAAGCACTGTGCTAAGCATCAGAGAAAGAAATAAAAAAGAAAGTCCCTGCCCTCAAAGATCTTATATTCTTAATGGAGGAGACAATACAGGTATAATCATGTAGTGTGCAGATTAGAGATGGGATCCGAACCTTTGTATTCCTGACTCCAGATCCCAGTCCCTTTCCACTACACCATGTAAGCAATAGATCTAGAACTGGGGGGCTGTCACCAGTTGTTCTGACCTATGTCTTCTTACTGAACTCCGATGACTCTGGAGGAGAGACTGCGGCTGATGACTTTGCCCAGTTCTGCCTCATTCAAATCCAATTCATGTGCAAGTCATCACCCTCCTGATGTCATTGGTCCTTTTTGAAAATAAAGGACAAACAACAAGGTCTGGAATTGCCTTAGGATTGGGGCTAGAGATGGGTAGAAGGCATTCTTTTAAGTATCAGCTAAATATTTTGAATACAAGATTGAGCCATTTTCATTAGAGCTACAAAAGACTTTAGAGATAATAAAAATAAGAGTTAGCATTTATATGGTGCTTTAAGGTTTGAAAGCACTTTACAGATATTACCTCATTTGATCCGCGTAACAACCCTAGGAGCTAGGTCCCATTATCCCCTTTTTACAAAAGAGGAAACTGAGGCAGACAGTTACCAAACAACTTTTCCAAGGTCATACAGCTACTAAGTATCTCTGAGGCAGGATGAATTCAGGTCTCCCTAATTCCAGACCCAGTAATCTATCTAGAGCTCCTAGTATCCTCCATTATCTAAATTATCTGCCCCACCTCCCTCATTTTCCTTGAGGAAACATAGGTCAGAAGAAGTTAAATATTTGCCCAATGAAGTCAGGATTTTAAAACACAGGTGTTGGGACCCCCAGTCCAGAACTCTCTCCATTTCACCATGGCTATTGGACCACTGCATGTTCTTAGTGGAGAAGGAGGGTCACTGTAGTGGTCAGAATATTGATCCTAAAGGAAAGATCTGGTGTCAGATCCTGTCTCTGCCACAAGCTGTGCCCCTCTGAGGCATATCATCTAACCTCTCAGAGCCTCAGTATCATCCATGAAATGGGAACATTAACTTGAAAAATCTACTTCCCAAGGTTGTCAGGAGGCTCAAATGAGATAAATGTAATGAAATTCGTAGACTGTGTAGATCACATAAATGTCAAGGATTGTTACAATATCCATAGTCTTTGGGCAACTCCTACTCATTGTTGCCTGTTCTGTTCTATAAGGGCCACCCAGAAAAAACCCTTCTCTCCCATGCAGCGGTAGCACCAGCTCGGGTGGTGGGAGCTTGGATGTCAGCTGTGCTTTCACCATAGCTAACATAGCAAGCCTGAGAACCATCCCTCGTACCAGGACCTCCCTAGGGTCAGATGTGGACCCAGCATATGGCCAAATCTTATCAGTCTGGTGGCAGGAGGGTAGGGCCTTGCAGAGCTGACCAGGGTGCTCAAGGCTGACAAAGCTCATCATTGGATTTTAGGGGACTTCATATGAATCCCCAGATAAGTAAGAAGGAGGACATTTTTGTCCTTTTGGCTGCTCTGTCATTAAGACTCCAATTCTAGCTGTTCCTTTTGTAGGCAGATAGGAGCCTCTGGGTGGTCCTGGGGCTCCTGCTCTGATACAAACTTTGTTAGGGATGAGGAAGGTTTAGAACCCGAGGTCATACAGCTCTAGGTAATTGCATATTCCTGTAGGCCAAAGAAGTATGCAATATGGATCCAGAGTTTCTGGTTAATCCCTCAGCCAAGGAGATGTGGGCTCACCCACCACCTGGAGATAGCCAGGCACTAATTTACAAAACCCATCAAATACAAGGAATTGGCCTATTTTACTAAGGTCTGAATGAGCTTGGACAGACTTTGGGATATAGCAGAGGACAGAAGGGTCTGACT
Source organism: Trichosurus vulpecula (assembly GCF_011100635.1). Classification (NCBI taxonomy): domain Eukaryota; kingdom Metazoa; phylum Chordata; class Mammalia; order Diprotodontia; family Phalangeridae; genus Trichosurus; species Trichosurus vulpecula. Next base: position 315,089,905 of record NC_050575.1, read on the forward strand.
ATGGCCCATAAGGTCACCAAGAGTCAGACCAAGGCCTGATTACAGGGTTTATAACCTTTGTTTTCAGAGGACAGGGATTCTTTCATTTTTGAATTTGTATCTCTAGCACTTCACACAGCTCTTGGCTTGTAATAGATACATAATAAATGTTTATTGAATGAGTAAGTGATGAATTTGCTAGTTTTTTTTTCTCTGTATGATCTACGAATGTAGGGAAAAAGACAAATTAGCAAGAATTTTCAGGATGTTTAGAAACCGAGAAGGGGAAATCTTAGGTGGAACCATTATTCTCATCATACACAGCAATGAGGGGAAAATGTGGAAGGTCTCAGATTGTGGGGTCTTCATACCATCCCAATATTGGGAAGAGGTCCTACAGATTCACTCCAATACTCTATAATATACCTCTCAGAGGTAAGAAGGAAGAGTTCATCTTCAGTCATAAATCTCTTCCTTTCATTTCATTTCTACTCATTTCTATCCGAGTCATCTAGCAATGAATTCCCTTCTTTGTGCAAGGCTCTATGCTAGGCTGGACACAGAGACTGCATGAAAACTGTCCCTGACTTCAAGAAGCTTGCATTCCAAGGGGATTACATAGATAGTTAGATTTAATATAATTTAAGAAGGAAGAGAGAGAGAGAGTGTTAAAAACTCAGGGGCTCAGGTCCATTTTCCTATAAAAAAAGAGGATCAGGATTCGGTGGTCTCAAGGGTTTTTAACTTTTTTTGAGTGTCATGACACCTTTGGCAGGCTGATGAAACCTATGGCTCTCTTCTTATAAACATGTTTTTAAATATATAAAATAAAATACATAGAATTACAGGCAGCTAGGTAGCACAGTGGATAGTGTCAGGCCTGAAGTCAAGAAAATTCATCTCCCTGAATTCAAATCTGGCCTCAGATACTTACTGATAGTAACCCTGTTTGCCTTAATTTCCTCATCTATAAAATGAGCTGAGAAGGAAATGGCAAACTACTTCAATATCGTGGCCAAGAAAACTCCAAATGGGGGTCATGAAGAGTGGGACATGGCTGAAACAAATGAGCAACAAAAGGATTACAAAGGAAACCAATTACACTGAAACACAATTATCAAAATGTTTTAAAAATAAGTTCATGGGCCTCAGGTTAAAACTGCTCATCTAGTCTGTGCTTGGTGCTAGCACACTCAAAGACCATGATGGCTCCCATGCTGGTGGCAATATCTTCACAACTACGGTACTAGGTGGGACTTAATTTAATAATTTATTTACTACCATCTCAAGGGAGCATCAGCACTGCTGTGGAACAGCTGATTGAAAACTGACCTCAAGAGGCAGATGGAGGCTAGAGAGATGGGCCTGAAGCAAGATGTTAGGAAGATTGTTTGGTTGGCTGATTTTGGTTTAAAAGCATCACAATGGAGCTTTTATAGCAGTTGACCATTTTCCCAAGCTGTTTCCCTGCATCTTCTGATAAAGGGCCTACCTACCCCATGCCCCACCATGACATGGAAAAGGCCTTGAGTTCTTGCTATCTATGCCAACAGAATGCAAGCTCAGACAGGTCCTACTGAGTCTCTGGCTGGAAAGCCTTGGAACAAGGGCTCAGTGATGTTTCTGAATGGATTTTTTTGGCCATTGTAATTCTCAAAGTTCATCTACTAATTTACAAGCAGGTTGTGACCTGTGTTGGCTGAGGGAGAGCCAACATAAGGAAATTACAGATCCTTAAGAAATGAGGTGACACTATTTAAGAAAGAATAAATGAAACATTTTACCCTGACCAACCCACTGGTTAAGTGATGAGTTGCTCTTTGGGGTGGTCAGTTCGATTCAATTTGATTCAGCCTATAAGAGGAGGTGCCCTAATGAAACTTCAGCAAAACCTGAAGATCTGTCATGGCCAAAAGATGGAGACATTCAGATGAAAAGACAAAGGCCCTCGGATGCAAAAATAGATGCCCGCCCCCAACCCATAAGAGGTCTGAGGTTTGAATAGCTTAACTGCATGGGAAGAAGCCTGTGAGACATTGAACTTGCCCCCAGGGTAGAGACTGGCTTCACAACTATGTCCCTGCCACCTCCTCTACCTAAAATCTGAAAAGGGGTAGGGGAGGATAAAGTGACAAAATTAAAACTAATCTCCATAAGGCAGGGATTCTTTTGGAGGTGGGGTCCTTTTCTATAGTGCTTCATGGTTTGTGAAGCACTTTACATATGTCATCTAGTATATCTCCACAGGGGCAGCTAGGTGGTGCTAGGCCTGGAATCAGAAAGACCCGAGTTCAAATTCAGTCACAGACACTAGCTGTGTGACTCTGGACAAATCACTTAACCCTGTTTGCCTCAGTTTCCTCATCTGTAAAATGAGCTGGAGAAGGAAATGGCAAACCACTCTAGTATCTTTGTCAAGAAAACCCCCCAAAATGGGGTCACAAAGAGACATGACTGAACAACAGCCCCTCCTTGATATAGGTCATACTATTACCCCAATTTTACAGATGTGGAAACTGAGGCTCTTAAAACTGAGACAAGATTTGAGCTCAGATCTTTCTGACTCCAAGTCCCACATTCTACCCATTGACCCCTAGCTGCCTCAGGATTTTGAGCAGAGGAGTGACCTGATCATCAGATCTACGTGCGAGGAAGATTAGTTTGGCAACAAGGTAAGGTATTGGAGGAGGAAGAGAATGGGAGTGTGGGATCACAGCTCTAGAGCTGGAAGAGACCCAGAAGCAATCTGGTAAGACCCGCCCCCCCTCGTTTTACGGATGAGGAAACTGAAGTTCAAGGAAGTGACTCCCCTAAGGTCACCCAAGTAGCGTCAGAGATGGCATTTGAACTCAGATCCTTTGACTCCAGAGTAACAGTTCAGAGGCCATTGCAAAGTTCTAGAATGATGCTATAAAGAGGACTGGTATTAAGGTGACGGTCAACAGAATAGCGGAGAGTGGAGAGAGACTGAAAGAGGAGAAACAACGGAATTTGGTAATTGATTGGATGTTGGGAAGGTAGCGTGAGGAGAAAAGAGTTCAGCATTATTACCAAGGTTCTGAACAGGAATGAAGGGGACAGCTAGGTGATGCAGTGGACAGTGCGTACAAGGACTAGAATGAGGAAGACTCATCTCCCTGAGTCCAAATCCAGCCTTAAACACTTATTAGCTGTGTGACCCTGGGCAAATCACTTTACCCTGTTTGCCTCAGTTTCCTCATTTGGAGAAGGAAATGACAAACCACTTCAGTATCTTCACCAAGAAAACCCCAAATGGAGTCCCGGAGAGTCAGACACGACCGAAAAGTGACTGAACCAAATAACAACCAAATGAATGGTGCTGCTACTGACAAAACAAGAAATCAGAACGGGAAGCAGGTTTGAGAGGAATGAAAATAAATCTAGTTTCAACATTATTGCTAACCCCTGCATTATGCCCAAGGATAATGTATCACCCCTGGGAAGGGACATGGTTTGTATCAGTAACAAGGGGCAGAAGTAAAACAAGATGTTCTAATTTTAACTAGGGGGGGAGAAGAAGAGTCATCAATGAGTTTATTAGAAGACTTATGGTATGGGAAAGGAACAAGGTCCCAGGGCTCAGAGCACACAGAGTTATAATAATCCAGGACCTATCTCCCAACATGTTTTGTAAACATCAAACAACCCAATAGATGCTGCTGCTCCCAACATCCACAGGAGAAGGAACCTTTGCCCGAGAGTGATAATACATAACGTAATATGTAATGTAACATTCCGTGCTGTTCTTCATAGATAGAGAATCCCAGAATCCCAGAGTTGAAAGGGACCTTCGAGGTCATTAAGTCTGATCCATGCCTGAACAAGAATCTCCCCTGCAGTGTCCCCAACGAGTAGATCTCTAGCCTTTACTGGGAGACCTCTAGAGAAAGAGCACCTACTACTTCCCAAGGCAGCCCATTCTTATGGTCAAAAAAAGATTTGTCCTCACATTAAGCTTAATTTTTCCTTTGTAACTTCTTCCTGTTGCTCTGCCCCCTGGGATAGAGCAGAATAAATTGAAAACCTCTTTCACATAACAACTGACTTCAAACAAGTATGACATTATTCTCGTCTCTGTCTCTGTCTCTGTCTCTCTGTCTGCCTCTCTCTCTCTCTCTCTCTCTCTCTCTCTCTCTCTCTCACACACACACACACACACACACACACACGGGTCTGATCAGAACAGAATACAAGCAAGACTTCCCTCTCTAGTCCTTGGTACTGTGCCTTTCAGAGGAGCCCTTTAGGCAGCTAGGTAAATAATGTTAGGCTTCGAGTCAGGCAGACTTGCATTCAAATCTGCTCTCAGAGATTTATTAGCTATATGACTCTGACCACATGACTTAACTTCTCTGTGCCTCAGTTTCCTCATCTGTAAAGGTGGAATGACAGTAATAGTACATACTTTCCAGGGTTGCCGGGAGGACGAAGTGAAATAATATTTGTAAAGCGTTTTGTAAGCCTTAAAGGACCATATAAATACTAAATCCTTGAGGGCTGACATTAAACTGTTGAATTATTTTGTGTTTGCAGTCCAATAAACTCTCAGATTTTTTTTTCAGAAAACTGCAGTCTAGCCATGTCTACCCAATCTTTAGCACATAAATTTGTTTTTGAACCTGCATGCAATAATTTGTAAATATCTTTATTAATTTATATCTTATTACGTTCAGCCAAACATTCTAGCTTATGATTTTTTAGACCTTCATTCTATAATTTAGCATGTCAACCATTCTTCCCAGCTTTGTGAATTCTGAAAACATAAGCGTGATATTTATGCCTTTATTTGAATCTTCGACAAAAAGACTAAAAAGAAGAGGTCCAAGTTTAGAGAGCTGTTTGCACACCAGCATCCCATTATGAATGGCTCTTTGGATATGGCTTTTTTGACCAGTCTCTAAGCCGCCAAACTGAATTACCAGCTGTCTCAAACCTCTCCATAGATTCCACAAGAATGCCATGAGAGAACTGGTCAAATAATTTATTAAATTCTAAGCAAATTATTTCTAAAGCCTCATCCTCATCTACTAGGGCAGAAACCATGTCCAAAAAGGAAATGAGGTCAGTTTTGCATGACCCATGTTTCATATAGCCACACTGAATCTTCACAATCATTGTTTCCTTTTCTAAATGCACACTAGCTATCCTTTTAATCACGTGTTCTAAAATTTTACCAAGAATTCTGATTCACTGGCCCACAAAATGCAGACTATTCCGTCCCCCCACCCCCTGCTTTTATTTCTTTTTAATCAGGATCTTTGTTGGTTTTTTTCTCCTATTTTATAGTACTTTGCCCATTGTTCATGACCTCTCAAAAATCACAGACAGTAGTTCATCCTTCACATATGCCTGTTCTTTAGTAGCTTAAGGGTATTTCATCTAGGTCAAGTGACTCGAACTCATCAAGGGAAACCTGGTGATTTCTGTTTCTTTACTTATCTTGTGTCTAACTGCTAGCTAATTTTCCTCTGTTCTGTTCTTGCCAGTCCAAAGATCATTCTCCTCAGCAGAGAAAACACGAGGGTAACAAACTCTGACCAGCTCTGCTTCCTCTCTGACCCCAGGAACCATAGCCCCATTCTCTTTAAGCAGCCATGCCATTTCTTCTTTCCTCCTCTTTTCTCCAATGTATCTAAAAACCACTCTCTTAGTAGTCCTTAGTTTTTCTTTGCTACCTCAGTTCATTCCAAGCTTTACCACTTCTGGTATTATTCTTACCAGACTGTGTCATACTTTTTGTATTCATCATTTCTTACCAGTTCTTTGCTTCCTCATTTTGTTTTTAAGATCTAGATTGATTAATGTGTTCCCTTGGTACCCATACAGGTCTTTTTAGCCAGGTCCTCCTTTTCCTCTTCCTTGGAGATGTTTATCTCTGTCTTTAGAAATTCATTCTTCAGAGCTCCCCATCTTTCCTACATTGACTTCTCCTGAAGAATTTAAGTTCACAGGACCCCTGCCCCCATCCCTTTGAAATCTGCTCTCTCCAAATCTAGGAGTAGATAATTTTCCACTTTTCTCATCTACTCTGTCACAAAGATGGTGAGGTTCAGTTCCTCTAAAGGTTTCCATCATTTCCACTCCAACAAAAAGTTCCTTCTGTTGGTGAGGATTAGATTCAGAGTAAATTTCAACTTTGTTGACGTCTCTACGTTTTGAAGAATAATGTTGTCGTTAAACTAAGTCAAAAAATTATTTGATCTCTTTTTGGTATAAAGAGAGCTCCATCAAATATCTGATTAATTCAAGTCCCTCTACCTCTGTTATATTATATTTCTGTACTAGGTTTGTGATCTGTTTCTGAAACTCATCTAGTTCTTTTTGTGGTAGAGTCAGATGACCATCTTGCTTCTGTGTGTACCTCTGGTAAAATGCACTCTGGGGCAGCAGATAGAGCATGGGCCCTGACGTCGGAAACACCTGAGTTCAAATTTGATCTCAGACACTCACTAGCTGTGTGACCCTGGGCAAGTCACTTATCTCCAATTCCCAACCCCCACCCCTGCCCCCACCAATGCATCTCACCATTATGTCTCCTGGATTTCTTCACATGAACATATATTCTCAATATATGACATTATTCTACCCCATGCCCCTTTTTCTTTCCAGCTCCTTTATGAATAAGGCTTATGCTTCCAGAGTCATATTCTAGTTACAAGTCTCATCATATCAATTATCAGCAGTATTTAAGAGGTTTCATGTGTATCCTTGCATTAGGATTTCAAGCTCTCCTTGCTTAGTACACATACTTTTTGCATTTGTATACAGATAGCTAAGGCCATGGGTTTTTATTGCTCTGTACTGGCTGCGCCACCCCCCCCCCTCCGCCCCGTGCCTGGAATGCTCTCTTGTAACTTCGCTGGCTTCCTTCAAAACTCAACTTAGATCTTACCTTCTATAAGAGGCCTTTGCTAGGCCTTTCTTAGATTTTGGCTCCTATGAATTTCTGGGTGTCTCTACTTCTATTTCCTTTTGTTTAATTTTAAAAATTCAACTTTATTTTATTTTCAGGTGTACCTTCTCTTACTCTCACAACCACTGAAAAAGCAAGAAAAACAAAACTCCTGCCATAAACATGTGTAGTCTAGCAGAACAAATTCCCATCTTGGGGGTGTCCCAAAATGGCTCCATCTGCACTGTGAGTCCATCACATTAGGTGTTGGATAGCAGGTTTTATCATGAGTCCTCTGGAATTGAGGATGGTCGTTGTGTTGATCAGACCTCCTAAGTCTTTCAAAGTTATCTGTTCTCATAGCGCTCTTGCTATTACAAAAATTGTTCTCCGGATTCTACTCACATCACCTGGCATCATTTCATATAACTTCTTAGAGTCCTCTGAAACCCTCCCCTTCATCATTTCTTACAACACAATATCTACATCCATTCTTTAATCCGTTAATCAATAAATATTTAATAAAAGCTGGCTATGTGCCAGACACCGCTCCAGTGTCTGGGAATACAGAGACAAAAGAGAATGAGCGCTTACCCTTAAGGAGCTTATATTATATAAAAATAACATGTAGAACATGTTCTCAAATGAGTACATGCATAAGAAAATTTTTAAAAATCATGGTAATTTGTGGGTAGGGGAGGAAATACTAATAACTGTGAGGATCAGGAAAGGCCTCCAGTCAGTGGTGGTTTTTGAGCTCAGTTTTAAAGGAAATAAGGGATTCTAAAAGTCACAGACGAGGAGGGAGTCAATTCCGCCTATGGAATAAGAAGGCCAATTTGAACAGACCCTTTGTGAAGGGAAGTCTTGTGTAAAATGACTGGAAAGGTGGGTTGGAGCCAGGCTGTGAAGGACTTTAAATACCAAACAAAGGAGTATGTACTAGATGTGTGACCCTGGGCAAGTCACGTAAGCTCTGCCAGCCTCAATATTCTTATCTGTAAAATGAGGATAATAATGGCACCTACATCCCAGGATTGTCGTGAGGATAAAATAAGACATTTGTAAAGTGTTTTGAAAATGCTACAGCACCATATAAATGCTACTGTTGTACTTATCAATTATTATTAATATTTGATTCCAGAGATAGTAGGGAATTTCTAGAATGCATTGTCTAAGGAAGGAAGAAAATAAGCAATTGTTAAGCTCCTACTATGTGCCAAGTACTTTACAAATACCATTTCATTTGATTCTCACAACGACCTTATTGAGATGCTGTTGCTATCTTCATGTGTGAGATGAGGAAACTGAGTCAGACCACAGATAAGTGGCTGGCTAAAGTGTCTGAAGCTGGATCTTCCTGACTCTGAGACCAGTGTTCTGTTCTCCGCACCACCGAGCTGCCTCTCCGGGAGTAAGATACTTTAGGAACAACACTTCGGTAGCTAAGATGAATCGGAGAAGAAAGAGACTGGAGGTAGGGAGAATAATGGAGAGAAGATATACATGTGCATATATATGCACACATACATTTTTATATATGTACATTTTTATGTTATATTTATTATAGATAATTATATATTATATTAATAAGTATATAATATTATGGAATATATTATTACATATTGTTTATACAATAATACATAATTATATATATGTGTGTATGTGGACATATATAAATATGTATATATAAATATGTATGTGCATACCATAAATTGAGGTGCTTTCTCAAGCATTCAAACTCCACTGCAGAGAGCACGTCTCTGATGGGCTGGCCACGTTGTTTGATTGACAGACAGGCTATTTTATGGAGAACTCATACAGGGCAAGAGCTCACATGGTGGTCAGAAGAAGGGTTACAAAGACACTCTCAAGGTCTTTCTGAAGAACTTTGGAATTGATGGTGTGACATGGGAGACACTGGCACAGAACCGCCCAGATGGTGTGCCCACTTCAAAGAAGGTGCTATGCTCTATGAGCAAAGCAGAATTGCAATAGCTCAAAAAAAAGATATGAGATGCTCAAATTTAGAGACATCTCCACTCCAAATGTTCATATGGTCTATTTGTGCCCAACCTGTGGTAGGGCCTTTTGAACTCTTATTGGTCAGATCAGCTACAAACTGTACATTGACTCCAACATAGGGATGTCATTTAAGCCCTCTTCAAGAATGAAGGACAACCACACCCACATGTGTGTATATGTGTATATACCAACATATATACCATATGCATATGTATACAAACCATATATGTATATGTGTGTACATGTATGTATGTATATTTCTTTTTTTGGAGGAGGAGGGGAGGCAAGGCAATTGGGGTTATGTGGCTTGCCCACGGTCACACAGCTAGTAAGTGTCAAGTGTCTGAGGCCAGATTTGAACCCAGGTCCTCCTGACTCCAGGGCTGGTGCTCTATTCACTGTGCCACCTAGCTGCCCTGTATGTATATTTCAATAGTCCAGTTGAGAGGCTTGAGGGTCTGAACAAGAGTAGTGACCATGGGCGTGGTGAGAAGAAATCTGATGTGAGAGATATTGCGAAAGTACAATTAAAAAACCAGATTCTTCCTCCTACTCTCTAGAATGTCTCACCTGGTGACTCTACCTAAGTCATTTTCTCCCTCTTCAGTACTGATCTTCTGGACCACATGGACTACCTGTCTGCAGGACACATGCTTGCTCTAGAAATGGTGTTTCCAGGAGTGGTTATGGTTAAGTCATTCATCCATAAGTTCTTCCTTTGTGTGGCCCCTGATCGGTAGAACACAGTGGTGGTACAACTGCCCAGGGTGTACTGACACTTGTGTCAATGTCTGTGGAGAATGGAGTAAATTCACAAGTGGATATTTAGGTCAAATGGAGGTTGAAGGTATGCCTTTGGCCTAATCATTAGCTCCGTGTTTTAACAAATTAGGTAACAAGGTGTTTTGTGGAGAGAGCTTTGGACACAATGTCAAGAGACCTGACACTTAAACTTGCTAAGCCTCAATTTTTTTTAATCTGTAAAATGGGGGTGATAATACTTGCATTATATTCTGTACCTCTAAAGTTTATAAATATCAGTTAATATTATTCATACTATTATGCTATATATCAGATATACATTTTACATTATACATTATTATAGTACAGTATACATATTATAATTATTATCAATACCCTATATTCTCCTTTCACTGTGTTCCCTTGTCACTGTAAGGAAAGCATTTTCTAAATAGAAATTTCATATCACAGACATGAAATCTATTACTTTAAGCTAGTTGGTCAGCATTAAGTGAACAGACACTTTGCTCATCTCTATAGTGGGTATCTCTGTCAGGGCTGATTTGCACTGGAGTGGGTTAATTTACTGGCTCATTGACGGAACTCATGTGAGAGTGACTAACACCAGTCTCTAAACAGGGTGTTAAAGGAAGTTGGTGGAAGTAAATTCTGACTCACCAAGAGGTGGCTTGTTTAACCTGGCGTTCAAGGCCTTCCACAATCTGGTGACACCTTACTTTTCCAGTCTTATCTCATATTAGTTTCCCTCTGTGCATTCCACACTCAAGTTAAACTGGTCTATTCTCTACTCTTCCAACATAGCCAGTGCTTGCCTACCTCTATGTCTTGGCTCAACCTGTTCCCTCTGACTGGAAGGCTCTTCCTCTCTCTCTCTCTCTTTCTCTCTCTCTCTCTCTCTCTCTCTCTCCTTGGTGAATTCCTACCCATCTTTTGAAAATCAACCCCAAAGAATCTGATCTCCCACTTTTGAAAACTGCCTTGTCTCATGATCTTCACACAACACTTTGCTTTTCAGCTAGGTTGTGCAGTGACTAGGACTCTGGACCTGGAGTCAGGAAGATCTGAGTTCCAATGTAGCCTTAGACACTTGCTAACTGTGTGACCCTGGTAAAGTGACTTAACGTCCATCTGTCTTGGTTTTCTCAACTTTAAATCAAGGATAATAATTACACAACATGTATAACCTATATCAAATTGTTTGCCTTCTCAATGAGGGAGAGAGGGGAAGGAGAGAATTTGGAACTCAAAAATTTTTTAAAAAGAATGTTAAAAATTGTTTTTAATGTGTAACTGGGGAAAAATAAAATAGCAAAAAACCATTTAAAAAAGGGATAATAATAGTACCTACTTCCCAGGGTTGTTGTGATTATCAAATGAGATATTTATAAAGAGTTAGGTAATCCTTAAAGTGCTATGCAAATTTTAGCTATTGTTATTAGCACTCCTCTCTGATTAATGTATGTGGCATGTAATATTGCATATTATGGTTGGAGTGGAAAAAAGCATTAGAGGTGGTCTGAGTATTTCTTTTTAAATCCCATCTCTCTATCTGTGTGACCTTGAACAAGTCACCTAACCACTGAGACTCAGTGTCTTCATCTGTAAAATGAGAAGGTTGGACTATTTGGCCTCTGATGTTTCTTTGGCCTCTAAATCTTTAACCGTAGTTATTTGTACTTGTATCTTATTCTCCCTACTGGATAATGAGTTTTATGAAGGCAGGCGCTATGCCTTCTCTAAACTTTGTTTCCCCTTAGTGCCTAGCACAGTGTTCTGTTTACAGCGCACACTTGATACAACTTTTGTTGAATGCTGAATGAATAAATTCTACATCAAAAGAAAATTATGAAATGGTTTCGTTGGACACAATTCTTAGCTGAGTTTTCAATAACGTCCACAATTTGGCCTTAATTTCAGCTTCATCCCAACTACTCATTTCCTGATCTCTCCACGTCAGCCAAACTTTTCACCTCTTTCCTTAGAACAGTCAGAATTCCAGGGAATATCGTCATGGTGGATGACAGGGGAAAATCCCTCCTGCTCTGGCACACAAGCAATTGACAGGAAGTTGAAAGACCGCATGTGCTTGGTGAAAGGCACGCCCATGGCATCAGCACGAACTGAAAGAGTCCATGGTCCCATGTGGTGGGACTGAGAAAGGAGAGACCCAAGCCTGGAGCAGACACACCTGGCAGCCCAAGGAGTGTGGGCCGGATGTGTTCTCATGAGCGGATGTCGCTGCTGAAAAAATTGAGCCCACCCTTGAAGGGCCAGCAGCAGGGATGCATGCCTGAGACGTTCATGTTAGATTCTTGCCATTTGCTGAAGCCTCCTTGAGATGAGTTTTGCAGAGTGAAAAATTGATGTGGTTTTTGAAAACTGACAATTATGCAAATGCACGTAGTGCTAAAGAACGAAATTCAGATAAATTTTGGTGACCAAGCTTAGCCTTGGAGAATGCATAATGCACTGCTTTCCTCTCTGTAAAGAGGTGAGGACTCTGCATGTGGAAAGTGTTATGCATGATACAGTCAATGGATTGGTTGGCTTTGCCTAAATGCTTTTCTTTATTACAAGAAAGTTTCAGGGCCTGGGGTGGGCATGTTGAGAGAAAATTACTATGTAAAAGCAAAAGGCAACACTAAAGCCTAAAAACTCGTCCATGGAAATGATGCCATCTAAGCAGCAAGATGGCACAATGGGGTTGGAATCTGGAAGACTTGGGTTCAAATCCTGCCTCAACACTTACCAGCTATATGAGACCAGGCAAGTCACTTAAACTGTCTCAGGCTCAATTTTCTTTTCTGTAAAATTGGACTAATAGTTGCATCTATCTCCCTGGGATGTTATGAGGATATAATGAAATAAGATGTAAAGTGCTTTGTAACCCTTAAAGTTTTATGTGTAGTAGTAGTAGCAGTAGTAGCAGCAGCAACAGCTCTTTTTAGTTAATGCAGGCAGGAAGCTCAAGAAGGTCTACTTCCACTACTGGGGGCCTCATGCCCCCTCCTCACTTTGGGTGTGAGCTCATGTGGCTGGAAGACATCCATCCAAGTTGGGTCTAAGATGGCAGTCTCTCTCTACCTAGGCTCCTCTAGGTGAGCAGTGTTGCTTAGAGGATGTCACGTGATTCAGTGGGAAGAACACTGGCTGTGTACTGAGGACACCTGGCTCCCACTCCGAGACTCGGAGACTCATTAGCTGTGGGATCCGAGACAAACCACTTAAAGTTTCAGGTTTAGTTTCTTTATCTTTAAAATGCTGTGAGCACCTTGTAAACAGTAAAATACAGTATCAACCAGTATTCAATATATTAAATTACTACTCATCCCTCAGAATCTCTCCCTTCTTACCCACTTTTCCAGAAGCAAGAGTCTAGAATTCTGTTGTGAACCATTTTATCACAGAAAAATGATTTCATCATAATAGGAGAGAATTTCCATCAATAGTGGGGGACAAGTAATTTAGCCACCTCTATCTTGTACTTTATCACCTTTGCAATTTTATGCATTCCATCACCTTTTCTGAAAGGAAAGGAATGAGGAAACAAGTATTTATTGAACTCCTATGTGCCAGGCTTTGTATCAAGGCCTTTACAAATATGATCTCATTTGATCCTCATAAGAACCCTGGGAGGTAGGTGGTATTATTATTTGTATTTTGTAGTTGAGGAAACTGAGAAAGCCAGAGATTAGTGACTTCTCCAGGGTAACACAGTTAAGTGTCTGAGGCTGCGTTTGAACTCAGATCTCACCACTGGGCTACCTAGCTGCCATCATAGAATCTCAAAACTGGAGGGAAGCTCAATCCGGCTCCTACCTGGTCAAGAAATGATTTGCAGCCTATCCCACAAAGGGTCATCCAGTCTTTCCCCGAAGACCTGGAGATCATAAAAATATGATCTACTTCCTCCTGAAGGAACCCACTCCACTTTGGGATATCTCCAGTTGTTAGGATTGTTTCCTCTCTCTAAGGCTGAATCTGACTCTACAATGATGGCTCATGGTTCTGCCGTCTGGGGGCATGAAGAAAAAGTCTGTTTCCTCTTCCATAAAACTACTTTTAAAATACCTAAATACAACTGCCTCCCCTCCTGCCCCCAAACAAAGTCTTCTTTTCAGGATAAACTCTCCAGTTCTTTCTATCCATCCTCACTTAGCATAGTATAAGGCCACTCACCATCCTGGCTGACTTCTTTTGGACACTCTCCAGGTTATCAATATCTTCACTAAAATATAGTGTATCTAGAGCTGAACACAATGCTCCAGGTATGATCTGACCAGGGCAAGGTACCAAGGGGCTGTCACCCCCCATCTTCTATCTCTTCGTTTAATTCTTCCATTAGCTTTCTTGGTTGTCCTATTGCATCATTGACTCGAGCTGAGCTAGTGATCCACTAACTGACCCCCCACATCCATCCTTTTTCACAAGAGCAACTGTTTAGACACGCCTTCCCATCTTGTACTTGTGAAGTTCATTGCTTGCCTCCTAAGGGAAATGTTATTGTGCAAACCGGTCCCTTCCAGCTTTGTTGTTTGTAAGAATTATGTGGAGGGGCTTCAAATTTTGAAAAAAGCAAGAACAAAGTAACAAAATCTGAGGCATAAGAATACTCTTCTCTCTTTTTGCTTCAACCTTCTCATTTTCTTGTTCAAGTTATTTTCACCTAATACAGTTTAGAGGAGGTGGAATAATGTTCCCTATAACTTTACTAATAGGCTCCTTTGATGCCTCCTCATGATTTGAGGTGGTACGGGATCCTGGAAGGCTATGTAAGAGTATGGTGTGTGTTAAAGAAGCATGTGAGTGAAAATGCTGCTTCTGATGCTTAGTCAAGTCAACAAGTGTTCAGTAAGCAGGTACTATGCTTCAGGCACTGTGCTAAGCACTGGGGATACAAAGAAGGGTAAAAGACAATCCCTGCCCTTGAGGAGCTCACAGTCTGATGGGGGAGACAATATGCAAACAACCCTGTGCATACAAGCTATTGGAGAGCCTCTCAGAAGGAACACACTAAGATTACAGACTGGGAAAGGCTTGAAAATGTGCAGACTTTCTCTGAGATTTGAAGGAAGCCAGGAAAGTTAGGAGGTAGACATGAGGAGGGAGAGAATTCCAGGCATGGGGAAAGGGAAAATGCATGGAATCAAGAGTTGAGTGTTATATGTTTGAGGAACAGCAGGGATGTCAGTCACTGGATCTCAGATTATGTGGAGGGAGATACGGCATCAGAAGACTAGAAAGGTAAGAAGGGGCCAGGTTATGAAGGGCTGAAAAAGCCAAATGGAGGACTTTATATTTGGTGCTGGAGGTAATAAGGAGCCACTAAAGTTTATTAAAGGGGGGAAGTAACAGGTATTTATTGAGTGACTACTAAGTGCCAGGCAGCTAGGTGTCCAAGGGATTGGAATGAAAAGAGACAAGGCAGGGAGACCAACAACCTTAATACCTGTTTGTTTGACCTGAGGGGAAGTCGCATGACCTTCCTAGGATTCAGGAACATTACTCTTTCCTAGTTCTCCTCTTACTCCTCAGGGAAATCATCATATTATGCCCCTAACTATAGAAATTCCCCAAGGTTCTGTCCTAGGCCCTCTCCTCCATCTGTACTCTCTTGGTAACCTTATCAGCTCTCATGGGTTTAACTATCATCTCTGTGCTAATGACTCTTTCTCTCTCCATATATACACACATACATACATATATAAACACATATACATATATGTATTTTATATATTCACAAATATATGTATATGTTCACATATGTATATATACAGTATTTTATACATGCATATCTGTTTGTATATTTGCATGTGTACCTGTGTGCATATATGTATACATATGTACACAGAATATTTGTACATACATATATACATGTGTATGCATGTGTGTATATAGATAGATATATCCCTAGAGTTTCAATTCTGTATCACCAATAACCTAGTAGATGTTTCAAACTGGATATCATAAACTCACATATCCAAAATTAAACTAAGTGTATCTTCCCACAAACCTGCTCCTCTTCCAAATGTCCTGATTTCTGTTCACAGCACTCCCATCCTTCCAGTCTCTCTGCCTCCAGTCTTTTCCTACCCCAGTCCACCTTCCATGCAGCTGCCAAAGTGATTTTCCTTAAGCACAGGTCTGACCATGTGACTCTCCTACTCAACCAACTCCAGTAGTTTCCTGTTACCTAGGATAAAAATATAAATTCCTCTGTTTCACCTTAACGGCCTCGACAACCTGTCCCCTGATCATCTTATCCTTCCAGGCTTGTTGGATATTACACTCTCTCACATATTCTGCAATCCAGCCAATCTGACCCTTTTTCTCTGTTCCTCACACATGGCACTCCATCCCTTGGCCATGCCTTTTTACTGGCCATCCCCCATGCCTAGGATGTATTCCTTCCTTACCTCTGTTTCTTAGAATCCCTCTCTTTTATTAAGACAAAATGGTGCTCAAGCACCATCTTCTGGATGAAGTCTTTCCTGATTTCCCCCAACTGCTAGTTTCCTCCCTTCTGAACTACCTTATATTCAACAGCTTTGTAAATATTTGTATTTATTCATTTTATATTTATGCTGTATATATTGATATATGCACTTGTCTCCCCTATTAGAAAGTAAGCTCCTTCTGAATAGAGATTATTTAATTCTTTGTATTTGTATGTCTGGTGCCTAGCACAGTGCCTGGAACATAATAGGCATTTAATAAATACTTCCTGACTGATTGATTTCTTCATCTGCAAAGCCTGGGAGTTAGACTGTGAGGTCCTTTTTACTTCTAATTCTGTGAGCCTCTAATCTGGTAGGGCCTACCAAGCTGTAAAAGCTTCAAGGCTATACTCAGGACTGTTATTGGAAAGAATGATCTGTGGGACAGCTTTTGAAAATGGTCTATGAGGGTTGGTAGAGGGAGTACTCACACCAGTAAAATAATAGATCCTTGAAAATTGGAGCAAGTCTATAGCTCACCCTGACAATCATGCCCAATAAATGGCAAAACCCAGACAGACCTGCTCTTAATTCTGCCATTCAGAATGAATGTGTCTAGAAAATAATTTAGTGTTGAGTGTGCCTCCCCAATCATTTCCCATTCAGTTGTTTATCATTTACAGCCCTTTCCAGACCTATGACGATGGCAACCACAATTCTAGGCAAGTAACCCTGAGCAAACTATTTCCTTTTTATAGGCCTTAGTTTGTTCACGTATGAACCCAGGGAATTGGACCAGATGAATTCTTTCTTTTTGTTGTGAATTCTCTTAAACTAAATACAATTTGTTTTCTTATTGTGACTTCAACCACCATCATGACGCAAACATGACATAGAAAAAGGAAGAGGACTGTCTAAGAAATTGTGAAC
Organism: Trichosurus vulpecula; assembly: GCF_011100635.1. Classification (NCBI taxonomy): domain Eukaryota; kingdom Metazoa; phylum Chordata; class Mammalia; order Diprotodontia; family Phalangeridae; genus Trichosurus; species Trichosurus vulpecula. Next base: position 315,106,951 of record NC_050575.1, read on the forward strand.
TGAGAGTTCAATGGAATATTCCTGTGCTGTAAGAAATGGCAAATGTGATGAATATGGAGAAGAATGAAATGATTCAGAGTGAGGTAAGCAGAGCCAAGAAAACTATGTACACAGTGACAACAATAACTTTTCAATGGAAAGAACAACCACCGAACAAATGAAAGGGATGGTTACAGAATTACGAAGAACCAGCACAGCCCCGAAGGAGAGCTATAGGAACACACCACCCCAACTCCTTCGCAGAGTTGGGGGGGTCCAAGGCTGGGGACTGTCACATATATTTTCTGATTTTTTTCCAATAAATCAATTGGATTTGCTGATTATTTTTTCTCTTCTTCCTCTTTTTCCTTAAAAACATTCTAACTTATATGAGACGATTCTCTGGGAGGGGGAAATTAAGAAGATATGAAAACAAAAGATATCAATCAATTTTTTAAAAGAAACAACAAAGTTGATGAATACAGAGAAGCATGGAAAGACTTATAATATACACAATCTCGACAATACTGTAAAGGGAAAGAATAGCCACCATAGGCAAATAAAAATTAATGCTATAAAATAACAAAGAATAAACTTGACTCCAAATAAGAGATGTAGGAAACTACCTTCTCCCACCACTCCTTCTTAGAGGTGAAAGATTCCTGGGTGTGGAATATTGTCTAACATATCAGATTATTTTCAAATGTATTGATTGATTTTACTGATTCTTCTTTATATTTTTTCTTTTTGTTTTTTAAATATTTGTTATAAGAAATGACTCTGGGAGAGGGTAGGGAAAGGGGATAGAAGAGGAAAACTTAGGGGGTGTAAAAACCAAAAATTTATTTGTAAAAGAAATTATAAATTTTTTAATCACATACTATTTTTAATCACTCCTCCCTCTCCCTCTCTCTCCCTTCCTCTCTCTCTTTCTTTCTCTCCCTTCCCCTCTCTCCTTCTTTCTCTCCCTTTCTCTTATACACACGCATACACATGTACACACACATGTACACACACACATGCACACATACACATACATATACACACACATACTGAACTAGGTAAGAACAAATTGCTCTATTTTGACCCCTTCTGCACTTTCCCTCTTTTCCTTCAGTGCAACTTTTTCTTCTTCTTTTTCTTTTATTCATTTTATTCTGAACTTAGGATATAAAATAAGCATTTCCATAACATCGTAGAATAGGGGGAGAAAAGACAATGATTGCACATGAAACTGTAAATCTATTATGTACAACTTGCTATTCCTTTTAAATATCTAATAAGGTTATCATGGAAATTTCTTTTTTTATCCTTCACTCCACCCCCATTCCCTCTCACTCTAGAGATGGCTACCATTAGACACAAATGTGTATGTGTGTTTGTATGTGTGTATCTCTCTCTCTCTCTTTTTCTCAAATCATTCTCTACTTTGTTTATCAGTTCTTTCTCTGTCCGTCAGTTGGGAATGGCTGAACAAGTTGTGGCATATGATTGTGGTGGAATACTGCTGTGCTATAAGAAAGGATGAGCTCTATGATCTTACAAAAACATGGATAGACTTGCATGGAATAATGAAGAGTGAAATGAGCAGAACCAAGAGAATACTGTATGCAGTAACAGCAATATTGTTCAAAGAACAATTGTGAACAACTAAGTCATTTTGACTATTATAAATACCCAATAAATACGACAAAGGACCTCAGTGCAACTTTTAAAATGCTCTATTGATGCTTTTTAAAAAAAAAAAAATCTGTCACTATCCTCAGTCCCCTTCATTTTCTCTCCCCTCAAAAAGAACCTCTACCATGTGACAAATATTTACAAAATCAAGTAAAACAAATCAAGATATTGACTATTTCTGAGAATATATTTCTGGTTCCTTATCTCTGCACCAGATTATTTCCAAATTCCTTTCCACCTAGAGAAAATTAGGGCCTTTTTACAAAGCCTTATTAAAAGAACACTTGATTTTATCAAAATCAGAAATGCCCAAGAATATTCTGCTCAACATACCTACTCGAACTATACAAAATTATACCAAATCTTGGACCATTCACTTAAATTCTCAGGGTCTCAGTTTCCTTATCTATGAAATGAGGGGATTGGATGTAGAATATCTCTCAGTTTCCTTCTATGTCTGGCATTCTATGTTCTATATTCAGAGCTCTCTTCCAGCTCTGACATTCTTTGTTCTAAAATCTCTGACAGTTCTGGAATTTTATGCTCCATGTCCCAAAATAAAGACCTACCATTCGATGTTCTTTTCTTTTTCCCAATCACTGTCTCTTTCCAGCTCTGACATCCTATGCTCTAGTGTCCATACTAGCATTAATATTCAGTGTAATTTTTTTTAGTTAAAAATTCTATTTCCTCTTCCTTCTACCTACCCCTCATTTTTAAAAGAAAAAGGTAAAGTGTTTTAACTAATAAGTAATAATAGTAATAAATGATAATAAACTTGGGCAGCTAGGTGGCACAGTGGATAGGGTGCTGGGCATAGAGTCAGGAAGACTCATCTTCATGAATTCAAATCTGGCCTCAGACACTTATTAACTGTGTGACCCTGGGCAAGTCACTTTACCCTGTTTGCCTCAGTTTCCTCATCTCTAAAACGAGCTGGAGAAGAAAATGGCAAACCACTCCAGTATCTTTGCCAAGATAACCCCAAATGGCGTCACGAAGAGTCAGACACAACTGAAAAATGACAGAACAATAACATTATAGGTCCTAAGTTCCGTTCCGACTCTGGCACTATATTTTCTTTCTTCTAAGGTCTCTTCTAATTCTAAAATCTGATGATAAACCTGCCCAGCACCTAAGTTGGGGTCTCAGTGGTTGAAGGGGTTCTGGAGACTTATTCACAAATTGAGTTTGTAGGTCTAATTCCATCCTTACTGATAGATTCTGCTAATTAAAAAAAAAACCCTAAGCCACAATTACAGAGTGCCATTAGAGGCCCTGAAGGCTCCACCAAACACCATATTTACAATACAATATCCATTCAGCAAACCCATTCAAACTTGTAATTGGTGAAGGTCATTGACTCAAGTCTATTAAGGGTTAATTCTTTATAGGCTCTGGTTTGCCTAGTGAAAGTGGAAAATAAAAGGCAATGAAGAGAAAGGGAGAGTCAGAACCACAGAGATGGTCCTGGTTGAAGCCGTCTTTTGTTTTGGTCACAGACTGTTAGAACTAGAAGGAATTTAAGATGACATTTTAGTCCCACTGCATCATGATCAGGACCCAAGATGGAGAGTGACTTGTTCACACAAGAAGTGAGTGGAAAAAGCCTAGGCAATCAGAAAAGCCTCGCTTTTCTGATCCATTTTTGTCCTAAACATTATATTGCTTCCCTTTCTCTTTCGATTGGTGGAAAATACTGCCAAGATAGCCTTTATATTATATTGAGTCTCAAGTGTTTGTTTTGGAAACTCCAGAGAAATATCAAACCCCCGATTCTATAAATATCCTAAGTATTTCCAGTTCAGGAGGCAACTAGGCCTGGAATAAGGAGGAACTGAGTTCAAATGTAGCCTCAGACAATTGCTAGCTGTGTGACCCTAGTCAGGTCACTTCACCTCTGTCTGCCTCAGTTTTCTCACCTGTAAAATGGGGGACAAGAAGCAGCTGATGGCTCAATGGATAGAGCACTGGAACTGGAGTGAGGAAGACCTGAGTTCAAATCTACCTCCGATACTTCCTAGCTACGTGACCCTGGGCAAGTCATTTAACCTCTGACTGCCTAACAAAATGTATCCACTGGAGAAGGAAATGGCAAACCACTCCAGTATCTTTGCCAAGAAAACCCCAAATGGGGTCAAGAAGGGTCAGAAACAATGGAACAACAACAAAAAATGGGAGCTTATTAATAAGATCATCCACTTTTCCCCAGCATTGCTGTGCTTAGCACAGTGCCCAGCACATAATAAAGGTTTCCTTTCTCCCTTCCAACTTCCAGAGGCAAGTGATGCTCTTGTGATGGAAAGATCACACAGGACTTATTTCTTAGGCCTGAGTTTCCAAAGGCCAGGGCCAGCTTTAGCCTTCTGTTTGGTGCTTGTTGCTTATAGATTTCAGGAGCAGCAGGACAGAAAGATTGAGAAAATCCCCAGAGGCTGGGGCGGGCAAAGTTATCATCTATGTTGCTCACTTCCGCCAAGGTAGAGAGGCTTGCCTCAGGCTTTTAGGAGTTTCTGAGCCCCTTTCTAGTTTCACTCAGTATCTTCCCGTTGGCTGTTTGGGAAGGAAGGACTGCACCCCAGGAAGGGTGGATAATGATGGCTTGTTCTGGGTAGACTAACAGTCTGAGTTAGCAAGGTGAGGCAGAGATTTTGTACTACTGGGACTCCAGAAATAGTTATGAGCGTATAAAAATGTGTGTAACTGTAGGGGTTGGGAGGAGCATCAGAGAATTGTAGAGCTAGAGGATATCTTAGAGATCATTTATTTTAACTCTCCCATCTAACAGATGAGGAAACTGAGGCCCAAAGAAGGGAAGTGACTCATCTAAGGTCACATAGTCAGAACTGGAAGGAAGTTCAGAGGTTATCTACTTTGACCCCCTTATTTTACTGGTCAGAAGTTAACTGAGAAGTTAATGAAGAAAACTAGGGAAGTTAATGACTTAACCAAAATCACATAGGTGGCAGAGCTGACACTTGAAACTTTGTCACAGAGCTGTAAGGGACATCATAAGCTGCCTAGTCCAGTCTTTCTTTAAATGACTCAAGGAAGAGGGGGACCAATTCCCAAAATAACCCATTCTGCTTTGGGACAGTTCTAATCGTTAGGAAGTTTCACCTGAAATAAAATCTAGGGTGTTTTTGCTCGTTTGTTTCTTACATCATGGTCCTTTGACTTAGAGTCTTGGGTAGTTGTCAATACCCAGTACTGCCTCTAGCTACGGCTCAGGTATCCCCACAAGAACCTCACAATGAAACCCTGTCACTGCTGGAAAATGCTCTTGCTGCTCCAGTGGCAAGATAAAATCCAATGTCGGAAACCTGCAGTCAAAGGGAAGAAATAGTGGGAGGCAACAGAGTGAAGAGGAGATGGTTGGTCAGCCAGACACCAACCATTTATTAAGGATTCCCTAGGTGCCAGGCACTGTGCTAAGTTCTTGGGGAGTTTAGAAATGTGGATGCCAAGAAAGACAAAACACAATCCTTACACACAAGGAGGGGAAATCAGAAGCATAGAATGAGAATCCTGGCTGGGCTACTTCTTATCTATAACACCTTGGCTAGATCTCTTATCCTTTATGGACCTTACTTTTGTCATTTGTAAAATCAGGGCATGGGACTAGGTGATTTTAAAGTCCCTCCCAACTCAATCCTATTAACTCTGCACAACATGAATGAATCTCTCCAGAGATTATCAATACACAAAACACTCTCTTTTGGAAACACTGGAAAAAGGACTGAGGAACTGAGAACAATGTAGCATAGGTCCAGTTCCTAAAAACTCTAAAACAGCCCTTCCTTTGGCCCTGAACTAACCCTAGGAAAGTCACTTATTTACTTTGTGCCTCAGTTTTCCACATCCAGGAAAAGGGCTGATAATGCCTACTGCTTGGAGGCAGAGGGAGGATTTAATTAATGTTTCCAGGGTGTTTTGAGATCCATAGATGAAAGGTACTCTGGAAGGGCAGAGTATCATTACATTCCACAGTACACCACAGTTTGTCCAGCCTAAGTGAAAAACAAGGACTGTCTGTTTAAGTTGGCGATAAAGATGGTGAATGTGTTCACTAATTAGCACTCTATTAGTGTAACAGGAGTATCAGTACGGGGATTACACAAGAATATATTTGTTATAAATCATCCAGCTTAGTTTAGTATCCAACCAAGCAGCTGTGGCCCAATGGAGAGTGTCGGATCTGAAGTCAGAGGATCTAGGTTTCAATCCCGACTCCACACTGACTAGCTGGGGGATCTTAGACAAATCATTCCCTTTTCTGGCCTTCAGATTCCTCATTGGCAAAATGACAGGGATGAAGTAGATGGTTTTTAAGGTCTCTGACTACTCTAAAGTCTTGTGATCCTGTCCTGGGAAGGAAACTTGAGCGTGCCTGATGGCAAGGACAGATAATTGCTGAAACCTTCCCTTAGAGCCAAACAACCTACAAAGAATTGTGCTAAGGGCCTAGGGGGAGATGCCAACAGATGCCAGCCAAACAGGTGCCAGTTGAGGGAATATGATAACCGGTAACCTGAGTTAAGTGTTTACAAACAGAAGGCTCTGCATTTGTGAATGAAAATCCTTGAGGAGCCTGGATGTGGGAAGAGCGCCACCTGCTGTCATTGCAGGTCATTTTTCTATTTGTGAGATCTTTCAGCGGCCCTCCAAAAGGTTATTTTGTTTCTTTGATAAATAAGGATCAAGGAAATTTTGTTTCTTTTCATAAGTAAGGGGAAAGGAGAGAGAGAGAGAGAGAGAGAGAGAGAGAAAGGGACATACAGAGAGAGAGACAGAAAGACAGAGACAGAGTCAGAGAAAGAGACAGAGACAGAGAGACTAATAGAGACACAGACATAGACAGAGAGACAGAGACAGAGAGAGAGAGAGAGAGAAAGGGACACAGAGAGAGAGAGACAGAAAGACAGAGACAGAGTCAGAGAAAGAGACAGAGACAGAGAGACTAATAGAGACACAGACATAGACAGAGAGACAGAGACAGAGAGAGAGAGAGAGAAAGGGACACAGAGAGAGAGAGAGACAGAAAGACAGAGACAGAGTCAGAGAAAGAGACAGAGTCAGAGAAAGAGACAGAGAGACTAATAGAGACACAGACATAGAGAGACAGAGAGACAGAAAGAGAGAGAGAGAGAGAGAGAGACAGAAAGACAGAGACAGAGTCAGAGAAAGACAGAGACAGAGAGACTAATAGTCAGAGACACAGACATAGACAGAGAGACAGAGAGAGAGAGAGAGAGAGAGACAGAGAGACACATAGAGAGAGACAGAAACGGAGAGAGACACACAGAGACAAAGAGACAGAGACACATAGAGAGTCAGAGACAGAGACAGACATAGACAAAGTTAGAGAAAGACAAAGAGAGAGAGAGAGAGACATAGAAAGAGACAGAAACAGAGAAAGACAAAAAAAGACAGAGAGACAGACAGACAGAAAGAGACAGAGACAGAAAGACACATAAGAAAGACAGAGACAGAGAGAAAGAGACACAGAGAAACAGACACAGACAGAAAGAGAACAAGAAAGACAGACAGAGACACATAGAGACAGAGACAGAAAGGCAGAGACAGAGAAACAGAAAGAGACACACATAAATGGAAAGACAGAGAGAGACAAAAAAACAGAGACAGAGAAACTGACAGAGACAGAGAGACAAAAGACAGAGACAGAAAAAGAGACAGAAAGATACAGAGAAAGTGACACAGACAGAGACAGAAAGCACTAAAGTATTTCTTCCATTAGGGAGGCAGAGCTGTTGTGCTTTGGTAGCAAGAAAGCAGGAGTGCCCCTAAGGAGGGCTCCTGTGTCTTTCTCACTTTCAGGTGGCCTGGTAGGTAGCTTACACAATCAGGGAAACTTGAACCTCTGGACTGACATTGCCTGAGCTGGCCCCTATTCTATGACTTGGGCTGAAGTTTCTGAACCAAAACGAGCAAGAAATCTGGATGAGAGCTCAGTGTGGCTCAGAGATATAACAGCTCTGGGACAGCTTTTCCTGAGTGTTTTTGTTCCCCTGTACAATCTGTCTTCCTGGGAGAGTCTTGTGCATTTAGCTGTGCTGTGAACTTCCTGAGGTCTTAGGCACAGAAAATGCTTAAAAGGCTGGACCAGGGGTGGGGAATGATAACATCATGTCAGAAAATCAGTTAGAGCTGAGACAGTATATACCTGTGGATATGTAGGCTTAGAGTCAGGAAGAAACGGGTTCAAATCCTGCCTGAGATACAAGTTGCAGATCCTGGGTAAGGCATTTGATTCCTCTTTGCCTCAGTTGTATTATCTGTAAACAATAATATCTGTAATGCCTATCTCTCCTTGTTATTGTGAAGATCAAATGAGATTGTCTTTGTAAAAGGGATTTGAGAGTTGAGATGCATGCTGGGATTTGTAGTTCAGAAAGATAAGCATTCCCTCTCTGCTGTGAATGCAATTTAGAGCTATTGGAAATCTTTGAGCCAGAAGGCAGATTCGAATCATGCCCAGGAGTTCTTAAAGAGATACACACAGTCAGCAAGAGACAGAAGAAGGAGTGAGGACTATAAAAAACGGATCAGCAGCCTCAATGGGGAGGTGGTATCCTGAGCTCTGCATGGAGCTTACCTGGATAAGCTTGAAAGAATAGATGGCACAAAAGCAATGATTGAAAGGAGAAACCAAAAGGAGTGTGACAGCGAAGGGAGGGACTGAAGTGAGCCACTGGGGTGGGTGAACATCTCTGAATAGAGAACTCAGACTGAAGCTATTGGTTATAGTCACCTCCTTAAGGACTCAAAGAAATTGCCTAGAAAAAAAGTTTGCTCTTTCTCTAGGTTTTCCTCTTCATGTCCATCTAGTAACAGACACCAAAATATACTCTTTACTCCTTTTATCTAAATACTTCTTGTATCCCGATTTTTGCCTGAAACATGAAGAATCCATGGGTTAACTAGAGATATAGAAACATTTTAAATGAAGATGAAGAGCTAACTGGGGACTCTGGAATCATTATTATTTTAGTAATAACTTTTGTCTGCTATCAGCTCCATAAAACATCTAAGATAGTGGCTGTAGGATTCAGAAGGCCATCCTATTGCCCCAACACTAAGAGTGAGCTAGCTGTTGTGATTCGGATATAGCTAACGAAATCTCTAGTTTCCATGATGAGAAAGAAAAGGGGTCAGAGTGGAGTCAGGTAAGGCCTAGAGGGTGAGACGGGAGAGACAGATCAAGGTGACACTCAGCTTTGCCCCTTCTAGAAGGGAGGAAGCTGCAGAAAGGACCAGGTATGCAATGAAGCGCCACCTACTGGTGTTATATATGTAAAGCATTTTATGCATTTTAAAGGGCTGTATAAATGTCAGCTACTATCCCTGACAGCATCATCCGAGACCTTCCTTATTCTTTCTAATTTATCGAAAGTCACGGGACTCTGCCACTTAGAATCATTGCATCTTTCCAAACCTCTGTTGCTTCATCTTTAAAAAGAGGGGTTGGACAAGATGCTTTCTGGGGTCCCTCCAAGCTCTAAATCTGATGATCTTTAAGAATCACAGAATAGTAAAGGACCCTGAGAAATACCTTAAAAACCCATTAATATTATTGAGCTGCACATGTGTATAAACTATATCATACTGCCTCCCATATTCAGAAGAGGGGAGGGAGGAAAATTTGGAACTCAAAATCTTATAAAAATTAATGCTAAAAATTTTCTTGACATGTAACTGGGGAAAAAGTAAAATACCATTAAAACATTTTAAAAAAATATTATTGAGCTACACATCAGGCAGCTACTGGCAGGGTGGATAGAGAGCTGAACCTGGGGTCAAGAAGACCCGAGTTCAAATCCTGCCTCAGAAACTTACTAGCTATGTGATTCTAGGCAAGTCACTGAACTTCTCTGCCTCAGTTTCCTCATCTGTAAAATGGAATACTAATAGAACCCACCTCTCAAGGGTTATTGTGAGGTGAAATTTGTAAAGTGCTTTATAAACTTTTAAGTACTATGTAGATGCTTCCTATCATTATTATTGTAATTATTATTAGTGAAGCCCTACCCATCCATACTGAGAACCACCATATACATAATACATGTATGTATATCAAAATTAAAGAACCTGAGTTGACCACACTTATACTGCCAACCTAATAATTCCCTTATTTAATTGATACCTGTGTTCTTCATTAGGGGCTGTTAGAAGATCAAAACAGTATTTATTGACACAAGTCTTGACATATCCTAAGTCCTGTATGTATGTATTTTTGTCTAGCAGAGCTAATTGTTGGGGTTTTAAAAGGCCTCTTTGATGTCCTAACAGTCCCTAATGAGGACAGTTAAATAAATAGACAACTAGGTTAAAACGGGATTATCAACAAAGGTATAATGTGCTAAGTTGTTGATTATCAGTGGACAAGAGCCAGGAATAAATATTAGCTAGCCACAGAGAAAATGAATGCTCTCCTTTGTCTTGAGCCTCATCATGATTCATTTACTAAAGAGGGCTGATATCAGCTAATGTTCAGAAAGGAGACCATGGCACTGAAATTCAGGTTAAGGGAAGTTCAAATATGGCTGTAGGAAGAGTATGTGAAAGATATATTCAGTCATTTTTCAGTTGTGTCCCATTCTTTGTGACCCCATTTGGGGTTTTCTTGGCCAAGATACTATAGTGGCTTCCCATTTCCTCCCCCAGCTCATTTTACACATGGGGAAATTGAGGCAGAGTTAGTGACTTGCCCAGGGTCACACAGCTAGTAAGTGCCTGAGACTGGATTTGAACTCAAGTCTTCCTGACCCCAGGTCCAACATTCCATCAGCTGGCTGCACAGCCTAGCTGCCTTATTTTACAGATGAGGAAGTGGAGGCCCAGAGAAGTTTTGCAGTTTGCCCAAGGCCATACAGATAGTGAGTGTTAGAGCTAGGGTCAAAATTCAGATCCTTTGCCTTGAAATCCACTGGTTTCCACTTTAATGTGTCATGATGAATCCATGGCTGAATTCATGACTCAGTTATTTCTGAAACCACTAGTAGAATATTTAGTCCTTTAGAAAATTCTAGTTCTTGGGTACCAGATCTTCTGGTAGAGTATCTATTCCTTTGTTCCTACCAGTCCTTCACTTTCGCCTCCCTATCTCTGCTGAATTACTAGGATGGATGGAGGAATGGTAAATAAGAGTGCTCTGACCTGGAAAATGGAGCAGCTGTAGTAAGTCAAGCTGACCATGCTTAGACCCTTTAGCCTTTCCAGGTTCATTCATCCATCTGACATCCAGAGCTCTCCAAACCGGGACCCTCCATGAACACTTGGGTCTTCTGTTCTTTTCTTTTTGCTTTTCCCCTCTCCCCATTCTCGACAGATAAACAGCATGCATCACTGAAACTTGGTCTTACTTCAGGAGTATAAAATCTAGTTCTCACTTCCCTGGGTGATTCTCAATGCATTTCTAAGTTTGTGTGCTGAGATTTCTCACCCATCATCCTTTGTTGTTGGTGGTGGTGTTGAGTGGTTTCAGTCATGTCTGACTCTTGGGGACCCCATATTTCGGGTTTTCTTGGCCAAGATATTGGAGTGTTTTGCCATTTCCTTCTCCAGCTCATTTTGCAGATGTGGAAACTGAGGCAAACAGAAGTTAAGTGACTTGCCCAGGGTCACACAGTTAATAAGTGTCTGAGGCAGATTTGAACTAAGTCTTCCTGACTCCAGGCCCAGTATTCTGTCTACTGAGACACCTCACTGTTTCAAAGTTTTCCTTAGGAAATATTAATCACTGTTATAAGGGAGGTGAAGAGGGAAGTATAAGCACCTAACCAACGTAAAGGGGGAGGGGAGCAGTATCGACTTAACCCATGTTGTGGGGAAATGCTGGCAGATATTAATCTTAACACACCCATCTATGCTATAGGAACTCTAGCTTAAAATACTACAGGAATTTGGGAATTATATAGTAGTGTGCTCTCTCATGTGGAAATGGAAGGGTGCAAGACACACCAGGAAGTCAGGAGAACTTGTATATTATTAGGGTTACTAGACCATCGATTTCGAGGAATTCCATGACCGCTGATAGAGACACACCTAAGAGAATAGAGAAAAGCTTAGAAAGTGGTGAAACAGATGTAGCTGTCAATCATTGCCTGGCCCTTGAGTTTATTTTGTGTCCAAGAACTCGGGCATCTTCCAGCACGTTGCACAGAGGGAGAGCCATCCAATGAATCGAAGCTGCTTGGCCTCAGGTATCTCCGCTGGCTCTCTAGTTCTGCTAATCAATACAGTCAGCTCCATAGTCACAATATGGAGGCTACTCTATCAGGCTTTCCTGGTTTTCATAACTTGTTTTCAGGTGGCTTCAGAAAGGAAGTGAGGCTGGTGTGCTCATTAGAATTTGTAGCAGTAGCTGCTGCCTTTCTGCTGCCCGGTTCAACTTTCCTACCTTCCTGATTTTGGTAGCACTAATTTTGAGTTCCTGTTTGGGTCACCTATGTGACCTTGGACAAGTCCAATGTTCTCAAGGCCTATTTTCTCATGTGAATAGTGAAAGGATTAGACCAAATTATCTCTTAGGCACCTTCCAGCTCTAAGATCCTGTGAATTCTTTTCTCAGGCTACAAATCCATCTTGTATTTTCCTTTTCTGATATGTGGAAGGATCCTTCCTCCCCATTCCAAGGCTCCCTAGAGAATCTGAGCTATCTCTAGTGCCAATGTTGCAACTAGATAGCTAAGTCCTCTTCCTTATTAAGATATTGTCTATATAAGAAGGCTCAGCTTCAAAGAATGAACAGGTCTGTAGGTAGGAAGGAAGGAAAGAAGGAAGGAGAGAGGGAAGAGGGGATGTAGGAAGGAGAGAGGGAAGGTGGGAAGGAAGGAAAGAAGGAAGGAGGGAGGAAAGGAAGGGAGGAGAGAGGGAAGGAAGAAAAGAGGGAAAGGAGGAGAGAGAGAAGGAAGGAAGGAAGGAGGGAAGGAAGGGAGGTAGGAAGGAAGGAAGGAAGGAAAAAAGGAAGGAAGGAAGAGAAAGAAGCACCTACTACATTCCAGACACTCTGCTAAGTACTTTACAAATATAATCTTATTTGATCTTCACAGCAACCCTGGAAAGTAGGTGCTCAGTTTACAATTGAGGAAACTGAGGTAAAGGTTAAGTGACTTACCTGGGGTCACACCCCTAGTGAATTTCTGAGACTGTATTTGAACTCAGAACTTCCTGACTGCAGGACCCAAACTCTATTTACTATGATATCTATGGGGAAGACAAAAAAACCCCACCCATGATATACTTAAGTAACAGTCAAGAAGGCAGTGGAGGATTAAGTGCCCAAATGAGTGGTATAGCCAATATGTGCTACTGTGAAGCTGAACAGTAAGGAAGGCTTCACAGAGGAGGTATGAAATGAGTTGGACCTTAATGGCTAGGGAGGATTTAGAAATGGGATATGTACAAGAAGAATGAGGAAATTTTAGTAGGCTAAAACAACATAAGCAAAAGTACAGAGATTGGAATGAGGATGGTTTTCTAAGAGATAGTGAATAAGGTGGCCAGGCTAGCATGGTTGGCACGGAAGCTAAAAGGCCAGGAAAACCTAGGGAAGGCCCTGATAGCCGGCTTCTTATTGCTATAAGAGGTACAGGAAAACTAGAGTTCCAAAGAAATCAGCAGTGATACAAAGCTACTGAGCTTATGGTCGTCTGACAAGCACAATGGAGATCAGATGGACAATCCAAGAGCTGTACTGGTATCCTTATAGCCCAAGGGAAGTCCTCTGGTGTGTGAGGTGGATCGATGAGAAGCTATCAACAAATATGGGATTAGCAGTCATGAAAGGAGTATAGGATTTAGAACAGGAAAGAATCTGAGGGAACATTCAGTTCAAGCCCTTCTTTTTCAGGTCAGGAAATTAAGGCCAAGAGAGTTTTAAGCAACTTGCCCAAGGTCATCCAGGTCACAAGGAACAAAGCCGAGATTTGAACCCAGGACCCCTGTTTCCAAATCCAGTGTTCCTATAACTACACTTTGGGTTTGGGATCTGTGTTAATGGAGGAAGTAGCCATGCCAATGAAGGAATCAAAATATCAATGTAAAATAGAAGAAAATTTCTCCCACGGACTTATTTGTTATTTATTATTTGTCCTAATGCACCTACACATTTGTCTTTTACAAATATTTATTGTTGTGGCAAAAGAGTTTTCTTTGTTGCCACTAGGGTGCAGCAGAGGACCACAGGACATGCTTGAAAATGTCCCATTCAGATTCCACACACATTGGTTAAGCCCTTACTGAGTGCAAGACAAGATATAAGATATGGATGATAGCAAGATTAGGGGGAGGGAGTGAAAATTGTCCTCAAAGTGCTTACAATCTACTGGCTGCTGAGGCACATATACAAGAAAATCTATTAGAAGGAAAGGCAGTGCCGTATGGAAGTCTTCAGGAAGGTGGCCCTTGCACCCAGGCTTAAAGAGAGATAAAGGTTTTGAGAAGTGGATATTGCATAGGGAGTGCATTCCGGGCACAGGAAGTATTTTACAGAAGTGTATGGAAGCAGGAGATGAAAGGTGGAATTCAGAAAATAGCTGCTCATTCTGTTTGGTTGGAATGCAAGGATCAAGCATTGCGTTGGGCTTGGGAGGATGAGTGGAATTTCAGTAGGTGGAAGTGGAAGGAGAATGTTGCAGGTGCATGGAATGTGATGCCTAAAGGTGACACAAGTAAATACCGGACCTCGTATGATGAGAAAAGCAAGGAGTAAAACAATCAGCAAACATTACTTAAGTGCTTACCAGGTGCCAGGCACTGTGTGTGCTAAGATAAAAAAGAAACAATCCCTGCCCTCGAGTAGCTGACATTCTAATTGGAGGAGTACAGTATACAGCCTCTGACATATAGAGGAGATAAACAGTAAACCTTAAAAGGGAAGGCACTAGCAGCTGAGGAGATTGAGAAAGGGCTCCTAAGAGAAGTCATGCTTGAGCTGACTTTTAAAGGATGCCAGCGATTCTAAGAAGTCGAAATGAGGAGAACAAGCATTCCAGGCATAGAAGACATGCATGGTAGCTGCCAGGATGGAGGGTGGGGCAGCATATTCTAGCTCTTGCAGTAGCCTAGGTTGGTGGGAAGGAAGGGTTGTGCCAAAATGGTGGCAGTGGAAATTGAAGGCCAGGTTGATGGGGGGTAGGGTGGGGTGGATGGGAGTACAGATGAGAAAGCTACTGAGGAGATAGGATTGACAGGACTTCTCAACTGGTTGAATGTGGGAGATGCAAGAGAAGGAGTCAAAGATGATGCTGCAGTTTCTAACCAGAATGACTGAGTGAATGGTGATGTCCTAATATTAATGGAGAAATGGGATGTTAGGCTACTGTTCCGGGGCTATTTAAATTTCTAAAGTTTATTCTTCCAAATACCACTAGGGGGAGTGTTAGTACAACAAGATTAAGCATGTACACCTTTACTAACAGACAGCTGGTGACCCAGTTCTGTGACAGCTCTATGGAACGTGTGAGCTGGAAAGGAAACCTCAGCATACAAACTCCAAAGGTTCCTGTTGTGACCTAGAACACAGGAGTGTCTCCTGACTTTAAGAATACCCTAGGGTCAATGTTGTAAAGATGGTGGCCCAGTCCAAATAGTCTGGGATTAGTAGAAGGCAAGTACAAGCAGGGTATTGTGTACTGGAGCCAGCTTCAACTGGCTGGAGAGAAATGATTGTTAAATTTTCAGTGTGAGCACTTACACCTAAGAAATTGGAAAATGCTACAAATCAGGGTCTGGTTTATTGTTTTGTTGATTGTCTAGACTTAAGAAAGTGATGGAGGAAGTACTGATAATATGTATTACATTTAAAAATATGTTATATTTACATTTCTTTCATTTTTTCCCCAGAGAACCAATTGTTAAACATTTACCAGCACACACCTGAGTGTACAAATCCCAGACACTGCAACATGTCTACTGCAATAAGTTCTTGCCTTGAAGTCAGAAGATTTGGGTTTGACTCCTAGCTCTGACAATTGCTAGGTTTGGGATCATAGGCAAGTCATAAAATCATAGAATTTAGAGATGGAAGGGAATTTAGAAGTTATTTAGCTCAACCCCCTCATTTTACGGATGAAAAAACACTTGACACACTTACTAGCTGTATGACTCTGGGCAAGTCACTTAACCCCAATTACCCTGCCTTCCCCTCTCAAAAAAAAAAAGGGAAAGAAAGAGCACTAGATTTGGAGTCAGGAGAACTGGATTCAGGCCTAGTTTTGCTCCTTCACTAACTGGATGTTTTGGAGCAAGCCACTTAATATCACTTGGTTTGTTTAACTCTATAAGACAATGGGCTCAGATTAGCTGAAGTCTCTTCTGTTTCAAACATCCTGTGATTCTGTGAAACTGAACAACCTACTTAAACTCAGGGAATCTTATCCATAAAATATCTGCAAAAAAAATCTTTATCTGTAAAATCTTATCTATAAAATCTATAATAATTCTTACACAGTCTATTCAGTTGTTGTGAGGAATATGCTTTGTAAGCCATAACATATTGCAATAATGTGCATTGTTCTAACTAGTCCTAGCTCCATTTCGCTAATGAATAAACAGGTTGAGCATTCAATAACTTACTCAAGATCACGAGTTAGGAGAGGCAGGACTCCTCGGTTCTTCGTTCCCACTAGGCCATGCTGTCTCGTTGTAATCGCCACAAGACTCTTCTTCCCAACAAGTGATGAAAACTTAATTAATACTTTTAGAAGATCTAGAGATCCACAGATGAAAGATCTAAGAAGGTCAGGCTTGTCATTACATACATAGTACTTCTGTCTTATCTCTAGCTTTTGAAGTTTTTCTCCCCCAGTGGGAGAAAACAAAGGATGAGTTTTTCCCGTGGTTTACCATGTGAGACACTCAGCCAACAAGCTCACTTTCTGGGGTTCTCCCTCCAGCTCGATAAGCCTTTATTGCCACACCAGAGCTAGTCATAGGACCACAGAAACACTATTTTAGAGATGGAAGGTCACTTAGGGGTCAAGTAGTCCAACTTTCTCATTTTACAGATGAGAAAGCCAAGGACCCAGAGAGATGAATGACTTAAAGTCACATAGGAAATAGCAGATCCAGCACTCTGACTCCCGGGAGAGTCTTGTTTTTACTCTATCACACCACCATACCTCCTGGCTTTGTGCAAATTCTACTGATGTTCCCAATACCTGCTTCAGCTGGGCTGCCATCTTGTATGAATGAAATTGTCAAGAGTTTGACTTCTGGGTGGCAAGAGGCAGGAAGAAGATAAAGACATGGCATCAAAACACAGCCATCATTTAAGTAAGGAACAATTGAAGCTGTCCCTAAAGGGGAGAGGGCGGTTGCTTACTTAGGTGCAATAGTTTGCTGCTTCTGGTATCACTTTTATCCCATACCTTGGTGTACTGAAAAAGTCTTGGACTTAAGGCTCAGAAAGCCTGGATTAGCATCTACTATCTGGATAAGCCTGGGTAAGTCACTTTGCTTTATCTCTCTCACAGAGTTATTGATGTGAAAAGCACTTTGCAAAACTTAAAATGCTGTAGAAATATGAACCATCATCATCATTGGGGATCATAGATTTAGAGCTGGAAGTGATCTTAGAGACCATCATATCTAACCCCCTCATTTTAGAGGGAGAAAGAGGTGAAGTGACCCACCCAAGGTCACAGAGCTAGTCTGTGTCTCAGGCAAGCTCTGACCTCTACCTATTGTAACACCATCACTATCATCATTACTCACTCATTTCCTGTTCTACCCATTACCAAGGAATAAAAAGTCAGTTGAGAAGATATATTCTTCACTGGTAATCTGTTATTGATTGAACACCCCACCCCATGGGGGCTAAAATAATAATTAAAAACTAATACCTACTATATATCAAATTCAGGTTTACATCGTGCAGACTTGGGGGATAAGTGTAGCCTATATGCAGATCCAAGTGATATAGACACAGATGGCAAAAGATCTAAAAAAGACATTGACAGGACGCATCTAAGACATTGCAATTTGGTAGGGATAAATATAAGGTTCAGGACTTGTATTTTAAAAAAAGTCACTTGCACAAGTACAGAATGGGGGCTGCATTGCCAAAAACAGTTTCTGTGCAAAAGACCTAGGAAGGGGGATGTTATATGAACCAAAGGTTATTTTCAGTTCCAAATTCTCTCCCTCCTTCCATTTCTCCCACCTATTTTTCCACATTTCCCTACCTCCCCCAGCATTTGTCATTTTTTCCTTTTCTGTCATGTTAACAAGTCTTATGAGAATGAAATGGTACCACAGAGTTGTTTTAATTTGCGCTTCTCTAATCATAATTTAAATCATTTTATGTGACTATTGCTGGTTTCAATTTCTTCTTCTGGAAACTACCCTGTTCATATCCTTTAACCATTTATCAATTGGGGAATGGCTCTTATTTTTATAAATTTAACTCAATTACCTATATTTTTGAGAAATGAGGCTTTTACCAGAGAAACGTACTGTAAAATCCACCACCCCCTCCCAGTTTCCTGCTTCTAAAGGAACTACTTTGAATCAACTGTGTCTAAGAAGTTGGTTTAAGGAGGAGAGAAGACAGACTTGCAGAAGAACAAAGCCCCAAAATATTTAGGAGAAGGGAATGGCTAGTCAGAGAAGCAAAAATGTAGTATGGAGGAATAATTCTTCCAAAGGTTAGAGAGTCAATTCATCAACAAGCATTTATTAAGCACTTACTATATACCAGGGACTGTACTGAGCTCTAGAGATACAGACAAAAGCAAAAAAAAATAGTCCCTTCCCATGAGGAGCTCACATTCTAATGGGAAAGATAACATGTAAATAATTAGGTACATACAAGATATATAAAGAGTATAGATGTGTCTACACTGTGGGTATATTTTGGGTCACCTGCCCAAAAGGAATGCATAGAAGAATGCATAGAACTTTTAAAAGACTTTAAAAATCAAATGAGAGAGATTAAGGAAAAAAATTAAAAATAAGAATAATCCAAGAAAAACAAGAAGATTTTGAAAAGAAGGTCAAACAATGAGAAAAGGAGATCCAAAATCTTAAGGAAGAAAATGACTCCTTGAAAACTAGAATTGGGCAAAGGGAAGCCAGCAAAGTTATAAGAGACCAAGTTATAACAAAACAAAATATAACAAATGAAAAAATAGAACAGAACAGCAACTGAGCTGGAGAATAGATTAAAAAGAGAAAACATAAGAATAGTAAGACTACATGAAATCTACAATCAAAGAAAGAATCTTGATACAATAATACAAGAAATAATTAAAGAAAATTGTCCTGAAGTGTTAGGAAAAAAGGGGAAAGTAGAAATAGAAAAAAAAATCAACCAATCACCACCTAAAAGAGATGCTATGAGGAAAACTTACAAGAATATCATAGCTAGATTCTAAAACCCCCAGCTCAAGGAGAAAATATTATGAGCAACAAGAAAAAAAGCAATTCAAATATGACAGAGTCACAATTAGAATCACACAAGACCTAGCAGTGGCTATACTAAAAGACCACAGGTCTTGGAACACTATATATTGAAAAGCAAAAGAACTGGGGTTGTAGGCAAAAATATACCCATCAAAGTTAAGCATAATCCTGAATGAAAAAAGTGGATATTTAATGAATTGCCAGACTTTCAGGATTTTGCCGCAAAAAAAAACCTGAAACCAATAGAAAATTTGATATACAAGATCCAAGAGAAATATAAGGTAAACATCAAAGACTAATTAAAAGGGACTCAATAAGAACAGACTGTTTACTTTTTATACAAGAAAATGTAAATTGTATGTAACCTTAGGATTGTTATTAGTAATTGGGTAGTTTGAAAGAAAGATTGGGGTAGAGCTAAGTAGGATGCAATACTAAAAAATAATACCATTTAGGGAAAGGTAAAAAGAGTATTTATACAAATGAGGTGTGAGAGGAAGAACTAACAGAGAAATTAGATGGAGGAAGAGGGCTGGTAGTTCTGGAACCCTACTCTTATTGGGAATAGGTTAAAGAGGGAAAATATATATATATATATATATATATATATATCTAGAAGGACATGAAAGTCTTCTAAATTCAGAAGGAAATAAAAGGCTAAAGGAATAGGGAGGGGGGAGAGGATAAGGGAGAGATCTTTGGTGAGGGGGTAGGTTAGGTAATAGGAGAGCAAAGTAGTAGATAGAAGTAAAGTCAGGAGGGATAGGAAATATGAGATACACACAAACATGAAATAAAGATCCAGAGTAGAATTTATTAGGAGAAAATAAAGCAGGGCTGATAATTATGAGCTCAGGCAAAGTTAAAAAGCTAAAATAGATTTAATCAAAAGAGAAATAAAAGGGAAACTATACTATATGTCAGCCATATTAATCAATATTGCTTTAGATTATTTAAAATAACCAGACAGTGCAAGGTTGGATTATTGCTGTGGTGTAGGAAATGATGAGTTGGTTGACTTAGAAAAATATGGAAAGACTTGGACCTATGAAGGAAATTGTTATCTTCCTTCGGAGAAACAGAGGACAAACAAGTATAGTAAGGTCTTACATAGATGCACATGAATGTATATGTCTATATATGAGTATGATTATAGATACCTAAATATATGTATAAGAATATGTATGTGCAAGAATGTATATATGTTTGGGTGTATATGCGTTTATAAATATATATGTATACAGATGTATATATGTATATGTGTGTATGTGTATATGTGTGTGTGTGTGTGTGTGTGTGTGTGTGTGTGTGTGCACGCTCGCTTGTGCTTAATTGTAGCCTTCTTGGGGGGGGCGGTGGAAGAAGAGGGGAAAAAAAGAACAAAGTAAAAAGTGCACAGCAGAGAACAAAAGAAGACTTACAAGGAAGCAAAGAAAAGATGGACAGCTTGGAACACAAAGTGTAGTATTATATAGACTTTTTTGAAATGGAAATTTATTGCTATATATTTCGAATCTTCTTTTATGTTCTGCTGTGCACATTGCAATGCTTTTTCCCTCTTTCTTATTTTATATTTAAGTTTTAGTATTTAAGTTTATGTTTCTTTTTCTTTTCTTACTGTGTATTTAAGTTTTTCATATTTAAGTTTAAAATAAATTAATTAATAAAAAATAAAGAGTATAGATAAGTAGTATCAAACACAAATAGAAACAGGGCCCACTAAACCATATATAAAGATCCCTGCAGGTCACATATTTATTGCCTTAGAAAACCACATATTAATATCATCTATTTTTTCTATTATCATGTATTAAATATTTGTACTTATTTTGTTAAATATTTCCCAATTATATTTTAATCTGGTTGGGGTACTTGTGAGTGTGATGGACATGGGCCTACATGGCAGTACCCTAGTTGTGATGTATTTGACACCTCTGGTATAAGTGGATGGTAATCTGAGAAGGGGAGGCATTAGCAGCTGGGGAAAGGCCTCTTTCAGAAGGTGAAGTTTTATGAGTACTGAAGGAAGACAGGGAAAAGATTTTATCATCCAGGAATTCAGGAGCAAGATAAGATTCTTGTACAAGCCATAGCCAGGAAGTTAGAAAAGCTTATCTAGGAGAACTGTCACAATGGGGGAGAGGATTTTCTGTCAGGACAAGGGTGTTATAGAGAAATGGAAGCTGGAAGGACTGAGCCACCTAAAGCTTTGCCAAATGAAATCCTTTGGCTATAAAACAAAACAGAAATAATGTTTATCCCAGGTAATGTGCAGTACTGGAATTGGGGTGAGAGTGAGTTAATCTTTGTATTTCTTTGAAGAATGCTCAACCAGGCATTCTAGCTAAGTTTTCCTATTTCACCGATATGCTTGGGGCTCCCTCTTGTGGCTAAAACTTGTTCATGATAGCCCTTTATCTCTGGTCCCCTTCCTGTCCTGCATGACCACAGCAAACATGGCACATTCTCCAAGTAATTAAAAAAACAACAACAACAATTTTTCTTCCCCCATACCTCATTTTAATTAATACTTAATCTATAAAGTACAAAACATCCTGTCATTTGTTTAGGCATATAGGCATTCTCTCTCTCTCTCTCTCTCTCTCTCTGTCTCCCTCTGTCTGTCTCTCTGTCACTGTCTCTCTGTCTCTGAATCTCTCTCTCTCCATCTCTGAATCTCTCTCTGTCTCTCTCTCTCTGTTTCTCTTCCCGCCCCCCCCCACATTGTCCTATATTCCAGGGTTTTATTTTTCTCTGGAACAAGACTCAAGAAGTCAAATGTCTCTCCAGGGACCTCCTTTTGGGCCATAAGGGGACAAACGGTATACAACTTGGCCACTACAAATACAGTACATAAAGAATCTAGTTTTGTTCAGTTTAGGAGACAGGATGGGACAGGAAAGTGGGGCAGAATCTGTGATTCCATGGGTTTAAGCAGCTCCCTGGTGAGGAAACGTCTTTTTCACTAATTCAGGCTGAATGTTCTTGGCACATCACTCCTGGCACATCACTCTTTGTGAGTTCCTCAGAATACTAAGAGATTATATGATTTGCCCGGGGTCATATAGCCAACTGCAACCCAGGCTTTCCTGACTTTGAGGCCAGATCTCTACTCACTGCAACCATGCGCCTCTTTTAGGAGATATGATACTAAAAATCCTCAAGTTTGGGATATCTCTCTTGTACCTCTCAAGTTTAGCCAGTTCTAAGCTGAGAGGTGGTGTGGTTCAGTCAGGGGAAAGTGTTGGGCTTGGAGCTTCAATACTTAGGCTCGAATCTGAATTCTGATTTTTATCAGCTGTATAACCTTGGATGTGGATACCTTCTATGAACCTCAGTTTCATCACGTGTAAAACTGAAAAATATTTGCATAACCTACATATTGGAATTGCTATAAAGAAAATGGTTATCAAGCATGGCACAGAGAAAAGATAAGAAAGGACCTTTCCTTTCTTTGCAGAGTTGGGAGAAGGTGTTTAGAATATTGCGTATTTCACACTTCTAGGTGTTAGTTTTGCTGAAATACTCTTTTCTCTTCCTTTTCCAATCTTTTCCCAATAGGATACTCACTAGGTAGGGAAGGGAGAGTGGGGAGGAGATATATTCTAAAACAAAGGCTAAAAACAAGGGATATTTATACATTTTTTCAAAAAATAAAGCAAAGTGCTTAATAAACCTA
This sequence comes from Trichosurus vulpecula, assembly GCF_011100635.1. Lineage (NCBI taxonomy): Eukaryota > Metazoa > Chordata > Mammalia > Diprotodontia > Phalangeridae > Trichosurus > Trichosurus vulpecula. Next base: position 315,129,716 of record NC_050575.1, read on the forward strand.
TTAAACACTATATAAATGTAGTCTGTTATTGGTGTCAGTCTGATCATCAAAGTAACCAGATCTTAGCACAGTGCTTGACACAATAAGCACTGAATAAATGCTTCTAGATTTGACTTGATCTACAGATACCAGTCAGGCTACTTCTCAATTAAGCAGCCATAACTACCATGCTGAATAACCCTTTTGGTCCCCAAATTCCACCAGATTTTTTTTCTTTTTGTTTTCCTTTTTCTGCTTCTCACTCAGATGCCCAGGTTCTCTTTCCATTCACTTAAACCCAGCATCACTTTGTCTTTCCCAGAAGAGTCAGAGAAACTTACTTCTCCATTAGCAATGAACAAGTAAGCTATGGTCTTCAACATTTCTAGGATCTATGATTTCTTCGGTGTGGCTCCTGTCTCCACGGAGGCAGATTACAACCCTTCAGTAACTTGGTAGGTGGCCTTTAAATTCCTGCAGTGAAAAACAGCTCCTCATTCATTTTGTGGCCAGTCTGTTTATGAACCTCTCTCTGAACTTGGCTAGGCAACTATGTCTTCAGGCAACAATGAGTCTAGTTAGGTGATACTGTGTTATAGAGTTATAGATCTAGAGTTAGAAAGAACTAGAGTTCAAATCCAGCCTCAGACACTTAGTAGCTGTATGACTTCAGCCAGTCACTTTAACCTCGATTTGCCTCAGTTTCCTTAACTCTAAAATGAGAATAATAATACTTTCTACCTTCCAGGGTTGTGGAGAGGATCCCAAAGTGGGTAACATTTCCCTACTGGTGAGTCTATCTGCCTCAAATCTCTCTCCACTCCAAGACAGCCTCCATTCAGCCACTAAAGTAATTTTGAGATATGAGTAAAAATGAGATATTTGTAAAATGCTTAGTCCAGTGCCTGGCACATAGTAGGTGCTTAATAAATGCTTGATTCAATCATCCATTCATTTATTGAAAGATTTTCCATCTTGGTAGGGCCTGCCAGATTTGAGGACACAGGGTCAATTTTATTCCACAATGAAGCATTAGAATAGGACACCAGTGAATTAAGCTCTAGTAACTTAATATTATACACAGATGTACACATGTGTATAATTAAATCTGCATATATGCATATAATTAAATCTACCAACAACAGGCGTCAATGCCAGATTCATTAAATCTGCCACAAATATTTTGTCATTGTTGTTCAGTCATTTCAGTAGCATCTGATCCCTTGTTACCCCATTGGCAAAGATACTGGAGTGGTTTGCTATTTCCCTTTCCAGCTCATTTTACAACTGAAAAAACTGAAGCAAATAGAGTTATGTGACTTACCCAGGGTCACACAGCTAGTGTCTGAAGTCAGATTTTAACTCAGGAAGAGGAGTCTTCCTGACTCCGGTCCTGGCACTCTATCCACTGAGCCACCTAGCTGCCTGTACCATATATTCATATACATATATGCATAATACACATATATAAATTTAATCTGCATATATATGCATATAATTTGATTTACCATATATAAATGATATATGTAATGAGGCTATCATTAGTACCTTTGGTTTGTTACTTACTTAGAGTATAATTCAGCAAATCTTTGGGAAATGTGCCACTGCACTGTCTGAGTTACCCAAGGGAGCTTCTCTGACATGGGTGTCTCTTTGCATTTCCACAATGGCATGTTTACCAACAGAGAAGTATCCAGTGAAGAGCATGTGACTATGCATCTCTCTATATATATATGTTTATATACATATCTGTGTATACAAATGTATACACACATATATTCCCTCATGTTGAGCTGAGTTGCCAAACTCACACACATGCCAGGAAATATGGGCATCCTAACACTCTTTTAAAATGCATTTTATTTTAAATATATTTTAGGATTTCATCCTGGGGTTCTCAGGTAAGAGAAGATCTTCTCAGTTTGACAGAAGGAACATATCTTGGTCAGGAACCTTTTCAGAATAGTTTGGAAGGGCTGTAAAAGTGATCGGATTTTTTTTCTGCTTCACAGTAACAGCAATATTAGAATAATCAACATGATAAGTGACTAATACAATTAATAATCATAATAACAATAATAAATAGTGGTTCTAAATAAAGATAATAAATAACAATAAAATACAAATAATTAATACAATGATCCAACACAACTTCAAAGCACTAATGATGCAAAAATGCTGTCTACCTCCAAATAGAGAACCTGGTTCTCAGAGCACAGATTGAAGAAGACATATATATCCTCACTTCTCCAAGTACATGGCTTCTCCTTTGGGGGGAAATTCCATGGAAGGACATGAGAATTTAGGTCTGCAGGATTAGGAGATGGAAAGAACATCAGAGAACACCTCATGCAACTTGCTTATATTCCAAATAAAAAAAATGATGCCTAGAGAGATGTAATGACTTGTTCAGTGGTTTGGTGGCAAAGCCACTGTTGGGACCCAAATCTTCTCATTTCAAAGCCAGAATTCTCCCTATTTAACAAGGTTATATTCCTCCCCTTCCCGACCCAAGGCCTCTCTTCTCTAGGTCTTTAAATTTAACCTTATATAGCAACATTTCATCTTCCTCATCATGGGAATCCTCTCTGGCTGCTCTCCAGTTTATATCAATGTTCTTTTTAAACAATGCTGCTCAGCCAAGGTATCTAAAGGATGAGCATCTGGAGCACACCGTTGGAATCCACAAGCTATCATTCTTGTCCTCTACATATGCACCTAATTTAACTTAACCATGGAATCCATCTTACTGACCATGAACAGAAGGTATCTCTCATCCAAAATTCTAGGCCACAGAGAACAAATGTTCAAATCTTCTTTTCCCAGAACTTTTCCTACCTCTTGCTGTTCACTCATTTTAGTTGCATCTGACTCTTCATGACCCCATTTGGGGTTTTCTTAGCAAAGATACTGGAGTGGTTTGCCATTTCCTTCTCCAGCTCTTTTTACAGATGAGGAAACTGAGGCAAACAGGGTTAAGTGATTTGCCCAGGGTCACACTGCTAGTAAGTGTCTGAGGCTGCATTTGAATTCAGGTCTTCCTGATTCCAGGCCAAGTACCATCCACTGCACCACCGAGCTGCGCTATGTAAGTTCTGATATATATTATGTGTAACTATGGACCAGTCACTACACTTTTAGCTGAGGAATAGCTAAAAAACATTGTGGTATTAATTCTTTCTATGATACAAATATGGTCTTGCTACTTAAGTGAGGGAGTGACAAAACTGAGAAAGAAACTTACAGATAATTAACCCTAATGAATAGAAACACAAATGTTTTAAATTAAATACTAACAAAGAGGCTACAGCAATATGGCAAAAAAATTCCACACTGTGGCCAGGTTGGATTTATACTAAGAATTCCAGGTTGATTAACAGGAAAACTATAAACATAATAGACCATCTTGATAACAAGAACAATAAAAATCACATGATTTTATCAATAGATATAGAAAAATCCTTTGACAAAATTCAACACACATTTCTTTTAAAAACACTAGAAAGCATAGAAATAAATGGATCTTTCCTTAATACAGTAAATAGTTTCTATCTAAAACCAAGAGGCAGCATTATATCTAATGGAGACAAACTAAAGGCCTTCCCAAAATAACCAGAAGCTGACAGAAGAGTATTGCTTTACCAACATTATTATGTTACATAGTGCTAGAAATCATAGCTATGGGAATAAGATAAGAAAATGAAATCAAAGGAATGATAGGCAAAGAGGAAACAAAATTATCAGATGATTTGATGATTTAATTAGAAAACTCTAGAGAGTCAACTAAGAAATTCAGTTTTAATGATTGTTGACTTCCTTAAAGTTATAGGATATAAAATAATTCCAAATATTTCTGTAAATTACCAACAAAACCCAGCAGGAAGAAATGGCAAGAAAATTTCCATCTAAAATAGCTAAAAAATATATAAAGTATTTGGGAGTTTGCCTGCCAAAACACACACAGGAGCTATATGAATACAGCTACAAAATAATCTTGAAAGAAATAAAGACTGACCCAAGTAAGTGAAGAAATACTAATTGCTCATGGTGTGTTGGATCAATATACTAAAAACGACAATACTATCTGAATTAATTTATTCAGTATCATGTTAATCAAACTACCCAAGGATTACTTCACAGAGCTAGAAAAAATTATAATGAAATTCATTTGGAGGAAAAAAATCTCAAGGGAACAAATGAAAAAAGTGGAAAGGAAGAGGGTCTAAGCCATATAAGATGTCAAGCTATACTACAAAGAGATAATCATGAAAACAATTTGGTACTGATTAAAAAAATAGAGAAGTTGCCCAATGGATCAGATTAGGTACAAAATATAGAGGAGCAAACAAACACAGAAGGCTGGTGTTTGAAAAACCTTAGGACCCCAGATTTTGCAGGGTAAAGGCTCACTATTTGACAAGAATTGATGGGAAAATTAAAAAGCACTCTGGCAGAAATTTGATTTATACCAACAACTCACACCATATAGCAATATAAGCTCTAAATAGATACAGGACTTAGTTATAAAAGATCACACCCTAAACAAATCAAAGAAATAAGAAATTACTTTTCATATCTTTATAAGATCTACATAAGTTTATAACCAAACAAGGGATAGAGAGGATCACAGAAGATAACATGGACAATTTTTATTACATAAAACTAAAATTTTTTTCACAAAATCAATGCAATTAAAACCAGAAGGAACAAGATTAACTAGAAAACAAATCTTTGTAGAAAGTTTCTCTGTTAAAGGTCTCATTTCTAAGATGTGTGTGTGTGTGTGTGTGTGTGTGTGTGTGTGTGTGTGTGTATCCAATTCAAATTTGTAAGAACAAAAGCCATTCCCCCTATGAGTGAATGGTCAAAGAGCATGAACAGGCAGCTTCCAAAGAAAGAAATCCAAGCTATCAACAACCATCTGATCAGAATACCTCAAATAACCCATAACGAGAGAAATTCAAATAAAAGCAATCCTAAATTCCACCTCGCACCCAACATGGTTGCAAAGATGACAAAAACAGAATATGAAAAATGTTGAAGAGGCTTTGGGAAAACAGGCATGTTTCTGTCCTGTTGGTTGAGAAATGAATTGGTCTAGCTATTCCGGAAAGCAATTTGAAACCATTCTCCCAAGACACTAAACAGATACCACTGCCAGTCCTATATCCCAAAGAGATCAAATAGAAATGAAAAGGACCTACGTATACAGAGATATCTGTAGGAGCTCTTTTTGTAGTTGCAAAGGATGAGTATTTTTGTAGTTGCAAAGGACAAGTATTTTTTATTTATAATCTCTTAGCCAAAATAGACTGAAAAGCAATATTGGCAAAGGGCAAGAAACTTAGGGGGCACTCATCAATTGGGGAATGGCTGAACAAATAATGGTATATAAATAAAAATGAATATTAAATTACTAAAAATGAATTATGAAAGGAATGGTTTCAGAGAAACCTGAGAATTATATGAACTGATGCAGAGTGAAATGAGTAGAAGCAGGAAAATAATTTATATAATAACAGAAATATAAAGAAAAGCAACTTGGAAAACACTTGAGAATTCTGATTGATATAATGACCAACCACAATTTCAGAAGACAGATGATAAAGCATGCTATCAACCTCTTAACAGAGAAGTGATAGACTCAAGTTGCAACATATGACATAAATTTTTGGACCTGGTCAATGTGGGAATATGTTTTACTTAACTACACATACTTAGTACAAGGATTTTATTTTATTTTTCAGTTGATGGGGTGGAGATGGGAAGGATCTCATCTAAAGTAAAAAGAGAACAAAAGGAAAAGTCAAGAAAAAGTCATCTATAAATAGAACTGCTTTGGAGGTTACATGTTCAATTTATTACAAACTTGGGGAGAAGTAGTAGTTCCATACAATAGAGATTGGTGTATAATCCTCTCCTGTCCTACAATTTACACAAAAATGCTCATTGTTTTTTTTGGTGTTTGCTAAATTCAGCATAAAAAAATATGGTACTGTAAGAAAAAGTGAGTGTAAAGAATTCAGAGAAGTATCTGAAGATTTGTAAGTCCTGATACAGAGTGCAATAAGCATAAATAGGAAAACAATATACTGTACACAATGACTACAACAATATAAGTGGAAAGAACAACAACAAAGAAGAAACTGAACCCGATGTAATTATAATTACCAAGAAGCTTGGCTCTAGACAAGATTTGGGAAAATACACATTCCTCTCGTCTTTGCAGAGATAAGGCACCATGGGTATGTGACCCATGTTGGAAAGTATTACTCAATTGCTTTTTTTCTTTCTTTTTAAATTCTTTATTCCAAAAATGCTGGTTGGGTAGAGGGAGAAAAGGGGATATATTCAGAAATAAAAGTGATGTAAATACGAAAGATCACTAATTTTTTTAAAATGGTAAATACCAAAAGACATTGAATCATTAATGACTGGGTCCAACTCTTTGGGTACAACTATTCAATAAGTTCCAAATTCACCTCTGGCTTCCCTGAGGGTGGCTGACTATTTATCCCCTCAGGGCTCTAGTAGTAACTACTTGAGGGGTAGGCTTTCTAATAGTATTACTCACAATCTCCTATCTGGTAAGTTCCCCAATATTGTTTAGCCCGTTAACATTTCCCCAATATCAATTAGCCAGTTGACATTGACCATCTTTTACAAAAGGATATTTACTGAGGAGGTTTAGAAAGGACTGAAGTACAACAACATCCCCCTGAATTAGGGGCACACTCTCTCCACTACATACTCACTCATTCCCTAGGGAGCATGGACTCAAACTAAAAAGAGGTCTTGACAAAACATTCTCCCCCTCACCTAGCACTGGGAATCCTTTTCTCTCTTTTGGTAATCCTCACCAAGTTTGCTGTAGTGTGTTGTTGGTGGGACCTCTGATGACTTTGATGATACTACTCTTATGGGTCACCAAGGCATGGCCATCTCAGGATATTCATTGACCTAAGTAAGATCAAGAAGGTAGCACAATGGATAGAGCACAGGGACTGGCACAAGGAAGACTCATCTTCCTGAGTTCTAATCTGGCCCCAAACACTGTGTGACCCTGGGCAAGTCACTTAACCCTATTTGCCTCAGTTTCCTCATTTTTAAAGTGAACTGGAGAAGGAAATTGCAAACCATTGCAGTATTTTTACCAATAAAACCCTACAAGGGGTCGTGAAGAGTTGGAAACAATGGAAACAACTGAAACAATTGAACAACAACAGAGATCAGGAAAGAAGAAACAGACCAGGAACAAAGATGTCATGTGTTCACAGGCACATGGTAGCCAGGTAGAAAGACAAGGCTATCAAAATTGCTGCCCTTTTCCCCTCAGTGATGCTCACAGCAGTCCTTCCTCCTTGAAAGCTGTTAGGGAAAAGAGAGATTGTCTGCTTGAAACTTTAGTGTGTACACTGAGTTCTGGCTTAGTAGCCAGTTAAAAGGGTTCTTAGCACTGGGAAGTAAGCTGACAAGTAGCAGTCAGAGGCTACCTGAGTGTACTCTGAAAGGGAGGAAAGTAGCATGCTCAGAAACAGATTCACCAATCCTCCACGTGGGTTTGAACCAAGCAAGGCATGTTGTGATTACTCTAAGGATGAGGCCATCTCCCAATGCACAGAAATGGAAATAGAATTACAGACTTAGAGGTTGACGATGACCTTAAGAAATCATCAAATCCAATTTCCTTTTTCTGCAGGTGGTGAAACTGCGATCCAGAATGACTTGCCCATGGTCATACAAATAGTAAATTACAGAATCAGAATTCAAGATGGTACAGCGAATAGAGTTAGGAAGATCTGGGTTTGAATCTGGCCTCAGATAGTTACTAACTGTGTGAGTCTAGGAAAATCACTGAGCTCTGTTTGCCTCAGTTTCTTCATCTGTAAAATGAAGATAATAATAGCACCTATCCTTAAAGTTGTGAGAATAAAATGATATGGTATTTGTACAGTACTTTGCAAACCTTAAAGCTCAATATAAGTGCTAGTTATTACTAATTATCATTAATAATATTTATCCTCTGAGTCCAAATCTAATACTCTACTGTACCATGCTGCCTCCCAATGTGGCTAATAGAGCTAGAAGCACAGCAAACATTCAGTAAATTGGAAGATTTAGAGCTGGGAGAGAGATCATATTGTTCACCCTCCTCATTTAAAGATGAGGAAACTGAGACCTAGTGAATCCTAGTAGGGATTGCCCAAGGTCTTGCAAATAGTAAATAACAGTTAAGATTTTAACTCCTATTCTTTATATAGGGTACGCTATATCTGCTACCTTGGATACTTCTTAATTGAGTTTCCAGTTCACTTGGGGAGATGAAATAGACACAAAAACAACACCAGGAAAAATAAAACTAAGGTAAGAACCTGGTAAGTACCATAAGAAAGGTACAGGTTGCCATGAAATTCAAAGAAGGAAGAGTTCACTTGTGATTGGCAAGATGAGGAAAGGCTATGCAAAGGAACTGACATTTTGACTGGGTTTGATGGATAAATAGAATTTCAGTAGTAGGGAATGATCTGCAAAAGAAACAGCATAAACCAAGGAATGGGAGGCAGGAAAACACTGGGACACTTTGGTGAATAGTAAATAGTTCAGTTTGCCCCAACTGATTGGAACTGATAGAGGAAGAATGAGAGATGGAGTTGTAACGGTTAATTCATAGAGGGCTTGCCACAACAAGGTATTTGAGATTTACTCTGGCATCAGTGGGGAGCCACAGCAATTTTCTGAGAAGGGGATTCATACATTCAGAGCTCTGTTTTGGAAGATTAGTCTGGCAGTTTCTATAAATCATACTGGAGCAGGGAGAGATAAGAGGCAACGATTGCTCAGGAAGTTACTACAACAGTTTGAGAAAGAGATAAGGAAACCTGGCTTGGAAATGGGGCAATAAGAATGGAATGGGGAACATGGGAGATATAGTACAGTATAGTAGCAATCGATCAGAAAACATGGCTGCAAATTGTGGCTCTGCTACTAACTAGCAGTGTCAACCTTGGGCAAGGCACTTCCCTAATTCTAGTGTTCATGTTTCCTCATCTGTAGATTGTGAAGGTTGTTCTAGAAGACTTTTGAGATTCCTCCCAGAGCTCTGACATTCAAGTTCTAAAGTCACTTCTGGATATAACTTTCTATGGTCTATTTCCAAAAAGATTATCTCATCCTTTCTAGTTCCCAAGAGTCCCATTAGATACCTTTAAAACTGAGATATAAATAAACTTAACAATAGACAGTGGGGGCCAAAAATGATGACTTGATGACTGTCTCAGTTTAGCAGAAAAGACTTGATGCTTTGCTTTGATGCTGTCCTCATTCCCCCAGCTGCCTGTTAATAAGACATCATATAACAATTTGTTAAGATGCAGCTGGGGAACTTTGACTTTTTATAACAAAGAAACTAAAACTAGGAATTTTTTACCCTTAATGATAAAGTGACCTCAGCAGATCTCTGATCTCTTTTTGAAAGTTTCTGGGGAAAAAAAACCAAACTTTCTTTCTCATTGATTTTTAGTTCAAAAGTTTGAAAGGTGTTCATTCTGGGAATGGAGTTCACACCAAAGCCAACAGGGGTTGGAATGTGGTGGTCAGGTCATAAATTAAGTGTCTATGATCTGAATTCTGTACAATGAACAAGTCTGAGAAATCTGAATGAGCTGCCGCTGTTGCTCCCTTGGCCTAACAGGGCTCCCAGTATCCATTAGATATGATAAAAGAACCTGAGCTCTGGATTAATTTGCTGCTAGTAGAGATCCCTGGAGTTCCCACATGTCTAAAAAAATCCCAAATCCCATCTCTATAACAAATGTCAGCCACAGGGAACCCTATGCTATGTACTTTTCAGGACTTGCTTCAAACATAGGGCCAATCTCCTCATTATTTTCCCCTCGTGAGTATTTTCTTAGTTAATTTTATTCAGCCAATACTTGGGCAGTGTATACACTAAAACTGGAACAAAATCAAGCAAGCAAGCAAGGCTTTATTAAGTACCAGACGCTGTGCTGGAGATATAAGGACCAAAAAAAGCCAAACTCTACCCTTAAGGAATTAGGGTTCCATTAGGGAGCTATTCAAAGGAGATTGGCATGGCAGCCATGCGATAATGACACCCCCATTCAAGAAGCATCTTTCTAAAGAGAGAGAGAGTGCGATAATAACTGATCAGTAGAGCTGGCTTTGGAATCAGAAAGAAGACCTGAGTTTAAATCTCTCTATAAGTGAGGCTAGTCATTTGACCAGAAACAAGCTCTCAATACCCCAGTCAACTCTCTAAAGCTAGATGGGTGGATACTTCTATGGCTGCAGAAGCAGAGGGTGTTCCCTTCACAAGGGAGTTGCCTATACTGATGAGATCATAGATCCCAACCCCAAAAAAGAAATAGAAAAAAGTGTTATTCAATGGAAACTTCATGTTGGAATGGTGATTCATTTGGACATCAGAAATCTAATGAGCATTCCATAGCAAATATAGACACAGCAAAGTACCTGTAAGGTGGGGGTTCTTAACTTTTTCGTGTGTGATGGCAGTGTTGGGAGGGAATAAGTATTTATCTAGTCCCTACTACGTGCCAGGTATTATGCTAAGTACTTGTAATAAACATTTCCTTGTTTAATTCTCACAAGAGCCCTGAGAGTTAAGTGTTGTTATTGTCTCTATTTTACAATTCAGGAAACTGAGGCACAGATTAAGTGACTTGTCCAGAGTCACATAGCTAGTACGTGTCTGTGGCTGGATTAGAAGTCAGGTCTTCCTAACTCCAGACCTAGCACTCTATTTACTTCACTGCCACCATCATGGACCCCTTTGGCAGTCAGGTGAAGTCTATGGTTTGTTGCCTATGTTCATAATTGAAGGAAATGCTATTTCAGCCAAAGAGTAGTGAAAATAAAGATGAAAATTTTCATGGACTCCTTGAAATCTAACCATAGCCTTGGGGTTCTGTGAACCCTAAGTTAAGAACCCCTCTATGGAAGGATATGCTCAAAGTGAGACAGGTGAGAGTGAGCAAGATGCCCCTCTGTCAGCCAGTTTGTAGGCTGGATTCTCTGTCTTCCCCTCCCCACCCTCTACCCCTTGACATAGATATGGAAGAGAAATACAAGACACATGGAAAGAGAGGTGATTTCATCCTTCATGCTGGGCCAGCCTCACCACACTCAGTTTTAGGGACCAAGGACGCTTTCCTCCAGCTCATCACTACTGCCCTTCTCTCCACTAAGTTTGGTAATGCTAAAATTGGGCAGGGAGGTGAGGAGAGATTTGGATGGTGTTCAACTCCCCACTCACTGGGGTCCTGGTTCCTAAACTACAGCTCCGGCAAGAAAAGGTGGACCTCTCCCTCCTATACATCAGATGGCAATTTACTATCAAGTGTGGTTGTGAAATGAATAATAATAACGCGCATTGGGAAGAACCATGGAATTTTAGAGTTGGACAAAAGTCATCTGGTCTCTTTACAACACAGCTCCCTCCTCCCAATTTATTGATAAGGAAATTGAGGTAACATATTAGGAAGATTTCTCTATGTGAATGTGTGTACATGTATGTGCATGTACACACCACAAAACAGCTAAATTTTTGAAAAATCAACACTCTCCAAATACCCATCTATACCATCATTATAACAACCCTCTCAAAGCCCAGCCCATAGTCCTTGTCATTGGGGGAATGACAGAGTCATATTGGGCTAAATGATCTACGATGGGGGCTCTGTGTGCCTGAGGCCACTCCAACAGCTGTGAAGGTCTGATTGGGCTCTGATGATACTGTTGATTCATAGCTTATAGCATTCCCCCCCAAAATCTATAAACATAAGAAAATAGTGTATTGAATAAAGCACAAAAAGTATGTCAAAAAAGTCATGGGGAGTATAAATAGCAACTAATTATCATTCCGGTAATTATTGAGCAGTCTGCCTAAATATATGCATGCTACCTTGTTGATTATCACAAAACCTTTGACTCAGTTCCACACCCATGGCTTATTCATATATTGCAAATATAGAAAATAGACCTAAGTCTAGTGAAAACACTAGCAGGGGTGAGGAATCTTCAGCTTCAAGGCTACATGCGACCCTCTAGATCCTCAAGTATGGCCCTTTGGATTCAGTCAAAGTGCCATGTTTGAGGACCTAGAGGGCCACATGTGGCCTCAAGATTGCAGGTTCCCTACCCTTGCACTAGAGTATTTAATATTCATGTGGTAAACCATCCTCCTTAAAGCATGAAACTCATATAATAATGCCAAGATAAATTAATATCAAATACAACATTTTTAAGGAAACATTATAAGCCCATTATGATTCTGCCTGACCTAAAATCCATTAGCATCTCTCCTAAATTAAGCTAGTATGGCTTCCAGATTACATAGAGAATCAAACCAAAATATCCTATCAATCACTTGATTTTCATGGATAGCCTCAAACTATGTGGCTCCACTCAAAAACACATTCAATAACTTCCTTATTTTGTGGAATCTCAATCCAGCAACATTGAATTGTCATTTGAACTCTCAAATGCTCAAATATTCAAATGGATCTGTGATTTCTTTTATCTGGGAATTCCCTACACAGAGACACATTGCAATCTATTCATGACTTCCCATCCTGAGGGACTCTTGTCTATGTCTTTTTCAAAAGTTCACCACAAGGGATCCACCCAGTGTATGGATACTTTCTTTTCTTTCTCTTAACACCATGATGGTTCCAGTCCACTCATCTTCCTTTGCTCTTACCATATGACCAACCCACTCTTTGATGTCTTTGATTCCTGTTATTTTTTTTGGATTTCCATGTTGGTCATATGTTGCAGCCTATTCACACCCACCATATGCCTCTCCATTGCCCTCCGTGGGATACTAATTTTTAATTCCTCAAAGGTGGCGATGTTCTATGTCTTGCTGCCATAAAGCAACATATGTAAAATGTTAGTGTTGAAAAGATGAACCTTTGTTTTCATGGGAAGTTTAGGGTCAATAAAAGGGCTTTGCAATTTCCTGAAAGTAATCCAGCCCACTCCTTTTAAACTCTGGTCCCAGTTTTGTCCTTTTGTAGAGTATGTCCCAAATATGCATGCTGTTGGACAAATTCTATAGGGCCTTCATCCAAATGCATGGTGAAATCTAGGCGAAAGATTCTTCTGACTCTAAATGTAAGATTCTTGTCCAATGGCTAGTGAGTAGACATTGCTACAGGAGCTGAATTATATCAAAAAGGCCGCCATGAACATAATTGCAATTTATGTACCAATGTACTGAGGATGAAGTGGAAGAAAAATTTTATGAAGAACTTAATAAGGCCCTTCACATCAAATCAACATATGCTCTGAAACGGTGAATCAATGTGAAAGTGGGAAAAGGTGAGGATGGAAAAAAAGTACATCAACTAATATTTATAAAGCACTTTAAGGTTTACGAAGCACTTCACAAATATGATTTCCAATTTACTCTCACAACACCACTGGGAGGTAAGTGCTATTATTATCCCTATTTTACAGATAAGGAAACCAACCTAAACAAGTTAAGTGACTTGTTCAGGGTCACAGAGCCAGTTAGTATCTGAGGCTGAACTCGGGTGTTCCTGACTCCGGGTCCAGAGCTCTATTCTCTACTCTACCAAATTGCCTCTAGGAAAGAAACATAAGAGCTAGTATGATTCAAAAGAAAAAAAATGAGAGTGGTCAAAGATTTGTAGATTATATAGAAGCCTCGTGGCTTCATATCATGAACTTTCTTCAGAAAAAAAGGTGGGAGCACCAAATAACACCACACAAAACCACAATTGACTAAATTTTAACAGATAGGAAAAGACATATTATTGACAGGGGTGGTAGTTCCTGAGTAAGCTTTCTGTGCACATTCAGACCATTGATTCCTTCGAGCTCATATCAGTATTTGCAACAGACAAAAAACAAGGAGAAAGAATAATAATGAGAAACATGAACCCAAGTGTCTTCTGAATCCGTCATGCTCATCACTCCACCAGTTGCCTCTCTTACTAACCCTGACATTACTTACTTTACAAGGTTAATACACAGATCCTCCCAACTCTCAGTTCAGCATTCATTCCTTTCCATTACCTCTCCGACAAGCTGTTTGACCTCATTTTTCCCACCTGCAAATGGGGAAGTTAGATTAGGTGATTTAAAAAGTCCCTCCCAGCTCTGCGTGAAAAATAATCCACTTCCTCTGCTGGTTGCCATCTGTTTGAACAAGTCATGTAATTTCTCTATTTTTTCCTTTCTACATCTGGGTTGTCACCAAAAGTTTCCCAAAGACGTAGATTTCCATTAAGTCCAACCCCCATAAAACCCAAATAGAAAAAGAAATACATATTTTTAGTTGCAACTTGCTCAAACCCTTACCTCCTGATTCACAGGATCATAGATCATAGAATAAGAGTGAGAAAAGACTTTAGAAGTAAGTCATTTAAGCCATGAGCACAGGTAGGTAGATGGCATGGTAGATAGAGTTCTGGGCCTGGAGTCAGGAAGATTCATCTTCATGAGTTCAAATCTGGTTGCAGACACTAACTAGTTGTATGACCCTGGGCAAGTCACTTAATTTGTTTGAGTTACTTCACCCTGTTTGCCTCAGTTTCCTCATCTGTAAAATGAGCTGGAGAAGGAAATGGCAAATCACTCCAGTATCTTTGCCCAAAAAACCCCCAAATGGGGTCATCAAGAGTTGGAAACAACTGATCTGCAACAACAAAGCCACAAGCTCATGCTTATTTTTATAAATGGCCTAAAATTTCACTGTCTAAACAATAGATGTGGCACAAAAATTCTGATTGGATATGTTAACCTTGGGATGAAATGACTGACATTTTGGAAGGAGAAAAAAATCTCCATTGCATACTTCAGTAGATTGGCATCAGCTCCAACTTGAATGTGCACTGGTCGCAATACATGCAAGGCCACATTCATACGTAGGCAGGCATGGAGCATGGGTTGGGTGCGCCAGTGTTGGGTATGCCAATCCCCCAGACCACATTCCATGTGTGCTATGATACCATATCATGCATTCCATACCACAGATACTAGTCCAAACTATACAATATGAAATATATTTATTAAGCACTTCTGTGCAGAATATTTGTCTTCCTAGGAGAAGTAAAAATGTTCATCCCAAACACAAGCTGTCTCTTTAGGGAGCTTCTAGTCTAGTAGGGAATTTAAAATATTGCTTTTTTGTTATAGCCCCTGCACTTAGCTCAGTGCTTAGCACATAATAAATACCTAATGTATTCTTGCTGATTGCTATCAAAAGAAAACTTATTAAAAGTAAAGAAGGGTTAAGGAAATTATAAGGCTCCAAAATCCTACAAGGCCCCAAATTTAGTGCCCCCCTGCACCCACACACATCCAGAATCAATGGGAATTTGCTCATGTGGGCATCATACACTAAGTCCTCCCTCTCTTGATTTCTGCTGAGCCCTTACTGTTCCTTGCCGACAATTCTTCTGGTTTAATTTCTCTAGCATTCTCCTCTATTTCCCTGGAATTCTCTAGGTATCTTCTTGTTGATGCATTAGGAGGGACCCACTCCTCTCAAAGAAACCATGGTGTGAAAGAGAGCTGAATTTAGCATCATAGTACATGCATTAGAATCCTAAGTCTGCCATTTACTATCTATGTAGCTTTAGTCAATCTGCCTGGGACTCAGTTTCTTACCTGAGGAATGATGGGATTGGATCTCTGAAGTCCCTTCCTATGCATCAAATGGTATAAGCATCTAAATTTTTAAAAGAGAAGTTAAATGAGTTTGAGGAGGAAATAAACAATAAAACTATACTAGTGGGGACCTAAACTTTCCTTTCTCAGAACTGGCTAAATCTAACCAAAAAATTAAGAAGAAAATAGTTAGAAGTTAAGGAGGTAAATAGAATTCTATAAAACTTGGATATGATAGATCTCTGGAGAAAACTGAACAGGAATAGAAAGGAAAATATCTTTTTCTCAGCAGTACATTGCACTACACAAAAATTAACCATATATTAGGGCATAAAAACCTCAAAACCAAATGAAGAATAGCAGAAATATTAACTTTTCAGATCATAATGCAATAAGAATTACAGTCAATAAAGGGCAGTGGAAAGATCAAAACTTAATTGGAAACAAAATAATTTAATTCTAAAGAATAAGTGGGTCAGAGAACAAATTATAGAACCAATAATTTCTTTAAAGAGAAGGACAACAATAAGACAATATGCCAACATTTATGGCCAAAAGTACTACTTAGGGGAAAATTTATATTTCTGAAGGTTCACATCAATAAAGCAGAAAAAGGGCAGGTTCATGATTCGAGCATACAACTAAAAAAATAGAAAAAGGATTCCAGTACATTTAAAATTCCCAACTAAACACCAAATTGGCAATCCTGAAAATCAAGGGAAAGATTAATAAAATTGAAAGTAAGAAAACCATTGAACTAATAAATAAAATTAGGAGGTAATTTTATGAAAAAATCCAATAAAATAGACAAACTATTGGTTAATTTGATTTTTAAAAAAAGAAAGAAAGAAGAAAACCAAATTGCCAGCATCAAAATGAAAGAAGTGAATTCACCACCAATGAAGAGGAAATTAAAATAATTATTAGGAGCTATTTTGCCCAATTATATGTCAACAAATCTCACAATCTAAATGAAATGAATGAATAGTTATAAAAATATAAATTGTCCAGATTAACAGAAGAGGAAATAGAATACTTAAATAATACAATCTTAGAAAAAGAAATTGAACAAACCATCAATGAACTACCTAAGAAAAAATCCCCAGGGCCAGATGGATTCACAATGAATTCTATTAAACATTTAAAGAATAATCAGTTTCAATACTATATAAACTATTTGAACAAATAGGCAAAGAAGGAGCCTTCCCAAATTTCTTTTATGACACAAATATGGTACTGATACATAAACCAGAAAGAGTGAAAACAGAAAGAAAGCTATAGACCAATTTCCCTAATGAATATTGATGCAAAAATTTTAAATAAAATGCTAGCAAGGAGATTGCAGCAATATATCACAAGGATCATACACTATGACCAGGTGAGATTTATGCTAGGAGTTCAGGACTGGTTCAATATTAGGAAACCTATCAGCATAATAGACCATATCAATAACAAAGCCAACAGAAATCATATGATTATCAAAATAGATGCAGAAAAAGCCTTTGACAAAATACAATACCCATTCCTATTAAAAACACTAGAAAGCATAGGAATAAAGGGAGCTTATCTTAAAATGACAAGTAATATTTATCTAAAACCATCAGCAAGCATTATATCTGTAATGGGGATAAGCTAGAAGCCTTCCCAGTACAATTGGGGTGAAGCAAGGATGTTCATTATCACCATTACTCAATAGTGTACTAGAAATGTTAGCAATAACAACCCTTAGCAATAAGAGAAGAAAAAGAAATTGAAGGAATAGGTAATGAGGAAACAAAACTCTCACTCTACAGATGATATGATGGCATACTTAAAAAACTAGTTGAGACAATTAACAACTTTAGCAAAGCTGCAGGATATAAAATAAACCCACATAAATCATCAGCATTTCTATTACTAACAAAGCCCAGTAACAATAGATAGAAAGAGAAATTACACTCAAAATAACAGCAGAATACAATGCAAGAAGACAATTCTGAAGGACTTATGATGAAAAACGCTCCACAGGAAGAACTGATGGAGTCTGAATGCAGATTGAAGAATACTTTTTCTTTACTTTCTTTTATTTTTCTTGAGTTTTTTTTGGTTTATGTTTTCTTTTACAATATTACTAACATGGAAAAATGTTTTGCATAACTATACATGTATAATCTATATCAAATTACTTGCCTTCTCAATGCGGGGGGGGGACAGAAGGAAGAAGAGAATTTGGAGCTCAAAATCTTAGGAAAACAAATGTTAAAAATTGTTATTACATGGAATTGGGGAAAAATAAAATATTAAATCATCAGAAAAAATTAACTGTGAAGTTTAGCTTACTATAAAAAAGGTAAACACATTAGTAAGAGCTTGAGAGCCATCATTTCAAGTAGATTTGGATCCATAAAATACCTTGAATCTGGAGTAGCTATCCTAGGGGCTCCATACGTGAAAGAAAGTACCTTAATTACCTTAATTAAAGTATTTTAATATGATAATTAAGCCTATTCCTTACAAATGCAATTTTCAATAAAAATATTAGGTTACAACTTGTACATTTACTTTGCATTAACAAGTCATGTGTTTTATAAACAATTTTGGACAATGAAAGTACCTGCCCCAAAGTAAATGATATTGTTTCAAGAAAAATAAAATAAAATACCTTATACAAAACAACATAAAATGCTTGGGAGTCTACCTGCCAAGACAAGACCAGGAACTATATGAATACAATTACAAAATACTTTTCATACAAATAAAGTTTAATCTAAACAATTGGAAATATACTAATTGCTCATGGATAGGATGAGCCACTATAATAAAAATGAAAATTTTACCTTAATCAGTCTACTTATTCAGTGCCACACCAATCAAATTATTTTGTAGAGCTATAAAGAAATAATAAAATTCATCTGGAAAAACAAAAGATCAAGAATATCAAGAGAATCAATGAAAAAAAATGTGAAGGAGGATAATCTACCTATGCCAGATCTCAAATTGTATTATAAAGCAGTGATTATTAAAATAATCTGGTACTGTCTAAGAAATAGAGTGCTACATCAGTGGAGTGGGTTAGGTACACAAGACACAGTAGTAAATGACTATAGTAATCTCCTGTTTGATAAACCCAAAGACTCCAGCTTGTGGGATGAGAACTTGACAAAGCAAATTAAAACTTGACAAAAACAATTGGGAAAACTAGAAAACAGTATGGCAGAAACTAGGTATAGACCAACATCTTGCACAGTATACCCAGATAAGATCAAAATGAATACAAGATTTACACATAAAGAGTTATACCATAAGCAAATTAGGAGAACATGGAATAGTTCACCTGTCAGATCTATAGATAAGGGGAGAATTTAGGACCAAACAAGATATAGTGAGCATTACAAAATGTAAAACAGATAATTTTGATCATATAAAATTAAAAAGATTTTTCACAAACAAAACCAATGCAACCAAAATTAGAAGGAAAGCAGAAAACTGAGGAAAAAATTTTATTTCAAGTATCTTTGATAAAGGCCTCATTTCTCAAAAAAAAAGAGAACTGAGTCAAATTAATAAGAATACAAGTCATCCCCAATTGATAAATGATCAAAGGATATGAACAGACAGTTTTCAGACAAAGAAATCAAAGCTATCTGTAGTCATATAAAAATGCTCTAAATCATTATTGATTATAGAAATGCAAATTAAAATAACTCTGAGGTACCACCTTACACCTAACAGATTGACTAAAATACAGAAAAGGAAAATATTGGATATTGGAGGGGTGTGGGAAAACTAGGACACCAATGTACTCTTGGTACAGTTGTAAACTGATCCAACCATTCTCAAGAGCAATTTGAACTATGCCCAAAAGGGCTACAAAACTGTATATAGCCTTTGACCCACCAATACCACTTTAGGTCTATATCCTAAAAAGATGAAAGGAAAGGGCAAAAAACCCATTTGCACAAAAATACTTATAGCAGTTCTTTTTGTGATGGCTAAGAGTTGGAAAAATTACCTACTCAGCAAAATTGAGTATAATCCTTCAGGAGAAAAAAAATGGATATTCAATGAAATAGAGAACTTTCAAGCATTCTTAATAAAAAGATGAGAGCTAAATAGAAAATTTGACTTTCAAATACAAGAATCAAGAGAAGCATGAAAAGGTAAACAGGAAAGAGAAACCATAAGGGACTTATTAAAGTTGGATTGTTTACATTCCTACATGGAATGATATTTATAACTGATGAGACCTTTCTTAGTATTAAGGTAGTTGGAGGAGTGAGTTGAATATGAAGGGATTATATCTGAAAAATAAAATTAAGAGATGAGAGAGGATTGTACTGGGAAGAAGAGAAAGGGAGAGGTAGAATGGGGTAAATTATCTCACATAAAAGAGTCAAGAAAAAGTTTTTACATCAGAGGGGGAGAGGGGGGAGGTGAGAGGGAATAAGTGAACCTTACTCTCATCAGATTTGGCTTAAGGAAGGAATAACATACACACTCAATTGGGTATGAAAATCTATCTTACCCTACAGAAAAGTAAGGGGGAAGGGAATAAGAGAGGCAATGATAGAAGGGAGGGCAAATGGGAGGAGGGAGAAACCAGAAGCAAACACTTTTGAGGAGGAACAGGGTCAAAGGAGAGAATAGAATAAATGGGGGTGGGATAGGATGGAGGGAAATATAGTTAGCCTTTCACAACATGACTGTTATGGAAGTGTTTTGCATGACTACACATGTATAATCTATATCAAATTGCTTCCCTTCTCAATGAGAGTGAGTGGGGAGGAAGATAGAGAGAGAATGTGGAATTCAAAGTTTTAAAACAAATGTTAAAATTGTTTTTATATGCAACTGGTTAATAAAATATACAGGCAATGAGATATAGAAATCTATCTTGCCCTACAGGAAAATAGAAGGGAAGGGGATAAGGGGGGGGGTAATAGAAGGGAGGGCAGATTGGGGGAAGGGGCAATCAGAATGCATGTTGGGGTGGGGGAAGGGGAGAAATGGGGAGAAAATTTGGAACTCAAAATCTCGTGGAAGTAAGTGAATGTTGAGAACTAAAAATAAATTAATAGGAATAAAAAAAATCACCCAAAAAAGACCGCCCAAAAAACAAAAAAAATTCCACTAGAGTTTTACATAGGTAAATACCATAAAGAGAATGTCTTCATTTAGTTAACTAGGGAAATGGGCACAGTCCTTACTATATGATTGGGAAAGATAGAATAAGTCCAAGTTTTCTAAAATTATGTTTTTCCTCTGAATAAAAAGTTATATTTGGGAAAAAAAGAATTGGAAAATGAGGGGATGACCATCAATTGGGGAATGGCTGAACAAGTTGTGGTATATGATTGTAATGGAATATCATTTTACTATAAGAAATGACAAGGGTGGCTTCAGAAAAACCTGAAAAGATTTATAAAAACTGATACAAAGTGAAATGAGCAGAACCATTGTTCACAGTAACAGCAATATTGTACAATGAACAACTGCGAATGACTTAACTATTCTCAGCAATACAATGATCAAAGATAATCCCAAAGTACTCATGATGAAAAATGTTATCTGTCTCCAGAGAAAGAACTATGTCCGAATACAGACTCAAGCATACTTCCTTCCTTCCTTCCTTTCTCTTTTCTTGTCTTCTCTTCTCTTCCCTTCTCTTCTCCTCTCCTCTCTTCTTTCTTTCCTTCCTTCTTTCTTTATTTTGTTCATCTTCTTGCACAAAATGACTAATATGGAAATTCCCTTAACATCTACAAACATTTACATGATTTCACATGCATAATCTATATCAGATTGCTTACCATCTAAGGAGGGAGGAGGGATAGAATTTGGAACTCAAAACTTTAAAAAAATGAATGTTAAAAGTTGTTTTTACATGTAATTGGATGGGAGGAGAAATATTATTTAAAAAAAAATAAAGTCCCTTCCTAGTAGAAGGAACCTAAATGCTGATCTTTTGTTTCATGGTGGGGTAAAGGGAAGGATGAAGAAATGTTAAAGCTTCCCTTTAGAATTTTTAGGATTTAGGAAATTAGATTATCTTTCCACTTTTGGGGTGGTTAAAATAATAATTATCTTCTTCCCCAATTACTTCCACGGAAATCATCTTTCAGTTCTTGGAGGTAACCCTGGGTTTTTGAAAATTAAACACCTCACTCATCCCCACATATTCTGCGATCTGGTGGCACTGGCTTCTTTGCTGTTTCTAGCACAAAATGTTCCATGTCCTCACTGAGTATTTCCACTGGCTGTCCCCCTTGCCTACAATTCTCTTCCTCTGTCTCCTAGCTTCCCTGGCTTTTTTCAAGTCCCAGCTAAAATCTTAACATCTACAAGAAGCCTTTCCCAATCCCTCTTAATGCTAGTGCTTTCCCTCTGTTGGTTATTTCTAATTTATTCTGTCCATATCTTGTTTTTATATAGTTGTTTGCAGAATGTCTCCACATTAGATTGTGAGCTCCTTAAGAGCTGTTTAGCTGCCCGGCAGAACACTGGCTTTGGCAGGTTTTACCAAGTTAGAAATAGCTTTAGGATGGGGTTATTAATGAATGTCATGTATACTCTTTGAGCACCAATTTAGCTAAGCATGGAGAGACTCATCACCAGAAGGATGACCAGAGATCATGATTTTTTGTGTCCACCACAATTTACAAAGACTATCTACTATGGCATGGAAGGGTTTCAGTCTACAAAATTATTGGAAGGAGTATCCACACTGGGAAAGAATGTTTACATTAACATAATTTTATTTAATTAAAAATGCATATGAAGCAGGGGCCTATCTGATTATGTCTCCCCATGCAGCATTTATTCATTTGGAGAAGGTCCTAGAATCCTATTTCCTACTTGGGATGTATCTGCATGTCTGACAACTACATCATAAGGCAAAAACTGTGGGGTAGATACTTCTGAGAAGAAGAGGAATCTAGTAAAGATGATTATGGGCACACAGTACAGGAGATGGGACAACAGGACAACAGCTGTGTAACCTTACTGCTAATTATGGAGAATAAGCCAAGAAAGGCTAAAATAGAGCAGGGGCCCTCTTGCAGTTACTGAGGTGCCACAAAAAGATGTATGTGTCTGTGTGTGTACATGCGTGCACTAGCATACAAATGATGTGTGTAGAGAGTAGAGGGAGTTCAGGTATTGCATCGAGAAAATGTCCCCTTGCCCTCTGGTTTGGCCATACAAAAGGTGGTGTTTCATAGTGACTAGAGAACTGGCCTGGATGCAAGCCTGAGCTCGAGATGAGGCTGCTGTCAGACTTTGAGTTGCAGAGAAAGCGTCAGCCTGCATTGATCAAGAGAGTTGACTCATCCCAGATTTCCCTCCAAGCGATGAAATCACAGGTTGAGTTCCTGTTCCTATCCTACGCACTGCTCAGCAGAGACTGTTTTCGACACTGTTCAGACAGATATAAGACCTTAATCCATGGAGTGGTCTGTGGAAGTGCTTTCTCTAGTATTTTGATAATTGTTTTAGTTTCAATTAGTATTTCATTTTTTAAATATATGCTTCTTGATTGCTCTGCTTGCCTGGAATGAATGGAATGCCAATGATCCTCATGGCTCCTAGCTGAGATGAGGGAGGGTTCAAGCTAAAGATGACATACTTTTCATCTCATATTGCCCTCAGTAGTATGTGTGAATCCATAAGGGAAGGTGTGTGGAACATGTATTCATACATCTATTTCATTATAATAATAATGAGTTCAAATCCGGCCTCAGACACTTGACATACTTGCTAGCTGTGTGACCTTGGGCAAGTCACTTAACCCCAAATTGCCTTGCCTTCCCCCCTCCAAAAATAATAATAATAACAATATCAGAAACTAACATTTATATAACACTATGTGCCAGGCACTATGCTAAAACACTGTATAATTATTTTCTCTTTTGATCCTCACAACAACCCTAAGATATAGATGCTATTATTATCCCATTTTACAATCAATGAAACTGAGGTATACAGAGATTAAGTGACTTGGCCAGGGTCACACAGCTAATATGCATTTGAAGTGGGATTTGAACTTAGTCTTCCTGACCCCAGGACCACAGCTCTATCCACTGAGCACCTAGTTTATCTATCATTTGTCTATCTATTCTTCTCCCCTTTTTCTCCCACCACTACATGTAGATTCATCCAGTGGAACTCCCAATAGTCTCTTCATATAGTATTTTTCATGTCAAAATCTTTGTGTTACCTTCCATAGAGTAACACACTGTCTCCTTGGGGCTCACCAACCCCATCACTGTCCCCATCTCTAGGAAAGTCATAGAACAGCAGCGTCATGAGATTTGGAGCTAGAAGGAATGGTAGAGTTCATCTAATCCAATTCTGACATTTTATAGGTTAGGAAAGTAAGGCCTAGAGAAATGACATAAAATGCCTGAGATCATGCAGCCCCTAAGAAGCAGGGCTAGAATTTAAACACAGGTCTTTGGATTCCATTCTATTGCTCTTTATTGTACTGCATAAACACCATTCTCAGGTGAGATAACAGAAATTCCGATGTCCTTCTTACATACCACATCAGTGTTGCATCCTTCACTTAGAAGAGCACACCTCACTAGACCAGGAGCTGACCAGATACCTTAAACGTTCTCCAATTCACTGCCCTTGGCCACTGAGTAATACCACTCAACATAGTGCAGGAAGCAATAGAGATGGTGCAAAGAATGTTGGATTTGATGTCAGAGAACCAGAGTTCAAATCTTGACTCTGATACTTATTATTTGTGGGAACCTAGGAAAGTTCCTTCATCTCTGGGTCTCAATTGCCTCATATAAAATTCAACTCAACTCAAGAAATATTTATTAATTGGCTACTTGTGTATGGCATTGTGCTAAGTAGTGGGTATATGAAGACAAAAAAAATTAAACCCTACCTCAAGGAGCCTGCATTCTATTGGAGTGGGTAAGATATTTCGTGGATCCGAATCCTCTACTAAATATAGCTCATGATCTCCCTCTGATGCATTTACTTTTCATCAGCAGCCTTAGGACATATTTTTTTTTCAAAACAAAGAAATTTGACAAAATAGCATAGTAATAAAATAATAGAACATATCCCCGTAAAGCTTGAGTTCTCTCTCCAATCAAAATGCACATGCTCAGTGGGAAGAGTGGACCTGAATATGGATCACACATGGGATATACACATGTAGTGAATGTATGTGGCCAAAATACCCAGAGTTGATATGAAGGGAGTATTTGTGATGAGGCCACATATATAAAGAAGCAACCCATTCATCTGAGACTGAAGAGTTCCTTCTTGCTGGTGATAACTGAATCTAAAATAGCATTTCCCCTTATTGGTTCCTTTGGTTTTGAAGGACCAAATTATTATTTTTTAAAATGATGAAATCATTTGCTGCTTCATCAGTCAACATTTATTTATTAAGCACTTACTATGTATCAGGCACCGTCTAAGCTCTGGGGGTACAAAGAAAGGTAAAAACATAGTCCTTTTCTTCGAGAAGCTCACATTCTAATAGGAGAGATAACATGCAACTAAATTATGTGTGTACAAAATATATACATTGTAAATCAAAGGGAATCTCAAAGACAAAGTACTATCAAATCCCTAGTACTTATTTTTTGGCTGACATACCGCACTGTTAATTAATTTTTTTAATTTAATTTTGTTTTCAATTAATAATATTCTCTCTTCTTCCCACCATTCTCCCCATTGAAAGAAAGAAAAGAAAACCCCATGAAACTGTTGCGGGCCGAGTTAGAGCTGAGCCCTGTCCTCCTTGGACCTCCAGGCCCAGGGGCCTGCTGAGATAAACTCAGGGCTTTGGGATGTGGGTGGAGCCAGGAGGAGGGGTCTCCCCTTTGTTGCCTCCCTAGCAATTCCAGGTCTTTGTCTGCCTGCCTGACCACATGGAACTTCCAGCTGCCTGAACACGTGGAGTTTCCGGTCTTTGCCTGGACTGCCTGCCTGCAGGGAGCTTCAGGTAGCATGGGAAGAGAAGGGGAGGAGAGTAGGCAGAGTCGGGGCGGTCCTAGGATTCAGGTGTATAGAGTTTTACCTGTCCTTCACCCATGTAACCAAAGAATGTACCTACGTCACTAAAGATATAAATGTGCTGCTTGCTGAAATAATAAACGGAGTCCTTCACCATCTTTTCGGCTCCCGCCCCGTACATTGTCCGCGAGATCAGGTCCTTTGCTTAGGCAAAGGCCTGGGGCTTGGGGGGAACCCCGAGCATAGTTACGAGGCTTCGGAAGCTCGTAACATGAAACAAATATGTATAATCAAGCAGACTACATTAATGCATTTGGCTATGTCCAAAAATGTGTGCCTCTTTCTGCATCTTGTATCCATCCATCACCTCTCTTTCAAGAGGTGATTGGTATATTGCATCTTTGGAATCATGGTTGCTCATTGCATTGATTTGATTTCTTAAGCCTTTCAGTCATTTACAATGCTGTTGTTTAAATCATTCTCCTGGCTCTGTTTACTTCACTTTGTATCAGTTCATACAAGTCTTCCTAGGGTTCTCTGAATCCATTCTTTTTGTTACTTCTTAAGGCAGAGAAATAGCTCCAGCAGATGTCTGAAGAATTGCATGTCAGTATTCTCATGGGATAATGTGTGTCAACACTATATTTTAACCTATGGTCCAGAAAATCCAAATCTCAATTCTGAAATAGCATCTTCTTTTAAAAATAATATTTTATAATATAATTAATAATAATATAATAATAATTTCCCCCAGTTACATGTAAAAACAATTTTTAACATTTTGATTTTTTAAAAATTTTGAGTTCTAAATTCTATTCCTCCCTCCCTTCCATTCTCTCTCCCTGAGATGGTAAGTTATTTGATATAGGTAATATATGCATTATCATGTAAAACATTTCTATATTAGTCATTTTATGTGAAAAATTCAAACAAAAAGAGAAAGAGAGACAGAGAAAGAGAAAGAAAAAGAGAAAAGGAAGGAAGGAAGGAAGGGAGGAAGGAAGGAAGGAAGGAAGAAAGGAAGAAAAGAAAGGAAAGAAAGAAGAAAGGAAAGAAAGAAAGGAAGGAAGGAAGGAAGGAAAGGAAGGAAGGAAGGAAGAAGGAAAGAAAGAAAAGAAAGAAAGAAAGAAAGAAAGAAAGAAAGAAAGAAAGAAAGAAAGAAAGAAAGAAAAAGAAAGAGAAAGAAGGAAAGGAGAAGCATGCTTCAATCTGTATTCAGATGGCATCAGTTCTTTCTCTGAAGAAAAATAGTATTTTTTATCATGAGTCCTTTGGGATCATCTTGGATCCTTGTATTGCTGAGAATAGCCAAGTTATTAATAGCCCTTCATCATACAATGTTGCTATAACAGTGTACAATGTTCTTCTGGTTCTGCTCACTTCACTTTGCATCAATTCATGTAAATTAGCATCTTCTTAACTAGATATTCCCTAACCAGAGAAGAGTGTCATGGTCCAAACAGTGCCACAGGAAGGTTATTTTGCCAATTGTGTGGAGTATAGATTAGAGAGGGGAGAGTGTGGAAGCAGGGAGGCTAATTAGCAGGTCATTACAATAGATGATAGACTTCAACTAGGGTGTAGTCTTCTGCGTAGAGAGAACAGGAATGTTGCAAGAGCTGCTGTTCTAAAAGTAAGATCAAAACATCTTGGCAGGTGGTGAGAGATAAGGGAGTGTCAAGAGTGTCTTCAAGGTCATTTACTTGGAAGACAAAGAAGATGGTGACGCCTTCAACAGAGATAGGGAAATTTGGAGAATGGGATGGTTTGGAGGTAAAGATAATCGGTACTATCTTGGACATGCTGAGTTTTAGTCACCCAAAGTCTATGTGGTTGGAGATTCCAGTAGGGAACTGGTGATGAAAGGTTGTAGTTCAGGAAAGACATTAGCACTGGATATATAAATTTGTGAATTATTTGCATAGAGATAAAAATTGAACCATTAGAAATTATGTGACCTCTAGGCTCAGATCCTATGATAAATCCTGTAGAATCAGGAAGGGCTATGTCTCTCAGTGATGATTAAAGCAGGGGTGGCCTTGAAATTGTCCTTGCAATTCTCCTAGGTGAGCTTAAGGGGAAGAGCATACATTTAAAGTAGCAATAATAATTCATATTTATATAGCACTTCAACGTATACAAAGGTTTTCTCTTTATATTTCTTATTCCAAAAAGCTTCTAATGTAAAATTTGGAAAGTTTGAGTTATCCACTTTAAATCAAATTATCAGAAGTCACCTGATCTTGAGAACTCTATTATTCAAATTATACAGAACTCCTGGATTTGTGTTCTAGCACCATCATTTCAGAGGTATGTGGCAATGAAGGTCATTTAATCTCTTCAGACCTTAGTTTTTTACTCTGTCGAATAAAAATAATTACAACTGTACTACCCACTTCCCAAGGTTATTGAGAAGAAAGTGCTTTTGGTAAGCCCTAAAGAGCTAGATAAAACATGATTTAAAATTATTAATATTATTATAAAGTGCTACCCTCAGTAAAATGCCTTAGGCATTCTAAGAGATGTACCAAATGGAAATTATACTGAACATAAATAATAATAACAATAATAATAGTAACCTATAATGATCCTTATCTAAAGGACTGGAAGGATTAAAGCAATCTGATAGCACTTCAAATATTTTTTCTTAACAGATCACTAAGACTGGGCTAGATCTAACTGGCCTTCACATTCCTGTTGCCTATGATTCATCCTGGTATTTCACAATTCCCCCTGGAAGGTGCCAATAACTTAAATTTGTTACTGGGGCCTTTTTCCCTAGGGCACCCATTTTGTGGAGTTAACAGGGCTCATCTCAAAGTTAGTTTTACCTGGAAAGAAGCACACTCTTGTGCACTGATTCTCAAATTTGTCTGGAGGCCCAGCACTTAACTGCTTTGTTTGAGTCACGGAGTTAGAGGTAGAAGAAGGGACATTAGAACGTAGAATGTCAGAAATGGAAGGAATCTTAGAACATAAAATGTCAAGGTGAGGAGATTTCATCTAGTCTAGCAGTTCATGTGTGTTCTATGGACCCTGGGAGAGCCTGAGACCCCTTCAGGGGGTGCACAAGATCAAAACCACTTACATAATGACACTTAGGTGTTATTTGACTATTAAAAGACTCCTCCCTTCACCAACTACATATCTGTGTGAGACTAGATTTTCTTCATGTACTTCAACAACATATTACAACAGAATGAATGCAGAAGCAGATACAAGCAACTGTTTTCTATTAAGCCAGATATTAAAGAGATTTGCAAAAATTTATAAACCAATGCCACTACTTTTATTAAATTTGTTTTGAAAAATACAGAGGGGTTTTTTCATTAAAATATGTTAACACATATTTTTGTTTATTATCTATTTTTTTTATTTTTTATTATTGTTTTAAATGAATTGGTTGTTGTTGTGGTTCGGTTGTTTTGGTCTTATCCAACTCTACGTGACTCCATTTGGGGTTTTTGTGGCAAAGATTCTGGAGTAGTTTGCTCATTTTACAGATGAAGAAACTGAGGCAGACAGGGTTAAGTGAGTTGCCCAGAGTCACATAGCTAGTAAGTGTCTGAGGCCAAATTTGAACTCAGGAAGATGAGTCTTCCAGACTCTTGGCTTGGCACTCTATGCAGTGTTCCACCTAGCTGCTCCTTTAAACGAATGAACGGATGGATAAATAAATACATAGATAGATAAATAAATGATTAAATTTTTATCAGCTTCAATTTCTAATATGGAAAATACTGATAAATATAACCCACATTTTAAAAAAGCTTGTTAGGGTTCTCAAATGATGTTTAAGAGTGTAAAGGGAGCAGGAGACCAAAAAGTTTGAGAAATACTGATCTAGTCCAACACACCCATTTCTAAGAGAGAAAGTTGAGGCCCAGAGAGGAGAAGGGATTTGTCGCAGCACACACAGTTAATAAGTGGCAGACTGAGAGAAGAACACAGGTCTTCTTATTCCTAGTCCAGTGCTTTATCTGTAATACCATACTGTTGTATCTTTAGAAGCCATTTAGATGGTTTCTAAAGTTCTTCAGTTCCTGATTCTACATTTATATGTTTCTCTTCTCCAAAAAGGCTGTTACCATAATACATATATATGTAAATACACATAGGCATATATACATACATGTGTACATGCATGTAATTAAATTGAATTAAAATGAAATTTGCCTGGAGGAATTTGGAAACTTTCTTGATACATCTTGAAATAAATGGAAAAATCAGGAGAAAGGAATAGAAGCTGGGGCTGACTTAAGGCCTAATGATTAAAACAGGCTTAACATTCCTTGAAATTTATGAGTAACTGTTGGGTTTCTACCACTGTTTCTCCACCTTGGCATAACACAATTTCACACAAATTAGAAGCCTGTAGAATCAGTCATGCAAATCTAAGCATATATAGAAGCACTAACACATAGATCTACACAGAAACACACAGAGATATGAAAGGTAGAAAAGCTAGGGGAGAGAATGTGAGAGGGAGGACCAGAGGCACCTCATACCCAAACAAGAACACTTTTATGTTTTATACAATAAGGAGAGGCCAATGGAAGAACAATATGCAGCTAGGTTGCACAGCAGATAAAGCACTAGGTCTGAAGCTAAGAAGACTCATTTTCCTGGTCTCAAACATTTACTAGCTATGTGACCCTGGGCAAGTCACTTAGCCCTGTTTGCCTCAGTTTCCTCATCTGTAAAATGAGCCAGAGAAGGAAATGACAAACCACTCCAGTATCTTTGCCAAGAAAACCCCAAGTGGCGTCACAAAGAGTTGGACACAACTGAAACAACTCAACAACAAATGGAAGAAAAAGAATGGGAGAGAAATAGTGAGGATACATTCCCTGCCTCCTTGGTGGGTTTAGAGTGGTGATGGTGAGTGACAGTAATGGAGAATGATTGCTTGATAGGGCCAGTGCACATGCACACGCACAGAGTGAAAAGGGTAGGTGTGAAGGGGGTGGAGGAAAACCACATTTATCATATTTTTCCCCTCAAGCAAGCCCAGTATATTTCCTTCTTATTTTCTCTCATTGAAGGAGGGGAAAAAAATGATGTCACTACTAAATCAAAAGGTCTTAAAGGGCTGAGGCCATTTCTTTGTTGTCGTTGTTCACTTGTGTCTGACTCTTCGTGACTCCACGGACCATAGCATATCAGTGCTGTCCATGGGGTTTTCTTGGCAAAGATACTGGAATGGTTTGCCATTTCCTTCTCTGGTAGATTAAGGCAAGCAAAAGGAATTTTCCCAGAGTCACACAGCTAGAAAGTATCTGAGGTCACATTTGAATTCAGGTCTTCATGATTCAATGGCTGGTGCTCTATCTACTGCACCACCTAGCAGAAGTTCCCAACTTATTTGGCCTACCACCACCTTTTCAAAAAAAAATTACTCAGTGTCCCCCTGGAAATTTACTTTCTTTAACCCATTAATGATTTTTTAAAAAAAAATATGTGTCATTTCAAAAAATATAATTTTTTAAAGTGACACATCTTGAATTTAATAATTTATTGTAAATTTTTGGATTTTTTCCTTGCATTGAAATTTTGATGACACAATATTGCATCATGTGACTATATAGTATCATATTATAAACAAGTCATTACAGGCACATATTCCTGCTGAGACATGCTGGACTTCCCAACAATACACGACATGTTCGCCTGCCAACACTTACTTGTTAAAACCTGTCAGTGGACTTGACCAGTTATAACTTGCACTTTGTGTGTTTATTTGGAAAATAATGTGCTCACTATGACTTTAACTCTATTACACAACAGATGAAACATGTATGAATGGTTTTTCCAAATTTTCTCTTCTTCTTTATGCTTCCACTGCCCTCTTACTTTTATTCAATGCCCCCCCAATTGTACCCAAGGCTATTACTTCCCCCCCCCAGATAGTTCCAGAGCCCCCTGGGGCAGTATTGTCCACTTTAAGAACCTATGAATGCCTGCATGCCATTTCTTAGTCTTCCTTCTGTTCCCATAGAATCTGCCATGTTGCCTTGCAAGAAATATTTATGGAATGATTTCCCCCAAATTCTTCCATGCAAAGTCTGACTTTATTCAAATTTGTTTCCAGAGGATTTATTAATAAGCTACGAAAACATCTTGTTTCCTGTCTCTGCACTCTAGTCACATCATCTCCAGATTACACTGCTTAGGTCTCACAACTAATCACATTACTCTGTTGCCTACAAAACCCTTAGCCTCGAGCCAAAACCTCTCTATTGCCTAATCAAATAGTCTTGTACCAAAAGCCACTTGGAGCAGCTAGGTGGCGCCACAGTGCATAGAGCACTGGGCCTGGAGTGAGGAAGACTAATCTCCCTGAGTTCAAATACAGCCCCAGACACTTACTAGCTGTGTGACTCTGGGCAAGTCACTTAACCCTGTTGGCCTCAGTTTCCTCATCTGTAAAATGAGCCAGAGAAGGAAATGGCAAACTGCTTCAGTATCTTTGCCTAGAAAACCCCAAATGGGATCACAAAGCGTAAGTCACCACTGAACAACAACAAAAACCATTTATTTATAATGTACAAAGCTCCAAAGTCCTTCTGTAATCAGATTTCACTCTATTATCTGCCTCATGCACCCTACACCTCCTTACTACCCTTTGCACAACTCTGTTTTCCTGCCTCCCCTTTCACACATATGCCCTCCAGTACCTGGTAGGCTTTCATTTTAGGAATATTTCTGTAACTTCTGTCCTTGCTTTACCCAATGAAAAAGATATCACAGTTTTCTACAGGCTCAAGTGTGAATCGTACATGTGTCCACTAACTTTTCTTTCAAGATGACCCAGACCCTGCCTCTTCTATGAAGACTTCTCTGATTCCCCTCCCACACTCCAAGCAGAAGTGATTGATTCTGGGGCAGCTAGGTGGTGCAGTGAGTAGAGCACAGGCTCTGGAATCAGGAGGACGAGGACCTGAGTTCAAATTCAGCCTCAGACACTTGACATACTTACTAGCTGTGTGACCTTGGGCAAGTCACTTAACCCCAATTGCCCTGCCTTCCCCTCTGCAAAAAAAAAAAAAAGTGATCGATTCTTCTGACCTCATCTCTTTACTTGTGAATTTAACATGTTCAAATGTGTGTTATTTTCAACTTTGTACATCCTGTTGTACCTAACTATGATAGCCATAAGGGCAGCTAACATCTTTTATTTTTTTATCACTCTCACCACTAACCATGCCATACCACACATAGTAGGTACTTAATAAAATGTTTTTGAATGAGTGAATGAATGAATGTCATCAATTTTGCTATCACTTGGTGAGGATTCCACAAAGGTGAAAAAAGACTCCCAGGACCAGGAGTCACCACGTACCCCTCAGCCCCTCATAATTCTCTACATGGGTATCTAATTTATGTATATATATATATATATATATATGCACGCTCTCCACAGGGACCTTGTATATGCAAGGGGAGAGTGGACCCTTGTTTCAGGAATGGGTTTGCAACTTCTGTTTTTGCAATGAAGTGGGTGCCATCGCTTTCTAGGGGCTCAGATGGGAATCTTACATGTATATATTAACTTGTAACTGAAACTGTTTATGTTTTGAGCCTGGTAAGCCTATGTCTTCACAAGGGGGACAGGGGACTGACTACCTTAGGACCATGTCTATTATGAAGCTCAAGCCATCTAAGTGAGAGCAGCCAGCCTGGAGACATCCACGAAGTATACTCAGGCCTTCTGTGTCAAGAGGTAGCTGCTAACAAAAGTGTTACACTTCACTAATGAATTATCTGGGGTCAAATCTTTTACTGAAGTCATTCCCTTAACCAAGGGAGTTGGGGAAACTTTTAGTCTCCTTAATATTATTAGTACTGAGCTACTACTGTTAGCAACAGGTAGTAATGCTGTCACATATATAGGCTCACATCAGTCTATCACCTAAGGAGATTGAATACTTCAGAAAGTAAAGAAGCCTCGGCCTCATGGAAGTGCTAAAGCCCTATTTCCCTGGTGTGCATGGGAAGATATATTGTCATATTCATGAAAAATCTATAAGTCATAAAGGGAGGAAGGAAGTGAGGATGTGCACAGTAGGCCAAGAGAGCTGGGGAACCTTGTCTAGAAGCAAGGGAGTGCCATGTTGAGGGCTTGAGAAAGAATTCATGTATACCCAAGCTGCCTTCTATTTCTAGCTAGGTGGTACAGTGGATAGAGTGCCAGGCCTGGAGTCAGGGGGATTCAATCCAGTCCCAGATTCTCATTAGCTGTGTGGCCCTAGGCAAGTCACTGAACCCTGTTTGCCTCAGTTTCCTCATCTGTAAAATGAGCTGGAGAAGGAAATGGCAAACTGCTTTAGTATCTTTGCCAAGAAAACCCCAAATGGGACCACAGAGAGTCAGACACAACTGAAAAAATGACTCAACAACAAATCTCTGGCAACGACATATTTGACAACAAAACCATTTTCAGAGGACTGAGAATTTTCCTTCTATCTCTGGTAATGCTATTTTTGACAACAATGGCATCATAATTTTTAGGGCTGAAAGCACCCTCAGCGATCTCTAATCCAACCACTTCATTCTACAGCAGAAGAAACTGAGACTCACAAGGGGGATGAGACTTCATGGAATCATAGGTTCAGAATGGGAAGTGTGACCGATCAAGACAACTTAACTCCACACCCCCATTTTATAGATGAGGAAGACTCGCCTTAATTTTGGGGCCTGAAATTTGAAAAAAATGTATTACATAAAGTTATTGAACTCAAGTTTTATTCATCTGCTCATAGCTTTCAGGCATCTTTTGGGCAAGTCTGGTGCATGTATGCATGCTTAGTCCATTCCGTTTCATGAACCTGAAGCACCAGTTGTGTCCTCCTTTGAAATCAGTAACTTCTTTTTCATCAGCAATTCTTCTTGCCTCACGCTGAACCATCTTTGTGGACACAGGAATTCAATTGCCCTTTGCTCTTCAATCCATATCTTCAATTCTCTCTCTAAATCAGACCATTTTGCTGACTTTCCTCTTATGGCCTTCTTCTGCTGTGGTGTTTTCAGTAGGGTTTCTTCTTCCTGTAGCCAGTCTCGGATTGTTTTCTCAGTTGGAGAAGCACCAAACTTATGTTCAGCAGCACGATTTCCATTCACTTTTGCAAACTGGATCACTTTTAACTTGAATTCAGCACTGTATGAAAATCTTTTCTGAGCCATTTCTGGGCAGAACACGGCAAAACATAACCTAATATACCGGTAACAAGTGCAAGACAATGAGCACAAAGACAACAAGCACGAAAAAGCAGGAAATGCTAGTAAAAAAAACTACAATCACTGTATAAGATGCACTCCATTTTTAGACCCCAAATTTTTCAAAAAGGGGTGCATCTTATACATGGGGAAATACGGTAAATGATTCGTTTAAGGTCATAACAACAGCGTGCAAAAGAGCCAAGGTTGCCCACCAAGTCTTCTGATTCCCAAATGTCTTACTTATATAATGAGGGTTTGGCCAGTGAGAGCCTAGTTCTTAGAGTTTGCTCAAGTTTACCCTTCCTTGTGAGTTATAAAGGACATGTATAATATCCCCTGCCTAGTTTCAATCCAACACATAGAGGCTTGGTGAATTTCCTGGCCAAAGTGATTAGGGACCAAAACTATGTAGGGGTCAGATGTTGGATGAAGAGCCAGAACTACGTTCAAATATAAAATCCTCTCTCTCTCTCTCTCCTTCTTTCTTTGTCTTTCTCCCTCTTTTTCTCCTCTCTCCCTCCCTCTTTCTTCCTTTGTCTTTGTCTTTCTCCTTTTTTTCTCCTTCTCTCTTTCTCTTTCCCTCTCTCTTTCTTTTTCTCTCTTTGTCTTCTTCCCCTCCTCCCCCCACCCTCATCATTTGAGTAAGGAAAGATTATAAGTGCACCTCCAGGTGAAGGAAAAGTCAGCAGCTGTCTTGTCTCCCTACCTGGAACATGATTCCTAGTTTTTCCTTGTTGATTCTTCCTTGATTTTAGGAGAATGAGTATTCAAAAAGGTTCCTTCAACAACCAGTCAGTAGCAGAGACCAGGGGAGGTAGTTGAGACAGTAGCTGACTCAGATGAGTGCCAGTCCTCAGGAGCAACCTGCTTGACCCAGCCCAACAGTAGACTGATCTTTCAGCTGAGATGCCAAGTCCTGAAAAGAGCCAAACCAGCTGAGTCAAGGAAGTGACTTCTATCAGTGATGAACCTCCCAGAATGAACCTGGTACGTGGTGAAGATTCTGAAAATGGAAAAAAAGACTCCCAGTGGGTGAAAGTCACAACGTTCTTCTTGGCCCCACATGCTCCCTACATATATGCCTTAAGCTCTCTACTTCAATCCCACTCTCCCCAGGGACCTTACATACGCAAGGGGAAGGTGGTGCCCCTGTTTGGAGGATGTCCTTGCTAAGCCCACTCAGGAAATATCCTTTTGTAAATGCTAATCAATGTCAACTCTTTGATTGATATTGAAGGAAGCTCACCTGATGGAGGCTAGGGTTATCCTTAGAATTCTGAAAAGGGGAGTAGCAGTTGTTCTCTGGGAACTTGACTTACTCGCTCAAGTGGGGGTTGGGAGAGTGAGCCCAGAGGGATTGCAGCACTGGAATGAAAAATAATTAATTGTATTTCAAAAAGAGTTACCAGTAAGACTGTGCATCTGCCATTCTTAGAGCTCAGAATACCATATGACCAGAAACTCATCAATGCTTATGGCTACTGTATGCTTAGGGACCAAATATTCTGTGAAATGATTTGTGAATAGAACACCTTATCAAATGAGGTGTTAGCAACATAATGTCTGAAATTTCTTGCAAGAACAGAGGCTATAAAATATTCAGTGATACACTGTTGTTTGCTAGGGCAAGTCTAACTGAGGAATGAGCCCTAGATCAGTAATGAACATTCCAAAGGAACAAGATTGAAAGAATTAATTAGAACTTGCAAATAAGCACATTCCACCCATGTAAATTAAAACTGGCTTTTATAAACTGCTGTGTGTCCTTATATTAATCTGTGGATTATTTTGCTTTCATGCTAAGGACTTTTGACTATTTGCACAAGATCAATAGCAACATATTATTAAAAAATATTAGGGATTTACAGCTCTTAAGAATGCAGAGAATTGTTCCTATATTCCAACAATCTGTATTTTGAGGGACCAGAGCCCATTTTTTTGTGTATATATAGTTTAATTCAGGTAGATGTATGTATGAATATAGATTTGTTTGTAGATGTATATGCATGCATATGTATATATTTATGTGGGTGTGATCACAAGGTGGTGTGATGGAAAGAGAACTGGATTTGAAGTCAGAACACCTGGATTAAAATTCTGATTTTGCCACTTATGTGTGATCTTGAACAATTACTTCCCCTCTCTGGGTCACTGGTTGTTTTTTATCTTATAATTGAAGGGGTTAGATTAGATAGCCTTAAAGGTCTCTTCCAGCTCTAAACCTAGGAACTTATAAATCTATACATATCTTTGTGGAAAACAGTTCATACTGACTTGTGAGAGCTGATTGTTAACTTTTCAGTATGAGCATTTGCACCTTGAAAATTCACAAGTCAGGACTTGATTTATTGTTTTGTTAATTGTCTGGACTGTGATGGAGTAATGGAGAAACTGTTAATAATTCAGATTAAACTTAAAAGTATGGCATAAAAAGTATGCTGATATTTCTCGCCCTCCCCCACTTGCCTCTTCTGTGTAAGATAATTTACCCCATTCTACCTCTTCCTTTCTTTTTTCTCCCAGTACGATTTTCTATTACCCCTTAATTTTACTTTGAGTATGCAAGGGGAAGGCTGTGCCCATTTGAAGGATGTCTTTTTGGCTGTGAAACGTTTACCAGCACACCCCTGGTTCTACTGGTTCTATATGTATGTGATCCTTCCGCTGGGTAAGTACAGTGATCCTCAGGATGAGACCGGCTTCTGCATGAGGCAGCAAACTGAGGCTTCAGCCACCTGTTTCCTGTATCACACGGTATATGGCCTTTACCTGAGAAAGATCGGAAGGAGTCAAGTAGATAAGCCTTATTGCAAAAACTGGTTCACTAAGTTTTCTAAATGAAAGAAATACCCCAAGTATGAAGACAAACAAACTCCATTGATGCCCATGGAATCATTCTCGCCTAATCCAACCCATACCTGAACAGGAATCCCCTCCATAGCAATGCCAACAAATGATCATCCAATCTGTATTGTTAATATCCTTAGAGATGGGAGACTCTCTATCTTCAAGGCAACCCATGCCACCATGAGGCATCACAAATTGTTTTACTTTGTTCAGTGTCCATTCTCCCTACCCTCTCTTTTGCTTTGGTATTTGTAGCTGGGGGTGAAGCGGACTTGAACTCAGGAAAACCTGAGTTCAAATCCTGCCTCAGAAACCTAATAACTGTGTGACCTTGAGCAAGTCACTTAATCTCTGTCTACCTCAGTTCCCTCATCTGTAAAATGATATCTCACAGGATTGCTGTGAGGATCACATGAGATAAGATATGTAAAATGCTTTATAAACCTTACATAAGAATTATATAAAATCTAACTATTGTGTTTCCCCAGTAGATGCCCCAGAATTCAGGCTTCTCATTTTAGTCTC
Organism: Trichosurus vulpecula; assembly: GCF_011100635.1. Classification (NCBI taxonomy): domain Eukaryota; kingdom Metazoa; phylum Chordata; class Mammalia; order Diprotodontia; family Phalangeridae; genus Trichosurus; species Trichosurus vulpecula. Next base: position 315,167,927 of record NC_050575.1, read on the forward strand.
CAACAATGAGGCAGTAAAGACCTCTGGATTTTTCAGTTACAGAGATGCAAGCATAAATCTGCCTCCTCCCCTTCTGAGTTGCTAGGGAACCTTTCTTGGTTTTTTCCCCCCACTGTGCCAGTTTATTTTCAATGCCTTTCAAGGAGGTTGCTCCCCCATAAGTCTGGAAGATTCTGGTCACACGTCTATATAGTGTGGGTGAAACTTCAAACTCAGGCTTAGAAAAGATATTTAATCCTTTGGGTTTTGGGCAGCTTTATCTGTTCTGTATCATGAAGCTGTTTCACCATGAGCAGCCTCAGATGCCCTATGCCTCACTTTCTCATGTTTAAAAAGTTTTTTTTTTAATTCTCTACTTGGCAAAGGCTAAAAAAAAACAGAATGAATTATCCATTCATTCAAATAGAATTTCCAGAATGGTGAGAGAACTGGAGAGCATGCCATATAAGGCTCTGTTTGGGGATATTTTGCCTGGAGAAGAGATGTTTTAAGGGGGATGGACATGATAGCTGTTTTCAAACCACTACTATCCACAGGACTGTCCCAAACTGAAATGGGCTGTCTGGAGGAGTAGTGACCACAAACCAGGGATACTGTAGAAAAGATTATTGATAAGTTAGGGGTTGTACTTGATGGCTTCAAAGAAGTACATCATGGTGTTCTGTGATTCTGGGAATCTTTTTACCTAACAGATGCTGACTGTTAACACTGAGCGATGAGATAATCAGCATTTTTACAACACACTGTCACGGCTCTTGATAACTACTAATTAAATCTATTGTCTCCTTGGGAACGGAATTGGTGGTGTTACTCACATTTTACAGGAGAAAGCAGACAAGGAGACCACACAGTAAGTCCCAGAATCATAGATCTTAGGATGTTGAGCTGGAAATATCTCAGATATGCCCTATTCAGTGAGGTGGCATGATGTTCAGAGTGCTGGACTTGGAATTAGGAAAACTCAAATTTAATTCTGCCTCAGACACTTGCAAATTATTTAAATCTAAGCCTCAGTTTTCTCACTTGTAAAATGACATGATAATAATCTGACCTCAGATGGTCATTGTGAGGATAAAATAATATACATATATATATAAAGTACTTTGTAAACCTTATTAACTATTATAATTAGCCCAACCACCTTCATTTTACAGATGGCAAAACCAAGGACCGTGAATAGCCAGTGACTTGTCCAAAGTCACACAGATATTAAGTGACAGAATAGGAATATAAGAATGGGGTGAGTTCTATGACATCCATGTCACCTAGTCTGTTACTAGGGGAAGGAAAAAGGAATAAGCATTTATTAAGCATCTACTATATGCCAGACACTGTGCTAAGTGCTTTACAAAAAGCATCTCCTTTGACCCTCACAATAATCCTGGGAGGTTGGTGCTATTATTATCCCTATATTACAGGTGAAGAATCCAAACTAAATAGAGGTTAAGTGGCTTACCCAGGTTCATATACCTAATAAGCGTCTGAGGCTGGATTTGAACCCAGGTCTATTCTGACTCCAGACTCAGTGCTCTATCTACTGCACCACATAGCTGCCTCTGAGTCACTAGATTAGTTACAAAGATGCTTTCAGTTAACTTAGAAAAGGTGAGCTTATATCCCCAAACTCTTGGGATATCCATTTTCAAAAAGTAGTCATTTTATTCCCCTGCCAAATAGTCCATATAACATTATATATAAATGAATAATAGCAAGATGCCAACTTGTCTTTCAACTATTTCTATTTGAATCCCATTAAAAAATAAGAAGAATGAGATAACAGTGACAACGATAATATGTCTTACTTCTACAACATGGGAACAAACTATTCATTTCTTTACGTGATACTTACAAAAGCCCTATGAGGTGGGGGCAGAGTATAATGCATTGAACTTTAAGCCAGGAAGACCTGAGTTTGAATTCTACCTTGGAGAGGATTGCATGACCCCAGGGTAAGTCTCTTCTGTCTCAGTCTCTATTTCTTCCTCTATAAGAAGGAGATACTAATAACACCTACCTCTGGGCAGCTAGGTGTCCCAGTGGGATAGAGCACTGGGCTTGTAATCAGGAAGACTCTTCTTCATGAGTTCAAATCTGACCTTAGACACTTACTAGCTGTGTGACCCTGAGCAAATCATCTAACCCTTTCTGCCTGGATTGAGAAAATTAGAGATATCAAGGAAATACCTCATGAAAAAATGGGCATGATAAAAGATAAAAATGATAGGGACTTAACAGAAGCAGAAGATTTTAAGAAGAGGTGACAAAAATACACAAAGCAACTATACAAGAAAGAGTTTTAAAATCACTGATAACCATTATGGTGGGGTTACTGATCTAGAACCAGACATCCTGGAGAATGAAGTCAAGTGGGCCTCAGGAAGCATCGTTAACAATAAGGCTATTGGAAGTGATGGAATTCCAGATGAACTATTTGAAATCCTAAAGAATGATTTTATTAAATTGCTGCACTCAATACACCAGCAAATTTGGAAAACTCAGCAATGGCCACCAGATTGGAAAACATCATTTTATGTCCCAATCCTAAAGAAGGACAATGCCAAGGAATTTTCAAATTACTGAACAATTGCGCTCATTTCACATGTCAGCAAGGTTATGCTTAAGATTCTGCAAGCTAGGCTTCAAAATTATCAGAACAAGCTGGTTTTCAAAGAGGCAGAGGAACTAGAGACCAAATTGCCAATTGGGTTACAGAGAAAGAGAGTTCCAGAAAAACATCTGCTTCTGCTTCATTGACTACACGAAAACCTTTGACTGTGTGGATCACAACAAAATGTGGCAAGTTCTCAAAGAGATGGGAGTACCAGATCATCTTAATGGTCTCCCGAAGAACCTGTATGTGGGCCAAGAAGCAACAGTTAGAACCAAACATGGAACAACTGTTTGGTTTCAGATTAGAAAAGGAGTACAACAAGACTATGTTGTCATCATATTTATTTAACTTATATGCACAGTACATCATGTGAAATGCCAGGCTTGACAAAGCAAAAGCTAGAATTAAGGTTGCCAGGAGAAATATCAATAATCTTAGTTATGCACTCAGATACCACTCTGTAATGTTAATGGGATGGGAATATCTTCTCCATTAATAGGCCTATGTAACCACATGTGTTCAATCACAGCTGTAATACATCCTGAGTCACACAGAGCCCATTGCGGGAGGAGGTTGCTTAAAGTGAAGTTTGCTTAGGGAAGGCTTGCTTGCAGGAAGGATTTCAAACCTTTTGGTACTAAGCTAATCCTAAGTAGGCACCGAGTCATGAGGGTTGTGATGCCTTCTGGCTCTGAGCCTATTAGCTGAAAGTTCATATGTATTCTGAGGTTGGTATTTTGATTTAGGGGTTAGCTTATGAGAAGGACCTTTTGATTCCCTGGATGGGACTCTGAGTAGCCATTTGTCAAGAGCCCCCTGACTACTCAGATGTATCTGTGCTCCCCTGATCTGGTGGTATATATAGGTGTATTGCCTTGTTCAGACAGTTGGAGCCCCCTCTGTTGATCTTTGTGCTAATTTCTATGATTGCATTTTCTCCACATTCAGGGTGCTGACCTTTCCCCTGAACTAGTGAATGTAATTAAAGTAAGATTTTTGACCCCTTTAAAGTTGCTTTCCTTTAAAAATGCAGATCAAAGAACTTGTGCTAGCAGGCCATCCTGGGTGTGCTAAGGTGCTTGCTGTTATACACTCTGTTACACTCTGATGGCAGAAAGTGAAGAAGAATTAAGAAGTTTCTTGATGGGGTGAAGAGAATATAAAGCTAATTTAAAGCTTAACATAAAAAAACTAAGATCTTGGCAACTGATCCCATCACTTCCTGGCAAATAGAATGAGAAGAAATGAAAACAGTGTCAGATTTTATTTTCTCAGGCTCAAAGATAGCAACTGCAGTCATGAAATTAAAAGACACTTGATCCTTGGAAGAAAAGCTATAGCAAATCTGGACATCATACTAAAAAACAGAGACATCTTCTTGCTGACTTAGATCTGTATAGTCAAAGCTGTGATTTTTCCAGTAACAATACAGAGTTGGACTATAAGGAAAGATGAACACCGCAGAACAGATGCTTTTGAATTATGGTGGTGAAGACTTTTGAGAGTCCCTTGGACAGCAAGGAGATTTAATCAGTCAATAGTTATCATTCAGGCTATTCACTGGAAGGTCCAATACTGAAGCTAAAGTTTAAATACTTTGTCCACATAAAGAGAAGATGGTACTCATTAGAAAAGATCTTGATGTTGGGAAAGATTGAAGGTAAAAGGAAAAAGGGACAGCAGAGGATGAGATGAATAGATGGTGTCATGGGAACAACAAACATGAACTTGGACAGATTTTGAGAGATAGGGGAGGACAGAAGTTTCTGGTCTTCTATGGTCCATGGAGTCACGAAGAGTCAGACATGACTGAACAATAACAACAAAATAATACCTACCTCATAGGATTATTGTGAGGACCAGATGAAATAATATAGGTAAAAACACTTTGCAAACCTTAAACTATGATGTAGGTAATTAGTAGTACCCCAAATGTTAATAAAATAAGGGACTCTCAAAAGTCTTCACCACCATAACTCTGTGGTGCTCAGCTTTCCTTATAGTCTAACTCTCACAGTCATTCATTGCTACTGGGAAAACCACAGCTTTGACTATATGGATCTTTTTCAGGAAGGTTATGTCTCCTTTTTTTAGCATGCTGTCCAGATTTGCCCTAGCTTTCCTTCCAAAGAGCACACATCTTTTAAGTGATTCGATAGACATTTATTAATTTCCTTTTAGGTAAAATGAACCATACTAGGTGCTGAAAAAGACACGAAGTTTAGATAAGAAAAGAACCCTCATGGAGAATTTACATTCTAGTAGGAGGTTAAGGAACAACCATAAGTAACTATAATACACACCATTGCAGTAGAAGAGTTCATTCCAGGAGAGTCATATGTGAAGTATGAAGAAAGAAAGACCATCTCTGGCAGGAGTAATCCAGAGTCCTGAATCCTGCAGGAGGAGGCATTTCACAGAGCCATAGGCTTTTAGAGTTGGAAGGAACCTCAGTGGTCATCTGGTCCAATCCCTGCCTGAAATGGAATCTCCATTACAGCACCCAACAAATGGTCATCTAGCCTCTATGTGAAGATTTAGAGAAGACTTGAGGGAGATGGAATGGCTTTTGGCTAATACTTAAGGGCTGTCATTTGGATCAGGGAAGAGCCTTGCTCTGCTTGGCCTCAAGGACAGAACTAGAACTAATGATTAGAAACTAGAAAGAAGCAAATTTAGGTTTGATTGGAGGGAAAACTTCCTAATGGTTAGAACCCTCTGCTAGTGGAATGGTCTGCCACACAAGGAAGTGAGCTCTCCCTCACTTGATGTCTCTGTGCAAATGTCTGGTTATGTCCTAGGGGACATGTCAGTCAAGTGACCCCTTTGGGGAGTGTTTGCCATTTCCTTCTCCAGCTCATTTTACAGATGAGGAAACTGAGGCAAATAGGGTTGAGTGACTTGCCCAGGGTCACACAGCTAATGTCTGAGGCCAATTTTGAACTCAGTTCTTCCTGACTTTCTGGCTCCAGGTCCATCCACTGTGCCACCTGGCTGCATAGTAGTCACTTAATAAATTCTTGCTAATGGATTGATTGCAAAGCCACTTTAACCATAGATGAAGCTAAGTACCTCATTCCACCCATTCTATTCCCTCAAATTTGTGTTTGGTGATAATGCAAACAGTGATTCAAAGATGATAAAAATAATATTCTTAACCAGACAAGGGACAGAGGAAAACACAAAAGACAAAATAAATATTTTGATTATGTAAATTAAAAAGCATCTGGACAAACAAAATTAATGCATCCAGGATAAGAAGCAGTCAAATGGAGAAAAAAAAATCTTTGTATCAAATTTTTAAATAATAGTTTAATATCTAAGATATATCTCTATGTGTATGTATATCCATATGTATGTATGTATACACACACACATACAAGAGCATTCCCTAATGAATGAGTGGTCAAAGGATATGAACAGGCAGTTCTCAAACAGAGAATTGTAAACTATTAACAACCACATGAAAGAATCCTCCAAATCATTAATAATAATAGAAATACAAATCAAAACAAGCCTGAGGCTTCACCTCACATCCAGCAAATTGGCAAAATGACAAAAGGTAAGAATAGCAAATATTGGAAAGTTTGTGGGAAAAGAGGCACATTAATGCCTTGTGGGTAGAATTATAAGTCAGCACAAACTTATTTGGGATTATGCAAATAAAATGAATGAAATGTCTATATCTCTTGACCCAAAGATTCCACTTGGAATGTATTGTGCATATATTCCAAGGAAGTAAGAAAAAAGTTTCCATATACACCAAACTATAACAGCATTTTGTACGGTAACAAACTGGAAACAAAATAGATGCCCATTGATTGCGAAATAGCAAAACAAATTGTGGTACATGAATGTAAAGGAATATAACATTCTATAAGAATAGGAATAGGGCATGGGAATAAGACAGGGCAGCTAGGTGGCACCACAGTAGATAGAGTGCCTGACTTGGAATCACGAGACTCATCTTCCTGAATTCAAATCTAGCCTCAGACATTTATTAGTGGTGTGACCTTAGACAAGTCACTTAATCCTGTTTGCTTCAGTTTCCTCATCTGTAAAATGAGCTGGAGAAGGAAATGGCAAACTCTAATTACCTTTGCCAAGGAAACACCAAATGGTGTCAGGAAGAGTCAGATATGACTGAAAAATGATTGACTGAGTAAGAAATGATGAATATGATGAATACAGAGAAGCATGTAAAGATTTGTACTATCTGATGCACAGTGAAGCAAGCAAAGTTAAGAAAACAATATATGCAATGATAATGTAAATGAAAAGAACACTTAAATACAAAAGTGAATCTTTCAGAATTACAAAGATAAAGCATGGCCACAAAGAAGAGATAAGAGAAGGGACTTTTTCTATTCCCTTGAGAGGTGGGGAGGTCTAAGAGTATAGCATACTACACAGAAATATTTTCAATTTCTTGATTAGTTTTGCTGATTTTTTTCTCTTCTTTTTAAAAAATTTCCTTAATAAAATATTTTTTGTTATATGAATGACTCTTTGGAAGAAGGAAGGATACCAGGAGAAATTAAGGAGATATCTACCAAAATTTTAAAAACAAACAGTGATCCAGAGAGAGATTTCTTCACTGGTAAAAATGTAGGAGCGGAAGAAGATGGCCTTTCTAGAGCTCTAGTGGTATCCGCAGACCACTTTCCCAAAACCACTGAGGTCTTCCATAGGATTCCCAGCTGGCACTTGGCACACACATTAAAGCTTTGCAGTGTACCCTTTCTATTTTCACAAAGGTCATGATCATACTGATGGATTTCATTTTTAATTTGATGACGCCCCTCTGTTTCTTTTGTGTTTATTGATTGATACCTTTTGGTTTTGAATCACCCATGCTTCCCAATGTATCCCCACTCCCTTTCAGAGGGCCATGACTTTTAACAGAAACATTTTTAAAAGAGGAAGAAAAAGCAGCTTAACAAAACTAAGACATCCAAAAATGTCTGACGTTATCAATTTTCTATATCCAGTTTCCCTACCTCTACAAAGAAGTGGGAGAGTTGACTTCTCATATCTCTTATTTGGGGCCAAACTTGATGATTCAAACTTCACAGTATTCCATTTTGTTTTCATTGTTCTTTCTAAGTACATTACTATAGTTATCATGTATATTGTTTTCCCCATTCTGCTAACTTCATTTTGCAGCAGTTCATATATGTCTTCTTGTGTTTCTCTGTATCTATCAGTTATTTCTCATGGTGCAGTAATATTACATCATATTCATATACCACAACTCCTTTAGCAGTTCCCCTAACAAGAAGCAACTCAGCACTACTTCTATAGCACTTTAAGGTTTACGAATCAATCAATTCAACAAGCATTTATTAAGCACCTACTGTGAGCCAGGCACTGTGCTCAGTGTTGGGGATATGAGTAAAAAGAACGAAATGATCCCTACTCACAAGATATTTATCTCAGGAGAGACAACAAGCACCTATAAAATACAAACTGCCTAAGTATAAAGTGAATAAATACAAAGTCCTTAAATAGGTTGGAACATTGGAAGAGGGACTCTCACTAGGAGTTGAATGGTGCAGATCAGGAGAGGCTTCATGACTGCTCAAGCCGAGGCTTAAATCACTTTCCTTAGGTAACGGAGGCACACCTGGGAGTTTGGTAACTGAAGTGAATTCATTTGAAGGAGGAGAGGGGAGAATGAGAGGCAGAGGCCAGTGTGTCCCACCATCACTGCTGACCCTGCCAGTGATCCTAGGCATCCTGTACGGATGGGTGCTTGAGCCAGCTGGTGCAGGGGCATTCTGCCCTCCTCATGTCCAGTTGTGCCTGGGCAGCAGTAAGGAACCGTAGGCTTAAAGAGAGGAGGGTAATAGCAACAGGGACCCTCTGCAAGCTGTTACCAAGATATGCTGCCTCTTCCCCAATGCCAACATGGGGGCAGGCATCATACTTCAATTACACAGAAGCCTCCAGGTCCTTGATGTCTGCCCCCCGCAATGACCACACAACCCCTCCATCCCAACTTGGATATAGATGCCCTGGAGCAAAGTCTTGATAGCTCAGTGCTAGTTCTGAGTCTGGTCATTAGGTGGTATAGATACATTTAGAAGCTGTATGCCACAGTGGGAGGAATACTGAATTTGGGGTATGTTGGTGTCGTTCCGTCATTTTTCAGTCATGTCTGACTTTTCACGATCTCATTTGGGGTTTTCTTGGCAGAGATACTAGAGTGGTTTGCCATCTCCTTCTCCAGCTCGTTTTTTAGATGAAGAAACTGAGGCAAATGGAGTTAAGTGACTTGTCCAGGGTCACACAGCTAATGTCTAAGCCCACATTTGAACTTAGGAAGATGAGTCCTCCTAACGCTAGGACTGGCGTTCTGTCCACTGAACCCCCTAGATTTGGCGTAAGAGATTCTTAACTAAAATCCTGGCTCTTCCCCTTATTTTTTTATTACCTTGGACAAGTGACTTAAAATTCTCTGGGGGAATGTTTCCTGACAGATCAGAGGTTGGATTCAACCTCTAAGTTTCTCTTCCAGCTCTAAATTTGATGGTCACAGGAGTATGAAACTCTATGATACACAGTTTACAGATGAGGAAACTCAGGAGAGTTCAACAGATCCATGATGGAGAGCTGGGAGAAGCCATTTAGTCTAGCTCTAACATTTTGACAATTGAGGTGCAGGGAAGTTAAATGACCTATCCAAAGTCACACTGGTAGTAAGCATGAGGTGGGAAATTTGAACCCAGGTCCTCTGACTTCAGAGTAGGTGTTTTGTTTGTTTTTTCTGTTATATGATGCCCCTGCCCAGTAAGTAAAGCTATTTGACCCTAGTTAGTAAGTGTTGGAGTTGTGACTTAAACCCACATCTCCTGATTCCAGAGTACTGGACTTGGAATCAGGAAGATTTGGGTCCAAATCCTGCCTCATATGCGTGATCATGGACAGGTCCTTTAATAGCTACATTTTCCTCAAAATCTGTAAAATAATGATAGTGCCTCTCAGGGTTGTTGTGAGGCCCAAATAATACAGGCATTGTAAATCTCTTTGCAAATGTGAAAATGCCATAGGAGTGTTAGTTATTATAATTAAAATTGTCCAAATGTTATTGTATTGAACTAAAAGCAAATTGAACCCACAGGCAGAAGTGGAACTGAGGGAAACCATTCTCGTAATTTGAAACAACCCTCAGAGGATTTCTCTGGCCAAAGTACTATCTCTCTATACTTTGTCTCCTTTCTCCGATGTTTAAATATAATTTTGATGTCTGCCAGATTTAAATTACCTACTTGACCAATTTACTTCTTGAAGCCTTAATGTCATAATTATCCTTAATAAGCTTAACTGCCAGGGTGTTTACATTTAATGATCTTAAATTTTTTCCTGCCCTTTTAATAATCCTCCCACAGAGAAAAAGATCTTTCTTTCCTTTTTTTCTTTTTTTTTTTTGCCCATGGCTGAAATTCTCTCTGCAGTGTTTCAGAAAGAAAAAAAAACCAAACAATCTGGCTTTGTTCACACAGAGCAACAGCAGCTTGAAAGAGTGGGTTTGAAAGAAAAATCAGAGAGAGCGAGATCTTTCCGGAAAACTGGATACGCCAGCAAAAGAGAATAAATAAGTTTAATAGAATGTATAGGTTTAATAACAAATCTACATCTCATTTCTACAGGACTTTAACACTGACAAAACCTTTTACATCTGTCATTTGATGCTCATAAGAATACTGGGAGACAGGAAGGGTCAGTCCTAACTAGGCCTGGGTACTGATATCTTGGAAGAGAGGATGAACTTTCTCCCCCTAAGTGGAGGAGGGGATCCAGGCCAGCCAGTTTTCCACTGGCCTATATCATGCAGTGCATCCTTGCTTCTTCTCCACGCCCTGGGCAGACACCCCAAGTTCCCATCACCCTCGACCCCCTCTTAAGGTCTTCCTCTCTTCCTAAGCTTTATGAGACAACATGAGCTCTCTCAGGGACAAGTCACTCTCCCCACTCTACCCTTTGAGGTGCCCCACCCCTCCACTCAATTGTTTTTGCCCCCAAGTAAAAGAAATCCTGAGGTAGCTAGATGGCTCAGTGGATAGAGCTCTGGGCCTGGAATCAGGAAGACCTAAGTACAAATTCAGCCTCAGACACTAGCTGTATGACCCTGGGTAAGTCATTTAACTTCTGCACCTACTTCTCAGGGATGTTGTGAGGATCAAATGAGATAATATATGTAAAGCACTTAGCACATAATAGGAGCTTAAAAGTACTTTTTTTTCTTCCTTCATAGTAGTTTTTGTCATTGTGCATTTTCTCAATTAAGAGTAACAATAATGACAGACATTTATTATGACTGCATTAGCCTGTAAGTTCCTTGAGAGTAGGGACTGTCTTTCTTTTTATTAATTGTATCCCCAGTGCTTAGCGCAAGTACCTGGCACAATGCAGGCACTTAATAAATGCTGATTGGATACCTGGCACAAAGTAGGCACTTAATAAATGCTGATTGGATACCTGGCACAAAGTAGGCACTTAATAAATGCTGATTGGATACCTGGCACAAAGTAGGCACTTAATAAATGCTGATTGGATACCTGGCACAATGCAGGCACTTAATAAATGCTGATTGGATTGGATTGGATTTGTAGAATGATTTAAAGTTTGCAAAATGCTCCATGATACTGGTTCTTTATCTCATTAACTCTCACAAGAGCCAAGTGAGGTACGGAGTATAGGCATTATTATTCCCATTTTACATGAGAGACAGTGCTGTATAGAGGTTAGAAAGTTTCTCTAAGCTAGAAAGTCCTGAGTTCAAGTGCTGCTTCTGACACACATTGGCTGTGTGACCCTGGGCAAGTCCTTCACCCTCCACCTGCATTAGGTAACTGTAAGGTTAATGGGGAATAAGATCTTCCGCTCCCACTAATAGGCCTCACGTGGAGCCCATTAAGGGAAGCTGGCTTAGGGGAAGCTTGCTTTTTGGAAGGCTTCCACACCTTTTGGTACTAAGCTAATTAGGCACTGAGTCAGGGGGGCTGTGATACCTTCTGGCTCTGAGCCTATTAGCCAAAAGAGTACATATTCTGAGAGGTGAACTTTTGCTCTGGGGGCTCACTTACAAGAAGGACCTTGATCCCTAGTTGAGACTGAGTATCTGTACATTCAGACCCCCAGCTGCTCAGAGGTAAAGGCTCTCTCAATCCAGTGGTGAATGTAAAGTATATATCGTAGTTTTGCTTTGATTCAGGCAGTAGAGCCCTGTCTGTTGGTCTTTATTTCTATTCTCTGTATTTCCTCTGTTTGTATTTTATGCAATTAAAGAAGATCATTGACCCCTTTAAAGTTGCTTTCCTTAGCAAAGCAGATCTAAGAACAAGCAGGCCCTAGCAGTCATCCTGGGTATGCCAGCGTGGTTGCTGTTACACTAATTCCCTGAGACTGTAAGTTACAAAGAAGGTGCCAACCTGTCATGTCCCTATCCTCCTATTTTACAGATGAGGAAACAAGCCTAGAGACGTTTTTTGATTTCCCTCTGATTATACAGTACTATTGTGGGTCTGGAAGAGGCCAGGCACCTTCTTTGCTTGTAAACAACAGAGCTGACCAGCTCAGCCTAACTGTCCAAAGTGCTTCTTTTAGTTGAAAGATGAGCATCTCCAGTTGTTCTGGGGGGGCTCTGGTGGCCTCTTGGGGCTCCTGGCACCCTTTCTCAGTGGATAATCACACGAGCCTGCACCCATGCTGCTCAAATTACATAGCAAGCCTGGTGCCCTCTTTATTTGCCAGTCCTGTGTTCTGCATGCCAGCCTGCCCTAATTCACAGCTCCCAGACTTCACTTGAGCACAAAATTTCAGGGGCTCTGGCTTCGATGAACTTTCCTTTTCTTTCCCCTCCCTCATGCTGGATTGAAGTTTAGAACATATTATTTTTTTTTCCATCTGTCTGCTCTTAAAGTCTGGGTGCAAGATGCCATTAGACATTCATTTATGCCTGGCTTCTTTCTAAGGAAAAAGGAAGGTCTGTGTTCTCAGAAGCTGTTTCCATGACATAAGTCTTCACTTTGTAGTATTTCCCTCTTCCTTTCAGTAGGCTTTCCATTTCCTTATGGACAGAAATTAACTTCCTGTCTACTAAAAAAATTTATAGCCCAATAAAGTCACTCAATTTTCTATTGCCCATTCAGTGCCTAATCCATGCAGAACAGGCGACAATTCAGGGGTGTGCTACTCAATGTTTAACAACTAGCTCTCCAAACTCCACATGATTTAAAATTTAATTTGCATTATTAACATTTTCTCCATCATTTTTTTTTAAGTCTAGGAAATCAACAAAACAAGAAGCCTAGTCCTGCCTTGCAGCACTTGCCGATTCCCCAGGTGGAAATGCTCACACTAAAAATTTAATCATCAGCGCTCCCCGGCTTATTCAAGCTGGATCCAGCATAGTGGGTAGAGAGCTAGCCTTGAAGACAGAAAGATCTGGGTTCAAGTCTTGCCTCTAACACATTTTGGCTATTTGACTGTGAAAATCACTTCACCTCTCAGTTCTCTATAAATATTTACTGAGTGCCAAGACTGTAATTTTCAGAGAAAGTGCTAACCTACATGGGTAGAGGGAGTTTCTTCACTTGGGGCTTGCTTGCCTCTGTCAATGAAATCACAGGTCCAGTTCCTTTTCAGAATAAACGCCACCATCATTCTAGATGTCGAGCAACGATCTAGGTAAGATTTGACCCTAGTCTCCAGGATTTTACAGTCTGGCCCACGGCTAAGACATCAACACAGATCATGATAATTAATGCACAATAGTTTATGATAACTGTACAAGAGGAGTATAAAACAAAGGGCCACAAGACGCCTGAAGGGAAAGATTGCCTCCATCAGGGGGAATGGGAGAAGAATCCCTAAGAGCACTATGGAATGGTGGAAAGAGGATGGGATTTGGAATTTAGGACTCAGGCTAAAATTGTGGCTCTGTATAAACTGGGACAAATCACTGACCCAGAGGGGTGCCGGGAAATGTTTTAAGAACCAGCTCTCCAGAAAAACTATTTGCATTTAATGTTATGCTCTATTATTAACATATTCTCCAGTCTAGGCAATCAACAAAACAATAAATTAAGTGCTGTTTTCCACAGATATAAATGCCCCCACTGAAAATTGAATAGGGGGCTCTGTCCAAGTGGTTGGAGCTGCACCCAGCATACCCATAGCTGGGCATTAGTTTCCTTATTTAGATATAAAATGAGATTGGAATACTTCCAGTTCTGATTTCTTCTTTTTTCTTCCCTAGCCTTTCTCCCTCCAGCACCCAGCCACTATACCTTACACCATATTGAGTACTTTATAAATACTTGTTGAATGAATACATAAGCCTATGAGGATCATTTGGGATTTAAGGTATGGGTGGAAATTCAACCATTTATGATGGAGAGAGAGAGGACATACCAGACCTAGGGATCAGCTTGATCAAAGGCATGGAGGTGAGAATGTGCAGGGCACATATGGAATGGCAGAGAATAGTCCCTTGTTTTATTTTATGGAATGAATAAGTATTTCCATAACACAGTACAATAAAAAAGATAATTGTACATGAAACTACAAATCCACCAAGCACAACTTGCTATTCCTTTCAAATATACAACAAAATTATCACATAAATTTCTTTTTTTTCTTCCCCCCTCCCCTGAGATGACTACCATTAGACACAAATAAGAATATACATGGAAAATTATTCTATACATACTTCTGCATCCGAGGTCCTTTTTGACTAAAAGGTCGAGTGCACTGGAGGTAGAAGGGGCAGGAGAGATGATGCTGGGTATTGTAGGATGGTGCCAGTAAACCCATTCTCTTTGCTACCTTATAATTCCAAATCAAAATAGATTACTTTCCTAATTTCTATTTTCCAAGTATTTCTAAACAATGTTTAACCCTAGATAAAATACTGATTGGAGAGAAGTCTCCAAAACATCATCAGATAGTGAGCTTCCATTCAGTGAAGGGGATCAAGAAAAGGATGGGTGACCTCCCCAATGGGATGTCATAGACAAGATTCCCACCTCATAGAGGGATGGTACCAGACGATGGCTGAGGCATCTTTCATCTCAGATCTTTGATTTTTTTTTGTCTTTAGCTTTCCCCTGATGTCTAACAACTCCCCTCCCTACCCCCAAAAATTGCAGAACTAGTTGGAGTATATACCATATTTATTGTCCAAGAGAGAGGGAAGAGGAGAGAGAAATCAGTCTTCCAGAGTTATATAAATAAAATTCCCTTCCCTCTTTATTTCTAACCCTTTCATTGTGGTGGCTATGGAGCCAGTATTGCCATGGAGACTACAGTTAATAGCTACTAGGAGATGCAGTGTCCATGGCAACCAGATAACCCAAAGCAAAGGTAAAGTTTATTTGTCCTTTCCTATCATTTGTCCTGTTCCCATCATGACTGTCACTTAGTGCTTTCTATTCAAGGCATTACTCTTAATTCATTCAAGTCCTGACTCTTCCACTGTATGTTGCTAAACAGATTTCAGGTCCTAGGTTCAACCATGTTAATTCATTCAACATCGTCTCAATAAATATTTACTGAGCATTGCATTAAATATCTACTTGAGATCTGACTTAGGACATCAAATTTTAACTCTGCCCTCGAATACTATAGGTGTAGAGCTGGAAGGACTATCAAAGGTCATCTAGCTCAACTCTCTCATCTTACAGATTTGAAAACTAAGGCCAGGGGAGTTAAGTAACTTACCCAAGGTCACACAGACATTAACTGTCTGAAGTGGGATTTAAACAAATCCTGGGACTCCAAGTTCAACCAATACTCTTTTCACCGTGCCACCTCTACCTCTCTAAGTCTAGTAGGGGTGAAAGCACACCTATCTTAGCTATTTGCAAAAATTGATCTGCTCTTAATCCCCTCCACTGATAGGGAGCTCACTATCTGATAATGTTTTGGAGACTTCTCTCTCACTGGTATTGGATATAAAACTAGGCTAAATATTGTTTTAAAATATTCAGAAAGTAGAAAGCAAGAAAGCAGACTATTTTGGTTTCAAATTAGAAGACAGCAAAGAGAATAGACTTAGTTACGTACACTGCTCAAAACACACACGCGCACACACGCACACACACACACACACACGCACACACTTTATAGATTAATAGACTTGTAATGCTACAAGGAACCTAAGAAAGATTTGTCCAATCTCTCATTTTTCTGGTGAGGAAACTAAAGTCTAGAAAGGTAAAGAGATGATCAGGGTTTTCGTCTTTGAAAATAGCAAAGCTAGAACTCTAGAATAATATCTGTCATTTATCTAGAGTAAGAATTCTTACCCTGAGGTCCATTAACTTGTTTTTAAATTTTTTTGATAATTATATTTCAAAAAATTAGTTTCCCTTGTAATTCTATTTTATTTTATGCATTTGAAAACTATTCTAAGAAGGGGTTCATAGGCTTCATTGGACTGCCAAAGAGGTCCATCAAAAAAGATTAAGAACAGCTGATCTGGGGGCAGCTAGGTGGCACAGTGAGTAGGATACCAGCCCTGGAGTCAGGAGGACCTGAGTTCAAATCCGGCCTCAGACACTTGACACACTTGCTAGCTGTGTGACCTTGAGCAAGTCACTTAACCCCAATTGCCCTGCCTTCCCCCTTCCAAAAAAAAAGAATGTCTGATCCAGTTTTAACATATACAAAGCATTTTAATCAACAGATCAGTAACGTTACATGCGTTACATCTCATTTGATGTTCATGATAATTTTCCCCATTCTTCCTATATTTCTCCCTTCCCTCAGGATATTCTTCTTTCTCTCCCTTTCCATTCTTCTTTCATCATCGAATAAAACAGATCTACTCCCAGGTCATCTGTCTAATTAGAATCTTTCTATGATCCCTAATGATGATAGAATTCTGAAGGGATACATGTATCATCTTCCTATATTAGAATGTAAACAGTTTACCCTTGTTTTATCTAGGGTCTTTTTATTATTATTATGGTTTCAGGTGGTCTAATTATTCCTGAATTGTCGCTCCTTGATCTGTTTTCCAGGTCAGTTGATTTTGCTATGAGATAGATTATTTTTTCCTGCATTTTTCAGTCTTTGCCTTAGTTTTATTATTTCATGGAGTCATTAGCTTCTATTTGGTTAATTGTAATTCGGCCATGGTGTCCAGTAGCAGAGTTAGAATGGGACATATCCTGCAACAATTGGAGGAAGTTTGAAGGCACAGATAAAAGAACAGATATGGAACCAGAGAATGGAGCCAATAGTTTTGAAGACCAGTCCCTCTGGAAGCAAAAAAGAGAGACAGCTATGGATTCAAGAAGAACAGCCCTGGCAACTGAGAGGTGAGCTATGGAAAGGTAGCTAGGTGGCACCGTGGATAGAGCCCTGACTTGAAGTCAGGAGGACCTAAGTTAAAATCTAGTCGCCTTGACCCCTTACTATCTGTGTGACCCTGTGCAAGTCCCCTAACCTCTGTCAGCCTTGGTTTCTTCATCTGTAAAATGGGGATAATAATAGCACCTACTTTCCAGGGTTGTTGCGAGGTTCAAATGAGATGATATTTGTAAAGCACTTGGCACAATGCCTGGCACATGGTAATTGCTTAATAAATGTGTTGTTGATCAAATTATCTACCCACACCTCTCCATCATTTCCACAAGGACAGGGGAAGACATTTTGTCAAATATTTTGCTAAAACTGAGGTTGATATCTCATGGAGAGCAATGACAGAAAGAAAAGTCCCCTATAAGCAAAATAACCATAGCAGCACTTTTGTGATAGCAAAAACCTGGAAACAAAGTGGGTGTCCAACAATTGGAAAAGAGCTAAATTAATTGAATGTGTGTGTAAATGAAATGGAATATTAGTGCTACAATGGAAAGGACAAATGCAAAGAACTGAGAGAAACATGAGAAGATTTGTACTAAAAAAGAACATGGAACCCAAAAGCAATATACACAATGATTGCAGTAATGTCAGTGAGTCAATAAACATTAAGTGCCTACTGTGTGGCACGCACTGTACTAAGCACTAAAGTCACAAAGAAAGGCAAAAGGCAGTCCCTGCTCTCAAGAAGCTCTCCAGAGACAACATGTGAAAAATATGTCCAATCAAAATGGAGACAAGATAAATTGAAAATGAAAACATTGAAAGGCAGTTGAAGTCAGATTCAATGTGATGACTAGATTGGTCCTGGAGATCAAATGGAGAAACACATTTCTCTCTTCTTGGTAGGAAAGGTAGGGATTGTGCAGGACTATGAAGAATATTGCATATGCTCTTGGATGGGGTTATGACATCCCCCTACATATACCCTCTTAACTGAGGAGTTTGCCTCAGGCTTTGCCCCCGTAAAAAGGCCATTTGCTGAGATCTCTTTCTTTTCCTCATCTCACATCACTCAGACATCTCACCCTATGATCTCCTTTTTCAGTCCTGGTTCTGATCAAGAGGTGGCATTTTTCTTTGCCAAAGTCAACCCCTCCTATGTGCATTTTTTGTGGTTTAGAAAAAAATTATCATTAGAACATTACACCTTTTCAGAATAAGTATAACTTATGGAAATTAAACACCACAAACTTTTATCAAGTATTAATATTTACTATATTAGTTTTGTTCAGCTGAAATGTCACTACATTGTAAAAATGATCCCCAGTTACAAAAAAAATAATGGATCTTAAAAAGCAACTTAAAGTTGCTTTTAAAAATGTATCAATAAAGTCTCAAACAATATTCTACATGCATCTTTGATCCTATACCCTTCAATTTTCTCCCTCTCCTCATTCCTCTCCTCTGACTCCTAGAATCCCTCTTTTCCTTTAAGACATAGCTCTCCCTCCAGATTCCCCCCACTTATTGTCTTTATTCTCTGTCTAATTTTCAGTCTCTCCCTAGCTACTGTTTCCTTCTCTTTTGCCTATAAACATGCCAGTGCCCCTCCTCCCATCCTTAAAAGAACACTTTTACTGGATTCTAATATCCCTTCAAGCTATCATTCTATATCTCTCCTACCTTTCTCAGCCAAACTCCTTGAAAAAAAATTCTCGCACTTGCTGACTCTGTTCTCACTCCTTAACTCTTAGTACTCTGGCTTCCAGCCTCATCACCGAACTGAAATTGCTCTCTCCAAAGTTACCTATAATCTCTGAAATGTCACATCTGATCATCTTTTCTCAGTTCTTATCCTTCTCTGTTACGTGTGGCACTCTTGACCACCTCTCCTCCCCAATGCCTTCTCTTCTCTGTCCTTTTGTGACACTTCTCTCACTTCTCTGACTGTTTCTTCCTAGTCTGCTTTGTTGGATCTACACCCAAATTGCGCTCCCTAACTGTGGGTACTCCCCAAGGTTTTGACCTGGGGTTTCTTCTCTTCTCCCTCTACATTGTCTACCTCGTTAATCTTATCAACTCCACTCCCATGGGTTTATGGGCTCTGTCATCTCCATGTTGATGACTCACATTTGGACTGAATACACACACATAGACATATATGCACATGCATATCTATCTACATATATGTTTGTTTACATGTATGCATGTACATGTATTAACATGTATAGATACATGTTGTGTAACTCTGTAGGCATGTGTATAGGTATGTATCCAGCCCCAACGCTCATCTCTTCTCTGAACTTCAGTCCAGCATCACTAGTTGCCTGCAGGGTATTTCAAAATAGATGTCTCCAAGACAACTTAAATTCAACATGTCAAAAGTTGAACCATTATCTTTTCCCCAAAGCCTCCTCCTTCTCCCAAACTTCCCTGTTTCTGTCCAAAATATCCCACATATCCAACCAGTTGTCAAGTCTTGCTGTTGCTACCTTCACAATGTCTCTTCTCTCTGCCCACATAGCTACCTACCACCTTAGTTGAGGCCCTCATCATCTCTTGCTTGGATTATTGCAATAACCTCATAATTGGTGTTCCTACCTCAAGCCTCACATCTCCAGTCCTTCCAAAATACTGCTGCCAAAGTTATTTTCCTTAAGCCCAGATATGACCATGCAGGACTCAACTTCTCCACCAGCTCCAGTGCCTTCGTAGTGCTTCTAGAAGATATAAACATCCATTTAGCTTTTAAAGACTTTCCCAACATGGTCCTAACCTATCTTCCCAGTCTCATTGCACACCATATCCCCTCCCTTATGTTGTGATCCAGACAAACTGGCCTCTCTGCTCCTCATACACAATACACCATTCCCCCATCTTCATCTTCTTCTCTGGTCATTGCACATGACTGAAATGCACTCATTCCTCTCCTCTGACTCCTAGAATCCATCTCTTCCTTTAAGACATAGCTCAAAGACTTTCTTCTCTATGAAGCTTTTCCTCATCCACCCAACACAACCCTCCCTAAACAACCTCAGATTTCACTACTTTTGTTTATTCCTTTTATGTTTATGTCTTACATAGTTATGCATGTACTTATTATCTTTCCCATTAGAATGTAAGCTCCTTATGAGTAGAAACAATTTATTCTCTTTACTAGCATCTCCAGCAACTAATTTGGTTCCTGGCACGTAGTAGGCTCTTAATAAGTACTTGTTGATTCGTTGATTGATGTAAATAATACCAATAGTGTTATCCTTATTTTACAAATGAGAAAGCAGCAACTGAGGGAGAATAAATCACTTACCCACGATAATATGGCTAATATGTACCTGAGGCAAGATTGGAAACCAAGTCTGTTGGTTCAAAGTCCAGCACTCTTTACACTATATCAGTGTGCTTCAGTTATAGTGAATTGCCATGGACAAGATCTTTAAAGTGGAAATTAGAAGCTATTGGAACCCAAAAGTAGCTGTGTAGAAGGGAATACTCAAGGGAATGCAAGGTGATTTTTTTTTAGCAATTTATTAATTTATTAAGCAATACCATTCCTCCTTCTAACTCACATAAAAGGTACTGCCTGTATGCCACTAATCCCTTAAGGATGTGGTGAGAAAAATACTTCATAAACCTTAAAGAACTATGGGAAGTAAGCATGCAAGACTACTAACCACTAAAGAAGGGTGCACAGGAAATAGTTTGAAGAGATGAATGTCCTCATAACATGCTGATGAATCCTCAGAACAAAAATGCAAACAGACTTCCCAGTTACAGGCAAGGACTTCATACTACTTTTTTGTCAGCTCCCAGTTATCCAACAAGACAGGGCAGCTCAATTTGGGGCATCATAAAAAATAATTTCATTTCTACATAACCTGGATTTGATGAAATAAGGGCAGCAATCAAGGTCTTTAACTAAATGAAAGGCAAAAATGATGCCAGTCTTAACAGATTTCAAAAAGGAGACGGCATTTTTAGTTGGATGGCATAAATCCAACTAATAAGCCAATATATTGAAACAAAGCAATTTTTTAAGCTGGTGTCTGCTGCAACCATCCTAAGTGACCATGTTCACTCATAATTTTTGACAGAAAGTGTAGAAATATCTGTCTCTGACTCTATCATGACAGTCTATGCAAAGAAAAGATGAGAATATTTAGAAATACTCCTCAGGACAGACATCAAAGGCCTTTGTGACAAGAGCAGCTTGAAAAAATGATTGAACAATCCAAAGGCAATGGAAGATTATTTCCATAACTAGCAAGTGCCCATAGTAATTGGCAGCTAGGGAGTGCCGTGGATGGCGAGCTAATTCCTCTTCCTCAGTTCAACAATGGCCTCTGACACTGGGCAAGTCACTTAATCCTATTTGCCTCAGTTTCCTCATGTGTAAAATGACTGGAGAAGGAAACAGCAAACCACTCCAGTATCTTTGCCAATAAAATCTCAAATGGGGTCACAAAGAGTGGAACATGACTGAAATAACTGAACAACAACCACAAATACATAGATGATATCAAGTTTATATGGTCCCACTGAAAGCACATTAAACAGCTACTTTATCTCATGGAAACTTTTTGCCCTAAAATATTTCATTTGTACCCTGTAAGTGTAAAATTTTTATATGTATCAAGGAAGAATGGAAACTGAAGGCCTTGTACTCGAATCTATGGGACAAATTGAACCAACAGCTGAAGTTAATACTTATAGGCATTGTGGTCTTCTCCAGGCAAATTGTGAATAAGGTTATGATCAACGTGAAGGTTCAGGTCAATAACCTAACCTAACCTAAAATCAAAGCCTAATAGAAAGAAAACATTTAAAACAATTAACACCTATGCTGCTTCAGTCTTAACATGTACTCTCAGCATTCTAAAATGTATGACAGATTTAGTTAGCCTGTGTAGAATGCAAGCAGGGCTCAGCATCTCAAGGTAGCTATAGAAAGATTGGGATTTCCCCATTTAAAAAGGAAGAAAACAACTGAAAGTTATTCTCACAGCACACTATAGACAGATTAAAAATGTACCAAAATACTTCTGGGGGAACAAAATAACCAGACCCCACTTCACAAAACAATAGTAAAAGCTGACAAGTATGCTACTGGATTTGCCAAAATGAACCAAAAATGTTTTCTTTCAAGATGGAGCCTATGAAATGGCAAAATTCCAGGAGCACAGTAAAAAGTCCCTCTGTGGGCAGCAGCCACATGGACACAACCAATAGTAAATAGAATAAAAAGATATGTCATGCAGATTTATTTATAAAAATCAAGGAGTTAATACTAGCCATTCTAGTCCAGGCCACTGCTGCCAGGAATCATAGAATGGTTATCCTTAAAGGGATACAAATAATCAACACACATTTTACAAAGAAATGTTAGAAACTGGTAACATCTTTGGAGCCTGTAAAATTTTAGTGCCTATTAAATATCTAGCAAAACATAACCTGGGGCTAGAATCATGTATCAGCAGTTCACTGATCCAACCATTTTGGAGAGCAATTTGGAACTATGCCCAAAGGGCTTTAAAAATGTGCATGCCCTTTAACCTGGCAATACTTCTAGGGCTGTATCCCAAAGAGATCATACAAATGGGAAAAGGACCCACACGTACAAAAATATTTCTAGCAGTTCTTCTTTGTGGTGACAAAGAATTGGAAATTGAGGGGATGTCCATCAATTGGAGAATGGCCAAACAAGTTGTGGTATATGAATGTAATGGAATACTATTGTGCTATAAGAAATGATGAGCAGGATGACTTCAGAAAAACCTGGAAAGACTTATATGAACTGATGCTGAATGAGGGGAGCAGAACCAGGAAAACATTGTACACAGTTATTGCCACATTGTGTGATGACTAACTTTGACAGACTTGGCTCTTCTCAGCAATGCAAGGTTCTAAGACAACTCCAAAAGGCTATGATGGAAAATGCTATCCACATCCAGAAAAAGAATTATGGAGTCTGAATGCAAATCAAAGAGCATACTATTTGCTCTCTCTCTTTTTTGTTTTCTTTTGTTTCTTCTTTCTCATGGCTCATTCCATTGGTTATAATTCTTCTTTACAACATGACTAATGTGAAAATATGTTTAATATGAATGTATATGTAGAGCCTATGTCAGATTGCATGCTCTCTTGGGGAAGGGGGAGGGGAGGGAGAAGGAGAAAATTTAAAACTCAAAAGCTTGTGGAACTGAATGTTGTAAACTAAAAATAAATAAATTTTTTTTAAAAAAAAGTTCACTAACTTTGATAAACTAACAGATACCCAGTACTTATACTACAAACACAAACCTCAAATCTTTGAAGATTCAATAAATAAATTTTACTTTAAGTAGACCCACTGTCATAGACCAAATTGTTGTCTGTAATTGCCCCACCTAACATTGATCCATGAAAATTTAAGATCAATATTCTTCATAGCTTTTAGCATAAAAATATTGATAATGGGGCGGAGCCAAGATGGCGGCTGGTAAGCAGGGACTAGAGTTAGCTCCATACCTGAGTCCCTCCAAAAACCTATAAAAAATGGCTCTGAACCAATTCTAGAAGGGCAGAACCCACAGAACAGCAGAGGGAAGCAGGGCTCCAGCCCAGGACAGCCTGGATGGTCTCTGGGTGAGGTCTATTCCACACGGAGCTGGGAGCTGGGAGCTGGGAACGGAGTGGAGCAGAGCCCAGCCTGAGCAGCGTGGACCATCCAGACCAGAAGCCGGGTGGAGGGGGCCCTAGCTCCCTGAATACGTGAGCTGCGGCAGTTACCAGACCCCTCGACCCACAAACACCAAAGACTGCGGAGAAGGTTAGTGGGAAAAGCTGTGGGAGTGGAAGGAGTTCGAGGTTCGGCCTCCAGCCCCAGGGGCAGCGGAGGTGGGGCAGCTACAGCTGTTGTTACTTCCGGCTCCAGGCCCACCTGGTGGGAGGAATTAAGTGGCGGATCAGAGCAGGAGTGCAACAGTCTGCTGAAGATCTAAGCCCAGTCTGGACTGGGGGTTCTTGGGGAAGGAGTAGTGCGGGTCTGACAGAGCTGGCACCTCCCCCCCCCCGCCAAACGTGGAACATAGAACTCGTTAGTCTACAAGTAGTCATACCCCACTGAAAAACTCAAGGGTCAAGTTAGTTGGTTGGGAATATGACCAGGCAGCGAAAACACACCCAGATTCAGTCTCAGACTTTGGATTCTTTCTTTGGTGACAAAGAAGACCAAAACATACAGCTTAAAGAAGACAACAAAGTCATAGAGCCTACAACAAAAGCCTCCAAGAAAAACATGAACTGGCCCCAGGCCACAGAAGAACTCAAAAAGGATTTGGAAAAGCAAGTTAGAGAAGTAGAGGAAAAATTGGGAAGAGAAATGAGAAGGATGCGAGAAAACCATGAAAAACAAGTCAATAACTTGCTAAAGGAGACCCCCCAAAATACTGAAAAATACACTGAAGAAAACAAAACCTTAAAAAACAGACTAACTCAAATGGCAAAAGAGCTCCAAAAAGCCAATGAGGAGAAGAATGCCTTGAAAGGCAGAATTAGCCAAATGGAAAAGGAGGTCCAAAAGACCACTGAAGAAAATACTACTTTAAAAATTAGGTTGGAGCAAGTGGAAGCTAGTGACTTTATGAGAAATCAGGATATTATAAAACAGAACCAAAGGAATGAAAAAAATGGAAGACAACGTGAAATATCTCCTTGGAAAAACCACTGACCTGGAAAATAGATCCAGGAGAGATAATTTAAAAATTATTGGACTACCTGAAAGCCATGATCAAAAAAAGAGCCTAGATACCATCTTTCAAGAAATTATCAAGGAGAACTGCCCTGATATTCTAGAGCCACAGGGCAAAATAGAAATTGAAAGAATCCATTGATCGCCTCCTCAAATAGATCCCAAAAAGAAATCTCCTAGGAATATTGTTGCCAAACTCCAGAGCTCCCAGATCAAGGAGAAAATACTGCAAGCAGCCAGAAAGAAACAATTTGAGTATTTGTGGAAACCCAATCAGAATAATCCAAGATCTGGCAGCTTCTACATTAAGAGATCGAAGGGCTTGGAATGCGATATTCGGGAGGTCAATGGAGCTAGGATTAAAACCTAGAATCACCTACCCAGCAAAACTGAGTATCATGTTCCAAGGCAAAACATGGATTTTCAATAAAATAGAGGACTTTCAAGCTTTCTCAGTGAAAAGACCAGAACTGAATAGAAAATTTGACTTTCAAACACAAGAATCAAGAGAAGCATGAAAAGGTAATCAAGAAACGGAAATTGCAAGGGACTTACTAAAGTTGAACTGTTTTGTTTACATTCCTACATGGAAAGATGATGTGTATGATTCATGAGACCTCAGTATTAGGGTAGTTGAAAGGAATATGCATATATATATATATATAAGTGAATGTGTATGTATGTATATATCTATGTGTATATGTATGTATGTGTATGTATGTGTATATATATATATGTGTGTTTTATATATATATATATGTAAAAGAGAGATAGCAGACACAGGGTGAGTTGAAGATGAAGGGAAGATATCTAAAACAAATAAAATGAAATTAAGGGATGAGAGAGCAACATACTGAGAGAGGGAGATAGGGAGAGATAGAATGGGGTGGATTATCTCGCGTAAAGGTGGCAAGAGGAAGCAGTTCTGTGGGAGGAGGTGAGAGGGCAGGTGAGGGGGGAATGAGTGAACCTTGCTCTCATCAGATTTGGCCTGAGGGGGAATACCATACATACTCACTTGGGTATCTTACCCCACAGGAAAGAAGAGGGAGGAAGATAAAAAAAAATAAAAGACGGGGGGATGATGGAGGGGAGGGCAGATTGGGGTGGAGGTAATCAAAACAAACACTTTGGAAAGGGGACAGGGTCAAGGGAGAAAATTCAATAAAGCGGGATGGGTTGAAAAGGAGCAAAATGTAGTTAGCCTTTCACAACATGAGTATTGTGGAAGGGTTATACATAATGATACATGTGTGGCCTAGGTTGAATTGCTCGACTTCTTAGGGAGGGTGGGTGGGAAGGGAAGAGGGGAGAGAATTTGGAACTCAAAGTTTTAAAATCAGATGTTCAAAAACAAAAAAAGTTTTTGCATGCAACTAAAAAATAAGATACACAGGCAATGGGGCAGTAGAAATTTATCTTGCCCTACAAGAAAGGAAGGGAAAAGGGGATGAGAGGGGAGGGGGGTGATAGAGGGAAGGGCTGACTGGGGAACAGGGCAACCAGAATATAAGCCATCTTGGAGTGGGGGGAGGGTAGAAATGGAGAGAAAATTTGTAATTCAAACTGTTGTGAAAATCAATGCTGAAAACCAAATATGTTAATTAAATAAATAAATTTAAATTAAAAAAAATATTTATAATTTTGAAGTTGTGTGGTACAAAATGCTTTCAATAGAGATGTGATAAACTCAAGGTGCAGAATGAAATATAAATTCTTGGTTCTAGGTCCACGTGGGAATTTCTTTCACTTAAATATGAATGTCGGATACAAATGTTTTATTTTTAAGGATATATGGGGATAGGATGAGTGATATAAAATCCCCACTGTCCTATCTGCTCCTAGAGCTGTCCCTGGGATGCTTTCAATGAATCCACTGAGAAAGAACTTAGACCTACCCCTTTTATCCCATTGTAAAAAAGTAGTCATTTTATCCACTTGGAAAGGGCTGTCCCACCTTAGGTTTTTACTGAAACAATAGACAATATATTTTGATTTGCCATTTTAGTAAGAGCTCTGCAGTAACTAGGCTTTGTTTGCTGAAGCATTTATGTAAATTTCTATGCTTGTAGCAGGTCGCATGTGGCCCACGCGCCGCATTTTGGACAGTCCTGACTTAGAACATTTATCTATTCCAGAACATTCAATATAAAGGAAAAAGAGGAGGACAGCAACTTGTCAGTGTCGACTAACTGAACTCCACTAAAAAAAAAGATGGGGAAAACCAGATTAATAAGAAAAATCGCAGAAGCAACAGCAATAACAATAATAAACTTGTCGGTTGTTAACCATATCCTATACAGATTAGAAAGTTTGGGGACCATTTTGTGGGACTTAAAAGGGCATGAGAAATAGGAACCATTGCTTACAGTACTCATGCCAAATATAGTCTACATAAGACGATTTCCTGAAAAACTGAAGCCCTGGAAGAAACATTACTTGATGTGCTTGCTAATCAAAACATTAAATGAATTTGTTCGCTTACTGAGAAAGTAATTATCTGGCCTACCCACTCGGGGTCAGAGCACTGTGTTGTAATCAGAGGAAATGCATTAGCATTAAGGCTTTATCTCTGCATTAATTTGCCAACCAAGACCCAAATGGGAATAAACTGAACTTTGAGATCCATAAGAACCCCACATACTGTTCTCTTTTATTAAAGACGAGCAAAAGAGACAGTCACCAAAAAGCTAGTTTGGATGCAGGTCATAGAACCATCTAGGATCCTTGTCAATATTTACAGTATTATGCATTAGGACTATTTCCCAAAGAAGTCAGACCACATAAGCAACTCAGATAGCCTAATAGTACATTTCTGAGCACACAGAAAGCAAGACTAGCAGCTTAAAGGGCTCACAAAGGGTGATTTCTGTTTCCTTTCTTGTATTTTATTTATTTGAAAGGGGGTGAGGGTAGGGATGGGGGTGGGAAGACACAACACTGGTTGTTCCCCTGCAAAGTACAGCATGTCTCTTCATCAGATAATGCATTCAGCCACAGCAAACTGTGATTGAGTCACATACAAAACAGAAGGAATTAAAAATCCTTAATCTATTGCTAGGGCCTACATTAAGTTTCCTTTTAAATAAATTAAGCTGTGGGTATTCTTTGCTGTTGACAAGCAATATGTAAAATCCAAATTTATTCAGTAATTTAGAGGGTAGTATTATCTTTATAAAAATATTTTAAAATCCAGCTTTATAGTGTTTGTTTCAGTATTTTCTCATAGGAAAAATCAGGACCAGATGTTATAGATCTGTGTCGATTATCTTCCCTAGGGAATTTAAAATATCATTTTATATAAAATATTTCAATTTTAACACATAAATATACATGTATATGTAAAGTAGGTACATAAGTAACCTGGATCATAGAATCTCACAGTTCATAGTACCAAGGGTCATAAAATCTCGGAATGTTCAAGCTGGGAAGGGATTTTACATATACATAGTACCAACCCCTCATTTGAAAAATGAGGAGCCCAAGATTCCACACTTAGTAAATTACTACCAACTCCCCTTGCAAGCACATGGTTCACAATGCTTGAAGCATGAATAAATTGTTGCTTCTACCCTGGACTCTCATCTAGGGGCATATCTCCTATTGAGGTTTTTCCACTGAGGGTCTTCATAGCTCTGGCTATATGTCCTTTGTCACTCCTCTTTGGTAACACAAATCTCCTGGTCGCTTTGCCTACTGCTCTTCAGAAGATGATGTCATTTCTCCTCTGCTATCCATCCTAGTGGTGTTCCTCCTACATAGTTCCTCCTATATATTTCCTTAGCAGTCAGATGATGTTTATTATACTTTTTTGATACTTTGAGTTTTGGGTTTATATTTGATCCTGAAGATAACAGGGAGTCATTGGGGCTTATAGAATAGGTGTTGACATGATCAGAACCACCCTTTAGAGATGTCACCTTGGCAGTTAAGTGGAGGATGTTCCTGAGAATTTTCATTTTGGTATTTCTTTCAAGGAAATGATTAGTGAATTCTTTCTATTTCTACTTTGCCCTCTGGTTCTAAGAGATTTGGACATTTTTCCTTTAAGTTTGCCTGTTTATGTTTCTTTTCACTCCAGGGTTTGTACTTTAAATTTTCTTGGCAGCTCTGTTCTTTTCATCAGGGATGCTTGGAAGTCTTCTATTCCATTAAAGATTCATTTTTGCCTTTGAGCATGATTCTCAGTTTTGCTGGGTATTCTTGGCTGTAAGCCCATATCTTTGGTCTTCTGAAATATAATATTCCAAGTTCTCCACTCCTTTATAGTGGTAGCTGCTAAATCACGTGTGATCATGATTATGACTTCTCAGTACTTGAATTTTTCTTTCTGGCTGCACTCAAGATTTTTACTTTGACCTGAATGCTTTAGATTTTGGCTGTGATGTTCCTGGAAATGTTCATTTTGGGGTTTTTTTCAAGAAGATGACTAGTGGATTCTATCTATTTCCACTTCACCCTCTGGTACTAAGAGATTTGGACATTTTCCTTAAGATTCCTTGAAATATGCTGTCTAAGCTCTTTTTTATCATAGTGTTCAGATAATCCTACAATTCTTAAATTTTTTCCTCCATATGTTTTCCAAGTCAATCGTGTTTTGTTATCAGATATCTTACATTTTATTCCATTTATTTCAGCCTTTTAACTTTGCTTTAATAGTTCTTGTTTCTACCTGGAGTCATTAACTTTTATTTGGTCCCTTTAAATTTCCAAGGAATTTATTGCTTGGGCAAGTTTCCTCAAGTGCTTTCATCTCATTTATTAAAAAAAAATACATTTTTAAACTATTGCTTCATCTCTTCCAGGAATTCTGGTTGAGTCTGTGCCCAAGTTATGTTTTTCTTTGAGGCAATGTATAATTATATTTTGGAATCATTCTCTTCTGTGTTTGTGCCTTAAGCTTCCCATTACAGCTCAACATGGTGGGTTTTTTGTTTTGCTTTGTTTTTTG
Organism: Trichosurus vulpecula; assembly: GCF_011100635.1. NCBI lineage: Eukaryota > Metazoa > Chordata > Mammalia > Diprotodontia > Phalangeridae > Trichosurus > Trichosurus vulpecula. The sequence continues at coordinate 315,197,531 of NC_050575.1, forward strand.
CCTATTCTTCCACTTACTTCATGACTTAGAACTTGATAGTAGGACTGGGCTCTACCACACTTCTAGAGGGAAGATCTAGGCTGCTCCTGTTGCTGATTTCTTAGAGTATTGACTATTATGTTATTCCACAATTTCAGAGACAGGCTGAGGACCTGCTAGTTTTCAGTGTTCTCAAAGGTGTCTGATGCAGGACAAAGTTCAATTGCTACCCTTCCTAATCTGAGATCTCAAAGTTCCTGATCTGGATTTGGCTCTATTGAATTGAGTCAATTCAACAGCAGAGTTGACTACTGCTGGACTCCACCCCTATCAGTCTACTAGAAAGCTCTGTTGGGCTGAGAGTGGCAGAATTTGTGCCTGAGGTCTGAACCATAGCACTATCGCTGCTGGTTTCTGAACTTCCTCATTTCTCCACACACTAACTAGAACCTCCTGTGCAGGTCCCCTTCTCACTCAGTGCTGGATCTGAGACCTGGGACTCAGCAGTGGACAACAAAGCTGCCAATTGGCCCAGGTACCCATTATAATGCCTCAGCGTGGGTCTAGGAGTGCCTTGTTATAAGTCTGAGACCACCTTTTGTACTGGTACACAGTCTCTCCCCAGGCACTGGAATGTTCCACCCTTAAAACTATCTTTCAGCCTATTCTTTCCCCTACCCCCCACCCCACTCTTTGGTCCAGTGACACTGGCTTCTTTGCTGTTCCCTAAACAAGACAACCAATCTCTCAGCTTTAGGCATTTTCTCTGTCCCCCATACCTGGAATGCTCCCTCTCCTCATCTGTGCCTCCTAGCTCCCTGGCTTTCTGAAAAATCCTACCTTCTACAGGAATTCTTTCCCAATCCCTCTTAATTTAAGTGCCTTCCTTCTAATGACTTTTCCCCTATTTATCCTCTTTATGTTGTACATAGCAGTTTGTATGTTTTTTTCCTCCAAATGATTGTGAGCTCCTTAAGAGTAGGGACTGTCTTTTGCCTTTCTTTGTATCCCCTAAACTTAGCACAATGCCTGGTACATAGTAATGGCTTAATAAGAGCTTATTAACTGATTGAATGGACTGGTAATGAACCACGTTACTCATCTCCTAATAGAGACGTGATAAATTCAAGGAGCAGAATGAAATATAGATTCTTGGTTCTAGGTCCATGAGGGGATTTCTTTCACTTAAATATGCATGTTTGATACAAATGGTTTATTTTTATTTCTTTCAATGGGGAGGACGGGGAATAAGTGGTTCGGAGAGGAAGATCATTTTTAAGTACTCATCTTATTTGGTGTTGGTTAGTTTCAAAATTGAAAAACTAAACTAAACAAACAAAAAATAACTGGTAATTTTTGGTACTGTCTATAACCTCAGAATCCCTTTAGAAATGACAGAGCAAAATTCAAAATTCTGGCTCCTAGAGCCTCTGGTGGAGAAAAATCATTCAGCTGGAACAGCACATGAGCTCCAAGAGTGATGTCCAGCTGAGATTTTTGCCAGTGTTTCTTAGGTAAATAACATCTTAATTTTGTGATTGGGCCAAGTACACATGCTGAGATCGCACTGTGTGTTTTTTCCTAATGTTGCACTCACTAGCTGTGACAGCAGGAGGTATAATCCCATTTTCTCTAGCCAGCTGGTGGATTGAGGGCACTACAGGAAACACATACACACATACACACACACACACACACACGAGATCTGGATTTTCTTCAAGGAGGGACTTCAATGATCTAGACAGAAATAATTTTTATCCTCCTCTTTTTACAGATGAGGAAATTCAGACCCAGACAGGAGAAGTGACTTACCCATTGTCACACAGCTAGTGTGACAGGAAGAGCTAGAATTCAACTCTAGATATTCTGACCACAGATTCATTGCTTGTTCTCCATAGAGTCACAAGATTTAGGACTATCACATCAAAGAGGGATAATAACATTAATAATAATAATAATAATGTTCAGTTGTGTCTAACTGTGACCTCACTTGGAATTTTCTTTGAAAGATCCTGCAGTGGTTTGCCATTTCCTTCTCCAGCTCATTTTACACATGAGGAACTGAGGCAAACAGCGTTAAGTGACTTAAGGGTCACATAGCTAGTAAGTGTCTGAGACCACATTTGAACCCAGGAAGAGGAGTCTTCCAGACTCCTGGCCTGGGACTCTATCCACTGTGCCAGCTAGCTGTCCATAATAATGATGATGATGACGACGATGATGATGACGATGATGATGATGATGATGAAAGCTAGCATCTATAGAGCACTTTAAGGTTTGTGAATCACTTTACAAATATTGTCTTATGTGATCCTAACAACAATCCTGGAAGGTAAGTGCTATTATTATTATTCCAGTTTACAGATGGGGAGACTGAGGCAGACAGCCATTAAATGATTTGACCAGGTTTACACAACTAGCAGATATCTGAGGCAGAACCTCAAACTCAAGCATTCCCAACTCCAAATCCAACCTTCTTTCCACTGAGTCACTTAGTTGGGCCCCAGAAAACTGAGGCAGAGCTTAAGTGACTTACGTAGGGTCACACCATTAGTATCTGATTTGACACTCGGGTCTTCCTGACTTCAGGTTCAGCACTCTATCATTGTTCTGCATGATCCCAGAGGACAGAACTGGAAACAGTGAATAAAGTTGGAAAGGCTCAAAGTGAGGTTTAGGAAAAGCTTCCTAACAAGTAGAAATATCCCAAAGTAGAGTGGACTATCTCTGGAGATAATCATAATAAGAATAGCCAATATTTATATCATGCTTTACAAATTTTATCTCATTTTATCCTTACAACCATTCTGCTAAGTAGGTGCTATTATCATCACAAAACCAGAGTGGGAAGGACCCATAGACAACAAGAATCCCCTCTGTGACATCTCCACATGGAGGTCTTCAAGCAAAGGTTGGCTGACTTACGTGGGCCCTGTTCACAAACCCAAGAGCCAAGACAATTTGAAAGAGGTTTTTCATAGTAACTGAACTCAAGCTCTCTTGAATCCGAACAAAACAGCACATGATCATTGAGACATTTGGGCTTTAAAATTTTTGCCTTGATAGCTTTCAAAAAACACTGAAGAGGAGGACTGATTGGCTCCCACTCAGAGCTCTGTTTGTTTGCCAAGAAGGATGAAATTGGAAGGAAAAAGTCTTAATGATTTTGAGTGGACTTAGTGATTCATTTAAGCTGGGTGGGACTCAAACACCTCTCTGTGAATGGGCAATAATACTTAATGGCTTTCGACTTCCTGGTAGGACTGGGAGATTGAGGCTTCTTTTCCATTAACTCCTTCACCCAAAGCCATCGCTGTTTTTTGTACTTTAGTGTTCTGCATACAGAGTTATTGTGAGGCTCAAATGAAATAAAATATGTGAAAGCACTAGGCAAAGACAAGGATTATTATTATCGTTATTAAAACATTCAATAGTCCCACAATTCATCTGATCCACCAGGTTGAACTCAAAACATTTCCTGAGGGCCTCCTTCCTATGTGCTCAGCCTTGGCCCTATCAAGTTCTGTGAAAGATGTAAAATAAATAGAAGATGCCTCCTAGATAACTATACATTTAGATAGGACATAGTTCCTACCCTGCTGGAAAGGCGAGTATGACACTTACTGAGGTAGAGATATGATACGTGATGCTACAAACTTCTCAGCCTGGCATTTAAAGCTTTCCACAGAGTGCTGCCCGCCTACTTTTCCAGATGTTTTACACAGTGTTCCATCATCTGTCTCCATGTTTTTTTACAGACTGTTCCCTGGGTTTCTCCTCACCCCCACCTCTTCAAATCCTTTCAAGGCTCAGTTGAGGGAACACTTCCTACAGGAAGCCTTTCCTGATCTCCTCAGTTGTTACTACTGTGTCTCTCTTCATATGATCTAGCAACATTGGCTGTTTCTCACGCAGGCTGCTTCATCTCCCAACTCCTTGCTCTTCAAAAGGCTGTCCCTCATGTCTGGAATACTCATTCTCCTGGCTGGCTGGCCTCCCTGGCTTCTTCCTACCTTCCACAAGACACTTTTCCCAGCCTCCCTCCCTCTTGCCACCCCTCAATACTAATATCTCCCTCTGAGATGACCTTCCATCCATTCTGCCCAAATCTTGTATGTACGTCTTGTTTGTATGGCCCCCATTAGAATGTAAGCTCCTTGAGGGGCAGGAACCATGATTTTGCCTTTCTTTATATTCTCATTGTTTAGCACAGCTCCTAGCACATAGTAAATGCTTAATAAATGCTTGTTGACTGACTGTCCCCAAAATTACTAATGATCTCTGATTGATGAATCTAATGGCTGAAATTTCTCAGTCCTTTTCTTTCTTGGACTCTCTGAAATATTTGGTCCTGTTAGCTTCCCTTCTTTCCTCTCTGAGTTTTTATAACTGCTTTTTCTTGGCTCTCTTCCCTCCTATTTTATTCCTTTTTGGGCTCTTTTGCTGACTTATTATCCATATTCCACTCCCTATCTGTCAAATGTACCCCAAGATTCTGCCCTTAGCTCGCTCCTCTCATTGCAATCTTTTGGTGACTTCATCAGCTCCCATGGGTTCAATTACCTTCTCAGTGTGTTCAGATCCATAGATCCAATTCTACCTCTCTCCAGAGCTTCAGTCCCACATCACCAGTGTCTATTGGACATTTCAAACTAGATGTCCCATCTAGTTTAATCTCAAACTCAAAATATCTAAAGCAAAAATCATTATCTTTCCTTCCATATTCATCTGTTTTCCTTACTTCCCTATATCTGTTAAGAGCACCATCAGCCTGGGAAAGTCACCCAATTTTATATATCTGAGGCTATCCTTGATTCCTTACTCTCCTTTACTGTATGTCTCCAACCAGTTAGCAAACTTGTCATGTCTAACTCCACAACATCTCTTGTATACACCCCCTCCTTTCCATTCATGTAGTCACTATTCCAATTCAGGCCTTCATCTGCTTTAGGATGGATTATTGCAGTATTCTTCTAATTGTTTTCTCTGCCTCATTCTCTCCTCATTCCTATACATTCTCCACACAGCTGCCAAAGTGATTTTCCTAAAGTATAATTCCAATCCCAATAAAGCATAAATCCAAATCCAAGTATAATCCAATCACTCCTCTACTAAAAAACATTCCAGTTATCTCCCTGTTACCTCTAAGCTGATACAAACTCTTCTATTTGGCATTGAAAGCTCCTGATGATTTGGTTCCATTCTGCCTTTCCAGATCATGGCCCAGGATGCAGCAGGTGACCTTATAGAATGTCATCCTGGGCCGTTGTCCAGTTGTCTTGACTTTTGTCTTGTCACTGGACCTCAACGACTGGAGGAGAGAATGTGGCTTGCAACTACATAGCTCTGCCTCACTCAGATCCAATTCATGCACAAGTCAAGACATCACCCTCATGATGTCATTGGTCCTCTTTGAGAATTAAGAACAAACAACAACCTTTACAGACTTACTACAGGCTTCTTCCCTTTTACATGCTCTACAGTCTAGCCACATTGCCCTTCGAAGTGTTCCTCATACAGAATGTTCCATCATCGTTCTTCATTGGTTGTCCCTCACGCCTAAAATGCTTTCCTTTCTCATCTTTACTTCATAACTCCTATGTTCCTTCAAGAATCAGCTTAATTCCCAATTCTTGCTCGAAGCCTTTGCTGGTTTCCCACCCCCATAACCCCTAGCTGTCAGTACCTTTTCTCCAAGATTACTGCCTAACAGTTTTCATCTATAACTATATGTGTGCATGTTGCCTCCCTTTCTTCAGATTGTAATAAATCTCCTTAAGGACAGAGACAATTCCACTTTTGTCCTTGTATTCTCAGCATGTGGCATGTGGCAGGCAAATAATAAATATTTGTTTATTGATTTTTTTCCCCAGATGAAATGTAAACGCCTTGAGGACAGGGACTTTTTCATTTTTGTCTCTGAATTCCTAACCCTCAGCACAAAGCTTGTCACATAGCAGGTGATTAATAAATGTTTGTTGATTGATTGACTGATTCATGATTTGCTTTAAGCAAAAGAAAGATTATTCCCTGGTGGCCAACCTGATGGTAAAACTTAAATTGAGTGGTCTTTGACCAATACATACATAGTCTACTGCCAGGCCCATCCATACTCAGTTCTTTCCAACATCATGGGGCCAACTAGAATAAGGGCTCTGTAGGCAAAGCCTTTAAGAGCCCAGGGTCCCTTTCTCTCTCTCTCTCTCTCTCTCTCTCTCTCTCTCTCTCTCTCTCTCTCTCTCTCTCTCTCACACACACACACACACACACCCACACACACACACACACCATGATGAAATATGAAAGGTAGATTTACATATTTGGATCTCACAAATTCCAAAGTTCTATCCTTATGCCTCATCATGGCACTGACATTCCATTAGAATTTTTGAAGGTTGTGCCTACTTTTTTTCTCTACACCTGGATATGTCTTTTGCCATGGAGGTCAGGAAAATTTTCTTTGTGAAAAGGCAATGTGCCCAGCACTCTGCATTCCAGACGAATGACAACTAGATCAATTGCATTTGGCAGCAAAGTAAGCTTTGAAATGGACTCCTCCCACCAGCCCAGAAAAGGAGTAAATAACTTCAGGAGCCAATAGTGTTGTGAAGAAGCAAAATTAAGCACACACTGGCCTTTTATCTGAGAATTCTAGGATGCTACATGATGGAATTCTAATAAAACTGCCTCCAGTCCCAACATTCTAATTTCCTTATGGACCTCACCGAATATCAGGCATGTCCTGATTTGACTACACAATCTGGCTTTAACCACACCATAGGCCTCCCAGACCCGATATCCCAAATATGCCTCCCTAGAACAGCAGACATGTCCATGTGATGGAATTCTAGCCACTGCCTCTAGCTAGCCACTGTCCCCAGACCCAATCCTCATATTTCCCACAGAACCACAATAGCCAGCCAATCAGAAAGCAGCACCACCAAGATGCCAGAGCAGGATGTGGACACCAAAGTAATAGAAGAGACTTTCCCTAAGTAGGCACCTGTGCAGTAAGAGCAAAAGCTGTCCTTTAGGTGAACTTGTGATGTAGAGGGGCTTATTATAATATCATTATCTGGAGGAGAGAATGTGGCTTGCCACTACATAGCTCTGCCTCACTCACATCCAATTCATGTACGAGCCAAGACATCACCCTCATGATGCCATTGGTCCTCTTTGAGAATTAAGAACAAACAACAACCTTTCCAGACTTATTACAGGTTCCTCCCCTTTCACATGCTCTACAATCTAGCCACATTGACCTTCTCATTGTTCCTCATAATGAATGTTCCATAATCCATGCATTGTGGTTAATTGCATGCACAGTTCTACCAAGGCTGGGACCCCTCCCCTATTACCTAATCCCTTGACAAACCCCTCCTTCCTTTTTAATGTTCATATATTCTGTTATGTAATTTAATCTCTTGCCCTATAAAAATCCATCTTGCTTTCACTAAGTTGCCGGTTCCTTCTTGGAACTCAGTCTGCTTCCTGAGAGGCATCACTCTTAATAAATGCCTTTTCTTGAGTTGGAGATGGTCTGAGTCTGAATTCATTTGAGATGACCCCACAACATACCATGAAACAGCAACACAGCATACATTTTAATTAAGCCAGCTAGATGAAAAATTATTTCATTACTAAAGGTGGGCAACTGAAGAACAAGAGTGGCTCGGAATGACATTTGAACAGTCGATCGGTGAGCCTGGGGTACAACTGAGGAAGGACAGAGATGGTTCTGCCCCACTGTGATTCAACAGCCCTTATCTTTCCCTATAGATCAAAGTGTCAGCTCCCTAGATAAGATAGTGGGTAAAACAAGATATCCAAGAGCAGGACCACCAGTCTAGTTGAAGATGAAGTTATTTTGGTGGCCCTCAGTCTTGTAGCATACACCATGTTAATAATGTAACATTACATGTTAAGGTTGGAAGGCATGGTGCCTTGTGAAGCATTGAGGTGTTCTTTAGTTGTTTTCAATAGAAATTATTAAAACTACTCAACTCCATGAGAAGTGAACTAGAGTGCAGAGATAGCAACCAACACTATGGTCCTTTCTTGGCTAGAGGGCACCAGGGAAATTCTTAAGGTATTCAGTGCTGCCCTTGGGCTACAGGCCATAGAAGTTGGTGGTTTAGTTTCTTAAACTAACTCTTTTCACCAGAGCAGCTCCTGTTTGACCTTCCTATGCTCCCCGCTGGTTGCAAGGCTACCTACCCGCTTGCTGGAAGAAGTTAAAGACCAAGCAACTTCTGGTCAAGAAACACAGGGAATAATAGTACTAAGGGAAGCCAGAAACTGAGTTCAATTCTTTATTTTCCTTTTGAAGCATAATCAATTCATGTTTCTATCCCTAGTCAATAAAATACAGCTAGAATGGGAAAAAAGATCAACCCTACTCAATCCCACAAATTGTACCTATGCAGTAATTTCTTCTGAATAGGACACATGCTTTAGATTGATATTTTCAAGTAAAGGTAGTTTTCCATTAATATCGGTATTCCTCTTCTCCCTGTGCCAATGAAATCATAGGCATAGTCCCTGTACAGGCATGCTTCTCAACAATAAAAATTGTTAAGTATTTCAATGCTTTCCTGGAAAGATTATAGAATCTTTTGGCTTAGAAATATTGTAAAATAAATCCTCTTCTGAGATGCCTTAGGTATCTCAATGTAATAGTAGGATAAATAAGCTAATATAACTTCTCTTTTTTTATTCCAACTGAAATAATTATGATATTTCTTCTAATGTAAAGACTATGTAACTTCTCCGGGCATTCCTGCCTCTATAATTTCATCCCAGCCTCCTATGATTCCATGATGGATTTATATACTTTTCAGACATAGTATGAAGAGGAATTTTCACTCAGGTCTGGGACCAGATAACTCCTTAGGTCTTTTCTAACTCTGAGATTTTGTGATATATCTTCAAGGAACCAAGTAAATTCCAATAGAAATGGAAGCTAAAGTTGGCTTTGAACCCTCTGATGAAAGTAGTGATATAAAGTCTAAGTATTATTTCTGTGTCAATGGCATACATGATGCTATAGAAATAACTTTTTTTTCAAATCCTTTAGACACTACTTGGCCAATCTACTTGGGAAAAGGCAGGCAGTATGCTATAATGGAAAGAAAACAGCATATTAAATCACATGACTTGAGTTTGAATCTTGCTGTTTTCCAATTGTGCGATCCCGGTCAAATTCCATAAGCTCTTGGGGGCTTGCTTTCTTCATGTGTAAAATAGGTTGGACTAGATGATCAAAGAGCTTAGATTGACAGATTTATAGTCTCTTGAAGCTCTAAAGTCATTTGAGCCTAAGAAAAAGAGATTTAATTTTCAAAGCTTTCTTCAGCACTACCAGGATCTATAATGTTATCAGTATAGATAGTCTGTTCACTAGAGATCAGAACCTTCTGCTTTCATTTTTTTTTTTTGTGGCTGGTCTTTGAGGGTTTCTATGTACAGCAAATACATTATGCTATAGCCTACCTGATGAGAAGCCATTTCAAATTAAGGTAGGCTAATATTGGTAAGGATAAAGATACAATCCACCTAGGATACAAACTCACCACTCATTATCATCATCAGCTTTGGTAATCACACCTCATCAGAACTCTCAGTAGCCCCTCTGAATGGAGGCCTGGAGGGCAGAACAAACAACTCCTCCCAAAACCTCCTTTAAAGAAGGATCAGAAGGCACCCAGCCCAACAGTTTCCCACCAGCTGCACTCCTAGATTTGACTATACCATTATCATGTCCCTGTGCTGGGTACATCCTCTCTCCCACTTTTCAGCTTTCTTTTGTCTCTTGTTTGTTTTCTCCAATTACATTGTAAACTCCTTGAGGGCAGGGACTGTCTTTTTCTTATTTTTATCTCCAGCACTTCAAACACAGTAGGTGCTGAAGAAAAGTTTACTGTATTATATTGTATCCATCCCTGGGCCCATACTCAATGCCTTCCCAGATCAGTAAGATCTACCAGAGCTTCCTCTTGGTTAACACAGTCTTCAAGAACAAAGGGTCACCTCCACATCACAAAAAGGCATCAGAGGACAACTTCAGTGGGATTTTATTCCAAAAGCAAATCAATTTAAAAAATCTTCATTCCTCAAGAGAAGCAGCACCCATTTGTCCAGAGACTTTTTTTTTTCAATTGACACAAAAACATTTTTCTCCTTCCTTCCTCAGAAAAGAAAAAAAAATCCCCTGTAATAAATTTGCAGTCAAGCAAAGCAATCTCCCTCATTGGCCATGTCCAAAAACATATGGGGCAGCTAGGTGGCACAGTGGATAAGAGTGCTGGGTCTGGAGTCAGGAAGACTCATCTTCATGAGTTCAAATCTGACCTTGGACACTTGGACCCTGGATGAGTCATTTAACCCTATTTGCCTCAGTTTCCTCATCCATAAAAATGAGCTGAGGAAAGAAATGGAAAACCACTTCAGTATCTTTGCAAAAAAAAAACCCTAAATAGGGTCACAAAGAGTGGGACATGACTGAACAATAACAAAAACATGCCTCATTTTTTAATCTTGAATCCATCACTGCTCTATCTTGCTTCATCTTTGGCTCTCTGAAGTCCTGGTTGGTCTTTACATTGACCAGTCTTTCAATGTTGTTTGTCTTTATAATGTTCTCCTTGTATATTGTTCTCCTGATTCTACTGACTTCATTCTGTACCAATTCTAATAAGTCTTCCTAGATTTCTTGGAAACCATCCATTTCATCATTTTATATTGCACAATAACAAAGTCAACAAACACTTATTAAACAACTCCTATGTGCCAATCACTGTGCTAAGCACTGGGGATACAAAGAAAGACCAAAAAACAACGTCCCTGATCACAGTCTAATGGATGGCATTACATTCATATAACATAATTTGTTCAGCCATTCCCCAATAAATGGGCAAACCATTTATTTTCCAGTTCTTTGCCACTACAAAGAAAATGTTGTTATAAAAATTTTTGTACATATGGGTCCTTTTCGTCTTTTTCCTCTTCCTTTGATCTCTTTGGAGTATAAGGCCAATATCTCTGGTATCTCTGGGTCTAAAAGCATGCGCAATGTAGTAACTTTCAAGGCATTGTTCCAAAATCCTTTCAAGAATGGCTGTACCAATTCACAGCTCCACCAATAGAATAGGTGTGCCTGTTTTCCAGACCCCCTCCAACATTTCTCATTTTCCTTTTTTGTCATCTTTGCCAATCTAATGGGCATGAGGTGAAACCTCAGGGGTGTTTTAATTTTCATCTATTCAGTTATTATTGACTTGGAACATTTTTACATGGTTGAAGATACTTTGGATTTCTTCCTCTGAAAACTACCTGTTCATATCTTTTGACCACTTATTCATTGGGAAATGGCTCCGATTCTTATAAATTTGAATCAGTTCTTTACACATCTTGGAACTGAGACTTTTATCAGAGAAACTTGCTGCAAAGATGTTCTTCCTCCAGTTCCCTTCAAATTTTAGCTGCACCTGTTTTGTTTATCCAAAAACTTTTTAATTTTATATAATAAAAATTGTTCATTTTATCTTCTAGGATCCTCTCGATAGATTGCTTACTCATGAACTTTTTCCGTACCCTAAAATCTGGAAGGTAATTTCTTCTTTTTTCCACTGATTCACTTACATCATCCTTTATGTCTAAGTCACATACCCATTTAGAGCTCATCTTAATATATGATGTGAAATGGTGGTCTATGCCTAGTTTCTGCTGGATTGCTTATCAATGTTCTCAGTAGTAAGTCTTTAGCCTTTAATCTGGGGCCTTGGGGTTTATCAAATACTATGTTACTGGACTTTTTTTGCTTTTCTATGTAGTATACTTCATCTGTTCCACTGATCAGCCTCTCCATATTTTAACCAGTACCAAATCATTTGTATTATAGTTAGAGATTTGGTATTGCTAGATCTATTCTCACTTTATTTAATTATTTTTCTTGGGACTCTTGACATTTTGTTTCTCCAGATAAATTTTATTATTTTTCCAGTCTCTATAAAGTATGTATTTTGGTAGATTGATTAGTGTATGGCAATGAATAAGTAAATTGTCTAGAGATTTATTAAGGAAGGCAGATGGGGAAATGTGATATTTAGCACTTTGGGGTTTATAAGTTACTTTGCTCAAAACAACCCTGTGAAGTGGGTTATAAAAATATTATTATACATATTTTACAGGTAAGGGACACCCACTGAGGCTCAGAGAGATGTGGCTTGCCACTGGTGATGTAACAAATGTGGGAATCAATAAATAAACCTATGTTCCTTCATGACACATCCATTCCTTTCCACCATGCCACATTGCCTCTCATGTTTGCAACCATCTCCTGAAGCAGTTACAATAAACAGTGCAGTGAGCATTTCCTAAATCTCTCCAAAGAGCTTGCTGATTCCTCATTATATAACAAGGGCAGGCAGAACCAATCTTTTGCAAATCACTATGGTTTCTAGGCTACTAGAATTGCAGCCTCTTAAAATTCTGTAAGATGTATAATAATCCTGCCTTACTGAGTCATGCTTGGCTCTTTCTTTCCCTATAGTAATTAGCACCCACCTGGCTCACAGTCTTCCTTTCCTCTTCATTCCAAGCCATCAGCCTCAGTGATATCATTATTCATGTTTGTGGTCCTTCTTGCACACTGGACTCTCATTTCATCCACTCTTCCAACACCCGCATTACCTCTACTTCAGCCGCCAAGGGAGATGCGATACCTTAGACCTCACCTGATTCAGAACTGCTGCACCTCCAAGATCTTGAATTCTGGGGTACTCCTCTCTCTGATCACCACCTCCATCCTCCCGCTTCTCCCATTACCTGTCTGAACCTTCTCTTTGCTCTCCCTGTATCCTCCAGTTCTTCCATGTCTCCCTTTAAATCACCTCTGTTCTGTCTTCACTTCCCTGCCTTTGTAGTCTTGACTCCATAGCTATTTCAACAATCCACTTAAAATTTGTTAGAGTATATAGTATAAGTTATGGTCTCTATTCCTATTTTTGTCACATTGTTGTCTAATTTTTTAAAAAATATGTAATTGTTGAATAATTCCCTTCTTATGATCTTGATTTTTATCAAATGCCAGTCAATTATATGTTCTGGGTTCTAATTTTTAATTACTTACTTTGTTTCATCATTCTATTTTAAAATTTTTGTCCAGCACCAAGTAAATCTATGACACCATTTCATAGTATAATGTGAGATTTTAAAGTACAAGTCCCTCTAACTCCTAATTTTTTTCTTTTAATTCTCCTTGATATTCATGTTATTTTTTCCTCCATATATACTTTGTAATCACTTTAATCCTAAGAAATAGCCCAGTGATATTATCAGTTATACAGGGTGTTTCTAAAGTCTGGACACATAGGCAAAAATGCATATTTTCAAGAAATGAATGAAATTTTTAACAATATTTTATTCAATTGGAATATTAACAAATAACATCTTCAATATGATTTCCATCATTTGTGATGCAAAGGTTTCTGCACTTTGCAAGATTCACGTGAACTCAATGCAATAACTCCACATTGCCGTCAATTTTAGCACACTCTCTTTATGCATTCAATCAAGTGTGTTGCTTCTGTGATTTCCGAGTACACCTTATCTTTTAGCAGACCCCAGAAAAAGAAGTCAAGGGAGCTAAGGTCCGTTAATATACCAATTAAATAAATAAAATGTTGGAAATTTTTTACTATGTGTCCAGATTTTAGGGACACCCTGTAGTGTTAAATCTATAAATTAGTTTGTGTAATATTGCTATCTTTACTATATTGGCTGCTTTTAGCCATGCACAAATATCTCCAATTTTTTTTACCCTGCCTTTATAATTTTTAAAATTCTTTTGTAGTGGTCTTCATTCTTTATACATAAGTAGGTAGAATGCCATCTTTCTCAAAGAAATTTTTATGATTTCCTGATTGACAGAAAAAGCTGCCCCCTGGACCAAATCCTATCTGTGGAAAGAACAACATCTACTTATCTGGTTGGGATCCATGTCAGTAAGCTTGTAAGGTCCCCACCAAAGAGAGTAACTCTTTCCTAAAAAAAGACAACAAGACCATCCTTGAGATCCAACTGGTCCAGGAGACTAAGGTTCAACCTTAGCTTCCCATGACCTATGCCATAGAAGCCCAACACACAAGTAGTTGATGCTCCTCAGACTAGATGGATTTCCCATTTGCTGTGGAAGTCAACATACACTTTTTGATGGAAGTACCCTAGTAACAAATACGATGGCAAAAGGAGCTATGCACAACTGAAATAATACATCTAGGTTGAATATCCTTTCTATGCTAGTGTTTAATAAACTTCTTTTTGTTAAATGTTATACGATCTATAGATATCCCATTTCATTCTAATCTAAGCCTAAGTCAGGCCTGGCACAGAACATTTGGCATAGCCAGCAGGATTTGTTTGGAATGATCTAATGGCTGACCTTATGGTTAAAGGGTAGAAAAGGCAATATGAAGAAAAGGGAGCCCCAGGTAATTAAATAGCCTGATTTGGAGCCTGACACCCTATAGCCATGGTACTCATTGATATACATTGATTCCTCTCAATGGGACAAAAGGGTGCATCTACTGATCCAGGGGGATTAGCCCATTGGGTTTTTAGGGAGGTTGATAGGAAGAATAAAGGTACTACCAGGTCTAGTTTTCCCTGATTGTCACTGACAACCCTAGAACAGTTCCATTGCCAGCATAAGGAAAAATGAACTATTTATGCACATACTTTGGCTTGGTAGACTTCCTTTTACCATTAAAGTCAATAAACTGTTCTGATGGAATGTGCCATCACAGCAAATGTGGAAGTAAGGGTAGTTCTAATCAGCTAATAAACATTTATTAAGTAGCTGCTATGTGCCAGGCACTGTGCTGAGCTGCACACACCTCAACCAATGATTTTTCCTTACTGAATGTCTTTTCCATGCTATTATCAAATAAACTTCCTTTGATTGAACATTATATGGTCGATAGTATCTCATTTCATTCCAATCCTGAGCCTGACCCATCCACCTGACCAGCCTGAATCAGGCCTGATCCAGAACACTGGGTCCATTTACAGCTAACTTGGTGCGAAGACTTTCTACATGGAGTCTGGAGCACTTTGTAAATAAAGGATCTTTCAATGCAGAGGTCCATTATAGATTATTCCAGGATCTTGTGCATGTTAGCCCAAGAACCGGATGGTATCGATGGACCAATTTATAGAGGGTTAGTGGATCTAGTCCCACACAAATTATACAGAATAGAATGGGAAGAAAGCCGGCTAGGTATCATAAAAGCATACATCCCAAAAGAAACCCATCTCAACTCGTATCCGGGTCACCTATAGCACCACCATAGGCTGAGTCAATGAGAGATATAGGGAATAGGAATTGGAAGTGACCCTCAGTTTTGCTGGCCCCTGGTCTAAAGTGGAGGTGACCTCTAAGCCACAAGCATGGCTCTACCTGTTAGGGTAGAGTAGTAGTGGAAGGATCTATTTGGCCTAGAGAATCCTCAAATAGCATCAGCAAGACCTCCAAAAACTGATGTGTCAGAATCGGCCCATTTATCAGGTCTTCAAACAATCCTCATGGATGCTTCTGGGCGCCATATATCAACCTTCTGGTCTCATCCTTTATTCTACTGAAGAGTCCAGTCATTCCATTCCCTCAGAGTTGTCTTTGAGACTTAACTCCCTCTTTCTTCATCTGAGCAGGTTTTTGACGCAGCAAGGTGACACGGGTGCTTAGAGCTCTGGGTGTGGAGCCAGGAAGACCTGAGTTAAAATCCAACCTCAGACATTTCCTGCGTGTCTCTGGGCAAGCAGCTTTTACCTGCCTCAGGTTCCTCACCCACAGAATGGGGAGAATAATAGCCCCTACCAATATTTGTAAAGGGCTCAGCACGGTGCCTGGCATATAATATATACTTAATAAATGCATGTTTCATTCGGTTTCATTTCATTTTGCTGAAATGAATTCACTACTGGATGTAATGACTAACTCTGCCATCTAGCCTAGTATTGGGATGATGTAGTTGCACGATCATTACTCAAATATTTAAAGGGTTGTCATAGATAAGAGGGATTAGATTTGTTTTTTCTGTCAACTAGGAGCCATAAATATAAGTTGAGTAGAAGCACATTTACACTGGATTTAAAGACAAAATTCCCAACAATTAGATGTAACTATGTACACAGAACTACCATTGCCAGGTCCTAGAGCACTGAGACTCTTACTTCTCCCTCTCCCATAAGGGGTGCCTCTCAGCCCTGGACTGGGTTCCATCCTGGAGAAGGATTCGGGGTAACTTTCCCCCATCTTCTGTGACTCTTTAGCACTCACCTAGTAGCCCTGGGAGGGAAAAGAAACTGCTCAAATCCTAAATTTGGCTCATGCCTAGGGTTTCTCCCCAAGGAAGAAATACAACAGTATTCAGCTTGCATTGTAAATCACCTGTTCCTCTCCTCTATGCAAAAGAAATGCTTAACACAAGAGACAAGCTGGTGCCATAAGGACAATACCTTAAGGCCTCACTTCATGCAGGCACTATAGGATAGCTTTTCCTCAAAAGGTATTGAAATCATCCGTCATCTTTGAAAATTAATTGTCCAGCAGACTAAGATTCAAGCAATTGAAGTAGCTTCACAGAAGCCCAAGGACAAAAGCTAACACAAAAGAACCCAAAGCCCCTCCCTTAGGCCTCTGACCAGTGGACAAGCATGGCCAACACAAAGGCCTGGAATGGAATTGATGCTATATCATTGTCGAATGTCTTTCTCCTGCTAGCTAAGTAAACTTCTTTTTATTAGCAGTTAGAGAGTCTATGAGAATCTTATTCCTTTC
The DNA here is from genome assembly GCF_011100635.1 of Trichosurus vulpecula. Classification (NCBI taxonomy): domain Eukaryota; kingdom Metazoa; phylum Chordata; class Mammalia; order Diprotodontia; family Phalangeridae; genus Trichosurus; species Trichosurus vulpecula. Next base: position 315,214,347 of record NC_050575.1, read on the forward strand.
AAATTCTGAATCAGAAGCACCAGAATTTCCTGAATTAGTACTGGCTGACAACAGCTAGGTGGATAGAGCACTGGACCTGGAGTCAGGACTCCTCTTCCTGAGTTCAAATTTGACCTCGGACACTTCCTACCTGTGTGACCCTGGAGAAGTCACTTAACCCTGTTTGCTTCAGTTTCCTCAACTGTAAAATAAGTTGCAGAAGGATATGATAAACTACCCACTATTTCTTCACCAAGAAAACCCTAAGTGGGGTCACAAAGAGTTGGACACAACTGAAAAGACTGAACAACATGTTCATTAGTAAAAACTTTTAAGAATACAATAGTGTAGAAAAGCTTGGTACTTGTTAGTTGGTTGGTAGACCAGCAAGCATCCCATTCTAGTGAGCATCAGCAACCTACAGGGTCAAATACAAAATCCTTTGTTTGACTTTTCAGTCTCTTCGGAATCTTACCCTTTCTTACCTTCCTAGTCTTCTGACATCTTAGCCCTCTCTACATCCTCTAGAATCTAGTGACACTAGCCTCCTTTCTGTTCTAACACGCAGTCTCTCAGGCCTATGCATTTTTACTAACTGTCCTCTATACCTAGAGTTCTCTCCTTCTCCATCTCTACCTCCTGGCTTTCTTCAAGTCCCAGCTAAAATTCCACCTTCTGCAAAAAACCCTTCCCACTCCTCCTTAATCTTAGTGTCTTTTCCCTGAGTTGATTTTCAATTTATCCTGTGGATAAATAAAGACATGTCTTATATGTACATAATTGTTTACATATTTTCTCCCCTAATTAGTTACAAGCTCTTTGAGGGTAAGTACTGGTTTTGCCTTTCTTTGAACTTAGCACAGTCCCTAGCACACACTAAGCACTTAATAAATGCTTCTTGATAAGTTGTTGAGTTATTTTCAGGTTAGGGTCAAGTTCAGACTTAACAGCTGGAAAGGGCTATTCCTCATCTGGTTTGCTACAGCAGGCCCACCAATTTGAGCTCTTCACTTTCTTTTTTTTTCTATTCTTTTTTTTATTTAATTTATTTAATATTTTTAGTTTTCAGCAATGATTTTCACAAGAGTTTGAATTACAAATTTTCTCCCCATTTCTACCCTCCCCCCACTCCAAGATGGCATATATTCTGGTTGCCCCATTCCCCAGTCAGCCCTCCCTTCTGTCACCCCACTCCCCCCCATCCCCTTTTCCCTTACTTTCTTTTAGGGCAAGATAGCCTTCTATACCCCATTGCCCGTATATCTTATTTCCTAGTTGCATGCAAAAACTTTTTTTTGAACACCTGTTTTTAAAACTTTGAGTTTCAAATTCTCTCGCCTCTTCCCTCCCCACCCACCCTTCCGAAGAAGTCAAGCAATTCAACATAGATCACACATGTATCATTGTGTAAAACACTTCAACAATACTTATGTTGTGAAAGGCTAACTATACTTCCTTTGATCCTATCCCCCTTTATTCAGTTTTCTCCCTTGACCCTGTCTCTTTTCACAAGTGTTTGTTTTTGATTACCTCCTCCCCCATCTACCCTCCCTTCTATCATCCCCCCTTTTTATCTCCTTCCTCCTTCTTTCCTGTGGAGTAAGATACCCAATTGAGTGTATATGTTATTCCCTCCTCAGGTCAAATCCAATGAGAGCAAGATTCACTCATTCCCCCTCACCTGCCTCCTCTTCCCTTCCAACAGAACTGCTTTTTCTTGACACTTTTATGCAAGATAATTTACCCCATTCTATCTCTCCCTTTCTCCCTCTCTCAATATATTCCTCTCTTATCCCTTAATTTGATTTTATTTTTTTAGATATCATCCCTTCATATTCAACTCGCCCCATGCGCTCTGTCTATATATATATTCCCTTCAGCTATCCTAATACTGAGGTCTCATGAATTATACACATCATTTTTCCATGTAGGAATGTAAACAAAACAGTTCAACTTTAGTAAGTCCCTTATGATTTCTCTTTCATGTTTACTTTTCATGCTTCTCTTGATTCTTGCATTTGAAAGTCAAATTTTCTATTCAGCTCTGGTCTTTTCACTGAGAAAGCTTGAAAGTCATCTATTTTATTGAAAATCCATATTTTGCCTAGGAGCATTATACTCAGTTTTGCTGGGTAGGTGATTCTTGGTTTCAATCCTAGCTCCTTTGACCTCTGGAATATTGTAGCTCTGCCCCCCCCTTCCAATTCTGAAAATCTTTAATTCCTTGATACCCTGGAAGCAATAACAATATAGACAATTGCCTCCATAGCAGACAATACACAAGAGGATAGGCATGTGGTCACAGAAGCCACATCTGTCCCAGAATGGAAAAACTACAAAGGCTGACATCATGAACACTAGAAAGTGAAGAGCTTGCTAGCGGCAGAGCCAAGATGGCGGCTGGAAAGCAGGGACTTACATGAGCTCCCTCCCCCTAAGTTCCTCCAAACACCTGTAAAAATGGCTCTGAACAAATTCTAGAACTGCAGAACCCACGAAATAGTAGAGGGAAGCAGGGCTCCAGCCCAGGACAGCCTGGATGGTTGCTGGGTAAAGTCTACCACACAGAGCTGGGAGTGGAGCAGAGCAGAGCCCGGCATGACGCGTGCCTGGACCAACCAGACCTGGAGCCAGGCAGAATAGGCCCTAGCACCCTGAATCAGTGAGCTGTGGCAGTTACCAGACTTCTCAACCCACAAACACCAAAGACAACAGAGGAGGTTAATGGGAAAAGCTGCTGGGACAGAGTGAAAGGAGTTCACGGTTTGGCCACCGCCCTGGAGGCAGCAGAGGTGGTGCAGCTCTGAGGCTGCTTACAGAGCTACAGCTGCAGTTGCATCTGGCCCCAGGCCTACCTGGTCGGAGGAATTAAGTTGCAGATCTGAGTGGGAGTGCAGAACCAGCTTAGATCTGAGTCCGGTCTGGGTTGGTGGTTCTTGGGGGAGGTGCTGGTGTGGCAGAGCTTACTGTGTAGAAATAGCTCTGAAAACAACAGTGCAGCCCCTCAAGCTTGGACAAAGTACTCTCTACTCTACAAGCAGTCATACCCTGACAAAAAGCTCAAAGGACAAGTAGTTGGCTGGGAACATGAATAGGCAGCAAAAACCAACTCGGACTCAAACTCAGACTCAAACTCAAACTCTAGATTCCTTTTTTGGTGACAAAGAAGATCAAAACATACAGCCAGAAGAAGTCAACAAAGTCAAAGAGCCTACATCAAAAGCCTCCAAGAAAAATATGAATTGGTCTCAGGCCATGGAAAAGCTCAAAAAGGATTTGAAAAAGCAAGTAAGAGAAGTAGAGGAAAAATTGGGAAGAGAAATGAGAGTGATGCAAGAAAAACATGAAAAACAAGTCAATGACTTGCTAAAGGAGACCCAAAAAATACTGAAGAAAATAACACCTTAAAGAATAGACTAACTCAAATGGCAAAAAGAGCTCCAAAAAGTCAATGAGGAGAAGAATGCCTTCTTGAAAGGCAGAATTAGCTAAATGGAAAAGGAGGTCCAAAAGACCACTGAAGAAAATACTACCCCAAAAATTATATTGGAGCAAGTAGAAGCTAGTGACTTTATGAAAAATCAAGATATTATAAAACAGAACCAAAGGAATGAAAAAATGGAAGACAATGTGAAATATCTCATTGGAAAAACCACTGACCTGGAGAATAGATCCAGGAGAGATAATTTAAAAATTATAGGACTACCTGAAAGTCCTGATCAAAAAAAAGAGCCTAGACATCATCTTTCAAGAAGTTATCAAGGAAAACTTCCCTGATATTCTAGAGCCAGAGGGTAAAATAGACATTGAAAGAATCCACTGATTGCCTCTTGAAAAAGATCCCCAGAAGAAAACTCCTAGGAATATTGTCACCAAATTCCAGAGTTTCCAGGTCAAGGATAAAATACTGCAAGCAGCAGAAAGAAACAATTTGAATATTGTGGAAACACAATCAGGATAACACAAGATCTAGCAGCTTCTACATTAAGGGATTGAAGGGCTTGGAATATGCTATTCTGGAGGTCAAAGGAGCTAGGATTGAAGCCAAGAATCATCTACGCAGCAAAACTGAGTATCATGCTCCAAGGCAAAATATGGATTTTCAATAAAATAGAGGACTTTCAAACTTTCTCAATGAAAAGACCAGAGCTGAATAGAAAATTTGACTTTCAAACGCAAGAATCAAGAGAAGCATGAAAAGGTAAACACGAAAGAGAATTCATAAGGGACTTACTAAAATTGAACTGTTTTGTTTACATTCCTACATGGAAAGATGATGTGTATAATTCATGAGACCTTTCTCAGTATTAGGGTAGTTGAAGGGAAAATATATATATATATATATATATATATATATATAGACAGAGGGCACAGGGTGAGTTGAATATGAAGGGATGATATCTAAAAAAAATCAAATTAAGGGATAAGAGAGGAATATATTGAGAGAGGGAGAAAGGGAGAGATAGAATGGGGTAAATTATCTTGCATAAAAGTGTCAAGAAAAAGCAGTTCTGTTGGAAGGGAAGAGGAGGCAGGCGAGGGGGAATGAGTGAATCTTGCTCTCATTGGATTTGACCTGAGGAGGGAATAACATACACACTCAATTGGGTATCTTACTCCACGGGAAAGTAAGGGGAAAGGGATAAAAAAGAGGGCATAATAGAAGGGAGGGCAAATGGGGGAGGAGGTAATCAAAAGCACACACTTTTGAAAAGAGACAGGGTCAAGGGAGAAAACTGAATAAAGGGAGACGGGATAGGATCGAAGGAAGTATAGTTAGCCTTTCACAACATGAGTATTGTGGAAGTGTTTTACACAATGATACATGTGTGATCTATGTTGAATTGCTTGCCTTCTTAGGGAGGGTGGGTGGGAAGGGAAGAGGCGAGAGAATTTGGAACTCAAATTTTTAAAAGCAGATGCTTAAAAAAAAGTTGGTTTTGGATGCAGCTGGGAAACGAGATATATAGGGAATGGGGCATAGAAATCTATCCTGCCCTACAAGAAAGTAAGGGGAAAGGGGATGGGAGGGGCAGAGTGGTATGACAGAAGGGAGGGCTGACTGGGGAATGAGGCAATCAGAATATATGCCATCTTGGAATGGGAGGAGGGTAGAAATGGGGAGAAAATTTGTAACTCAAAATCTTGTGGAAATCAGTGTTGAAAACTAAAATATTAAATGATAAAGTTTGAGAGAGAAAAAAAGAATTGGAAGAGAGACCTTAGCGAGCATTTAATACAACTCTGACCTGATACTGGATTCCTCTCAATTGCTTCAAAATCCTGCTACTTCTTTACCCTAAAACTTACAAAATGCATTTACTGTATTACTCAACCAACTATTTAGACTTAATCTTCACCCTCTAGACAGTATTCTTAATGTTCTTGTGTATATCATGGACCATTTTGGCAGTCTGGTGGTGCCTGTGAATTCTTTGTCAAAATAATATTTTTTAATGCATAAAATAAAATATATAGGAATATAAAGAAAACCAGTTATATAGGAATACAGTTATCAAAATATTTTGAAAAGTTCACAGACCCAGTTTAAGAACTCCCTCATCTAAGAGAATTATCTCTTTTTCCTTCCCTTCTTTTCCCTCCCCTTCCCTTCCCCCCACCTTTTCCTTGCCCTGCCCATTCCATCCTATTCTATAAAGATGGTATATCAATCTGCTAACAAGCTATACTTCTCCATCTCCCCCTAAATTATTTACAAAAAATGTGAATACACCCAATTAACGCATTGACTTTTTAGTATGTTTTTCCCTCTTTTCAAAAAGCTGTTGTTTCAGGAGTGTGGCCTATATTCAGACCCAAATAGTGTGTTTTGGGTACCTCTTTTATAAAAGGCATGAAAGGACATATAAAAACTGGAACGAAAATAGGATCCAAACATGGATAATAAAAATATAAGCATTTATGTCATAAAGAGGTAAAGGCTGAGTTCATATTGGGCATGAAACAAAGGTATATCTTTGATTGGCTAGGGAGCAGAGTAGGGAAAGCAAGCATGGGGATTCCATACAGGAACTCCTAATTGTAAAAGGATTGAGTTTGAAAAGTTTGTTTCTAAGTCAGTCGTTGCTTTTATAACTTGGGGCTTGTATTCTTATAGAAACAATGGAATAAGTGGTGATGAGATTCTTATAGTGGTATGTGAATTTCTTGAGAAAAGTAAGACATTCTATAATTTCTTTTTGTGAAAGCAGTGTCAAGTGTATGTACCTACTGACACTAGGAATACTCCCAGTAGCTAACCTTGGCCAGATAGGATGAGTTTGAGCTGGCTTCCCTACCTATAGTTTGGCTCTCTTTTGTAGTGTTTTTAATCATTTGATTTTTAGGAATGTATATTACACCAAAAATATATATACAAGTCATAGCTTCTAAAGAACATAATCCAATAACTGGTAGAGATATTTCAGTAGGTTTTGGTGTGGGGGAGTCAAGTGTTTCAAGGATCATACAAGTCCACAATGGAACATGGTCAGTTGCACTGGAGATAAACGGAAGCTGGGATCACGAAGAGTCGGATACAACTAAACAACAGCAACAAAGGGAAGCACTGTCAAAAATGGAAAACATCACCAAGAACTGAAGAAACATTGCTGGGAAATGGCCTGATTAATCCTCAGAAAATAAGCCAAGACCTTGAAAGGGAGCTGGCAGCTGGAAGGCTCATAATGACCTTTACAGCAATGAGTCTAATACTGAAACTTCAAAAAAATTGAGTGCCCTCCCAAAGAGCTTTTGTTTATGTGGGTTATATCTTTCAATTTTCACCACAATTGACATAAAAATGTCTTAGCATTATTATGAAAGTAATTTTGACGTCATGGACCCCCTGAAAGGCTCTCAGGGACCTCCAAGGATCATCAGACCACATTTTGCTCTACGATATAATGTAGATTTCTTGAAACTGGAAAAACAGTGTTGGTTTTTTTTAGGTTAAAAAAAAGTTGCTAGCCATTCCTATAAAGAAAAAAAATACCTGTCATGGGGAAGACGATACGGACTAGAGTACCAACGATTGGGAAAAGGTAATTGTTAGTAATGAAAACCACCTTTTGCACTTAAAACCATATCAAGACCATTGCCAGAAACAGGTAAGGACATCTTCATTAGACCATAAAACGCTCACCAAAAATGTTTTGATGACTGATTTTTAACTCGTAATGGGCCTGAAAGACTTGTTTGCACTAAGAAAATTATTGACCCTGATAAATAACTTGATATACAGGGAATTGTTGCAGGATCACAGAACATCCCCAAATGAAGATGGAATACAGCAACATGACCTTGCACTATACCACATGTCATGAAAAGTTAAGAAACATATCCAAGACATGGAGATAAGCATGCTCCCAGATAAGGCTGGGAACTCTCCAGATTTAAATCCCACTGGAAATCTGTGAGCTATGATCAAGGCTAGCCTTGAAAAAAAAAGTGAACTTCATAAAAAAATACACCTACTATCCAACATGATAAAAATGTGGTCTCATAATAAAGAATTGTGTCAAAATCTTGTAACTCAAAGTCAAATGGTGTAACACAAGTGATTTAAATAAAAAGAGGACATATTGCATATTAAAGTTTTAGATGAAAAACATGAGGTTTATCTTGCAAGTCAATAAATCAGATTATTTTACTTTGTCGCAATTAATTCACAAACCACTATAGTACAACCCACAATGCTTATTTAATCCACAATATAATAGCTCACATTTCCATAGCATTGTAAGGTTTACAAAGTACATTTTTCAAATGACCCTATGAGGTATAGCATGTAAGTACTGCTATTCTGATTTTACAGAGGAGAAAACCAAGGTTTAGCAAAGTAAAGTGACTTGTCCACAGCTTGTCAATGGACTAGTCAAGACTCTAACTCAGGTCTCCTAATTCAAAATGTAGTACTCTTTCTACCATACTGCTGTCATGTGATAAGAACAAAGCCACTCACATTTCTAGAGCATTCCAAACTTTACAAAAAATATTTCTCACTCAACAATCCTAGAAGAAAATACAAATATTATCACCCCATTTTACCTATGAGGAAACAGAAGCTCATTGATTTCATCAAGGTCATGTAGCAAGATGGTAAGTGTCAGAGCTAAGACTGGAACCCAGGTTTCCTGAATCCCACCTAGTCTAGTCCATTATGCAACAGCCTTGTATTTGCCATAAGGTATGGATTAACAATGAGAGTCGTTTAAGAAAAAGATTGGCCTAACAAATTATGGTACTATTAGTATATTAATAGAAACATACCTTAAAACATTATCCAACACCATGTCAAACAAATCTTGTTAACACATTATTACCAACCCTGGCAGCTCTGCCTCCGTGCTCCCCACCAGGATTCCTTTGGTTTGTCACCAGCACAGTTCCTGTGGAGGTGAATTGCCCCAGTAGAATAATTTCACCTAAAGTCATGTTTACATGAAACCAATAAATGACCTGAGATGAAACATGCCACAGGCATTTTTAAAAATCATTTTAAAAAATTATAAATCATTATTTTGTTGGTATAAGGAACTACCAATGAAGAAATTTCCTTTATGGATATAGATAGCAACTTATAGTCTTAGAAAGTTAACTTAGGGACATTGAGAGTCAGTCATTCAGTCAATGAACACTCACTGTTTGACAAGCATCAGAGAGAGTAAATGGTTTCCCTGGGATAGCACAGCCAGTGTGTATTAGAGCTTCGGCTTGAATGCAGGTCTTCCTAACTACAGTTCAACTTTCTACCCTTGACTGCATATTGCTTCTTTCCTAGAAGGTTTGTGGAGTGGGCTGGGGGGGCAAATTGACCATTTATTCCACTGTTGCTGTAACAAAATATGTTCTGAGTCCTCCTTCAACTCCTACCCTACAGACGGGTGTAGGAAATCCACCTCTATCCTGGTATTGTCCTGGCAAAAGCATCACCTCCACGGTTGGAGGTGAGACTTGACTCCTTTATTTCCTTCAGATATTATCCCACAGCTACTAATCCAGTGATGGATACCAGTGGGCACTCCAGCGACAGCCAGAGTGGGGAGAGGATAGTGGTGGTTCCAGCCAATTGACACGCATTTATTAAGCATCCACTATGTGTCAGGAGATGAGGACAGTAAGACAGTGACTGCCATATTCCCAAAGTGGAGTCGGCTTCCCTTTGAGGTAGAGAGTCTCTGTCACCTGAGATTTTCCAGCGGAAGTTGAAGGCTCACTTACCAGGGATGTTGTGGGGGGGGGGGGAGGTGCCTCCTGCTCAGGAGTAGGCTGGACCAGGTGACCTCTGAGGTTGTTGACAGCTTTGAGATTCTAAGTCTGATGTGATCTGGCTGCCTCCCCATGCTTTACAGGGACAGGTTATCATTGAACGTGGAACACGCAGTAAAAATGCTTGGGTGACCATGAAAACCAGGGAGCTTCTCATCTGCTGTATTGAAGCATGTCTTGTTAACAGTGATATTCGTGAACATAGAAGAAACAAGAACCCTCCCAAAATGCCTTTCACTTTTCAAACCACTTGCACATATATTATTTCATTTTGTCCTCACGGAAATATCCCTTGTGGTAGGTAGATGTCTGTCTTATGGATGAAGAGATCAATTCAGAAAGGCTAAATGAGATAACACAGCTAAAGGTTTAGCTGAGGTAAGACAGGTACTAGGAGTATTGATGACCCTTGAATGACTTCTCCATGTGGCCACTAGGGGGAGGATCAGAATAGCAAGACCAGGCACTGGTTCACTAAATGCTCTTCATAACAGGCAACCTGGCTGAGCTGAGGCTGGTCTGACTTACACCTTGCCCCTCCCCTCCTACACACCTAGCCATGGGTGGAAGGCTTTCCTCAGTGTATTCACATATGGATTCAGCAGGCCATCCTGGAGTCAGCCAACCCAACAGGCAGAATTGCAATGGCTCATTGCCACCTTGGGCTGGGAAGAATTATTGGAAGTACTCACAAGGGGTTACCCTGATTGGTGGGACATCCCCTTCCATATAATTTTAAAAGTCTGATAGACACGGCAGTACAGTTAAATTAAAGTCCTAGTCACATAACTAGAAGCATCATGGCTTGGTAGATAGAATGCTGTGCTTGGAATCAGGCAGATGTGGGTTCAAATCCTGACTCACCCAGTTCATCTACTGCATATGTGACCATGACTAATTTACTTATCCTCTCTGAGCTTCAGTTTACTCACCTGAAAAGTGGGACTATTAATTCCTGCAGCACAGGGTCGTCAGGAGAATCTGATGAAATAGAGTTTGTAAAGTGATATGCAAATTTTAAAATCCTATGTAAATGTTAATTATTATTGTCAATACTTTTTACAAAAGTCTTCAGTGACTCCCCCATTGCCTATTGACCAGGGTAGGACACTAGGAACTTAGATTTAGAGCAATAAGGGATTTTACAGACTAACTAGTTTAATTCTCTCAACCGAGGGTCAGAGAGGTTGTTATCTGCTCCACCCTGTCCCCGGCTGCTTGCCCAAAATCACCTTGGACATATGTGTGTGTGTCTGTGTGTACATGTAAGCACGTGTATATGTATGTGCATGCGTATATATACATATATACATGCATGTATTTGTATGTATGTGTATGATATATACACTATGCATATATATACATGCAATATAAGTAAGTATTAACTTCCCTAACTGGACTGTAAGCTCCTCAAGAGTAGGGACTTTTTTTACTTCTGTGTTTATAGCCTAGTACAATTTAGTAGGCTTTTAATAAATGTTTGTTAATTAATTTATTGTTAAATGACTTGCCCAAGTTCATACAGGTTGTAAACATCAGAGGCAGGATTTGAACCCAGATCCTTTGACGCTGGTCTCTCGCAACTTTGTCTCATATTACTTCCCTTCATTTTCTCTATTTTCCAATCAGACTGAATGACTCTCCATCCTTGTTCTGGCTCTATATGCTCACTCCACCCACCATACTTGAAATGGTCTCTTCCATCTTTACCTGTTGACTCATTTTCCTTATTTCAAGGCACAGCTAACTTAGGTGTTGCCTCCATCAAGGAAGCCTTCCTTAAATCCACTCTCCCCCAAACCAAGGCTTTCTTCCCCCCTTCAAATTTCTTCTTGCCAATACCCTGGAGCTTTCCTTCACATATCTCTTACTGTACCTTGTATGACATTTTCAGCTGGGTGGCACAGTGAATGGAGTCCTGAGGGCCTGGATTCAGGAAGACCCGAATTCAAATCCTGGCTCATGCACTTACTATGTGACCTTGGGCAAGTCACTTAACATCTATTTGCCTCAGTTTCCTCAACTCTAAAACAGGGATAATAATAGTACCCACCTCCCAGGATTGTTGTGAGGATAAAATGAGAGGTTGTTGACTATACCACACCAAGAAGTGAATTGGGGGGTGGCGTTGAGTAGAAGGGGAGTGTTTTGTAGCAATTACTTTGAGACCAGTCCTTATGGAGATCAAGAGGATGTACAGAGCAGATCACATACTTGGGTTCAGTGGGAAGTTGTACTTTGGCCCTCACTATACCTTCTCAGTAAATATCCCTTTGTACAAGCTAACTGATCCTAATTGTTTAATCGATATTGGGAAATGTTAACCAGTCTGTTGATAATGGGAAGAACTTGTCATGTGGGGGCTCATGGGTATTAGCATTAGATAACTCAGCCCTTCAGGGTTATCCCTGATCCTCGTAGGGGAAAATTGGCCAGCTCCCCTCAGGGCACCTACCCAGCCAGCTAGTTCATGAGAGGGATTGGGAGAAGGAGCCCAGAGTCTGCCCCAGAAGCCTAAATCTGACTCCTGGCAGAACTTTGCCATTTATCAGCAGCGCGATCCTAGGCAAGTAATTTCATTTCTCTGGGTCTCAGTTTTCACAGCTGTAAAATAAAACCATATGGGATAGTAGAAGGAACAATATGCTGGAACTTATACAACTTGCATTCAAATCCCATCTCTGTCCCTTACTAGATCTGTGACTATGGACAAGTCAACTCCACCAGCCTCTACTCAACTGTTTCCCCTTTCCCTTCCTTGTCCCAGGTAGGTCAAAGTATTCCTAGTTATGGTCCCGTTGACAGCCCCAAAGTGGTAGCAAGGTCTTCACTAGTGAGGATATGCTTTGTTTTGAGTCATCTGCTGTTTGTCCTGCAGAGCATCCACAGAAGGGACATCATCAATAGCTCCAAGGGAATGGCAAACTACCAGGGCAATATTGTGTAGTAGCCAGGGTGCTGTGCTGGGGAGTCTGGAATACTTGGACTCAAATCTCATCTCTGCTTCTTACTTAGATTTATGACTCTGGACCAGTCTCTAAACCTCTGTGGATGGGTTGTGATCTGTGGCTGTGATGGGCTGTGGAAAGACAACAGGAGTTCCCTACACTGGCAAAATCACAATTCCTTTTTTTAATCACTTTTGTAGTTATGGAGTCACCAGCATAACCAATACTGCCTAACCTAGGGGATAATGGCTTTGTACTGACCACTGTACCCCCTTCCCAACAACATATCCTGACCTGACCTAGCGGAAAGAAACATGGAGTGGAGTGGTTCAAGTATTACTTTACAGTTAGGAAAAATGGACTTATCTAATATCCTATGGCTAACACAACTTATGAATCACTTTGTATATAACAGGTCCTTGAGAAACGTTTTATGAATGATGAATGTTACTAAATATGAATAAAAAATGAGTAAATGATACTCTGGCTAATTCACTCTTTGACCTGGTGTAGATTACTTTCACTTCTCTGGGACTTCTTATTTGTCAAATAAAGGACTTGGACTAGGTGTTTTGGGGGATGCTTCACAACCAACATCCCATGACAGAGGGGAAGCATAGCATAGTAGAAAGAGTGATGGATTTGGAGTCAAAAGACCCAGGTTTGAATCCTGCCCCTACCATTTACAATTTATGTTACCTTGGGCAAGTCACAACCTTTCTGGGCCTCAGTTTTTGCATCTGTAAATTGGAAGTGGTTGGTTTAGATGGCCTCTAAGGACCCTTTGGGGTCTCAATCTATAATCCTATAATTCCAAGTTGCAAAAGGGCTGATTTTTCTTTGATATAAGAAGATAATTAGAGCTACGCAAAAGACATAATGGGCTGCAACAGATGACCATTTCAACGGAGGACTCTAAGCAGAGATATGATGGCCACCTGCCATCGACGTTGTTGATGTGACACACCCTCCGGACTACCTCCCCAACTTGCCACTGATAGTTGTAGGTTAGGTCTCCAGGGAGAGACTACTTCCAGGTGTCTAGGTGCTCTATGGGACTGTATCCAGAGGACCATTCAAAGCTGGAAGGAACCTCCCACATCATCCAGTTCAACCTTCTCATTTTATAGATGAAGATACTAAGGCCGGGAAAGGTGAGTTGACTTGCCTAGGACTGGGCAGGATTGCAAAGTCAAGATTTGAACTTTTGACTCTAAATTCAGCCCACTTTCCTCCTAGATATGCAGCTTTTCATAGACCCAACAAAAGATGGAGCTTTGTTTTCCCTTGCTATTCTTAAAATAAATCCTTAGTCTTTGAGAGGGACTTTTATGGGTATTTTTCTTACTACTAACCACCCCAAAACTAACAAATGATAAGAATAACAAACAAAAAATTACAAAGTTTTCATTTTCACAATAAAAATTATCCCTGGTGTTCAGTGAAATATACAGGTAGGAACAGAACCAAGAAAACAATTTATTCAATAACAACAGTGTTATAAAGAAAAACAACTTTAAGAGACTTAAGAATTCCGATCGATTCATTGACCAACCACAATTACTGAGGGTCAATAAGGAAGCATGCTTCCCACCTCTTGCCAGAAAGGTGATGGAATCAAGATGCAGAAGAAGACAGATTTTCAGAAAAAGCTGATGTAGGAATATGTTTTGCTTCAGTATGCACATTTGTTACAAGGGTTTTCTTTCTCTTTTTCTTTTTTTTTTCCAATTTGGGGGTGGATGGGAGGGGGAAGAAAACTTCCAATAGGGCAGCCAAATTTAAAAACAAAAACAAAAACAAAAGAGGGTCATTGAAGCATTCTTAAATGAAGAGAAGAAAGCAAAAGAAAAGTCAGAAAGAATCAAGAGCAACTTCAAAAATTACATGTTGAGTTTATTATTTTAAAAGCAAACTGTACATAATAGAAATTCATAGTTTGTTATACAGTATTTTTTTTCTATCCTACTGTCCCTATATAAATGTTCCTTTCATTTTGGTGCTTAAGTTTAAAGTGAAAAGTGAAATTATTTTTTAAAAAGACTCTTGCTTGGTTTCTTTCACCTCAACCACTTTGCCCTCTCCTAGAGAAACAGCTCAGCTCAATCCCTATTTAATTCTTTTATTGGGTCTCCTGGATGCCTCCTATGTCTAGTAAAGAAACTTCCTTTTTCACCTCTCCCTTACCTTTGCTTTTACAGGTAAAACTCAGGCAGTACAAATAGTTGCTAATTAGCTCCATGACCATCAAGAAAGTCTCTTCATCTCCTGGGAACCAGATTCCTCCTCTGTAAAATAAAGGGATTGCAAGGTAGGGAAAAAAAAATCTAATATTCTGTATGATAACATTATTTGTGATCACAAGAGAGGAAGAGAAAATATGAACCCAGTGATTGGGAAATGAACACATTTCAATATATTAATGGAAGAGAATTTGGAGTCAGAGGACCTCGATTCAAATTTCCACTCTGCTACTTACAACCTATGTGACCTTGGGCAAATCACTTAATGTTTGGGAGGCTCAGTTCTCTCAAATGTAAAATGTGGGGTTTGGACAAGATGACCTAGAAGGCCCTCCCAACTCTAAATCTCTGTATTATGATCCTATGAATGATGAAGAGTGTAGAGAAACCTGAGGTAATTTGCATGAACTGATGCAGAGTAAAGAAAGTAGAGCCAACATATTCAAAATGCCTATATCAATGTAAATAAAATCAGCATGGAGAGGCAACAAAATTGATCAGATACAACTGTCAAGGTTAGTATTATGCCAGTCAGAGTTGAAGAACACATCCCTCCTTTTGCTTAACAATTGACAGACTGCTTTTCAGGGAATGTGCTTTAAGGAGAGTTGCTTGGCTAATCATTGTGAAATGTCAATTATATTGAAATAAAATGCATCAATAAATTAATAAAATAAAATGAAAGCATTTTATCTAACATGCTCTAGTAAGGATAATTTCTTGTAGAGAAATCTAAGAGGTCCTTAAAGAGGCAGGAACTAAATTTTGATGAACCTAGAAAAAAACACAAGGGGGGTTGGGAAACAAGTCACAGATATAATTATTGAAAAAAATCCCTCACTGAAAATGGTTCATCATTGCTAGGGCCAAGGACCAATTGAAATATGGGTTATAATTCAATGACTTCAGGATACATGATTTTTTTCTGTGTGAGTACCCCTACATCAAAACCTATCACAACTTCTCTATAACTTAGTAAATGATCTTTGAAAGTTTCTGTGGCCTCATTTCTCAAATATATAGAAAACTGAGTGAAATTTATAAGAATATACATCATTACTCAATTGATAAATGGTCAAAAGATATGAACAGGCAGTTTTCAAACAAATAAATCAAAGCTATATATAGTCATATGAAAAAATTATCTAAATCACTATTAGGGAAATGCAAATTAAAACAATTCTGATATATTTGCATTTGGGGCAGAGCCAAGATGACGGCTGGAAAGCAGGGACCAGAGTGAACTCCCTGCCGAGTCCCTCCAAAAACCTATAAAAAATGGCTCGGAACCAATTCTAGAACTGCAGAACCCATAAAACAGCAGAGGGAAGCAGGGCTCCAGCCCAGGACAGCCTGGATGGTCTCTGGGTGAGGTCTATCCCACATGGAGTTGGGAGCTGGGAGCTGGGAATGGAGCAGAGCCCACCGTGAGCAGCGCAGACCAACCAGACCAGGAGCCGGGTGGAATGTGCCCTAGCGCCCTGAACCAGTGAGCTGCGGCAGTTACCAGACTTCTCAACCCACAAACACCAAAGACAGAGGAGAAGGTTAGTGGGAAAAGCTGTGGGAGTGGAAGGAGTTCGGGGTTCGGCTACCAGCCCCGGGGGCAGCAGAGGTGGGGCAGCTACAGCTGTTGTTGCTTCCGGCCCCAGGCCCACCTGGTGGGAGGAATTAAGTGGCGGATCAGAGCAGGAGTGCACAGCCTGCTGAAGATCTAAGCCCAGTCCAGGTTGGGGGTTCTTGGGGAAGGAGCAGTGCTGGTGTGGCAGAGCTGGCGCATCCCCCCAAGCTTGGAACATAGAACTCTTTAGTCTACAAGCAGTCATACCCCACTGAAAAACTCAAGGGTCAAGTTAGTTGGTTGGGAATATGGCCAGGCAGCGAAAACACACCCAGATTCAGTCTCAGACTTCGCATTCTTTCTTTGGTGACAAAGAAGACCAAAACATACAGCCTAAAGAAGACAACAAAGTAATAGAGCCTACACAAAAAGCCTCCAAGAAAAACATGAACTGGTCCCAGGCCATGGAAGAGCTCAAAAAGGATTTGGAAAAGCAAGTTAGAGAAGTAGAGGAAAAATTGGGAAGAGAAATGAGAATGATGCGAGAAAACCATGAAAAACAAGTCAATGGCTTGCTAAAGGAGACCCCTAAAAATACTGAAAAATACACTGAAGAAAACAACACCTTAAAAAATAGATTAACTCAAATGGCAAAAGAGCTCCAAAAAGCCAATGAGGAGAAGAATGCCTTGAAAGGCAGAATTAGCCAAATGGAAAAGGAGGTCCAAAAGACCACTGAAGAAAATACTACTTTAAAAATTAGATTGGAGCAAGTGGAAGCTAGTGACTTTATGAGAAATCAAGATATTATAAAACAGAACCAAAGGAATGAAAAAATGGAAGACAATGTGAAATATCTCATTGGAAAAACCACTGACCTGGAAAATAGATCCAGGAGAGATAATTTAAAAATTATTGGACTACCTGAAAGCCATGATCAAAAAAAGAGCCTAGATATCATCTTTCAAGAAATTATCAAGGAGAACTGCCCTGATATTCTAGAGCCACAGGGCAAAATAGAAATTGAAAGAATCCATTGATCGCCTCCTCAAATAGATCCCAAAAAGAAATCTCCCAGGAATATTGTCGCCAAATTCCAGAGCTCCCAGATCAAGGAGAAAATACTGCAAGCAGCCAGAAAGAAACAATTTGAGTATTGTGGAAACATAATCAGAATAATCCAAGATCTGGCAGCTTCTACATTAAGAGATCGAAGGGCTTGGAATACGATATTCCAGAGGTCAATGGAGCTAGGATTAAAACCTAGAATCACCTACCCAGCAAAAGTGAGTATCATGCTCCAAGGCAAAATATGGAGTTTCAATAAAATAGAGGACTTTCAAGCTTTCTCAGTGAAAAGACCAGAACTGAATAGAAAATTTGACTTTCAAACACAAGAATCAAGAGAAGCATGAAAAGGTAAACAAGAAAGAGAACTCATAAGGGACTTACTAAAGTTGAACTGTTTTATTTACATTCCTACATGGAAAAATGACATGCATGATTCATGAGACCTCAGTATTGGGGTAGCTGAAGGGAATATGCATACATATATATGTGTGTGTGTATATATATATATATATATATATATATATATATATATGTTTACGTTTATATATATAAGTGAACGTGTATGTATGTATATATCTATGTGTATATGTATATATATATATATATATATAGAGAGAGAGAGAGAGAGAGAGAGAGAGAGCGGACGCAGGGTGAGTTGAAGATGAAGGGGAGATATCTAAAAGAAATAAAATCAAATTAAGGGATGAGAGAGGAACATATTGTGAGAGGGAGATAGGGAGAGATAGAATGGGGTGAATTATCTCGCATAAAGGTGGCAAGAGGAAGCAGTTCTGTGGGAGGAGGGGAGAGGGCAGGTGAGGGGGGAATGAGTGAATCTTGCTCTCATCAGATTTGGCCTGAGGAGGGAATACCATACATACTCTATTGGGTATCTTACCCCACAGGAAAGAAGAGGGAAGAAGATAAAAAAAGGATGGGGATGATGGAGGGGAGGGCAGATTGGGATGGAGGTAATCAAAAACAAACACTTTCGAAAGGGGACAGGGTCAAGGGAGAAAATTCAATAAAGGGGGATGGGTTGGGAAGGAGCAAAATATAGTTAGTCTTTCACAACATGAGTATCGTGGAAGGGTTATACATAATGGTACACATGTGGCCTATGCTGAATTGCTTGACTTCTTGGGGAGGGTGGTTGGGAAGGGAGGAGGGGGGAGAATTTGGAACTCAAAGTTTTTAAAAACAGACATACAAAAAAAACAAAAAAAAAGTTTTTGCATGCAACTAGAAAATAAGATACACAGGCAATGGGGTGTAGAAATTTATCTTGCCCTACAAGAAAGGAAGGGAAAAGGGGATGGGAGGGAAGTGGAGTGACAGAGGGGAGGGCTGATTGGGGAACAGGGCAACCAGAATATATGCCATCTTGGAGTGGGGGGGAGGGTAGAAATGGGGAGAAAATTTGTAATTCAAACTCTTGTGAAAACCAATGCTGAAAACTAAACATGTTAAATAAATAAATTAAATTAAAAAAAAAACAATTCTAAGGTATCACCTCACACCTATCAAATTAGCTAATGTAACAGAAAAGGAAAATGATAAATGTTGGAGGAGATGTAGGAAAACTGGGACACTGATGCATTGTTGGTGGAGTTGTGAACTGATTTAACCATTCTGGAGAGCAATTTGGAACTATGCTCAAAGAGCTATAAAAATATACATACTTTTTGATTCAGCAATACCAATACTAGGTCTGTATCCCAAAGGGATAAAAAAGGGAAAAGAACCTATTTGTACAAAAATATTTATAGCAGCTCTTCTTGTGGTGGCTGAGAATTGGAAATTGAGGAGGTGTCTATCATTTGGGGAATGGCTGAACAAGTTGTGGTATATTATTGCAATGGAATATTATTGTGCTATAAGAAATGACTAGCAGGATGATTTCAGAAAAACCTGGAAAGGGTTACATGAACTGATACAGAACGAAGTGACCAGATCCAGAAGAACATTGTACATGGTAACAACAATATTGTGTGATGGAGAACTGTGAATGACTTAGCTATTCTCAGCAACAAAATGATCCAAGACAGTCCCAAAGGACTCATGATGAAAACTCCTGTCCTGTTCCAGAGAAAGAATTGATGGAGTCTGAGTACAGACCCAAACATACTATTTTTCACCTTTTTTTGTTCAAGTTTTCTTCCACAAAATGACTAATATATAAATGCTTTACATGATGGCATGTGTACAACCTTTATCAGACTGCTTAGTATTTTAGGGAGGGGAAAGGAGAAGGAGGGAGGGGTAGAATTTGGAACTCAAAATTTTTTTAAAGAATGTTAAAATCGTTTTTACAAGTAATTGGGGGGAAAATATTATTTTTAAAAAGTTTCTGTGGTCAAAAAGTTCATTACCCTTAGGATGATCTGGTGATATCATCCCAATCCTAGTTACATGAACCTTGGAAACACAAAAAGCATTTTCTTATCATAAATAATGATGCAGTCCATCATGGAGACTATACCAAAACTTTTCTAAATTTCTAAGACCTGCCAGAGCTTGTGTCCTGGGAGTAAAGCCTTCAGGAACCCAGGGTCACCTACATGTATTACTATGAAGGATCAGATGAGTACTTTAGGGGACGGGAATTAGCTAGGGAGGATTAGCTCAAATTAGCATTCACTTGGCATATAAAATGTAATGGGATTGATATTCTTTATCTGTGATCTGAATTCTGCTAAAGTAATTTCACAGTTGAGAAAGTAAATGGGAAAAATTATAAGCTCTTAAGTATTATCTTAAGACAAGAAGGCAAAATCATCTCTGAACAGAGGTAATAATACCGTATCACATGACTTAAGGCATTTTATAAACATTAGCCCAACTTTCTGGAAGATGGTAAAGTGTGAGATTGCAAGTGAATGAAGCTTCTCCTAGTTATCTTCCATTCTCTTATAATTTTTATACTATGATATGTAATATGTAGGTCTTATATCCAGTGTGAATTTATCATGGAACATTGATAGAAGACATAAACCTAACCCAATGTCTGCCTCTTCTTACACCTTGTACCAGCTCCCTGGGCATTTTTACTGGCCTGGAATGCTCTGCCTCCTCATCTTCTAATTTTCCTCAAGTACCAGCTAAAGCCTTATCGTCTAAAGGAAGCCCTTCCAGATCCCATTTATTTCCAGTTTATCCTGTATTTAGCTTGTATGTACATAGTCATTTGCATATTGTCTCCCCATTAGACTGAGTTCTTAGAGAGAAGGGATTGTCTTTTCCTTTTTTTGTATCCCTAGCACTTAACACAGTGCTGGGCATAAAGTGGGTGCTTAATAAATGCTTATTGATGGTCATGCTGAAGTAAGCTGACCAAGTCTCTGCCAGGCTGAAACCAGAGGAGTGCATATTGTATATGTTTTAAGACCTGGTCCTTGCACATAAAATCTGTGTGTGTGTGTGTGTGTGTGTGTGAGAGAGAGAGAGAGAGAGAGAGAGAGAGAGAGAGAGAGAGAGAGAGAGAGAGAGAGAAGGTCAATAATCAATGCCTTGAGTGCTTTGCTCTGTATTGCCTGGCTAATCCTTTATCAGCTATAATCATTAGGATAAGAAGTAACTGTGTGATTTATAGTAAGAACAGAGTCCCAGGAAAAAATAACCAACCTATGTATAACCAAACTATAATGTAGTCTCAGGGAAATTCCTGTGTTAGTTAACCTTAGAAGTGTAACTAAATCACTATAAAGTGTGTATCTTAAGTATGTGACCATAATAATCATACCTATAATCTTTATAGTAAAATGTAGTTGTTTGCCCTGAGCTTATGATGGAAAAGTACCCTATTTTTTGCAAGAGCCTTCTTG
Source organism: Trichosurus vulpecula (assembly GCF_011100635.1). Taxonomy (NCBI): domain Eukaryota; kingdom Metazoa; phylum Chordata; class Mammalia; order Diprotodontia; family Phalangeridae; genus Trichosurus; species Trichosurus vulpecula. Next base: position 315,235,243 of record NC_050575.1, read on the forward strand.
AGTAAAAGAGAATTGATTTGCACAATAGCAAATGTTTTTTTAAAAAACCCATACGTGAATCAAGAAAACTATAAATAACTGTGAATTTTGTATCTCAGGGTCTCAGACCATACCAGCAGACTGTAGATCCCACCTTTGTTTCTCTTAAAAAAGGTTGATTTCTTTGCCCAGAAAGGCTTCCCAGTTTATATATGTATATACATATACATACACACACACGTATATAAGTATGTATGTAGAGGTATGTGTACATATATATCTAACAATTGAAGAATAGTTGAACAAATTACTGTGCATTAGTGTAACGGAATGTTGTTGTGCTTTAAGGAATAATTAATATAAAGAAACCAGAGAAATATGAGAAGACTTATATGAACTTAGACAAAGCAGAACCATGAAAACAATATACCCAAAGATTACAACAAAATAAATTCAATATAGAGAGGAAAGGAGAAGATACCAAAGAAGTGGGGAAAAAATTTGTACCTTGCTAATAAAAATGGCTAAATGTATATAGCGCTCTAACATTTACAAAGTGCTTTACGTATGTCAAATCATTTGATGCTCACAACAACCGTGGGAGGTAGGTGCTGCTATTATTATCCCCATTCTACAGATGAAGAAACCTAGGTATAAAGAGAATAAAAGTGATTTCCCCAAGGTCACACTGCTAGTAAGTGTCTGGGGCAGGATCAGACCTCGGGTCTTCCTGACTCTAAACCCCATCCTCTCTGGGCACATTGGACCACTTAGATCCCTAGGTGACCAAAAGAACATCAATAAATACTGACCTATGTGCCTGCTACACAAAATCTTCAGAAGAGTTATTTACACATCAACAGAAGGCATGCTGGAAGAGAATATTAATAGGAAATAAGCAGGCTTTCTCAAGCTATATTCAATAATGAACCATATCTTAAGCACTTCACAATGTACTGAAAGATACTTATGATGTACAAATCACGTTGGGCCTCAGTTTTCTCATCTAAAAGATGAGGGAGTCAGAATAGATGATCTCTAGTCAATCAATAAATAATCATTCTTTTAGATTTACTGCATGTGGATTTAAAAAAATTGATTTGGTCAAACAAAGCACTACCTTACATTAGTTCAAAATATCAAGATCCTCCCAAATTCCCTGGAAGATATAACCATCAAAATAATCCTGTTCAAATCACCCTCTGATAATAAACATCATTGTTGTTCAGTCATATCTGACTTTTTGTGACCCTGTTTTCTTGGCAGAGATCCTGGCGTGGTTTGTCATTTCCTTCTGTAGCTCATTTTACAGATGAGGAAACTGAGGCAAATGGAGTTAAGTGACTTGCCTAAGGACACACAGCTAGTAAGTGTCTGAGGCCAGATTTGAACTCAGGTCTTCCTAACTTAATGTCTGATGCTCTATTCACTGAGTCACCTAGATACTCTTAGGCAAAGCACAGGTATAAAACAGATTTATGTGCTCACCGAAGGTTTTTATCACAGTGATGAAGATCTAGCAAGTCTGTTCCCTTCTCTGTAAAACATCAGGGTGAAGGGGATATGAACTAGACAATGGGAGGAAAACTGGCCCAGTGGAAATACACTAGATTTGGGAACACGAAACCAGTCTGTTCCTTCCTTCCTGTGTGACCACATTAAGGCAGGTGGCAAATCACTTTGAGCCTCAGGGAGTTAGATGTTGGTCTCAACTCAATCAGCAAGTACTGTACATGACTAATATGAAAATATGTTTTATATTATTGCACACATATATCAAATTGCTTACTATCTTAGGGAGTGGAGGGAGGAAGGAAGTTTGGAACTCAAAATTTTATAAAAAATGAATGTCAAAAATTGTCCTTAAATCTAATTGGAAAAAATAAAATACTATTAAAAATAAGTATTGTAGATTATGTTATATATTATACACAAATATATACAATATTATATATTTGTGTTCATACACACATATACACAAATATTATATATATACACAAAAATATGTAGATACTTGATATTTTAGAGGGGAATGTGCTAGCAGCTTCAGGACACTAAGGATAAAAGGTGGTCCTTGAGCTGGGGCAGGAAGGAACTAGAGATTCTGAGAATTGGAAAGTGTGAGGAGAAAGTATATTCCAGACATGGCACAGAGATAACAAATGGAGGGCCTCCTATGAGGAACAGTACAATTTGGCACTAGACCACTGTGTGCATGGAAAGGAGTAAGGGTCAGGTTGCTAAGGTTTTAAGTGCTGAACAAAGGTGTGTGTATTCGATCTTGGAGGTTATAGGGAGCTATTATGGGGAACTACTGTACATTGAACAAGGGAGTGTTGTGAGATGGAATTTATAAATAGAATCTGGCCTTGGTCTTAGCAGTACCTAGGTTCAAAACCTGCCACTGATAAGTACTGGCTAATGTGATTCTGAGAAAGTCGCCTAATCTCTAGGTACCCCAGGGAACTGTCCTTCTTAGTACCCAAGGAAAGGAAAAGTATTAATTGCAGAAACTTTGCTGATGTGACTTGCTAGAGGGCCTTTCCTCACTGGGAGCTTCCCCTACAGGATGAAATCCTAAGTCTGGACCAAACAAACAACAAACCTTTATATGTTAAGAGAGACAGACACAGAGACAAAGTACCATAGAGACCGACAGAAAGTGAGTCCTTCTGGTTACACAGGTAATTGGGGCTTGGGTTTTTGTTTTTCAATTGTTGAAATTGTTTCAGTTTATAATAAAAATTATTATTAAAACAATATTTTTCCTTCCCCCTTTCTGAAAAAACAAAACCAAAAACAAAGCCACAAACACTCCACTCAGATAATTTTCTTTAGAGCTGGAAGAGATCTCAGAAGTCATCTGATCCAATGCCCCCATTTTAGAAGGAAAGAAAGCCTAAAAAGGTGATATTTATTATGACTACTTGCCTGGGTGTCGATAGAAACTAAAGTAGAATGGTCATGTCGAGGTGTAATGGAAATTCTTTATCTGTGTAATCGTCATCATCGAAAGAACTGCCCACTCTTAGGGTATTCATTACTAAATGGTGCCAGTCTATTTCTAATTTCCGAGTTGGAATATCTTGTTAATGTATTGTTTGTTTTTGTTGAATATTTGTCCTTTTTTTTAAACAAGAAAATGCTTACTGGGGAGAAGGGGTAGAGATATTCTGAAATGAAGGTGATATAAAAACAACCGATCTCAATAAAAATAAGACTTCTAAACCTGATTCGTTGGCTCCAAGCACTAACCCTCACTCCCCCAACCCCACCTCTCCGATTACAAAAGCAGCAGAAATTGCCCTCCAGCTCCAAGACTTTTCTCTTTTCTCTGATGTCTCATTCTAGTCCCGTAAACCCGCAGCTGTGACTTTATGCCAACTCCCTATTCCCCCGGGTGTTTTTATAACTAATGAATAATCCCTTATAAATAGGCATCCCTCACTGAACGTGTTGACCAGCCAATAACCGTAAAGGCGAAGTAATTCAGGCGGAGGGAGAGGAGGAGGTGGGGGTGGAGCTGTCAGCTTTTTCTAATGACAGACCTGTCCTCAAATGAATGCCAACCTTTTCTCGGGCAGGGGCAGTGCCATCCATCGGCCGCTTGCCAGTCAGCAGGCGGGCTCTGCAATTGGCTGGCTGGAGGAGCTCCTCCCCCTTCTCCCAGCGCCCCAGCCCTAGCTCCAGAAGGTCCTCGGGCCGCCTGACAGTTAAGAGCAGACAACGGCGCGGTTGCTGGACATCTGAGCGCTGCCGGAATCCCTAGAGTCCCTGCGGACCCTGCGTGGTTTGGACCCGAAAGAAGGCAAGTCTTTTTTCTCATTTTCAGGAAAGGAGAGATCCGCACCTGTCTTAGAACATCTGAAAGCCTCGATTATCCGTGCCTCTCAGCAACTGAGTATCCTAGAGGAGGGTATGTTTGCGAGCATGAAAACCAGGGATTCCAGCCAGCGTGAGATAGGACCCAGTTGAGAGCGCAGCCGAATTGAGGGCTCTTTTGAGTTTGAGAGATGGCGCTTGTCTCTTTTCCTTTCGCCATGGAGATAGCAGTGCTACAGAACAGTTGTTTTGGTGTCCCTGAGTAGGTAGGATGTGTGAAGGGGACTAGCCCACAGACCTGTCCAGCTTGGCCCTGATTTTTTTTTTAAAGCACCTGGGATTACGATTGAATGAGAAGAGGGTGGTAATACTTGTATTGCGCCATGCCAGCAATTACTGAGAAGTGCGTGCGTAGGCTGGAAGAAAATGTTTTGTTTTATTTCCCAGTGGGAGAACTTTGGGAATTGGGAAGGTTCGTGCGAATTGCTGGGGGAGGGGTGACATCAGAAGTGGACACTGTCAGAGGTCTTGAGAACAGGTGTGCTTGTGTTGAGGCGGATGATAGGTGTTTCTTTCCATCCAGGTGTGAAAGGAGGGGTGTTGACGTTAAAGAGTGCCTACGTTGTGTGGTGGTATGGGGAAGTAGAGAGATGCTGTGGGAGGCTTCACGTACGGCCGATGTCCCATCTACTTAGAGGTGTGGGTTGTTGCTCCGATAGAGACCAGTCCAGGGTTGATTAGTAGGTAAGCAAGGAGATGTCATAGAAACACCCCAGTTTTAGTCCCAGCCTTGCCCAGCTAGCCGTTTGACCCAGTCTCTGACTCTATGGGCCTTGATGACCCCAAATCCTTTCTGGTTCTTTCTGTTAGGTCAGCAGTTTTATCGGACGACAGAAACCCTAGGAGCAAGCTGTGGCATGGGGCCTACTCCCTTTTTCCTAGGCAGTGAAGCCTACTTACAGATCTGGTAGCCTGTTGCAAACAGGGTTATTGGGAGGCTCAAACGAGATCATAAAAGCACTTGGTAAATGACGATGCTAAAAATAACAGGACAGCACATTGCACCATCCTTGGTAGAAGGTAAACGTTTTGCTGCCGGAATTGGGCCCTAGATATTATCTAGTCCAAAGCTCACAGTTTACAGATAGGAGTTAAACGATGCAACATTAAAGGAAGAGGCAAAGCCGGAGCACGGATGGGCAAAGACATCCCTTGGAGCTTGGGGAGGAGTAAGGCTGTATGGGGTACCGTATTCAGGGAGGGCAGAAGAGAGCCAAACCCCACGGGAATGAGCCTGGGAACTGCGTAGCAGCAGCAGCAACAAAATATTCGGTCTGTCCAGACCTCGAATTCTTTCTTCCAGAGAACCCCATACAAGGGACGCCCCCGCCTCCCCCGCCCCTGCGTCCCCTCTCGACCCATCCCTCCTTGGAACTGAGAAGAAAAACAAATGCGCACATCCTAGAGTGCGGAGAGGCAGGGAGGAGCAGAGAAATCCTCCGGGAGAATTTAGGGTGTTTTGAGCTCGCAGGTCCCGGAGCAGAGGGGAAGGTGTGTGGACCAGCCAGGTGAAGAAGTGGCTGGGGGCGGTTGCAGGAAAGACCGCGCCCGGTTGGTTGCTGGCAGCTTCTGGAAAGAAACACTGTAGCCCGGCGTGGCGTCCCTGGTGCGGGCAGAGGAGGAGGGGAGGAGGAGGAGCTGGAAGGTAGGAGGAGCCAGGTGGGGGTGGCAGGGTCTGGGAATGTTAAGGATTCATTAAAAAGAAGGGGCCAGGGAGCGGTAGGGCCGTTATAAGGGGGAAAGGAAAGAACGTCTAATTTAATGAGGCTCCAAGGAAACGTTAAGTCTGGTGTGATGAGGAACCGTGGGTTCGAATCCAGCCTTGGCACACTTAGGAGCTACTTTCTCCCTTAAAAAATGAGCAGAGAGGGAGTGGAGCAGACTTCATTAGGTCCCTTTTCAGCATCACTGATTTTGAATTGGAAGAGACCTTAAAGAAAACTTAAAAAAAATAACTATTTCAGTATAATTGATTTTCTTTTTAATCGCATGCATTTGAAAGATTTATTCTGAGAAGGGTTCCATGGGCTTTGACAGATTGCCAAAAGGGGGCCATGATCCAAAAAAGGTTAAGAATCCTTGGTTCTAGCCCAACTCCATTTTACAGATATATTAAACTGAGGCCCACAGAGGTTTGGTGACTTGCCCAGAATACAGAAGTGGCAGTTAGGATTCTTATCGGGGTCCTCTGACTCCAAATCTAGCTCTTTCTCCTCTACCATCTTGTCTCTCTCATAGATGCTTATGTTTTGTTGGAGTGAGGGATCTGGATGAAGGAAAGGAGCCCTTTGGCCTCCTGGAGGGTCTTGAAGGAGTCGGTCCGGCATTCATTCTCAGAGGATCTGCCTTAGAAGTCAGTCCTTTCTCACCTTCTGTGTGGGCTGTTGAAACAGCCTCCTAATTAAACTGCTTTACTCCAGTCCCTCACCTTCCCAGTCCCTTCACCAAAGACTGTCACAACCCAGAGCGGACCCCCTCGTCCCTCTTTGGCCCAAAAGCTACAGTTCTTTTTTTGACTAGAATCACATACGCAGTCTGATATTCATATCTTACTGCCCTTCATCATCTGGCTCCAGGGGATCTTTCCAGACTTATTACCTGTAACTACCCTTCACCCAGTCTACCATTCATATTGGCATACCCTTCTCGGTGCTTTCCAAATACAGAGACATTCCTATTTTATCCTAGAGATTTTTGAGCAGAGGAGTGGCAAGGTGAGATGTACTTTAGGAAAGTAATTTTGACAGCTGTGTGGAGGGTGGATATGGGAGGGAAGATACTGGAATGGAGAAACTGGCAAACATTTCTGGTGAGAGGTGATGAAAGCCGTGCTGCATCTGGTGCTTGAGTGAATGGAGAGAAGAGGCAGATGGGAGAAATATCGTGGGCATAAAATCATCAGGATTTGGCAGCCGATTGAATTTTTGGGGAGGAGAGGAAAGGAGTCAAGGATCCCCCCAAAGTTTTGCACTTAGATGAGTGGATCAGAAAGTACAGATACTAAATTTTCCTGTTGAAAAATCACTTCACTGTCACTATATCAGAGAAACCAGATTTAAGGTTTCTGCAGCCTGAGTGTGACCCAGAGCAGCCTCAAGGATCCTGGGTGTATGTGTATGTGTGTGTGTGTATTCCCACATAGAAGCTGATGAAACTAGGCTCTGTGTGCGTGTTTGTGTACCCCCATATAGAAGCTGATGAAACTAGGCTTGTGAGCAGCACAGAAAAGGAAATGGGCAAAGTAATTTTAAATACAGTTATCCCTTGCACATCACAGGGATTTGGGGCATAGCACCCTCTACCCACCCCCCAACCCCCATCTGGAAAATCTGTGTAAAATCTTTTAGCCCTCCCATTGTACCAGAGAGGAAATCTGAATTTTTTTCTTTTTATTTTATGGGGTGTTTACAGTAGCTTGTTGTAAAATTTATGTTAAGCATTTGATCATAGACTCTGTGTCATCAGCTTGCCTCCACGTGTTATCTGCAGCTTTTGCGAAACTTCCCCCAATTTAATTTCTTCTGCCAATCAGTGGTATATCGAAACCACAATGGAGAAGGGATAACTGTGTAACTCTACCCCTAGCACACAGCAAACTTTCATACAAATTCAGTTTAACAGCCATCAAGGGCCTACTCACTAGCAAGGAGGACACTGGGAGTCACTGGGGAAGAAACAACATGTAGATAAAGACATAGTCTCTGCTGTTCTAGAACTTACCTAGTCCAAGGCGTTTACAAAAAAGATCAGAATACAGTTTAGAGGCACAGGCCTGGGTAGAGACTCCCTTCATACTCTAATAGATGAAGCTTCCCATGGCATCTCACTATCTATTCTATTTAGCTTTTCTGCCCATATAAATCTGGGGTTCTTAACCTGGGGTACCTGAACTTGCTTTTGTTGTTGTCATTTCTTAAAATATTTTGATTACTGTATCAAAAACATGGAGTCTTGCCGCATGTGGGTTCTTCCTCCATTTATAACTGGTGTTCTTTTCTTTCCTGTTTTGTGCATTTAAAGACATTATTCTGAAAAGGGGTTTCCCAGACTTGACCAGACTACCAAAAAAAAAGTTTAAAAATCCTTGCTATAAATAAACCTTTGTTTCAGGCACTCAGGGTGAGAGCAAGAGCACAAGTAAGCCCAGATAAGGACACTAAGATAGGAGAACCTGGCAAACCCCTAAGCTCACAGTTGTGCTTGAAGGCAGATTCTCTAGAGACTTTCCCAAGCCCTTGATTCAGCGTCTCAGTTGGTGACCAGGCCCAGGAGACACTCCCTGTGCAGAGTCAGCTCCCTCTGCTCCCAGCCCTTCCTTAAATAACAAACTGGGAATGTACAAGAAGAATTAAGAAGTTGCTGCATCAGAAGAGAGTCCTGCATGTTTTTCTTTCTGAACAACAAAAAAAGAAAATTCAATTTTTTTTGCTAATTGGTGCTTTTTTTTCTTTTTAAGGGAACTTATATACGTATATATGTGTGTGTATGTGTGTACATAGAGAGACGTATGCCTGTATATCCATATACACACAGATATTTATGGTATGTACTATACATACACATTTATGTATGTATAATTGTGCTGTCATTTTTCAGTATGTCCAACTCTTCATGACCCCATCTGAAGTTTTCTTAGCAAAATTACCAGAGTGATTTGTCATTTCCTTCTCCAGTCATTTTACAGATAAGGAAACTGAGGCAAACAGGGTGAAGCGACTTGTCCAGGGTCACACAGTAGTACATGTCTGAAGCCAGATTTGAAATCTCAAAGATTCCTGACTCCAGGCCTAGCACTCTGTCTACTACCTAATTGCCCCTATGTATATATCGTGCATACCATAAATGTTTGTATATATATTACATGCACACCTAGGTGCCTTTATAAGATATGTGTGTGTGTGTTATTTATGAATATGAGTATATACACATCTGTCCATATATAGTTGTTGTTCAGTTGTTGCAATCTGGCCTAGCCCTTTGAGCTGCCTTCATCTATATATAGTACATACTATAAATATTTGTGTGTGTAGGGATACACACACACACACACACACACACACATATACATAAGGGAGAGAGAAGGAGAAAAAAGAGGAGAGAAGAGAGAGAGAGAGAGAGAGAGAGACAAAGACACAGAGAGATGGACAGAGAGAGGTGACATTCCTTCATCTTCCAGAAGATCTCAGGTCCCATTGGATTGGGATAAAACAAAAGGCCTTAAAATTCTCCTGCTGCTGAGGTTTAAACTCTGCCCACCCAGGGATGCCAAACACTGTTGGGGTTTCATGTGTTGTGGTGGAACTGTTTCAAAAGGATTCAGAGTCAGACCACCTCTAATCCAAGTATAGGCATTTATTGAGATTGACGCCTCTCATGAAGCAGGCCAAGTTCTAAGAAGAACCAGCAACTTCAGAGAAAGCAAGATGGATCTTTATAGGGTAAAGATGCAATTACATAACAGAAATTATGAATATTCAAAAGGCAGGAGGGGTTTGTTAAGGGATTAGGTAATGGAGGAGGGGTCCCTTCTATGGTTCAGTGGTCAAACATCCTGGTTGTGCTGCCCTCCAGTTGGCTAGCTATTGTGTTCCTGTCTGGTCCAGATGGATAGTTAGGTATTGTGGTCCTGTCTTGGGCTAAATGGATGATGTGATTGTGGCTGAATACAAGGACACACCTGTTCAAATATGTGAATTGGATCTGAGGGCAGTGGTTAGCTAGAGGCATTGGCTATATTGGGTCTGGGGGCCTGAGGCGTGGTTAAAGCCAGATTATGTGGTTAAATCAGGACCTGCTTGCTGTTCACTGGGGCCCATAAGGAAGTTAGAATGTTGGGGATTATTATTAGGATTGTAATTATTAGGACTCCATCACTGCTGTATTTGTTTCAAACTTGTTTGGTTTTTTTTCTTAATTGGTACATGGATTTGGGAGGGAGAGGAGTCTAAGAATTGTGATGCCCAAAAAAGAAGAGCAAAAAGACAATCTGTGGCATTAAAAACAATGCACCAAATAGAAGGAGGTTCAGAAGGAACCACAAACAAGCAGTAAAACTGAAACTAAGTTGTAAATTAAAAAAAAAATGCATTCTGTGCTTAAGTGAGAGATTTGTAGTATCCTCAATCTTGATTTTATATGTATATGGAAATACTTGATTTTTTCAGGTTCTGAACATCAAAAAGTTTAAATTTCTAAATTAGCTGTTAGAAGGAAGGCTGGGGGGGGGAGGGGTGGGGAAGCCATGGTAAAACCCCCATAGGACCCATTTTTCAGCCCTGACTCTGCCATTCACCACCTGAGTGACCTTGGGCAAGTCTCTTTACCTTTTTGGTTTGGGTCTGTTTCTTCATCTCTTAAAACAGGGATTGGACTAGATTTGCTCTAGAATCTCTTTTAATTTTCCATCAATTATTCTCTGATCCCTAGACACACCCCGCCCATACGCACACACATTTCCCCCTTATGTACGGTTTTCATCCATGATTAATGATCATGGCTGAAGAGCCAGAAGGCCTATAGTCCAACCCCCTGTTGTAAAGTGAGGAAACAGACTCAGAGGGGTTAAGTGATTCGGCCTAGATGGAGTTGGCAGAGGTGAGATGCGAACCACGTTCTCTGACTTCAAAGCCAATGCTCTTTTCCTTGTAGCAGAGTATCTCCACTGCACCATGTTTTCTGTACATTAGTCTAGTATTAAACAGATGGAATTTCTAAAATTAATTTTTTTTCCAGAACTGCCCTTAATTATGTATTTTTCAGTTGGCACCCACTTAAAAATTAACAAAGGCTTGTGCCCTAAATAATGGTGAAAGTTTGTAGGTCTTTTTAAGGGAAGATGAAGATAAGATGAAGATGAAATCTGTTCCAGCACTACCAGCTGACAACATTGAGGCGGCATATTAAGATGTGCAAAGTATTTTACATAACTACCCCATTTTAGCCACAATGTTCCTGTAAGGCAGGCACTAGAGGAATCAACCCGATTTTACAGACCAGCAAATGGAGGCCCAGAGAAGTTCATTAAGTTGCCCTGAGTCACACAGCTAGCGAGGGTGGAAGTCCGGATTTGAACCCAGGGCTTCTTGAACTCCAGCTCGAGCAGGCTTTCTATCCCCTGCCCCATACTGCCATTTAGCCCTCAGACCGGATCTGCAAACATCGGCTCCGCCGTCCTATGTCCTTGTTGCCGGGCAACAGTAGCAGCATTAAATATTCAAAACGCTTCCACATTCAAAGTAAAGAGGCGACTGCATGACAGTGCTATTAAATGTCTAGTCAACTCTGCTCCCTGTGAAGTCACCTTGGTGACTTGGTGCCCGTGTCTCCTGCAAAACGAAGATCCCACGCAGGCCACCGTAGCCGAGGGATGCTGAGGGACAGGCTGTGTAAGTGCCCTTTACCCATGCGAGGAGAGTATTTGAAAATAGGAAGTATCGTGAGGGTGATCTGGGTTACCTGGAAAACAACAGGGTGGCTGAGTTCAATTGCCAAGCTGTTGAGCTAGCTTACTTTGGCTCTGCCTTTCCGGTCTCCGTACACCTTAACCCCCTTCTCCACTCACTGTATAATCAAGCAGTGCTGGCCTACTTGTACTTCTTCCAGCGTGACCCTCCTGCTGCCATCTGTGTGTCTCTACGCTAGCTGTCCCCATGCCTAGGATGCTCTGCCCCCTCAGTGGGGTTTCTCAGTTTCTTTGCATTCCTTTAAGACACTTCGGATCCCACCTTCCGCAGGACCCCTTAACTGGCCTCCCTAGCTGCTGGTTGTTGAATTGTTTCAGTCTGGTCTGACTCTTCATGACCCCGTTTAGGGTTTTCTTGGCAAAGATACTGGAGAGGTATGCCATTTCCTTCTCTCGCTCATTTTACAGATAAGGAAATAAAGGCCAGCAGTGACTTGCCCAGGGTCACACAGCTAGCGTGTCTGAGGCCGGATTTGAACTCAGGGAGATGAGTCTTCCTGACTCTAGGCCCGCTAAGGATACCACACAGGCCACCCCAGTTGTAGAATGCTGAAGGAGAGCCTATTTAAATGCCCTTTCCACATTTATTTGTAAAGCACTTAGCGCAATGCCTAGCACATATTATGTACTTAATAAATGCGCTCTCTCCACTGTGCCACCTAGCTACCCCAATGATGATGGTAGCTAGCACTTATATAGGCTTTAAGGTTTGCAAAGTACTTCCTATGTGTGACCTCGTTAGAACGTAAGCTTCTTGAGGACAGGGATTATTTTGGCCTTTCTTTGTATCCACCAGCCCATAATAAGCATTGAATAAATTAAATGCTTGTTGATTGTTGACGGACTTGGATTTTTGATTTCATCAACCTGGGTGCCCTTTCCTATGGTGCATCCTTACCTTTCTCATCCTGTCAGGTTCTTGTTCATGGACATCCTCCCCTAAATCCGATGAAGGGTCTGTGTCCAACATGCCAGGGTTCTCTTCCTGTACTGAGAAAATACCAAAAGAGAACAGAGTTGGGGTATGGATTCCTTGTTCTTTTACTTCATATCATCTGCCCTCGGTGGACTGTCAGCCCCTTGAGGGAAGGAACTGCTTTTCACTCTGTCTTTTTCTCCCTAGGGCCTGGTACAGCACCTTGCACAAAGAAAGAAAGGCCTTGATTAAGTACTTTGTTGGACAGGAGCGGATAGTCAACAAATGATGGAATTAGTCCTGACTTCATTAAACCGAGAAGGCCTTCTCTTTCTGGGATTTTAAAATCTTGGTACAACGGAAAGAACACTGGATTTGGAGACTGGGCAGCTGGGTTCAAATCTTGGCTCTGTCGCTCACTACCTGTGTGGCCCTGGGAAAGTCACTTAGTTTCTCCAGGCCTCATCCTCCTCATCTGTAAAATGGGAGGGGTGAACTAGTCTTCAGGCTCTAAAATTATGATCTTATGACCCTCTTTAAACGTACATCAGAGAGGGAAGGAGAAAAACCAAGTAAACGAAGGACAGATGGAAATTGCCATGGGTTGATTTCCTAGGTCAAATTACTCTTGGTCAGCACATCATAGGGGTTATAGTGCTAGGTCTGGCGTTGGGAAGACCTGGGTTCACATCCTGCTACTGATACTAGCTGAGTGACCATATCACCTAAATGGGGAGAGAGAGGAGGGAACAAGCATTTATTAAGCGCCTACTGTGTGCTAGGCATTGTGCCAAGTGCTTTAAAAATAGCTCATTTGATCCTCAGAACAACCCCGAACGATAGGTGCTACTACTACCCCCATTTTACAGACGAAGATACTGAGGCTAAAGATAGATTAAATGACTCCGAGTCACAGAGTGAACAAGTGTTTGAGGCAGGATCCAAACCCAGCTCTTCCTAATTCCAAGTACGGTACTCTACCTACTGTGCCACTTAGCGGCCTTTAGTTGCTCAAGGACAAATTTCATTTCCCCCATGCTATTCTGCTAAATTGAGCTTTACTAACAAAATATAGAATTGAGCAAGTTCTCAAGTTCCAAAAAAACCTGAAAAATAGAAAGCACGCTGATTTGGAGCCAGGAGACCCAAGTTTGAATCATTGCTCTGCTCCTTACAACCTGTGCGATCTTGACCGATTCACTGAACTGAGGCCCAGAGAAGGTTTCCTCCTCTGTAAAAACAAAGGGGTTCTATGAAATGATTTCTAAGATCCTGTCTGGCTCTAACTGAATATGACCCAGTGATTTCAGCAGGTTGGACAGAGGGAAGGAGAATGCCTTTTATGAGCCACTAGAGAGAGTAAGGCAGCCTGGCCCAAGGTATAACCAGAGAGCTCAACATACACATGTGCCTTGGCCGGAAGCTTCCAGGACCCATTCTCTTTGCCATGCCCAGCTAACCAGGGGGCATCTCTGTAAAACATGATAGAGTTCTGGCTACCTGGGCCTGGTCCAAGAGCCTCAGGGCTGGAGGTAAAGGGGAAGAGGATAAACAAGCATTAGACGTGTCATCATCTTTGAGTTAGGAGACTGACCAGAGCTGTCATCAGATAAGAGACCCAAGTCCCCAGACCAGGAGAAAGCCCTTCTCTCTACAGCTCAGATGTCCCTGAATGGGACAATGGGGCATGCACCTCTGGGTCTCCTCTCCCTCTCAGGGTCTGTCTCCAGAGGAGAGGAGCCCTTTCCATTGGGTCTCTAAGAGGCAGGCTAGAAGGGTCAGAACGGTTTGTCTTTGAGGGTTTTCCATTTTCCTTGTTCTGAACTTGGAGTGGCAGGTAGGCAAAACCAATTTTGACTCAGTGTAAGGAAAGCCTTTATGACAACCAGAGCTGTTTAAGAAGGAAAGGGGCTACTTCAGAAGGTAATGAATTCACCATTGGTGGAAGTCTTCAGGTGCAGGTTGGATGAACACTTTTCAGCAGTATGGTAGAACAGATCCCTGCTTAGCTGTGGATTGGACTAGATAGGGGTTCTTAACCTTTTTTTTGTCATCAACCCCCTGGGCAGTCTGGTGATGACCATGGACCATTTCTCAGAATAATGTTTTTAAGTGCATAAATTAAAATACACAGCCTGACAAAAGAAACCAATCATATTGGAATTCAGCTGCTGAAATGTTTTTGAAAAACAAATTTATTACAAGTATTGTTAATGCAGTTGTGGTTTGTTGCCTATATTCATAATGAGAGGAAATTCTAAATTTCAGTTAATGAAACTAAAGATGTAATTTTGTTCCCCCATCCAAGTTCATGGATTTCTTGAAATCTATCCATGGGCCCTTTTGGGTGGGGAGGCTGTGGACCTTAGGTTAAGAATCCCTGGACTAGAGGCCCAAGAGCCCATCCAACTCCAGTATTCTGTGACCTTTCCCTCCTCCTGATCTGTGGTATCTCTTTATGATATGCTTCTTATTTCATGCCTATCCCCCGGGGGGTCAGCACCTCCTCCTCCTACCCCAGAGTTGGAGACTAGCTATGTCATAGACCTCTACACTCGGGCCTCCTCATCCCCAACAAGTTGCAGCTGACAACACAGTGACACCTTCTTCCTTCCTCTATCTCCTCATGCACTAAAATACCCATCACCCCAGTAAACAGGCCACTACCCAACATGAGAAGGCTCACAGATCATAGCCCCATAGATCCAGAATGAAAGGGTTCTCAGAGGCCATCTGGGGTGATGTCATTTTAAAGAAGAGGAAACACTCTTGGGGACATTGAGTGACTTACCCAACATTCATACAGCATCATATGCCAGCTTTGTTCTTAAACTAAGTTACGCAGAGGAATAAATGACTAATACCCCTCATTTTAAAAGTAGATTGCTGTTGCTCAGTCCTTTCAGTCACGTCTGACTCTTCTTGGCCCCACTTGGGGTTTTCTTGGCAAAGATACTACAGTGGTTTGCCATTTACTTCTCTAGCTCATTTTTACAGATGAGGAAACAGAGGCAAACAGAATTAAGTGATTTGCCCAGAGTCACACAGTAAGTGTCTGAGGCCAGATTTGAACTCAGGAAGATGATCTTCCTGACTCTAGGCCTGCCACTCTATCCACCGCACTACCTAGCTGCCCCTTAAAAGTAGATACTTCTTTTTAAAAATATTGTGTGTGTGTGTGTGTATTATATATACACAAGATATATACATATATATGTATGCATGTATGTATTGTTTTTACATTGTCTAGATTTCTCCCAGGTATTCCTCTCCTTCCCTAGTCATCTTATATAATAAAGGAATATTTTTGAAGAAACAAAGGAAGGAGGGGGTGGGGGTAGGGAAATCAGCAAAACTTACTGATAACACTGAAAGAATCTGAAGAGAGATAGAGTCTTCCACACCAGTGGAAGGAGTAGTGGGGAGCATCTTCTCAAACCTCTTCTTGGGAACCACATTTGGTTTTAATTTTTGACTTTCGATTTGTCTTTGCAACATTCACTTTTAATTGTTCTGCATTTCTTTCTATTTACGTTGATCTAGGCACTGTGTTTATGGTTTTCTTTGCTCTGTTTACTTCACTCTGCATTTGTTCTTTTAGATCTGTCCATAGCTCTGTTTTCACCAAACCTCATATCTTACAGCACAGTGATACTCCATTCTTCATATACCACAATTTGTTTGGAATATTCCCCCAGTCAATGGGCATCTGCTTTGTTTCCAGGTAAAAGAGGGATCTTTTTAAGTGATTTGCCAGCAGGCAGAATTTTGGTTATTGTGACTATCGAAGTGGCGTGGGATACATCTTGGAAAGGAGAGGCAGAAAGAAGGAGAAAGAAAGCTGAAAGCAGAAGGGAAGAACAGAGAGTGCAATGTTATGAGTAACTAGTGGAGGTTTTGTTCTGGTTTGGTTTTTTTTTTTTTGGTTGTTGTTTCAATCTCACTTGGAAAGCTCCCCTGGGGTTTTTTTAATGGTCCCAAAAGAGTATTAGTAAATAAGTCATTAACATGTATAGTCAGACAGTCAGCAAGCATTTATTAAGTTCTTACTCTGTGTCAGGCATTGTACTAAGTACCGGTGATACAAAGAAAAGCTAAAACGCTGGCTCTGCTGTCCAAGAGCTTACCTTCTAATGGGAGAGATGCCACGTAAATAACCAGGGACATGTCAGATATATATAAAGTGGATGGAAGGACATTGTCAGGGTGGAGAAAGAGGATGGGGAAAGGCAGCACAGTGTCTTCCTGTAGTCAGACATTTAATTAATATTTATTAAATTAATAAATGGATCCGTGAATTCTACTTATATCCCTTTTTCATGTCTCCTCGTGACTTAGAAAGAACTCTGGCTTCTTAAAGGCCAGGCCTGCAGAGCATCATCACCTCTGCCAGGTCTAACCCAGCAGGATAGACATCAAGAGCGTGCCAGGCAATGGTCTGGATACCTTCTGTCCAAGGACCAATCTAACTAAACTTAGAAATGTTGGCCAAGTTCACCCCAGGGTGCTCATTTTTTTCATCCTACCACTCTTCTTCTCATAAGTTGCAGTTCTGGTAGGCCTTCCACTAACGTACAGAGGGGTTTTAATCTGCTTCAGTGGTTCTGATCACTGACCCCTAAAGTAGTGAAGAAATGAATAACTATGTTAACCTCCATGCCCCTGGCAACCTCCTTTTTGTTCATGTCCCTATGACTGTAGATGATTAAAAGTGGTTTATCTTAAGCCTTTAACCCATCTGTTGGCAAGAGATAAAGGATCTACCTGTACTATTTTTGTGAGAGAGCATAATGGCAGTGTAAACATTGGAAGCAGCCATTACTTAAAAGTCACATATATAAATTCTGTCACATATATAAATTTTACTTATTTAGGGTAAGGAACTATCAGTGGTACCACTGATCTCCCAATGTTCCTCTACCCTCCTTTCCTTTCCTCCCTTCTCCTCTCCCCCTCTCCCATTCTCTCCTCTCCCCTCTTTCTCCTCTGTGTCTCTCTCTCCCTCTCCCCCCCATCTCTCTCTCTCTGTCTCTCTGTCTCTGTCTGTCTGTCTGTCTCTCTCTCTCTCTCTCTCTCTCTCGCTTTTAAAAACAAACAAAAAATTTTTTAAGATCTATTCATAGCACTTCAATCAACAGTCATTCATTAAATCCCTACTATGTGCCAAGCTGGATACAACGACAAACATAAAACATCCCTACCCTCAAAGAGCGTAGTTTATCTTGAAGACAACATATACATATGTAATTATGTATGAAATATATATAAAATAAATAAAAAGTGATTTTAGTAAAGAGCGCATTTGCAGTTTGCGGGAGGGGACAGTTAGGAAGGAAAGAAGAAAACAAGCATTTATGAAGTGCCTACTACTGTTGTGCTAAGCACTTTACAAATAGCATCGTGCTTGATCCTCACCACAGCCCTGTGAGGTAGGTGTTCTTATTATCCCCATCTTACAGTTGAGGAAACTGAGGCAGGCTTGCTCGGGGACACATAGTTGAGTAAGTGCTGGAGGCTAGATTTGAATGGGACTCTAGGCCCAGGCACCCTGAGTGCTCTAGAAGAGGGCCGCAGGATGGTGAAGGAGCTGGGGTCCGTGCCAGGCAAGGATCAGGAGAAGCAACTGGGCCTGGGTGGCCTGGAGAAGAGAAGACTTAGCGAGGATATGATAGCCATCCTCTCATATGTGAAGGGCTGCCACGTGGATTCTGCTCGACCCCCGAGGGAGGAATTAGGAGGTGAGGCTTGAGGCAGGATCACCCCTTCCTGACAGTCAGAGCTGTTGGGAAGTATATGAGCTGCACCCCACCCACAGCTTCCAGGCACAGGCTGGCTAGGGTGGCCAGGAGGTGCCCCTTCCAGGGCTGAGATTCCCTGATAGTCTTCCCAGGGTGTCACGTCCAGAGGCTACCCTGACCCCGGCTAATGTCTCTGTTGTAAAGGGAAAATGGTCCTACGGCTGTGGTCGCTGGGCCACACCCCCAATTAGCTAGGCACCTAGATCGGGGCTCCCCAGCCACCAGCAGGATTCTCACTCATTAATAGACTTGGCAAGGGTAAATGGGTATCCAAAGAGAATACTGGGCATTCCTGTGTGTGGGCAAGGAGGCCTGTCTTTAGGAACTCCTGCAGTCTCCTTCGGTGGTTCAGGAGCCAGCTTTATGGGTTGGTATGACCAGAGGCCCAAGACCTACAGATCCTCATATGGGGTAAAACATAAGCAATGCTGTGCTGGAACCAATTTCCAACATGGCTTGAGAGAGCCAATTGTTAAATTTTCAGTGTGAGCATTTACACCTGAGAAATCAGCTGCAAATCAAGGCTTGAATTATTATTTTGTTGATTGTCTATACCTAAGAAAGCGATGAACAAAGCAATAATACAAATTAGACTTATAAATGTGTCATGTGTACCTTTTTTCCCCTGGAGAGTTGGTTGTTAAACATTTACCAACATACCCTGCCCACAGCTATCCTGTGACCACATCCCTCCTCACCCTGGCTTTGTAGAATCCCTCATTTCCTTTAAGGTTCAGTCCAAATGCCACTTTCCATGTGAAGCTATTTGTGATCTTTCACTTAATAGTGTTCTTTCTCTGCTCAATTACTCTGTTTTTATTTAGCTGTGCATATATTGCATTTCCTCAGTGGGATTCAATTCAGCAAGCATTTCTTAATTATCTGCCAGATAGGTAATTATTAGAGAAATTATTATTTTACTATCATATTACTAACCAGTTATCAAATGGGGATCCAGGCTTTTCTCCTTATTTTCCTCATTGAGGCCCAGCTCCTGTCTCAGAACAAGTCTAATTGAGATCACCCCTACCCTCAAGGAACATCTTGGGCAGGACCACACCCAACTAGGAGAACCATCTTCTCTTTAGAATATAAACAGAATCCAGTCTGAGTGGGTTCTTATCCTGGGGAAAGGAGCCCCTGTCCTTGTACCCCTCCATTAGAGTTTAGGGTGACCCAGCTCATGAAGCAGAAAACCAGACAGAATGATGTGGATGGTGATGGCTTCCCCCGTCCAGATTGCTGGAGGTAGCTGGGTCTCATGATCAAACAAGGTTCCGGCTGTAGGAGCTGTAGACTTGTAGCCCACCTCCTTGTTATATGACCACCAACCAAGAGTTTCACTTGTTGGGGAGTTCCCTGTCAGAAGGTACACACCTAATTTAAGGTGTTTCAGAGCCTTCCTTGGGGACTTTGGTTAGAGAGAAAGGGCTGATCATCAATTCATTGACTGTGAGCTAGCCTAAGTAATCGATTGATTATTAATTACCCAGAAACTCCGTCTCTTGGGGTTTTTCATTCATAACATACCAGGCACTGTGCAAGTCATTGAGGATAAAAGAAAATTAAAACAGCCCCTGCCCTCTCCTGGAAGTAGGGGAGTAGGGAGAGGACACAGATAAGTCCATATAAGATATATGAAAGTATTGGGAGGGGCAGATATGGGATAGGAGGGACAGGGAGGGCTTCATGTAGGAGGTGGCACTTGGGCTGAGCCTGGAAGGGAGCCGGGGATCCCATGGGGCACAGTGACAAGGGAGACAATTCCAGGGGTGGAAGGCAGTTTACACAAGGTAAGAGGGAATTTCACATAGAAGGAAAAGTAGGCCAGTTTGACTGGAAGGTTGAGTGAGTCAGAGGAAGCCGTGGGAAGACAGGTTGGAGCCAGATTGTGGAGGGTTTTCAGGCCACACGGAAGAGCAGCAGGAAGCTGTGTGAAGGACGAATTGGTGTGGGGAGAGGCTGGAGGCAGAGGCTGGTTAGGGGCCTGTCCTGGGGCCAGGAACCAGAGATGCTGCCGAGGTAGAATCAGCAAAATAGGGCAGCTGATGGGCTGTGAGGAGTGGAGAACTGAGGATGACCACTGTTGTGAAGCTGGGTGACTGGAGCGATGTCGGTTCCCTTGACTGAAATAGGGAAAGTCAGGAGAATGTAAGCCCCTTGGGGGCAGACTCTTCTATTTGGGGCTTTGTGTTTTGCAATTAATGCTTTACTCTAATTGGTAATTAATATTCATTTTATTAAATTGAATTTTCTCAAGTCCTGTAGTGGGACTTTTCCATCTCCCTCTTCCTGGGCAGCCTGGTAGAGATAAGACATGTGGGAACGAGAGCCCAGTTTCCTATGGCAACATAGGGCTAGGAAGTCAAGGAAGTAGGGATTCCATTACTGCCCCTCTCCAGCCAAAGGTTGGGGGAGTTAAGACTTCATCCTTTCCCCCGAAATAAGGAGCGTTCTTTTTATTCATGATGGCAATATGGCGTAATGACATGACGGGCAGCCTTGGAGTCCGGGAGCCCTGGGGGCAGAACTTCCTCTCACAAACTAGCCTAGAGGTGGCGAATGGGCGAATCCATGGACCTGCCAGCACCCTCTGGTGACCGTCTGTTCTGCAGCGGTGGAAAGATTTTCCACACCAAGGACTACATATACTACACTGATGAGAGGACGGCTCTGGACCTGTAAACACACACATGCAGATAAAAATGCATAATATGTCCTGAATAACAGGAACCACATGTATATATTACATAATGTGTACGTGCACGTATATAGATGTATAGATGCACACACACAATACAATTACATATTGTATGTATATGTGTGTATTATGTACTGTATACGTATGTGTTTATATAATTATGCATTCATATTACATATAGTATAGATACTTACATGGTATATTATTATATATGGTTATATCACATTATATATAATATGTTATATTATATTATATTGTTATATTACATTACATTATATTACATTACATTACATTACATATTATATACTATAGTATATATAGTATTAGGGCAGCTAAGTGGCCCAGTGTATAGAGTGCTGGGCCTGGAGTCAGGAAGACTTATCTTCCTGAATTCAAATCTGGCCTCAGACACTTCCTAGCTGTGTGACCCTGGCAAGTCGCCTAACCCTGTTTGCCTCAGCATGAAGAGTTGGACGGGACTGAAAAACAGCTAAACAAATATATACCATACATAGTATATAAGCATATGTACTATATATGTGTACATATTAGCTATATCTGTGTGCACACATATACATACACCACACGTGTGTATACATGCATATGTGTATATGCACATACATGTGTGATCTGCGTAGTTTGGTGACAGATTATAGTATGTATATGTGTGTGCATAAACACATAGATTATATATTATTCATTCTTGTATAATGTATTATATGTAATACACTATGTAAGTACATGCTATATACACACATTCGTATATATTACAGATATATACACATATATTGTTGTTATTCAGTCATTTTCAGTCACGTCTGACTCTTCCTGACCCCATTGGGGGTTTTCCTGGCAAAAATACTGGAGTGATTTGCCATTGCCTTTTCCAGCTCGTTTTACAGATGAGGAAACTGAGGCAAACAGGGTTAAGTGACTTGCCCAGGGTCACGCAGCTAGGAAGTGTCTGAGGCCAGATTTGAATTGAGGAAGATGAGTCTTCCTGACTCTAGGCCCGGCGCTCCGTCCACTGTAGCGTCACCTAGCTGACATACAAACACACAAGATGTCCTGCGTAACAGAAACCAGATGTATGTCTAGTTACGTATTGTGTAATCTGTGCCATTTGTTGCTCTTAAGGGCTCTGAAGCCACAGTTTATGTAAATGCTGAACTGGGAACAAGCCGTGTCACACCAGGAATGTGCCCAGAACTATGTTGTGCCTTTTGGGGATGACAAAATAAGCATAAGCCTCAAGGCACTCCCAGTCTATCTGGGAAATAAGATTTTCCTACGCACAACCTCATTACACGTGGTCCATGTTTCCCTGGTTTTGAAGAGCAAGCTTCATTTTTGTTCCTGTCCTGCAGCGCCCAGAACTGGGCCTGGCACATATTAGGCGGATGATGGAATTGGAGCCCACCTACTTTCTTGTTATTGAATTTTGTAGTAATGATACTAATAAATCCAGAAAAGGGAGAACTCAGTCATTCAGTTACCATACATGAGTACCTGTGTGCAGGGCTTTGTGCAAGGATCTCAGAGACAGGTGAGGGAGAGGAGGGCACCAGCAGCCTGGGAGCTGGGGGATATCAAGAACATCCTAGCGTAGCCAGCCGTGCTTCTTGAGGCAGAGGTGGGGACGGCTCCTGTGAAGGTAGGCAGACAGAAGTGGAGAGAATGGATGAAAAGGCATTGATTAAGTCTGATGATATGTATCGAGTATGAAAAACAGACCGTCTCTGCCCTCGAGAAGCTTCGACTTTAACAGAGGAGACAATGCACAGAGGGAAGTGTTGTGCAGGAAGTCACTGGGAGGGCAAATGGGGAATTGGGGACTCAGTGAACACACCCTTTCTAAGTAGCTGTGGCAGGGGAGAGTTGATGGTGGTTCTCTGAACTAGAAGTGGAAGGAGAGGATGTGGGCTGGGTGAGGCCACCCGGAGAAGAGAGCGGGATGCCAGAGATGAAAAGATTAAAACCTCTAGGGCACAGTCTCTGGCACAGATGGACCAGGTAGCAGAATAGTTGGCCATCCAGAGGATCACTAGGGAAGAGAGTGCTGTCTGAGGGATGGCCTGAATTCTTCTTGGATTAGAGCATAAAGCTTCAGCTGGCTGGTGTCCAAAGAAGGTTAAGTGTCGCTTCTAAAGGGTTCCTCCCAAAAGAACATCAAAGAAAGTTTACACTTCATATTGCATTCAAGGCTGCCAATCTTTGCTGTTTTTTAATAGAAGCATCCTACTCCTTCCTGATATCATATTATGACAATTAAAAATGACATATATGTGTCTTAATTGTGTTTCTTTTTTCCCCTCCTTTTCCTTTAGTGGTTTCTAAATAAAACCAGAATTTTCATGTCTTTTTTTTTTTTTTCCAGATCACCTACCATGGGAAAAATCCAATTGGGATACTGGATCTTGGTTCTCTTCATTGTTACCTGGAGTGATCTAGGCCTCTGTAAGAAACCAAAGCCAAGACCCGGAGGGGGGTGGAACAGCGGAGGAAGCAACCGCTACCCAGGCCAGCCTGGTAGCCCTGGAGGCAACCGATACCCTGGCTGGGGGCACCCTCAGGGAGGTGGCACCAATTGGGGTCAGCCCCATCCCGGGGGTTCCAATTGGGGTCAGCCCCATCCTGGGGGTTCCAGTTGGGGTCAGCCACATGGTGGATCTAACTGGGGTCAGGGCGGCTACAACAAGTGGAAACCAGATAAACCCAAAACCAACCTAAAACATGTGGCTGGAGCCGCTGCTGCTGGGGCAGTTGTGGGAGGGCTTGGTGGCTACATGCTGGGGAGTGCCATGAGCAGGCCCGTCATACACTTTGGCAATGAATACGAAGACCGCTACTATCGTGAAAACCAGTACCGCTACCCCAACCAAGTCATGTACCGGCCCATCGACCAGTACAGCAGCCAGAACAATTTTGTGCATGACTGCGTCAACATCACGGTGAAACAACACACCACCACCACCACCACCAAAGGGGAGAACTTCACAGAAACTGATATCAAGATTATGGAGCGTGTGGTGGAGCAGATGTGCATCACGCAGTACCAGGCTGAGTACGAGGCTGCCGCTCAGCGCGGCTACAACATGGCATTCTTCTCTGCCCCGCCGGTGACCCTCCTCTTCCTCAGCTTCCTTATTTTCCTGATTGTGAGCTAAGAAGCCTTCCGATGTTTACTCTCTCAATGTTTATTCTCTTAATCTTTGCAGAGAAGGAAATCCTTCAGTCTGCAAGGGCAGCCCAAATAGCAGCAGTTTTTCATTTCTATGTTCGTCCATCACCCATAGGTTAAGGCCCTTATCACTCATGAGCCCTGGGAAATGTACAGTAGATCCCAGAGGCCCGGCCACCGCTCTCCTCCAAACCATTTTGATCATGCATCTGTCAGATCAATGCCACCTTTGGCAGTATCCTTTCTGAGGGAGATCATTGGGTAACTTCTGGTCCATCTAGAGACTTCGGTAGTGTGGCAAGTTGAGGCCAAAACAGAAATGATTTCAAAATGTATTTTCCAAATAGACACAACCATGGGTCATTTTGCTTGCTGAAATGTCACCTAAATGTTCCTCCCTGCTTGTAGGTCATTAAATGAGTAGATAAAGGAAATAGCGGACTCACTAGTTACAAAGCCCCATTTCTTCTTTGTCTTATCTGAGCTGTGATATCATAGCCATTTCAATACACCCTGATGCATTTTCCTCTTCCTCTTCCTAACAACAATTTTCATCATTTGGAACAAGACTGGAGACTGTATAGGCTAACCACAGAGATCACCCAACCGTGTAGGTCCAGGGCCCAGCTGGCGAATCAAGCGCAACTATTACACAGTACTGTGACTACTGTCTTGTATTTTCTAATGGGACACACTCGGCAGAGGCTGCACCAAAAATATATCTGGCCCAGGGGCCGGGTCTATTTGTCAACGATGGAATGAGCATAATTGTGTAAGCTATGTCCTGTCCTACGGAGACTGCTCTTCTGGGTAACCCACAGTTTGGGTGTGCTTTGTTGTCATCTCAGACCATTTTGGTATATGCATATTGTTCAAACCCAGTATAAACCATGTCTACCAGTTCATCCCACCCAAGAACATGAAAATGCAAAGCAGATCCTCCTAGATAACTAAGGAAACCCTCTCCAATGCTAGCAAACATCAAAGGCCCGCAGCATCTTGGCTGGGTCTATTTGCCTCAAGCCCACAAAGCTGCCAGCATTGATGGGCTTAAGGCAGGGGCTGATTAACCCAGAGGAACCAGGTAAAGTGTAATTTGTCTTTTAGGATTTAAGGAGACCGTTTGGTGGATTTATAAACAAAAGCACTTGTGGTTTTTTGTTTTCCCTGTCTCAAGATAAAGTAGAAACTATACAGGATGAGCACTTAAAGTCAGATTAAAAGAAGAATTCTTCAAATGAAGAATTGAAATTAGCCTTTTTTTACAAAAATTTAATCTAATCCCCAAAAACAGTATCTCAGAAAAGGGGGGGAGAGGGGGGTAGAAGACAGGGAGATGATCTGTCTAAATGATTTTTGTTTGAGTTGTGAAAAAGTTGTTCTCATAAAATAAATTATTAGGTTTTCGTTGTCACTATTCTGCATTGTGATTGGCTTGCAATGTAAAGGTAGTCTTTGTAATCAGTAAATATTGGTTATGATAAACTAGAAATTCTGCTCAGAACAGTTGTCACCCAGAGTAGTATCCGGTGTAGTATGTTTCTTTCCAAGGTTCCAAATGCCTATTCCATGGAAAAGGTGTCCTGAGGCTTTCAGCACCACATGCTGAATGGACTCCTGTGTGAGTCCACAATGCCCAGGGAAAAGTGGTCTTTGAAATTTGCATGCACTTAGTAATATAAGGACATTTTATAGATTTGTAACTTCGCACGTACTTGTTTTGATGTATTAAAAATTTATAAATGTTTAATATCCGACTAAAAATTAAACAGGTAGAAGATGAAGTGAGCACCTTTTTTTTGTAAAGTGTCTTCTTTTACTGAATGTTAGGCACTGACTTGTGTGGCTAATGGCTCCTTTTTGGAAGCCCATTCCTGGTTTCTGGAGCCCTTTTTCATACTTAAGTTTGCCCTCCCTTAGGAAACTTTTCAGGAGAATATCTTTGCTTGCCTTTGTGATGGTGCAGATGTACTTTATCCCTTCCACATCACGACTTTCCCCATTGCAGTTTTGATATATCATAGGTTAGCATAAGAAATTAAATGAGAATTTTAGGGGAGTTTGCAGAAGCCACAGAAGACATGTGACAACCAACAGATGACACAGAGTCTATGATCAAATATTTAACGCAAATGTTACAATAAGGTACTGCAAACACTCCATAGAATAAAAAAATCAGACTTCTCAGATATGATGGGAGGGCCAAAAAATTTTACACAGATTTTCCAGATTTGGTGGGGAGGGATGCCTTGCTCCTAATCACACCCCTCCCCGCAACATGGAAGGGATACTGTTTTCTGACCCTAGTGCTGGAGCCCAGCCCCACCTTCACCCTCTAGCCGCCAACCTTCTGGTAGTGAATCACTGTGGACTTAGCAAGACTGATACTTAGCCTAAAGATGGTTCACTGCCAGGGCTGTGCTTGAAGCCTCTCCAGTCTGGTAGGACTTGGCAGGGGTTGTGCTTTGGCAAATAGAGCCTTTAAGAACCCAGACTCACCTTTACATCATGATGAGGCATCAGAGAAGGACTTGTAGAGGAGGATCAGAAGTATACACGAAAACAGTAAGATGATTTTATGTAAGCAAAATGTAATTATCAATGCAGCTAAAGCCCCACAAGATACAGATTTCATGTGCATGCTGTCTATGCTTTTACTAAAGTCATTAATAAAAATGTTAAACCGTGTAGGACCTACTCCAGATTCCCTAAGCACTCCACCAGAGACCTTCCAATGTGACGTTGAACCTAGTGATTTCTTGGGTCCAGCCACTAAACTGGTCGTGTCCAATCATTTTTCAGTCGTGTCCAACTCTTCATGACTCAGTTTAGGATTTTCTTGGCAAAGAACTGGAGTCACTTGCCATTTTCTTCTCCAGCTCATTGTACAGAAACAGGGACAAACAGGGTTAAGTGATTTGTCCAGGGTCACACAGCTAGTAAGTGTCTGAGGCCACATTTGAACTCAGAAAGATGAGTCTTCTTGACTCTAGATCCAGTACTCTATCCACTGCAGCACCTAACTGCCACCAACTGGTCATAAGTCTCCCATACCTCTCCATGTTTACCACAAGAATAGTATGCCCTATTTTCAGTGATATTTCCTTGGGAATAATTTTGTTTCTTGGCCAGAACCGGCATCCCACTGGAATAACCTCACCAGCCACTAGTCTGGTCTCCAACATGTCAACTGTCCATAATGGATATCCTTCCCATTTCCTTGGATGTAGGTTTTGGGGTTACTCCCTTTATGGGAGTCATGGTTGAGTGATTCCCACTCTGACAATAATGGTATCCCTAACCTTAGTCTATCATACTCATCTATCTACCACATCCAGTAGTCCACCCAGAAGTACCTTCAAAACAGTGTTTCAGGACTGGACCACCCATGGCTCATTCTAACTCAAAAACATTCCATCGAACCATCCACCAGGCAACAGAAAAACAGCTTTATTTGTGAATGCATTGTTTGAAATTCAACTTCCCTTTTGCGGTTTCCACTACTATGCTACACCCGGGAACACCCCACCTTTCCTCTGCAATCTCCCAAATCTGGGTGTGACCCAGCAATCACTAGTTCATTCTCTTAGTAAGCTCCATGGTATTCTGAATGCACCCCTGGACTTCCATGATTCTGGAGGTGAGAGGTGAGAGTGAGGCTGATGACTGCCTCACTTAAATCCAATTCACAGGTAAGTCAAGACATCACCTCGTGATGTCATTGATCCTGTTTGAGAACAAAGGACCACCCTCACCAACAACAGCAAATTACTCACATGGAATAACCATGCTTGTGTTTACGGTGAATGTATCCAGAAACCTACCTGAGAAAATAACATTAAATTCAATGTATTCCCTCTCCATAGGTGAGATTCCCTTTGTTTGACTTCCATCTTGCCATTAATAGCCAACCTAAGCCTAAATAACAAAACAGGTCCAATAAGACTCATATAACAACTCAGTTTTGGTCTGCTTATAATTTGAAATCCATCAAACCCATATTCAACAGAAAGGTACCTTAAATAGTTTCAGCATAGAAAGTAAAAGCAGCAAAAAAGGCTAGTAGAATGGTGACATTTGTAAAGCTACCCTCATATCTGAAGAATGATTGAGACCACCTTTGGTTCCTCTGTGAAGAGAAATGCTTCACACAGACAACGTCACTATAGGAGCCTAGTATAGTGGAGGACTCTAAAGGGGAAAGGATTCGATATTATCCCCAGGATGGGACTCATGCAGAGGGGGAGGTTTGGGCCGGTGCTCCAGACAGTATTGGATAGTGGTATAAGGTGAGTTTGGGTAATGACTTAGGCCCTAAGATAGATTGCATGCAAGAGATTGATGACCTCTTAGCTCCGTGGCTACAGACGATGACCGTGACCCATAATGAGACTCAGTGACTATTGTAGATGTCATTGTTGGTTCTGTGGCCCTGGTGTTCCTGAAATTATGCCTATTTATCCCCACTGCTTGGCATTGGAAGACCCACTGTGAACTGCCCTTAATATCTCTTCATCCAGTGCTTGGTACACAGTAGGTGCTTAATAAATTTTATTGATTGATATCAGCCTCCACCACATAGATTGTACTTTTTAAAAAGACTTTTATATTGTTTGATATTTTTCTCTTTTAAAAAATTGTAATAAATTCCCTTTCCAGTGCTGCCTTTACTAGGCTTCCTAGACCTTAAAGGCCAGTTAAGTTGTATAAAATGCTCTGAAGGATTTGGAGGACATTTATCACCCAAGGGTGAGATATGATAGTAGTAATAACTGTTTTACACAGGCTGGCTGGCTTGATTCATTATTATTATAATTAATTATATTAGCAATATATTAGTATAATA
The DNA here is from genome assembly GCF_011100635.1 of Trichosurus vulpecula. NCBI lineage: Eukaryota > Metazoa > Chordata > Mammalia > Diprotodontia > Phalangeridae > Trichosurus > Trichosurus vulpecula. The sequence continues at coordinate 315,264,008 of NC_050575.1, forward strand.
TATATTATATAATTATATATAAACTAAATATATATAATATTCCTGTTCTGTAATTATATAAATATATAAGTATATATTTATAAATATATATTATAAATATAAATTTGTAATTACAATATATGATATTAAATAAAATATATAAAAATAATGAAAATATATAAAACAAATAATTATATAATATATAGTCATATAATAAATTTGTAACATTATTATATATCACACTGTTAAAATGTGTTGTATGTTACTGTAATAATAATTCTATTAATATAATAATGATGATGATAGCTAGCATTTATGTAGCATCTACCATGAGCCAGGCACCGTGCTAAGAGTTTACAAATATCATTTCATTTGCTCCTCAAAACAACCCTGGGAGGTAGGTGCTGTTATTATCCCCATTTTACATTTGAAGAAACTGAGGCAAACAGATGTTAAGTAATTTGCCTAAGGACACACAACTAGTATCAGAGGCTGAATTTGAACTCAGGTCTTCCTAACTCCAGGTCCAGTTGTGCCACCTTGCTGCTACCCTTTCAAAGTGCAAGGAGGCCTCCTCAGCATTTGTGTGACTGGGAGGACCAGCACTCTTGAGGCAGAAAGAGCCCAGTCTGTGGGGAGCTGATACTATCCTGAGGTTTGTCAAAATTTCTACTGCCCTGTGAGACAACTTTCTGACCCAGCATTACTGCTCTGGTGAATTCAGAGACAAGGGGGAACAACTCGAACCTAGCCTTAGTAAGCTATATCCTTTTAATCTTATTATAACTTTATTGATGTTTATCCTCTACAAGTATTTCATTGCTTTCCGGTCCTGAGCCTTCCAGGTTGCATATTGACTTAGAAAACCACAGATTAGCATTATATTTTTATTTATTTTATTAAAAATTTCCACCTCAGACTCAATCTAGCTCAGTAGATTGAATCTGGCCCACTTGTGAAAACCAGAGTCACAAATGGTGAGATTTAAGACCACCCATTATGGTGAATCTGTAATAAACTTTGTTTTTCCTGGCCTGTGAGAAGGCTTGAGTCAAATTCATTGGAGCAGGACCCAGCATTTTGGTATTTTGGGGTCTCAAGCACCCCTAAAAACATACGGTGCCCTGACCAGGAAAAACTGCAAATCTTGAGTTCTTCTCCAGTCAGTACTGGAAGGTATGTAAGCCTCCCCTTTTCCCTATCTCCTTCTTGCTCTCCAAGTACCATGGAGGTGTTTTTCGGGCCTGACCTCACAGGGCCGGTAGGTCAGACAACTAGGAGGCTGTCTTGTACTCAGCCTGATGCTCTCAGGTTCTTGGTCCAGTGGTAATGTTGGAGGCCATGGACCTGGGCACAAGTTCTGAAACATGGAGGACAAGGACAGATGCCCCAACTGGAAGTGTATGCCCAATTCTTTCAATTCTCTCAGCGCTAGGGAGTTGGGAAAACTTCAGGTTTGTCTCCTCCAGGCTCCAAGCCATCAACTTCCAGATGACTGATCAGACTATGTACCCCTTGAACTGGACCCAGCTCTACACCTGTTGCCAGCAAGAAGCAATTTCAGAAGCTGAGACCTTTGCCCCTTAACCCAAAGGAATTTGGGTCCCATTTGTGGGAGGAGGGAGTGATGGGGTTTAGACTGTGGGAGCCCCCTTGAACTCTCCTTGAATCTTCCCACTAGATGGGGCTTTTGCCTGAGGCCGTAAGCCTTTCATTATGGCTAGACCCAAATCTCTAGATTACTCTTAACCTAGACTAGCCCTCCAGCGTCCCTGTACTTCCCACCCTTGATCCTATTGAAGTGTCTAAGCCCAAATCTGTTATCCTTAAACTAGCCTAGCCCTACACTGTTATCTCCAGGTAGCCTTCAGCTGCTTCCCACCCCTTAATCCCATTCTCTTGGTTCCTAGAGTCTGACCTCAGCCCAGTCCCATCAAGCTCCTCCTTAGACTCCTCCTCAAGACCCTCCCTAAACCCCTCCTCCCATCACCCCAGGCCCACCCTAGATCCCTCCCACAATCTTTCTGTGTATAAATTTCATCTTGCCTCCATGAAGGCGCTCAGATTCATTCTAGCTCAGTAGATTGAATCTGGCCTGCTTGTGAAAACAAGAGACACAAGTGGTGAGATTTCTTAAGACAACCCATTATGGCGAATTTGTAATAAACTTTGTTTTACTTTGGCTGAGAAAAAAAAAATTTCCCAGTTCCATTTTAATGTGGTTTGAGTTCACAAATTGAACACTTCTGCCTCACGCCAGGCTGTAGAGAGCTTATACCAACCAAGAAAAAGAGTTTTTCTAAATGTGCTTCAATGCCAGTCTGTTAGTAGCTCTAAAACAGAACTCACAAATGACTGAGAAGGTGCCCCTCCCTTTTCAGGTTCTTTAAAGCCTTGATTTACCTTTCAGAATTTTTCCATCCTAATTTGTTTGCCAAGCTTAAGTCCAGACAGCGGATATCCAAGATTTCTTTCAAACCCTTATTCTCCCCATTGAATTATCTGTTTTCAGTGAATTAACTACTTTGTAAAGCTTTTTCTTCCTGAGGACAACCATGCCACCCTTTGAGAATTCTAGATCCCTTTTCTATTCCACCTCCTCTTCAATTGCTGATTATCAGCCAAATCTACCATGACTTCTGTAATCAACTGCAGACAAAAACCCTGTCAACCAGGTGAGGCCCACCGCTCAAAATGCAGAGGAGTCCAAGCAGGAAGGTTTTATGAGGAGGAAAATTAGACACTAGTGCTGATACAAGACACATAGAAGCCCATAGCCCAGAAGAGGCTGGGGAGATTTATGCTTGAAAACCACAAAGGGGAGGTTCAGGGAGCGGTTGAGGAAAAGATGGGCAATCTTTCCCAAGAATAGGTGGAAATAGAAGCAGGATGTTTTGCAGGAATGGTGGACTGCAAGGCTGGTTTGGTCCAGTTTGGGGGGGCACAGCTCAGCAAGGTCAGCCAGCAAAGGCTTCTGGGAGTGAGCAAGACTTTGGCTCACTGCAGTCTCCTGACTGGCTCCTTTCAGCAAACAGGCTTATTTTCTCTCTGTCCAGTGCATCTGCCTGGTAAGCTAAATCATAGAAAACAGACATATTAATCTCAGGGTGGTACTTCCATACTCGCTCATGTCCACCACCCTATGTTTGTGCTCTTACACATCCAAAATCTTCAAGATGAATCCATCCATCTACACTATGGGTTTTACCTCAGAGATAGAGACCTAGATGACAGAATTAGGATTCAAAATGATGCTAGCAGGCTAGAATATTGGGCCAAATTAATAAAAATCAAACAGTAAGCATTTATTAAGCTACTACTATGTGCCAGGCACTGCACTAAATGCTGGGGATATAATAAGAGGCAAAAGACAGTCCCTGGCCTCAAGGAGCTCACAATCCAATGGGGAAGACAACACACAAATGAATACATACAAACACGCTACATACAGGATAGATAGGAAATAATTAACAGAGAGAAGGCACTAGAATTAAGAGAGGTTGAGAAAGCCTTCTTGTAAAAGATGGAATTTTAGTTTAAAAGGAATAAATGTAGAGTCTTAGACTTCAATTCAAGAAAATCAGCTTCACAAGTACAAGACAGGAGACACATTGCAAGAGCAGTCTATCTGGAAAGAGACCTGGGACTTTTCTTGGGCTACAAGCTTGGTATAAGTTAGCAGTGTGATTTGGCAGCCAGTCACACTAATGCAATCTTGGGCTAGGTTAAGGGGAGTGAGGCAGAGCTTCCGGGAATTTGGAAGTGATAATCCCACTCGACTCCACTTTGGTCAAGCCATGTCTAGAGTTCAGAATTCAGTTCTAGGCACACATTTTATGAAGAATATTAATAACCTGGTGAGTGCTCAGAAGAAGATAGTGAAGGACTCCAAGGTCATGCCATATGAAAATCTGCTGAAAGAATTGGGGAGGGAGGAATAATTAGGGGGAATTGAAAGCTGTCCCCCAAAACTTGAAGGGCAGAACTAGGAAGGATGAGTGAGTACAACTGGCAAAGAGGCAAAGTTAGACCCAGTTTAAGGAAAAACTTCCTAACAATTCAGAGCTATTGAAAAGCAGAAGCAGCTGCCTCGGGCCGTTGTTGGGTATGTCAGTCCATAAATATTCAGCACCTGCTAAAGGACAGATGCCGTGATAAGTGTTAGGGATACAAAGAAAGTCTTGGCTCTCCAGGAAGTAAATGCATGAGCCCCTTGAGAGGGAGACAATGTGCAAACTATATGCAAACAAGCTATGGGTAGGAGAAATCGGAAATCATCAACAGAGGGAAAGTGCTAATAGCAGCTAAGAGTGAACCTTGACAGAGCACTTGCTTTGTGCCAGGTACTTTACAATCATTATCCCGTTTGATCCTCATAACAACCCTAGGAGATAGATGCTGTTATTATTCCTGTTTTATAAGTGAGGAAACTGAGGCAAACAGACGTTAAGTGTCTTGCCCAGGGTCGCCCATCTAGTAAGTGTCTGAGGCTGGATTTGAACTCACATCTTCCTGACTCTGAATCCATTGGTTCATCCTCTGCACCACCTGGTTGCACTAGCATTAGGGGGAGTTGAGAAGGGTTTCCTTTAGAAGCTGTGACTCGAAGGAAGCCAGAAAGGAGAGATGATGGGGTTGAGCATTTCACTCCCTGATTCATTGGAGGACGGCCATTGAAAATGCTGGAGCTTGAAGCTGGAAGTGTCTTATTTGAGGCATGGCAAGGAGGCTGGGAAAACAGGTTTTTCCTGGGGAGCTCTCCTCCCAAAACCCCCAAAGTGTCTCCCCCCAAAAGTTTCTCATATATTGGCTAAATCCAAAAGAAGCGTCAAGGTTTCTCATGTAATCTTTTTTCTATTCATGGAGCCGTAATGCCTCCAGACACACAGGGTTCAAGGCTGTCTTCTCAATATGTTAATTAAACCTCGTGGGTCCCCTTCTAGTCCCCTGCTTCATAGTTCTAGGCCCTGGCACTACAAATTAACTTGGACACTTTATAATGTAAGCAGTGGGTATGATGTTATTGTTGAGTCATTTCAGAAGTGTCTGATTCTTCCTGACCTCACTTGGGGTTTTCTTGAAATACTGGAGTGGTTTTTCATTCCCTCTTTAGCTCATTTTACAGCTGGAACAGCTAGGTGTCACAGTGGATAGAGTGCTGGCCCTGAAGTCAGAAGGACTTGAATTCAAATCTGGCCTCAGAGACTTACTAGTTGTGTGACCTTGGAGAAGTCACTTAGCCCTGGCTGACAGGGTTTAAACACCTATATGTTCTCTCTCCGGGCAGCTAGGTGGGACAGTGGGTAGAGTGCTGGACCTGGAATCAGGAAGATTAATCTTCCCGAGTTCCAATCCAGCCTCAGACACTTCCTAGCTGTGTGACCCTGGGCGAGTCACTTAACTCTGTTTGCCTCAGTTTCTTCATCTGTAAAATGAACTGGAGAAGGAAATGGCAAACCAGTCCAGTATCTTTGCCAAGAAAACCCCAAGTGGGGTCAGGAAGAGTCTGACATGACTGAAATAACTGAATGACAAATGGTATGATTCCCTTCACCACTCACTGGACAGCACATGCGAGGAATGAGTTGGCACATATTCCAACCCCAACTCAATTCTGCTCATTTTTGCAGGAAACTCTCTGACGTTCATGCTGCTCCAAGTCATACACAAGCACCCTTTCAAACTTTCCTCCATCTGGTTCCTTTTTCTCAGTTAAATCCCAGTTACATCCAGCTCTTCCCACAAAGATTGTAGGGTCAAGTTGCTTTTCCAAGAGATACTTTCCAGTTCATCAATGAATTCTCTTTGTTTATGTGATGAAACTTGGTCCCAAATAGGGAAAGAAAACAATTAGAGTACATTGCTTATACATTGCCTCATTTGATACATTTCCCGTTGAAATGTGTGCCTAAGATCTTCCCAATCCCATCCCACAGTGGAACAGCTCTTTGAGGCCACTTAGCTCAACCTTCCAGTTCCCCCTACCCACCCACTTTGCAGATGAGGAAACTGACCCGAAGGCTGAAGAGATTCGCTCAAGGTCACATAACTAGTAAGTAGCAGAACTACTGGGGGCGTGGGGGGTGCTCAGGAGGACAAGCACTTCTGATGTGAGGGGTTGCTGAGCCCTTTTCAGAACTGCTCATCCACCTTTGGTATCCACCTGATTCACCCAACTCTCACCTGTGTTTCCAAGAAGTGGTAACAAAATAAAAGAACTGATAGCAAGTGCAGCGGCCACACTCTGGCAGTCAGGCTAAACCAGGTTGAGGTTAACCAACAGTCCTCAAATGTGTTGATGAGTTAAAGGGATGTCTACTCCAAGCACGTGAAAAGTTTCCCCAGAAGAATGGATGGATGAGAACAATTTGTTCCAATGGCCATTGAGGCAGCCAAAGCAGGCACTGTGGAGCACTTAAAACTTGGTCAAACATCAAAGATGCCAAGGTCAACCGCTGCATCCTGAACCATCGCCTGTCATCCTGACTTTTGTCTTGACACTGGACTTCGATGACTCAAGAAGAGAAAATGAGACTGATGACTTAGCACAACTCTGCCTCACTTAAATCCAATTCATGAGCAAGTTAAGACATCATCTATGATGTCATCGGTCCTCTTGGAGAATGAAGGACAAACAACAGCAGAGCTGGGACACAATCCACGCCTTCTACTGCCCTTTCCACCACACACACTGCCTTCGGTGCAAAGAAATTAGGATGAGCCACACTGGAACCCCAATCCAGGCTTTCTCAAGGTGGTCCTCTGGGAAACTCCCAATCACATCCTTTGTTCTCCATCATGTCATGGGTTCATAGGATTTAGTTTTGACAAGGACCTCACTGAATATTGGAACAACCCCCTAATTTTACACATAAACAGAGGCCCAGAGAGGGATGGTTGCTCCCCTAAGGTCATACATAACAGAAATGGGATTTGAAACCAGGTCTTCTAGCAACAAGCTAAATATTGGTCCTCTGAGGACCAGCATAACCAAGCGAGGCAAGGTTTACCACTAGAGGACTGACCATCAGAGGATTGATTTTTTTTTGTTACAACTAGAAACAATTGAACGACAATCACCTAAGGCATGTATTATAATATATTATTATATATGTATTATTTTAATGGGAGGATTACCCAGACTGCTAAACTCACAGATCTAAGTATTTGAGTGAGCATATTCATCTATCAGGTGAAAATATTTAGCTGCTTCTAAGTACTCCAATTCTGGATTAATATAGATATCCTGGGGAGGTTTAGAGAGCATTGGTCTGGGAATCAGAAAAAATATGGGTTTAAATTCTGCCTCTGATACAACTAGCTGTGTGACCATGGGCAAGTCACCACCTCAGGCACCTCCCCAGGGCTTATCTCCTGAATCACCAACAAGGTTGCCATCTGAAAACCCAGATCATTTTTGCATATTCACATATTGGACTCAAATCCTGGAGTGGTATCAATACCTAACTACCATCACCCCATTATTATTGTGTGCTGTAAAACTGTAAAACAGGTTTTCCCAAGCTAGGGAACAGTGGTAGCACTCCTTATCTGTCACGGTGAACACGGACTGAGTCTAACAACATTAAACTGATGGGTTAAAAAATGAACTAAATCATTTCCCAGAATGCTGGTCTCGACTAGCTCAATACCTTGGTGATGTTTGCTCTTCTCATACTCTTTTGATTTGTAGCAAGAGCTTAGGGAACACCCTTCACCTAAGCAGGTCAAAACTTAGCAGTTAGAAACAGGTTTTGACCTGTCAAAACAGTCTTTGAGAGTTGCTGTTCATCCGTTCGGGAAGAGACCCAATGACATCATGTGGTGATGTCTCGACTTGCACGAGTTGGATTTAAGTGAGGCAGAGTTGTGCAAAGTCATCAGCCTCACTCTCTCCTCCAGAGTCATTAAAGTCCAATGGCAAAACAAGAGTCAAGATGGCTGGCGATGATGCAGTGGGTCTCTTAGAGAGTAGCCTGAGGCTCCCAGAGGCTTAGATGCGGCTATAGAGCTGGTGTCAGAGACGCCAGATGGTCCTTACTCTGGGTCCAGCATGCTATCAATCATCTCAGGCTGCCCATCATTCTCCCCGATAACATTCCTGTTAGAAACATACTTACTAAGCAATACCTGTTGGAAAGCCAGAAACGTTTTAATTATAGTTTACACTTATTCCTCCTGAACAAATGGGTACATCTCCTGACTAGAGTACAGGAGAAAGAACAAAGGACTAAGATGGACGTCAGTCCTTTTATTGACCCTCACCTCAAATCTCCCGCCAGGCTCTTCACGGCCAGATGCAAACCCCTGACTGTCCATGTCATACCCTCCTCAAATGGCTCATTTATGCACACGTCTAACCTTTCATCTGACTGACCAGAGGTCTGGTTTCCGCTAAAGCTGGGGGGAATGAGGGGAAATAAAACTCCTCCCCCCATTTCTTAAAATTCCTATTATCTGAATAACTAGGACAAGGAGATGCAGTACTAGGACAGAGAACAATAAAAATAACTCAGATTTCTGTGGTCTTTTAAGGCGAAGGGAACCGGAATGGTATAGCAGACACAGCGCTGAACTTGGATTAGGAAGACTTGGATTCAAATCCTATCAGATACACACTAGTTGCATGACCCTGGTCAAGTCATTTATATCTCTGTACCTTAGTTTCCTCATCTTTAAAATGAGGGGACTGGACTTAAGGTCCCTTCCAGCTCTAAGTGCATGATCCAATAAGTCCTTTAGTATAAGGTTTACATGGCGCTTTGTTCACAACAGCCCTTTGTTAGGACCACTCAGGTGCCAAGTCCTATCCCACTTCCACAGTAGATCTGGCATCTATCCCTTATCTACACTCACGTAGCGGCCAATCTAGTTCACCTCTCTCTCACCTGCAGTATTGCAACAAATGGATTTTCAGCTTCCAGTCCCCCCCTCCCAGGTCCATCCCAAACACTACTTCTAAATACATCTTCCCAAAGCACAGGGAATCACTCTCTTGCTCAAAAACATTCAATGAGTCCCTATTGCCTCTAACATAAATTATGAACCCCTCAGCCTTACATTTAAAACCTTTTATATTCTGGCTCTAGACATAAGCTTTCTGGTTTTATTTCACCTTATTCCCTTTCATGCACTCTCTGTTCCAGCCAAAATGGCCTACTTCCTGCTGTCCGAGCTCTGCTTTCATCTCTTGTCTAAATGCCTTACTTGCTTTGGCTCGCTGTCATATCTGAAAGGCTCTTCCTTCTTACTACTACTCCTTGGAGTCTTGGCTTTCCAGAAAGGCCCAGATCAGAGGCCACCTCCTCCAGGAAGTCTTTCCTGACCCCCCTAGTTGTTACTATAATCTCCTTCCTCAAATTACTAAATAAACACACACAAAGATACAAAAATACACTGTGTGTGCACATATGTATATGTGTGTGTTTATGTGAGTATGCATATATGTATAGACGCATATTTTGTATGTATGTATATACACATACCTATATACACATAGAAGCAGTAGTAAGAAGGGCAACTAGGTGCAGTTAATAGAGCACTAGGCCTGGAGTCAGGAAATCTGAGTTCAAATCCAGTCTTAGACACTTAACTTGCTGTGTGACCCTGGGCAAATCACTTAACCTCTGTTTGTCTCAGTTCTGGATCTATAAAATAGGGACACACTGGAGAAGGAAATGGCAAACCACACCAGTATCTCTGCCAAGAAAACCCATGGACAAAGTCCATGGGGTCACATGGAGTTGGACGGCAATGACTGATAGTGACAAAGCAGTGAGGAAGGAGAGCATTTCAGATATGGCAGCCATTTTGGAAGGCATTTTGACTGCAATAGACAGTGCATGAAGGTGAATAGAGAGAGAGAGAAAGAGAGAGAGAGAGAGAGAGATGTATAGATGGATGGACGGACGGATGGACAGACAGATAGATAGATAGAAAAACAGACGAACAGATAGACAAATACACGCGCACGTATATACATATATATATACGCGCGCACGCGTGTGTGTGTGTGTGTATACACACACATACATATGTTGTAAGCTTCTTGAAGTCAGGGACTGATTTTCATGTTGTCTGTGTGCCTCCAAGGCCTAGCCTAGGGCCTTGCACATAGTAGCTATTGAATAATGACTGTTAGATGTGATTCGCTTTTGAACATGCCCTTAGAGCCTCAGAACAAGCCTGATTTCAGAAAGGCAGATAGGTTTTTCTCTGAAAAGCCTTCTCATCACCATTTCAGACATCATTAGAAAAACTGACCCCTTTGCCTTCGGACCAAGAACTGCCATAGTCAGTTAACAAGCATTTATTAAGTGCCAACTATGAGCTGGGCACAGTGCTAGGTACTGGGGATACAGAGAAAGGCAAAAATAGTCCCTGCCCTCAAGGAGTTTACAATCTAATGGAAGAGACAACATGCAAATAACTCTGTACATGCAAGATATATGCAGAGTTAATGGGAGGGACTCTCAGAGCAGTGGATGGGATCAGGAAAAGCCTCTGCCAAAGGTGGGATCTGAACCAAGTTTCAGAGGAAGCCAGAGAAGCCTGGAGGCAGAGGTGAGGAGAAAGAGTGTTCCAGGGATAGGGAGAACAGCACAAAGTCAGGAGATGGAATGTCACATGGGTATAAATGTGTGTGTGTGTAAGAACAGCTAGGAACCCCAGCATTACTGGATTATACAGTATACAAAGGGGAATAAAAGGATATAAAGGAATAAAAATAATAAAAAAGGAATAAAATTTTAAAAAGGTCTTTATACACCAACAAAGCTTCTTACATCTAATTCTGGAGTAATCGAGTGTGAGGTCAGGGCCAGGGGAAGCAGGGAGGTTTACATGGTCAGACCTGTGCTTTAGAAAAATCATTTAGCATTTTAGGAGCCAAGATGGCAGAGTAGTAGGAATTTGTAGGGTTGAGATCGCTTCAACAAAATTCCTCCACACAGATCTAAAAAATGCATCAGACCAAATCCTGATGGGGGAATCCAGAAAAAAAAAGTTACAGCGAATCATTTGACCAGCTCCATTCCACATAGGGAGACAGTTGGAGAGGCCTGGGGACACTGGGGGTGGTCAGGCCAGGAGCACTTAGCATGGAGCATTCCACTGTCCAGAGAGAGGCTGTGTACCAGGGCAAGAGGAAGTCCTAGACCCATACCAGGATATCACAAGACCCACACAGGAGCAGTGCAACAGGGACAAGTACCAACCGGCAGCTTTGTGGCTCACTATCCTGGATCACAGATGCTAGGTGGACTGAGAAGGTACTTGCACAAAACTGAGAAAGAAAGAAATGCAGAAGCAAGCAGTAGCAGTGTGGCCTCCCCACAGTGTGGCTGACACCATGAGCAGAGTGGTGGCTCAGTTCTAGCTCCTAGCCCAAACTACAGAGGAATTACCAGGGTAAGAACACCAGGCTAAAGGGTAATCTACAATTCCATCACCCTGAACCAACAGAGCTTTCCAGCCAGGTGATAGGGGCTGTGTCCAGTAGTGTTCTACTGTTGATCAGACCAACTCCAAGTACAGGAGCTTATAGAGCTCAGACCAAGGGGGCAGCAACCAGACTTCACCCTAGATCAGAGCTCTCTGGGACCACTGAAAGCTTGCAGGTCCGCAGCCTTTCCCTGAGATCCTGGAATAACACAACACTTGATATCCCAAGAAAGCAGCAACAGGACCAGACTAGAACTTCTTTCCAGAAGTATGGCAGAGTCCAGCCCTAACATCAAGTCCTAAGTCAGGAAGTAAGCTAGAAGTATGGGCAAACAAAACATAGAATCCCACCATAGAGAGCTATTACAGTAGCAGGGAAGATCAAGACACCAACCCAGGAGAAGAAAATGACTCCAAAGCATTTACAGACATTGCCTCAAAGAAGAACACAGCTTAGGCACAAACTCACCTAGAATTCTCTAAAAAGTAAGAGTTAAATTTTTTTTAACCAATAAAATGAAAGTACTTGAGGAAATAATGGGAAAAGAAATGAAAGCTAGAGAAAATAGGATTGGAAAGTGAATGAACAGTTTGGCACAAGAGGTCAAAAACCTTCCCCAAGCAGCAAATTTCCTGAAAATTAGAATGGACCAAATAGAAGCCAATGACTCTATAAGACAACAAAAGTATTAAAACAAAGTATAAAGACTGAAAATATGGAACAAAAGAAAATGTAAGGTATCTTATATTTTTTAAAAACTGACTTGGAAAATAAATTGAGGAGAAAAAATTAAAAATTAAAATTAAAAAAATTAAGATCTGAACACCACGACCCCCCCCCAATGAGCCTAGATGTTAGATTTCAAGAACTCTTAAAAGTAAACTGCCCAGATCTTTTAGAATCAGAGAACAAAGTGGAAATTATTAAAAATCCATCAGCTCCCTCCTGAAAGAAACCCACAAACAAAAACTCCCAGGTATATATCATAACCAAAATCCAGAGTTTCCAGTTCAAAGAAAAAAACATTGTGAGTTGCCAGAAAGATAGAAAAAAAAATCACTTACAGTACTGAATGGAAGGTGGAGGGTAGAGTAGGGAGAGACTTAAGGAAAAGAAACCAATTAACTGTAACAATCCAGGAACGAGGAAATGAGGGCTTGTACCAAGGCAGTGGCTGTGTTTGTTAAGAGATGGGAACATATAGGAGAGGTGTTGTGAAGCTTGAGATGAAGACTTGCACCAGATTGGCTGTGAGGCAAAGGTGTGAGTGAGGAGCCAAGATCTATACTGAAATTGGGATCCTGAATGGCTTAGAGGATGGGGGAGCCTTTAAGAGTGATAGGGAGGTTCAGTAGTTGGGAGCGTTTGGGAGGGGTGAAGGAAAATATGGGTTCTGTTCACCCAGAAAAGCAATTGTAGGGTATACACTCTCTTCCAGCCATTTCTCTACTAGTTAGTGTTCCAGCAAAGAGACCCAGAGGATATCCACACCCACATCAGTAAAATTTCTTCTCTGGAAAACCCAGACAATGCAATGGCCATTCTCATGCTTTGGGGGCCTCACCTTGGGCTGGTTCTTACTCCAAAAAAAGAATTCAAACCACAAAAAGGCAGCTCACTATCCTACTCTCCACAGTGACTCTTCCAAACCTTTTTATCCCCCCTCAATTCTCCCATAGCCCTCTTTCCCCCTAAACTCTCCTCACGCCTACCTTCCCTATGATTGAAGAGGACAACACCACCCTCCCTGCCCCTCAGGCTCACAACCTAGAAGTCATCCTGATGTCTCCACTATCTCTTGCCCATGCCCCCTAGACCCCCAGTATCTAAGCTGCTATCAAGGCCTGTTCACCTTTGCAGCATCTCTCTAGAATAAACCCCATTGTCTCTTCTGACCCTGCCACTACTCTGGCTCACCTCGTGCCTGGACTATTGCAATAGCCTGCTGGTGGGTCTGCCTGCCTGAAGTCTCTCCTCATTCCAGTAGATCCTCCGTTCGGCCACTTCAGTGATTTTCCCAAAACTCAGGTCTGAGCATAAAGTCAATGAACTTCAATGGCTTCCTATTATCTCTAAGGAACAAATACAAAATGTTCTGTTTGTCATTCAAAGCCAGCCAGCATCCATCCCCCTCCTACCTTTCCAGTCTTCTTTTACCCTATCCCCACCATATACTCTTTAATCCAGTGACACTAGCTTCTTTGCTGTTCTACTTCCATTTTCAAAACTCATCTATAGATTTTAAAAGTATTCACCAAGTAAAGGACACTAAATTTCCCCCCACCCCACTACAGCCCCAACTCAACAAACATTTATCAAGTGCCAATTCTTTGTCAGGTATTAAAGATATAAAGAAAAGAATGAAGGAGCTTATAGTCTACTAGAGGGGGTCAGGGGAGACTTACAAACGTTGCAGGGAGGAGGCTGTGAACCATATCTAGCAAAACAGTACCTGCACCAATGAAATCATAAGTCCTTGAAATGTTCTATTATTAATAATGTTATTAATAATAGAACACACATAAATATTATATATAATAATAACAATGATGATGATGAAGTTTAAGTCCTGGGATGTTACATTTGCTTTGTTCTAGAAAGTCTTTGTGTCATGGATCTCTGGGTCTCTCCCTGACAGTCTACCAGATCTTATGGTAGGGAAAGTCAAAGGTGGAGCAAGACCAGTGACCAGAATCAAATTCTAAAAATCTAAGGATTCACCATAATGGAATCCCAAAGAGGTGGATCAAGGACCAGGTGTCAAATGAGACCAGCCATACAAGGGCTGATGACTTCTCCGGGCCCTTTATCTCCCCCTCAAACTGTCCAATCTCAGAGCTCAGGATAGGGCCAAAGTAGGAGACTACACAAAACAAACACCTCCAGCTAAATAGAGTGAAGAGCAAGAAACCACATCAGGCTCACATCTGGATAATATCCTTAGTGGCAGTTCCCTTTTTTTTTCATTGCCATTATCAACACAGTAGTATAGATGCTCATTACCACTGGTCTAGATTGGCATGACGGTGTCCTTACAGGCCTTCTCACACCCACACTTTCCCTGCTCCAATACTTTGTCCATACCAAGGGCAGAATAATCTTTATACATAAAGATGGCCATTTTATTCCTCTACTCAAAAATGAAAGATGCTAAATTTTTGGACACAGCATACGCAAATGCAACGTACTCAAGGTACAGCATGTCTGGAGCAATGCCAGTGTACTCACTGCCCACTAAATACTGCTTTAAAGAGATGATGCATTGGAACCAATTGATTTTTTATTTTAATTTTCTCTGAGTTCCTAATGGAACATAACATTTCCTAGGCATTCCATTCAAAAGGCCATCACAGTCTCTCTAGGTCTTTGGTTTCATTGTCTATTTTTATGACAATAACTTCGACGATAGCTAGGCCACTGAAAGTCTTTAGCTCTGTAGTACCAAGGTCATCTTCAAGAAGACAGAGCTCTGAGCCTATAGATTCTAGAAAGCACATTCTCATCTGTCAGTTTTTTCCTCCCTCCTGTCCACCCCCATTCCATTCTCATTTAGATTTAGGTCACTTTTTATTTGGAATGCTGCTTCATCTGGAACGATTAAATAGTGAGGGTCTGGTTACAATAATTTTATTTTATTTTTTCATTGTTATTAATTCCTTACAAGAAGCTGTAGCATGCACAGCAGCCACACCCTGGTAAAAAAAAAACTATCTCAGCAGATGGGCTAAACCAGGCTGAGGGTAACCAACAGGCCTCAAACTTGTTGGTGAGACCGACAACTTAGTGCAACTCTGCCTTGCTTAAATCCAACTCATGTGCAAGTCAAGACAGGCATGTAAAGACTTCCCCTGATGGGATGAGCAGATGAGAACAATTTGTTCCCAAAGCCACGAGGGCAGCTGAAGGAAATGTTGCGGAGCTCTTAGGGCTTAGTTAGACAGCAAAAATGCCAAGCTCTAAGTACTCCATGGCATTTGCACTGGCAGTTTGGGTCCCCAGAGGGGCAACTTCCACATAAGGTTTTAGGGGTAACCCAGTGGGTTACTACTTCTAACACTGCAGCTCTCACATCCCCACCAGTGTTTCCCATTAATAATTAGTTAATAAACTAAATTTGCTCTTAGAAAAAACATTTATTCAAATAGTATAGCAATAATAGCAGTCAACAAAGCATCTCCCCCCCCAATAAAAAAAAAAACAACTCTGGGATACATTCTCCTACAAATACACACTGTTTGGGGGTAGAATCATGGAAATAAAGTACAATGGCAGTCAACATGTTGGAATGGTAATGTAAATTTGAAGCTCTTTCCCAGCCATTAATAGGCCCATGTGACCTGCTTATGTCACAAGAAGCCTAAGTCACATGTGGTAGGAGGAGCTTGCTGAATGACAGGAACTGGAAAGGGTGATGCAGGAAATGCTCAGAGTGGTTAGAGCTGAGGGAGAGAGCAGACATGTGCTAGCTGTGCTGGGTGTGTGTGTTGGTGGCAAGGCCCCAGCAGAGGACAGAAATAGTTTTGAGATGGAGTTGCTCTCTGCTGTGATAATGTGTATTAATTTCTTTGCTGCTATGATGGATTGGACTTACTGGTTTTGGGTTCTGGTTCTCTGGTCTGAATACTTCTTCTACCTTCTAGATAGTCTCATATTCTGTAATACAGAATTATATAGGCTTATTCACAATTATCGTCTATATTGTTATTCTTGCTTTGCTAATATGCGTGTGACCAAAGCAACTCACAACTCAGAAACAGCCATGTATCAATGACCATCCTCTCTCTGGAAAGTGCTAATGAAGTTACTGCAACGAGGAATTCAGTACTGGTGGTAAACAAGCTGCTCAGCCTAGCATCTCTGTTGAATTGATCAATCTGCTGCCAGACTGAGCCAGAAGGCTGCTAGGCTTCTGTGCTGGCTCCTTACAGGGCATGTTTTCTCTACTAGACATGCTGGACTGCGCAGGGAGCTAGGCTGCTGGACAAGACCCTCTTAAGGCTTAGCTTCTGTGTTTTGTTTGACTATACTTATTTGTTACAAAGGAGGGCTTTTATTTTTAGTAGGAAGGAAGGTGAAGTGAGACTTGTGATGGATATATAAAAGAAAAGAATGTCAATAAAATATTTCAACATATGCAAAAGAGAACAGAAAGAAGTTCAGAAGGGGACACAGACAATGAGGGTAATATTAGTACCTACCAGTGTTAAATTTAATATACGCTTCTAAAATAATCTGTAATATTGATTTATGGTTTTATAGGCCATCCTTTTTTTCTGTTCTTTGTGGAAATGTTCAACATTTGTTGGTGTTTGTCAAGTTTATAATAAAATAAAGAAATTTGGGGGAAAAGTAGATATACAACATTTGGACTGTCCATCTGTTATCCCTCACTCACACCACATCACTAACCCACCTCCTTTTCTAATCATATATTTCCTAGATGGTTTTTGTTTGCTTGTTTGTTTTGTTATTTCTTGCATGCAGGACGTCATTAATCATAGAGGCAACTACAAGGTGGTCCAGTGGATGGAATGCTGGACCAAGAGTTAAGAAGACCTGGGTTCAAATCTAGATTCAGACACTTAACTAGTGGTGTGGCTCTCAGCTAGTCATTTAACCTTTGTCTCAGTTTCCCCATCTGTAAAATGGTGACAGTGGTAGCACCCACCACCCAGAGATGTTGTGAGGATCAAATGAGGTGATATATGTAAATCATTTTGCAAATCTTAAAGCACTGTATGAATGCTAGTGATTATTATGTGGAGCGTACTTACGCCCACCATATTTCTCTCCATTGTCCTTTGGGGGAATTTTGGGTTTTTGGATAGTGTTGTGATTAGATAATTTTCAGTCATAGATCATCACAGGAAGAAAATCGGTACTAAAAAATAGGCTTTTGTTTCAGGAAGAGGCTTAGAGTAATTGAAAACAACATATGATTTCCCAAATGCAATCCAGCACACTTTCCTCTTTCTATGCAATTCTGGTCCCAGATCATTGTTCATTTCTAATTCCTGCCCAAGATATGTGTGTTGATTAACTAACTAATTGGGCTTCTTATCCAACTTACTTAGACAATAGTAATTCTCCATCTACTTTTTTGTTTTCCTGCGTGGGTTGCTGGGGTGAATTCTTTTGAGTTGCCATGGATCTCATTTAGGAGGCACTATATTTATTGTGTGACTTGATACAGTCATCACAGTTGAGTTACTGCTTGTGCCACCTATAAAGAAGTTCATTTAAATAATCTCACCATTTGGAAAAGGGGAGCCCTATTCCACTTAGACTCTGTGATGGACAAGTAGTTACCTGGAGTTGTTTTGTTGGAAAGGGATTAAAAACAAATTTATATTAAAACATAAACTTAGAGAGGTATCTTGCTCTCACTATGGACTCTCACTATCGTTTAAAATATCACCTATTCACCACCATTTCTAAGATGGCAAAACATTACAAGAATTTTTATGGCCCTAGGCAATGTTGAAACAAGAGTTCTGATAATTGCTATGAGTACTCAGTGCCCTTTTACAGATGGAAAATAAATACTATTCTGGAAGGACAAATATCTATGCTAGGATATGTAGTCATTTCATAAGCAGAAGAATCCTATTGCTAATGGAAATAAATTTCACTTTTTCTAAGATCTACCTTATCATTTGCTATATGACTGTATACTATTCCCTCACCAACTTCTAAGATACAAAAAGAAAAAAAATTAACCCCAGCAAATCACCAAAAGAAATCTTCCTTCTGCACTGCTATTTATATTGGTCTATAAACTTTCTTCAATAAGTTATAAGACTCCTGAGTTTCATTTTCTTTTATATTACACTATGAGCTCTTAATTTTTGTTGCGTCATGGACCCCTTTGGTAGTCTGATGAAGCCTATGGATCCCTTCTCCGTATAACATTTTTAAATGCATAAAATAAAATACACAGGATTACAAAAGAAACCAATTATAGTGAAATACAGTTCTCAAAACTTTAAAAAAAAAGTTCATAGACCACCCCCTCCCAATTAAGAATCTCTGCATTTTACCAAGTTTGAAGGATTTCCATCCATTTTGGGGTTAGATTTACTCCTTTTTTAGATATCTCCTCATAGTCCTTATCTGTCATATTTGGGGATTTTTCCATTTTCCTATAGAGAGAAACTTTAATTCAATGTTAACTCAGGTTTAATGATACAATTCTCATATATTTCCCACTCATTATCCCTGCCATAATGGTAGCTAAGTGGTGCAGTGGATAGAGTGACAGGCATGGAGTCAGAAATGAGTTCAAATCTGACCTCAGACACTAGTGACCCGGGGCAAGTCAGTTAACCCTATTTGCCTCAGTTTCCTCATCCATAAAACAAGCTGGAGAAGGAAACAGCAAACCACTCCAGCATCTTTGCCAAGAAAACCCCAAATGGGGTCATAAAAACGATTGGACGACAAATTCCTGCCACAAGAGATTAGAGAATAAAATTTGTTGTGTCATCTTAATTTCTAAAGCATAGAGAAGGAAATATCAGCAAGAATATCTAAACTGATCATGTGAGAAGTCTTATAGGCAACATTTTCCCCTCTGTGATGATGTCTTGGTCCCTTGCCTTACTTATTAATTTCCTAATGTAAATTCCCTAGTTCCTCCCTCACGTTGTTTGGCAGCTGCTGTACTTTTTCTTCCTATAAGATAATACAGCCTCTCCACCACAAAGCTGGAAAATTTCCCACTGAATATTGTCTTGTAGTTTCTTTGTGCCATTCAATCCTGCTTTCTAGTCTTTCATGTGTCATTCACAGGCTGGTGGGTTCATAGATTTAGAACAGGAAAGGTCCTGAAAGGTCATGTAATCCAACCCCCTGCATTTTACAGATAAGGAAATTAAGGCCTGGAATGGTAAAGGGAATTGCTTGATGTTTCACAGGTAGTTAAGTGGCTGAACCAGGATTTGAACCTCGGTCCTCCATCCCTAAATCCAACAGCATTCTTTGCCCTGCTTTTCCTTTCTGAGGCTCTTTCCTGACTCAGTAATAACCTTTATTGTTGTTGTTGAATGAAAAGGCATCTATAGAGTACTTAGGCGCCTGGAGAAATAGTAAAGACTAGGCATAGAGATAGAGAAAGTAAGACATGTATTCTGAATCCTCTCCTATGTTCGGCTATGCATGACATGTTTTTTTTTTCTTTTTTCATTTTATATTTAAGTTCAACATTTAAGTTTATTATGTTTTTTTTCTTTTCTTATGTATTTGTTTAAAATAAAAATTAAAAAAAAAAAAGAAAGACAGCTCCTGCTCAAGGTCACGCTCTGTTGACAGTTCAGTTTTAGGGCAGAGAGAAAGCTCAAAAGTACTAGGAGTGCAGCGGAAGGGCAGATAATAAAGCTTGGGCCTCTGGAGGCCCCTGGAAGAAGGGGGCAGCCATGCGAATGACAGAGTTCCTGGGAGAGAAGGTTCCAGGGACTAAGGGAAGTCATTGGATGAAAAGAAAGCTGAGTCATGGTGTCTAAGCTCAGAGAGGACTGATGAAAATAACAATAAATAATGATAGCATTCATATAGCACTTTAAGTTTTACAAAGCACTTAACAAATATCTAATTTGACCCTCACGACAACCCTGGGAGGTTTAGGTGCTATTCTTATCCCCATTTTACAGACGAGGGAATTGAGGCACACAGAAGTTAAGTGACTTGCCCAGAGTCACGCAGCTAGCAAGAGTCTGAGGTCAGCTATGAGTGCGGGTGTTCTTGAGTCTATCCACTGAGCCATCCAGCCGCCTCTTTAAGACAACAGCAGCACTATTTCTTATGGGGGCTGCTGAATCATAAGATCCCAGATTTAGAAGGAAACTGATAGGTCACCTAGAGTCAGGAGAATCAGATCATAAACCCCTCCTTTTTTGTAACCTATCTTCCATCAGGCCTGAAGCAGGAGAACCCAGACATCTCTGTTCTTCCATGCCTCAAGTCCTGCCAATTCTCCGGTCTCATCTGATTCACACTGTACAACATGTACTTTTTTTACTCCCACCTTTTGGGGCCGGGGGGTCCGCACAAGAGCCTTAATAAATAAAATCTTCCCAGGGACTTAATGCACCAATGAGTTTGAGAAGAAGTACTTACTAGGAACACCCTGATCCCACTTCTGACATTTCCTTATTCTTTTCTTCTTCTTGTGAATTTTGGGGCAATTTCTGCACCCCATTATCCTCCCTTCCCCAACCCAACCTTCCCCTGGAGCATGCTGTTGCCATTTCTGGTTCCAGTGACTGTGTGGATGCTTTGGGGTGCCATTTCTTGTGGCCATCGGGTTCCCTAGGGCACAGAGGACTCTGAGTTTTACTATGAGATGATAAAACGTGAGGGGTGCCTTGGTTGCCTCTCCAGCTCGTGACAGAGGCAGGCGGCAGGGCTGGCCAGTCAGCTAAAAGAGCAGAATTTTGTGGATCTGCACTCTTACTACGACTTCCATGTTT
Source organism: Trichosurus vulpecula (assembly GCF_011100635.1). NCBI lineage: Eukaryota > Metazoa > Chordata > Mammalia > Diprotodontia > Phalangeridae > Trichosurus > Trichosurus vulpecula. Next base: position 315,284,897 of record NC_050575.1, read on the forward strand.
TACATGTCAGATACTCCTTCCTTTGATTCTTCCATGCAGGAGGGATGGGGACATCGCTGGCACTCAGTTGTGGGACATAATACTGGTGGAACTGGGAGGCATGAGTTAAACTTCCATAACACCATCCGGGATGGTTATGTGCAAGGAAGTCATGGGGCAGACCTAACTAAGGCAGTTGGTTAACTTTGTCCCCAGGTGGATTGATCCGGATCCCTGTGAGGGCCCTTTGGCCAAGACAAATATTTAAGTAGTTTTTGAAAACTTGCCCGGAGCTCCAGAGGCTCTAAAGAACCTCCTGGCCAGCTGATTTTAATTTACATGCTGGTGGCTTTTATCTGCTTTTATCTCCCTGAACTGCTTTTACTCTGGGTGATTGGGAAGAGTTTTTGTTAAAAGGATTATTACATTTGACCCTAGGGACTCTGAGTAAACCCTCACACCAGATGCAGAATATTGATTTGGATATATTGGCTACCCCCTGCCCTCCCCACTCCTCTCTCCTTGCTTCTGCTGTCCACCTTCCCCCCCACACCCAACCGTCCTCCCTTCCTCAGTGGAGCAGGTCTTCCTGATTCGGGGTCCAGGGCTTTATCCGCTTTGCCATCTAGCTACTACAAAAAAAGAGATAAATGAATGAGGGACAACTTGCCAGAGAGATGGGCCTTGTCCCCTTTCCAAGCTTCTTCTCCATATCCTCTTCCAACCTTTGACACCAGCTGTCCCCTACATCTTGCCCATCTTGACAACAAACGGACCCCCCTCCATGCGTAAAGTAACCTAGCTTCAGAAATCACCCTCCCTCTGGTCGTCCAAGCCACTCCCTCAGGTTAGAGCCTTGCAGTTGGCTGGAGGATATTTCAATGCTCTTCTGGGGCCTGAGAAATTTAACTCCTCTTAATTTTTGCATTTCAGAAGAGGAGATTTGTAAGCCTAAATTAAACTAAAAATAGTTTAAGGGAGGTAGAGCAGAAGGTAAAGAAATCAGCCACTTGCCAACTCATTAACTACCTAACCTGCTGCCTGGTTACTCTATAGAGGGAAAGCAGAGGTCAGCACTATAATGCTTTATTTTGACATAATACCTTGTTGTTTGGGAGTCTGCCCATTTTTCTTCATGGAGGCAGTACTGGATTCCTGCCCAGAGAGCTTTGACATAAGAATGCCCTCCCTCCTCATCTCCGCCTTCTGACTTCCCTGGCTTCCTTCATGTCCCAGCTAAAATTCTACCTTTACAGAAAAGCTTTCCCAATCCATCATAATTCTAACGCCTTCCTTCTGGTGCTTACTTGAAATTTATCCTGTATATAGCTTCTTTGTGCGTAGTTGTTTGCATTTTGGATTTCCCACAAGCAAGCAAGAGAGATAGTCATCATACACCTAGACAAACACAATTTTTTCATAAAGAAGTTAAGCATATTAGCATAAGCTGATACCATGATTTATACATAACCCATGGAGAATGGAAAATAGGAAATGGTGGGCAGCTAGGTGGCACAGTAGATAGAGTATTGGACCTAGATGCAAGAAGACTCCTCTTCTTGAGTTCAAATCTGGCCCCAAACACTTGCTGGCAATGTGAGCCTGGGCAAGTCACTTAACACTGTTCACCTCAGTTTCCTTATCTGCAAAATGAGCTGGAGGAGGAAGTGGCAAACCACTCCAATATCTTTGTCAAGAAAACCCCAAATGGTATCACAAAGAGTCAGACACAACAGAGCAACACCAACAACATGGGGAATGACATGAACCCCCAACTCTCTCCAGGATCTCTCCTCCGAAGCTGGAACAGTCTTATTTACCTCCCTTCCATCCTCACTGATAAATTGAGGTAGTTCCCTAGAGAAGGTGGCCATGCTGCTACACCACACTCCCATGGTCCTGGGGTAACCATGGTGTGGGAAGAGACACACATCTAATATTCGCTGATATAGTTCCTGAGCCCCAGATGGCGTGCTTCCCATTTAAATAAATCAATCAAAATGATGCCATTAACTCATAATTATGAAACATTTACCAAATATAATACAAAACAATAATAATCGCAACGTAATAGTTTATCCCATAAACATGACATAGTCTCCTGCGATGCACAAAATGTCTGCGGGGGAGAGTGGGCACAAACTTATAGAAGCCTAGTATTGAGGCTTGAGTCTGCGTTTCAGTTTACTTACTGGACTAGACCATTCCTTCCTGATAGATGATGCTATTTTCCTAAAATTTTTGTGCTGTCCATGGCAATGTTAAACTCTTTCAGCAAATAGCAGCCTTGAGCCTGTGATCCTCCAAGCTTCCCAGGCCTGTTGCCTTGCCTGGGAACCCAGCCAGCATTACACTTTTCAATGCAAAACAGTTCCTTTAAACCTGGGATGTGCAAAGCTATTCAACTCTGTTTTCAGGCTTTGAGGGGACCTCTCCAACCACAGAAGTCAGTAATGGGCAAAGGGAATAAGCCTCTGAAGAGCTTCTCCTTTCTCAAGCATAGATAGATCGTGACAGCAAGGAGGCCTTTCACCAGTCAGCTCTTCAAAAAAGCAGAGGATTCTGCTTTCTCCAATAAGCTCCCAGCATCAGAGCTTTCCTGAAATCAGATCAGCTCTCCACTTTGGTTTGTAACCTGTCTCTGGTGAACTAGTCTCAGTTGGGCTATGGCTCTGTCAGTATTTCAAGTCCTATCATGTTCTGTTTTCCAGTGTCTTAGTTTTTGTGAACATTGTTTACTCTTCTTGGCATCTACCTTCTAATTCCTTGGCTTATCATCTGGCTTCACAGTAGTTCTCCAGCCTCAAATTAAGGCCTCCTTGTATATAATGATCCACTTCTGACTTAGCTTAAGCAACCCAAAATCTATATGTCTGCCAGAAATGACAAAAATACTCAATACACAATTTCCCCATAGTCTCTAACCAGTTTCTTTGATTTATCATTTCCCAGCAATAAAATTTACCATTCCTGTCAATTAGCTGCTGGGAAACAGCAGGCATCATTCAGTATTTTTTTTTTACCTCAGGAAGAAACTGTTTCCACTTAGGTCCTCTCAGAACTACTTGCACATCTCCATGAGCTGCTTCTCTGTGTTTCTCTTTTGCTGTCCTTTTCAGTAAAACACACACATACATACACACACACACACACACATATACACACATATACCCAAGTTCACATAAGAAAGGAGGAGGTGGGCAGGTAGTACCACATGGGTGCGTGTGTCTATGTATCTATGTACAACTGCATCTATATACAAATATGTATATATATATATAAACATAAAACAATAAACAATAATGTATATATGTAAACAAAACAAATTACCATTGTGTGTGTGTGTGTTTGTTCAGTTGTATCTGACTTTTCATGACCCCATTTTTGGGGGTTTTCTTGACAAAGATACTAGAGTGGTTTGCCATTTCCTTCTCCAGCTCATTTTACAGAGGAGGAAATTGAGGCAAACAGGGCTAAGTGACCTGCCCAGGGTCACATAGCTAGTAAGTGTCTAAGACCAGACTTGAACTCATCTTCATGATGACATCCTGATTCCAAGCCCAGTGCTTTATCCACTGTACTATCATATACATAGGGATATATATGTGTGCATAGGTATGTGTATATATATATATACATATATATATACACACACACATATACACATGTATGTGTATATGTGTGTGTGCATATACATATGTACGCACGCACGCAGAGGGAGACATAGCTAGCTGACTAACTAGCGATATCCCTAGACCTTACAGAGAAAAATGCTTGAGACAAACGGTAACCTAGTAGGCAGGACCAGACACCTGGAGTAGAGATCCCCACTTCCCTTCCTCAATTCTGTCAGTTTCATTTGTCACCATAATACACACTGGAGTTTCCCTACATCTACAAGAAGCCTGCGGCCCATATCTATTACAAATGGGGCTGCTGCGTCTTAAAGGAACACTGCAGAGGGCTCATACTCCCCACTACATTCCTCTGCGTGTAACATGCTCATCCTTAGGAATTAATCCTCCCTTCTTATTGAGATTCGTGTTTTATGTTTTTTTTTTGAAATGTTATTTGTTCCTTTTATGTGATTGGGACTTTTAATGATTTTTGTGAATGTTAAACTAATTCCTGCATTAGCTTCTGTTGTTGTGACTGAAAGAAATTTTCTCATTCATTTCTTCTTGTGCTTTTATGTCTGAATTAACTTTTAAGGGTCAGTGTTTGTTCACTGATTTCTTTTCCAGTGTGATATTTTATATCCTGTTTTAATTCTCGTCTATATTTTCCTTTTCTTTTTTTTTTTGCCTTCCATAAAATTTCTACCCCACCTCCACTTTGGAAATTTTATTTGATTTTGTCTTTTCTTTTCTCTATTGTGAGCAAGCTATTACTCCAGCACTTTTTGAAGAACTATAGTTTCCCCTTTTTTTGCATGTATATTTTATTCTACACACTCTAATTAATGATTATATTATTGACATATTATTACTGATAATTACTGATTATACACTGTCATTTTTGGTGGGTTTTTTTGGAGGGGGGGAAGGTAGGGCAATTGGAGTTAAGTGACTTGCCCAAGGTCACACAGTTAGTGTGTCAAGTGTCTGAGGCTGGATTTGAGTTCAGGTCCTCCTGACTTCTGGGCTGGTGCTCTACTCACTGAGCCACCTAGCTGCCCCTATACTGTCATTTTTTACAGTTTTTATTCCAGGAAAGTCCTATTTCCAACTTTATTTTCCACTTTGGTTGGGAAAATTCTCAGAGTCAAAGGGACAACCCTTTCTCCCATAATCAATCTATTATTTAGATGGAAGTATTATGATGCAGAATATATTGATGCTATTAATTGATGCATTAGCTTGAAGTGGCTATGACCTTGAGCATGTGTTTTTGTTTTGTTGCACGCTGTTTGCTTTGATACTTGCTAGATCTTGGTATATGAAAACAAATGATTAATACCATTTTTCAGGATCTTGAGTATATTTCTATTGCATCGATATCAATTTTTGCATCTGTTTATTGCTTATAAGCCGTATGTTAAATTGCATATATTTGTTTATTGTTGTGTTACATTAAAGTTAAGTTATAACTTTGTATAGTTACTGCTTAAACTAGCACTATTGGGTTTTCTGAATATTGCAAACATGGAGCAACCTCTTAAAATGATGAGAACTGAAGTGGTTAAAATGTATTATTGCATAATAAACATTGAAATTCATAGAGGCTTCCTAATATTAGGAATACATGCAGAATATAAGACTACAGGAATTAGAAAATATTGGAAAGGAAAATAGTAACAACAGCTAACACTTATAAAGTGCTTCCTATGAGTCAGGCACTGTGTGCTAAGCATTTTACAAATATCTCAGTCGAGCCTCACAATAAACCTGGGAGATAGGTGCTATTATATTGTCCATTTTACAGATGTGGAAACTGAGACAAACAATAGTTAAGTGACTCTTTTACAAATAAAATCTTAATTTATTTGAACTCTCATTTATACACAACATAATTTTCCAAAATCATGGGAAATACCACTTAAATAGTTAACATGTCAATCATATAAAACAGGTTAAATGACTTGCCTAGGGTCACAATGATAATAATAGTTAACATTTATATAGTGTTTACTATGTGCCAGGAATTGTGTTAAGTGGTGTATAATTATTATCTCATTTGAGTCTCACAATAACCCTGAGAGATGGGTGCTATTATTCTCCCAATTTTACAGATGAGGAAACTGAGGCAAGCATCAGTCAAGTGACTTACCCAGGGTCACACAGCTAACACTAATAGCTAATATTCATATAGTCTTACTATGTTCTACAGTATATAGAGCACCAGGCCTGGAGTCAGGAAGACCTGAGTTCAAATCTAGCCTCATACACTTATTAGCTATAAAAGTAAAGTTGTTCAATCTTTTTATAATATAAGCCTGGTGAAATCACTCGGGAAGTACTCTGTGCATTATCTGACTCATTCTATCTTTCAAATATTCCTGATAAATTAACTCCAAGAGTCAGTACATGGAAACTAATTTTCAAACCATCCTCAGAGAAGCAATGTTGTTGTTCAGTCATGTCCCCATGTGGGGTTTTCCTGGTAAAGACATTGGTGTTGTTTGCCATTTCCTTTTCCAGCTCATTTTACAGATGAGGAAACTGAGGCAAATAGGGTTAAGTGACTTGCCCAGGGTCATACAGCTAGAGAGAGTCTGAGGTCATATTTGAACTCAGATCTCCCTGACTCTGGACCTGGTGCTCTATCCACTGTGCCACCTAGCTGTCCTGTGGCTATTTTAAAAGTTAGAAGCCCTTTTGAGCTAAGGAGCCATCTCCAAAGGGAAATTTAGAGTCCCACTTAAATCTGGAAAGGACATTTTTCCCTGTAAGAATGACCAAAGCCAGACTTCTTGTATCAGAGATACTGTTAGCCCTAATTAGAGATATTTTCAGGGCAGAGGCCACGCCCCTCAGGAGAAAGGATCAATAAACTGATAGAGCATCTTAAAAGAATGTTTCTTGCTTTGATGAAGGGGAGCCTGGAATTACATGACAAGCACGTTTGCAAAACCTCAAGACCCAATATAGTGCTGGTGAGACTACTCTACAGCAAAAAGGAGAAAAGCCTTCTGACTTCATAGTCAGATTCATGAATGCACAGATTAATCAGAGAGGTTCAATGGCCCCAGAGAAAGTGGTTTAAGTCAAATGCCAACAAACGCAGAGCTCTGATAAACAACCCTGAATGGTACCTGTGCTTTAATTAGTCTTGAATCCCAAATCCTGCCCCCATGATTAACAGAGGTGAGGCAAATACTGACAGAGATGGAGGACCACAGTATCTCTGCAAAGAAAGGCTCAACCAAGATTCACTTAGCAACATCTTCTTGGGTGTGGACCGTAAAAGCAAAGCAAGGGAATTGTGGAATGTGGATTGGAAGTCAGCTGCCCACAGATCAGATGAGAAATAGAAGAGTGGACAAAGCTGTTCTCTGTGGAAAGATTAAAAAAAAAAGACATGGGGAAATCGGCATCCAGAAAAGGAAATGGGGCCGGGAGAGGAGGTCACTTGAAACTCCAAGAACAGTGAAAAGACTGTGGGTCTATTACACATGGACTCACAGGACCCTGCTCAAAGGTGGCAGAGAAGATTGAGGATGTGGTTTCACCACTGTTCTTGACAGTGGATCTCAAGCGATTGTTATAATCCAATCATTCTATTAGAGGCATCAGAGGGAAAGGGCATTACTGGCATTGAAGGGGCTTAGACTTGGTGGTTCACAATATGTGAACTGAGAATTACCAGAAGAGCAGGCTGATTTTCAAAGAGGAGCTAGAGACCAAATTGCTAACATTCGCTGGATTATGGAGAAAACACGGGAGTTCCAGAAAAAAAAAACATCTACTTCTGTTTCATTGACTACACTAAACCCTTTGGCTGTGTGGATCACAACACAATGTGGCGAATCCTCAGAGATGGGAGTATCTGTCTCTTAAGGAATCTGTATTCAGGCCAAGAAGCAACAGATAGAACCGAACATGAAACAATAGAATGGTTTTAGATTAGGAAAGGAGTATGACAAGGCTGTATATTGTCACCTTATTTATTTGGTACATCATATAAAATGTCAGGCTGGATGAATCAAAAGCCAGAATCAAGGTCGCTGGGAGAAATATCAACAATGGCAGATACGTAGACATATGTAGACAATACCACTCTGAAAGTATAGAATTAAGAAGCCTCTTGATGAGAAAGCAGAAAAGCTGGCAGGGGTGGAGGTTCAAGAAAATGCACAGTTTGCTCAGCCTTGGACAACAACATGGCAGTGAGCAGCAGTGCTCGGCCAGAGAACTAGGGAACAGAAGGAACTGGGGCCCAACACCAAGGAGTCAGAAAGTGGGTGATAAGGGAATATAATGGGGATGGAGGGGAAAGACAGAAATTACTGAAGATCTCAGGAGGAAGAAAATTCAGTTAAAAATCTTGAGCACACAAAGATTAAATAAATAGAGAAAATACGAATGAGAAGGAATATGACCTCTAGATCAGCCAAACTAGTTCAAATATCTCTGAATAAATATTGCATGACAAAGGAAAACAAATCAATGTCTGATAAGGCAGAGAACACTGTGGATTGCCCAGAGAGCATGGAACCACAGCAGAATATTTCCAAATGGATCAAGAGAGAAATAAGAGTCATGAAAGGAGAACTTATTTAGGCCTGCAAAGCAGAAATAATCAGCAAAATAGAAAAACTTGACTACAGTGTGGTAAACCTTACCAAAGAAACAAAGTAGAGAACAACTTGTTGAAAATGCAAATATAGTATGTGAATGTAATGGAATACTATTATTCTATAAGAAATGATGAGAAGGATGACTTCAGAAAAACCTGGAAAGACTTGTATGAACTGATGCTGAGTGAAGTGAGCAGAACCAGAAGAACATTGTACACAGTAACAGCCACAGTGTGAGACGACTGACTTTGATAGACTTAGCTCTTCTCAGCAATGCAAGGACCTAAAACAACTCCAAATGATTCATGATGGAAAATGATATCTGCATCCAGAGAAAGAACTATGGAGTCTGAATGCAGATCGAAGCATACTATTTGTTCTCTTTTTTTGTTTTGTTTTTTCTTTCTCATGGTTCTTCCCATTCATTCTAACTCTTCTATACAACCTGAGTAACATGAAAATATGTTTAATAAGAACCTATATGTAGAGCTTATATTGGATTGCATGACGTGTTGGGGGGGGGGGAAGGAAAGGGGCCAAGAAAATTTAAAACTTTTGGAAGCGATGTTAAAAACTAAAAATAAATCAATTTATAAAAAAGAAAATAAAGAAGAGAAACAAAAGGCAATAAGATCAAAAGAAAACATAATCTCTTTACAAGCAAAGTGTATCGCTCTTGAAGGCAAGTTGTATAGAGACAATTTAAGAATTATAGGGCTCCCAGAAGAAGATAAATCAAAAAACCCGAACACCATGATACAGGAAAACTGCCCAAAACTTCTGAACACAGAAAAATAAGAGTTAATCAAAATAATACACAGATGGCCACCAGAAAAACCCTAAGCTGCCAACTCTAAGATGCATACGTCTCAAACTGAACAACGCCAATGACAAATAACAAATTCTGCAAGTGACCAGGACACTTTGAAATGTGAGGGAAAGGAAAATTGAACAACAGAAGACTATTCTGCACCAAAAACTGCAGAAGGGAATGGAATACTTTGTTCCAAAGAGCAAAGAGCTCAAGATGCTCCTCAAAGTGACAGACCTACCCTGCAAAACAGCCTAATCATCAATGAAAATAAGATGGATATCCAATAAAAGAAAGGCATTTGAAACATTTCTACATAGAAAGCCAGGTGTGAGTAGCTTGCTTGTTTTGTAAACACCCATGACAACAGAAATACAAGAAAGGTGAGCAAATGTAGCAAATATAGCAACCAAGGAAAGCTGCATGAGTAATGAAATAAATTATCCCAGAAAAAGGAGGGGAAAAAAGCTATAAAGAGAAAGACACCTATGGATCAACAACAGCAACGAAATAACAACAGAGGGACCTTTAAGGAATTTCTTTCTAAAAGGACACAAGGAGACAAGAGTGAAAGCAGATCTTGAATAGAAGCGATGGTGGAAGAATAGGCCTGAATCAGCATGGACTAAAGCTTACAACACCTCCATTCACAGGAGAATCTGTGTTTTCTGTAGGACTAAACGGCAGACTAGGAAGGTGCATAAAAGGGGAGAGAGGAGGAAGAAGCTAGAGAGGAATGTGTGATATACCCTAATCACATCAATGGGAAAATAACTCCTATAATCCTTCAGAAAGATGAGGGCCCACAGGAGAACGAGTGATGTGGCAAAAGAAAAAGAGGCAAAGAAAGAGGACGATTTCAATCTAGTGGTAAAAGCAGGGCCCTCTGAAGTATGCTCCTATAAGGGGAGAGGGATGCTACAACGGGAGTTGAGGATTTCATAATGGATATAATCTACAGGGATTTGGTGCTTGGAGAAATTACTACTTCTAAGTGATATTGTGCCTCCATGAACAGCATCCTATCTCAGAAGAAGAGGTAGCAACTGACATTGAGAAGGCTAGAAGGACATGGAACCAGAGAGGAGATTTTATGGCAAATGGAAAAAAAAGTATTATGGGGAGGACCAGAAGTAGTAATGAACTGCACAATCAGGGACAAAAAAAGTTTCTACCATGGGGCAATATATCTGTCTTCTCTATCTCTTCCAGCGAGTGCTATCTATAAAAGAAAGACACAACAGAAAAAAGGAAGCGGGGAGAAAGATTTACAAAACATTAACATAGAAAATGTATAGAAGAGGGAACTCAAAATAGGTACCTTGGAAACTTTAATTCCATGAGGAACAAAAAGACTAAAGAAGGAATGAATAAATTTAAAGGCCATGAATCAAAGAACAAAAGTCTTGAATAGAAAGAGAAGATAATTAATGAGTAAACAAGGAAAAGAAATATTTTTAGGAAAAGATACAGCAAATGAAAAAAAACCTACAAACAAAACAAACTGAAGGCCCTGAGAGAAAGAGGGATTTTACTTGACTACTTAATTGAGAGGGAAAAAAAAGAGGGGAAGAATTAGAAAACTAGACAAAAGGAAGAAAGAAAAGAGAATCAATAGATTAGGCAAAATTTCCAAACCAGGGAAAGGAGTGACCAATAGGAAGGTGAAAGACTTGACAGTGAAGGGAAGAGACCCTATGGAAATAAGCTTGCCTTAAAGTTTGACTGGAAATAACTGGAGAAAAGAGTTATCTGTCTTTATAGAAGAAGGGGGCAGGGGGGATCTTAATTCAGGGGGGAAATGAGGCAAATGGAGGAAAATATAGACCTAGTTCTCATAACATAGGTTGAACAATTCAATAAAATGAAAAAGAATGACATATTGGATAAGACAACAAAACTCCACAAGCAAAGGTATCTGGGGTGGGGAACCTGCAGCCTCAAGGACACATGTGGCCCTCCAGGTCCTCAGATGTGGCCTTTTGACTGAATCCAAACTTCACAGAACAAATCCCCTTAATAAAAGGATTTGTTCTGTAAAACTTGGACTTAGTCAAAAGACTGGACCTAAAAGGCCGCATGTGGCCTTGAGGCCACAGGTTACCCACCCCTGCCTCAGCCTCAGACAAAATAAAAAGAGGGGCTTGAAGAATATTTACTATGCATCAGGTTATTCCAAAAAAGTCAATGCTATGATCATGCAACAAGACAAAGCATAAGCAAAAAGTCAAAACCTGAAAAGAAATAAACAAGGAAACCACATTATGTTGAAAGATACCATAGACAACAAACTAATGATATTAAACTTATGTGCTCCGCATGTCTTAGTATTTAAATTCATAAAGGAAACTTTAATTGAATTACAAGAAGACATAAACAGTAATACAATAATAGTAGGAAACTTTAGTGTCCCTCTCTCTGGTTTGTACAAATCTAACAGAATGCTAAATAAATAGTCTAAAATGTTGTAGGATAAATGATTCTATTCTCAGTGTATGCATTCCCTTCCAATATCTAATCTAACAAAGGCAGAGATTTGAGTACAAGCTACTCAAGGAAATTCTGGCTTTGTCAGGTGTCAAGAAATCTAGTACTACAATGATCCAAGACCATTCTGAAGGACTTATGATGAAAAATTGCTATCCATCCCCAGAGAAAGAACTGATGGTATCTGAATACGGATTGAAGCATACTTTTTTAAACTTTATTTTTCTTGAGTTTTTTTGTTTATGTTTTCTTTTACAATCTATTATGGATATGTTTTGCATGATTACACATGTATAACCTATATAAAATTTCTAGCCTGCTCAGTGTGGGTGGGAGAGTAAGAAGGCCTGAAGGGAGAGAACTTGGAACTTAAAGTTTTAAAAGCAAATTTTTTAAAATTTTAAAATGTAATTTTTCTGGAAATTTTAAAAATTGTTTTTACATGTACCTGGGGAAAAATAAAACACTAAATAAAAATTTTAAAAGCAAAAAACAAACGAAAAAGAAAGACTAGTACAAGACCTTACTATCCGTAAGGAGGCCTGAACCACCTATACTGTTGAACATATTAGGGACTCTAAGACCAGAACAAAAATCTCAGTGCACTCAATTTGTGATATTTCTACTACATTGGTACAACTCAGGTCTGATGCCACTGGCTTTGCATCATACTGACTTGTGTTTGGGTGAGAACTACTTGTATCTCTTGACTTGTGCTTTGGAGTTTCAGAGAATGGAAATGACACACGGACTCACAACATCTCAAAACTGAGAGAAAATCTGAAAGAAGCCTATCAATTAGCCATCACTTTGACTCAGAAGAGCACAGACAGGAACAAATGATTATGTGAGGACCAAGTATATTGTCAAGATCTCCAATATGGAAACAGTTCTGGTGGGAAAACTAGGAATTCAAAGGACACAAAAGTTAGAAGATCGATGAAAAATTAACTCATATAAAACTATTGAAAAACTAGGCGACTTGCCTGCTCACAGAAAGTGGAAAGAGCCCTAGAAAGATGATTCACCACAACCATTTATTGCCCATAGGAGAGTTAGCTGGATTTTTTGATGAGCAGGTGAAAAGTGATGGACACTTATCTAGGTGGTCTCTGAGCAAGAAACACTGACCACCAGGTATACAAAGGCTCTCTGAACAAGACATTGGTTCAGAAAGTTTTTGTTTCCAATGAAGGAGATATTATGTACCATTGCTTAGATAGAACCTTGGCCGTAGAGACTACTAGGGCACAGAAACAACCCAAGGGGCATGGAGGAGAAGGGGAAAAAGAGCAACAAGATTCATTAAATCTCAGATCTGAAATTTACCTTTGTGCTCAGTCAATTCTATCAAACAGGGAGTGGCGAAGTAACAGCTATTCACATTTAATACTATACTTCAAGGTTCACAAAGAATTTTCTTCACAATGTCCCACTAAGGTTAATTGTGCGAAGTCTTTAACATCATTTTCCAGATAGGGAAATTAGAGTATCTACTCACGGGCACAAAATTATTAAGTGTCTGAGGTGAGATTCAAATCTTCTGACATCCAAGTTCAATATACTTTCCACTATGCTACACTGACTTTCTGGGAAGAGAAAAATGGGGGGAAAGGTACATAAAGAAAAAAGAGAGAATAGAATGGTGTATGTGGTAGGATGCAGTAGGGTCTTACCAAAAATTGATCGAGGAGCCCTTCCAAAAATAGGCAACAATGGAGATGTTTACTCCTTCAAGGCAGAGAGGGTTTTATTTTTATTTTCAAATTTCCAGTGCCTTGCACGTAGTATTTGGTTGAATTGAATGGATGGGATTGCTACTCACGTCCATGATAGTGTCAGAGTATTCTATGTATTTCCATGATCTTTGGATGCCATCAGCTGGTCAGACATGGAGATACAGTTGAGTTTACCTCCAATCCCAGCTTTGCAAATGAACAAAGTCAAAGGTTCATTAGAAGGGCTCTGTGAGAAGAAAGCTGGGTTCTTGCAAAGACTTTCACATCCTGCCTTTGCCACTAGTTAGGTGACCTCAGACATTTTACATTACTTTTCTATTCCTTGGTTCCTATAAAATGAGGGGATAGAGACCGGCAAAGTGGATACAGTATTGGACTTAGCACCAGGAAGATGTTGGTTCAAATCCTGCCTCTGAAACAAGGTGACCCTGCGCAAGTTTCTTCTTAACCCCCTTCTCATCCTCAGTTTCCTCACCTGTAAAAAGAAGGGACTCAATTAGATGGCCCCTAAACTCCTTTCCAGTTCTTGATCTGTGTTTCTGTGTTCTCTAGGCTCCTTTCTGTTCGTCATACTCTGTTCTAATGAGGAAGCTGAGGTCTGAATAGATTGTTACTTGCCTGGCATCACATGGCTAAGCATCATAACCAAGATTTGAACACAGACTTCTGACTCCAACACGCTGCTTGGCAGAGGAGAGCAGATCTGCCAGGGAGCAGCCAGAAGAAATAAGAAAAAGTCAAGAGGAAAGTAAGGGATTAAATTTCCAGAAGCTGTAACCACAAAGGGAAGACATGAGGAAGCAAACAATCTAAACTGAACAAAATACTTCAAGGCAGAGTACAATGGTACCATCACCCACTTCCCTGTGCTCAAAACTAGACAAGGAATGTGTGTGTGTGTGTGTGTGTGTGTGTGTGTGTTTGTATATGTGTGTGTGTACACATATATGTCAGGCCACTCATCTACCAGTTTAGCACCCTACCAAAAAAAAAAAAGAAAGATGCCCAGGCAGTACTAAGTTCCCTGGTGATTGACCAGATAGGTTGTGATGTATGGTCTGGGACTGGCTAGAATTAGTAAATTAGGTAAATTCATACTTACTCATGCAAAGCCAAGACCACTCAGGAAACAGTGATTTCTAAGATGAGACTACACTTTTTTTTTTTCTTGCAAGGTTGCCCACAGTTTCTTTTGAGATGTCAACAAATCTTACTTGAGCCTTAGAGGACCCAACTGGCCACCATTAAATATCAATTGTCATGCTCTGAAGTCTTTCTAATTCCCTAGGGAAAATAATCAGTGAGAAATTTAGAAATTAAAGAAAAGTCAAAAGCACTTGCCCCAAGAATAGGGAAATAGTAACAGTTTAAACTGGCTAACTCCCAAGGAGCAAGAAATAAGTCAGTGAAAGGGGATAAGAGTGAAGAAACATTAGGTTTAACTCCATTCACAGTTCAGTCAAGACCAAACCTATTTGTTTGTAGATGTTCTGATACATATGTAATCTCATTAACCCAGATAATTCCCTGGTTTGTAGTTTTCCCACACCTTCTCATCCTGTACATTTCTCGTCCAATTGCTGGAGGCAATTCCTCTCCTTTGAATAATTCAAATACAAAACGGTTTGATTGGGATTAAAAGGGTTTAACAACCTGGCCCTGTCTTAACTTTGCTCCTTACTTAACTTTGTCTTCTTACACCTTACTCCCTGCCTTCAGTTCCAGGACAATGGCCTTCTTTGCTTTTCCACAAACAAGGCGTTTTCTGCCTGAGGACCTCCCTGGCTTCCTCTAAGTCCCAACTAAAATCCCATTTTTTACTGTAAATCTTTCCCAACCCCTCTTAATTACAGTGCTTTCTCTCTGTTAATTATTTCCTATTTATCTCATTTATAGTTTGCCTAGTAGATATTTGCTTGTTGTCTCACCTATTAGATTGTAAACTCCTTGAGGACCTCTTTTTGTATCCTCAATGCTTAGCACAGTACCTGGAAAATAATAGGAGCTTAATAAATGTTTATTGATTGATTGATTCAGGGATACAAGTACAACTATCTGTTATTTCCTGTTCTTATGATAGGACTGGTCTACCTCCCTTGTTGACCATATATGCTTGATAATGTCTTTGTAAACTTTGGGTTAAATTCTCCCACTTGTCATGAAGAGGCTAGGTCGACTTTGAATACTTCTCACTTATTTGGCCTATATCCTTCCAGCTAGGTGGAACCTGGGAATATCAGTATGTGACAATCCTTCAAGTGAGGCCACTGGCTCCATCAATAAGCACTCAGGCTCACAAGGCATCGGATGTTAGAACAGTTTTATTTACAAAGCATGTGACGTAGAAGGAATTTGTATCTGAGCAAAACCAAATGCATGTCTGAAGGTCAGCTTTTAAAATATAGAGTGTCATCATCAAAAGGTCCATCATCCTTCAGGGAGCCATAGAATATCCAATTTATAGTACTATTCCTGTGTGTGAGGTCACAACAAGGGAGAAGGACTTGGAATTTGCTCCTTCATTCTGGTGCTCTGCTCTGCATTGACCCTTCATCAGTTTCTCTCCTCTAGCATTGTGCTCCCTATCAGTGCTGTGTACTCCATTGAGGGCAGCTCCCCTCTGGTCAGTGCATTGCCACTTGTGCTTGGGCCATTCCCCATTTCGGACAAGGGACATGGGCTCTTCTCCTTGCTCTCATTGTCTTCCTCTCCCAGTAAGGATTATGGGTCCTTACACCTATCAGTGTCCTCTGCTCTGCTTTGCTGCTCCCTCCTGTTCAGATCTCCTTCAGGGGTTGGTGCCAGATCTGGAGCAATTGGACTACGGAGGAATTATAATGAAACCTCAGTTGATCATGCAACAGCTCTTCAAAGGTCAGACATCAAGTGCCTCCAGCCTATTTGAAACTGATTATTTTATACCCAGTTCCCATAGCTCCATTCTCTACACATGGAGTCTCCTTACTTGGCTATGAGATTACTTAAATGGGTTTCTGCCTCTCACTACACACCAACAAAACAAGCCCACAACCATTTTCTGCCTCTTTCTCCCAGCATTTAGGTGGTATGCCCTTTATCCATGTCAATAATCCTCAACCCAGTCTTAGAAATTCAAAGTAATACTACCCTCTCCTCCACCCAGTCTGTCTCTGTCTCTCCTTATCTCAGTCTTTGTTCATGTCTCTATCTTTCTATGTGTCTCTCTCCTCATCTTTCTGCATCCCATATTCCTACAGAGTAAGGCCATGTAAATTACCTCAGGACTATGTCACAAAGAAGTCACCTATTCCAAACACCCTATAAATAACAGGGAGGAAGCAACCCCTCTTTACATCTTTCATGCTTTTTCTAACGAATAAGTCATTACGTTGTTGGGAAATAAGTGGGTTTTGAATTTTATTTTTATATTATCTTTATTTCCAAATGTTTTTCCTTTTTTACCTCGAGGAGTCATTCTTTGTAACCAAAAAATTTTAAAAAAAAGTAATTCAACAATACATCAACTAAGACTAACAGCATTTGCACACTCATAGTCTCACTTATACAGAGAAGGAGGAAAATGCATTTTATCATTTCTTCTCTGGGGCCAAGCTTTGTCATTACAATTATACAGCATTCAGGGTTAGTTTCTCTGGGGTAGAAGGTATTGTTTCTGTTCTTTCCATTTACTTTGTTGTAGCCATTTGTACATATTATTTTTCTCATTCTGATTACTTTGTTCTGAATCAGTGCATATAAGTTTTCCCAAACGTCTCTGGATTCTCCATATTCATCATATCTTAAGGCACAGTAAAATTCTGTTACATTCATGTCCCACAACTGGTTTAGCCATTCCCCAATCAAAGATAATGAGCTTTGTCTGCAATGCTTTGCTAATGCAAAAAGTGGTTCTATGACTATTTTGATTCCTATGGTACCATTCTTTCTTTGCCTACTTCAAGGTATATATCTAGCCATGTGTCAAAGCATTTTGGTCACTTTCTTCACATAATTCTAAATTACTTTCCAGAATGATTGGACCAATTGGTTCAATGCTATCCATAGTTCATTAGTATACTTAAGTTCCCACAACCCTGCCAACATTGACTATTCCCATCTTCTTTTGTCTTTGACAGTTTTCTAGGTATGAGGTAAAACCTCACAGTTGTTTTGATTTGTATTTCTCTCATTATTAGTGATTTGGAACAATCTTTCAAATGATTGTTAATAATTTGCAATTCTTCTGAGAACTATTTATCTCTTTTGACCACTTGTGCATAGGGGAATAGCTCTTGGTATTATATATGGTATTAATATATATATATATATATATATATATATATATATATATATATATATACACATATATATATATATATACTATTTCTATATATACATACACAAACACACACATATCTTTGATATTAGATCCATACCAGATTCTTAGTGCAAAGAATTTTTCCCAGTTGATTGCTTCCCTTTTGATTTTTGTAACCTTAATTTTTTCTCATGTTTTCCAATTTCATGTAATTTAGATTGTTGTTAATCTCTTGTGATCTCTATCCCATGTTTGTTTAAATTTTTTTTCCCTTCCCTTCTACCCCAGCCGTAGTTGTAAAAGGTACCTGTATTGGCAATCAAAATGGGCTCTTAGCACTTAATTCAACCAAGTGCCTTGAAGAGTTTGGCCTTTATTTCCTTGATTAAATTAGGAGTCCTTGATGACCTCCTTGCCTCAGGGAAAACCTAGTTTACATGGGTTTGAGTGACATGTTTGTGACATGACAGGCTTTTAGACCACATGGGTTTAAGTCACATTCTTGTGACGATTTTAGGTAACGTGGGTGAGTTGCATGTGTGACTCACCCTTGACCCTGAAAAAGATATAAAACCAGGGGTTGGCTTTCACTTTTTCAGAGCTCTGACCCACAGCTGTGGTGGCATGCGTGACTCTAGGCCAGCCCTTGTCGAGCTTCTGGCTGAACTCAGATGTTGATAACTATGAATTGTATTTGGTCCGTCTATTGATATTTGTAATTTGTTTGTATTTGCTCTGAAGTTCAGGGTGCTGGCTTTTTCCCCTGAACTAAGTGAATGTTATTTGTATACTAGATTAAAGTAAACTTGTCAACCCC
This sequence comes from Trichosurus vulpecula, assembly GCF_011100635.1. Lineage (NCBI taxonomy): Eukaryota > Metazoa > Chordata > Mammalia > Diprotodontia > Phalangeridae > Trichosurus > Trichosurus vulpecula. The sequence goes on from NC_050575.1 coordinate 315,303,266, forward strand.
TTAACGCTGCTTTCCTTAGTAAAGCAGATCAAAAGAACCTGGGCTTGCAGCATTCTGTGATCTGGTTGTTGTTGGTTTTACACTCCCACAGCAGCTGCTAGCCTAATTGTTGCAACAGTACCTGATCTAGTTTGCTTCTAATTTTTAAATGGTGTGACCTTTAATATTCAGGTCATGTTTTGATAACATCATCATTGTAAAAATTAATAACTTCAAAAGACTTGAGAATTCTGACCAACAATGAATCCAGAGGACCAATGATAAAGAATACCTCCCACCTGCTGAGAGCTGTAATATACTAAATGTACAGAATGAGAAATGCATTTTTAGACATAGCCAATATGGCTATTTGTTTTGTTTTACTATGCATTTTTGTTAAGAGTTTTGTTTTCCTTTTCTTTCTTTTCTTTTTTTTTTTTAGTAAGAGACAAATGAAAGGGAGAAAAATGAGTAGTTTTTAATTGAAAAAGTTTAATAAAAAATTCAGATCATATATCCATTTTGAACTTATTGTAGTATACATTGTAGGATGTTGGTATAAACCTGATTTCTGCCTAGCTGCTTTCTAGTTTTCCCAGTTTTTCTAGTTTACTAGTCAAATGGTAATTTCTTCCTAATACAATTTATGCTCTTGAATTTACTGAACAGTGAATTGAGTTCAATTGTTTCTAATTCTAATTCTGTCTCACCTCATTGTTTCCATGGATCTATTGTGTTTTTTTAGCCCATACCAAATAGTTTTGATGACACTGCTATATAAGGTCTGGAAGTATCATTGGGGATAGAAGTCTTAAAAGACTATGATAATCATCATCAATCAGAGGAGATGACAATAATTATTAGGTGTTTAAGATTTCTTTTTTCTTTTCAGGGGGCGGGAGGTGGGGTGGGGTATTTTAAGTCCCTGTTTCCTTGTAGTTACATAGCAGTCAGAACACTTAGAAAACCTTGAAAAAGAGTTGCGTGATTATTTCACATATAGCAGGACAAGGAAAGGTGAGAAATTAATTCATAATCCATAGTTGGCTTAAGAGGAAGGGAGCCCGGGTCAAAGAGCTGGACCAGATGACCATGCAGACAGGTAAGTCAAGTCATGGGGATCACAAGAGAGAAGAAAGCAGAACATGGGCAACTGGCCTGGAATGGAGGAGTAATTACAGGGTTTTCACTCTGGCAAGATCATAGAAGGATCTGATTTAAAGTTGGGAGCTATCTTGGAAATCTTCAAAGAGGCGGGTAGGTGGTACAATGGATAGAGACAGTTGGCCCCAGAATCAGAAAGACCTGAGGTCAAATCTGATCTCAGTAGTTCGGCTCAGGTCTCACCAACTGTGCGACACAGAGCCTGAGCAAGGCATGGATCCTCTGACTGCCTCATCTGAAAAATGGGAATCATAGTAGCATCTAACACAGCTGTGGTGAGAATTAAATGAGATCACACTTGCAAAATGCTTTGCAAATGTGCTTTGTAAATGCTATTTTTTAATAATTTTGTAGCTAAAGCAAGGGAGGCCCAGAGATGAGAAGTGATTCATTCCATGTCACATAAGTTTGTTGTTGTTCAGTTATGTCTGACTCTTTGGGACCCCATTTGGCGTTTTCTTGGCAAAGATACTGGAGTGGTTTATCATTTCCTTCTCTAGATCATTTTACAGATGAGGAAACTGAGGCAAACAGGGTTAAGTGACTTGCCCAGGATCTGGGATTCAAACCCAAGTCTTCTGATTCCAGTGTTAGTGCTTTGTCTGCCACACCATATCAAGATGCCTGCTATGTCCCAAACCAAACTAAAGGAGAGTTTCCAGGGACAGTAAACTCTCCTGACCCTCACAAAGTGGTTAAAGAGCTGCTGACTACATAGAATGCCTGGTAAATATCCAATAGTCCTTTATAGGTGGCCCTAAGTCCTAACACAACCTGGGCATTCAACAGCAATTTTAAACAATAACCTGCTTGAAGAATTAATAGGGCAAATATTTTCTTTTAACTATTTTTATTCTCACTTCCATGAAGGAGATTGAAATATGAAATGCATTTTTCTCTTGACATTTTCTAAGGTTCTTACAAATCTCATAGTCTTCAAAGAGGGAGTAATGAGAACATCCATCTGGACAAATAGGGAGCCACCTAGAGACTCTCAGATTGGTACTACCAGGAAGTGAATAATATCATACCATATTTGGAGATGAGTATCAGTGCCACCGCCTTCTCCTGCTATATAGTTTGAGTTACAACTGATAACGAACCAGTTCTGTGGGGAGAATTTTACTTCTTCTGGCTCCCAAGGCAACCTTTTCCAACAACGAATAAAAGGTAAGTGACAACAAACCTAGATATTGGCAACAGGGCTGCATGGTATCCCAAAAGGCTAAGGCAATCTCAGGCTATGCTACCAGATAGAGTCATGGTATCCAGAATGAAGATAATAATTGCATTATTCTTTGTTATGGTTAAACCATAGCCAGAGTATTATATGTAGTTCTGGCAATATTTTAGTAAGGATATTGACAAATTGAAGTACATGGAAAGCAGTTTGAGGAGAAATTTGAGGTGACATAAAACTATGTTACTCAAAGATCCTTTGAAGGAACTAGGGATGTTCAACCTAGAAAAGAATGTTCTGGGGAGAGAGGCTAGCCATCATCAATCACTTCCAGGGCTGTGATATGGAAAAATAAGTCAATTTTTTCTGCCTGGCCCCAAAGGGAAGGACAAACAACAAGGCAGTCATTTGCTGATTTTGGTTCTATATACAGAAACATTTCCTAACAAGTAGAGTTGCCCCAAAGTACTATGGACTGCCTTTGGAGGTAAAGAGTTCCCCCCTTTCTCTGGAGATCTTTAAGTAGACATTGGATGATCTCCCATGGGGATCTCAGAGAAAGGATTCTTGTGCAGGGATGGGTTGAACTAGAGGGATGCTGAGGTTCCTTCCAGCTCAGAGTTTATATGAATCCATCCCAGTTGCAACAGAAACTCATTGCGTATTTCAAATGGATTCTCTACTCTTGGAGAAAACCATGGAGAGCTTCAGTTTCAATTCTTACTACCCATAACTGATAACTAGGTTGGTGAGGGACTTTTGTTCTCTTCTGAAAAAGAGTAATCATCCTCTGGGAAGTGCATCAGCATTTGGGTTTTCAACTATTGGGGAAAAAAAAGTGGTCTCTTAGCTGTTTTTCTTTTTTCCCCAAGTCTTCACACTAGAAAAAGGCTCACTTTTAAACACTCTCGGAGGTTTTTATGCAAATAGTTGTATAATGGGTCTATTATCTCATCATTATTATTATTTATCCTACCAAGTTGGGGCAGGCTCATTATGTGGGGTGTGACCGTCTATTTCATTTTTTTCTGAGGTAAATGAAAGTAATTTTCGTGTCTGGGTCTATAGACTTCCAGTCAATTTTCACCTTGAATAGAAGTTTGAGGCACCTTGGTAAGTGCTTCTGTAGAACTGAAGTTATACATAAATACTCTCCTGAGTCAAATGGATTGGAATAGAAATTAACATAATGAACCAAGGCAAAACCTAGGGGGGAAAGCTGAACACTGTTAATAAACACCAACTTCTTCCTCGATTAATAAACACGGAGAAGAACTTAGAGAAAAAACACTTTCTCAAATGTCTGTTGACTAGTCTGAGGTCAATACTAGCAATCACTAATGCTGGGTACACAGCTAGGGAGCTCACTAGGCTTGGAATCAGGATGACATGTTCATGAGTTCAAATCTGGCCTCAGACACTTACTAATTGTGTGATCCTGGGCAAGTCACTTAACTCTGTTTACCTCAATTTTCTCATCGATAAAATGAAATGAAGAGGGAAATAGCAAACCACTCTATTATCTGTGCCAAGAAAACCCCAAATGGGGACATAAAGAGTTGGACAAGACTGAAACAACCAAACAACAATACCAAAGCTACCAAAGCTGGAGGTATGGGGGGAAATGGCCCATTCATGGGGTACCAGCAGAATTCTGATGCTCTGTAACTATTCACAGGAAGGGTTTACCTTCCCTTTGCCCACAGGTTATCAATGGTGTCCATTTTAAGAAGGACATTGACAAGTTGGGACTCAGCAAGAGAAACGTGAACAAGATGGTAGAAGGAATATAATCCATGCCATAAGGAATCAGGTGGAAGAAATGGAGATGGTATCACGGCAAAGAGAAGACTTAGGGGGCAGGAGCAATCATAATAGTTGTGTACAAGTATTTAAAGATTATTATATGGAATAGGGACAAGTTTTACTCTTCCTGTCCTCAGATGACAGAACTAGAAGTAATGGGTAGAAGTTGCCGAGACAGATTTCAGCTCAATTAAATTAAATAATTACTAAATATTTATAAGACTAGATGTTAGGAACACAAGACAAAAAAAAACAGTCCTTGCCCTCAGGGAGCTTAAATTCTCTTTTCTAATAATTAGGGCTGAGAGCGGAAGGGACCATACTGAGAGGCAGTTAGTTCCCCCACTAATGGAAGTCTTTACACAGAGTCTGGATGATCATGTGCTATGGATCATAGCATCATGCAGCTAGAGCTGGAGGGGACTTCAGAGATCATCTAGTTCAAACTTCTTATTTTACAGGTGAGGAAACTGAGGCCTAGGGAGGTTAAATGACTTGCCCAAGGTTATACGTGTCAAGGTACAGGTCAGAGGCAGGATTTGAATACCACATTCTCTAACTCCAGAGTCAGTCCTCTGTCCACTGTATTACCCAACATATTGTAGACAAGTTTCCTGCTCAGATACAGCTTAGATTCAACAACCTCTAAGATCCTTTCCAACTCTTTAGAGATTCTGTGATCCTGAGTATTCCTTAAAATTAGTCCATGGTGTTTTCTTCTCAATGTTCACATGCACTTACTTTATTATCTTGGGAACCAGCTGCACACTTTTGTCACAGGACTTAGGCTGCAAAGCCATTCCAGTGGGATAATTTATGTTGACATTTATTTAGTCCCTATTTATTCAAGAAATAAAAGTGGGCCATTCTATGGAATAACCTGCCTGGGGTATGTATTACCTCCCCTAAAGTCCTCTTTCAATGCCTGACCATGATGTGGAGGTGTGCTCTTGAGGACTGTGCCAGTGGAAGACATGCTCTGGCAGGTCCTAATAATCTGGGAATTATTTCTATTACTGCAGAGGGCGAAACCACCCTTCTAGTCCCTCCAGCTCACAACCTAGTAGTCACCCTGGATTCTTCCCCATCTCTCACCTCCCCATATCCAAACTGTTACCAAGCCTGTTGATTTCACCTTTGCAACATCCCTCCAATAAGCCCCCTTCTCTCCTCATGAGATTTCAGAATTGCATTTTCTATCTTTTGTCTTCCACTCAGGCCATGGAAAATGCCCTTTAGGAAGGAGAAGACAGTGGCCAGCCTCCAACAGAGCCGCCCCCTAACTCCCTTCTCACTCCACCCACACAAGCCAACACAGATTTGATCGGTCACATTTTGATCAGTTTAAGTCTGACAAAGCTCTTCTCACAACACCCAGGCAAGGCAGGTGTTCTCCTCCCCATCATACAAATGAGGAAACATGCTCTTTGGTTTGAAGGGATTTGTCCGTGATTGCATTCAATTCTAGTCAATGAATGTTTATTTTAAGTACCTGCTGTGTGCAAAGCCCCTGTGTACAACTCTAGGGGTACAAAGTGAAAAAGAAGCTGCCCTTAAGGAGCTTACGTCATACTGGGGGCGGCTGGGTAGCCCGGTGGATAGAACACCGGGCCTGGGGTCAGGAAGACCTGAGTTCAGATCCGACCTGACACTCATTAGCTGTGTGACCCTGGGTAAGTTGCTTCACCTCCGTCAGCCTTAGTTTCCTCATCTATAAAACAGGCATGATAATAGCACCCAGGTGGAAAGGTTGTCATGAGGACCAAAGGAGATCATAATTGCACGGTGCCTGGTACACAGCAATCACTACATAAATGATAGTTATTATTATTATTTGCACAGATAAGTTCAATACAGTATCCGATATGGCTAGTAGCAGCACAGCTTGAATCTAAGTCTTTTTTTTTTTTGAGGCAATCCAGGTTAAATGACTTGCCCAGGATCACACAGCTAATAAGCATTTGAGGCTGGATTGGAATTCAGGTCTTCCTGACTCTAAGTATGGGGCTCTATCCACTGTGCCACCCAGCTGGGCCCCCTAAGTCTTTTAACTCACTCATTATAGTACAATCAATTAACATTTCAATAACACAACAAATATTTACCAAGTGCCTTCATTCACGGCCCTGTGCTATGCTCTGAAATTATTAATCTAGCTCTTTCCACTGCTAGGAGGGAATGTCTCCCAATTTACAAGATTAAGGAAGACTAACTATCACTTTTTTGTACTTTCAGGTTTTTATACAATGAGGAGACATTTGGGGACTTGGTGGACAGTCATTTTCTTTGCCCTGCTCTGTAGTTATCTCTCCTTGGTCAAGGCCAAAGGTACAAGACAGAGGAACAAGTCAAACAGAAAAAGCCTGCAAACCAATCGGGCCAACCCCACCACAGCCCAGCCATCAGAGATACTCCAGGGAGCTTTCATCAGGCAAGGCAGAAAGCTTTCCATTGACTTTGGGGAGGAGGGCAATAGCTACTATGAGGCCCATTACCAACTATTCCCTGATGAAATCCATTACGTTGGATGTGCCGAGTCCAATGTGACGAAGGATGTCTTCATCAGCAACTGTGTGAATGCCACCCACGCAGCCAACAAGCTGGAGCCCCTAGAAGAAAAAAACACAAATGATATTCACTCGAGAGTGCTAGAGCAATTAATAAAGGAATTATGTGCCCTCAAGCACTGTGAATTTGCGACAGAGACAGGAGCTGGCGTTAAGCTCTCATTAGACCGATCCATCATGGTCTACTTGGTGATTCTGGCTTGCTTTGTAAAACTTACAGCCTGACAAGGAGAGATGGGTAAGCAAGCCAGCCACAGGCAAAGACCAAATCATGCCAGGCTCCCTTCCTGCTCTCACAAACCCATCCCTCTCTTAAAAAAAAAACCTACCAAATAGTAGTGAGTGTTGGTGTCTCATAGGCAACATGCTTTATGATCTGACAATATCCATTCCATACTTAACATATTTCATCCTTCCCACTCTAATATCCTTCAAGATGCCTTCCTACTATGGACGTGATTCTGAATCCTCAAAGCCTAGGCCAGAAGAGTCCCAGATCTGTCAGGTTCTACCAAGATGAAAAGAATTCAAGCATTGACTCAGTGATAGGTTGTGTCTATATCCAAGGACCAGACTGGCTTAGTCCAAAGAGTCTCATTGCCAGAAGGCTGCCCACCAGATGATAACTCCTTTTGGTCACAGAAACTATTGAAGGCTGCCGACATGGTCTCAAGGGGCTACAGTCTGCCTTAGTAGGAGACCCTAATGAAACCACAGGTCTATTGTAACATCAAATGTAGACCTAACTCCAAAACAATGGCTTGTGAGCCCTTTTACAAAGACTTTGCTCCATCCACCCTGGACCAATCTCACTTGCCACTAGAGAAGGATGTTTGTGAGAATGATCAGGAAGAAGCCACAATGCTTTTAAAGAGATGCTAATAAGTACTACATTCATTTACTCTGGAACAAGATCACAGACAGTGCCATAGTATAAAAACGTCAGTACCACAAGAGATTAACCTACAGACTCCTAGTGGTCCATGAACCACAGATCGAGAGAATCCAAAGTATCAATTAAAGTAAACCTGTTATAAAGAGCGTGTCTAGGTACATAGCTACATTTATTTTTCTGGTATTGGATTGCCCACTGTTTGCAGTGTTCTTACCAAGGACAAGCTGGACTCAATGGTGGTGGTGACTCGTTCTTCCATACCCCTTACCCTTTCTCATATTTCTATAGCATCTAGAGTGATATCTGACTAAGGGAATATTAGGACAGTTAGCCACAAAAAAGAAAAACAATCTCCAGTCTCCTGTCTGGCTGGCACACTGACATGACAAAAGTAATTGTGTTCACCATTAACAGCCTAATCACACAGCTCATCACCAGAAACAGATGGTATAGTCACTATGCTCTATGTCCATAGCTGCTCTCTAATTCAAGGGTGCAACTGACCGCCAAGTCTGAGGACAAAAGAGCCTCCATGGACCAACAGCTACTAGCAGACAGCAGCTAAGTTCTCCTGGCTCATTCTGATGCTCCAGTTTAATGCTATATTTATGACACAAAAAAAGATGAGCATTCATGGTCTGTGGCTAGAATTTCTACTTCTGTATGTCCCGATCTAGTACTTACCACTGGAGAGAACTGGTCTTTGGAGAAGAAATAATGAATAGTTTCAAATACCCCTGTACAGTATATTTTCTGAACTTGCTGCCTACACTCATTCTAAAAACAGTAGCTTAGGAAACCAGGCCTTAAAAGCGCAACAGATTTAACTTGGACATCATGCATTAAATGGCAGAAGAAAGTTATTTCTTCAACTTTTGGCCAGTTGTTTACAGTGGTTTCTCCACGTGTTCTATGCACTTCACGTTCTATGAAGATTAGGTTCCAATAAAGATCTGAAGACCCTTTCCCATAGAGGTCCTGGAGTCTTTCTTCATGGATTCATTGTTAACAGTGACTTAGCTTCAGCTTTCCTGGCCTTCTTGTCACCTCCTCTGATGACTCCTTCCTCCTGATGTGGAGATGACCCTAGGTTCTCAAAGGCTCTTTCAGTGGAATCTTATTTCCAGCAGATCCCCTGAAGCTAGAAAGTCTTCCAGTACAGGTCAGGTAACAGACTATGTGTCACAAGAGGCCTAGCCTACCTGAGTTCAGAGAAGTTCATTGGAAAAGGCTGACCATTAACTGGTGAAATGTAGATGGATTTTGCCCCTGTGTGGGTAGCAAGATCACTTGGTAAACCTTAAAGGGCTATAGAATGAAAATTATTGTTATCAGGAATAGCCCTGAAGAAAGGAGGGGAGATGTTAAAATGTGTCAAGTACAATTGAAGGAATGATACCTTATGGGTGAAGGGAACGACAATTCCACTGCTTTTGCCTTATCAAGGTGTGTGGAAAGTTGTGGGTTGGTTGTATGTAAGAGCCTCCTCCACCTCAGCTGCTTCTTCTCATCAGCTGGGAAAATCACCTTCCCCACTCTTATTTCTCTGCCCCACTGACCTGATACAACTTCCATAGAATATGTGGGAATGGGAGCGAGAGTCAATCTCACTGATTCAATGTACCAAAGGATAATAACTTTAAAGCTGGAAAAAACCTTAAACACCACTGACCCCCTTACTTTACAGATGAGGGAACTGAGGCCCAGGATCAGTGAGTAACTAACCACATGGGGATTTAAATGCTGGGACATGAATCCAAGTCCCCAGACTCAGAGCCAAACACTTTCCACTCTACAATCCTGTCTTATCACTCTAGTACATCTTGGGAATAAGCTCACTGAGTTTGCATTTTCAATTAAATACAGAAATCAGAGTTTTTATACCCGTAGCCTGGCTTTTGGTCTTTGGTTTTCTCAAATCCTGTAGAAGAAAGAGGACTATGCTTGGAATAGAAGACTAGATTCATATCCTGGCTTTCCCACTTACTGTGTGACCCGGTTCAAGTACACCACCTGCCTTAGACTCCATCCGTGAAATGGGGGCATGAATATTTGCACTATCTTGGAGAATGATTGTGAACAGGATACTTGTAAACTATAAAGTATAGAAGTATAAACTATTGCTTGCAGCATATCAGAGATTCTTGGGTAAGGCCCTGTAATAATTACGAAGTGTTTGTCCTGACTGTATCACCAGTACCACCACCTGCACCCCTGTAAGCAGATAATGAGTTAACTCTGCTCATTCCTTTCAGCCCCTGAACTTTTGTGATTGACTTAAATACTTAAATGGATCCATAACATGATTGGTTTACAAATTCCTTCCAATGATGCAGACCATAACCATAACATAAGACTCTTAGCTGATGAATATGATCACAGATTACTCTCAAAAGTTAGTTATCACCTGCAGAAGAAATCATTACTCTGCCACCTCCCCACATGCAGGCCTCTCAAGAGAGGTTGGATAAACCTCCCACTTTCCCCAGATTGACCAGACTCCACAATCCCTATCCATGGTACTACCACTGATGAGGAAACAAGGGTTTGTAGCCATTGGTTTCTTTTAAATAAAAGGGAACAGATAACTCATTAACAGGAGGGAAAGCGAAAGGGCAAATGGGCACAGTTTGTTGGCTATAATAGAGGCCAGTGCCGAGTGCTTTTGACCACAGAAGCAGAAAATTACTTTTTCTGCTTGGATTTCTTCTTTCTTGGGGGAAGAATGGAAAGATAAGCCTCAAAGGAGTTGCTCATTTAAAAGCACAGCATCTTTCCTCAACTCAGATGAAGCAGGGGAGGGTTATGTCTCTGAGGGGTGCTTGGATTATTGCACCAACTGTAGTCTTTAATCAATGCAACAAACACTCTCATCGGCCTTAGCCCCCGCAGTTCAGCTGTTTGTTACCATCTTTCCATAGGGAAAAACTCCATCTGAGCATTTGGCATCATCTCAGATGGCACCAAGGTGGAGAACACCATATAATCACCTTCTTTACCTCTTTCCAGAGTCTTTTCCTCCAGAATTCTCCAGGCAAAATCTCTCAATCTCCCAGGTCTACATCAGTGCTGATACATTCTGGGAAAGCATCACATACCTCCTTGAAAATTCCAATGCAAATTTATATTATTACATATTAACACTCGTATTACTATAGCAATGGCTTAGAGAAGTTTATGGTGAACATTGTGAATGGGGAGCACAATTTTCCAAACTTGACTTGTTCCAATTTTGCTCAAAGCCAGATAATTGTTGAGTCTTGCCTCACGTTCCCATGTAAATAGGAGTTTCCCAGTGGGCAGTTTATGTGCTCAATTTTTATAGGCAATTAATGCCAAGAACCACAGTTCATTCAACAGCATGTTCTGTAAGATTCAGAAACATGCTTTCAATTAAGGGAGAACTGACTTGTGGTCTTTTCCCTTACATTAGCCTGCACATGCACAACCAGGGAGAAGTTTCCCAGGGGACCTTCTCCTTTCCTTCAGGGTGAGAGCCAATGGAAATGCTACCCCAAGGTGTGCCTGCATACCTGCCCAAACACGTATATCTGTGGTCCCCTAAGACCTTGCCCAAATAAAAGGCCTAATTTACTCCCAGCCCCACTGGGAATGAAGCCATAAATGTTGAATTCCCTCCTAACCACCACCAAGTTTTCCCTTCAAATGGCTAAACCTCATTAAGGATGCAAGCTCCCAGTGAGGAGGAAAAAAAACCCACAAGGCTTTCTGGTCCTCACTTGGCTGTATAGGATTTTGGGACTTTTCTACCAGTCCCTAGGAAGCTCATTATTGGGAAAACTTCATCATCTGCGAGATTTCATCACCATTGGTATATTCCATTTTATCAATACCCCTCTCATTGGAGGGTGGGGCTACATACTTCAAACCTTCCATTTAAAGAGGGAATTCAACTCAGATCTCAATTCTCACCTGACTGCACTACTTTGAGACTTCTCTACCATGCCACTCCCACTTCCCTTTCTTTCCTCACCACTTTCTAGCTTTCTTCTATGTACTGTCTTCTCCAATTTGATTGTAAGCTCTTTGAGGGCAGGGACCATCTTTTATTTCTAAATTTCCATCCCCAGCACTTACTACAGGGCTTGATAAATATTTATTGATGGAATGAATTTCATTTTCAGGATATAAAGTCTGTCCATCCCTCCCTGAATTGCTACCCTTTTCATTCTCCTGGGGCTGAAAGGACTTTAGAGATCACCTAGTCCTATCTCATTCTACAGATAAGGCCCCAAAAAGCAACACAACTTGCCCAAAGCCACAACAGTAGTCAGAAGCAGAGCATTGTGCTGCACCACATGAAGGCAGCCTCAGGCTTCAGGAGCATTGCCTGACATAAGCTCAGTAGTATGTTTCCTAAATGAAGCTGTCGGAGTAGGAGGTTGTGAGCTTCAGGCTAAGGGCCATGACTCTGTTGTTGGAAGCCATTTAAAATTCCAACTCTGTAATATCTTGATTGTACAGCAGGACCCCACAGAAGCATAGTCCTTGATATCTCCCTATTCAATAGACAAAGAAGTTGAGTTTTAGATCTGGAGCTATAGCTCGGAGTTACATACTCCTGAGGTCCTAGAAATAGTGAGAGAGGGATGTTCAACCGAAGGCCCGAATAGAATGCAGATGCACCAAATTGAGTCTCATAAATGTATGAGTGATAACAAAACTCTGTCCAGGGTGTGCTCATAAATGTTTAACAACTGACTCTCTAAAAAACAAAGTATCCACAACACACTTTTAAGTTTAATTTGCATGATTAACATTTGCTCCATTACTTTCTTAAGTCTAGGCAATCAACAAAACAATAATAAATCAAGCCCTGGCTTATTGTCTTTGCCAACTTCCAGGGAAATTCCTAGTATGCTCACACAGAAAATCTAACAATTATCTCTCAAGAACCAGTTCTAGCACAACCCTGGCCCTGTCCAAATTGAAACAAAACTGTCGGTTGGGGACTAACAGAAGAGTCTAGATTCCTATCCTCCTGCCCTAACAGTCTACACCAGTGATGCTTTCAATGCACCTTCTAGTCGCAACTTTAGCATTTAAAGAAAACATCACTGCTAATAGGACATAACCAAATGGCAACCTAAGATTCACAGAAACATAGAGTCTCTGAGTTTGAAGAGACCTTGGTGTCATACACACTCTCATATTCACTCATACTCTGGCTTTGGGTTCACCCCTTGCACCCCACACCCCAGGTGCTCTCTTTTCCCATGCATCAAATACTGAGGGCTCGAAACTCTGTCGTTCACATATATCATCAGGGCTTTGTTGTTGCGGATCTCTGATACTGGAATACCCCATGGGGAGGCCACGCAATCTGACCAGCTAGAGAGAGAGAGCACTAGGATTAAAGGCTATAAGATCCTATTATGTCTTGTACAATAATGGCTGAATCATGGGCTTCTAAACTCTTCCCTGTTTCTATTTCATGGGGTGAGGGAGCCCTCGGATGATGTGAGTTATTCATGGATCGTCGGGACAGTGACTCTCCTGTAAGTACACTCCAGTTTGTCTGTAGAGTTCCCAAACTAAATACAGTATTCTCAATGTAGTTTGACCATGCACAGGATCAATCCCTTCTCTCATTCTTCCTCTTAATTCTTCCTGTCTTAATTCAGCCCAGGTCTTTTTCACATGAACTTTAGACACATCTGGGAAAGCCCCCCTCAAACAGAATCATGTGAAATAAAGATATTCTTGCCTTCAGTTTACTTTTCATTGATACAACATAATCCCTTACATTTCTCTTATTTTCCATAAGTTACAAAGCACATTCATGCACATTGTTTCACTGAATGCTCATAACAACCTTAGGAAATATTTTTAAAATTTATTTTATTCAGACCTTAAGAAATAAAACAAGCATTTCTACAATGTAGAATAGAAAAAAATGATTGCACATGAAACTAACTCTTATATACAACCTGCTATTCCTTTTAAATATATAATAAAATTATCATGTAACTTTCTTCTTTTTCCTTCCCTCCCCTCACCCTAGGGATGGTTACCATTAGATACAAATTTGTGTGTGTATACATATACATATATGTATGTAAAATCATTCTATCCATACTTCCATTTATCAGTTCTTTCTCTGGAGGCAGACAGCATCTTCCTTCATTGGTCCTTTGACTATTATAAATATCCAAATTCACTACAAAGTGACTTAGTCATCAGGACAGGAATTTTTAGTCATTTTATAGTTGAAGAAACTGAAGCTCCAAGATATTAGTGGACTGATCAAGATCCCTCAAAGAGCAAAAGCAGAGCCAGGACTAGAACCTAGGTCTCCTGTTTGAAGTTTGATGCTCTTTCCACTGAACACTGAACTTACACAGCAAGCACCTGGATGCCGATATTCCCACACTCCCTCATGTCTTCACCCTTTGACTTGGCTGAAGTAGCCCTCTGTAGATTGACAACCGCCTTCCCCGGCTTCAGACCTCTGGCCAATGTTTCGACCTTCCTTTTCTTCCTGATCCTGTTGTCTGTTTTGGGTTCGTTCCCCTTTCTCCACCTCAGCAGGACTCCCCACTGTACTGTTCTCGGTGCTGTATCCTGGTTTCTCCTCTGGCCCAGCTCAGAATGGACTAGTCCAGCCTTAGGAGAGGGCACCTCCCTGACCCTCTTGCCTAGAGTTCTGCTAACCCTCACTGCTCCAGGCTCCCCACAGATTAGGATAAATTGAGTGGGACTGAATAGTACAGGCGGCACCTAGGTAGCTCAGTGGATAGAGCGATAGGCCTGAAGCCAAGAAGACCTTGAGTTCAAATCTGGCCTTACTAGCTATGTGATCCTAGCTATCCTTAACCCTGTTTGCCTTAGTTTCCTCATCTGTATAATGAGGTAGAGAAGGAAATGGCAAACCACTCCAGTATCTTTGCCAAGAAAACCCCAAAAGGGGTCACAAAGAGTTGGACATGACTAAAACAACTGAACAACAACAAATTGTGCAGACTTAATAGACAATAAGGTAGTTTTACATAAAAGCAGGAAATGTCAATATCTGTGCTGATGAGGATTTGGTCTTGAAATGACAGTGGTGATAGCCTCGGCCAAGCACTGCAATTGTCCCATCTAACAATTCTTTACAATGCCAGGCACAGAGTAGGCACTTAATGAAGGCTTGTTGATTGACTGATCAAATGCTTAAATACTACAAAGACGTGTAATTTCATTAGCGTGTGTACTCTCTCCACCTAATAAAGACCCCAAGCCCCCTCTACAACTTAGTAAATGGTCATCATCAGTTGCTGCACTCCCAAAATCCATCCCCTAATGGTCAAATGTGTGGTAATGGACCTCTCCATAAAAAACCAAAAAACAATTATGATACAGCTCCAATAACACAGTTCATTATTGGGTCTGTATGTGAATCCTTTCCACCTAGGTAGGATGACTTGTGTCTTTGTGCTTGACTAGCATAGACCTCAAGAACCCAGAGTTTCTTCTACATTATATGAGGCATCAGGCAAAGACCTGAGAAGGCAATCAAATATGGGCACCAATATTCAACAAGCAGGATGGCCAACACTCAGAGGTACCAGATGAAAAAAGTAGTTCTCTCCATTCCCACCCATCCACCATCCATACGAAGGGATTATCTACCAAGCAGCCTAGAAGATTAAAGTAACAGGAGATTGGGAGGGATGCTACTTCATTAACGTTTACATAATTTTGTGTGGAATCCACAACTCTAAGAGGCTGAAAGTTCTTCCTAAAGGTGACTTCACTCCTTCTAAAGCCATTTTTGCAAAGAGATGAAAAGTGCTATCTTGAATATTGCCAGCAGGTCCAGCTAACATCATGGAGTAAGTGACCAATGACAATGTTATTAAGTCTTTGTTCTGGATGATCACCACCATATTACTCATAAAAAACTCTTTTTCCGGGATTGGAACTACCCGTTCTTGCCACGTGTCCTAATGGTGAGAGTAAGAAGCACAGAAAGAATGAGAAAGTAAAGACTGAGTCATTTGAGGGAGAACTGAACCTGATTGAGATCTTCCCATGCAGTCCTACCCATTTATTAAATACTCTATCTTTATCCCACCCACCTACACCAAGACTGAACTAGCCAGTGAAGCTACAAACACCAAAGAACTACCTGGATAAAAAGTGATGGAAGTAGCAAGAGTTCAGGAAGGTTCCAAGTGTAGCAACTGGGGGCACCTCAAAATCCAGGTCTGGTTGAAACAAAGAAACATAAGAAGTGTCACAAAAGCTGAATTTGTTTTCTTATTCCATTACTTAGATCTTTCACCGATTGGTGATTTTATCAATGTGGATACACCTGCTATGGACACAGTTCATACCCCCCTCTATGCCTTGGTAGATGACTTTCAATCATTGCTGTGCCCAACCCTTTAGGGAATAAACCCATTCACATTTAGTTAGGTTGGTCTTTGGACAACAGACCAAATACCCTATCTTTCTCCTAAACACCAGGTTAAGCACATTCCCACTGCTATGGCTGAAAAAAAATACATCTCCTGATAACCAATCATTTGGGAATGAGTCTATCTCTATACCTAAATTGGGATTTTAGTCAATACGTATGCAGTGGCTGTCACTGGACATGGCCTAGAAGCCTTTTCATTTTGATAAGACCTTCTACAGGCTGATCTGCAGTGATACAGCTGTACAGAACGCAAGGTCATCCCTGTACCACCATGAAGATTTGGGAGAACAGTTCATTACTTTCTGTAATACAAATTTATTTTTAATATCTCCTCAAGGACCATCTAGAATTGTTTTAAACTATACAACTGGGTTTGCGGCTTAAAATGAGGGGTTCCAATTCAACCAAAGCATTTCGTATCTAAGCAAAGCATCAAATAAAAAGAACAGGAGGACCAAAAGTAACTAGTTTCTAATTATATACTGTCTTTCATTAAGGAGATGAAAGCATTTGAAGGGTATTACTTAATTCATCTGTATCATATCACAGTATCGCAGAGACGTAACTATTACCTCCAAGTCCCAGACTAAAAAAATTCACCCAAAGTCATAAAGCATGATCACACCATGGCTGGGAGTAAGATGCAGGCCTGAATCTCTGGGAATTAGACAAGCAAGGCTTGCTATTGCTTCCCTATGCTGCATGGGTGATGCTGAGTCACTTATCCATTTATAGATAGATAGATAAATATATGTGTGCATATATATATGTGTGTATATATACACAAATATATACACATGTATATATACATACATACATATATACATATATATATATTTTTAATTTGTTTTGTTTTAATACCTTCACTAAAGTCCTTTAGTGCTTCATCATGTCATGGAGAGGATGATTCTGGGTTCTGGAAATCTGCTTAAAAGCAGCAGTAACTCTGGAAGGTCTTACCAAGCTGAAAAGGCTTCTAGTCCAGACTGGGTGATAGGCAGTGTATATGAATCAATAAAGGCCTCAACTAGAATATAGAGACAGACACATCCCCAAAAGGGTGGCCACCCCTTGATGATTTTTTTTCCAGCCACAACAACTATGAAAGTGATTTGCCTGGTCTTGGGGGAGGGAGGGGAAGAGAAGGTACTGGTTTTCAAATGCTTGTAATTATGGTTTTTTTCATGAGCATATGTGCACTATGGCCTCTGTGTTTCAGCTGTCCTCAGGCATACTCTGCCTCCTTGCTCTT
This sequence comes from Trichosurus vulpecula, assembly GCF_011100635.1. NCBI lineage: Eukaryota > Metazoa > Chordata > Mammalia > Diprotodontia > Phalangeridae > Trichosurus > Trichosurus vulpecula. Next base: position 315,320,537 of record NC_050575.1, read on the forward strand.
TGCCTCTCTGTCTTTGTTCATGCCATCCTCATCTCACCTTTCATGCTCAGGTCCTCCTCCACCCCTTCATGGAACAGCTCCAGATTCCTCTGGACCAGCCTAGGCCCATCCCTTCCTTCAGGACCTGGCTCAGGACACGCCTTGGCTAATGAAAAGAGTATTTCCTACCTCTGCACTTGGGCAAAAATTGTTCCATATGTCATCTTCACTTGATCAAGTTCCTAAATTATTTCTTAAATGTCTGTCATCTCTCCCAAAATGAGTGTAAATTCTCTGATGGCAGAGAAGAAGAAGTGTAGTGGAAAAAGCCCTGGGTTTGGAGCCAGACCTAGGGTTCAAGCCTCAGTTCTGTTACTTACTACCTGGGCCATCTTGGGCCCCTCATTCTTCTCTTATGGGCCTACTTCCCTTATCTACAAAATGAGGAATTTGGACTAGACAATCCTTAGGGCTCCTTCCTGGCCTCCTCCTACCTTTCTAGTCTTCTTACAGCCTACTTAGCCCCAGCCTTCCCCCCATACTCTGGGTTAACATTGGCCTCTTTGCTGTTCTCCAAACATCTGCAGACACCAGGCACCTTCACTGGAATTCTCGCCTTCCTCATCTCTACCTCCTGGTTTCCCCGACTTCCTTCAAGGCCCAGCTAAAATCCCACCTCGTACAGGAAGCCTTCTCCAATCTCTCTTAATTTTAGTGCCTTCTTTTTGCTAGTTATCTCTAATTTATCCTATATTTATCTTGTATATACGTGGTTATTTGCACATCGTTTCCCCCATTAGATTGCTTGTTCCTTGAGAGCAGGGTCTGTCTTTGGCCTTTCTTCGTATCCCCAGCACTTAGACCAGTGCCTGTCACATAGCGCAACATGACCTTTTCCTCCAGATTTTGTAGACATCAGAGTTTCAGAAACATACCCTTTAAACTTGAGCCAGAACCACTGAGGCATGATGCAACTGGATTCAAGGCAATCTGGCTCCATTTCTATGACCTCCCAACCACATGAAAAGCACTCTGAGATACAGTCAAACTGGCTGAGACACTTCCAGGAACAAAATATAAGCTACAATGGGTATTTACAGGTACCTCCCCTGATTGTGTCAGAACCTACCAAAGGGAATTTGGACAATGTCAAAACCCTAAGGCCTCATGGAAGTCAAACAACATGTTTCTATAGCATTTTCAGGGAGGAGTCATAATATACAACAGTAAATTTCCATTTCAAGAAAGTCTATATAATAAATACTATATGTTGTGTTCAGAGCTGTCCATCTTTTTTTCACTTCCAGGATAACACTTTTAAAGTGCTTTGTGATTGGTAAATACTATGTAAGTGCTAAGTAATATTGTTGTCATTACAATTATTATGTCTTCTTCGGTTCTGTTTCAGCTCAAAAGTCTTTGATTTTAGGATTCTGGATGTGTCTGGCATGTACAAGGTAGGTAAGATTCTCTCACCACTCCGAACCTATGAGCCAAGTTTAATACCACAGATCATCCGGCCTTCAGGACTGAGGTGGTCCGGAAGCCTGAGCAGCTGGGATGGAGTAATAATGCACCAACTGCTTTGGACTCTCCTTGTTCTGTTCTGCACATCCTGTAGCTTGATGTGACCTAGCCCTTGAATTTCTCATTACCAAAATCTCAGTAATCACAAATCCAAAACAAAGCAGATAAAGCAGAAAAGAAAAACTGTTCCCTTTTAGATAAAGCATTTAAGGTTTTACTATGCTAAGTCCAGAGAAACAAATATAAGTAAATAAGAAAGTCCCCGTCTAACAAAAGAAGACAATAAAGAGGCACTGGAAGAGGGGAAGAGGAGATGGCCCTAAGAAGAGATGGGGCATGCTGAGGAGACTATAGAAAGTAATGTAGAGGCAAACAGGCAAGAAGAGGTGAAAGGGTCACTTAACAGAGGGATGGGGTGGAAAGTGGAGGGTAAGTTTTACCCTTGTTTCTTCTACTTCCTCTACCTCTTAAAGTTTTGGACTTTCCAAGCTGGATGGGACCTCAGAGGACATCCAGTCCAACCCATACCTCAGCAGGAATTCCTTTTATCTCTTCACCAACATGTAGTCATCCAGCCTCTGCTCAAAGACCTCCAGTGAAGGAAAACTCATTATCTCTTGAGGCGACCCATCCCACATTAGAATTCGAGCTCCCTGAAAGCAGCGGCCATCTTGTCCTTCTACTTGTGTCTGCAGGACTTATCACAGTGCTCTGTACACAGTAAGCTCTTAGCATGTTCATTAGCTTGATTTAATTCAAAGCTTGTCCCTCTCTTCACCTTTGAACCCTGGTTCCTAGCTCTGTCTTCTAGAGTTAAGCAGAGCAAATCTAACCTCTCTGCCAAGTTCTATTAAGATGTGAGCTCCTTGAGGGCAGGGGCAATATCATTTTTGTCTTTGACTCCTCAGAGATTTGCACGAGGGCTGACACATAGTAGGTATTAAATAAATGCTTGATGACAATTCTTCTGAAACTTGAGGATGCTATGATGTACCTCTCTCAGTTGAAGGGCAGGACTAATTTAGGACATGCTGCGAAGGAGCTGCAGCAATGATGATGTCTGACAATTCAGGAGCATGGAGTAGTGGATAGAGAGCCAATCTTGGAAACAGGAAACCTGGGTTCTGTTTCTGCCTCTGACTTGTGCTGTCTGTGGGACAACAGATGACTCACCAAATATCTCAATTCCCTCAGATACTTCTTGTACAGATGCAGAGCAGGTGCCAAGCTATATTGGTAGAGGGAGTTTTCTCATGGGAAATTCCCTACATTGATGAAAATCAAAGATGAGGTTTAAAAAATAAAATAAAAAGATCTCATGGATGCTGGAGCTAGCCTTGACTGACTTGGGACTATGATTAAATTTTCTGTTAGATTTTCAGCATGAACCTTTTCACCTCAGAAATCAGCAAAAGCTACAAATCAGGGCTCAATTTATTGTTTTCTGAATTGCCTAGACTTAAGCGAAGGAAAAAATGTTAATAATGCAGATTAAATTTAGAAGTGTGTCTTGCATACATTGAAAGGCAATTGCCAAACATTTACCAGCATACTCCTAATAATGACCACTTGCCCAGCACCCTTTCCACATACTCTTTTTTAAAAAATTATTTTAATAAAACTTTATTTTTCCCCAATTACATATTAAAACAATTTTAAACATTTTTTAAAAAACTTTGAGTTCCATTGATTAGAAAGATGAAAATCAAAACAACTCTGAGGTACCACATCACACCTATCAGATTGGCTAACATGACAAAACAGGAAAATAATAAATGTTGGAGAAGATGTAGGAAAGTTGGAACATCAATTGATTGTTAGTGGAGTTGTGAACTGATCCCATCATTCTGGAGAACAATTTGGAACAATGCCCAAAGGACTATAAAAATGTGCATACTCTTTGACCCAGCAATACCTCTTCTAGGTCTATATCCCAAAGAGATCATAAAAATGGGAAAAGGACTCACATGTACAAAAATATTTATAAAAGCTCTTTGTGGTGGCCAAGAACTGAAATCTAGGGGATGCCCATCAATTGGGGAATGGCTAAACAAATTGTGGTATATGAATGTAATGGAATACTGTTGTGCTATAGGAAATGATGAGCAGGCTGACTTCAGAAAAACCTGGAAAGACTTATATGAACTGATGCTGAGTGAAGTGAGCAGAACCAGAAGAACATTGTACACAGTAACAGCCACATTGTTCAAGGACCAATTTTAATAGACTTAATTCTTCTCAGCAATTCAAGGACCTAAAACTTTTCCAAAGGACTTATGATGGAAAATGCCATCCACATCCAGAGAAAGAACTGTGGAGTCTGAAAGCAGAGTGAAGCAGACTCTTGTCTTTTGTTTTGTTTTCTTTCTTATGGTTTCTCCCATTCATTATAATTCTTCTGTGCAACATGACTAATGTGGAAATGTGTTTAATAGGAATGTATGTGTAGAGCCCATATAGGATTGCATGCCAGCTTGGGGAGGAAGAGGAGAGGGAGAAAAAAATTTAAAACTTATGGAAATGAATGTTGAAAACCGAAAATAAATTAAATATTTAAAAAATAGTTTTGAGTTCCAAATTCTATCCCTCCCTTCCCCCATCCCTGAAATGGTAAGTAATCTGATAAAGGTTATACATGTGTAATCATGTAAAACATTTCTTTTAAAGATAAAGTCAGCTAGCTTCAAAAATCTGAAGAACTGTCATTTGGAAGAGGGATTAGCTGTGTTCTGCTTCTCCCCAAAGGGCAGAATTGGGCTCTCTGGGTAGAAATTGCAGAGACAGACTTTGGTTCTAATGTAAAGAAAATATTCCTACCAATCAGAGCTCTCCACAAATGGATTAGGCTGCCTCAAGGGGCAGTGTCAACTAGAACCTTAAAGCAGAGACTGGCTATCCCCTGGTGGTAGAGGGGATTAATGCTCGGGGAAGGAATCAGCCTAGCTGGGCCACTTCTTGCACTTGGATTTGGTGATTCTGTGACATGTTTATGGTTCCCTCTGCTGGAAAAAGCAACAAACAGCCTCCTGGGCTCGAAATTCCTCTCTTGAACTATAAGTCACTTGAAGTCAAAGACCACATCTGGAGTAGTTCTCTATGAAATACCTCATTGGTGGGGGAATTTTCACTGTGGAAACTCCCTCCACTGATGCAAATCAGCAAGGGCCTTCTTGTCTTAGAGAGCCACCCGGGACACGGAAAGGTTGGGTGACTTGCCTGTGGTCATACAACTAGTGATTAGAGCAGTGGTTCTCTAAGGGTCCCCGAGACCCTTTTAGAAAGTACTTGAGTTCACAATTGCTTTCGTAATAACAGTGAAACTATTTGCCTTTTCATTTCCATTCTCTCAAGTGTTTAATGCAGTTTTCCAGAGGCTACAGGAGCTGTGAATGAAAGATTTAGCTACAAACAGGAAGACTGCCTCAGTAGCTCAACTGTGCCTTACAGATGGATAAACCTGCAGGCATGGCTGGTCTTGCTGCTTTGCTTGCATTCATCTGATATCAGCACCAACCAATCATTAAAGAAGATCTTTGATGCGAATGCTTGGCAACAAACACAGGAGGTGAGGAAAGATTCAAAGCGTTGAATAACTTTTTGGAATCTCATGGCTTTACCTGGAACAACTGCTTTGTCATTTGCACTGATAGTGTAAAAGCAATGGGGTGTGGAGTGGGGGGGGTGGCACTTAAACTGCTGACATCTAAGTGAAGATCAAGGCAGTGACATAAAACCCTACTAGTCATCGCTGTATTATTCATTGCCATGCACTTGAAGCAACAGATAGATGGACAGACAGAGAGATAGATAGATAGCAGATAGATAGGGGAAGAGGGAGAGAGGGAGAAAGGGGGAGAGAGGGAGATACATAAAGAAATGAATAAATGAATGAATGAATAAATGAAAAAATAGATGAATGAAAAATATTTTTAAAAGTCAGTTTCACTTAAAAATGTTCTGGATGAAGCAATAAAAATGATTAATTTAGTAAATCTTAACATACTTAAGTATATCTTTTTAATATTCTATGTGATGAAATAAGAAGTCTGCATAAAGCACATGTTGTTGAGTCATTTTTTCAGTCACATTGGACTCTTCGTGACCCCATTTGGGTTTTCTTGGCAAAGATACTGGAATGGTCACCATTTCCTTCTCCAGCTCACTTTACAGATGAGGAACTGAGGCAAACAGGGAGTGTTTGAGGCCAGGCTTGAACTCAGGTCCTCTTGACTTCAAGGCAGGTGCTCTATCCACTGTGCCACCAAGCTGCCCCTGAAATGCTCATAGTAAGTGCTTAATAATTGCCAATTGATTGGTGATACCTATTCTACAAACCTCACAAAGCTGTTTAGAGCATCTTAAAGTTCTATATAAGTAGGGCTGGGGCTAGACCTGCTAGGGAAATGCCAAACAGGAAACTCCTCTTACCTAAGCAGGTCAGCACCTCTTCTGCAAGTCTTATAGAGTTGCTTAGAACATTGAAAAGGAAGCAGACAGGTAGCTCAGTGGTTGGAGCACTGGGCCTGGAGTCAGGAAGACGAGTGAAAATCCAGCCTCAGACACCCACTAGCTGCTTGACCCTGGGCAAGTCACTTAACCTCTGTTTGCCTTAATCCTCTAGAGAAGAAAATGGCAAACCACTCCAGCATCCTTGCCAAGAAAACCCCATGGACAGTATTGGTGTGCTGTGGTCCATGGGGTCATGAAGAGTTGGATATGACTGAATGACTGAACAAGAGCACTGGAAGGATAAGTGACTTACCCAGGGTCTCACAGCTAGTACGTGTCAGTGGTGGGACTTGAATCCAAGTCTTCTTAGTTCTGAGGCCAGTTCTCTCTCCACTGTACCACCCTGCCTCTCTTATTAATATAGGCTCTAATCATCATCATCATCATCGTTGTCATCATCACTTAGGATGAGAGGAAGCAAGGAAGGAAGCAAGGAGGAAAGGATGGTGGGAAGGAAGGAATGCCTCAAGCACTTAGCTGTGTGACCATGAGCAAGTCACCTAACCTTTGTCTGCCTCCATCCCTTCATTCGCATTGTGCCAGGCTCTGTGCTAAGGACTGGGGATTTAAGAAAGACAAAAGCCAGTCCCTACTCTCAAGGAGTTCACAGTCTACTGAGGGAGACATCATGCAAACAACTAAGAACAAACAAGCTATGTACAGGGTGAAATGCATGTAATAAATCTCCAGTTGATTGGAGATCAATCCAGCCAGAAAAGACTTCCTGTAGAAGATGGGATTTTAGCTGGGACTTGGAGGAAGCCAGGATGGAGGAATGAGGAGGGGGAGAATTCCAGGCATGGGGGCAGCCAGAAAAAAAAGGCCTCTCCCAATTCCACTTCCTATATCCTTATACTTTTGGGTGGAGAAAGTAGTGAGCTTCTTCTCCAGGTGTTGCTGCTTAGAGATGGTGGCAAAGCATTTGGATTCAAATTTATCTTTACAACTTAGAGCCTGTAGGACTACCTCAGACTTGCTCTGTCTGGCTTCCAGTTTCTTTCTCTAAAATTAGGGAATCTGATCAGGTGATTTATAAATTCCCATCCAGTTCTAAATCCTGTGGTCCGTCCTGTGGTTCTGCAGTGAGCTCATTACAAACTCAAATTTTCTACAGGCACTTGCAATATGCAGTCATCACCACTAGGTGGTGCTTGTGTCTTTGATAGTTGTTGGGGATTGGAGTCCAGTAGTACAGGGATGGGGTTAGGGGAGCTCTTTGGCAAGAAAAGCTCTGAGATTCATCTTTCCAATTGAAACGCAGGAAATTACAGAATTCTTCCTCAGTTCTTTGATGATCCCTGTGGCACAGGTGCTCCAACTGTAAATTTCATCACGGGGGTCCCTAGTAGATTATCTCATGAGTTGCAGGACATAGCGCAATGCCCAGTGTATAACATAGCAGGTGGTAGCAAATGTTTAATTGCTCTGGGAAATAGAGGGTTTGAAGAAATGAAAAGAGCACAGACTGGGAAAGCTGGCTTACCTAATGGTCTCAGAGCCTGCCTAGAGCTGAGAGTGGGAGGAAAAAGAGAGGGAGCGGAAGCAGAGGCAGAGGCTTAGCTAGTCATTTCTGCACCTGGGACAAAGGGAGGTAGGCTGTGGTGCAGTTTATCCTGGGTTGCTGCTGAAGAGAGAGACAGTGACTTGCCCAGAGTCTCAGTTAGAAAGTTAGCAGGGGTAGAATTCAAAATTATTCATGGCAAAGTTTTACAACCTGAGTCGTCTTCATGGTGTCATTCTTACTAGGGCTCAGAGGATTATTAAATCTCAGAGATGAAAAGGACCTAAAGAGTCGTGGAACCTTAGATTTAGAGCTACAAGAGACCTTGGAGAAAAATCGAGTCCAACTCCCTTGTTTTAGAGATGAACAAATGGAGACACAGAGAAATTAAATGACTTCGTCATAGTCACACAGTCAGTATCTGTCCCCAAGCCCAGTGTTCTATCACCTACACCATGCTGCCTTTCTAGTTTAAATGCCTCATCATCAGAGGGAGCCAGTTAGTGTGGTGGAGAGAACACCAAGCCTAGAGTCAGAAAAATCTGAGTTCAAATTTGGCCTCAGATTCTTACTAGCTTTGTGTGACTCTGGGCAAGTCACTTAACCTCTATTTGTTCTCCAACAGCAATATGGGGATAGCAATAGTACCTGTCTCCCAGGATTGTTGTGAAGATCCGATAACATAGTCTTTGCTTGTTCCCTCTCTCTGCCAGATGCACAAAGCTACTCTGTATCGTCCCAGCAAATGAGAATTATTATCCAGCTTTCACCTAAACACCTCCGGCAATGGGAAACTGGCATCTCATGATATAAGATCCTTCACAAATCTAGCTCCTACAATTCTGGGAACTTCAACCAATCCTGGTATGGCTTGGTTTTAAGTCTCATTCTAGTCCCCTGGTCACTTTCCTCTCTAGACTCACTCTAGCACATCAATATCCCTTTTAAATATGGCACCCAGACACAGGAGTTCAGATGAGGTCTCTCTTGTTCTAGGCACTGCCTTTCTTAATGCTCTCTAAGATATCATTAGCTCTTTGCCTACCAAGTCATAACAATGTCTCATGCTGAGCTTGTCATCCATTCCCTGGAACCCTCGGGTCTTTCTCCTTTGAACTGCTACCAAGCCTGTGCTAGGAGACTTGATTTTATGAGCCTGAGCACATGACTTTACAATTAGTCCCATTAAATGTCATCTTATTACTTTCCACCCATCCTTCCATTGTGCTGGTTCTGTCATCAACATATTAACTATCCCAGCCTTGGGTTATCCACAGTTCTGGGATTCCCCATCTCTTATAGAAGAGGGATTGGACTCAGTAGTCTTCCCAAGACCCCTTACATCTCTAAGATACTGTGGACCTAAGTGTGGCCTATAATATCAGATGGGTAATATACATATAATCTCATTTCATTTGGGCCACACTTCCGTGAGGATAGATACTGGAAGTATTGTCATTCCCACTTTATAGAGGAAGAAACAGAGACCAAGAAAGCTAAATGATTTACTTACTGTCAGAAATGGGATTAGAACCAAGGTCTTCCTCATTCAAAATTCAGCATGCTATTAAGTCATATTTGCTACTATACTAGAACTATTCACATCCCCACAATACATTTTCACTTTCATCTCACCTATTGATTAAATGTTGATCAGAACAAAACCAAGAACACATTTCTGGGACATGTCACTACAGATTTCCCTCCAGATTTACATCCATCCAGGGATGTGCTGGTAAATGTTTAACAGCCCCTGCTCGGAAAGAAAAAAAAAGTGCCCATAACACTTTAAAGTTTAGTCTAATTTTCTAATCTAATCTAATTTCTCTATTACTTTCTTAAGTCTAGAAAATTAACGTGGGGCAGCTAGGTGGCACAGTGAGTAGAGCACTGGCCCTGAAGCCAGGAAGACCTGAGTTCAAATCTGGCCTCAGATACTTGATACACTTATTAGCTGTGTGACCTTGGGCAAGTCACTTAACCCCAATTGCCCTGCCTTCCCCCCTGCAAAAAAAATAAAATAAATTAAAAAAAGAAAATTAACGAAATAAAAAACGAAGCCCCAGTGTGCAGTGCTTGCTGATTTCCAAAAGGTAAATGCTCACATTAAAATTTTAACCAATCAGCTCTCCAAGCTGGCTCCAGCACACACCTGCATCCAACCATTAATCATCACTGTTTATTTAATGGGCCTTGATACTTACCCCACCTCTCTCGAATTCCTTTCTATCGCCCACCCCATTCTTCTCTATCCTTGCTATCACCTACCCCATACCTCTCCATATCATTTATGAGGATATTTGCAAAGATTCTTAATCTTAAGGTGATACTATCTCAGCCCAAAGTAATTTGTAAAATGTAATGTCAAAATCATAGAAAAGACCCTAGAAGTCAAGTAGTCTAAGCCATGCTTGGTTGAACAAGCATCATAGGCTCACAAACCTTAGCCATTCCCCAATTGATGGTCCTTGGAGGTCATGTTGTCCAATTCCCTTCATTTCACAGATAAGGAACTGAGGCAAACAGAGGTTAATTGGCTTGCCCAGAGTCACACTAGGGAATAAGTAGCTGAACCTGGATTCAAACCCAGGTGCTCTGATTCCAAATGCCATGCTCTTTCCGCTGTACTTCCCTGCATCCCCTGCACAATATCCCAAACTGGGGTCATCCAGTTTTTCCTTAAAGATCCACCATGTCCCAAGACAGCCCATTCCATTTGGGGGATGGGTCTAATCATTAGCTAACAATAATACCTAACATTACAAATCCTTACAACAACCCTAAGAGATAGGTGCTATTATGATCCCTGTTTTATAGTTAGGGAAACTGAGGCAGACAAAGATTAAGTGACTTGCCCAGGATCACACAGCTGATAAGTGTCTAAAGCCAGCTTTGATCTCAGGAACTTTGTGATTCCAGGCCCAGCTCTCTACCCACTGCAACATCTCTCTGCCTTTAATTTTTGTTCATTCAAACATCATCTCTTGAACCCCGAGTGTAAGATTTTATATCTATACCTCTTGAATTTTATTTTGTTAGACTCAGCCCAACATTCCAGCTTGTAGGGAGCTTCTGGACCCTAACTCTTTCACCCAAGTGTTAGCTATGGCTTCCAGTTCCTGTCATTATGCAAAATGGCCAAGCATGTCATCTTTGTCTTTACCTAAGTCACTGATAAAAATGATAAATATCAATTAATTGGCAGCACAAAGGAATGATAGGAAAAAGTCTTAGAAATCTGAAATGTTAACACTTGCTGAGCTAATTCAACCTACAATACCCTGCACATGCACCCCAAAGAAAATCATGTCTTATATTACTTGGCATTGTCCATGGATCATGAGAGCTAGAAATGGAAGGAACCTTAGAGATCATTTCACAAATTAAAAAGCTGAGGACCAGAAAGTTTAAACAACCTGTCAAAATCACACACCTAATAAGTGGCAGAGGTGGGATTTTTAACGTGGTCTTCTGACTACCATCTGGAACAACAAGGTGGTACAGTAGGTAGAGTGCTAGACCTGGAGTCAGGAAGACTTATGTTCACGAATTCAAATCCAGCCTCAGACACATTCTAGCTGTGGGATCCTGGGCAAGTCGCTTCACTTTGCTTGCCTCAGTTTCCTCATCTGTAAAATGAACTGGAGAAGGAAATGACAAATCATTCCAGTATCTTTTTTATTAGTTTATTTATTTTTAGTTTTCAACATTTACTTCCATAAGTTTTAAATGTTCTCACTCTCTCTCCCCAAGACAACCTGCAAACTGATATAGGCTCTACATATACATTCCTATTAAACATATTTTTATGTTAGTCATGTTGTATATAATGAATGGGAGAAACCAGGAGAAAGAAAATAAAACAAAAAAAAAATAAAATAAATAGTCTGCTTCACTCTCCATTCAGACTCCATAGTTCTTTCTCTGAATATGGATGGCATTTTCCATCATGAGAGAATTTGGAATTGTTTTAGGTCCTTATATTGCTGAGAAGGGCTAAACCTACCAAAATCAGTCATTGTACACTGTGGCTGTTACTGTGCACAGTGTTCTCCTGGTTCTGCTCACCTCACTCAGCATCAGTTCATATAAGTCTTTGCGGGTTTTTCTGAAGTCCACCTCTTCGTCATCTCTTATAGCATAATAGTATTCCATTACATTCATATACCACAACTTGTTCAGCCATTCCCCAATTGATGGGCATCCCCTTGATTTCCAGTTCTTGGCCACCACAAAGAGAGCTGCTATAAATATTTTTGTACATATGGGTCCTTCTCCCATTTTTATGATCTCTTTGGGATACAGCCCTAGAAGCTGTATTGCTGGGTCACACTCCAGTGTCTTTGCAAGAAAACATCAAATGGGATCACAAAGAGTCAGACACAACTCAAAAATGAATGAACAACAACAAAAAACATCCAACTACAATCTACTATTCTTTCCCCTACACTGTACTTCTAGATGAGGCCTCATCCCATACTCTCATGCCCCTCAAGGAGAAATCATTTGACTTAGTTTTCAGGACAATCTTGGTTTTCAGGATGGAACCCCTCCCACTTTGGGAAGGCCAATACTTAACCCAAAGGAGTACCTTGTTAACAATGGAACTCTGAGAGTTCTTTGAGGATTTTCTATGACCCTTCGAATCTTACTTATCAAATACATAGATGATGTAGTAAGAAAGGACAAGTGGGCCTTAAAATCAGAGTACCTTGGGTTCTAATTCCTGTTCTGTTATTTACTGCATTACCCTGGGCAAGTCATGCTTTATTTGCACATGCTTTATTTGATTCCACCCCCTTTCAGCTCTAAAATCCAATGATCCTATAAAAAGCCATTCCTAGGTAAACACATTTGCAAAGCAATTTGGTTTGGTTTAATCTGTGTCAGCAGATAGAAATTCTACCTTCATCACTAAAACAAACACACACAAACACACACACACACACACACACACACACACACACACGCCTTTTTTGTTGTCATTTCTCTTGGGCCTGTTCTTACAGGCTCATTCCAATCATTGGCAGTTGTTGGGTGCTGTATTTTTGGAAGAAGGCTTCAGCAACTATTTCAAATAATTGTACCTTCCCCCCACCCCAAGCATCTCTAGTTCCAAAGGGGAAGGGGACTTGACCCTGTCTCCCTTTATAAGGTTGAGGTCAAAAGCAGATACCTGAAGCCAAGGGCTCCAAGGCCAGCCATCAGCACTTTCTGCTCATGTAGTCACCCTGCCAAAAGGTGAGTACCATGGGTGTGGACCAAGAAAATAAGGAGAAATTTCATCCTATCCCTCAGGCTCATGAGAACTTACAAAGCAAGACCCTAGATACAGGCATGGCTTCCTTAATTGCCAAGCCAACCCTCCCTTTGGGCAAGTTCTCACTCCAGTTGATACACCCATGATCTCCAGAGATAAATCAGCCTCTGTATCTGAAATGTTCAACAGTCAAGTATCAACCAAAGGTCCTAGAGACCACCTCTCTAAGGTAGGTGATTACCCAGCTTTTCACTCCACCAAGGGACAGGATCAATTTACCCATGAAATGTGGGACTTGTGGCTCTTCAGACGAGCAGCACAAAACATCTATTTCAGACACAGCAGAAACCTGCTCTGGTCTGGGCTACTTAAACTCAACTCTCTGTATTCTGCCTGCTTGGTTGTGGTTGGATCTCCCCATATTTCAGCCCAGCTTGTTGAAATCAATCGTGTTCACCCTTGTTCTAGATCCATGTCACAGACTGTGTAAGAAATAAGCGTCTTACCAAGAACTCTGCAAAGCCACTGGTGAGTTAGAAAGGACTTTCATTTGACATTCTTGCAAGAGCAAATGCCTAACAAGTAGGCACAGCCGTTGGGACAAATACTCAGCTTTTTATTCCCTACTCCTGATTCATATTTCCCTCCCCTGTTGCCTCATTGCCTGGGTACCGCAGGGTTCACAGCCTAGCTGGAGCACCTAAACTCCCCACATGATTCTCTGCCCCTGTTACATCTCCCATTACCCAGCCCCCTGCCCTCATTTTCTTTATAATTTCCAGCTGCCTTGTAAGTACCTGCATCTTGTTGAGCAACTTGGCTTTTATGTAGCAGCATCAGCCTCCTTTTTCCCACAACTGGAACCTATTTCCCCTAATTCTCCTGCTATAACTATCATCTTGGACTACATCTGCCAAGTACGTCTTCAAGAGGGACTTCCAGTTGGCCACCATTTTGTCTACTAATACAGCTTCCATTTTCCCCCACAAGAGAGATTTCTGGGAGGTAGCCAAGGATGTTCTGGCAAATGCTTAACAGCCAGCACTGGTGGATGGGGTAGGAAATATATAGAGAGAGGTGAATGTTTAAGTTAGTTTTGCAGTTCCATGTGCAATCATTTTTTAATTCTGCTATGTTATGAAAAGGCTTGTTTTATTTCATAAATAAAGTACATTTTAAAAAGAAAGAAAAAATAAGTTAGTTTAATCTGCATTATTGACATTCTCTCCATCACTTTCTTCAGTCTAAACATTCAACAGAACAATAAATTGAGCCTTGGGTTGTAGCATTTGCTGATTTCTCAAGCGCAAATGCTAACCCTGAAAATTTAACAGTACTCTCAGGAGCTAGTTTGAACTAGTTCCAACATACCCCTGAAATGGCGGCCCGGCTAGTTTTAGTGGGCAAGACAATGGAAAAAGTGGCATGAAAAAGTAGTATAGAAAGAAGAAGTACAAGGAATGATCTCTGACCTGGAAGAGATTACACTCCATTTGAGGAGGTGGGACACAGAAAAATAAGGAAATGTTGAAATAATACAAGGTGGTGAAAAATCAGGAGCTAAATTCTGCAACTGATGATAAATGAGAGAGAAGTCCCAGTTTCCCGCTGTCCTGTGAGATGTTAATGACCCAAATAGTTTAGCTAAAGAGATTTGTACCGAAGCTCAGTCTAATCTCATTCTATGGAAATCCCACACAGTTACAACTAGTTAAAAGGCAGAACAGGCCATCTCTTTGACTTATCAGGGATGTTGTAGAAGGATGTAGAACCAGAGAAAGACAGGGAGAGAGAGAGACAGAGAAAAACAGACAGAGAAAGACAGGGAGAGAGAGACAGAGACAGAGATAGGCAGACAGACGGAGACAGAGAAAATATGTGAGACTGAAAATATTCATTACATACTGTTTGCTTTGCCTTTTAAGTATGTAATAAATTCAACATGTAACTTTCAAAACTCTCCTTGTCAGTGTTTCCTCCCTAGAGGGGCACTTAAAAGATCATTGAGAGCACTGTATTTGGGGTCCAAAGACCTGAGCTGGCATCCAAGCTCTGACCTTCACTACGTGAATTTGGGCAGGGCACTTAACCTGTTTAGACTTTGATTTCTATAAATGAGGGAGTTGGCTAGATTTCCCTTAAACTTTCTTCCAACACTAATTATATGACTAAATAAAGGGGGTGGGGTGGGGCATGACAGGTAGGGTGGCAAAGTGGATAGAGTACTGGGCATAGAACCAGGAAGACCTTGGTTCAAATCCAGTCTCAGACTCTTGCTAGCTGTGTGAATCTGAGCAAGTCACTTAACCCTGTTTGCTTCAGTCTCCTCCTCTGTAAACAATGAGCTGGAGAAGGCAATGGCAAATCATTCTGGTATCATTGCCACAAAACCCCATGGAGGGGATCACAGTCACATGACTGAACAATATTTATAGGATTGTATCACTACGGTCCTAATTTAACCGCCAGGGGGCACTACTGACCAGCTACCTGGCCCTTCTTTTGCATTAAGAGCTCAAATCCTGGTAATCTCGAACTCTCTTTGGAGGTTGTCAGTTCTGCTCAACACAATTGGGGTTTAGGGAGACCATCAACCTCTCCTATGGTTCTCAGAGAACAGCTACCTTTATTCTAAACCTCATTAGTTTAGAGCAGCGGTTCTTAACCTGGAGTCTGGAACTTTTAAAAATATGTGTGTGAATCTACGTGTGTGTGTATAAATGTGTGTATATAGATGGACAGAGATAAAGATAGACGTATCTATAGATAACTGTATTCTAACATAATTTATTTCTTTATTTTATTCCACTTAGAAACATTTTTCTGAAAAGGGGCTGTAGGCTTCAGCAGATTCCCAAAGGGGTCCATGGCACACAAAAAAGTTGAAGACAACCCGCATGGTCTAGGAGCTGTGGTCAGGGTAAATTTATTCAGTTATAGTCTGGACCTGAGGCCCTACCCAACAGGAGAGTGCCATCTCTCTCCATGGTTGGCCATATTTCAATGAATATTAATCATATGAATACAGCATAAAGGAACACCAGTCACAAGTATGGCTTAACTGTAGTCTTTATTCAGGATATAATCAAAGAAATAAAAGAAATATAATACAAATATAGTAAAACAACTACCCCATGCTCCCAGCTTCTCCCAGATTGTAGCCACATACACACAGGCATGCCCCAAATCTAAGAGTTTCCAGACATAGTTTCAGGTGACTAGACTCAGTCATTCACACTGGGAGCTGGAAGGGAGCATTCCAAATATTGGATTTAACAAACATTTCTTTGTTTTCTCATTCATGGGCCCAGTGCCTTCTCCACTTAAAGCTTCCTAGATGACCAACTCAAGTCACCAGGAACAGCCTCTGAACCTGCTATCCAACTGCTACTAGGCATGGCTCTTCATCTATCTGTACAGGATTCTGCTTAGTCATCCTTAGGCAAGCAATGCAATGAAGTCAACTGGTGTTTCAAAGTCAAAAGAAAATCAGGTACAGAGAGAACTCCTCTGTACCCTCTTTCCTCTTGATCTTGAAACATCAATCTCAACATGCATGCCACCCATACTTCACATCATTTCCATCCCTGATTCCTCTGATTTTTAGCTGTCTTTGGTCTCAGTTTTATAAGCTGGAATGACCAGAGGCCCAGGGTCCACAGCTCATTTGAGGGGGTATAGATACAAGCAGAGGTGTGCTGGAGCCAGCTCCAACTAGCTCTTGAGAGCTGATGGTTAAATTTTCAGTGTGAGTTCATGTACCTTGAAAATTGGAAAATGTTATAAATCAGGGCTTGATTCACCATTTCATTGATTGTCTAGACTTAAGAAAGAGAAAATGTGAAGAACACAGATTAAACTTAAAAGTGTTGTACATATTTTTTTTTCCTGGAGAGCTGGTTGTTAAACATTTACCTGCACAACCCCTGGGATATAGGCCCTGTGATATTATGGTCCTATTCCAACACCTTCATTTTGCAGATGAAAAAACTAAGACCATGGGGTCCCTGAAGTCACAGTATCAGTTGATAGGGCTGGATGCTGGTCCTTATCCTCTGCCAACCTTAGCCTTCTTCTCCATCCAGATGCCCAGAGTTTTTACTTTTCACCTACTTTGGGAGCCTACCAAGTCTTGAGTGCCTCCCTAACAAGCCATAACAATGAAGTCATGTGGAGGGTAATCCCCGCCTCAGGGCCTCCAGGGGTTGTGTTATTTACATTTTCTGGTAGGGTACATTCTAAGCTATTGAGAAGTACAGAGTGAGAGGAGTTGCTGCCGAGATCTTTCCCTGAAGCAAATCTTCTGTAAGGTGATGAGTGGGGCCTCCGAAGAGAAGCCAGGCCAGTTCCTGCTGCTGCCCCTACCAATGCCCCCTGAGACCCCACAGTCTTCACACCCTGGGAAGAGCTGCTATATCCTCCAGGGGGGCCCAAGCTGCCCAGGTGGAGTCGTCCCCTTGTCGCCAAGCGAAGACGAGGACGTCTTCCAGCCATCCCCACTCTAGGCCTTGGGGCACTGTTGGTGAAGAAAGCCACCATCAACATTGCCCCATAGCACCAGGCTGCAGGAGTCCACCTCATTCTCATGAACCTGTAGAGGGACACCAGGCACCAAAGAAAGCCCCTAGATAAAGAAGACAGGCATATCAGCCCATGCCCTGCCCAACATCCATGTAGTCATTAATGAGGAAAATAAGCCCAAATGTAGAGAAATAACAAAGAATGGAGAAACCAGAAACTTGACCATCAGAGTCTGGAGGAAAAAATCACCTGAGCTGCTGGGTAAATGCGGTCATAAAATCATAGTAACAAGGGATTTGGAGTCAGATGACTTGGAGTCTAATCCTGGCTCTTCTCACTACCTGTTTGACTTGGCATAACACAACATCTCAGGGACTTCATTTCCTCATATGCAAAATGAAGGGGCTGGATTAAATGATCTCTAATGTCCTTTTCCGGTTCTAAAATCCTCTGATTCAGAGTTAGATAGAATACTAGAAATCCCAACTAATTACCAAAGAAAGAAGCACATTCGTACAACAAGAATTGTGACTGATTGGGAACTAATTGTTCCCTCTATTTCAAAAATTAGAGAATCGCAGACTATTTAGAACTGGAAGACACATTGGAAATGACATAGATTTTAAATATGACTTTAGAATGAGAGTCTGAATTCAGATCCCGACCCTGTGACTTAGTTCCTTTGTGAATCTGGGCAGGCACTTCTTCTGTGAGCCTCAGTTTCCTCATCTGTTAAAGTAAACTGAAAAATTAAAATAAAATGAAGGATCTCTGAAATCTCCAAGTTAAGCCTCTAAATTTAAGTTTGTGATCCTATAAGCCCCCTGGTTTTACAGGCCATGAAACTAAGACCCAAAGAGACATCTCCAAAGTCACAACGCTGACATTCAAAACCAGGTCTCCAGTCATTCAGATCTCTTCCAGAGCATTATGTTCAGTTTGGGGAGCCCTATTTTAGGGCAATTGGGATGGTGAGCATCTTTCACAAGCACCCATCAATATTTTACTCTTACCTATGACATATAGGATAATTCATATCAAAGGTATTTCATTAAATGACAATTTAATAATAGCAAGAATGAAACACTCTCTCACCCTGAATAAAGCTTGAATTTGTGGTCTCATAAATGCATACATACCTTATGGAAAGATATGACCTTCGGGGCACGTACGCACGGGCAACAAGGAACAAATGTAAGCAGAGAACTTACATGGAAGTGCCACTCACACCTGTAATCCATAATTGTGCTAATATTGCTTACCGATGTCATTTCTTGTGCTGCTCTCTCCTGGACCTGCCCGACACTTGCTCTTGCTGTGCTCCTCCCCATCAGATGCTGAGCCTTACTGTTCTTCAGTGTACTGTTCCATGATGGGCACCCTGTCTTGGCTCCAGCTGGTCTTCAACTCAAGCTAGCCAACAACCACTAGGGATACTATGATTACAGTTTTTTTTTATCAAGTCTTTAAACTACCCTTGTCACTGCAGTAAGAACAACTTATTCCACATAGGCTAAACTGATTTTCCCCTAAAAAGGCAATGAAAGCATCTTTGAAACTTAATTGATTCAGGAGACTAAGTTTCAAACAGCATTTTCCATTCCCCCAAGTATAGAAGCCTGGTGTATAAGGGGGCAGGGCTTTTCAGACTTGATGGACTCCTTGCTGCCATACAAACTAACACACTCTTCTGACTAGGCCTGCCAACATGGTAAATTCAAAGGTGAGGGGAGCCACATCCACTCAACCAAGGCAGTATCATGGTTGAATATTCTTCCCATGTTATTGTTAAGTAAACATGCTTTTGTAAAATGTTATAGGAGCTGCACGTGCCTCCTAATCCTGAACCTAAACCACTGAGCTGGCCTGAGTCAAGCCTGACCCAGAACAGCAATTCACTGAGAAGTGTGATCAGTAATAAGCCTCGCCACGAAGAAGAGGGACCAGCAGTGGGCCAGGCTATGGAAAATAGGAGAGTCTCTTTCCCAGAGTCTCCAAGGGAGTGAACAGCAGAGCTTGTCTGGATCCCTACTGTCTTTAGGATAAAATCCAAACTCCTTAGCCAGATATTCAAGACTTCTTGCAGACTGTGATCAGTAATAAGCCTTGCCATGAAGAAGAGGGACCACAGTCCTCAGCCTCCTTCTGTGTCACAGCACTGTGCTGTGCTACCTTCTGGCCCACCTACAACTCTCTCCTCCATCTACAAGAAGTATTACGATTCGTAAACTGTTCTACTTCAGAGAGCTACCCCAGCCTCTGCCAATATTCTCAGTTAATAGCTATAAAGTGTTCCTCAGGCTTCTCAACCAGTAGTTATGAAGATCTCTTTGTATCAGGCAGGTTCCACCAGAAGGCCCAGAGGTCTAGGCTGAGATCCAGCCTACCCCGTGATTTCTTCTTAAAATTCTTCTGTTTTCACTCTTCCGTGAACTGTTACATTTTTTGCTCCTTGTCCTCTACTGCTTCCCTGAGTCTCTCAGTCCAAATGTCATCTAGCCTATGGCCAGAAATCTATTTTAATTTTAATTAAATTAAAATTAATTAATTAAAATTAGTTTAATTTTAAAAACATCTTATCCTCCTGGTTCAGCTAAATCTCCCTAGGGTTCTATTTCCTCGAATGGAAAAGGGATTGAGAGACATCATTGGTAGGAAATATCATCTGATCCGCCCTTATCTCCCGGGGACCTTTCTCCTGCTTATCTTTAACAGCACATCACCCAGCCTTGTCTCTCTCAGGAATCCCTCCATGTATAATATTAGATGACCTTTATGCTCTCTTCTAGTTCTAAGTAACATGATCATAAGGAGGAGGATATGTACTTGATATGAACATTTGTACAGCATTCTTTTAAATACTAAGTACAATTTAATATACTTAAATTAAGATATAACTTAGAATGTAATTTTCTGAGGAGGGCAGCTTGGAGTCATAGAACTTGAAGGGAGGAAAAACTTGGGTTTGAATAGCATCTTTGCCATTAACTAACTGTTCAACCTAGTCAATTAACCTCTAGGGAGAACTTCGGTTTTTTTACCTGTAAAATGGGTGGGCATAAAAATAATCATACTTTCAACATCGTAGCTTTGTTGTCAGGAAAGTGCTTTGTAAACCTTAAACTTGATACCTCAGATTGTATACTCTTTGATCATACACTCATCTTACTACCCCTCAGCTAAGTAGATCTGTGATCCCACTAAGATGTGTGTGTCCTTTGCACAAAATAAAATCATACTACTACTAATAAATACTCTGCCAGTAAAATAGGAGCTACTGTGATGCTAATGATGGTGTGAGTTGCATAGAGTAAGACCACATGTGCAAATAACCATAATCATGCTGTTGTTTCATTCACAAGCATTACTTTATTTATTCTCCCCAAACCTTGGAAAGGCCAGCAGTGGGCCAGGCTATGGAAAATAGGAGAGTCTCTTTCCCAGAGTCTCCAAGGGAGTGAATGGCAGAGCTTGTCTGGATCCCTACTGTCTTTAGGATAAAATCCAAACTCCTTAGCCAGATATTCAAGACTTCTTGTAGACTGGCTCCTTTCCAGCCTTATTTTGCACAAGTCTTCCATCAGAGATACTTGACTCGAGCCAACTTGGACTTTCTGGTGAGTTCTCAATGTCATTCCATCCTTTCCCACCTTCATACATTTACACAGGCCTTATCCTGTGCGTTGATGTACCTCCTTCACCCCTCTACCAGGTGCTATCTCCTCCATGAAGCCTTTGCTCAACCTCCTAGTTGAACATGATCTTTCCCTTCTCAAATACATCTTGCATACACTCTTTGAATCTTGAGATCTCTTCTTTGCCTCATCATGCACTATTTTTGCATCATATTTGTATAATACATGTCTAAAAATGAGTATAACATGCTGCTTCAGATGTTTTTGTTATTTTCTGTATTTGTTAATATGTCCCTATGAACCTCTTGCATCTTATATAGTTCATGTAGTGATGAAAATAATTAGTTGTCCTATACCTCAGATTGTGTATACAACATTCAACAATATTCATTGATCATACGCTCATCTTATTATCCCTCAACACAATGCTTAACACATAGTAATTTGGTAAACAGATGTTTGTTGAGTTCAATTTCTGCTCTTTTTCAAAAAACACATTTACTAATCAACACAGTAAACAGCTAAGATTACAGAAAACTGACAAAGCAAGCTATCCAACTCTTGACAGAAAGGGGATGGACTTACTTGCTATCAAGTCATTTCAGTCACATCCAACTCTTCTGGACCCCATTGAGGTTTGTTTGTTTTTTCTTAATAGTATTCCACTTTTTCCAATTCCATGCAAAGATAAATTTTAACATTTATTTTTTATAAATTTTGAGTTCCAAATTTTTTCTCTCCCTCCCTCCCACCTTCATCTTCCCCTCCCTAAGACAGTGAGCAATTTGATATAGGTTATATATGTGCAATCATGTAAAACATATTTCCATATTAGCCATGTTGTGAAAGAAAAAACAGACATGAAGAAACATGAAACATGAAAAAAAATAAAAATAGTACCTTTCGATATGCATCCAGACTTTATCAGTTCTTTCTGTGGATGTGACCCCTTTGGGGTTTTCTGGACAAAGATATTGGAGTGGTTTTCCATTTCCTTCTCCAGCTCATTTGACAGATAAGGAGACTGAAGCAAACAGAGTTAAGTGACTTGCCCAGGGTCACATAGGTAGTGAGTATCTAAGGCCAGATTTGAACTCACAAAGATGAGTCTTCCTAACTCCAGGCCTGGCACTTTATTTACTACACTACATCACCTAACTGCCCTATGGACTCATGGTATAGACAAATTTTTTTTAATATGTCCGACAAATTTGTTTTGCTTAGGGCTTCATTTTTCTTTAATGGGGGAAGGATACATAAAAGTAAATAAAGATTTTTTTCTAGTTGAAAAAAATTAAACTAATTTTTTTTAAAACCGTGGGTTATATGTCCATATCAAGAGGAAGTAATCCAGTAACAGTTCATGACATTAAGAGAAAAGTTGTTACAAGGCCATTAAAAAAAGAAAAGAAAAGCATAATTAAAGATGTGATTTTTCTGCCTCCATTTTCCATTAAAGTGTAAAGAATTTAATGTCTTTTTTCAGGTATTGCTCTTTTTGAAAAAGGATCTTGGGGTTCTGCTGGATAACAACATGGGCCTTGCAATGGCTGGTAACTTGGTCATGAACTGGAGTATTATGGAAGAATCCATTGGTCGTCAGTGCCAAGTACCACTGGGGGGAAGTATTGCCATTTAACCCTCAGAAAAAAGGGGCTCTGGGTGAGTGATAGGAGACAATTAAGCCTTATTTTTTCCTAATAAGAAACATAGAAAAGAGGAAACCTGAGGGTGGAGGGTGGGGGCGGGGACATAGTCTTCAAATGACTGTAGAGTTGACAAGTGGAAAGAGCAGCTAGAGACTCGTATTTGCCCAGAGGACAGAACTAGGAATGACGAGCGGCTGACCTAAGCCCAAGAGGACGGCAGCCCTGGAAAAGTTTGCTGCGAAGGAGAGGGAAGCCTAGAATACAACATCCTACTCAGGGAAGGTGAGCCTGGGAGGGGAGGGGATAAAAAAAGGAGCTACGAGGGTGGGGGAATTCCTGGCAATCAGAAAGCGCTGAATGCCCTAGGACCGTGGGAGGAGGAGTTGAGGGGCACTCAACATCCTTTCCCCCTCCTTTTGGAATTCTGAGAAAAGAACATGCCAGGCATGAACCCAAAGTGATGCATGTGCCCCATAGGCACGGGCTAGCCAGCCAGGAAAAGAACCCTGAGGAAGCAGACCTAGTGCCGGGTTGGGTGGAAGGCATGTAGAGTCAGGAGATTTGTGTTTGAATGCCAGTTCTATGACTCTGCCAAGTGGCTTCATCCTCTGTGTCTCGGGTTCCACGTACATAAAATAATAGCCAGGATTTGTGCGTATGCTATTTCATCTGATCCCCACAACCGCCCTGTGAGGTAGATGCTGTTATTATCCCCACTTTTTAGATGAAAGAACTAAGGCTGAAAAGTTAGATGACTTGCCCAGGACCACACAGTGAAAAAGTTTCTGTGGGAGGATTTCACCTCAGATCTTCTCGACTATAAACTCATTACTCCATCCACAATGCCCTATAGCTAGTACAAAATAATGATTTCACCACCTGGACTCTCTGGCTTATTTATTGGAAGGAAAGATCCTTTCTTACACTATAGAAATAGCTAGCAAATATTAGTAATAGCAGTATACCCCATTTCTCAGGGTGCCTCAATGGGGGCCTCAAATTTCTCTCTTTGACTATCTCCATCCCATAGTAAAATTCCAGGGAAATCTCTTAAGCAAAACTTAAGTATGGCTCCTGTCGAGGGTCTTCAAAAAATGTGAGTATTAGGGTCCCCTCTAGACAGTGTCCTTGGCATATAATATGGGCATCAGGGATACATAGGGCAGCCACAGAAACCGCGTAAGCATAAAACATCTTGAACAGCCCACTACACTCATTATACTTCTAGAAACGAAAGACAAGATTGTTAACCAGATATTTCTCATTTACACCAGTCCAAGGGAGAGAAAGTTCCAAATAAAGGGCAAAGGGTGTAAAGGAGAAGGGCAACGGCACTTCCACAGCTCTTAGAGACTGCGGAAAGGAATGGGTGACTCCTTTAAGAAGAGTCTCTCCTTCTGAGTCTCAGTCCCCACATCAGCAAAACTCTACTCACCAGGAACACATGAGGAGCTAGTGTGATCCCAGCAAGGTGTATGACTCTCAGCAAAGGGCCAAAGCACGGCCGGCTCCAGCCCCAGCCCCATGAAAGTTTACCCAGGATGGTATAACAAAGGTCCTTGCTAGGATAATATGCAAAGGTCCTGAAGGGGGAAAGCTAGGCTTGCAAGTGTATGGGTCATAGACAGCACCTACCCGGGGGTAGATGGGAGAGTGGGGAGGAAGGAGGAAATGGTCACAGAGTTCTCCTTGTCCTCCTTCAGTGGCAACTTCACCCACGCACCCCACTCAGATGAATATTCAGCCCTTAAATTCTCTCCTCAAAATCTGTTATACAGAAAGTTTCTAAAACTGACTCAGAGACATTTAGAGTCACAAATGATATATTTAGGGACCTTAGAGGACATTTTACAGATGAGGAAACTGAGGCCCAGACACATTAAGTGACCTTTCCATGGTGGTCACACAGTTGAAAATAGCAGAGCTAAGATTTAAACCCCTAGCCTTTGGACTCAGAGCAATACTAATTCCATTGCTCTGTGAGGAGACCAGAGGATTCCCTTCTATGCCTCCATTACCTTCTTTATAAATGTAACTGTTGAATTTGATCTCTAATGTTGGTCTCTAATGCCCTAGCTAGGAGCCATAGTGGATAGAGTGCTGGGCTTGCAGTCAGGAAGACTCATCTTCCTGAGTTCAAATGTGACCTCAGACACTTACTAGCTGTGTGACCCTGGACAAGTCACTTAACTCTGTTTCAATCTCCTCAGCTGTAAAATGAGCTGGAGAAGGAAATGGCAAAGCACTCCAGTATCTTTACCAAGAAAACCCCAAATGGGGTCATGAAGAGTGAGACACAACTGAAACGACTGAACAACAACATCCCTTATAGGTCTATCAGCCCAAATAGTACCTTTTCCTCATCACAGGTTATCTACATGCCTGCACCGTCCCACCCAGGCCCAAATGTTTTCTCTTTGAGAAACTACACTCTCAAGACTAGAACAGAGATCGCTTCTTCCCCATGAAGGGGGTGGGGGGAGGGGAAGAGGGAGAGCACAGTTTGATATGGCCCCTGTTCCAGATCCTCTCCCCCGTCCCACTAGCCAAAGCTGGCCCTGCGCCCTCCCTGGCCAAGTATGAGCAAATTCATCTTACTCACTGTATTTGGGACAAGTTGGACGGCAGACACAGTTCTCTCCAGCACTCATACACAGTCTGGATGAGGAATTACCGAAGGCTGAAAAGTTCTTGGAAAACGAGGTCATCTCCCCATTAGAACAAGAGGATTAGAATTTTTATAATCACTTTGCATACCTATAAGTCCCACATAGCTGTATGATTCTGTATGGGACAGATGTATTAGTTAGAAGTCTTTTCAAGTTCTGCTGCAATAGAAAAATTTTCTGTTTAAGTGAGATCTCCCTATTATATTTTTTTACTTAATTAAAATAACACAAATTTCTTACTGAACCTATCAACACAGTGCACAAAAACAAAATGGTGGGATCAGTCTCTGAAACGGTAACTTTCTTATATCTGCCCCTCCACAAACAGTTTCCAGAAGGGGAGGATAGTAACGTGTACTTCTTTTTGGTATCAGTTAGTAAGGTGTTTGGGCTTCATACGGGTCTTGGGATGCTGCTGAAAGAATGCTGAATTTGAAGTCACAGTCTCTGAATGCAAAACCCAGCTAGCCTGTGTGGCCTTGGATAAGTAATGATAATAATAAGTAACGATGATAATAACTAGCATTTACATAACACCTACTATGTGCCAGGCACTGCTAAGTGCTTTACACAAATTATCTCACTAGATCCTCACAACATAACGTCACATCTCTGTACCTCAGCTTTCTCTCATCACTAAAATAAGGGTGTCAGACCAGGGGAATTTGAAGGCCCCTTGCCACTCTAAATCCGTGATCTGTTTCTGTGTCGGTAGTTCTTCATAAGCCCAGCTTGGTCCTTCTAGGGTATCTCCTTTTGGAATTGTCCCGGGTTTTATTGCCATTCATTTCATGTGAATTCAGTGAGAAATGGGACAATGTTGCTTCTCCTTCTTGGCCAAGAACCTCTGGATCCTAAATGTCTCCAGCATCAACAGTGGTGAAGAGACCAATGAGAGGGAAGCACGGGGAAACTCCCTCCCAAGTTAATAGAATCACTCACCAAAGCCCAGTGGCTTAGGCTGAATCTGTGATTTCATTGGGGGAGGGAACTCCTGAGGAGCAGGCTCACTCTACCTATGCAGCTCAACCCCTGTTCTGTTACTCATGGTCATAGAGAGTGGCCCGGGGCAGCGAAAGGCTAAGCTGCTTGCCCAGGACCATCCGGTTTGCTCTCTCCATCCACTCTGCAGCTAAGTGGTCCAGTCCATAGAGCACCTGACCTAGAGTCAAGATGACCTGGGTTTGGTTCAAGTCTCACCAGCTGGGTGACCCTAGTCATTTACCTTAACCTTTCTTTGCCTCAGTTTCCTCATCTGTAAAAAGAGGATAATAATAGCACCCCCTTCTCAGGGCTGTCCTCAAGATCAAATGATACTCATTTGGAAAGAGCTTTGCAAACCTTAAAGTGCTATACAATGGTAGCAATTATTTATTGTGTCTCAGCACCTTCTCAAGTGTGAGGTTTTTAAAAACCTTGAATCACTTCATTTAGATTCACTTTTAGTTTGGTCTGCTCTACTGGAAAGAGCACAGGATTTAGAGAAGGGGTGGGTTCAAATCTTGACAAACATTCAGTTTCCCCTTTTGTAAAATAAAGGAACTGAATAAGGTAGTGTCCTGGGTCCCTTCCAGATTTAAATCCTAAGAAACCTCCGAATTCAACAATAAATATTTTTAGGCATCTCTTGTATGCTAGGCTCTATGTTTGGTGTGGGAGATAAAAAGCCAAAACAAGACACAATCCCTGCCCCTCAAGGAGCTTACGAATCTATTGGGGGTTGCAACATGTTCACCAAAAAAAGTATGATACAAGGTCAAATGTTCTAGGGACAAAAGAGGTATCTAGGCCAAGTGTTCTAACACAGGGGCTAGCAACACTCTCATGTGGGCCCAACGAAATTAAAAAGTAATTAGGAAATATTTAACAAAATAAACAAAAATACAATAGAGCAAAGATAAAGTTAATATGTGGTTTTCTGGGTCAAGATGTGGCCCACAGGGATCAAGGAAGTGACATGGACTTCCAGATCTATATATCCAGCCCTTGTCTCTAACCTGAGCCACATCACCAACTGCCCATTGGATGTTTTGAACTATCTAGCACATTGCTAACTCAACTGTCCAAGAGGGAACTCATCATTTTTCTATCTCCCTTCCAAAAGTCTTTACTCCTACTGGCACTGCCATCTTCCCAGTCATCCAGGTTTTTGATTTTAGTACCATCCTTGATTCCTCATTCTCACTCACCCTACATATTGACTCCATTACAAAATCTCGTCATTTCTATCTCCGCAATCTCTCTCCTCTTTAACCCTCATCACCTCTTTCTTAGATGTAGCAATAGCCTCTTAATTTACCTCTCTACCTCAAGTCTCTCCTCTCTCTGATCTATTCTTCACAGAGCTGCCAAAGTCTGATTATGTCACTCCCCTACTCAATAAACTCCACTGGCTCCCTATTACCTCATTACCTCTAAAATCAAACATTAACTCATCTTTTGGACTTTTTAAAACCCTTTGCAACCTGGACCCAAACTATCTTTCTAGCCGTATTATGTATTACTCCCCTTCACAATCCCCATGGGTCAGTCAAACTGACCTTCTTACTATTCCTCATATAGGCACATCTCCAGGCCCTTGTACTACCCCACACCCACTTCTACCTATTGGAATCCCTAGTCACCTCACTTTTCACATGACTTGTTTTCTGATTCCCCAGCTCTTTCCCTCTTCCTTCCCCCCAAATCACCTATTTTGTACACACCTATAGGTGTACATGTTTTGTATACACCTATATATGTACATATTATTTTTGTACACACCTATGTATGTACATGTTATTTTTTTGTATACACCTATACGTGCACCTGTTTTGTATACACCTATATATGTACATATTATTTTGTATACACCTATATATACACCTATGTATGTACATATTATTTTTTGCATGCACCTATGTATGTACATGTTATTTTTTGTATACACCTATATGTGTACATGTTTTCTCTACACCTATATATGTACATATTATTTTGTATACACCTATGTATGTACATGTTATTTTTTGTATACACCTATATGTGTACATTTTTGTATACACCTGTATATGTACATTTTTTTGCATACACCTATATGTGCACATGTTTTGTATACACCTATATATGTACATTTTTGCATACACCTATATGTGTACATTTTTTGTGTACACCTATATATGTACATATTATTTTTTGCATATACTGATATGTGCACATGTTTTGTATACACCTATATGTATACATTTTTTGCATACACCTATATGTGTACATTTTTTTGTGTACACCCATATATGTACATATTTTTTGCATGCACCTATATGTGTACATGTTTTCTCTACACCTATATATGTACATATTATTTTTCTATACACCTATATGCGCACATGTTTTGTATACACCTATATATGTACATATTATTTTTGTATACACCTATATATGTACATTTTTTTTTGCATGCACCTATATGTGTACATGTTGTCTCCCCTGAGGGAACGGAAGTTCGATGAGAGCAGGAACTGTTACAGTTTTGTATTTTTATCTCCAGTGCCTGGCACGTAGTAGATGCTTGATGAATTTTTGTTGATTGATTGCTTGAAAAAGAATAGATGAGTATGAGATTGGAATTGAGGAATATCACATGACCTCGTTTGTCTGGAATGTACGATGTATGAAGGGGCAGAATCAGGGTGAGGACACAGGGACTTTCACTGAGTTGCCACCACATTGGATGGTGATGGATTTAGAAGGCTCATGCTAAAAGCAACACCTCTCTCCACCCCCATCCTGGGAAAGTAGGTGTCAGAGGAATGTCTACTGATGGATAGATAGGAGCGTGATGACAGAAGTGGTAGGACAAGCAACACTTAAAGCTCCTCCAGCCAAAAGGATTCATTTGCCACTGATCTTCCACCAGGTCTAAAGAAGCCTGAATCAAGTTTTTTCTCTTAAGTTCTCTATTACACGAATACCTTAACTCCAAAGATCCCCCTTAACAAGGACTCAGACTGGCAAAGTGTCCAGCACAGAAAAGGTTTTATTTACTCAATGAATACAGAAAAGATTTTCACTGAAACCCACAGGAGTTTTTGTCCCCATCACCCCCCCCCCCACCATCATCCCCCTCCACTTTTCTAGTGAGCTTCTGTCTCTTCATTGGGGACCAATATAGTCTAAACGACTTCTATTTCTTTAAGTTACTACCAATATAGTCCAAATGACATATTTCTACAATTCAGTTAGACTATATTGGTAGCAACTTACACTGTTATTAACTTAGTAGTTTGGTAGCAATTTTTTCAGGTAACTACTTTAGAAAAGACTGAGGGTCACAAGAAGTTAAGCATCCTCCTGATACAATAGGCAAAGCTCTGGGACGTTCAACACTGAAGAGGGGCCTTGGTGGACAGCATTATATTAATATGCCTGCAGACTCTCTCAGGAGGTCCAGAGTGATGCCATTTCTGCCCTAAGAGGCTGTCATCTCTTAGGTGGATGAGCTTTTAGGGCAGAAGGGGAACATTGAAAGAATATCCTAATAGTCAAGAGAATTTCATTGAGGATGGGAATAGAGGATGAAGGCAGAACTTACCATAGTGGTACCATCCCAGCCCAAGTCAAGGAGCAACTAAACTGTGTCCTGGTCACCCGTGAATGCTCCAAAGTCCACATAGGGTACTGTATGAGACCAAGCACACTGGGAATGCTCTCATTGGTCACTCTTATATTATGCCAACTTGTCTTCCTAATTCTTGCCCCTTGGTAGAGGGCAACTAGGTGGCCCACAGTACTGGGGCCTGGGTCGGGGAAATTGTACTTCAAATCTGGCCTCAGATACTTAGCTGTGTGACCCTGAGCACTTAGTTTCTGCCTCAGTTTTCTCAATTATAAAATGGGAATCATAATAGCATTCTACATCACAGGGTTGTTGTAAGGATCAAATGAGATAACATTTACAAAGCACAGTGCTTAGTACAATGCCTGGCACATGAATAGTAAGCATTAACAAATGCCTTTGAGGAAGGCTCTTGATCTTATATATTTGTCTTAGTTCCTTAACTATCTTGAATATCAGACTCTTATCGTAGATATTTGATTTTTTTTACCCCAATCTACAGCTTCCCTTCTCACTTTATTTGCATTGATTTTGTTTGTACAAAAGTTTTTCAATTTCATACAATTGAAAGTTTCAATTTTATCTTTTGTAATCACCTCTATCCCCAGTTTAGTTAAGAAGGCTTCCTCTTAACTGTAGCTTAGAAAGTTCTAGTGATTTCTTAAAGAAAGTTTATCACAGGCATCTGAATTTGTTTTGTTCTGAAAACCAAACCAGAAACCGGATGCCAGAGTGAGTAAAACTGTCAACAGAGGATTTACAAAATGTTGTTAACTTAAAGAAAAGCAAATTCTGGCAGCATTTTCACAGATTCGAGCATAGTGGATTACCAAATATGAAAGACAAGCTTAAAAAGCATCCTGACAAGCACCTCATTTTGCAGAGGAAGAAACTGAGGCCCAGAAAAAGGAAGTGCCTTGTTCAAGGTCACGCCTCTAATGAACTGCAGAGCTGTGAGCTCAGATCCAACACTCAGTGGGGTGTTCTTTCCATTACACTGAGTTGCTGACGAGAGCACCTACATTACAGAGGTGCTCAACTTGCTGATTTTATTAGAGGTTTTCCTTAGAAATTTAAAACTGTCAAAGAGTTCTTGGCACTTACTTTTTTCCCATTAAGGAAAAAATGGGCACCCAGGACATTTTCTCCATGAGGGCATCAGTCACCAACAAATGCTGGCAGCCTCAGGACAAAATGCTGCCTAGACTGATGACTGGCCATGTCACCACAGTGGTTAGCAAGAAAGGTGGAATCGCAGAAAGCTTTATATTAAAAAAAATACAAGTTAGAACAACCAGTTCAGTGGAACCATTATTAATTCTCCACTATATAATATCCAGAGGCAGGTGTGCCAAAAGCCTGCAGATGAATCACAGAATGGAAACTCATTAAAGTTGTCAACTCCATTCATGAAAGAGGATTGAGCCATTCATGTGAGGTCATTCAACTGTCAAAGGGAACTCAACACCGGTACAGAGCGTATGGGAGGAATGCCAGGTGGTAAGCTGCGGATTTGTCCTAAAGTCATGTTTGAACAGTAGAAGGAAATACAGAGTTTTAGTTTATTTTATGGTTTGGGAAAGCAACCAAAAACATTGAAGAATTAAGTAACTGTCTATGGATGAGTGAAGGAAGTGGGGTTTTTTTTCTTTCGTTTTTCTGATGGCCGTAACACAAGAAATGGCCATTTGGTATAATAGAGCGGTGAACCTAGAGTTGGGTGCCTTGGCTTCAAATCCCAGGACCTCCAAGCTGTGCAAGCGAGAGTAAGTCATTTTGGGTACAGTGAAAAGTAGTCTGAATTTGGGTTTAGAAGACCTGGCTTCATATCCCAGCTCCACTTCTTCCTGCCTGGGTAACCCTGGGAAAGTTAAATTCTCTGGACCTCAGATCTCCATCTTTTAGAGGGGTTGTGCTAGATGAACTCTGAGGTCTCTTCCAGTTTCCGTTTCCTTTAGAACCATAAGCAGCAATCTTTATTTTGGAGACAAGGAACACCTCAAAGACATGCAAAACATACCCTTAATTTGGTTGGGGATATTAAGGCACAGCAGAGACATGAGGAGGCTATGAGGTCAGTGCAACAGAAGCCACTACTCCCTTGAAGTGGAATATGATGGGCTGGGTAACAGAACAAAAACCATTTGGTAATAAGGAGGATGTGTATTTTAACTAACTATTCTTACTACCTAGAGGCTAAGCTGAGCTGTTTCTAAGTTGCTGGAGGGCTGAAGGTGCTAGCAATATCCACTTCAAATTCTGATATCCTAGGACAAAGCACCAATTTCTCCCACTCTAATCATTGCCTTGGTTTCCTTCCCTGTAAAATTCACTTATTCTTCCCTTAGTAAGGAAGAAAGTCCTTTGCTAATCTTAATAGCCA
This sequence comes from Trichosurus vulpecula, assembly GCF_011100635.1. Lineage (NCBI taxonomy): Eukaryota > Metazoa > Chordata > Mammalia > Diprotodontia > Phalangeridae > Trichosurus > Trichosurus vulpecula. The sequence continues at coordinate 315,352,764 of NC_050575.1, forward strand.
AATAATTAAAGTAGTCATCGTTAACACTTGAATTGTCTAAATAAAAAAGCTAGAAATAAAACACAGCTATATCCTGGGAAGTTTCACCAAGTTAAGGTTAAATGCTAAGCTTAATGCTAAAATCTCGTTTCTTTGTTCTTTCTTGTCACTTAGGAGAAGCAGTATGGCTTAGTGGATAGGAGCTGGCCCTGGGCCAGAAAGACATGGCTAGATCCAAGTCATGCCTCTTTTTTTTTTTTTCCTTTTTTGGCAGGGCAATTGGGGTTAAGTGACTTGCCCAAGGTCACACAGCTAGTATGTGTCAAGTGTCTGAGGCCGGATTTGAACTCAGGTCCTCCTGACTCCAGGGCTGGTGCTCTACTCACTGGGCCACCTAGCTACCCCAAGTCATGCCTCTTATACTCTGATACTGACTGTGAATGTAGACAACTCACTTTATTTCTCAAGGCTCTAAACATTTCTCTAGGGTGAAGTCTTGGAAGAGAAAGTGCTGAATGACATTAGGTAGGTAGCCTAGGAACTTCTTCTACCAGTGAAATCACAAGCCCAGTCCCTTCCCTCAATACTTAAATCCCCAAGTGTTTCTTTCTGTCTTTTTTTTTTTTTTTGGAGTCAATCAGGATTAAGTGACTTGCCCAGGGTTACACAGCTAGTTAAGTGTCTGAGGCCAAATTTGAACTCAAGTGCTCCTGAGGGTCAGTAGTGTATCCACTGCTCCACCTAGCTTCCCCACCCCCAGAGTATTTCATTTTTAAGTGTTCAAGAATCTGCCAAGAAAATATTCTCGCTGTATGATTTAATGAAAGATTTAAGAATTTTTACAGAGGTAAGTCTTGGATTTTTGTTATGTTTTTTCATTACCTTTGAAACTTCATGTGGACCAAAGCACAGAACAGCACAGTATATAGCAAGCCAGCTTCAGAATCTGGGGGAAATGGGTTTGATCCATCTCCTATACATACGAGCTGTGCAATCCAGAGCTAGGCATTCCATCTCTCTGTGCCCCCAGGCAATTCTCCCAAGACTAAAAGGTATAAAGTACTGATTCCCCAGAGGAAGTCCCCTATAATGATAAAAATAAAGTTTCAGTTTAATTAAAAGAAATGTGATGTGAACTCAGCCCCAGAAAGTGTATAAATGGATCTGATGAATTTTCAGCGTGAATTTATCCTCTAAAAATATTCCAGAAAATACAAATGCTAGATTTTGAGTCAAACTTGAGAAAGGGTCAGCACTTTGGGTCCCTGACAGTGAGAATGCTAGCTAGCTACCTGGGTCAACCCAAAGAAATCTTTTCACAGATGACCCCCCCTACCCACCTGAAAAGAAAAACAGACTGACAGAGATCACTTAGGGCAAAGCAAGCAGTGCTCAGAGATTTCTCTCCAAGGATAACAAAAGTTTCAGAATCCAAATGTCTAGCTCAACTATGCTGCTAAGTAAGGTTGCTTTCCTTTTAGGATCTTTTTAGGGCACTCATCCTTTTAAGAAATTCTTTTGTTTATCATTGTTGTATTTAATTAAGCCTATATTTTTAAAAAACATTTTTTAAATGAGCCTACAAGGAAATCTTTGATGGGTTTTTCACACTCAGATCTATATAAAGTGTTTGCCAGCATCACTTAAGAACCATTTACAATGTTAAAATATAATTATACATCATACCACATGTTTTAAAAACCCACCATTGATCCCCTCTCCTCTCACCCCCAATTTTATATGGTATCATAGGCAGAAATAAATAGTACCAGATTTGGAGTCAGAGCACCGAGGTTCAAATCCAGACTCTACTACTTACTAACTGCGTGACCTTGGGCAAGTTACCACCTCTCTGGGCCTCAGTTTTTTCATTTGTAAAAAGAATGGGCTGGACTAGATGGCCTCTAAAGAAGGCTGATAACTGGAGCTATCCAGAAAGGTCTAATATATTCAGTGGCACTTCAGTCGTGCTTTAAAGAAAGCTAGGAATTCAAGGTAGAGGTAAGGAGGGAGTGCATTTCAAACATGGGAAACCAATTGTGCAAAGACATGGAGGTGGGAGATAAAATAGTATATACAAAGAACAGCACCAGGCCAGTTATTGTTGTTGTTGGTTAGTCATTTCAGCTGTGTCCAACTCTTCTTGACCCTATTTGGGGTTTTCTTGGCAAGAATACTGGAGTGGTTTGCCATTTCCTTCTCCAGCCCCTTTAATCAATGAAGAAACTGAAGCAAAGGGGGTTAAGCGACTTGTCCAGGGTCACACAGCTAGTAAGTGTCTGCGGCCAGATTTGAACACAGAAAGATGAGTCTTCTTGACTCCAGGTCTGGCCCTCTGAAGCGCAGTAATAGGCAGCTGTCCCAAATGCTTATAACTAGTTTGTCAGATACCAGGATGAAATTCTATTGATTTATAAATTGAAAATTCTGTACTAAGGTATTTCTATTTCTTCTTTTGCTATCCTGCTAGAGAAGTTCTTTTTAAAAAAGCCATAGTCTTGAGGAGGAAAATACAAAAAAAAGCTTCCACCCCAATGGTTTTAAGGATTGGTAAGCAAAGAATAGGTGAAGTACATGAGGAAATCCTTGGGTTGGGCTGGTCAGAGATGAAGCCAGGAGAGCCTCCTCCTGTAATGGACTATGAAGGGACAAGTGGGTCTTACTTTCAAAGTATTTAATAAATATTCATTCATTTGATCTTAAAAACCTTTGAGATAGGTCATGTCAGTAGTGAACAGAAAGAATGTTGGATTTAAGTTTGGAGTCAGTGGACCTGGGTTCGAATCTTCACACTGACATTAATTTTGTAGCCACGGGAAAGTACTTAAGCCTCTCTGGGCTTCGGTTTTCTCATTCACAAAATGAGGCAGTTGGGTTAGATCGAAGGTTTTTAACCTTTTTGGTACCATGAATCTTTTCTAAAATAACATTTTTATTGCATAAAATAACATTCAACTACTTTGGTATATAAGAGACCTTTTTGTTAATGACCTCCTTCAGTTGTATGCCTCTTTGGGTAAAAGGATATAGGCATTTTTGTCACTTTAGTTGCTTTCCAGAATAGTTGTACCAATTCACAGCTCCACAAACAATGCATTAGTATGTCTTTTTCCACAATCCCACCATTCGTTGTTGCTATCCTTTGACATTTTTGCCAACTTGCTGGGTGGTAGGTGGAAACCTCAGGGTTGTTTTGATTTGTTTCTCATATTATTAGTGGTTTGGGGTGTTCTTTCATGATATTTTTAAAATAGTATTTTATTTTTCCCCCAGTTACATGTCAAGAAAATTTTTAGCATTCATTTTTTATAAGATTTTGAATTCCAAATTTTCTTCCCTCCCCTCCCCTCTTCTGAAAATGGTAGGCAGTTGGATATAGTTAATACACATACTATCATGTAAAAATATTTCTATATTAGTCATGTTGTGAGAGAAGAAACAGATCGAAAGGGAAAAAATATGAAAAAGAATAAAGTGAAAAAAATATGCTTTGTTCTGCATTCATCCAGTTACATCCATCAGTTCTTCATCTGGTTTTGGATAACATTTTCTTTCATGAGTCCTTTGTACTGACCTTGGACCACTGTGTTGCTGATAAAAGCTGAGTCACTCATAGTTGATCATCACGCAATGTTGCTGATACTATGTACAATGTTTTCCTGGTTCTGCTCATTTCACTTTGCATCAGTTTGCACAAATCTTTCTAGGTTTTTCTGAAATCTGTTCATCATTTCTTACTACACGATAGTATTCCATTACATTTATATACCACAGATTGTTCATCCATTCCCCAGTTGATGAGCATCCCCTCAGTTTTCAATATTTTGCCTCCATGGATAGGAATGCTATAAATATTTTTGCACATGTAGGTCCTTTTCCCTTATTTATAATCTCTCTGGGATACAGACCTAGTGCCCTTTGGGCATAGTTCCAAATTGCTCTCCAGAATGGTTGGATCAGTTCACAACTCCACCAACAGTGCTTTAGTGTCCCAATTTTCCCACATCCTCTCCAACATTTATCATTTTCTTTTTTTGTCATATTGGCTAATCTGATAGGTGTGAGGTGGTTTCTCAGAGTTATTTTAATTTGCATTTCTCTAATCAAGTGATTTAGAGTAGTTCTTCATATGCCTATAGACAGCTTTGATTTCTTCATCTGAAAACTGCCTGTTCACATCCCTTGACCATTTATCAATTGGAGAAAATGATAATTCATAATTCTTTTGAGATTTATCCATCTCCTCTTGCCACTTTTCTGTTAGGGAATGACTTTTGGTCTTATGTACTTGTTAGTTGTCTATATATCTTGGACACCAAATCTTTATCAGATATATGGTAAAAAAAAATTTTTTTCCTCAGTTGACTATTTTCTTTATTATTTGAATGTATTATTTTTGTGCAAGAGCTTCTCAATGTCATATACTCAAATTTACCTACTTTGTTTTTTGTAATTGCCTCTATTTTTTATTTAAGAATTCATCCCCACCTATGGTTGTGAAAGTTGATTTGCTTCTTTTCTAATTTTTTATGATGAGCTTTGATATTTAGCTTACTTACATAATATATGTTTTGAATTTGTTATGGAATATAGTAGTTTAAGCTTTGATTGGTGGGTGTGCTTTTCCTTTGTTTTGCTAAGGCCAGGCATTTTCCAGAATCTGTATACTATGCTCTCTGTGAACACTTTCCTTTTCATCACCCCTTTGTGTTTTGTCTCCCTCTATTAGAATATGAACTCTCTGAAGGCAGGGACTATTCAGTTTGTTTATATTGGTAGCCCTAGTGCTTGTGGTATCTGGTAAATATTAAGCACTTACTAGATGTTTTATCTACCTATCTACCTGGAGGTTCCCAGCCATTTTATTGGTGGTTCTGGAATCTTCCAAGGCCTCAAAATTAAGCCCACTGTTCTGTAGTTTGCAGACTCTGTTTTCTTCCCTTTTCTGAAAACTGAAATATTTCCCCTTCTCCACTATGGAGGTACTTCTGCCATATAATGACTAATTGGCCCTGGAGAAGAGAGGAGGAAATATACCTTATTCCTTTCACTGGAGAGGTGGGGGACTGTGCAACACTATATGTTCTATGGGATGTGGTTGGTATGTCAAGTGGTTTTGTTGAACTTCCTTGTTACAAGGATTGGCTCCTTGGGAAGGTACAAGGATGGGGCTTATTCAGAAATGACTATGATGTAAAAAAAGACATCAATAAAGATTCCAAAAATGTAAGAAAATGTAAAATTTTCTTGTTGTTCAATTGTGTCCAACTCTTCATGACCCCGTTTGGGGTTTTCTTGGCAAAGATACTGGCATGGTTTGCCATTTTCTTCTCCAGATCATTTTACAGATTTGGAAACTGCAAACAGGGTTAAGTGACTTCCCCAGGGTCACACAGTTTGGAAGCGTCTGAGGCAAGATTTGACCTCAGGAAGATGAGTCTTCCTCACTCCAGGCCCTCAATCCACCTAGTGGCCCCCAAAATGCAAAATAATGGACTACTAACAGCCATATAAACTGTATTTTAAAGGTCTATGGTTTGTTGATGAATTGATCTACCCCAATAATGCCATCTCATCCCATGATAAACACTATCCCATTAGGAGTCCAACTTCAGGTACCAAAACAGGGGCATAAGGCACTCCTTGCATCAAAGGCAGCACACCACTGGGCTTGGAGGCAGAGAGCTTGGAATGTCTTACCTTCCATCTTCTTTCAAACAAGAAATGCCAGTGGTGGCTGGTGCGTTTTGTGGCACATGGTGCAGAATGCCATCCTCTCCTCTGCCTTGCTCTGTGTGCTCCACCCATGCTCTCAACCCCATCATTGTAACTGGGATTAATCACTGTCCACTCCTGCCCTCCCTTGATAATCCCCATACTAAAGCTGGGTGAGATCTCTACATAAGCTAGTTTCACAATACAGCTGACGGCAACAACAAGAAGGCTTTACTCTCACACTTGACTCTCTCATGAGATGTTTCCACATCCATGACCTCATTTGAACCTAGGACTGACCCTCTGAAGTAGGTAGAGGACACACATTTTGCAGTGAAAGAGCTGAGGTCCAGAGTGATTTGTCAGTATTGCACAGCTAGGCAATAGCATGGTTTCCTCATTCTCAATCTAAGGCTCCCTCCACCAGGGACAGCTAGGCGGCACAGTGGACAGAGCATTGGGCCCAGAGTCAGTAAGATCTGAGTTTGAATCCAGCCCCAGACACCTACTAGTTGTGTGGCCTTTGGCAAGTCACTTAACCTCTGTTTACCTCAGTTGCCTAATCTGTAAAATAGGGACCAAAATAGCACCTATCTCTCAAGGTGGTTGTGAAGGTCAAAGACAAGAATTTTAAAGAGCTTAGCATAATGCCCGGCACATAGTAAATGCTCCGTGTTATCATTTCGTCATTTTAGTAGTGCCCAACTCTTCATTTGGTGTTTTCTTGTGGTTTGCCATTTCCTTCTCCAGCTCATTTGACAGATGAGGAAACTGAGGCAAATGGGGCTAAGTGACTTGCCCAGGGTCGCACAGCTAGGAAGCGTCTGGCCAGATCTGAACTCGGGAAGAGGAGTCTTCCTGACTGAAGGCACTCTATCCACCGTGGCACGTAGCTGCCCTGAAACACTATATGAATGTTAGTTATCATTTTCATAAATCATAGAACGTCAAACGAAACTGAGAGATCTTAGATCTAAAGCCATTTTACGGATGAGGAAACTCAGGGAAGTTAAGGTACCTGTCCCAAGTCGTACAGGTAATAAGCATCAGAAGTAGGATTTTGCAAATGAAGAAGTTGGGTACAAGGGACAAAACATATGACTATGAAGTCCAAGTCCCGGGTTCAAGTTCTAGTCCCAGTCTCTCCCACTAATCCCCCAAGTCATTGCCCTCTCTGGGTCTCAGTGTCCTCAGTGAAATGGTTGGATGAGATGGTGACTAAGCTTCTTCAGGCTCTGGCATTCTCTTATTTTATGAGATCATATGAGTTGAGCTTTCTCCTTCTAAGACTCACCTCCCATTTCACAGGGTGTTATGAGGAAACTGCTATATAAAGCACTGGAGGCACATTCCAGTCCTTTCAGGAATCCATGTCTTTGGCAAGGCCAGGCAGTCCCTCCACTGACGCAGATCACCAGCCCTGTTCCCTAGTTGCCTGTGGCTGAGAGTCCTTGGGTCTGCAAAAAAAAATTACCAAACATCTGGCAATGGACCTCTCCACACCTAACCAGACAAGGCCTTGGAGGAAAGGCGTAGGGTTTATCCCCAGGCCCATTCTTGGAGTTTTTCCAGTGTATGCAAGTTCTGTTGAGACTGCACTGCACTAACACAGAACCCGGGATTGCCTGCACAGCTTGGTGAGGCAGCAGAGGACTTTAGTCCTGTTCAGTGGAGAGAGCATCAGCCCTGGAGAGGAGGACATGAGTTCAAATTAGGCCTCAGATACTTACTAGCTGTGTGACCCTGGACAAGTCACTTAGCCCTGATTGTCTTAAAAAAAAATAGGCAGTGGTGTCACAGCCGACAGAATCGGCCTTGGAGTCAGGTGGGGCCTAGGTTCAAGTCCTGCTTTTTTCACATACTATCTGTGTAGCATGGAGCAAGTCACTTAACTTCTCAAGCAACTCTGCAACCGCCAGGTTGAAAAACATGCTGACCTTTATTGACAGAAGCTATTTCCTCACAAGGAGTTCCCTTCACCAATAAGAGGGCCGTTACAGGGCAAGTTAGAGCCGAGCTCGGCCCTCCTCAGACCTCCATGCCCAGGGCCTGCTGAGGTAAACTCAGGGCTCTGAGATATGGGTGGAGCCAGGAGGAGGGGTCTCACCTTTGTCGCCTCCGTAGCAATTCCAGGTCTTTGCCCGGAACTGCTTGACCACATGGCACTTCCAGCTCTCTGTCTGGGCTTGCCAGAGCACATGGAACTTCTGGTTCTTTGCCTGGACTGCCTGTCTGCAGGGAACTTCGGGTTAGCGTGGGAAGAGAAGGGGAGGAGAGTAGGTGGAACCAGGGCGGCCCTAATGCCTATGTAACCAAAGATATAAAAATCCTGCTTGCTGAAACAATAAATGGAGTCACTCACCACCTTGGCTCCCACCCCATTCATTTTCCGGGAGATCAGGCCCTTTGCTGGACAAAGGCCTGGGTGATGAGGGATAATAGACCCCACCAAGTTGGGTGTTGGGGCAGAGGACCCCAACAAATGGCGCCCAGACGTGGGGCATTACATGGAGCCACGGCGTGTGCACCCACGATCCCCAAGGTGCCTCCTTCCGGGAAGAGGAAGGAGAAGAGCAGGAGGGAAGATTATGCTTGTACAGCCTTGGGCAAAATTCAAGTTCTCAGTGGGAAGGTTTCATATCCCGTCTCCTCGGCAACCCAGTTTCAAAGCTGGTGAGGTAAGGATATCTATCTCCTTATCATGGGGCAGTCTACATCCTTCACAGACTCTAAGGACTTAGAGACATTCTGTAGAATACTTCACAAGCTTAGTAAGAAGCAAGGATGCATGATTCATTTGAGAAAAGTGAGGGGCATCACACCACAGCAGCAGCTGCGGCAAACACTCACACCACTACAGCAGCTACATCAAACACGATATACACTGAAGTTCACCAAAACAAAAGTTTTACAGACATATGGGGCTACTGGAACAGAGCAAGAGGAGGAACTTGCAAACTTGGCAGACTTCAAGGAAAAGACACCAGAAAAAGGGAACTTAGACTATGATCCAGAGGAAAGAATGAAATCTCCTTCGGCCCCTCCCCCAACTCCTCAATATAAATTCAATCCGTACATTTGGGAACATAAAATACATTATATGAAAGTTCTGAAGAAGCTAGTAAGAGAAAAATATCTCCTAAACAACTGGAAGAGATCAACGAGGGATCTGCCCCAGATTATCTTAAAAGCAGGGTCTCCACGACCCCAATAAAGCATGGCACCTGGCCTCTGTTACATCAGAGGGCCAAGCACTTTGTGTATAGGATTCAAAAAATCCCCTCTGTGTTTTTTTTTTTTGTCTCTGTGTCTCTGTGTCTGTATCTGCGTTTCTGTGTGAGTGTGTAATCTATCTCTTTCTCTCCCTCCCTGACTCCAGTCTCTCCAGAGGAGCGGGAGCAGGGGGAGAGAGAAAGAGAGATAAATGTCTTCTTGTTTAAAAAACTTTTGGAACATTGTTGGAAATAATGCTCTTTCTTTCTCACTTAATTTTTCAAATTTGGCCAGTTTGGATCTGAAGAGAGAAAAGAAAGAAAGCGGAGACCTTTTCCTTGAAATTTAAATGAAATGTGTTACTCCTGTTTTGATGCTTAAGATAAAGTCAGAATTTCTTATACCATTTGGCACTAAGGCAAATTCGTAAAATGCGTGAATCTCTAATAAAGAGACACTGAGTCTTCCAGTACAAGGAGAGGGGACAAGGTACCACTGGATTTTCCTTTTTCCAGAGTCCTACTCACCTTTGACTGGCAAGTTCAAAGTTCTCACTTCCAAAAAAGTTTTAAGTTGTTGGTCATATTAATCTTTAAGTTTTAAGGTGAAAAGAAAGCCAGCTGGGGAAAGGAAAAGCTGGGTGAGTATGTAATTTATTATTTACTTGAAATGTTTGAGGTAGTTTGGGTCAAGATTAGGGAAGAAAGATTGAAATTGGAATGCAGAGGCTAAATATTAAAGTAAAAGTTGGGAAAGAGAGAGAGAGAAACTTGTATAAAGGAATTTAGGTGTGTGGGGGGGGTAGAAACTGCAGCTGAGTCCACGTGGCTCTGGGCCCATGTGCTCTGGACCACCCCCTCCCCCCACTTCACCTTAGAAGAGCTGAAACTAAAAGAAACTTGTAACCTGTAGTTAGTGATGGAATGGATAATCTTGAGTTCCTCTTTAACTCACCTTTGTCAGTCCTCCTCAGCAAGTGAAAAGGATCCCCCTCTTCTCATGCTGAGGTAGACAGAAGGGAGGGGAAACTAAAATTGTTTTAGCTTGCTCCTTTTGCTTGAAAGGAAGTGGCTCACCTCTTTCAAATTCCTTAGGCTTTTTGTTAATTCAAACCCTTTTGTAAAAGCGGAAGAATTAGAGTCAGGGATTGGAATGCATAAGATGAAGCTTGGAGAAAGTGGGGTGCAAATAAAGTTTTTCTTTACTTTTATAAGTTCATTCATGGCCAGGCAAGTATTCCTGATGCTTGGGCCTTAGAAATTAAAAGGGACTAGACAGAGAACTAGGAAAAAACTGTTCATGCTTTCCTCAAGTGGCATCCAAAAGTCTAGGGGGAGACTCGAAAAGAGAGAGGAGGAAGGGGCCAATTCTTTCATCCTTGTTGAATGCAAATCGAGGTGATCCTTCCCTTCAGTTATCATGCTAATTCTGAGGAGGCTGCAGGAAGGAAACTGATAGCAATTTGGCCCTCACATTTCACACAGATCCCAATATCTTATCCATAATCCCTTAGCCTTTACAAATTCGTTTGGGAAGGGAAGAAATACATAGTTTTTTATGTGTTTCTTCTTTTCTGCTAAGTCCTCACCTACCACCTCTCATCTGTCTCATTCAAGAGGAATTCCTATGAAAAAGTTTTTTAAAAGTCCTGGTAAAACTTTGTCATTGTAATAAAGCTAATTTAATTGGTTATGTAATGTATAGAAACTAAGTGTTATCCCCATTACAACATCTTTTTGACTAAAGAATTTTATGATATCTAGAAATTCTGTAATAGCAAAGAATTCAGTTGTTATAATACTTTGAAAATATAGGAGTGTGATTTTCAAGCCTGTATCATCTAAAGATGTATTTATGTTAATCTGGAGGTTTATGGACTAATTTGTGAATGAATCCAAATGTCTAAAGGTTATTTTGCTTTAAGAAGGAGACTCATCTCATTTTAGAGCTGTCCAAATAATTTTCTTCATGAAAGTTTAGTGACAATCCCTGTTTATATCAGGATAAATTTTAAACTGTTTTAAAGAAGGTAAAATACTTTTGAAAAATGCTCTGTAAACTCTTTTTGTATGATTTTCAGAAGGCCTGCTGATTTCCACCTGTAAGTTAATTGGTTGCAGTTTTCTGTGAGTTTTTTGTGAGTTTTCCAAGTTCTGGGCGAGATGATATGCTTTTTTTATGGCAGATCTCTGTAATCAGAAATAAGCCAGTAGTGAAAAAAGGGAAGGTATCTGCCAGAATCTGTTACCATTGTGAAAGAAGTTGGTTTTATGGGAAAAACAGAAAATTGGATAAATGCAAATATGTGAAATCTTGTTTTAATCAAATGACTGGTAACATTGGTACTCTTGTATAGCCAAATGAAAGATAATATGGCTTCTAAAGTATTAATGGGAATAATTTGGGAAAAAGGGAAAAGAAGTTTTATGAGACAATATTGTTTACAAATGTAAGGTTGAATCATTATCCCATAGACTAAGGCTGGGATTTTAAAGTTACATTGTATCTATGTGAGATAGAGTCCCTCCATGTCTTAAAGTGATTTAAGAGCAATTAGGTATTAATACAAATAGTGTAATTAATCACTGGAACTAAATCAGAGACATCTTCAGTTTAGGAAAAAGAATTTCAATGTAAGTCTCTTTAGGAGAGAAGTTGTAGAATATTTATGGAAAAGGTTAAATGTGGATTTGAATTCATTCCATCGTCTAAAACATAAAGATAAAGTTATATGGCTCAATTCTTTCAGATCAGGCATAATTAGAGAAGAATAGGAAAATTGAAGAGAAACTGATGCAAATATGTTAGAGCAGTAACTTATGATCTTAATGGGAAGATTTTATGAACATGGGAGGAAATGCTTGCCAGCTATTTAGAGCTAGCTTTAAGGATGTTCCTTAGGCAATAGTCACTGGTAGTTGGAACTTGCCATTCAAGGACTTAATGGGACTGTTAACTGACAGTTTTTCTGAGCCTAACTCCAGTTGTGAGTATCCAGGAAGGCTGACCCAAGGTGCCAGCAGCCCTGTGAGAGGGCAAGCGTGAGCTGCAGGTATGATTTCTTGGCAGAATTGAGAGGGCAACTGTTCAGCCTGTGCTGAGGTGGGACCCTTTTGACCTGATGCCTTAATTAAAACCTGGTAGACTAAGCCTGACTCAATGCAGCTTGCAGTTTGACACTGCCTCTGCCTGGAGTTGACAGGAAGTTGGGGAAAATATGGTCCCCTTACTCTGTGTCCCTACTCTCTTGGTGGCAAAATTTCTATAATCAGAAGGTTTTGTAAGTACAGTGAAAATCTATTAATATTAATTATGGAACATCTTAGATTACTATAGGACTGGGAGCAGTGTTTTTGTGTAGGTATAAATTAGTTTCCTTTCTCTAGGCAATAGTGTGGAGACAATTAGGTCAAGGGCTTGTGAGAATATTTTGCTATTTGGTTAATATCAAGCTTGTCTAAAGCTTTGTTACAATTAGTAATGTTAAAAGAAGAATGGCTTGTGTATTATCCTGTAAATGCCATCAAAGAAACATGGCATGACAAAAGTTTATGACATTGTATGTACTGTGATAATTTAATGTGTTTATGTATGTGCTGAAGCCTGTTCATTCCTTAAGTGAGGTATCATCCTCCTGGTGAGGAAATTAATAATGAGCGAATGGAAAATATAAGAAACTGGGTTCTGATGTGAATTTCTTAAACAGAACAATTGGTCAAAGTTCCAATTTTGAATTTGTAAAATGATCAGGGTTATAAGGATTAGAAATGGTAACTTAAAATTGTGCTAAGATTACTCTTGTAGGAGAATGGACAGAAAGCTGGTTCCTGCAAGAAGAGAAGAAGCCTCTGCGCTGGAGATGACTGGAACAGATACCAAGAACCAGAAGCTTTCATTAAAGATGCCCTCTGCCAGACAGCTGCATATGAAAAGAACTTTTTTAATCTTAAAGAGACAATTACATTTTTATTTCTTTTTTGAGTCTATGTATCTATATTCACAAAGGGGACGGCCCCCTTTGATTTGTCAATGCGTCGATCAATCTTTCCCATTGGGAAAGTTTAAGGAAAAAATTCGGATGTACCTATAGTGATGAGGTGTCTGCAAAAAACAAAAAGGGGGAGTCATTGAGTGGAATACTGATTGAGTGGAATATTGAAGTAGCAAAATAATTATTGATTATTGATAGTTTCAAAAAATTATTGATATTTTCAAAACATTTACCCATTTCTTAATGTATTCTTGACTATTTTCCATACAGTTACCTTATGTTCTTTGTTTGGTCATAATAAGTTTTTGTCTACCTTGTGTCCTCGGGGCGGTGAATGCTATGTTTAAGCCTTATTTCATAATCAGAACATTACAGCAGAAATTACCCAGTTGTTGCAATTGGCCACTGAGGAGGAAAGGGCAGCACATAAGAACTTATAACCTGACAGTGTTACAGACGACTTTCTGAGTCATATTAAGACCTTTTTAACCCCCAATTGACTTACTCATGTTTTAGAGACTGTGACCATTGTGGGGGGGCCTTGCCCTTTTTGCTATGTTGTTGCACTCCTTTAGCGCAAAAACAAAAAGGGGGAGTTGTTACGGGGCAAGTTAGAGCCGACCCCTGCCCTCCTCGGACCTCCATGCCCAGGGCCTGCTGAGGTAAACTCAGGGCTCTGAGATATGGGTGGAGCCAGGAGGAGGGGTCTCACCTTTGTCGCCTCCGTAGTAATTCCAGGTCTTTGCCCGGACCTGCTTGACCACATGGCACTTCCGGCTCTTTGTCTGGGCTTGCCAGAGCACATGGAACTTCCAGTTTGTTGCCTGGACTGCCTGACTGCAGGGAGCTTCGGGTTAGCGTGGGAAGAGAAGGGGAGGAGAGTAGGCAGAACCAGGGTGGCCCTAATGCCTACGTAACCAAAGATATAAAAATCCTGCTTGCTGAAACAATAAATGGAGTCACTCACTACCTTGGCTCCCGCCCCATTCATTTTCCGGGAGATCAGGCCCTTTGTTGGACAAAGGCCTGGGTGTTGGGGGATAAAAGACCCCAACAAGTTGGCTGTTGGGGCAGAGGACCCCAAAAGAGGGCAGCTAGGTGGTACTAGTCCTGGAGTCAGAAAGTGCTGGAGTGCTGGTCCTGGAGTCAGAAAGACTCATGTTCCCGAGTTCAAATCCAGCCTCAGACACTTACTACCTGTGTGACCCTGGGCAAGTCACTTAACCCTGTTCGCCTCAGTTTCCTCATCTGTCAAATGAGCTGGAGAAGGAGATGGCAAACCACTCCAGTATCTTTATGAAGAAAAAGTCGGATACAACTGAAATATCAATGAAATCAGAGATCTGGGTGAAAATTAAGAATTGCTTTTAAAATATGAGTTATGATAGGCCTAATAGCTGGAATTTCTATAGTGTTAAGGTTTGCAAAGTGATTTACATGTTATTTCATTTGATCCTCACAAACCCCTTGGGAGGTAGGCACTGTTATCATTACCATTTTACAGATGAGAATACTGAGGTTAGTTAAGTGACTTGCCCAGGGTCACAAACTAAAGTATCTGAGGTAGGATTTGAACTCAGGACTTCCTGACTCCAAGTTTAGCATTGTATGCATCGTAGCATGCAACTGCCCAAACATAAGAGACATAGTGGACACAGGGCCAGACTCAGAGCCAGGAAGACCTGCCTGTAATCCTTTGAATCCTGCTTAAAAGATATATCCTACTTGTTTGATCGTGAACTCCTCAAGGGGAGGGTCCTTCTTTCTCTTCGTTTTCCTCCTTTCTTTGTCTTCAGTGCTTAGCACAGTGCCTGGCACACAGCAGGGCATTAATAAATATATGGTGCCTGGCACACAGTAGGGGGTTAATAAATACTTGATTGACCACGGGCAAATCACTTTAATTGGTCATTGCCTCCAAGGCAACAATCTCCATCTACAGGTAGCAGCTGCGTCACCTATTTGCAGCTCTGAATCAGTGCAGGGGTTTTCCATACTGGGAGAACCTCCACAATGGTGAAATCACAGCTCCAGAACAACAAATTATAGGCTCAATTAGCTTCCTCACCTTGATTCAGTAGGCATGGTTTGGATTTTAAAACCAAGTTTCAACCAGTTTGATGCCTCAGGGCTACGGGAGATCCAAGGTTGGGAACAGAACACAAAATCATCCTCCCCCATCTTCTCCTGCCTCACTACCCACCCCTAAAGGGCCAGCTCACCCTCAAACCAGGATCATGTCAAACAGCTGAGGCATGAGTGAACCGTGCTCCACAAAGTGCTTTATTTAAACAAGACGAAATCATGTGCTTCAGACTGTTTCAATGAGTTACATTAACATTCACTGTTCGTTTCCAACTGAGGCAGTGTCAAATCTTGTGCTTTAAAATACAAAAAATAAAATAAAAGCAGTGTCACTTTCTAAGTTCATGTACCATCTCTGAGGGGTAAGTTACAGGTAAATATAGGGTATTTTACAAAGTTAAAAGGGGGAAAGGAAGGTCGGAAACCCAGGAAAAATATTATCAATTCCATGGGAGAAACCACTTCTAAATCAACTTTAGAAACAGGAATGCCTACAGATTGGCTGGCTGTCTTACTGGAAATACTCCAAATTTGTGCTCATTCATCCCACTTTGCCATCTCTTCCCTGCTTTACTCTCAGAGAAAGGGAGAGTCTCCTCCTCGCTGATAACTTCATCACATCTGACCTAGCAATGCCACATGGAAAACCTAATTGAAAATATTCACTTTCAATTAAGAATCCAAAGCTCTTTTCTTTTCTCAATCCCTCCCTTCCATTAACCACCTCCCACCTCCCACTTCCCATAATCAGCGTTTGGTCACCAGAAAGCCCTGCCGAGCTCCCCCATCATTCCCAGATGGCTGGTGTCTCCAAAGTCCCAGGTTCTTTCCAGAAGGGAGCTTCTCTTGATCAATACCTACAACTCTCCAACCAGAGTCTTCACCCACCCTATTCTACCCAGTCCACTGGAACTGTCAAGTCACAATTAGAAGATTAAGAAAATCCTTAATCCTTAAGAAAATTAACAACGTGGAAAACAGATTAACATGTTTATGCCAAGGTTACTATTTGTACTGACAGAGCACAGTTTGAGTTTCCAAGGCAAGAGTTTTGTTGTTGCCTCCTGGTTGAGGGGTAAAAGAGCATCAACAAGTCTTGGAAAACAATTGTACTTGCAGGTCTTAAAATGACTTAAAGTGGGCAGCAATCCCAATACCCTAGTCAAGTAACCCCAAGCCTCCAACCCATCCTCCAGTACTTGTTAAAACTTAAGTTGTCCAGTGTTGTTAATGTGCACAGCGCCCCATGGACAACGAATTCTGTTTTGTGCTATCTGATCCCCTTAACACCACCCCAATAAAATTGGTCATTCAAGTCAAACCACAGGCCCTCCCCTGTGACGTGAGCACAGATTAACAGCATCATGTGCTTCTTCCATCAACACCTGTGGAACTGGCCCCAGCTCCTTCTCTGCCACTAAGCTCAAGACTATTTTCATTTGATCAACCTATAAACAAGCTGAATCCCTTTGAGAGAGAGAAAGAGAGAGAGAGAAAGGGGGGGGGGGGAGAGGGAGGGAGAGAGAGAAAAGAAAGGAAGGAATTTTTAAAACAGGAGAAAAGAAAAAAGAACTTGCTTTCCTCTTAACCACATTTCAGGGCTCACAGCAAACAGCTGCAGAGCCCTACAAATCAGTTTAGCATTTCAAAGAATCAAAATTCATATGATACTGGTGGGAAAAGCTTAGCTCATTTTGTAGGACTCAAGACATCCCCCCTTGCCATCTGCCAACACCTGTAGTGCAATTTCCTATGGCAAGAACATAGCTGAGACAGTTCCTGAATGGTCAGTTTATAAATCAAGATGAGAGCAAATGACGTAGGAGTTTACGTGCTGTGTTTATTCCTCCACTCCCCCTTGCCATTTACAAGAAAGCATATTTTAGAACTTCGGGGAAGTGCGAATGGGACAATATATGATAAGGGGAGGTTTGGAATGACTTGGCCAACCAAGGGTTTGTGATACTTAACACTAGTGGGATCCTAAGCCTAAATCAGAAATAGCTTTGACATCCCAGACATGGTGTCCAAAAAAAAAGACAACAGGTAATGGTTAGTGATAGATAAACCTGGATACTTTCCTGACTCCTGCCAGAAAATTTATAGGGGCCACAAGAAGTCAGAGTATAGCTGGGAAAATATAAATGTACCTATGGATAAGGAATTTAGCAAGTTAAGTTTTTGATAAGACTTAAGTAGAAAATTCTGGGCACTTTACTGTCCTGAAACCTGTCATTCTCCTTGTTAGAACAGGGAATATCTTTCATTTTGGCCTATCTCTCCAGACAGAAAAATCATGTGTCTCAAGTTATGGAGCTCGCCTGTAGAGAGACTATTGGTTCCTACCTGGATGGTAAGCTAGGAAGCTTCCTAGCTCTAGAGGTGTCATGTGAGATGATGACCATGAAGGAAGTTGACCTACTACAGCCTCAGATGACAGGTAGCTTTATGGGCCCCACTTTTTAAACCAAAGCCTAGCGGAGTTGACGATTGGCTCAAGATCACACAGTTATTAAAGGGCAAGATCAGGATTCAAAGTCCAAAGCCAGAACTCTTTCCCACTACACTAATTGTCCTCCCTAATGAGGTTGGTTGTTCCTCAAGTTAAAACAGAACTATGCCAGATGGTCCTCAAACCACTTCCCAAACTCAATAATAAAACCACTACAAGGTTGAATTTTTTAAAGGGAAAAAGCAGAAAGGAAGAGTCCCATCAGAGCTGGAAATTCTCCTTCTAAACAATCATGCTGTGCTCTAGTCAACTGGGTGGGAGCTAGGTGGTACAGCAGATACAGTCATGGACTTGGAGTTAGGGAAGCTTGAGTACAAAATCTGCCTCGGTCACCTCACTTCTAAAAGCAGCACCTACCTCCCAGGATTGTTGTTGTGAGGATCACATGAGAGAATATATGTAAAGCTTTTTGTAAACCTTTAAAGCATTACATAAATGCTGGTTATTATAATAGCCCCGTCTTCTCCAGCCAACGTACAATTGAACTTTTGAAACACAACCCATTTCTAAGCCTTCCTGTACACTCCCTACTTCACTTTAATTGGGATTATGGTTAAAAGTTTTAAATCTGGCAGTTTTCTCTTTAAGAAACAAGCAACAACGCTGCACCAGTTCATGTATTCTAGGGATTTCTTAGCATTCCAATAATTTTGTGGAAGGGTCACTAGATGGTCTATGATTCTTTGAGGAAGCCATGGTACAGAGGAAAGAACAGTAGATCTTGGGGACCCCAAAGGACGGAATTCCAATCTCAGCTCTATTCTGTGAACTTAGGCAAGTGAGTTAACCTCATCTGGGCCTCAGTTTCCTTCTGTATAAAATGAGAGGTTTGGGGTCGGTTGTGCTCCGTGGCCTAATTCTATCCTAAGTCCCCAGGTAGCAACAAAAATTCTAAACAGACAAAAAATGTTGCCTCAGGCACACACAAATGGTCTTATCCTTCTGGACAAAGGCCAAGGAAGGATTTTTTTTTTAATCACTTGAGGGGGATGGGGGGAGTAAGTGCTGTCAATACTAATTAATGATTTTAAAAGAATGAAGCTTAAACCCTGAAACCTGTGGCCTCAGCTCCAAAGCCCAAGGAGATCCCTGTGTGACAGGAGGCAAAGCCTTCTCCTGCTTCTTTCCTTTACTGAACAAAGCAAATATGCCACCCTCCACTTGGGGATCAAGGGGGAGGGCCCTGAAGGCCCCCTACTCAAACAAATAGTAACTGTTTCTCTTTTGGTCAGGAACCCTGAGGGTCTTCCCCTCCCAGTTAAAGGAGCCATCCCTTGATTAACTTCTTAAAGAGGCCTATTCACTGAATGAGCATTACCTTACTCAAAGTAAGAACCTGAAAAGACCTTAGCCTGAAAGGGCCAGGGTCTCCCAATGCATCCTGGGCCATCTCCAGTCATCCTGGTGAATATCAGACCACTGGACCACGATGGCTCTAAAGGAGAAAGTGAGGCCGGTGACCTTGCACAGCCCTCCCTCCCTCCCTCAAATCCAAGTCAACTGCAAATCTTGACATCATTTCTCTGATGTTATGGTCCTCTTTGCGAACAAAGGACAAACAATGATTACAACAACCATTTAGCACAGAGCAAGCAGAGGCTAAGAAATCCTGACGTGGACAACACCCTAAGAGAAAACAGGCCTCTGCTTTGCAAGGAGATTCACTCTTGCCACTGAAGCATAGTCTTTTCTCTAGCTAGACAATGAAATAGAGTGAGGCAAAGTCCTCGGTCGACTAAAAGGTGCCCCTCTTTCTTTATTCTAAGCTCCTAGAAAATCCAAGGTACCACCTCACATCTCCTAGCATGGTAAGTGAAAATTGTGCAGAATTTGGAGTCAAAGGATCGGGGTACTATCCACGTGACTTTAAGCAAGACCTAATGTCTTCAGTTTCGTCATCTATGAAGTGATGGACTTGGACTTGATGGCCCTAATGGACCTGTTGCTTCAAATCTATGATTCTATAAACAGAAGGGCAATTTCTCCAGACTGGGTGACTTTGAATCCTAACTTGGTGATTTAGGCACGGCTAATGATCTCAAAAAAGGCCCCGGGGCTAGAAATTTCACAGACCAGCCTTAGCAGCACACATCCTGCTCCAGTCTCTGTGTTCAAATGCACTCCTCCCCTCAAATGCAGTCTTCCCCATTTCTCTTGCTATGAGTTTCAAGGCCCTTCTAAAAACACCCTGGTTGTCATCTAAAAGTTCTGAGTAAGCCCTTCTTACTGAGAAGGCCGGAATGTGCTAGTTCATTCTTTGATTTATACAAAAACCCAGTAAATACTTTGGATTAACTGTAGGAAGAGAGAATTCTTTTCATATTTGGGGACACCACCATAATACATGATGTACATTTTTGTTTTCAGAAAGGTCAAAATTGCCAGGCAACAAACCAGAAGTGAAGGGTCAAATGGGCAGCTGCATTGTCCAACTCTGTTTATCTCTGCTTGGTTCTGTCAGAAACACTAGGAGTGTGGGCACTGACTCATTCCTTTCAAAAGGAATTCTGGGAAGGATCCTACAGGTGGTTTCAGGGTACAAAATGAGATATTTTTTCAGAACTAGTCAATAGGTGAATTGATTTTTCTTGACTATACATATTTGTTACAAAGATTTTGTTTTTCTTTTTTTTAATTAGATGGGAGTAGAAGAGATAGGAAATACATTTTTTAATTTAAAAAAATTAAATTTAAAAACTTTTTTAAAAAAGAATTCCTGCAAGGATTTGTCCATCAGCCAATTTTTGCATGTCTGTCAGGTCTAACTGGAGATCCTGACCTCGACTACTCCCATATTAGAGAGGAAAGTGTGACGTCATGGAAAGAGATATGGGTTAAGCCATTAGGGCAGGATTTGAATCCTGACACACTGCTACCTGTGTGGCCTTCAATACTTCCTTCTGTTCTGTGTGCCTCAGTTTCACCCTCAGTAAAATAAAGAGACCAAATCCTCTTTAAAGGCTAAAATATAATTCCCCAAATGGTGGCATCATGTAGAATTAAAGCAGAAGGAACCAGGGCCTCTGAACAACTAGCCCCTCCTCTAATGAAGAGCCCTAAATAATCCTGAGGCCCTGGCCCTTACTTCAGCCTCAATCTATAAGAACACGCGATCCAGGTCTGAAACAATCATTTCTACCAGATTCATGGCCCAGTTGCTGGTTGTTTGGAATTTTTAAATTGCATGTGAAAATACTCTGAATATTCAAAAAAGACAATTCCCCACTCCCACCCACCCCCAAAACACATACATACATCTCTCTTCTTCCCTTCTCCGCCACCTACACCAAACACACATGTAAGTGCCCTCTCACACAAAGGCACATGCACACACGTACACACAAACATACACAAAGATCGAGTCCTCTAGACACCACAAATCAAGATTCTCTCCCAGAGAGGGAAAAGAGTTGATTGAGAGTATCCAAGAGTTGTCTGCTGGTGCGTCTGCTTCCAGGTCCAAGAAAAGGAGGGTGACTTGATGGGGGTTTTGTATTCAAAAAGTTCCAGGTTGAAGAAAGGGTTTTCCGAGGTCCTTCAGGAAGCCTCCATCCTTCTCCATCTCAGTACTTCTTCATGTAAACAAAAGCTTAAGACTACTCATCTGTTTCCAGAAGGGCTGTGACTCAGCTGGTTAGAAGTCAGGGGTGGGGAACCTTGGGCCTCTAGGCCACATGGGGCCTGGAGGTCTCAGGTCCCCACCCTTGGTTTAGATCGTTGCTGGGTTTTCCGCTATCTCCTCTAATCTCTGTTCAATCATTAGTCTGAGAACCGTGTATCTGTGAAAAGGAAAATAAAGCATCAGTCGTCTGCTACCTGCAAAATTCTTCCTTCAGCGAAGTCTGAGGTTTCTGAAATCTGGTAACATGATTTGTGGAATTGTCCAGGCTCCTTTCCTAGCACTAGACCTGGGGAGGGACCTTAGAGACAAAGTCTAATTTCCTTATATAGCAGAAAGACCAAATTTGAGGTCTAAAGAGAACTGGGTTTGAATCCCACCTTTGACAATGACACTGTAAGGCCATGAGCCAATCATTTGACCTTTCCTGATCCTCGGTTTCTCTTTCTGTAAAATGAGGGTAATTGTATTTGTACTATTTCATAGGTGCTTGTGAGGAAGAAAGTGTTTCATCAACTTTAAGGCACTATAAAGAAAGGCTCACCTAAACTCTCTGGGTCTCAGTTTTCTCATCTGGAAAATAATACCAACTAGCATTTATATACCATTTTATAGTTTGTGAAACACTTCACATTGTCTCACTTTATCCTCACAACACTGGGAGGTAGGTGCTATCATTGCTACTTTACAGGTGAGGAGACTGAGATAAGCAGAGGTTACGTGACTTGGCCAGGATCACGTAGCTAGTAAGCCTCTTAGGCCACATTTGAACTCAAGTCCTCCTCTCTCTGGGACTCCCCTAACCAAGGTGTTGAAGTAGATCAGGCATTTCTAACCTTTTTTGTATCATGGTCCTCCATGGCCAATTTGGGGAAGCCCATAGACTCCTTCACGGAATAATATTTTCAAATGCATAAAATAAAATACATGGGATTACCAAAGAAACCACTTTTACTGGAGTACGATTATCAAAATATTTTAAAAACAAGTTCACAGACCCCAGGTGAAGAACCCCTGAACCAGATGATTTCTAAGATTCCTTTCCAATACCAACATTCCTTAAATATATTGTAATCAATAGTTCACTATTGGAAGGGCTAATCCAGGGGTAGAGAACCTTTGGCCTTCTAGGTCCTTGGCTGCAGCCTTTTGACTGAGTCCAAGTTTTACAGAACGAATCTTTTTATTAAGGGGATTTGTCCTATGAAGTTTGGATTCAGTCAAAGAGCCACACTTGAGGACTTAAGAGAACTTAGAAGAGAACACAGGTTCCCCACCCCTGGAGTCAAGCAGTTCTTAAACTTTTGGGTCTCTGGACCCCTTTATGCTTTTAAAAAATAGTCTCCCTGCTCCCTGAGCTTTTGTTTCTGTGAGTTCTATCTACTGATATCAATCGTATTGGAAATTAAAATGTCTTAGTGCTATTATAAAAACAGTTATGATCCCCTGTTAGGGTCTCAAGGACCCCAAGGGGTTCCTGGCCCATCGTTTGAGAACAACCTTTGGTATAGCCCATCCCTTTGACAAAGACAACATTTTAAGATGGCAAAGACATCCCAGATTTCATCAGTGTGGGTGTGTATTCCCTCTACTGATGTCATTGGTCAATCAACAGTCCCTTATTAATACATTCTATGTGCTACATACTATGCTAGGCACTAGTAGGAACACCAAAACAAAGATTAAACAATGCAGGAGCCTACATTCTATTATAACCCCACTAGAGCTAAGCAGATGTTATTCAAGAGCTGCCATGGCTAAAAAACAAAAAAACAAAAACATTGCCCTGCAGCCAACAAGGTGATGAGCCTCCCAGCCCTTTGCTAGTCTAGTCTTTGAACAAAAACAGTCTGTGTCACGGGGCACAAGATGAACCAGAAATAAACTAGGATGTTCCAGACAATCTGGTCTCACAGAGGTGACTCAGTCCTGGGAGGAATCAGCCTTGTTTGCTACCCTGATGTTCATCCCGGCTCCTACCTAACTGCTTATTAGGACAGCTTAACTCCAGGCATATGGAATTCCTGACTCAGGTGATTTTCCTCCTTTCCTCCAAGATCTTTCTCTTTGTTACATTTCCCCCCCTCCACTCCCACTCTCCCTTATTAATCATCCCAAGAAAAGAGACATTGCTGGGGGCTCACTTCCTTAATTAACGCAGTCATGCACAAGAATGGACAAGAATACTTTGGATGGGCACATGGGAGGCAAGCCTGGAAAATGAATGTTAAGAGCAGTCACTCATTCTTGATATACATGTATGCTAAAACCTGCATCATTGATCTGTGGCCCAGAAGATGAAGAACGCCCGTTCTGGAACATGAGGGATTCAATGCTGGGAGGTAGAAGGGGAAGGGGGACAAGAGGGAGCCCTAAGGAATTAAATAAACTGAGAAGAGGAATAGGAGTTTTTGCATTTCATTCTCTCCTCCCTGTCCAGAGGGCCCATCCAGAGTTTACAAAGGTCATCCCTCTGACAGCTGAGACCTGAGAGTCCCAGGGCCAAGTAGGCACAGGGAATAGACTAGAAATTAGAACACGGTAGTGAAAAAGGTACTTGTCTTAGAGTCAGAAGACCTGAGTTCAAAGTTGGGCTCAGATCCTTGTCGTTACAGTATTGCCCAGGAATAGTAAAATTGCTGAGGGGGCTGAAGTCCCTCCCAGCTCTAAATCAATTATTTAGGATCCCAAGATACTATTGAAGAAGGCCTTCAGCATGTTGGGAAGATCCTCTGGGAAAGAAGACAAGGACCCTACTGGTACAGACTAAGAAGGCACGGTTTGGGTTGTGGAAGGAACATCTGCCTCAAAGAGGGCACTGATCCATTCATTCGAAGAGTGAGGAAAAAAAGCTTATGTTTACTAGCTGTGTGACCCTTGGGCCCCACTTAATCTCCCTCTGCCTCAGTTTTTCCATCCATAAAATGAAGATTATAACAAATGAGCCACCTCCCAAGATTCTTGTGGAAACAGTACTTGGAGAACTTGAACTAATATAATGATGTAAATTATTATCTAATTATGGCTAATTATGGCAGTTTTATAATATAATAATAAATCTCCATGGGCATATTTTTCCTTTTAAGCACTTTCCTCATATACCTCTCAGCGCTTGCCACCCCTAGCACCTGCCCTGGAATGTGCACATGGCCACAAAGCACTGAATCAAAGCAGCCCCTCATCCTGGGGGTCTCAGGCACTCACTTGCGCATTAGTTTCTTCACTTCCCGGTCTTCTTCCTCTTTGAGTTTTTGAATAAAACTCTTCAGGACTGGCATTTCGAATTTTATGTACTGGGCTACCTGTGGAGAGGTCAGAGACAAAGGAAGAATGTAAAGGCAGGAAGAGGAAGCAGCTAAGTGGTTCAGGGGATAGAGCACTGGGCCTGGAGTCAGATTTGACCTTCTGAGTTCAAATCTGGCCTCAGACAATCACTAGCTGTGTGATCCTGGGCAAGTCACTTAAGCTTTGTTTCCCTTAATCCACTGGAGAAGGAAATGGAAAACCACTCCAGTATCCCTGCCAAGAAAATCTCATGGACAGTATGGGCAGCCAGACATGACTGAACAACTAAACAACAAGGGTAGGAAAGGTGGGAGGGAAGGAAGGGGTGGAGGAGATAAATCTGACAAGGAAAACTTCTCAGTTGACACATTAGCTCTAGGTTCTCCAGGGCCAACTTCCTCCCAGTGCTTAAGCAAATTGCTTTAGCCTTCCTAATCCTCTTAGACAGCAGATTCAAGCTACTGCCCCTCCATTATGCTACCACAGACTTATCTTGTACCTTATTTCTCTTCTGACTCATTGACTCTGAAATGAAACCAAAGCATCTTCCCTCAACTTGCTGATGGTGAGATAGGAAAAAACACAAGGCATAGCCTCCTTCAGTCAGGAATCCCTCTGTCACGTCCCTTAAGAGTGGAGTAAATGCTCCTCCACGGAGGTGGGATGGGGGCAGTAAAAATAATAGAAACCCAGGACTACTGGCACATCTTTATTAGCAGCAAACAAGGCTGATTTCTCCTAGGACTGAGTCACCCCTTTGGGAACAGATTGTCTGGAACTTCCTTGTTTATTTCTGGTTCATCTTCTGCACAGTGACACAGGCAGTGTGTTTGTTCAACAACCAGACTAGTGAAAGGCTGAGGGGCTCATGACCTTGGTCACAGGGCAATGATTTTTTTTTATTAGCCATGGAAGCTCTTGAATAACATGTGCTTAGCTTTAGTGGGGCTGTGATAGAATGTAGGCCCCTTGAGGGCAGGGATTGTTTAGTCTTTGTGAAATAAGAAGTAAGAGATGGCTGTCCACTTTGAGGAAGCACACAGTATGCCTCATAAACCTCCCCATTCTATAAAAGCAAAGCACAGCAGGAGGAATGTGAGACAATTCAACCACATCCAAGTTCCCAGCCAGAATTCTAACACTAAAAATCTGGGATTTCACAGGCTCAATCAAGGACTTTAGAGACCATCCAACACAACCCTCTTGTTTTATAGATGAACAAAATGAAACCTAGGGCGGGAAAGACACTTGCTTAAAGTCCCATATTGTAAGTTAGCACAGCAGAGTCTGAAAGCCTAAATCCAGCGTTCTTCTGCTACAACAGCCACTCATCTTCATGTATATTCCCTCCACTAAAAAGCTGTGATCCTTCTCCCAAGATCTCTTTACCCGACTCCCCACCCCAACCTCAGCAGAGAATATCATGAGTTGATGTGGCCTAAAAGTCCATCATCCTGTGGCTTACTTGGTGATGAGCCAGGCTGGCCTTTCCACAACAGATGCTCATTCCATCCTGGGCCCATAACTGAAATCTGTCCAGTGTAGAGGGATCTGTCAGAGCTCATGCTTTCCTAGTAGAGGAAGCCCTTCAAGAGCCCAAGGCCACCTCCACACTACCATGAGGATTCAGAAATGGATCTCAATGGAATCCACAAAAAAGCATTAATGTCAGCATTAGGAAACTTTCTGCTTCCATATCTCAGGATGGACACCAGGGGGCAAAAGCCAACTATTTTCCAAAAGCTTCTCCAAGAAGCAACCCAGTAATCCAGGCAAATATCACTTCGGATTTTTTCATCCACACTAGATAATGAACATTATTCCTGAGCTGACTGTGGGTCATTACTGTGAAGATGGATCCCAAGGGTCCAACCCTGCCACCAACAGCTCAACAAAGCAAGACATCTCAGTAGGACAAACAACACACAAACTGATTTCTGCCCTGCCAGTCATTCACTGAGAGCTTAAGGGCTTCATACAAACTCAATATCCAATACACATCAAGCACTGGGCTCATCTGCCCAATGGCACGGGCCATGGTTGTGCCCCGAGGAGAATCAACAATTCCTTGGGACAGGATCTTCCTGGAATCCATGTCTCTTGGGACAGGATCTGGCTGGAATCCACGTCCCTTGAGACAGGATCTGGCTGGAATCCACATCCCTTAGGACAGGATCTGGCTGGAATCCATGTCCCTTGGGACAGGATCTTGCTGGAATCCATGTCCCATAGTAAGCACAAGGTTTTTCATCTGGAAAGCCTTAAAGGACAATTGTCAAAGCAAAGTCAACTACGTGAAATCACTTGGGAAACAGGTACAGAGTCATCCTGGCTGGGCAGATGGTGGGTGGCATCCCTGGTCTATAGCCCGAGGGCTGTTCTCCTGTGCAGGCACCAACCCCAACCCCAGAGCACAATCTGTGCTCCGTTGATTTTACGCTACTATGACAGCCAGCTGGACATGTGATGATGGGGGCTAATACCAGCTTGCTGAGGAAGGGTTGTTTTCAAGATCAAATGAGGTAGGTGAAAGGATTTTTAAAAATACAATCACACACACACACACACACACACACACACACACACACACACACAGAGTATAATTTTTCTCCAGAATAAGACAAAGCTCCCTGACCATTCTGTTGCTGACTTGGAATCCATTTGCCCACTTTTAAGCAGGAGATGGCCTTAAAATGCCCCCATACCCTCTGCTCTTCTTCTCCCCATCTTTTTTCATCGATCACAGGGGTAGATGGGGAAGGATTATTCTAGTTTCCTTCATAAGGTGGCATAATGTGCTAGTTTTGCAGTCGAAGATTCTGTATTCAAATCCTGGCTTTGCTGCTTATTATGTAGGTGATACTGGGCAAATGACAACCTCTTTTAACCCGTTACAGTAATTAGGCTTGTTAACCTCAAAGATCCCTTCCAGTTCTGAATTCTATGATTCTGTGTTTCTCTTCCTTAGACAAGGCTTCCATCCTATATACTCACCCACCTGGTTCCCCCTCCTCTCTGGTCTTCAGCCCTGTGAGCTACCCAACTTGCAACTGCTTCAAGAATGGGAGGGAAGAGGATAGGCAGGAAAGAAATCATTCCTCAGAATACATAGATGCAAAAGCTTGGGGATGAAACACAAACCATTAACATTCCACAGGTTAGATGGCCCGTCCAAAGGTAACTCACATCATAGGTGACCTCTTCCACTTGGTCCTTCTCCATGAGGAAGACTTTAGAGACCTGTTCACATGGGCCTTGGAGGATTCTGGCAATCAGGGGGTAATCTGTGACCTTTAGCTTCTGTTTCTCTGGAATAGATAATCATAGGACCGGTCATCCCTCTGAGCAAAGTTTCTCAGTTCAGTCCCACCTTCTCGCACTCCCACAGTTAACATGGACAATCTGAGCAGGACCCTGGGCAAGTCACTTCACCCTGTTTGCCTCAGTTTCCTCATCTGTAAAATGAGCTGGAGAAGACAATGGCAAAGCACTCCAGTGTCTCTGCCAAGAAAACCCCAAGTGGGGTCATGGAGAGTCAATGAGTCAACAGCAGTGACATCAAAATGGGGATAATAATAGACCAACTTCATGGCGTCATCATGTGGATCAAATAAGATCACGTGTGTAAAATGCTTTGTAAATCTTAAAGTGATGCGTAAATGTTAGCTATTATCATTATCATCCCTAGCTAATTTAATTGGTCTGAGTATGAAGTAATGAAACTTTACGTTTCTGAGGTTTCTTCATCTATCTACTCAGCATACATTCTATATGAACATAACGTTGTCTTCCCCATTAGATTATGAGCTCCTTGAAGGCAAAGGACTACTTTTGCCTCTCTTTGTATCTCTAGTACTTGGCACAGTGCCTGGCACACAGTAAGCACTTAATAAAGGCTTACTGACTTGACTTTTTAAACAATCATGTATGACCAAAGGTTCTTAGAAATGTAAGATCATCACCATCCATTGCACAGATTGTACAGATGAGAAGACAGAGGCCAAAACGCCAAGTATAGAGTTGGGATTCAAACTCATGTCCTCTGATACTAAATCCAGAGTTTCCTTCCCTGGACCTTGCTACACTATTTAAATAGCCAAAGGAGTATTGTCTTCCAAAACAGGCACCATAGAGGACCACACTCCACTGATGCTACCGGGGCTCAAAATGTTCCTGCACCCATCTCCTCTGGCCACTGTCTTCAAAGATTATCAACGAAGGAACACAACAAAAATCAGCCCCAATACTTTGCAATCATAATTTTACTTCTGACCCCAAATGCTCTTCCCCATCTTGATCACCAGACTCCATTCTTAGTTAAGTTTGGGCTATTTGGCAAAACCAAACTCAATCCATTTCAATAAACATTTATTAAGTGCCTAGTGTGTACAGGGCATTGTTTCAAATGCTGGGGGAGACATGAAGACTTTGAAAAGTTTACACTCTAACAGGAGATAAAAATTCATACACAGGTAGCTAGAGGGTCATACTCCAGTGATGCTACCAGGGCTCAAAATGTTTCTGGAACTAGTACATTAAGTGCATTAGAGTGGTACAAAACAAAATGTTAGGGGAGGTCTGTAGGGGGAAAGGCTTCATAGAGCTATTTAAAAAGACCAATGTGGACGCACAAGGAACTCAACAAACAACCTAGATTATTTAAAAGATACACACAGAAGTCAGAAAGAAGGACAGGTAGTGGAGGGTGAATACAAATATATACATATATATGTATACACACACACACACATATATACATATATGTACATGTGTGTATGTGTACATATGTATGTATGTATATGGCAAAGTCTTGGGAGAAAAGCTCTGAACACACTAAAGCTCAGAAAGAGAGGTTGATGAAGGCTAATGACAGCTAAAGGGCTGGTTGTTTGTTTCTTAAAACTATAATCTTGCTCAGAGTGGATGGGAAAACGATCACTTAGGACAGAGATGGTGGGGCTACTCAACTTTAATTTCTTCTGTTGTCCCTACGAAAGAGAAAAGTCTTTGTAGGAGAATGACAGAACACAGCTAGATGACCACTTGAGGGATATGATGCACAGTAGCCAGGTGGACTAGGGACTGGCCAGGTCAGAAGACCTAAGCCCAGATTCTGCCTCCAATACAATCTCTGTGACTCTGGAAAGTCATTTACTAAGACTTAGCTTCCTCATCTGTAAAAGGGACATAATACTAACACCTAATTTCCTAGGCTGTTGTTGGAGGTCAAATAAGATACCTTATGTAAAGTTCTTTATAAATGCCAGCTATGTATGGGCTAGACTACATGTCCTCTCATGTTCCTTCTGACTGTGGGAGATTCTATGACCTTGTGATCTTGAGGGGCTAGCAGGAGTGGAGACTTGAGGACCTAAAGGGACACATGTGGCTTCGAGGCCTCAGGTTCCCTACCCCTGGTAGCATGAGTGGAGAAATTTAACATGGAAAAAAAGAAAGACAAAGATGACATTCTATTCATAGGGTACAGCCTGAGCAAGAGCGTAGAGACGGGAAAACACAACTCCTGTTTGGGGGGAGAAGAGTAGAAAGTTGCCCAGTTTGGCTACACTATAGATTACACAGAGTAGGGAAAAATATAAGAGAAGGCTGGAAAGATAAAGTAGGACCAAAATGTGGAGGGTCTTGAATTCTAGAGGACGGAGTGGGAACTTTACCTAGAAGCTAACAGGGCAGGCTAGTTTTCTGATCAGACTGACCAAGGCCACTGTTTTGGTTTTTTCCCTACACTTTCCTCTTTTTGGACAAGAAGAAAGCCTTTGGGTAACAGACATGTAGGGGGTGCAGGGTGGAGGTCATGCAGAGAGCTTGTCTTCCCATGTTCCCTCTCCTCTCACTGGCCTTCCACTCTAGAACCCTAAGCCATTCTATGTCCAGGAGCCTGGGGCTGGCATCCCAAGCCACTTCTCACTAGGGTTGCTTGTCTGTCTTAAATTCTTTGAGCTAAGGAATTTGTGGCCAGATCTACATATACAGAACAAAGACTTGCCACCATTAAGGAGCTCAAAAGGACAAGTCCTAACTAAGGGCTTGGATGTTATCTTACATACAAAGTTATCTATAAGTAAAAACAAGCAAAGGAAGAAATAATACTTTTAAAAAGTTACAAACATTTTCAAGCTTACCTCCACTGGTATGAACAATATATAAAGCAAATTCCTCAGCAGAATTCTCAATCTGAAAACAAAACCAATAATATCAAGAAGGGTTATTGATTAATCAACATGTATTTATTAAGGCCCTATCATACACTGTTTTTTTAATGAAGTCATTTGATTTGAATTACCTCTTCTCCCATTATCTTCATTTAAAAAACCTTTGACGTCATTCCCCACCCTCTCCTTTCCCCCAGTCTTAAACAAAAAGTTATCTCATCTCCTTACCAAGGCCAAGGCCGCTATGTGTGTACTTGATCTCACCCCCTCCCATCTTCACCCTACCAACTGGACCTTTCCCTACTGCCTCCAAACATCCATCTTTAAAAACCTTTACTAGATTCTACCATCCTTTCAAGCTATGGTACTATATTTCTCCTCCCATTCTTATATATTCTGCTTGAAAAAGCTCTCTGTACTCAGTACTACACGTCTTTCCTCTCACTCAACAGGAACTTTGTTATCAATGATCTTGTAACTGTCAACTCTGATGGTCTTTTCTCACTTCTCATCCTTCTCAATCTATCTGCTGAATTCGACACTACTGTCCACCCTCTCCCTCTGATAACTATTTCTTCTCTGGGTTTGCAAGTTTCTCCTTCTATATGGCCAATTGTTCCTCTGTCTCCTTCGCTGGCTCATTATACATATGACAAGCTAAATGTGTATCTTTCCCAAGGTTCCATCCCTTCCTCCTCTCCGTCTCTCTCTGTGTCTCTCTCTCCTTTGTTTCCTTCTCCCTCCATCACCTTCCATCTCCCTCTCTCCCTCCTTCTCTCTCTCTCTCCCTCACCTCATCAGTTCCCATGGGTTTAACTATCATCTCTATGCAGATGATTCACAGATAAAGACACATATATATTATGTACACATATACACAAACACATAGACATCCAGTCTTTTCCCTAAGATTCATGCCTGCATCACTAATTGCCTACTGAACATTTCAAAATGGATGTCCCATAATTCAACTTAACTTAAAATGAATTCTTTATCTTTTCGGAGAGCGCATTTAGAGAGCAACTAGTGGCATAGTAGATACAGCACCAGGCCTGGAATCAGAAAGACCTGAGTTCAAATCTGGCCTCAGAAAATTACTAGCTGTGTGACCATGGGAAAGTCACTTAACCTCTATTTGCCTTAGTTTCTTCATCTGTAAAAGGGGGATAATAATAGCACCACCTACTTCCCAAGGTTGTTATGAGGATCAAATGAGATAACATTTGTAAAAATCCCTTAGCACAGTGCATGGTATGCAGTAGGTATTTAATAAGTGCTTATTCCCTTCCCCTTCCCTTTCCCTCCTGGTACCAGACTTGCAAGGTTGCCCTTTGGAAATATATGGTCCCTATATATGTATTTCACTATGATGATTTGATCCCCCTCTCCCTGAAGATCTTATCCATCTACCTACCTATCTAGATATAGATGTAGATATATATCTATATCTATATCTATATAGATCTCTCTCCACACACGCACACGCGCATGCACACACACACACACACACACACACACACACGTGGGGAGGGTGCACCCCTGATTGATCTTGGGGGATTATTTTGCATCAACTCTTCTTGCTATGTTTTCTCATAAATTCCTTTTCTTAATGTTAATAAGAGTTCAACTGGCTGATTGATAACGAGAAGCATGCTGGTGGGGGTTCAGGAACTACAGTGGTAAAAGCTTCAGTCTCCTCTCCATTCTGTTCCTGACTTCTTCCTTTCCTTCCTATAATGCCTCAGGGTTACTCCTGAAACCCCGAGAGGAGTAACAGCTATCTTCTGAAGACCCAGCCTGACAGCATGAGTGGGGAGTGAGTCCAGAGAAGATGCTACACTTACACGTATACTTGTCTCCCTCGCTAGACTGTAAGTGGTTTCACATTTCCTTCTCCAGCTCATTTTACAGATGAGAAAGCTGGGACAAATGGGTTATATGACTTGCCCAGGGTCACACAGCTACTAAGTATCTGAGGCTAGATTTGAATTGATGAGTCTTCTTGACTCTAGGCCTGGTACTCTATCCACTGGGTCACCTATGTTCCCACTACATTGGTGTAATGGATAGAGTACTGAGTGTGGAGTCAGAAGTCTGAGGCTTAATAAATGCTTGCTTCCCAAATTTAAAACTTATGGAAGTGAATATCGAAAACTAAAAAATAAACTAATAAAAATTTTTAAAAAATGCTTGCTTCCTTCCTTCCTAGATTAGACATCTTGACCCTCTTATCTCTCATAATTAAGGATCCTACTCTCCCTGCTTTTGGAGGAGACCACTTGGCTATGGCCCTGACTCTCCCCACGAGCATCTCTTGGCAATCTCAACCACTGCCATGGTACTCACTAAAAACCATCCCATGGGTGTCCTTCTGCACCCCTACCATCAGCCATTGACCCCTGCCCAGAGGCTATTGGTCAGGACAGCTCTTGAAGACCACTCACCTTAAATTTATTGAGAAGGAGCTTGAGGACCTGAGGCGTTGTCATGGTGCTGTTGATTCTGACATTGGTGATGGAGCCATAGGCTGGGGTGAACACGGATGTCTACCAACAGAAAAGCACACCACCGCAGTTCTCATTAGAGTCCAGTGATGGGGGAAGGAAGAGAAGGAAGGGAAATAAGGAAGGTCATATTCTACAGCTGGAATATGACCAGAAGGCTAGAAGCCTGGGGGCAATGCCCTATTGACCCAGGCTTTCTGGACAGCTCCTCAGGTCTTCCACAGGACCAGGGGAACCAAGCCAAGCCTAAGAGACATCATCAGGGTTAACGACAAAACAAGTCCAAAATTTAAATGTTTGTGATACAGACAAATGGCTGTGCAGCCTGATGCTTTTCCCTATCACAAGGGGAGGAATCTACAGACTGGTTAACAGTAACCACAGAAGCTTCATTCGTTCTAGGAATCCAGATTCCCTATGTGGCTTCCTTTTTATAGGAGCTCTAGAAAGCCCAAGAGACCCTAACTTTAATACCTCTTTCCAGTGGTGACTAGGTAATTGGCGACCACTCCTATAAAACATATTGTTCTGTGGCTCTTTATCATACAAGTGGGCTTCAAGGGCAGTATTTATTCCAATAGAGAGAACAGAAGGGGCAGGCCGTCGAAGGCTGACTCTCTCTTATTCTGACTTATTAGTCTTCCATTGCCTTTTTCATTTTATTTCATGCAAACCAGTCCCATATCTGCCCCTCCATAAACTACCTATCTTGTAGAAGGATTGGGACAAGGAGATAATGTATGTAAAGACCATGTTTTATAAGGCATTGGTGGTTTTTGAGGACACCTTACTAAATATGCCCAACTATTAGTAAATTGAGGACTTCTGCAAGCATGGCTGCCAAAACAGTATAGTTGAGCCAGTTTCATTCCTAAGCCCTTGTAGAAAGCATCTGAGCAGTAGCTACATCTGTTCCTATCCAACCTGCCAGTCCAAAGTTCAGGAAGTCAATATGTAACCTCCCCGAGCTGTGCTATCCACGGACCCGTGCCCCTCCTTCCTTTGAAGTGGACCATCCATCCATAGCCCTGACTGTAGCTAACCCTCCTTGTCTTAAGAGAAGATATGGCTTCCTTCTCCCTGCCCACCCTCCTGTTCTACCTTATGGTTGTAGAAGTGGCCATTGATGGAGAAACGGTGCCGCTTGATGCGCCGCTGGTCACTAGGGGTGCGCACATTGCCACGGCGCCGAACCCCAACGTCACTGTGTGTCCTCATCAGCTGAGGGGTGTCTTCCTGTAGGGGCTTCAGGTCTCTGGTCCCTGGGAGGGAAGTGATATATCATGAGCCCCACTTAAGGATCTGGCCATCATCTTTACCCAGTCACAGCCCTTGGCTGGCCACTAGCCATGTTTTCAAAATGCCATACCTACAAACATATACCTAATAAAAACTACACTCTATCCAAAAATCTCAAGAAATTACAAAAGAGATCACTCCTGCCTTCTCATTGGCCTCTCTGTAGGCAGTCAGTTGGCGGTACAGTGGAGCCAGAAAAACTTCAAGTTCAAAGTTCAAGTCTGGTGACTTCTTAACTTCCATTTGCCTCAGTTTCTTCATCTATAAAATAGGGAATATAACAGCAACTACCTCTCGGGGTTGTCGTAAGGATCCATGTCAAGCACCATGCTAGCTATGATTATTATTTCCTAGCTCCATGACTCTGCACTGCCATGGCTCTCCTCCTGCCTCTGGCCATTTCTTCTGTCCCCTGGGCTGGGACCTTTCCCTCCTGACCTTGAAACATGAATGTCCCCTGCAGTGCAGGAGTTTAAACCAATTCTGGCATCCAAAGTCTGGCTTTAATCTATTTTTCCAGGCTCATCTCATACTACTTCCTTCCACAGCCAAATTAGGCAACTCTCCATCCCACTTGCAACGTGCCTTTTATGTCCTTTGTCCTTACTTATTCACTCCATCCCTTTGTGTGTGTGTGTGCCCTCCCATCACCATCTGCTGAAGCAGCCTTCTTTCAAGGCACAGTTTAGTGGCCACCTCCTCCATGAAGCCCTCATGACCACTCCAGGTGAAAATGAACCTCTCCACCCACTAAAGTCCTCTTTACTTTAATCTCTATCCATTAAATTTATCTTAAGAGGTAACATGGCACAATAGACAAAAAGTTGGCCCCAAAGCCAGGAAGGACTGGGTTCAAGTCTTGCCTCTTCACATATATTGGCTATGTGACCCCAGGTATATCACTTAATCTCAAGGTGTCCTACATATTTGAAACTATAAATTTAACAACAATTGTCAAGCTGCTTTATAAGAGGTATTTCCTCTTTGAGTCCCCGAGTACTTGAGAGATGAAATCACCGATCTAAGCTAAAATATACAACTGAGGCCTAAAAATGTCAGAAGTCTCTCCTCTAAAGTGAAAAGTCTTACAAAAGAGATCTCTGAATTTAGATGGATTTCCTACAATACTAGAGATAGCATCATGTACTTGAAAGACCACTAGAGTAAGACCTCTGTTCAAATCCTGTCTCCAGCACTTATTATCTCAGTAACCATAAGTAAGTCAGGGTTAGATGACCGCTAGGATTTCTAAACCCTATAACTTCATTAGAGTTCATAGGTCCCAACCTTTCATATCCTCCTTTTCCCCCAATCAATCAGGATTATTTCTTGTTCTTCTTCTCCTAGCTGTTAATAATATCTAGCATTTATAGTGTTTAGAGTTTGTATTTGTTGTCTCATTTGATCTTAACACCTGTGATGTAGATGTGTTAGAATTATCTCCATCTTTACAGATGAGGAAACTGAGTCAGGCAAAGGTTAAGTGACTTGCCCAGAGTCACATAGTAAGTGTCTGAAGCTAGATCTGAACTCAAAAAAATTCTTGCCACTTTTCTGAATTTACAGCTCCCAATGGCCCTGGAAGTAATATTTTCCTTAGTTATCACATTTATTAATTATCCAGGAGAATAAGCAGGTAGAACATTCTGAACACTTCCCAGACTCTGCTCCCATGGGGAATGGTCAGGAAGAGCCCCCAGAAAAGAGAATAAAAGACACTGGCCTCAAAGCACTGGGCTCAGCTGGGATTTGAACCACTGTGCCTGCCTCTCCAATCTGCTTTAGGGTCCACATGTGGGACCAGTCTTACAAAGAGGCAAAGTTGTCTGTGTGTCATGATGTAAGGGGCAATCTTCCTCAATGTCGCCTGAACTAAGCAGGTGCCCGGGCTGACTCCCTAGCTCAGACTCTCAGCAGCTCTCCAGTGGCACTTTAACTTTACCCTAGGTGGACTCCAGCTATGAGTAACTGACTCTCATCCTCTGACTTAAGTTAAGGCCTTTCTCTAGAGACCATATTTTATTTATTGTCAAAGTAGTGCCAAGATAAAGAACGTATTAACTGTGATCCCAAGCCCCCACCACTTCAGCATAGCCAAAATGACTCATCAATTTCTTTAACTACAGACAAGAGAAATTTAGGAACAAAGGTATCCCTAGTAGTCTGGCATGGAGGGAAGAGGTTTGGGGAGGGAGAAGAGAAGGTGAGGAGGGAGCAGCAAACAGAAGGGAGCGGAAGGAAGCCCCACTCACACACTTCAAAGAGTTTTCTAGGGCTAATCGGCATCCCACATAGTCACGGCTTCTGGGGAACTAGAAACCCAGGCCACTCTTCTGGCCTAGTGAATTTCTCTGATCTGATCTGTCCTCTTCAGGGAACACTCCCCACACATTGTACAAGCCATTTTGGAGCCCGGACCAAAAGAAGAGGATGTGTTTGCTACGAGCTATGTGTGGCTCGGCAGAAGGTCTTCTATGACTTCCCTGCTCACTTACAGTCCAAAGGTCATGGTCTTCTTACTTCATGCTCATCTTAATTTCATAGATTTATTGCTACAAGGGGTCTAAGAGAAAATCTAAATCCACACCCCCTCATTTTACAGAGGGAACCAAAGCCAAGAAAGGTAAAGTGGACAACAGGAGATTAGGGTAACAGGTGGCTGAGTCAAGATTCAAACCCAGCTCCTTAGACAGCAAATCCAGGGCTACTGCCTTGCCAGGAAAGCACTGTCCTTGGGACTTGGCACATAGCTCCTCCTGCACCCTCCCTGGAAGTGAAGTGAGGCTGTCTGTCTCTTATAGCTACTTCTTATCCCCCACCCCCTGACAGGAGAGATCTGAATTTAAATCCCAGTTTGCTACTTATTAGCTGTCCAACTACAGAGAAGTTACCACACCTTTCTGAGTCTCAGTTTTCCACAATGATAGAGTGAGGAGCCTGGAATCAGGAAGACCTGAGTTCAAATGTGGCCTCAGACGCTTACTGGCTGTCACTTAACCTTGTTTGCCTCAGTTTCCTCCTCTATATACTGCAGATGGTAACAGCACCTCCCTCCCAGGGTCATTTTGAGAATCAAATGAGATAGTTATAAAACAGCACAGTGTCTGGACACAGTATACACTATATATAGTTAGCTATTATTATACATGTCAGCTATTATTAACATCGTTCAAGGGTTCAAGCTGACCTCCTGAATAAAGGGAGCCTAGTCTTTCTCCATTAAAAAAAAAAGGCTGCTGCTTCACCTCTTGGAGTTATAAAAGAGAACAGGGCTGGGAAGAGGGGGAGAGTGAATTAGAGATAGAACCTGCCTAGACACTCTGGCTCCCCACATAATCCTGCCCCTTTCTGGGCAAGATTATATAGGCTAACCTGCCACTCTTCCCCAAGCCTGAAACTACTCACTTCTCAAACCAACCCAAGTCAAACTCTGAGAAAAAAAAAGAATCGGGAAAACACACTGGCCTTGAGAACTAGGATTACATCTTTTAATGGGCCCCATGACCCTCCCTCCCAAATTTCACCTGTTGGGCTAAGCCGCCTGTCACTTCCAGGGGCTGCATCTGTGTCTGTTATCTGGATATCTGGGATGGCCACAGGCTTCATTATGGACCTAAGAGACAGAACAGAGAGAAGATGAGCTCCTCGGTGGAGCTATTTCATTTTTGTCTTCATTTCCCTGGGGGTCTGGTATGCAGTAGGTGTGTAATAAATGTTTGCTGAATGGAATAGAGAGGCCAGTTCAGCCCAAAGCAAGGCGGCTGATGTTTGGTTTCCTTGGTTCTTTCAGCGGTGACAAAGAACACACTCTCATGGGCTCTCAGAATGGTACTAGCGTGTGGCAGGGGGTGGAGGGAACCTTCCTACTGGGCTGGCCCAGCTCCCAACACCTGAGGATGAAGGCCACCTCCAGAAAAGACAAGGGGTCCTGGCACTTTGCATCTGCAGAAATACAATTGCCCATTTCATCATACTCCGGGCCTGAGAACAAAACCAATTTGTTGTCTGAGGTCGAGACTCTGAGTCCATTTGGGTTGTGTTGTTTATTTGGGAAAATGCTAACAGAGTTCCTTTGTTCACCAGGATGACATCCTGGAAAGGTTTCATCTCTGCTGGATGAAGAACTCCGGAATCTTAAAAGAAAAAAAAAAACCCACCTGGCAAAAATTAGGCCTTGTGGAAAAACAGTATGGACAAGCACCTGGTGGGTACAATCATGCCTCTTACATTTCTCAGTCTTCTCTGAGACAAAGCCCACCCACAGGGCTGAAAGAAGAGAAAGCTGGGTACCAGACAACCTCTTGGTGGCCTATGACTTGGTAAGATATTACGTCATCTCTCCCCAAGGCCAAGGGTCGGGTGGGGGGGGGGGGGTGGGGAGTGAAATGGGAGAGAACACAGAGCAACCCACTCAAAATCATCAAGGAGGTTACAAAAAAATAGGTCAAGAAGGAAAAAAAATATTATTTGGGAATATTTGAAGCATGATCAAAAACCACATATTTCACGTAGTCTGGGGGATGAAATTTTTAAAAGGGAAAATTAAGGCTGAAACTATGAACTCCTGAGCAGTCCATAAAAGTCTTCTGAAGAACATCTCCCATAAGGGAAATTTCCTGACCTCATTTCCATCTCACAAGAGGTGGAGGATGAAGAACAGACACTGTAGGGGCTGAGGGGCTGGAGGATGTTGCTCTGTGGAGAAGTAATACCAAGGAGAAAAGCAGGCAGGGTCACAGGCTACACAGGCCTAGGTGGGCCACTATCAGAGCCTTCTCATCCAGACTTAAGCCCTCCCACAGTGAGCCACATAGACAGGCCATAGAATGGACTGGGCCATAGCAAGGTTAGTGCTTGTGACTGGGAGTGGTAGTTATGGGTTCCAACTCCCAGGATGACTTCCTTTTCTTTTCTCCTTTCTCACTTCCTCCCAACAAAGCCCAAAAGACCAAGGATTACAGATTTATATTTGAAAGGGACCATAGAGGTCCTCAAGCCTAACTTTATTTTACATAAAAAGAAACTGAGGCCCACAGAGTTTATAAGTTGTCTGAGGTCACCCAATAAATAAATATGAGGTGGGATTTGAATCCAGGACTTCTTGACTTCAAGTATAACTTTCTGTCTACTACCTCATGCTGGGAACAGAAAAGAGAGAACAGATAAGGTCACGGTTAGGGAGAATCATTGGATTTCAAGACCCCAAGTCCAACTTTCTATCTATTACCCCATACCAGGCATGGACAGGGAGAAGAAGAGACAAGAATTCATGAGCTTGGGGTTAAGGAGAACCATTCAAGATCCTTTCTTCCCCTACCCAAGCCTACATACACACACACAGGAATATACACATAGGGC
This sequence comes from Trichosurus vulpecula, assembly GCF_011100635.1. Classification (NCBI taxonomy): domain Eukaryota; kingdom Metazoa; phylum Chordata; class Mammalia; order Diprotodontia; family Phalangeridae; genus Trichosurus; species Trichosurus vulpecula. The sequence continues at coordinate 315,392,497 of NC_050575.1, forward strand.
TGTCCCCTTGAGAGGGGGCTGCTATAGTACTTACCCATGGGCTCCCAGGTTGCAGCCAGAGTGCCAAGAGGAAGAAGAGGGAGGGGGCCTGATCCGTTCATTGTCATCCTGCATCTGCAAACGGATAGGCCGGCGCAGGCCCCAGAAGATGTTCAATAATCCCTCCACGATGAACTCATCTTCTTCCTGTCCCAGAAAAGCAATGAACTCATCAAAGCCTAGATGAGGTGACCCTGTGTCCTCACCCTCTCGACCAAGTCATCCATGCCTTAGAGCCTCACCCGACCTCTGTGGAAGCCAGACTCCATTCTCACTGAAGAGAGAACGGATGTGTCTTGTGAGCCCCAGGGCCAGGGCAGAAGGGCCACGGCAGAACTGGAAGTGTATAGTAGATGAGTCTATTATGGCCATGGGAAGGAAGAACAATTAGTCGGTTCATGAATCTGGCCTCTGGTTATGTATTTGAATGATGGTCCTTAGTTAATTTAAGTAAAACCCTAGGTTTGATTGATTAAAAGTGGCAGCCAAGGTCCCCACTCTGAAAGTCAATCATGCTTCGGGAAATTCTCAAACATTATCATTAACTCCTGTCTATGAATGTCTTTAAGGAAGGCAGAACCTCTTAAGTAAAAATACGCAAAGGCAAATCTTCTCTTCTGAAAAACAAACAAGACCCTAAACATTCAATCAACTAGTGTGTGTGTGTGTGTGTGTGTGTGTGTGTGTACAAATACATATGCACATACATATGTATATATCACCCCACTGATCATGGCTAAATATTGAGCAGGGACCCCAACCTTCCCAGCTCAAATCCTACCTCCTCTGGGTCACTTCTTCCTGCTCTTTCCTGAGCTAGAAGTAATCTCTCCCTTAAATGAGTTCATACCCGGCCTACTTCATCGCTACCTGTGTGATGGCCCCCTCTCACAGCCCACTTTGTATTACAAGTACAGCATTTCTGTAAATGTCCTCTCCCCCATTGGTCTATAAGCAACACAGTGGAAAAAGCTGTGGATTTGGAGTCAAAGACCTGGGTTCAAATATTGCAGCTGTCATTTCCTACTAGTATGACTTTAGATAAATTACTTCCCCCTCATCTGTAAAATGGGGTGGTTAGTACCTGTAGTATCCACTCACTAGCCATGTGACATAAGCAGTCAGTTAACGTCTCTGAATCTCAATTTCTTCATCTGTAAAATGGAAATAACCCCTATACTACCATAGCCACCCCATGGGGCTATTTTTGCTTTGCCCAAACCTGTGATTTCACAAGATTGTTGTAAGGCCCAAGTGCATAAATCTATGTAATATGTTCTGTATAGTCCTATGTAAACGTCAGTTGTTTTATTATTGTTGCTATTATAATAATAATAACTATTTATATAGTGCTTTTAAGGTCTACAAAATACATTACAAATATTTTCTCATTTGACCCTCACAAGCACCCTGGGAAGTAGGTACCATTACTGTCCCCATTTATAGATAGAAGTTTTATGATTTGCCCAGGGTTACACAGCTACCAAGTGTCTAAGACTACATTTGAACTCAAGTCTTCCTGATTCCGAGTCCCATACCCTACCCACTGAACCACCTCGCTCACTATCCCCTGAAGGGATTGAATTAGACAATCTCTGAAGTCTCTTCCAGCTCTAGATTTTATAAGCGTCAATGTTTCAGAGACCTGGGACCTCATTATGCTAAGTCTTTCTTCCCCTAATACAGCTCACAAGTCTTCAATGATTTAATAGATGAATTTAAAAAGAGTTTCTGCAGCCAAATGACTCATCACCCAGTAACTAAATTGGTGCTGAACCTTTCTGCATTTATCCTGCCTGGTCCTCGGATGACAGGCAGACGGTCTATTCCCAGACCTGTCCTCAAAAGCCTTTCCAGCTGCCAAAAATTGACATTCAACTGGCACGGCCTCCAAGAACCCAGGGTCACCTCCACACCATGACGTGGCATTGAAGTCAGATTTTAACAGAAAATAAGTCTATGTCATAGCAGAAATCAAAATTATATTTATGGAGTGTCCAGAATTGGCCTTGGAGTCTGTGGTCCACAGAATGGGTAGTTGCCTCATAGATGGACTCGGGGAAGGTGCCCCCCATGCCCAAAGTTCTTTCAAATGCTCTCATGGCATCTGAGATCTTTCATTAGAAATTCATTTCTTTACATTAAACGATTAGCTCATGCTAAATTCAGACATCTTTTCAGATGAAAAGCCAGAGGTTCCACCTCACAGCCAGAAGAGGTTAAGGGATTTTCTAAACATCATGGCTCATCAGCGACAAGAGGGAGAACTCACTCCCATACTTCTAAGACTAGAGTCTTAGAACTGTATAGAACTCCTGGCCAGAATATGGAAGAACAGCCTATTATAAAACACAAATACAATGTATAAAATTGAATAGAAACCAAGCCTTATCAAGCATTTTTCATCATGTCTTTTCAGACTGGTAATAGAGGAACAGGTTTCAGCCTCACCTGAAAATCACTTTCACAACAGAGAAATGGTATGTCATTTATATGCTATAAGGACCATCATAGCTCATGTTTCTATGGCGATTTAAGGTTTACAAAAACACTTTGCTCACTGCTCTGGGAAGTAGGTGGCCTAAGTCTAGGGCCCAGAAAGAGTGACTTGTTTAAGGTGGCACAGCTAGTGATAAATAGAGAACACACGTTCCTAATAGAATGTAAACCTCTTGAGAAAAGGAATTGTTTGTTCATGACGATCTTATCAGTTTCCATGGGTTTATCCTCTCTACATAAATGATTCTTGGATCTATACATATCCAGCCCTAACCTCACTCCTGAGCTACAGTCACATATCACCAACAGCTTTTTGGACATTTCAAATTTAATATCACATAGTCATCTCAAACTCAACACGCCCAAAACTGAACTCATCATCGTTTACCCAAAACCTTACCCTCTTCCAAACATCCCTGTTACTATCAAGGGCAACACTACCCTCCCTGCTATCAAGGCCTGAAACCTCAGTGTCATGCTCAACTCCTCAAGCTGTGACCGGATTTTGTCATTTCTACCTTCCTAACACCTGCCATGTACTTCACCTTCTTCTATCTACTCACACAGCTGCCACCCTCACACAGGCTTTCATCACCTTGTGCCTGGATTATTGCAAAAGTCTTCTGACTGGTATCCTTATGTCATGTCTTTTCCAACTGCAATCCATCCTCAGGTCACCCCATTGCTCAGTGAAACCCAGTGGCTCCTTATTGCCTCCAGGATCCATTATAAAGTCCTATGTTTGGCACTGAAAGCTCTTTATAACTTGACTCCTTTCTTTTCAGTCTCCTTATATCTTATTCCCAGTCTCTATATATTCTGCAATCCAGCTAGAGTGGCTTCAGCGTTTCTCACGCATAACACTCCATCTTCCACTGTTCCCATACCTACGATGCTCTTCCCTCTCATCTCCAATCTCTTAGCTCAAGACTTGAACCCTCAACTGTTTCATAACAAAATAAGCCCATGGTTTCCTTCAAACAGAACACTGGGATTCGCTATTAATATGCCAAGATAATATAGTCACCACTAATGGAGGCCCAGAAGAGGTAGTTCTCGCTACAAAATTCCTTGGCATTGTCAAATGGTTCAACATCAGAAACTGATACAATTTTATCAGTGGAAGTGACATGAAAGAAGAGGTATTACCATCTGCTGTGCCTGTGCACCCCTAAGGGCCATGGGGCCTTCCCATCTGACTTGCAGCTAAAACCTCCTCTATGTTTTCTTTCCTCCACTGGAATTTCAGTCCTTGAGAGGGGGGATTGTCTGACTTCTCCGTATCCCCAGTGCCTTACATAGAGCAAGCGCTTAATAAATTCTTCATTCGTTCATTCAATGAAAGGGTAACTAAACTGATATGGTTAGTCTCATCCTCTTTCTTGGAGGGGGCAGGGGTCATAACACATAGAGCTGCAAGGGACATTACATCATCTAATCCAACCACCACATTTTACACATGAGGAAACTGAGTCTCAAAGAGGAATTTGCCCACAGTCACACAGGTACTCAGTAGCAGAGCTAGTAGTTGAACACGGGGCCTTGGACTATAAATACAGCATTCTTGACGTTACATCCCATTGTCTGTCATTTAATCCCTTTTGATCCAAGCACTGCCATCTCTGGCTGGAGCCGGGTAACACTTGATCCTTCAAAAAAAAGTTCAATTCACTTCAGTTATCATTAATTAGGAATCTATTATTTCCAAGGTATTGTTTGCTGGAGACTGTGCCTCTTACCAAAATAAATAAGGCCATGTGTTGCTTGTCATCTTAGGATTTCTTACCTCTCGGTGTCGTAGCTGCAGGTTCTGACCCTCATAATATAAATTGTAGGTCTTCAGATGTACCAGCAGTTCATTTCTTTAAAGGAGAGAGAAAAGACACACATGAGAAGGCATGAGGTGCAGGTGCTCAGCCACTGAAGAGCTCTTTAGAGAAGGAGAAGAAGGAGAAGAAAGGAGAAGAAGAAGGAGAAGAAGAAGCAGGTAGCATTTACACAGCACTTCAAGGTTTGCAAAGCACTTTAAATACATTAACTCATTAGATCCTTGCAACAACCCTGTGATGTAGATGCAATTATTATCCCATTTCACAGATAAGGAAACTGAGATAGAGAGGAGGTGAAGTCTCACGCCCAAGGTCACATAGCTACTGTCAGAAGCAGGATTCAAACTCAGGTCTTTCTGACTCCAAGTCCAGCACTCTATCCACTGTGCCACCCAGCTGACTTATATTATACTAATACTGATCAGCTGAAAGGTTTGTTATAGAAATCCACCATTGACAACAATTTTATAGTTATTTAAAAATGCAATTTCATATGGTTCATGGCATCTAGAACCAGAAAAGACCTTAGGGAAATTCAACCCCCACGTTTTACCAAGGATGAAGTGAGGCCTCAGGATGCCAAACGATTTGCCCGAGGTTCCATAACTAGCAAATGTCAGAGGTGAGATTCAAACTCAGGTCTCTCCTGATCTTTCCATTATACTACCCCACGCCCCTAAAGGTCTAACCATAAAGCAGTAGAGAACCCAAGATTATGGGTTCCAGAATTCCATTCCTCCCCATTTTGTATTATTCCCCTCCCCACCCTGTAATCTATTATCATTTCGCTGTCTGGAACGACCTCTCCTCCACCTTATAGCTGGATCCATTATTTACAGCTGACCTTCCTAAATGAAGCAGCACCTCCAGATAAGAGTAAGGACTGACTTTAATTTTTAGTGGGTTTTTTTTTTAAGGTTTGCAAAGCACTTTCCATACATCATCTCCTGTGATTCTGTGAAGTCTATTGTTTAAAAAAAAAAATCTTAAGAGGCTTTCATTGCTGTTGTCTGCTAAAGCTAATGTAGCATTTATTCTGGCATTCCCAAGCAATTTTTTTAATCACTCTGCTGGAATTTCAATCATCTTTCAAAACTAATCTTTGCTTCTTTATGTCTTTCAAAAGTCAATGGAGCTGAAAAGAGATCAGGGCAACTCTACCTTTAAGCATCATCAATGAATAGAAAGTCAATGATCCATAAACATTCATTAAACACCTACTGTTTTCCAGGAACTATGCTAAGTACACCTGACCAGAGTGTTTGTTACAAGGGGAAGTACTATTGGGCAAGCAAACAACCCTGGGAAAATGACAGTGACATTAAAAGAGAACAAAAGCATCCAGACTTTTTTTTTCTAAATCGATTTAATTTTTTTTCCAGTTCCAAATTCTCTCCTTCCCACATCTCCCTCTCCCACCCATTGAGAGGGCAAATAAATAAATGAAACATGTTATCAACATGTATAGTCAAGTAAAACAAATTCCCACATTAGCCAAGTCCAAAAAAAACACCAATCTGCCCTCTGAGTTCATCACCTCTCTATCTGGAGGTGGATAGCATGGTGAGTCCTCTGGCATTGTGGTTGGGTCCGCTGCAATAAAACACCTTTAAAAATTTAAAGCATGATCTTAATTATGGCTTTAATTGTAACACAAGTACTTTTCAGTGTGCTCCTTCTACATCGATGGGAATCACCATTATCCTCATAATTAGCATGTACATAGTGCTTCAGAGTTTGCAGAGCACTTTCCAAATATTAACTCATTTTATCTTCACAACAACCCTGAGAGATGGGCAGGATTATTTTCCCCATTTTATAGACATGGAAACTGAGGCAGACAGAGGTTAAGCCACTTGGCAGGGCCACCCAGTTAAGTGTCTAAGATCTGATTTGAACTCTGCCTGCCTCCAGGGCTGGCATTCTACCCACTGCACCACCTAGATAGGGTTCTCTAACTCTTCCTCTCACTCCTCAAATCCAATCAGTCACCAAATCTTGTCACAAGATCTGTTCCCCTCTTTCTCTTTTCCCATTGCCAACTCCCTAGTAAAGGCCTTCATTACCGCTTATTACCAAAGGCTCCTATCCTGACTCAACTTTCTCCCTTTTTCCAAGCCATATTTTTCTGATACAAACAGACTTGTCTACCTAGTGCATGGAAATACCCACATCAGTCCCCTGTAGGAAATTCTGCAATGGCTCCTGGTGCCTTCTTGGCCAAACACAAACTCCTTGACCTACCAAGCCTTGCATTCAAAGCCCTCCACAATCTGGCACACAGCCATCAAAATCCTTCCTACTTTTCCAATCTTCTTATACTTCATTCCCTTCCACACTATACTTGCCATCCCTCACTGCTTTCCATCCCTCAAATCTGGAGGTCTGTACTGGTAATCTGCTCTCCATACCTGCTTCCTCCTCACCTCTACCCCTGAAAGACTCAGCTCAAATCTCACCTGGGGCAGGAGGCCTTTCCCGGCCTCCACCCCTACCCCTAGTGCCTATATAGGAAAAGCAAGATCCTAGGGGCAGGAATCCTTCTTTGCCATCTTTTGTATCCACCATTGCTGGTACAAAGGAAGTCTTTAATATAAATGCTCACTCACTCATTCCCCTTCCAATCTCAAGTCACATTATCTAATGCTCCCTTCACATGCTGCTACCCTTAAGCCAGACCAGATTATTTCCTTGTTTTCTGTACATGCCTTGAACTCCTGTGTTTTCCAACCTCCATATTTTTGAGGAGGCTGTGCCCTGCACTGGCATCAGCGGCAGCTTGGAAGAGGAGGTCCAGAGACTGTCAGTGGCCTCTTTGTAGACATCAAACGAAAAGAACTCTATCTTCTCTTCTGACCATTTAAGGGCTATGAAGGGTCACTGATCAAACTCACATCTAAACAGACTGTAGGTTTTGTGGCTTTTGACAGCCGTGCTAGGGCAGAAGCAGCCAAAAATGCATTGAATGGTATTCATTCTGACCCCAAGAATCCACAAACCTTAAGGTTGGAGTTTGCCAAGGCCAATACCAAACTGGCAGAGAGCAAACTCATGGCAATCCCACATTCCACCAGCATCCACTCCTTTCTGGATGCACGCTTCATCACACGGGATCCTTATGACCTGACACGAGTGGCTTTAGAGGCCTGGGCTCCTTACCCAGAGGTTTAAGTAGTTTGCCCAGGCCACCACAGCTCCTGAGTGTCTGAGGTAGAATCTGAACGCAGGTCTTCCTGACTAAATCCAGCACTACCCCGTGCTCGCTAATCCAATTGCACATGAAGAACAGAGACCCAAAATGATTACATAATTTGCCCAAGGGCTCAGAGTTAGCCCCTTGCTGAATTGTGAACACTGATGGCAGGGACCACATCTCATCACGCTTTCTGAAGTTAAAGATTTAAGGGATGGAGGCAGGAAGAAAAACTCCTTTCGTTCACATCTAATTCTGTCCTCTTACCCTCTCCAGGTCCCTTCCCCCCTCCTTCTTCTCGCCCTCCTCCCTCCTCCTTCTCAAACTTCAAAGACAAACACAAAAGTGGGAGGGAAGATAACAGGCCAGGGAAGCCAAGGGAACACGATCAGGGTGGGAATTTACTTTCCTTCCACCTTAAAACTCTGGCGCTGCTGGCTGAGGGAAACAGTTACCATTTGCTAGCTGAACAATTTCCACCAGGTTTGGATTCCAATGGTCTGATCAGTCTGGCTATCTTATGCAAATCAAAATTAAGACCTTATCATCAAAAAGCCTTCAGGCTTACTCTTTTCCCATCAGCCCTCAACAAACATAGTGGATTTCAAAGACCACCAACATCTCCCTGGGTGACTAGATTCCCAGGCTAGGGCCATCTGGGCCAAGTCTTATCTGCAAGGGTGACTCAAGGGAAACAGGCTGACCTTGTCCCTGCTGAGGAAGAGGGGCTACCCTCACAAAAGAACCAAGCCAAATGGACAGCCAGCCAATCAATGTGTGTACTCGCTCCAAAGATAAGGTTTCTTCCCTTTCTCCTTGGACTCCAACCCAGATCAGCTACTTACTAACTTGGACAGGTCACAAACTCTCAGGGCCCCACTTCCTCATCTATAAAACAAAGTGGGACGCCATGCACGATCTCTTGTTCTGAATCCTAAGATCCTCTGATCCCTTACAACTGTTAGTCACAAGGTACCGAAAAATCTCAGTGAATTCACAGAGCTCAGAAGGATTTGGGTTCTTTTAAAACAGTAAGATTAAGTCTAGGTCTTTGAATTTCTTTTTCTATGGGCTTGGCCTTAATACTCAATCCAGCCCAACCAGCATTTATTAATCTATATTTGTTCTTATGATATGATCATATCCAAGTTTTTTTCAAGCATAGAATTCAAGCTTATTCAGCTGCCAACTCTCTCATTTTGGGACTAGAGGCTTAGGGCTGTAGGTGGGTGGAAATGGAGAGAAGAAGCATAGGCAATAACTCCCATGTCCTGACTTCCCCCAGTCCTTAGTATCTCCACTGCCATGTTGTTTCTATGGATATATGTGAGTAGATTTATGTCTATATGTGAATATGCTACCTCCTCTCAGTATGTAAGCTCCTTTGAGGGCAAGACCATAACTTCTGTATGCTTGACACATATTAGGCATCTAATAAACACTTGTATATTGACTGACTTGATTCTTGGAGTACTCTAATGTTTGCACAGTAACCTTTTAAAGTAGGTCCCCCCCAATACTATTATTACCACTTTAGAGAGGAAGAAACTGAGACTCTGAGGCATTAAAGTGACTTTCCCAGACTCAAAGTGACAGATGGTATTCAAACCCAAGCTTCCTGACCATTACACCACACTGCCTTTTCAAAAGGGGGGAAGGTCTAGCAACATGCTAGTTCTCCTGGATTTCATGGGGGAGAGGGCATCTTCAGGCTTGTGAAAGAAGCCAATGAAGTTATAACTTAAACTAAAGTAAGCCTAAATCTGCTAACTTGGAAAATCCTTGTTTCTAGAGACTCTGGAGCTGAGGGTAGGGTGGTGACCCAGTAATTCTACAATTAGCCACTCCCTAAACATATGTCTGTCTTTTAAGAATGTGGTCTGCCAGATTCTGGAGAGCCTAATATGTGCAGAATGAGAAAAAAAATACTGACTTGGAGTCAGAAAACTTGAGTTTGAATTCTAACCCTGATACTTACCTACCTGTGTGACTTTGCTGGAGTCACTTTTCCCCACCCCCATGCCTCAGTTTCTCAATTTGTAAGATAAGGCAGTTCTAAGGACATTGTGCTTCCCTACAAGTGAAACACAGGTTCAAGATGATCTCATGGCCATCATTCTAGGAAGCAGAAAATAAAGTTCTCACCTCCAAAAGTGGTACCATCATTAAATGGTTTAACATTGGTGAAGGAGATGACTTTCTCAGTAGAAATGATAATCAAAGAAAATGTTTTATCACCTGCTTTACCACATTATCCTAAGGATTATGGGAGCTTTCCATATGACTCAGAGCTGAAGCTAACACGGGCTGTCTCCCCTTTAGAATATGAGCTTCTTGAGAGAAAGGATTCTTCCTTCACTATTTGCTTTGCACACAGTAAACACTTAAATGCTTTCTCATTCATACATTCACTCATCTTCAAGGTCCCTTCCAACACTAAAATCTCATGATTCTTGAATCCATCCTCATTATATTAGGCTAGTTAGGTAGGGGCAGAGGGCAGCATTTGTTTTAAAACAAATGCAATTTAGTGCTTTTGAGCACATAAGGTAACTTACAAAAAGTTGTCCTGAAGGACTTTAATGCAGAGATATGGGTTGTCTAGAGGTACCTAGGTGCCTCAGGTGAGCCTGGAATCAGGAAGACTTGAGTACAAATCCATCCTCAAACACTCACTAGCTATGTGACCCTGGGCAAGTCACTTAACCTCATTTGCCTTAATCCACAGGAGAGAGAAATAGAAAACCACTCCAGTATCCTTGCCAAAAAAAAAAAAAACCCATTTGGAGTCATGAAGAGTCAGACACAACTGTCAGACAGAACTTCAACAGAGGGTTTTGTACAACTAACTCATTATGGTAAAAATAATTCCCATTTCCATGTTTTCTGGTCTATAAGTAGCAAATGATACTCCATGAAATAGGAGAGCAGTCTCCTCACAACCACCACAGAAAGGAGACCAGACAGGTGAGCAGGGCAGTCGGAAGAAACAATGGCTGAGAAGATGAAGAGTTTCCCATGGCTCATCCAGCTGCCGAGTACCCAAAGGGAGACTGCCCTTTGACTCAGGATACCAAGACTGCTTTTCACAATTGTCTGTCATAATTTACAATTGAGTGCTTCTGAAGAGCTTGTAATTCCTTTGCTCTCTCAAGTGGAATCTCTTATCTCTTCTTGCTTCTATTATAGTTTGCTTAGCAAATCAAGTCCTCTGGCCACAAATTATGAATTAATGAGGCGCTTTAGGATATAATCAAACAGCAACCCCAGGCCCATCTATCAATATCTGCCTAAATCAGGCATTCTCCTATTTGGGAGGAGAAACTAAAGAATCCTCCAGAAAATAAAACCTATGGAGAGGTTAGCCTTCTCCTGGGTTCCTTTTTCCAAAAGACCAATGTAGGTCCAGGTGACTGTAGAGAAGCCACAGACTTGGATAAAGAGTAATTTTCAACTGTTTGACCTTGAGTAAGTCATTAAGCCTCTGTTTCCTACTCTATAAAGTGGAGATAATACATGCACAAACTATCTCGAAAAGTCATGTTACAAAATTCTCCTATGTAAATGCTAATGTGCTATAAAAGGGGACTTATTATTTTATGTCCCTCTTTTCCACCAATACCCCTAAATCCATAATTTTGAAATTAGAGAATAATTCACAAAGTCCATTAGTCAAAATACTATAACACTGACTCGGGATCCTCCATGGTGCCAAGGAAAGAGCACTAGATTAGAAATCAGGAGACCTAGATTCTAGTCCCATTTCTAGAATGCATTTGCTGTGCTGTCTTGGCAAATTACTGCCCCCTCTCTGGACCTTAGTTTCCTCCTCTGTGAAACCTTTGGGGTTTATATCAGATGATCTCAAAGTTCCTTTAAGTTCTGACATTCTGTGTTCTAAGGTCTCTTCCTTCTAATTTTCTATATTCTCAGATCCTTTTCTAGCTCTGAGATTCTGTGCTCTTTAAGGATTATTCCAGAATTCTAACATTTTGTGTTCTATCTTTCAATACTCTATGATTGTTTTCAATTTTCGCAGTCAACCCTTAATGATTTCTCTTAATTAAGGGAAGAAGTGGCATAGACGATCCAAGAGCTCTGTGTTTGTGTGTGTATGTGTCTTTATCTGTAGCCAAGTCCATAAATATCTGCTCATATTGGTATCTAGAAAGCAATAAAAAAATTTTAATAGAAGATTTTTCTCTCTAATTATGTCTACCTCAGGCTGGTACTAAAACAAAATTGCAGTTAACAAAAAGAAGGAAAATGGCAAATGTTGAAATGGCTGTGGGAAAAGAGACACTCTGGTGTACTGTTGGTAGAGCTGTGAATTGGCACAGGCATTACAGAAAGCAATTTGGAATTATGCCCCCAAAAGTTATTAAACCATGAATATCCTTTGACTCAGTGATACCAGTATTAGGTTTTTTTTTTACCCCAAAGAGATCAGAAAATTGTATATATGTATATATGTACATGTAGAAAGAAAGAGAGCAGCTTTTTTTGTAGTATCAAAGAATTAGACACTAAAAGGTACCCATCAATTAGGGAATAACAACAAATTATGGTATATGAATGTAACTGAATATTTGTGTTGTAAGAAGTTATGAAAGAGAAGACTGAGAAATCTGGGAAGACTTGTATGAACTGATAAATTGTTATGAGCAGAACCAGGAGAATGATCTATGCTATAACAATATTGCAAAACCAACAATCTTGAAAGACTTATCAACGCATTGATCAACCATGATTCCAGTGGACCAACGATGAAGAATGATACTAAAGATCTAGTTGCTAAATATTTACCAGAACATCTCTGGGTAACCAGCTTCAAATCCGGGGCTCTTTGTGCAATACTATCTCTCCTTCCTATCTTGTCCTTCTACCTGATAGGAGCACCTGATTAATTGTCCTCTTCCTATTCTTAATGCCCTTTCCTCCTCCTATATACAAAGTGGTAACAAAATCTCAAGGGAATTACTATGTACTGACTCTGTATAGTATCTTGGCAGACTTGTCCCATAATGCAACAGTTTTAACCAACCCAAAAAAACCTAGGATGACAGGATGACCTTGGAGGTCATCTAGGCCTCATTTACATGGCTTTAGTATAGGCCATTTATTACCAACAGAATTTTGCCACATCCCAAGTCAAAGGTTCCCATTTTTAACATTGAGAAGCTACCACATATCCTTCAGATCATACTACCGGGAGGAGCAGTAGAAATCTAATCGGAACCCTCATAGAGGGGCACATATTTAGTAGATATTACAGCTGGATGATTGTTCAATTACAAGAGTTCACTTATAGTGCTTCTTATTATCTCAGGAGGTATCACTCATTCATTCAACAAATATCATGGGATCATAGGCATTAGGGCTGGAAGAGATCTTAGAGACCATATAATCCAACGATGAGGTAACTGAGGCCTGGATGGGTGAGGTGTTTGCCTAAGGTCACAGAAGTAGTAAAAGATGGAGTCAGGATTTGAATTCGAATCTTCTAGCTCCAAGTCAAATGCTCTGTTTTAGAACTACACCACATTTCTGTTTATTAAATGTACACATAAAATTAATTTTTATTCTCTTTTGCTTAAAAAAAGGAAGCAAACTTTACTTTCACCCCCCACTTCTTCTAGAGGGCAATTCAGTACAAAAGAAATTCATCTTGAAATCCACACAGGAAATAAAGCAAGGAAGGAAGGAAAGAAAGAAGAAAGGAAATATCCACATGGGGATTTGGTTGCCAGAGAACAGACAGGACCTAAACATTGTAAGGTAGTTTCACTTATGACATCCTTGCTTTGGGACCTAATAACAGTGTAATGCTTATACCCTAAAATCTGTGTCATTCAACATTTGGAGATAGGATGAAGGATGGGGAATAGCCCTTAAATTAAACAATAAGTTATAGAAATTGAAAAATTCTTGGGAATCACTGGTCTAGACTCTGAGAGCTTCTGTATCCAAACCTTACCACTTGATACCCCATGAGTGTCCATAATAACATTAATGTACTTTACCATCTGCAAGTTATAAAAGGAAATCTTACTTGGAAATGTATTTATCTTGTCCACATGGGACAAGAGTGGTCTGGCTGCAGTAATCCATTCTCAGTGCCTTCTTCTCACTACGAGGACAGATCTACAGTTGGAAGAAGAGAAGAAAGGTTAGCCTCATTAGGGCCTGGGGACGTGTACGTACATGTCTTCATTTGTGTTCTAGAAAGTCAAACAAAAATAACCAGGAGGAATGACGATTCCACTATTGTATAAACCATTTCCCCTTGTAAGAACCATCCCCAGAGTCCATCACTAATGGGTAAAGGGGCCAACCGTGGCTCTTCCACAGGCCCTGTCATTCAGTAAGGCTAGAAAAATGTCCAACAGTTTGCCATTGTTACAATATACTTACAGCTTCGATGCAATGATCTTCCAGAGGGCCTAAGACCTTTTGGGCAACTTCCTAGAAGCAGGTGTTCAGAAGACAGAAGAAGGAATTGCCTAAAGATTCACCCATGTTGGTGATTCCCGTTCTTTGCGGGAATTTTTAGAGAACAGTAATAGCCAACATGGATACAGTATATATGTGCCACGCATTGTGCTAAGCATTTCACAATTATCTCATTTGATCTTCACCATGATACTTGGAGGTAGGGACTATTATTATCATCCCCATTTTATAGATGAAGAAACTGAAACAAACAGGAGTTAAGTGACTTGCCCAGGATCACAGAGTTAGCAAGTGTCTGAGGCTGGATTTGACCTCAGGTCTTCCTGTCTCTAGGCCCAGGCCTCAATCCACCGTGCCACTCCACTGCGCAGAATACATTAAAATATTCTCTTTTAACAGGGGTAATTCAAAATTGTTACAAATTGTCATGGGTAGAAAATGTGTTGAAGCTAGTAATGAGAAATTGGATTGTTAAGGCAAAAAAGGTTTCTCGAAGAAGAGCCACTTGTGGTCAGGATACACTCAACAACTCAGTGGGAGGGAATCTCATTTCAAACTAGGCTTGAATCTACCACCTTCATCGCTACTAGTCCCCCAAAGGTTTCAATCGGAGAGCCATTGAAGCAGAGGATTTAGAACTGAGGGAACTTTAGAGACCATCTCACTGCTGCTGGTCCTCGAGTCACTAAAGAGCTGGGAAGGGACCCAAGAGAATCCTTGGTCCAATCTCCTCATTGTAAAAAAGAGGAGTGTGAAGGCTCCCAAAGGGGTATGACTTGCTTGCTCAAGGTCACATGGGAAGTCAGTGGTCTGAGTAACCCGGGGCAAAGTCCTCAGCCTCTTTAATTGGGAGCTTCCCAAGCTATAAAGGAGTGGATCTAATGATCCCTAAGCTCTTGACCCTTGGAATTCAGGTCTTTTGGCTCCCAAGATCTTGTCCTTCCTGCCACATTAAGCTACCTAGCCTGCTTCTTGGTGGTCTAAATTCAACTCATGTTCCCTCGTTTCATAGATTTTAGGGAAGGAAGGAATTTAGAAATTATCTTCTCCATCTTTGCTTTTCTTTACAGATGAAAAAATTGTAAAGGATCAGAGAGGCCAAGTAACTGGCACACAGGGAGTAAGAAATCACCAGGGGGGCCACTAGGTGGTGCATTGAGTAGAGCACCAGCCCTGGAATCGGGAGGACCTGACACACTTACTAGCTGTGTGACCTTGGACAAGTCACTTTAACCCCAATTGCTCTGCCTTCCCCCCTCCAAAAAAAATAGGAAAAAAAAAGCAATCACCAGGGCTCAGTGAGCTCTGCTTCACAGCGATAAGAAGATTCAGCATCAACAACCCCATACATATATTATACATATGTACATATACATATATATACACACGTACAGTCACAGATACAAATGAGTGTGAGTCACAACAGATACTGAGACAATATAGGAGTAAAGTCTCCATTAAGAACAATGGGGGGGGGGGGAGTAAGCATTTATGCAGCACCTACTATGTGCCAGACACTGCATTAAATGCTTGACAAATGTTATCTCACTTGACCCTCACAACAACCCTGCAAAGCAGATGAGTTGAGAAAGCTAAGGCAAACAGAGGTTAAGTGATTTGCCCAGGGTCACTCAGCTAGTTAAGGGATTTAACTAAAATCTTCCTGATTCTAGACCAATACCACCTCAAAGAGAAACTAAGTCATCAAGCACGGGTATAGGTGAGCTGAGCAGAAGCTTCTTTTCTTAGGATCTTAGACTTGGGGCTGTATTTTAGAAGTCACTTGATTTTTTAGTCACTTTCTTCATTTTGTAGATAGAGAAGTTAAGTAATTTAACTACAAGGTGCAAGTGGAAGAGCCAGAGTTCAAGCCCAGAACCTCTGACTTAAAATCCACCCCTCTTTTCACTGAAGGAGAACTAAAGCCAAGGGAGGCAGGACAATTACAAAAGCAGTATGATTTGGCTGGGGAAACTGAGTCACTAAATGAAAACCAGTAGCCAGCCCAGCACTTGAACAATACGCTGGTCACAAAGGAAGTCTCTGATACAAGTAGACTTTGGAAAACTAGCTTGGTTGTTAGACAAAAATAACTCCTTTCTGCAGTTGTAACAACTGCACATTAACAAACGGTAGAATTAATCTACTATTTTTTAAGGTTTGTTGAGAGCAGGGGTTCTTGACTTAGGTGTGTGAACTTTAATATTTTGATAATGGTATTTCAGTGTAACTGATTTTATTTTAGGCATTTAAAAATATAATTCCAAGAAGGGGTCCATAGATTTCACCACACTGCCAAAGGGGTCTATGACACAGGAAAAAAAAATTAACAGTCTGAGATATAGAGCCTCACTGGGCAGGAAGAGGATGAGGTACAACACCCAGGTTGCAATTAGCTAGCCTGCCCTATGATTAGTTAGCATTTATAAATTCCAATTATGAGCCACTAGTTTAGAGAATGAAGACTACAGGGAGGACAGGCTCGCTGCTTGGGCACTTATGATATAATGTCAACAGACAACAGACTACAGTGGGAGAAGAACTGGATTTGGAATCAGGGTGAATGGTGTTCAAAAAGGGATAGAAACTAGTAGAAGTAGTCCCACAACAGATGACAAGACAATAAGACATAAGCACCCACCAGGCCTAAATGACTCTTACAGTCTATATGAATTACATCAAAAAGATGCCAAAAGGACTTACAGAAGCAACTAAGGAAAATCATGGTGGGTGGGAGAAATGCTATTAGAATGGAGATGGCCAAATATTTATCTTTTTCAAAAAATCAAGGAGATACTTTTTTTTTGGAGAAAGGAAGTCAGGGCAATTGGGGTTAAGTGACTTGCCCAAGATCACACAGCTGGTAAGTGTGTCAAGTGTCTGAGGCCACATTTGAATTCAGGTCCACCTGACTCCAGGGCCAGTGCTCTACTCACTCAGCCACCTAGCTGCCCCAAGGAGATACTTTTCAGTACACTATGCTGCCAAGCATAATACACTGATTCCTCAGTCATGCTAAGAAAATTAAGACAATATTATAACAGTATCTTATCTGAAGTCTTCAGTCTTTTTTGAATGAAGACCTATAGATGTCCTTTAAAAAACATAATAAAAACAGGGAGCCTCTTTAATTCCCTTTAGAAAACACAGCCAATATATTGAGATGATTAGAAGAGTTTGATAGTATCCAAACTACAAATAGCTTTTTGTCGACCAAATGAAAAGAATCAGTCCTTTAGTTTGCCTTCATATAGATTTGAAGGAGGGAGTGGATAGTTTCAGGAAGCCATGTTTCTCCAAGGGTACGCACCTACATCATCTCTTGGTGTAGAAATTCTAAAAGCCCTAAATGAAACTTTTACCACTGTTGTGTAACTTCTCTTTTGTTTTAACAATTACTCTACAAGACGAGCTGAACCACTCAAGGGGAGACGCTTGTTTTGATCCAGCAGGTGAAAGAACAAAGCCAATGTGAGCTTTTCTCCAAGCAGATGCGTGTACACTTGATAAATAATGCGTCTGGTAGAGCTGGCAAAAATGCAAGAGGAGGTTGTTTTTTCTCCCGCACTAGAAAGTAGCTGAACAGTTAGTTGGCACAATGGATAAAGCCCCTGGCCTGGAGTCAGGAAGACTGACCTTGGGGAGTTCAAATCTGGCCTCAGACACTTACTAGCTTGTGTGACCCTGGGCAAGTCGCTTCACCGTTTGCCTCAGTTCTTCATCTGTAAGATGAGCAGGAGAAGAAAATGGCAAACCGCTCCAATGATCTTGCCAAGAAAACCCCAAATGGGGTTACCAAGAGTCGGATGTGACTGTAACGACTGTACAACAACAAAAGAAAGTCAGTTACGATGAGTTAGGCTCAAGTGAGATATCTGTAAAGTGCTTAGTCTGGCAAAGGGCAGGTGCCTAATAAAGAATTGTTCCCTTCCTCACCTTAGGATGTTAACAGCACCCTTGATTAAAGCAGGTAGAAAAGTTAACCATAACAACAACAAAAACAGGAAATTCTGTTGTGTAATAAGAGCAGCAATATCTCCCATTTCTATAGAGCCTTAAGGTTGCCTTAGAGATAAGGAAATGGACACTCAAGAGAACTAAGTGACTAGCCCACGGTCAGAATGCTAACAATGGGCAGAGAGCTAGAATTCACTCAAACCCGGGTTTTCTGATCCCTCTTTTCCAATACATGGAAAATTCCTCCCACACTTCACCCAACCCCAGTTATGGTACAGTCTTATTTCTCAAATCTCAAACACACTCATAGAGGGAAAAGGAGAAGGAGGAGGAGGAAGAAGGCTTATGAGGATGGAATGTAAATTGAGCTGGACACTTTGTCCTTGGGGTTACTTTGGTTTCAAGGCCTGCTGAGGCCCTGCTCTCAGTCTGAGATTTAGAGCCTCGCTGGGCAGGGAGAAGATGAAGTACAACACCCAGTTTACAATTAGCCAGCCTGCCCTATGATTAGAAAACAAGAGGTCTTTATAAATGCTAACTAAAATGTCTCCTAAGAATTGCTTGTCATTATTTTAGACAAGGAAAAGTGGCAATAACTATTACTCTGCCAAAGGTGGCACAGAGGGAGAAACCAGGAGTGCCTTGTGCAGTCATTCGGCATCCAGGAAACAGATGAAACCCAGTGCCTGTAAGTATTAAGGGCCTAATATACACAAGGCACTACATCTAACCCATGACTAAAATGGAAATTTATGAAAGCATTGATCAGTTTAATCAAGTGGATAGAAGAACAAGAGAGAAGGAGCAAGACCAAGGAGTAAAGAAGAGACATAACTCAAATTTGTTTTTTTCTACAAACCTTTGGCAGCAAATGAACCTTGTCAAAAGCCTTTTGAAAGTCTAAATAAATTAGATCCACTGCTCCCCTGCTGATTTACCCCTTTCCAAGAATCCCAGGCCTGATTTCCCCTTACAGAAATTATACTGCCTTTCGCTAGATAAATTACATTTACTTCAGCCCTGGGTGATTCTTCCCTTAATTATAATTTCTGCCAACTTGCCAAGAATGGAAATGAGACTCATTGGTCTACAGTTCCCAGGGTCCCTCCAAGCAGCGCTTATGAATGGAAGTCACGTTGACAAACCGCCAACATGCAGGCACAGTAGCTGTTTGTAACGGGTTACACATTTTGGCCAAAAGTTCCCATTTTCCACAGCTCCCCCAGAGCTGTTGGGAGGATGCCATCTGGTCACAGTAATTTTATTCACATCTACTTTGGTCAATTGAATCTAGAGCATCCTGTGTGTTTACCGTGACTTGAATATGTCCTACCTGTTTGCTCAAGAGTCATTTTGGGAATGAGACTCTCTGAAACATCATCAAATAGCTTGGAAAAGAATTAATTTCTTCTCTACTATTCTTTTTGTCATCCCTGAGTGCATTCTATTGGGAGAGTAAGACTCAGAGGGGAGTTGGGAATCATATAATCATAGGGTCAGAGATCTGGAGCCAGAAGAAACTTTTATAGTCCTGGGGTTCTTAACCTGAGGTCCAGGAATTTGGTTTAAAAAAAACATTTTAGTAACTATATTTCAACATAATTGGTTTTCCTTTGTAATCCTATATATTTTTTTGTATGCATTTAAAACATTATGCTAAGAAGGGGTCCATAGGCTTCAACAGACTGCCATGAGACACAAAAAAGGTTAAATTAATTTGACCTAGTCCATACCCCTCATTTTACAGATGAGGAACTTTCCAGATTCCTCTTGTCCCATCCTGAATGTATCTAGGCTCAGTGTGTGACTTTATCTTTACTCTCCAGATAAGGTACAATTCAAGTGAGGGTGGTAGAGAGTGAGCAGTAGGAGGTCAGCACCAAAGTCAAAGGAAAAGCTCACTGGCTGGTCAGTGACAGCTCATGAGACTATCAATTCTGTATCACACAGCCTTGTACTGCAAGAGAACAATTTCACAGCTGGGACTGTCAGAGGGGTGTGGGGGTGGGGGACAATGGGAGGGAATAAAGAAGCCCCAACCCTAATGTCTCTGACAAAATCCTTTCCTTGTTTCGCATAAGCTCCCTCCTTCCGGTATGTGTGTCCCAGGGAAGACACACTTCCCCACTGTGCAGATGCTCACCAGTGGTCCAGACACCCAGGTGTGACCTCTGAAGCCTTTCATAGAGGCACACCCCAAGGAAACAAAGCAGGCCAATTCCCCTCCAGTCCTAATGCTCTGCTTTCGCCAATCCTGAGATGAGATGGAGACAGAGAGTCTAATGGAAATCCTCCAACTTGGGCTGGAAAAACCCCATCCAAAAACAATTCTCTTCCTAAGAAAAAAGCAGAACCTTCAACTCAGCTATTAACCCTTGGTTTTCCCTAATACTCAAGGCAGTCCTATGGCCCAAGGATTGGAGGAGCAAATAGAAGGGAAGCTGTAGGCCCACATAAAGTATCTGCCATGAAATACCCATGTTCACCTGGCTCCATCAGAGCATGGGGAAACACAGAAAGCTCCCATTTTAACCTCAGCTTCACTTATCATGTAGTTCCCTTTCTAGTCAATCAACTAAAATCTTAAATGTCATAAGATTCTCTCAGCTAATGAGGCCTTCAGAGAATAGAGAAGAGTAAATCCCAAAACCAGAGTTGGGCAATCTTGGGTAAGAACAAATAAAATAAACCAAAAAAATCCGCTCATAACCCATGGATTCCTTAAGTTTAGCAGAAATAACTTGGAACAATAATCCAAAAAGCAAAGAGACGTAGAGTGGGTCTAAGCAGTCTGAGGCAGGTAACCAAAGATGATAAATGCTCCAGTAGTGGGGCAAAAGACAGACTGATGAAAACCTAAGACTAGAAAAGGAGATGGGCTGGCCCTGTGGTGAGAATTGGACAATATGGGAAAGCAATGGGACAAATGGTGGGTTGGTACTTGTACTGCCACACTTTAACGATCCAGATCCATTGTCAGGCTGAGGTCAGTTCTTCCTCTATCAAAGCCTCACCAAGGCTTTCCATGAATTGTTATAGCTGAAAAATACATTTCCTAGGGCCAATTGGGTGAGAAGTCTCTCCTCCAACAGTAGAGCACAGTGATGGATAGGGCACTGGACTTGGAGTTAGAAAGATGTGGGTTCAAATGCTGCCTCAAGTATTACTAGCTGTGTGGTCTTAGGCAAGACACTTGACCCAGCCTCCCAGCCTCAGTCTTCTTGTCTGTATAAGGAGGAGGTTGGACTCATTCTCCTCTAGGTTCTCCTTCAAGTTCTGAATCTATGATCCTGTGATCAATCAATGAACGAGCATTTATTAGCAGGACTCATGCTCCAATGGCACAGCCATTGATACCAGGGCACCCCTTTCACACAAGAAACAGCAGAAGGCATCTTCCGTTAAGGATTGCACATTGGTTACCCACAAGATATTAATGTAACAGGAAGGGTTCCCAGCTAACATTTATATAGCAATTTAAAATTTACAAAGCTCTTTACATATATTATCTCGCTTGGTCTTTATATCATTGTGAGGTAGGTGAGATTATTATCCCTATTTTACAGATGAGGAAACTGAGGCTCAGAGAAATTATGTGACTTGCTGAAGGTCACAGAGTTAGTAAAGATCTGAAGTAGGATTTGATGATTAGGTAGATTGTCAGCTGAAGATTTAAATGAGAACATGGTTAAGAATCTCACCAGAGATGTTAATAAGGTCTTGGGATCTGTGTCACGGGTGGGAGCACCTACACAGATAAAATCGCGGATCCATAGAAATACCAAAGGCTCCTTAACTACAGAAGAGTCATTTCTGGGTGGAGAAGGCCACTAACAAAATGGATTTCTCTTTTCTCAACACCACCTTAAAAGTCTCATTTTTCCAGGTTATGTGGCAGAAGCTGGGCCTGGGAATTATTTCTCTCCCATTACCAAAGATAGAACAAATATAGACTAGAGAATGAGGGAGAAGGTAGTATGCAATAGGTCAAGCTCCCTAGAAGGAAGACTGGAAGGGAAACTGTATGGTTTGGCACCCAAATGGCTTTGGAGAGAAAAGCTAATGGAGTTTCCATTGTTTGGGCCTTTGTCCAGAAGAACAGCCAACATTTATATGCTGCTTTAGTTCTCAAAGTGCGCTGCATGCATTATTTTATTTGGTCCTCAGAGCCATCCTGTAAGGTGGGTAACACATATCACTCCCACTTTACAGATGAAGAAACAGGGTGATAGAGGTAAAGTGATAGCAAATATAAAACTCAACTCCGAGTCTCCTGACTCCAAACTCTTTTCATAATTTTGTAGTTGCCTCCAATCCACGAGGCCAGTATAGGAAAAGTTGAATAACTGAGAAGGAACTGATGGATGAAGGGTAAAGGTGGAATGTTGGTACAGAGTGAAGCCCATTCAGAAAGGATTCCCAAAGCCTCCAATGCATCAACACAGGCAAGAAAACAAAAAGCCAGCACTCAACATGATATTTCTAAACCTAGGATTAGAGGAGGAACACACCTGTATTTTCCACAACATCTGTTATGGAGAGAGCTTAGGTTACATTAAAGAAAGGCACATGAAAAAAAAAAAGGAGAGAGACAGAGAGAGGGGGAGGGAGGGAGAGAGAGGAAGCAAGGGAGAGAGGAAGAGAGGGAAAGAGAGAAAGAAAGAGAATGTAAAAAAATTAGGAAAAAAAAAGACAGTCTCAAAAACATGGAGGCCATGTTCCCTGTCTTCTACCATGCCCCAGATCACATCAAGGAGTGACATATTTTCAGAAGGATATTGATCAGCTTGATCAAGTCTAGAGGATGTCAGCTAGGATGTTGAGGGGCCTCAAACCCATTCACTGGCCAAAGGAAGTAGGGATGTTTAGCATGAAGAAAAGAATATTTAGGGTAGACATGGCAGCTGCCTTCAAGTACAAGGTTTGTCCTGTGGAAGAGGGTCCAGACTTGTCCTACTTGATTTCAGAAAGCAGGACTAGGAACAGGAGGAGGCGAAAGTTTCAGAGAGGCTGATTTAGACTCATTTAAAGGAAAAACTTCATAATGTCTAGAGCTGTCTAAAAATGCAAAGGCTGGTAACCACTTAGTGGCATTGTTATGGAAGAGATTCTTTTGTGGGTTCAGGTTAGACCAGCTGACCTCTAAGGTCACTTCTAATTCTGTGATTTCTAGGGTGACTGTGAACACTCCCAATGGATTTATTTCCAGGAGGCTCTAACAAGTGACTTCTCAGAAGGGAAATGGAACAATGGTGAGGAATTTACGAAGGCCTATGTAAGTATACACAGACACCCAAGAAAACCAGAGACGATAAAGATTTTTCCTATGATTTGGATAATGGTTTTACAGAATCTAAAAACAAGATTAAAGATAAAATGGTGAAATAAGTAAGGCTTCATTGAGGAAAACATCCTCCTTCCACTCTTTCTGAAAAATCCCTGGAAAAATCCCCTCCCCCCAATAAGGTGTTCCTCCTTCCTTTAAAAGGAAGAAAAAGAAAATCAGTGTACACTAAGGCAAGAGAGATCTGGTGGTTCAAACAGTAACCCTGCTTGACTGGATTCCATCAAGTCATCTGCCCTGTGCCATTAATTTTGCTATGGAAAAGCAGCTATCAGACTGAAGGGCTCCCTGCTTTACACTCGACAAGCCCAAAGTTGGCTGGTTCCCCATAGATATCCTTATATGAGAGGGGTTCTAAACCTGAGGCACTTAAACTTTTTTTTAAATATATATACTTTAATATCTATATTTCAGTATAATTGGTTCTCTTTGAAATCCCATATTTCATTTGATATATTTAAAAATAACACGATTCTGAGGAGAGGTCCATGGACTTCACCAGACTGCCAAAGGAGACTGGACACAAAAAAAAGGTTGAGAATTCCTGTTCTAGGGGGCAGCTGGATTGAGCACTGGCTCTGAAGTTCGGGAGGACCAAGTTCAAATCCAACCTCAGACACTTACTAGCTGTGGGACCCTGAGCAAATCACTTAATCCCAATTGCCTCCAAAAAGAAAAAAAAAGAATTCTTGTCCTACAATGAGGAATGTGTTTGTCCTTCAGTTTCTAAGAGGATCAGGGCATCAAGGAAATGATGATATAACTTGCAGTGAGGGAGAGTTGTACAAGGTCACCAGCCTCACTTTCTCCTCCAGAGCCATGTGGATCCAGTGACCAGATATTTGTCAAGATGACTGAAGATGACCCAGGATGCAATGGGAGACCCTGGCCCTTTCAGGCTCAGGCCTTTTCCTGTACTCTCTTAGAGTGAGATAATGTCCATTCAGGGAATAGACCTTAAGAAGTGAATCAAGGGATGGCCCCTTTAATTAGAAAAAGATCAAGCTTGGAGGGGAAGACCCTCAGGGTTGCTGTTCCAAAGAGAAATAGTTACCATTGACATGACAATGAGAAATAGGTCACTGGCCCTTCACAATGTGATTCTAACTTTCTTTCCACCACTTCTCCTATCTCACTCTACTTTCCAACTAAACCATTCAACTTGCTTTTCCCCACAGGTGCCCTTCTGTATCTTGTTTCTTATCTCTATCTCTGTCCAGGCTGTGCCTCATATTAGCAGTGTGCTGCTCCCTCCCCACCTAAGCTCCATTCAAGGATCTTTGTGCCAGGTCCTACATGAAGGCCTCTCCTGATTTACCCAATAGTTAGCAGCCTCTGAGTCAGAGACCTCTCACCTCTGACAAGTACCGACTGTGTGACCCTGGACAAGTGACTTAACTTCTCAGTGCCCCAGGTAAGGTGCTGATCTGCCATGAGAGCAGAAATTTCATACCTAGAACTCCCTGGAATAATGAAATCATAGATCGGATCTATCTGGATAAAGTTATGAACAGACGTATGATATCGTGTCATATAATATGTAATATCAAATACAATATGTATGAATATGCATGTGATATGTATATAGCATATGTTCTATGTATTACACAATTATATTATTTTATATAATATTTTATGTGTATATTTTATACATTCCTACATGCATGTTATAATATTATATTACTTATATATGTAATAGAGAGGAAAATAAGAGCCCCTGGTCTGCTCTGGCCAGAGCACATTAATGGATGCTGAACCTGAGTCCAGGCCACTTATATGTATGGCTCAACACTGAAGGGCTTGTCACTCTGTGATGAGCAGACAAACCCTAGGTGGTCCTTAGGTTCCCCCACCCCAAAGTACTAAGGGGATGGGGCGGGGAGTGCAGGAAGGAGGGTAGAGGGGAAGAAAGGCTGTGCCAAAAGGGGTTGGTCACTAAAGAGAGGAATAGTTCGTTCAACCGATCTTAAAGGGAATGTTCATGAACGGTCTTTTTCTCCCTCTCTCCTCTTTTACCTTCTATTCTCTATTCTCTCTCTCCTCTCTCCCCTTCTCCCTCTCTCCTCCCTCACTCTGTCTTTCCTCTCCTCTGTCTCTCTCCCCCCTTTTCTCCTTTCTTTCTTTTCCCTTTCTCCCCATCCCTTATCTCTCTCCCCTTTCTCTCTGTCCCTCTCCTTTCTCTCTCTTCTCCCACTGTCTCACTCCTCTTCTCCCTTTCTTTTTCTCTCTCCTCCTCTCTCCTTCCCTCCCTTCCTGTCCTCTCTGCTCTCTCTCCTCCCTCTCTCTCTCTTCTCCCTAACCCAATCTGCCTGGCATATCGGAACTCTTCCAGCCTCTTCTTTTGAGGGATAGGAAAATGGCATGCCCTTTCTCCCCCTGGAAAGGATGACAGCTAAACCAGGGTTCACCTAAATGGGCTGCACCAGAGCCTTCGGCTCCTGGCTGCCTTTTCTGCTCTGTGTTTTATTTCTGAAACACAAGCCAAAAAGCAATCCTGAGATGGATGTGTCTGGCCTTGGACGCAGCCCCTCAAGCTCAAGAGGTTGGGAATAACTAGCTTTTTCTGTAGGAGTTAAGAACATGTTTATATATATATACATTTACATTTCCAATCTCCAGTTGCCTTTCAGATATCTCAAATTGGATGTCCAGTAGATGTCTCAAACTCAACACGTTAAAAACTGAACTCATCTTCCCTCATAAACCCTATCCAAACAATCCCATTACTGTTGAGGACACCAACATCCTCCTAGTCTGCCAGGCTCATAACTCAGGCATCTTCTTCAATTCCTATGACTCACCCTCCATACCCAATCTCCTGCCAAGACCTCCTGATTTTACCTTTGGTACATCTCTTGAATATGCCCCTTCTCTCCTTTGACACTGCCACCACTCTAGTGCAGGTCCTCATCACCTCAAGCCTGAATTATGGTATTAGCCTGAAGGTGGGTCTGCCTGCCTCAAGTCTGGCCCCGCTCCAGCCATTCGGCCACCCAAGTGATTTTCCTAAGGCACAGGTCTGACCATGTCACCCTCCCCTACTCAAAAAACTCTAGTGGCTCCCTATTGCCCCTAGGATCAAATACAAAATGCCCTGCTTTGTGTTCAAAACTTTCATAACTTACCAGTCTCTTAATTCCTCCCTCTCTATCACATTCTCTTCATTTCAGTGACACTGGCCTCCTGCCTGTTTCACAAATAAGATGCTCTGTCTCTTAGCTCTACGCATTTTCTCTGGCTATCCCCCATGCCTGGAATGCTCTTCCTCCCCATCTCTGCCAACTGGCTTCCCTGGCTTCCTTTAAGTACCAACTAAAGAGTCATTTTTCACAGGAGACCTTTCCCAATCCCTCTTAATTCTAGTGCCTTCACTCTGTTAATTATTTCCTACTTATTCTGTATAAGTTTGCTTTGTAAATATTTGCTTGCTTGTTGTCTCTCCCATTAGATTGTGAGGGGAGAAATTGTCTTTTACTTCTTTTCGTATGTCTGGAGACTAGCACAATTCCCGACACAAACAGTGTGCTTAATAAATGTTTGTTGACTGACTGGCACATATGTGTATATGCATGATTAATATGTATCTCTGTGTGTGTGTGTGTGTATATCTGTGTGTGTATGTATACACACTATATATATACATACATATATACATATATACACATACATATTTATGTAGAAGGCTCAAATAATATACCATAAAGTGCTTTATAAACTTGAGCTATATAAATTGAACTATGCCTATGTAGTAAGCTAAGTAGTTAAATATTATATATTATATATAATTATATATAAATATCACAACATATTATATTATAATATATAATATTATGTATTTACATGAAAAGTTGTGTTGTTTTTCCCCAGTAGGATACAAGTTCCTTGAGGGCAGGGTCTATTTTCATTTTTGTCTTTATTCCTCAAGTTCCTAGCCCAGCTGTAGTAAAACTGTACATTCAATTGTAAAATAGAATTTAATTGAGAAATACAAGCTGACAGAAGACTTTAACAAAAGCCTGAGGATGAAGAAAAAGGCCCTCTTCACCATTTTGGGTCACTGGTAACAAGAGCTACAAAAGCCATAATTTCTAACTAGGGCTCTTTGATGAGGGAAAAAGGAAAGGGCATTTACAACTTAGATTCAAATTCTCAAACCAGGTCATATAAAGTTGGCCCTTCAAGGCAAAAGGCATCACTGTGAGAATGGCCAGCCACTTGCCCATGAATGGAGACAACAGGAGGCCCCTAGAGGATGCAGAATCAGGACCAGTGGGGAACCTTAGACCTTCCTCTCTGGGTCATCCCTTCATAAGGGCCTGATTTTGTAGCAGAGACAAAGAAATCTCAGAATATATTTCTGGGCCCCTGCACCTGAGATGTGGTCATCTACCCCATGCTCAACCCCAGTGGGCTATTAGAAAGGTTTAACAGGACTTACTGTGCCCCTCACACAGGGATGAGAAACTCTTCAACCCTCAGGAATCTTATTGAGAAGTCCCACAATCCTCCATAGGCTTTGGGCCCCTTAAACAGAGGGGTGTTGGGGAAGCTCACTGGAGCTCATCTCTCCTTTGTCTGGGAGCACTAGGTGGGTGTTCTTAAAGAAGCCCAAACTTCTGGGACTGATTACGCGCTGGGCGAAGGCAAAGTTGGCAGAAGCTTCTGGGTGTGTACAAGAGAATTTAGCCTCAGATTAGAAATGAACATGTGTGTGATAAAATAACTGAAGCCTGAAAATATCAAAAAAAATGGCCTGACCACCCGTGAAATAAATACCCGAGACTACATCTCGCCAGTCACAGCACTCCCATGCCTTATAAAACACTGACAGGCACAGCTGATCTGATGCCAATGCCAGTGCTCAAAGTAACTACCCTCAGCTAACAGCCCCTGGGCTACATCCATGTTATTGATTATTAACAAACTCAGGTACTCTAATGGCCGTAGGAGCATGGATCCAGACCAGGGAGGGACCTCAAGAGGCCATCTCCTCGAATGACTTCATGAAGAGGAAACTGAGTCTCTGGAAAGATCAGTGACTTGCCCAAGGTCGTACAATTTCAGAAGTGGGATTTGAACCCAGGGATTCCAGAGTCAGAGTACTACTGCCATTTGTACGGGCCAGACAATTTTAAATAATATTGCTAAGTTGTTGTTGTTGTCACTGTTATAAGGGCAGCTAGGTGGTGCAGTGGATAGAGCCCTGGGCCTGGAAGAAAGAACAGCAGAGTTCAAATTCAGGCTCAGATATTTACTAGCTGTGTGACCTTGGGCATGTCATTTAACCCTGTTTGGTTCTGTTTTCTTATCTGTAAAATGGGAGAGAGAAGAAAATGGCAAACCACTCCACTGTCTTTGCCATGAAAACCCCGAATAGGGTCACGAAGAGTTGGACATGACCGAAACAACCAAACAATATTAGTTCATTTGGTGATCTCATCCAATCCATGGATTCAATTATCATCTCTAGGCAGATGATTCTTAGATTTATCCAGCCCTAACCTCTTTCCCAAGCTCCTGTCTCACATCTTAAAATGAATCTTGCATCTCAAGCTGGATGGCCCTAGACACTTGAAATTCAACGTGCCCAAAACTAAATACGTTTTTGACCCCTCCTCCCCTCAACTTTCTCATCTTTCTAAATTCCTTATTACTGTCAAGGGTACCCCTAGCCTTCCAGACCCCTAGGTTCCAACCTAGGCATCATCCTCCACTTCTTGCTCTCTCACCCCCTATATCCAATCAGCTGCCAAGTTCTATTGTTTGACTATCATTATACCTCTGCTATTGCTCCCTTCTCTCTTCCGACATTTTAACCGCCCTGGGATACCCCATGGCTGGACCTTTACAATAACCTGCTGATTTGTCTCCCTGCCTCAAGCCTCTCTCCCAGTCAACAGCAAGCATTTATTAAGTGCTTACTAGGTGTCTGACACATAGAAAGGGTTTGACAAGTGATGTTGAATTGAAACGAATTAAGATCCCTTCCTGCTCCAAATCTATAATTCTAGCATTGAAAGAACAGAGGAGAAAAGACAAAGGGATGTTTTTTCTAGTCATTTAAAAGTTGTACTGCCAGGATCCAAGGGACCGGAGGAGACAAATCCCGTCTACTCCTAGGATTGTAACCAGGCACTCTTAAAACAGGCTTCCCCACCCCAGAAAAAAAAAAAAGTGGTCCCATTATTCTTAATCCTTTTCAAAGTACTTACTCGTTTTGGGTTAGAGGGCTGGCTCCTTATAGCAGGTGGTAGTTTTGACACTGTTCTAACCTCCATAATATCAGGGAGTTTCTGTTCCCCTGTGTCATTTTTTTTTCTCATTTCCTTGAACAGAAGCTCTTTGATGGCCGGTACTTCCTGTTTATTGACTTGCTACCAAGCTGCTCCCCAAGTCATCTCTGATTTCACATCCTCTTCCTAAAGAGAACTTTACCCATTCTTCCTTTTTTGGTGCTGTGGGGACAATGGACCTGAGGGTTCAGGTTGAACCCACGCACTCCACCCTCTGCCCAATGACAACTCAACACCCAGGGTAGCCCCTAAGCCATGAGACCACATGTGGCTACTCTTGAGGACGTAGAGGGCCACATGTGGTCTTGAGGCCAAAGGTTTCCCACCCCTGCCCTAAGCCCAAGTGATGGGGCAAGGGAGGAGCAGGGGAGGAGAAGGTGGGGGGGGTGGGGCGGGAGGCCAACATGAAAGAGACTCTGAGTACATCATCAGTGCCAATTAGGAGGTCATTCATTCAATAAACATTCATTAAGTGCCTAATTAACATGCCAAGCACTGGGCTAAGGAACTGGGCATACAGACCCTTCCCTAAAGGAACACCAACTCAGGAGAAATAATATTAACAAAGATGAGTCAATACAAATTATATACCAAGTGTCTAGGAACCATTTTTTGGTGGTTGGGGAGGGCAATAACAAGGAGGAAGGATCAGAGAAAAGGCTTCTTGCCAGAGACGACACTGGAACTGGATTTTGAAGGCAGTTAAGATGACTGAAGGCAAGGAGGGGGAGGCATTCCAGGCAGGAGGGACACAGCTTTTACAAAAGCACAGAGGTGGGAATGTCTTTTCCTAGGAAAAGGCAAGGAAGCTAGTCTGATATGGAAGGGAGAGTGCCTGAGGAAGAGTAATATGAGATCCGTCTGGAAAAATAGGTTGGAGCCAGACTGTGAATAAGTTATCAATGTCTATCCAGAAGCAAGAGGCATGAGCACTGTGGGTAATAAAAACTGTTGACATTTACAAAGCACTTCAAAATCTGCAGAAGACATAATGTTTATGTACATTATCTTATTTAAACAGTCCTATAAGGCAGGCACTACAAGTGATTTTGGGGAGAAGAAGAGGGGAAACAGGACCTTTTTGTGTATAAAATGAAAGACTTAAACCCAAGTCTTCCTGACTGAGGCTGCCTCTCACTCGCTAAAGGCATTAATATATCCATTTTACAAATGAGGAAACTGAGGTAAAGTGATTTGCCCATAGTCACAGTTTTATTAATAATAAAAATAGCCTGCACTTCCATAAAGCTTTAAGGCTTGCAAAGGGCTTTATGTGTCCTCATTTGATTGCCGTCTGAACCACCCAGTGAGGTAGATGCTATTATTATCCCCACTTCACAGGTGTCAAAACAGGGTGAGGGAGGTGAAGTGACTTACCCAGGCATCCAACTAGTGAGTGTCTCAGGCAGGATTTGAACCCAAGCCTTCCTGACCCCAACTGTGGCCACTGATATGCAGGTATCCCTGACTCCAAATCTAACAGGTTCTCTACCACACACACACAGAATCAGCCTCTCCTGAGTAACTCGTCGGCCCATCACAAATCTCATTTCCTGCAGATAACAGACACCACAGCAGAAAAAAGAGCAAGATAGGATTTGCGGTCCAGGGCCCAACTTCCCCTCCCAGCTCTGTTCCTCACTGGTGCTGGGACCCAGGGCAGGTCAACCCTAAATCCTCAAGTTAACCTGAGCGCCAAAGAGGGGTGATTTAAATCCAGGGCTGCCACTCCCCACCCCACCCTGGAAATACTATCACATGGTACTACTACCAGGCAGAGTATCTCACCTCTCTACTAGTCTTATAAATGTAAAGAGGAAGGGGGGAAGTGCACCGGATGTAGGACATAGTCTTATTAGAAGAATAGGATTTAAACACCACCCTGAGCTTCAAAGACTACTTTCCTTGTACCTGTTTCTCCAGAGTGATGACTAATCACCAGAAAGAACCTCCTTGGAATTTAAAGAATGTTTTCTTCAAAGGAGTTCAAAGAGCCTGACCTTGCATTGCTTTCCCAATAGTCTGAACTTGGTTTCTATAGTGGCAAAACTGAGGTATGGATAGCCTGCTTCTCTCCAAGATTACTCATGAGCTCAAGTCAGAACTCAAAACCCAAGTCTCTCTTCCCATCTGGTCCCATTCCACAAGCCTTTCAGGGTGCTAACTTAAGAAAAAGTTCAAAACACATGGGTAGGACATAAATTCATCAGGTCTTCATCAGGTCATAAGATCACAGATTAAGAACTGAAAGGAGGCAAAAGTAGGGTCCAGTACTCCCATTCTACAGATACGGTAACGGGAGCCCAGGGAATTAGAGGGACTTACCCAAGGTCAATGAATCCCCAAGCACTGATTAAGCACCTACTATGTGCCAGGCACCGTGAATATGTAGACAAAAAATGACATGGTCCCCAACCTTAAGGAATTTACATTCTATTCAGGGAAACAACACATACCCATGCAATATATTACAAGATAATGGGTGAGGAGGGCAGCTAGGTGGCACAGTGGTTAGAGTGCCAGGCCTGGAGTCTGGAAGACCCGAGTTCAAATCCAGGCTCAAACACCTACTATGTGACCCTGGACAAGTCACTTAACCCTGTTTGCCTCAGTTTCCTCATAAAATGTGCTGAGGAAGGGAACAACAAAACTCTAGTATCTTTGACCCCCCCCCAAAAAAAGCCCATGAAGTCACAATGAAAGTCAGACATGACTGAAAAAGGATTGAACAATAACAAATAGGGCGGGGCAATGGAGGAATGAGGGAGAAGGGAGGCACGAAAGGCAAAATGTGGAAATTGGCATTAGAGCCGGGTCTTGAGGGAAGTACTGGAGGTAGAGGTAAGGAAGGAGCATATTCCTGGGATGGTGGAGAGACTGTAGAAAGACAAAGAGGTAGAGTGTCATGGGTAAGAAACCACAGTCACACAGGTCATACGAGGTAGGAGGTAGAATTTGATCCCAAGCCTTCTGACTCTTTCTACTGTGAATAAGACTTACAGCATTTTATAAATGAAGAAACTGAGGCAGACAGCTCAAGTGAGTCTGAGCTGACAACAAGACCTAGAATGGCACAGTAGAAAGGGCACCTGGAGTCAAGATGAAATCAAGGTTCTGCCACTTCCTCACTGTGTGATCATGGGTGTGTCACTTCATCTTTAGGGACCTCAGTTTCCAAATCATAGAATGTCACAGTTGGAAGGGACTGAAGGAGCCATCTAATCCAACCTATATTCAAGAAAGAGCCCCCTCCCCCACAACAATACACCCTTCAAGTGGTCTTCCATCCAGCCTTTGCTGGATGACTTCCAATGAAAAGAACACCCTCCCACCCTTGGGTGGGCATTCTGACTTAATAATTCTATTAGGAAGGTCTTCCATAAGTGAACTTAAATTCGGCTCATGTACCTTTGCTCCTTACTTTCTCCTCTACATGACAAGCCTTTTCAGTTCTTAAAGACAGACTATGTCCCCACTGAATATTCTCTTCTACAAAGAACATCCCCAGTTCTTTGCATCGATCGTCATGTGGATCCTTCACCCTCTAGTGCCCTGCCTAAAACGTGGTACCCAAAACACAGTACTCCAGGCACGGGATGTTTATTTCCATATCTCCGGCTGCAATATCACACTGTTGACAGACTGGGCTTGTTGTTATTGTTGTTGTTGTGTCAGTTGTGTCAAACTCTTCGTGACCCCATTTGGGGTCTTCTTGGTAAAGGTACTGGAGTAGCTTGCCATTTCCTTATTCAGCTCATTTTACAAATGAGGAAACTGAGGCAAACAGGGTTAAGTGACTTGCCCAGAGTCACATAGCTAGTAAGTATCTGAGGCCAGATTTGAACTCAGGAAGATGAGTCTCCCTGACTCCAAGCCAGGTACTCTTATCCACTGCCACCTAGCTGCCCCATTGGGCTTGCAGTCCACTAAACCCCCAGGATCTTTTTCTGGAAAACTACTGCCTCACTTTGCCTCCCCTACGTTGTGCTTACGAGGCTGATGTTTTAACCCAAGTCTAAAACTTGACATTTATCCCTATTAAATCCCAATGAAATAAGATGATTGGAATAATCTCTAAGGTCCCTTCCATCTTTAAATCTTATTCTATGACTTTTCATGAGAAGTATATATGCTGACTCCTTTTCTCAACCACATGCCTCGGGATGGCCCCAGCAGTGCCATTTCAGCCTTGGCTGGATTTCATTTTCTGCAGGAGATGCAACAGACCACAAGTCCTTCCCCTTCCAAGAAATCTTCATTGCAAACACTGTCCCCCCTCTCCTAGCAGGAAATCCCCACAAAAGATTGAGATAGGATAAGAGGTCTGAGTCATGATCCAAGGATAAAGATGTAATCAAGAGATGCCAAGGGCAAAAGTCAACCACTTCACCTACTACCTTATTTAGGGCAGTCTAAAGGCAGATCAGTAATTCCATTAATCGTCTTCGTCAGCCCCACCCAGAATAAGCTTATCACCAGATATACCATCAGGATATTCACCACCTTGGTGACTGTTTCAGCAATACCCTCAATTGATTCTGTTGTTTAGCTCAACTCTTCTTGACCCCATTCAGGGTTTTCTTGGCAGAGATACTAGAGTGGTTTGCCATTTCCTTCTCCAGCTCATTTTACAGATGAGGAAACTGAGGCAAACAGGGCTAAGACATTTGCGCAGGCTCGCATAGCTAGTTAGTGTCTGAGGCCAAATTTGAACTCAGGAAGATGAGTCTAGGCATGGTGCTCTATCCACTGCACCACCTAGCTCCCGATTCTACTTCCTCGGATTAGAGGGCTGGAGGGAGAAGCAAGCAGCTCATTTGCTATTAGCTGTTCCTCTTAGTTTCAAATCCTATCTTCATCTTCATCATGTCGTGTCGTGTCCCACCCCCCCCCCCACCCCTCCTGCCCCACCCCCACCCCCACACCTTCTGGTATTCCTCCCTGTCCTCCCCACTCTCAGCTTCCTTTTGTATTGTCTTCCTCTCCCCCCCCCCCACCCCTTTATATTATAAGCTCTTTGAAGGCAGGAACTGACTTTCTTTTTCTTATTTGTATCTCCAGCACTCAGCACAACGCCTGGCAAACAGTGGGCACTTAATAAGTGTTTATTGTATCACGTGTAGCTATTTTAAAGAACCCAAGTTCCTTACCATCTTTTATCACTACAGAACCAACATAGTTTAGCACCTAGTTAGAAAGAGTTAATATAGGCAATTACCACCAACTTGCTTTCCTCCCAACTAAGGGTGTATTTGCCCCATTTTCAGTCTGGGGTACTTGCCCCAGGTAGAAAATTCCCAATTAAAGCTCTCTTTGTCTCCAAGAGCAGATGTCACCTCCAACCTGATCACTTACTACAAGGCTTATGTATATAGTAAGTCAACATGTTAAGAAGAATTTAAGCACCTACTATGTGTCCGGTATTATGCTAAGCAAAGGAGGTACAAATAGAAGTAAAAAAGAAGTAAAATAAAAAGGCAGTCCCTGTCCTCCAGGAGCTTACATTCTAATGGGGGAAATGGAAAAAGCTGGGGGAGAAAAGAGGAGTAGGAGAGAAGGTGCCTGAGTGGGGGCATGGTGGTAAAGTCTAAGGAGTCTAAGGAAGAGCTAGGAAAGGAATGAAGCTGAGGCTGGCCTTTATCTTTCCTCAAAATGGGGGCAGCTAGGTGGCACAGTGAGTAGAGCACCAGCCCTGGAGTCAGGAGGACCTGAGTTCAAATGTGACCTCAGACACTTGACACACTTACTAACTGTGAGTCCTTGGGCAAATCACTTAACCCCAATTGCCCTGTCTTCCCCCCCTCCAAAAAAAATAAATAAAAATATCTTTCCTCAAAAAAATGGTGCTTCTGGGAGGAACTCACCAATGTTAGAAGATGTTCCAGAGTGAGAAGGAGACTGAGGGAACTTATGTTTGCTCATATGTATAAGGAAGCCAAGCCAGGAGCAGAAAACCCACATCCCCTGGGAGTACCCCCGGGGATGGCTCCAACTCCAAGGAGGAGGGCCTCCAGACAGGGCAGAAGGATGGGATCACATTTGAAGCAAACAAACAACAGGGGCACTGACCAATGATAAGGACTCTGGGAGTCAACAAATCCTCAGAGAGAAATAGTGACAGAAGAAGCCACCAACAGCAAATCACAGCAGAATCTGGCAATGGTTCCAAAGGGGCATTAGAAGTAAAATCACGCAAGCGACATTCAACCCTGTCATTTGAAAGAGCTCCT
Source organism: Trichosurus vulpecula (assembly GCF_011100635.1). Classification (NCBI taxonomy): domain Eukaryota; kingdom Metazoa; phylum Chordata; class Mammalia; order Diprotodontia; family Phalangeridae; genus Trichosurus; species Trichosurus vulpecula. The sequence continues at coordinate 315,428,334 of NC_050575.1, forward strand.
TTCTCATTATGGCCTAAATATATCTCCAAGCTGAGAAGGAGATTTAGCAGCACAATGCAGCGGGAAAGAGGGCTGGCTTTGGAGTCCCAGGTCTCAGGCTGGAATCCCAGCTATGCACAGCCCAGGAGTATAACCTGGGACAAGTTCATTTTTCATTCTGAGCATCAAATGAGGAGTCTGGAGTGGATGGACTTTAAGGATCTTTCCAGCTTTCATCTAGGACCCCATGACATTATAAGCTGCAGAGATCTGAGCTATCTTCTCTAGAAATAGGCATGGTTGTTGCTATTATTCACTTGTGTCTGACTCTTCATGACCCCATTTGGGGTTTTCGTGGCAAAGACAGCAGAATGGTTTGCCATTTCCTTCTCCAGATCATTTTATAGATGAGGGAACTGAGGCAAACTGGGTTAAGTGACTTGCCCGGGGTCACAGAGCTAGGCCAGATTTGAACTTAGGTCTTCCCAACTCCAGGCCTAGTGCTCTGTCAGCTGTTCCACCTAGCTGCCCCTAGAAACTAGTGAGAGAAGCCTATAAGATCATGGTGAAGAGAGGTCCTTTGGGTACTGAAATTCCCATTCCAGTCCCTTAGGGTTCAAAAGTAGAGCCTTGGAACTTTTACCGGAACACACGCTATAACTCAACATAAAGTTATATAAGGTTTCCAGTCCAAAATAATCCATAGATGTACGAAAAAGGCCTGTTTGATGCACTGAAATAGCTTTCTTTTCTAGAGTAGATGAAAGAAGTCAGAAAGAGGAAGCAAACAGTTCCCTTTTGGCTTTCTTCAAGCAAAAAGGCCCTTCCCTTACAGAGAGTTATACAATATGATAGAAGGGAGCTTTAAGACCATCTAGTTCAGAGGTATCCAATACACAGCCCAGAACACTCCTGGGGACTGCTCATACCTGACTAAAATGTAATTGAGAAATATTTAACAAAATAAAATACAATAGAACATGTGGTTTTTCTAAGTCAATGTGCAGCCCACAGGGATCCTTATGTATGCTCTAGTGACCCCTGTTTCTATTTGAAACTATTCTTGTTTTCCCCCCACCCCTTTCATTTTACTAAGAAAACTGAAGCCCAGAAAAGGGACTGGCCCAAAGTCACACAGTAAGTTTAGTAGAAGTGCCAGGACCAGAATCCAGATTTCCTGACTCCCAGGCCATACTTCACTGCCTACCTCTAGAAAGAGGATTTTGCTTCAAATCAGGGGACTTAAGCCATGGGAAGGCATCTACCACAGTGCCACATTCTCTGCTGAAGATTTTTGTATGATCACTAAATGTTAGCCCTTCATTTATGAAACTAAGTCAACTAGGACATGACCAAAAGCCATGGACCTGACTTTCTCCTGTGCTTTAGTTTCCTCACTTGTAAAATGAGAAAGTTGGAGGTGATGATTGGCAATGTCTCTTCCAGTTGTAAATCCTATGATCTGGCATATTTTTATGTTATTGTATTATTACTATTTATTTAGTTTTATTTAAAATTTTTTTTCAACTAACAAGCATGTGTTTGGCGTCTCTCTTTAAGATCATCTTGGTCTCTGGGCCAAGTGACTGGAGTCACTGTGGGCAAGGGTTCCACATTAGACTCTTGCCTCCAGATCATAGCTCCTAACCCAAAAGCCTTGCCAACCTTTCATCCCTGATGATTACAGTCCAGAATCCCCAGATGACAGGAGTTATTGGAGTCAGATGATGCCCATGTTTATACAGGCCTGCCATCCCTGGGGCACCCCTCTTCCCTCCTGGACCCACCCTGTGTATCCTTCACAGGAACATACAAGGAAGACTCAGTGTAAACAAAACCAATGACTACCCAGCTTGTGGCGGTGACCCATTTCCAAAGGACTTAGTCTAAAACCATAAAAAAGAGAAACATGTTTTGTTGTTGCTTTGTTTAAAGCAACAGTGTCTTACCAGCTTCCTCTTGGTAGGGTGACTGTCTGGGCTGCGTATACAGGTGGCTGGGGAGGGGATATCAGACGGAGATCAGCCCTGCAATTGTTTTAAAGACTACCAGCCTAGCATCCAAGGCTGGCGAGGGTGCTAAGGAATGTCTCTTCTCACAAAAGCAGGAGGCTAAGCCCTGTGGATGTAGACTCAGGAGGATCACAGAATGTTAAGAGCTGGAAGGAACCACAGACTTCATCTATCCAGGTCTCTTCATTAGACAAGTTCACTGTAACATTCAGTTAATCAAGAGGCATCTATCAAGGACCTAGTTCCAGCAAGGCACTGCAGATACACAACAAATAAAAACAGTGCCCCTGCCCTCAAGGGGTTTACATTCTTTCTCTGGCTGATATTTATCAGGAAATTCGAAGGTAATTTTAGGGTGGAGGGAAGAAGGGAGAGGGGGGAGGATCAAAAGGCATCAACAGGAAACAAAGCTTGAGCTGAGCTTTGAAGGAAACCAAGAGAGAGACAAGAAAGAAATATGGCATAGACATGGGGGACGTCAGTGCCAAGGCACAGAGATGAAAGATGGAAGACGAAATGTCACCTATGAAAAACAGAAAAGCCAGTTTGATTGGACCATACATGGGGATTAAGGGAAGAAAGAGGTATATGGGGTGGGGGCAGCTAGGTGGCGCAGTGAGTGGAGCGCCGGCCCTGGAGTCAGGAGGACCTGAGTTCAAATCCAGCCTCGGACACTTGACACATGTACTAGCTGTGTGACCCTGAGCAAGTCACTTAACCCCAATTGTCCTACCAAAAAAAAAAAAGAGAGAGAGAGAGAGAGAGAGATGAGTTGAGGACCATGTTCTGAGCCTGAGATGCAAGACTGCTGATGCCAGCTCCCACCTCCACACTAGCTAGTGTCCTAGAAGACCCAGACCTAGAGGCTCCTATTTCTAAAGTGCTCTACCCTCACAGAAACACTATGAGGTAGATAGTACAACTCTTATTGGTGCCATTGTGCAGAAGAAGAAACTGAGGTTCAGAGAGGTCCCTAGTAGCTTGCCCAGGGTTTCCACAGTTAGTAAATATCACAGCTGGGATTCGAGCCCAAGTCTCCTTATAATTTTAGAAATTTAAGGTACCGCAGGAGTCATCTTCATGGATTCGATTCAAAGCTAGTCTAACCCCTTCCTTTTACAGATGGGTAAACTGAGGCCCAGGGAGGTGAAGTGATCTATCCAAAATCATGCAGGGCATATCAGAGGTAGAATTCAAGGGAAAGTCCTCTGACCCCATAACCAGTCAAGGTTATGTGCCATGAGGATGCCTCTCTGACTCCAGTATATCTATGGCTCCCCCCACCCAGAACAAACCATTATGAAGCCCCTTTTGGAAAAGTCCCAGAAAGCTTTGGGAAAATGTTCTCTATGCAAGGAATTAGAAGAGCAAACAAAACAGGGCTAACAAAGTCCTCACATACTAATTTCCATACTCACACCCTCTCCTTGCCTGGCTCTCTGCAAAGAGACTACAAAAGGTCCAAACTCTCCCACCTGTGAGGGCCCATAATCAGCCTTCACCCAAGCAATGGGGAAGGTAAGCCACAGACAGGAGAAAGTAAGAGCAGGAAGGGCCCCTGGAGCCTCCTGGCCAACTCCCTCCCTTTCCAAGGAGCAGTAAGGTCCAAGGAATATTTGCCCAAGGTCATACGGCCGGTAATCAACAAAGCTGGGATTGTAACCCAGGGTTCTTCCTACTTCATCATGCTGGCACTCCTCCTCATCCAGGCTGCCTTCAACTTAATCTGAATCTGAATTCACTCAGATAAGGGGAGATACCCCAAGAACCTTCAGAGGCAGCCCTGTGTCGCCTTCTCCCTCCCATTGTCTCCAGAACTTAGATGAGATCCAAAAGCCCTGGGAGCTGAAGTCTGATATGCAGCAAGCCCCCCGCGTTGGCATGTCTCTAGGGAGATGGCACTGCTTCTACTTGTTTTCCTCTCAAAGCATGGGGCAAGAAACCATTCTCTATTCAGAGACCCTTTTCTCCAAGATCAATACAAGACGAACTGAAAAATAAAATGTAAACATTCTCTATTATGTTCTTACTCAGTGGCCAGAGCACTGGGCCTCTGGAGTCAGGAAGAGCTCAGTTCAAATCTGACCTCAGACATTTATTAGCTATGTGACCCTGGCAAGTCATTTGACCTCTGTTTGCCTGGATTTCCTCATCTGTAAAATGGGGATAATAGAAGCACTTACTTCACAGGGTTGTTGTGCAGACCAAATGAGCACCTAGCACAGGACCTGTCTCACCGAGGAAGCACAAATGGCCTCGTCTCTATACTGGGAGAGGCCGTGTTACTATCCAGATGCCGTCCCAGAGAGCCTCCTAGCAAGAAACCCTACCCATCCTCACTTGATGGTTCTCTTGTCAATGGGAGAGCTCTCTTTCAGGGGTCTCTGGTTGAGTTCCCGAAAAAGGGAACAAAGCCTGCTGAAAACCAAAATCAGGCTGAAGGCCTAAATGCGCAAAAGAATTCCCTGTGGGTTATGCTACCTCTGAGGTCCCTTAGTGAGGCCTGGGCCAGGTTCTCCAGGACTAAAGCTGCAGTGAGAGTGACCAAAGGAAATCCCATGGCTAGGCCCTGGTGAATGATACCTCCACCACCTCAGTTCTCATCCTCTGAAAGTGTTTAAGTATTTATGTCTTGACGGGAGGCCATGAAAGGAAGGAGCAATTAGCAAATCCGCTGGTTAAAGTCCCAACTTTATTTCTTTAATGAAGGTTATTCCCTTAATGATGTCATAACTAGGGCTAATATTTATGTAGTGTTTTAAAGGTTTGCAAAGCGCTTTATACATACCTCATCTGAACCTCACAAAAACCTTGGGATGTAGGGGCTCTTGCCCATTATACAGATGAGGAAATTGAGACAGAGAAGTGAAGTGTCTTACCCAGGGTCTGAGGCAGGATTTGGACTCATGCTCCTAACTCCCAGTCCCCCACTCTATCCATGGCAATGCCTAGCTGCCTTATTAAGATAAAAGAGAACTTTACTTTGCGATAAGATAATCAATAAGAACTCTGCCAGCTTTAAAATCCTGCATTCATGTAAGTTTCATTATGTAAGACTATTGACTGAATCTGGGTTTCTGCTGCCAAATTCAAGTTTTATCAAATTCAAACATATTCCAGAATAAATAAGACCCCAAAGAGGTTATAAAATTGACAGGAGCTTTGTATCCTACCTTGGTCAGGCCACATGGACTATTATGTTCTATTCTAGAGGCCACATTTCAAGAAGAACACTGACAAATCCTGGCCATTCCAGAGAGTGTCTAGAGGAGGGAAACCAGCATGGTGAAGGACCTTGCACTCAGGCCACCTAAGGATGTGAAACTGAAGGACCTGGAGATGTTTAGCCTGCAGAAAAGATTTGGGAGGAGAGTGAGGAGAGATAATCGTGGTTTTCAAGTATTTGAGGGGCAGCCACAAAAAGGGAATTAGATTTGTTCTGCTTAGCCTCAGAGGGCAGAATTAGGAGCCATGAACAGATAGAAGCTACAGAACTTCAATTTCGTGGGAGGAAAAATTTCCTAGCCTAATGGCTAGGAACTATCCACAAGATCAACAGGCTGCCCAAGGAAGTTATGGGTTCCCCTAATGGAGTGGGGGAAGGGGGGCGATCTTCAAGCAGAGACTAGATGACCACTTGTTCAGAATGTTGCAGAGAAGATTGTTATGTGAGTATGGGTTGAACTAGATGCTTTTGAGGCTCCTTCTAATCCTGACATTGTGTAACCCTTGGGTGATTCCAAACAACAAATGATCAGAAGCGTGATGAAGCTTAAGTTCATGCCCTTCTTTTGAGACCATCTTGTCTATATCTTGTTTCAGGTGCAGCACTGGGCTTGGAGTCAGGAGCACCTGAGTTCAAATCAGGCCTCAGACACTTGCTAGCTATATGACCTTAGACAAGTCACTTAATGCTGTTTTCCTCATCTGCAAAATGAGCTGGAGAAGGAAATGGCAAACCACCCCAGCATCTTTGCCAAGAAAACCCCAAATAGGGTCACAAAGAATCAGACATAATACTACTTACTGAACAACAACATATCTTGTTTTTACATAGTTGTATAGAGGTTCTCCTGCCCGCCTCCCACCCCATTAGACTACAAGCTCCTTGAGAGCAGGAACTGTCTTTTGCCTTGCTTTGTATTCTCAGCCCTTAAGACAGTCCCTGGCACATAGTAGGCACTAAATGACACTATATAGGGTGTCCCAAAAGTCATAATGCAGTTTTAAGCTTTAATAAAGCTTTAAAGATTAAATCTACACAAAAACTTTTGGGATATCTTGCATTTCTTGTTTGCACATGATTGTGCAAACCCATCTGGGGTTTTCTTGGCAGAGATACTGGAGTGGTTTGCCAGTTCCTTCTCCAGCTCATTTTACAGATGAGGAAACTGCAGCAAACAGGGTTAAGTGACTTGCCCAGAGTCACACAGCTAATAAGTGTCTGAGGCCAGATTTGACCTCAGGAAGATGAGTCTTTCTAACTCCAAGCCAGGCACTTTATGAACTGGGCCACCTAGCTGCCCGATAGCAAACCCTTGATAAATAAATGCTTGTTTACTTGAGTTGATTTGTCACCATCGCTCCCTACTTTGCCACTTAGTTGTTCGATCCTGAAAGTAGCCCGTATCAGCAGCATCAACAAATAATGAATCAGATCTTTGTGGTTTACTAAATAGTCTTATTGAGGCTTCTCTTTCAGCCCAAGATTAAAGTAGTGAAACTAAGTGCTTAAACATTACAGTTTGTAAATTGATTTTTGCATAGTAGATTTCATTTCATTAATGCAATCAACCATAAGTCTTCATCTCCCTTCATGGAATGTCCCCTGCCTCACCTCCACCTCTCAGAATCACAAGTTTCCTTCAAGAAGGTTCCACCTTCTGCACAAAGCTTTTTCTGATCTTCCTAGAGCCTCCCTCCACCCAGTTCTCTCTGTCTGTATCTCTGCCTATATACACACACACACACACACACACACACACACACACACACACACACACGTAAAATTCCTCCATATATAGATATGTAGTAATTTTTAGTATCTATACCAACACATATAAATAATGTCTTCCTTGATTAAAAGTAAGGTATGTGAAGGCAAGGAGTTCCATTTTTGGTTTTGTAGCTTGAGCACCCAATGGGTGCCTAAGAAATGTTTAGGGATTGATTGAATTATATATCCCATTCTATTTCTAACCCAAAAGCATTCCTTCAATTTAGCACTACTTTCTAATAAGCTCCAAATCGTTGTCTTTTGGTGCCATAAAATTGTATTAAATGCTCTTCCCTTTTCCCCCTCGTTCTGACTATCCTATTTCGTAGTAGTACTTGTCACCTAGCAAAGTTGTCTACTACTTTTTGCTAATGCTGTACAGTTTGCTTAGAAGGCCAAATGACTCAGAGAACTTTGGCAAAGCTGAGTTCTGCCTGGCACCAGAGAGAGTCCATGGTCCTCAGAGGGGTCTGAACCTAGAAATAGGAAAGAGGGGTAGAGAAGAGAGAGATGGGCTGATCCTTCCATAGCAACCACACAATCTCACAAAGCCTTTCCTTCTTGGTAGGACCACCCAAGGCTCAAGTTCAACAAAGAATAGCTTTTGAGAATCTAGGGTCATCTCCACCCTCAGGACAAGGCATCAGAAGGGCTTTAGTGGAGGTGTGTAAATAATAGTCATTCAGTAATAAGCTACCTAAATGATAATATAACATTGCCCCTCCCACCTCCAGAGCAAAGAAAAAAAATACAAAGTTGTTTTATCCCTGTCACACACAGGTATGAAGATGTTACTCCAAAGACCCTTCTGGCTTGGAGCTTTTTGTAGACAAAATGTCACTTCAGAATTGGTCTTCCTGCTCTCAAGGTCATAGAACTTGATCTAGAAGAGGAAATCCTGAATTTTCCACTGCCCTTAATACTCACTATGTATATATATGTGTGTGTGTGTGTGTGTGTGTGTGTGTGTATACACACATATATGTACATGAGCTTATATATATATATGTACGTGTGTGTGTATGTATGTATTTACACCTACATACTCAGGGATATACTTAATACACTTATATATGTATCTTTTTCAGAAGCATTCTTAAAATGCCATATGACATTTGAATTTTTCAACACTAAAAGTGGGGGAAGACTTCTTCTGGACTTTGACAGTTTTTCTTTTCATCCCTACTAGCCTATTACCTATTAGGAGCACAAGAGAAGAGGGTTTGGAGATAGAGGCAAAGTGACTGAGCCAACGTCTCAGAAATAGTAGCAGGGCTGAATTCGAATCCTGGCCTCTAGACTTAATCCATCACTAGTTCTGGTGGTTCAGACTGTACCTTGGTCAATGCACACCAGTCATACATATCAGAATAAACATCTTGTCATCCAAGTGCCTTGTAAAGTAAATGCATCAGTCACCTAATAAAAAAAAAATCTGGAAGGTCATCTAGTCCAACCCCCTCATTTTATAGATGAAGAAATGGTTTCAGAGAAGCAACAGCCTTACCCAAGGTCACACAGCTAGTTACTGGCAGAGCCAGGATTCAAATCCAAACATAGTGTTCTTCCTACTACACTGCACTGCCTTCTACCTTGCTCAGAGTCACAATTCAATTGAGTTTGGCCAATATTCATTAAACATATTTGTGGCGGCAGCTAGGTGGTGCAGTGGTTAGAGCACTGGGCCTGGAGTCAGGAAGACCTGAATCCAAATCTAGCCTCAGATACTTTCTAGTTGTGTAACCCTGGGCAAGTCACTTAACTTTCCTGTTTGCCTTAATCTACTAGAAAAGGAAATGGTAAACCACTCTAGTATCTTTGCCAGGAAAACCCCATGGACAGTATGGTCTAGGGGGTCAAGAAGAGTTGGACATGACTGAACAACTTTGCAGGTGAGGAACCTGCAGTCCAGAGAGTTAAGTGACTTGTTAGTGGCAGAGTTAAGATATGAACCCAGGTTCCAGGACTCTAGTTAGAATGCTCATTTTGTTCCCCAATGTTTCCTATGCACCCTCTAACCCTCAGAGCATGGCTGGATAGAGAAACTGGTACCAGGGCCTACAGTGGAAACCAAGAAGAGCGATAAGCTTCAGAGAACAAAATGACTTCTCCTTCACCTTAGCAAAAGACAACCAAAACAAAACAAAGAATCTTCACTTCATTAGATTTTGCCTAAGTCAGGCACACAGGCAAAGGCTGAGAAGAGCAGAAAGGAACAAGAGAATCATCCCCTCTCCTTCCTGCCTCCACTTCTAAAAGAAGCCACTTAACTGTTCCTTCTCACCAGCCTGGGACTTAACTCCCCCATCCAGATATGAGAGCTGCTTGGCCAAAGTGAAACTCGGGATGGCAGAGTTAGGGTTACTCCCTCCCTCTAAGGGCTGTTGAAAGGAAAAGATTAAAGGAATTAAAGGAATCTATTCTAATTCTAAGGAAGAACTAAAAACGCTCAATTTGCTGCCCCCAAGATCTTTTATTCCACCTTGTGCCTGGGATCATAATAACTTAGAGCAGGGGAAAATACAGACTTAGAAATCATCCAGCCCAGCTCCTTCATTTTACACATTCAGAAAGGGGAAGTGGTTAATAGGGCCACACACCTAATATGAAGAGTAGAGAAAAACAGGACTCAAAACGAGGGCCTCTGACTTCAAAACTAAACACCCTGTCCCCCGCAGCCCAGCTCACAGCACCTGCCACTCCCGCCCCGACTGGAAGACTGAGAAGGGAAAGAACCCAGACTATTACCAAGGAAGTGTAGTTTTAGGGACCTCAGAGGAAGATCCCCAATGGGGGAGACTCAGACCCAATTGGATTAAAGGAGAGGTCAAATACTCCAACCTTCTCAATGTACAGATGAGGAAACTGAGGCCCCAAAAGAGAAGTGAAGTGCCTAGGGTCACTCAAGTAGCGGCGCTACACAATACTCCGCTCCCTTGCATTTGGGGATGGGGAGAAAGAATAGGAGAGACGGAGATGTGCCTGCAAAGATGGAGCTGGGATGCTAAACTTTGAAAGATAGAGAGATCTCGGTGCTGGCTGCGAGTGGGAGGACCTGGGATGGTTTGTTGGGGCTGAGCGCAGGAGATCCACCGGGAAGGACCTGAGCCCAGATCCACGCGCGCACGGGAACACGGATAGACACACACTGATACAGCCCGACACAGACACACACAGCACCGTGACAAGAGGAAGGGGAAGAGCGAGCGGGGCTGCCAGGGCAGCCAAAGGGGAAGGATCAAAGACCGCTTTACCGTGCGCCCCCGAGCTAGCAGGCGAAACCTTGGGGGCGCGGAGCTACCCCTGAGGGACAGCCCCCGCGGACTTCAGTCCTGTCCACGCGGCAGCCGTAGCCTCCCCGGCAGGTCCAGCCCATCAGTCCCCGGGAGGGCTCGCGGGGCAGCTTCGGGGAGACGGAGGAGGGAGGACCGCACCAGCCACCAGGCCACCGCCCTCCCCCGCTTCCACCCCCCTGATTGATGGAGCCCCCAGCTCCAATCCAGCCACAGCTGGCCGCGGGCTTCTGCAGCCCCATTGGCTAGGCGGCCCCTCGCCTCCCCGCCCCCTTTTCTTCCCACTCTCCCCCTCCCCAGGGAGGAACGTGGGCGGGGCTTCTCCCCTCCCTTGCAGACAATGCTGAGCTGCTGGAGTGGCGGCTCTGGCGGGCGCTCTCCGAACATCCACCCCTTGGATTGTCATCTGAGGCATCTTTTCTTTGCTTTCCGTTTTTTCCTGGGGCGCGGGAGAAGGCTAGTGGTTTGGGAAGACGAACTGAGCTGGGCTGAACGCCACTCTTTGAGCTCAGCTGTCTAGGTGCCGGGCTTGTTGGGGGGCGGAGGGGGAGAAGTGACGGTCTGGAGAGGGAGAGAGACTTCCCAGAATGTTAAAGCTGAAAGGGGCCTTCATCTTAATTGAGCAACAAGCATTTATTTAGTGCCTGCTGCGTTTCAGGTATTGGGGATACGAGGACAGAAATGAACAGTCCCTGCCCTCAAGGAGCATGATTCATGGGGGGAGGGGAGTGACGACTTATTGCACCACCTATGAATTACACACATACACATTCACATATGTACACGTGTATGTATGTATATAAGATCATAAGATCACAGATTGGGAGCTCAGAAATCATCCAATTCCGCCACCTCAAGATGAGGAAGCTGGGGCCCAGGGAAGTGACTTGCTCGCCCAAGTCACAAAGCTTACGTCAGAGACAAGATACGAGCTCAGATCTTGAGTCCTGAGTCGATGAACGCTCTTTCTACTACGTTACATTCACAGGCTCTTAATCCTACACTTTCTCTCCTCTCCCTTCCTCCCTCCCCTCCCCACCATAACCAGAGTCATAGGATTTAGAGCTGTAAGTATGGGACCTCACAGGTCACCAAGTCTAACCCCCACCATCGGTCATCCTTCTCTCTGTCACCCCAACATTCAGTCAGTTGCTATTTTTTACCGGCACAATATTCCTTAGAATCTCTCCCACTTCTCTTCTTTCCTACTGTCATCGCCCTAGTTCCGGCTTTCAAACCTCTCCTCCGCCCTAATCATCGATCACCAAGCATTTATTAAATGTTTGATAGCTATCAAGCACTGCGCTAAGCACTGGAGATATTTTTTTAAAAGGCAAGATCGGTCCCTGTCCTCAAGGAACTTACATTTTAATGAGGGAGTGACGACATGTGAATAAATACTTACACACCAGATATATACCAATGAAATAGAAAGTATGAAATAGAAAGTAATCTTAGAGAAGAGGATCTCGGATTTAAAGCATCATCAAGCCCAACCCCCTCATTCTAGAGATGAGAAAACGGAGGTTAAGTGACCTGCCCACGTATATCACTAAGGACAAGTTCATGACTTCGAAGATCATGAGCATGCCCGAATGGTTCAAATTGGTAGAATATAAGGAATTCTCTAAGTAGAAGGCAGAGGAATTAGAACATTTATTCAAGCTCCAAAGTGCCAGACCCAAAGACCAATGTCCCCAATCCAATATCTTGGCCAAAACCTTCCAGATCCAATAAGCCCACCTCACAATAGTAACTAGGAGGTTACAGAAAAATATGGCAGCAAGCCAAACCATACTTGTGCTTCCCCCCAATGCTAGGGCCCTCCTGTAAGAAGATCACTCACGTGTCCCAAGTCCCTGCTCAGCACTTTCTGGTCTGTATGCTCCAGAAGCTGGTTTTCGGGTCAATTCTCAGTTTCTGCTCCTCCTAATCCTCAGTTTCTCCAGCCTCCGCTGCTCTTTCAGCTTCTGGGTTTCTTCAGTGCCTGCTGCTTCAGCTTCTTCCACTGCTCCAGGTTCTACGGCTCCAGGTTCTACCTCTCCGGGGTCTGCTGGTTCTACTTCCACCTCCTCCGCTCCAAACTCTGTTCTCTCTTTTTATACAGTCCTTAGCCGTCATTCGATTGACTAGAACGTCATCTGATCGACCAGAACTTAGGTGCATACCATTGGATCTGGTCTTAGCAACTCCTCTTAGGGCCCTGGAGGCTTCACGCCCACATTGGTTTATCACCTAGTAACTAAAGGTTTGGGGGCTACTTAGGAGCCAAGAGCTAATCAGACCTCCCTTCGTAGGCCCCCACCTGGAGCCCCACCTGAAGCCTGTTCAGGTGGGTGGGTGGAGATCTTCTCACTTACTGATTGCCTTTACACCATGCTCTCAGAGCTAGCTGAAGGCTTCAAACCCAGGTCTTCCTAACTCCAGATATTGAGTTTTTCCCACCATATCACAATGCCTTCAATAATAGTTAGCATTTGATTAGTGCTTTAAGGTTAGCTAGGAAGCTAGATGGTACAGTGGATAGAGTGCCTGGCTTGGAGTCTGGAAGACCTGAGTTCAAATCTGGCCTCAGATCCTTACTAGTTGTGTGACCCTAGGCAAGTCACTTAACCCTGTTTGCCTCAGTTTCCTCATCTGTAAAATGAGCTGGGGAAGGAAACAGCAAACCACTCTGGCAATCTTTGTCAAGAAAAAGTCAAATGGGGTCACAAAATACATGACTAAACAATTAAGGTTTGCAAAGTAAATTGCAATTATCTCACTCTATCCTCATAACAATGGTGGGAAATAGGTATTATTATCCCCATTTTAGAGATAAGGAAACTGAGGCCCAGAGAAATTAAATGACTTGCTTAGGGTTACTGAGACAAGTTTTGAGTTCAAGTCTTCCTGACTCTAGGCTCTATCTACCCACTGTACCACTTCTTTGCCTCCGTCTCCAGGTACTTTTCACATAGACTGTTTCCTAGTCGTCTCTCACCTATCATAAGGACGTAGATCTGGAGTTAGAAAGGATCCCAGACCCCAGTTCCTGGAATTTACCAATGGCACCAGTCTGTTCCCAAATCTTAGCCAAAGTCACACGGAGGTGGGTCAATGGTAGTACTAGGGCTAAAAGTACAATTTTCTAATTCCTGCTCCATGAGCTTCTCATGGTATAATTCTGCCAATCATAAAACATAATCTCTGCTCTCATGAAAGTGAAAAAAAATTAGTTAGGGAAGCAAAACACATATCAAGCAGTTAGGGAATAATTTGTGTATGGGGATGACAGATCTTTTTCTTCCCAGCATGCAGCTGGTCCTGAGATTCTTCCCTCCTCCCTTTTCTAGATGTTTAAGGAAGTAGCCCCAGGGAACTTGAATAATTTTGCTCAGCTGTTCATCAGAGAAAGAAAAGTCACCAGAGAGAGAGAGAAAAAGAAGCGTCATCTCATTCTTCCCTCTCCCTTCCATCTTCCCCCCAATCCCTGGGATTTAGCAGACAGGATGTGTTGCTGTTATCATGAAAAAGACCACCCAGGCACTGGGGGAAAGAGGATGCAAGTGGTAACAAATCACTGTGAGCCAACCAGGAATTGAGAGAGAAGTGGGGTTTTGCTTTTAAAGTATAACTCCAAGCCCCATGGGAGACCTCTGGTATGGGACGCCAGAGTCTGTAGAGCCAGTCTATGAAAGAAAGTTTCCGAAGAACAGAGGAGCTCAAATCATTATAGACAGAACCAAGAGGAAACTTAAAAGCCACGTAGTCTAACCCTCATTTTGTAGTTGAGGAAATTGTGGATCATAGAGGTTAATTGACTTGCCAGGATCTCAAAGTCACTAAGTGGCAGACCTAGGACTCAAACCCACACGGTGGCTAGGATTTTAATGATAACAATAATAATAATAACTACTGCTTTTGTAGCACTTCAGTTGTATTTTCTCATTTAAGCTTTATAATGATCCCGTGAGGGAGATGCAGTTAGAATCTCCATTTTGCGTATGAAGAAGATGAGATTTGAAGGACTTGTCCAGGGTCACATAGCTAAAAAGTATCTGAGGCAGGACTTAATCCAATGTTCTTTTCAATACCTGAAATCCAGACCATGCACTGTTTCCCCCCAGGGGTCTCAGGCAAGGGACTATAGCTCCATAACATCCATGGTCTTGACCAGGTCTTCTCAAGGTAGGGAATAAGTTTCAGCTAGGACATTTCAGGGCAGTCTGTAGGACAAGAATGTGGGGCAGAATCTTCTAATGAGCAAGGAATAGTCAGACATTACTCATACAGAGGCCATAGTGATGTCTGAAGAAGTAGTCCAGGTCATATCGTGGAATGAGGTCAAATCCACTGCAGAGTCCAAAAAAGGAGGGTGGGTCAAAACCAGAGGCACAAAGCCAAGTAAGGCTGGTAGAAGGCAGAGTTGAAATCTCAAGAATTAAAGGTTGGGTACCAGGTGAGTGACATGATGCACTAGACAAAATTCCAACTTGTCAGTCTATGGGCACATTCATTCTAACCTGGTGGGTATCGCATTTCACCTGATTCTGAATTCTGTACTGCTGGAGATTTTGTACTTTGCTATTCTCCCCAACTTTGGTAGAAACTGTGGAATCTATGCGGAGAAAGTTAGGCTTTGTGGGTTCTCGATCAGAGAACTGAGAAGTAAGCAACACATGAGGAAGATCAGTCTTGCAGTGGCCAGCAGGGTGGACTAGAGACACGTACTCTGGAGGCAAGGAGCTCCTAGGAGGCTGTTGGAGTGGTCTAGTTCTTCATGGGGTTGAGATAGGGAAGAGAGGGGCATGTAACTTGTTAGGGTCGATGGCCTGGGGAAGAAATTGAGGGGTGTAGGGAATGAAAGTAACAAGGAAGAAAAAGGACAGACTTTGGGTTTGTAAGGCACATGAAAGGACAGATGATAACAGATGACAGATAAAGGAATTTCTGAATTCATGAGATGGAAGTGTAACTCTTACAGGTGATGGCAAGTTTGGGGGTATTACCATCTCTGTGGGCTATAGTGGACTAGAGATGTAGGTTATAGGATAAGAGTAAATTTGAGGAACCGGGAATTCAGGGCATTTGAAGGAGCATCAATGTATGTGTTTAAGTCCCCTAGTGTTAATGCAGGTGTTGGTAGAGAAAGATGTGAGCCAGGGACTGAATTCATTGAGGAAGGAAGATGGATGTTCTGGGGGGGGGGGGGGCGTCAATAAAAAATGGCTACCAGGATCTGGATTGGGTGATAAATTTGGACAGCATATGGATAGAGTAAACATTCCTAAAATGTCACTGTAGTCCTTACTAGTCATTGCATTAAGTACAAACCGTGTTTTCTGGGCATGACAGGACATAGGATTGAGAATTCTAATAGAAATGTCATGTTGGGGTATTCAGTATGTGCATATATCTGGGCATAGGGCTGATTCTAGCCAAAACCAGTCTCTAGGCACTCATTGGTTTATGGGCACATGTACATTTTTAGCCTCTAAATCTATAGCTTCTCCTGATTGCCTTCACTTAGAGATCTCCCATTACCACTATCCTAACTTCCAGAGTAGCTATAGAATCCACTCTAAAGCGTGGAGGCAGAACGATTTTATGTAATGCAGTAGACATTTTTTGGCAGAGAACCTTTTAGATTGAGGAGCAAAGGAGAGCAGGATATACATTGTGTTTTAAGAAGATTAACATGGTAGCTGTAGGTAGAGGTTGCCTTTTAGTGGTCCTGGCCATCCCATCTGGCAATCTCATATTAAGCCTACTTTATAATTGTAGAAGATAAGTCTTTAATCCATGTTAAAGGAATTTCATGCATTAGCAAATAGATGAGCTATTTTTTGGCAGGGGATCTCTCCATGCCCACCTAACATGGACGCTTAAGACAACATCATTGTCCTCAAGGAATTTACAATTTGATTGAGGAGGTGAGCCCTAAAACACATGAAAAACTGAATGACAAAATGATGGCTCTGTTAGAGCTAACCTGGATAGGAGCCTCAAAGGCCTGGAAAAGATGAAGGTGAGTGATGACAGCGCACTTTCCTGATCAATGCCAACAGAGCCACCATCGGCAGCAGTTGCCTCTGATCTAATGTTTCCTTTGGTTATCCTATCTGTGTACCATCTCAATTCCCAACTGCTAAGAAATAAATAAAAATTAGCCTGGTATAGTAGAAAGAGCCCAAGTAGAGGGCCAAGGTTCACATCCCAGGCACTCACTACCTATATGACCCTGGGCAAGACAATTTCCAAATCTGTAACAATGAGGTTATCACCTGCCTCACAGGTGCTGTAAGGTATTGTAAGAACCAAATGAGAATCAAAAAAGAATCAAATGAGATAACATATGTGAAGTGCTTTGCAAACCTTAAAAAAAACCCTTAAAATGCTAGCTGTTGTAATTGTTTTTCTCATCATCATTAAGCCTTTCTGGGGCACAGACTTCTCATTTGCAAAAGGAAGGGGTTGACATTCTGGAGAGCAATTTGGAACTATGCCCAAAGGGCAACCAAACTGTGTATACCCTTTGATTCAGCAGTACCACTACTAAGTTTGTATCCTTAAGAGATCATAAAAATGGAAAAGAACCCACATGTACAAAAATATTTATAGCAGCTCTTTTTGTGGTGGAAAAGAATTGGAAATTGAGGGGATGTCCATCAGTTGGGGAATGGCTGAACAAGTTGTAGTATATGAATATAATGGAATACTATTGTGCTATAAGAAATGATGAGCAGATGGATTTCAGAAAAACCTGGAAAGATTTATATGAACTGATGCTGAGTGAAGTGAACAGAACCAGGACAACACTGTACACAGCAACAGCAACATTGTGCGATGATTAACTATGATAGACTTAGCTCTTCTCAGCGCTGTGATGATCCAAGACAATTCGAAAAGACTCATGATGGAAAATGCTAACCATATCCAGAGAAGGAACAATGGAGTCTTAATACAGGTGGAAGCAAACTGTTTTTATTTTTTTGTTTTTTTTTCTTTCTCATGGTTTTTCCCTTTTGTTCTGATTCTTCTTTTGCAACATGACTAATGTGGAAATATGTTTAACATGATTGTACATGTATAACCTATATCAGATTGCTTGCTGTCTTGGGAAGGGAGGAGGGAAGGGAGGGAGGGAGAAAAATTTGGAACTCAAAATATTACAGATTGGAAAAAAACCTAAAATACTATTAAGAGAAAATAAAAATATAATAGAATTATTTAAAAAGAGAAAAATGAAGGGGATGGACTAGATCATGGGTTTTTAATCTTTTTTATGAGATGAATCATTTTGGCAGTCAGGTGATCAGAAAAATAAAATAAAATACATAGGACTATAAAATAAATCAATTGCATTGAAACAAATTTATTAAAATACTTCTTTTAAAAATAATTTCATGGATCCCTGATCTAGGACCCTAAGGTGCTTCCCAGGCAAGGGTGTGCTTTGTAAATATTTAACAACCAGGTTTTGTGTGTGTGTGAGTACATAAAACACACTCTTAAGTTTAATCTGCATCATTAACATTTTCCCCATCACTTTCTTAAGTTTCAGCAATCAACAAAACAATAAATGAAGCCCTGATTTGTAGTATTTGCACATTTCTGAGGAGTAAACACTCACACTGAAAATTTTAACAATCATCTCTCCTAAGTCAATTCAGGCTGGCTCAAGTACATCCCTGCTCCCAGGTTTAAATCCTGTAATCCTGATCTTCCCACTACACACCCAACTAAATATGATCTTACCTTCCTTTACTCTCTTAACAAGGTGGTACCATGGATAGAGCTGGGAGCCTGGAGTCAGGAAGACTCAAGTTTGAAACCAGTCTCAGATGAGGTGTGTGACCCTGGGCAAGTCACTTAACCTCTGTCTATCTTAGTTTTCTCAATAGTAATATGGGGATAATAATAGTACCTGCCTCATAGGGTTGTCGAGAGGTCTAAAGGAGATAATATTTATAAAGTACTTAGCACAATGCCTGGCATGTAATAGATGCTTAATAAATGCTTATTTCCTTCCTTCTAAATGCCAAGTTAATTTTAGTAATGCCTAGGGCCACATCCATGAACAGGAAGCCATGTCAGCAAAGGACAAGCTCTAGAAGCTTCTACCATGCTAGAAATGTCTCCAAAGAAATGGTTTCATCAACAGACTGGGTCTATTGTATAAACATCAACTTGGTACATACAGAAAAGTTCATCCTCAGTAAGCTGGCCATCACTACAAGCTCTAGAGCTAAGAGGTCATCTCATCTAATCCCTCCCATTTTAAAGATGAGAAAACAGTCGCAGTAACGTTAAGTGACTTGTCCGAGGTCATTCAATTAGTGACACATAAGTGATGAATTTACTGACCATGACAATCCACGGAAAGAAGAAATCATTTTGAGTGACCCTCAGTCCCAGATGGTGCTCCTCCAGTGAAAGTGTACAGTGGTGGAAAAGGCAACAGGAGAGGCTAAGAATCACACAGCTGTTGGGTTTTTCTTAAGTCTATAAATATTAACCTAGCTGTTGATACTTTAAACGAGAGAGTCTCATCCTACAACCAACAAGCTGCCATACTTCTAGAGAAACTGAATCATATTAATATTGACATTCTCACTTTAAATGACACCAAAAGATATTCGCAAAGCTGCATTTGAATGGAAGAATGACTCACAGGTTCTCCCTGAAGAGGCAAATAAAGGAACGGGAAGAATTGGTTCCATTAAGGCAGTAAGATATCATTTTGTAAGAAATGGGAGGAGGAGTCTTGTTTCCGCGGAACTGAAGATATACTTCCCCCCTCCCCCACCCCAGCTTTAGCAGAAACCAGGCCTCAGGTCGGTCAGGTGAAAGGTCAGAGGCTTGTACGCATGCTTAAACGAGCCATTTGAGGAGGGCATGACATACACAGTCAGGGGGTTGTATCTGGCCAATGAAGAGCCTGGTGGGAGATTCAAGGTGAGGGTCTATTAAAGGACTGGCATCCATCTGAGTCCTTTGTACTTTCTCCTGTACTCTGTTCAGGGGAGGTACCCATTTATTCAGGGGGAATAAATGTAAATTATAATTAAAACGTTACTGACTTCCCAATGAGTCTTGCTTTTTCCTAGACAATGCGAGTATGTTTCTAACAATTTCATGGGGCCTTTGGTTCCCTTGCCTTGCCAGTGCTCAGAGTGAGCATGAGCAAAAAGTCCACCGTGATAATAACCGCAGATCAAACATCAACATTTGTTGCAGAGAATAAGAAAGTTGCAAAGTGTTCTCTACCTTCCAAACCAAGTCCATATTCTCCTTGATGCTTGGCAACTTCCTTGCAAAGAGAGATGTAGGGAAAATGCTAATATGTAATATGTATGTGCATTTATATTATTTATAAATATACGCATATATTTATAAACAATTTTATGAATGTGTGTGCATATACAGACACATATGCATATACATATAAATGTGTATATATGTATGTTTTTGAAAATAGGGCTCAACAGATGATGGAGCTTTATAGACTGAGCAGTTAAGTAACTAAAACTGTGCCTCGGGCAACTTCAGTTGAGAGGGAAGGGTGGTACTGGGGATGGTGTGGTGGAGGTGGGGAACAGAACAAGTCCCACAACAGGTTTAGACCATGAGCTCTTTGAAAGTAGGAACTGTCTTTTGTTTTGCTTTGTATTCCCAGTGTTGAGGTTTTTTTAGAAAGTGTTGAGGTTTTAGGGGTGCTTGGGACCCCAAAATATACTCTGGGTCCTGCTGAATGAATTCGACTCATGCCTTCTTACAGCCAAAGTTTATTATGTTTGATTATTAAAACAAAGTTTATTAAAGATTCACCATATTGGGTAGAGTCTTAAAGAATCTGAGCATTTGTGACACTAATATTGACAAGCTGGCCAGAACAATCTTAGCCAAGGTTGAGTCTGAGGTAGATTGAATCTGAGCATCTTCATGGAAGCAAGATGAGACTTACATCCAGGGAGATTGTGGGAGGGATCTAGGGTGGTCAAGTAGTCTGGGGTGATGGGAGGAAGGGGCAGCGGGAGGATCTTGATGGGACTGGGGTGACTGGGGGAGTGGGGTGAGGTCAGAATCCAGGAATGGGATTAAGGGTGGGAAATAGCTGAAGGCTACCTGGAGATGACAGACAATGGAGAGCTAGGGTAACAGATTTGAGTATAGATAATTTGATAGGATCAAGGGCAGGAAGCAACCCTTGGAGGGCAAGGCTAGGTTAACTGGGCATGAAAAGCCAGATCAAGTGGGAAGACTCAAGGTGAGTTCAAAGGGGTTCTCAGAGACTGTACTCCATCACCAGCACTTAGCACAGTCCCCGCACATAGTAGGTACTCATTGACGGTACTATACAGGGTGTCCCAAAAGTCCTAATGCATTTTTAAGCCTTAACAATGCTTTAAAGCTCAAAACTGCACCAAGACTTTTTTATGTACTTTTTGTATATAATTGTTCTCATGTTGTCTCTCCACCCCCCCATTAGATTGTGTGCTCCTTGAAGTCAGAGACTGTCTTTGCTTTTCTTTGTATTCAGAGAGCTCACTAGGACCTACTAGTGAGCGCTTAATAAATAAGTGCTATTGACCTGAGTTGATTTGTCACGGTAAGGTAATGGAGTGGTGGTGGGCACCTCTGCCTTGGACATCTTCAAGCAGAGTTCTAGAAGCCATGGCCAATTCAGTCTCCCCATGGAGATAGGTATTATTATTATCCACATTGTACAGGTGGGGTACAGGGGCTCTGGTCACAGTTCCAGGGCAGAGAAGAGTGCTTGCGATTGATCACAGACTAGACAACAGGCCAGAAGAGTGCTGACCAAGCTCTTCTTGCATTATGCGACCTCAGAAGAAGTGAGGGCTTACAGACCTCCAGAACTAGCTCTGAAAAATAAAAGCACATGCCCATAATGAAAGTCTCTCTTGGAGAAGGGTGAGAGAAGATGAGTCTAGAGATGTCTGTTCTGCCTTCCTTGCAGCCACACACAATTACAGTCCTCCACAGCATGTGGTCTCTTTCTTTTTACTTGGGGCACCACATCCTTACATGTTGGTGCTCTGTTTGTAGGACTATAGTTTTTGGTTTCTTATAGTTTGTTAGCTGTTTGGGCATTTGGAAGCCTAGATTTTCTTGGAAAAGCTGGGACAATTTACCTTTTTCCAGTGCAATTTTTACTTATGATTTCTTGAAATATAGCTCTGGAAAAAATAGGCTTTTTAAAAAAACAAATGTTTTTAAAGATGTCCAATGAATCTCTGGACCAGCCCATTGTGTTTCAGATGGAACTACTTGACTATGCCTTTAAACCAAAATCACTCTGGTTTTCTTGAAATGGCCAATAATAGCCCCAGCTCAAGCCTTTTTGCCTCCTTGTTTAGATTTTGATGGCTTAGAATGAGTGTAAATAGCAATTGTTTTCTGTTCTGGCCAGAAACTTTGATGGTCTTCCCCTTCCAGACTGATATTTTTGTGATGGTAAATTAGGCCATCTTTTGTCTCAATTCTTACCTAGCCCTTAGTCATTGAATGGGTGTTGCCTCAGACAAACTAACCCTGGCAAAGATTTTAATTTAGAAAGGCCAAGGCCATCCACTGCATCCCAGGCCATCGCCAGTCTTTTTAACTTTTGTCTTGCCACTGGTCTTCGATGACTGGAGAGGAGAGAGTGAGGCCAACAACTTTGTGCAACTCCGCTTCACTTAAATCCAATTCACTCAAAAGTCAAGACATCGCCTTCATGATGCCATTCGTCCTCTTAGACAACAAAGGACAAACAACAAAAACAAGTCCTTCTTAGGTAAAGAATGAGTTTACAGAATGTTTGGTATGAAACACAACTAAGCCAAAATCTCTTAAGATGAAACTGCGAGGTGGACATTGGGCAAAAAGTATGACATCTATCAGCATCTCTATAACAAACCATTTTCTCCAATAATAGTTGAACCACCACATCTGATTTCCAGCATCTTTGTCCCCAATGTAGTATACGTGTGAGGAAGTGGAAATGGCACTAATGAAGAGGAAGAGGAAAAGGAAAAGGACTTAACTGAAAATACCCAAAGGAAATCTATGCTGGATGTGGCAAAATTTCAAGGATGTTAGGAGATGAATTCTCAAGATAACTAAAAGAGAAGACACTGAATGATTAGGGAAAAAATCATTGACAGCTTTATTACTGAAATAAAAGCAGTCTAAATGACATTGATAACCTCTGATTCAGGAAGGAAGGAAGGAAGGACTGACTTAGTACTTGCTATATGCTAGGCACATAAGAATGAATTACATACTTTTCAGTGGCAACTCCATGCGGCCATTCAATGAAAATATGAGGCACAGGCAGGTTTTTGCAAACAATACTCTACAACAAACCACATCAGTACAAATCAGTGGAAAGAGCCTTAGATTTGGAATTCGAAGTCTTGAGCTTGAAACTCAGCTTTGTCTGGGCTTGAGTGGGACCAGATTTCTAAAAATCCTTTAGCACTACATAATCTCAAATCTAATTTCTCTTCTACATGAAGTCCCTTCTGATACTTAAAGGAATGTGCGACATCCATCGGCAAACATCTAGTAAATGCCTAAATGCGCTAAACACTGGGGATACAAAGAAAGGTAAAAGACAGTCCCTGACTTTGAGGGGTTTGCATTCTAATGAGGGAGGACAATATGTAAATAACTAGGTGCAGACAAGATATATAGAGCTGATGGAAGGTAATCTCACTTGTCCTCCAATCTTCTCTTCTCCAGACTAATATACTCACTTCCTTTAGTTGTTGTTCAGACATTTTCAGTCATATCTGACTTCATGACCCCATTTGGGATTTTATTGGAAGAGATTCTGGAGTGGTTAGCCATTTCCTTCTCCAGCTCGTTTTGTAGATGAGGAGCTGAAGGAAACAGGGTTTAATGACTTGCCCAGGGTGACACACCTAATAAGCATTTGAGACCAGATTTGAACTCAGGAAGACTCATCTTCCTAACTCCAGGCCCAATGCTCTATCCATTGTGCCACTTAGCTGTCCTTACTTCCTTTAACCGATACTTATTTGGTATCATCTCAAGTCTTCTCATACGTTGTAGTCACTCTTCAGGTTATTAAATGGATGCCCTTCCTAAAATGTGATGCCCAGAACTAGTCACAGATTCTAGATGTGATATTGATTAGAGCAAATTTCAAAGGGTCTAGACTCCCACTGGACCCTCCTAGATCTAGAAAGGAACAGAAGACTAGTCCAACTTTTACAAGAATTCCTTCCACATCACGACCTGGTGATTACAGGATTTTAGGATTTAAAGCAGAGGTTCCCACACTTACTTGTCCTACCAACCATTTAAAAAAATTACTCAAGGTCCCCCTGGAAATCTACTTTCTTTAACCCTTTAATGTTTTTTTTTAATTTGCATCATTTCAAAAAATATGATTTATTGTAAATTTGTGGGTTTTTTCCTGCATTGAAATTTTGATGATGCAATATTGCATCATGTAACGGTATAGTACCATATTGCAAACAAGGCACATATTCCTTCCAATGCCTGCTGGACTTCCCAACAAGGCATGACACACTCACCTTCCAATACTTGCTCGTTAAGACCTATCAGCAGACTTGACCACTGATGGGTTATAATTTGCATTTTGTGTGTTTATTTGGAAAATAATGTAATCCTATGACTTAAACTCTGTTACACAACAGATGAAACATGTATGAACAGTTTTCAAAATTTTATTATCTTCTCTTCTTTCCTTATGCTTCCACTTTCCCCTTGTTTTTATTCAATGCCCCACAACTGCACCTGAGGCTAGTACCACCCCCACACACACACACTTGCTGGATCATTCAAGCACCTCCCAGGGAGCAGTATCACCCACTTATAGCTCTTAGACCTATAAAGAATCTTAATTAAATAATGTATTTTCATTTTCATTTCATTTTCAGAAAAAATTGAGGAATAGAGAAATGGCTTGCCAGAGGTCACATAGCCAATAAATAGCACAGTCAGAGATCAAACCTCAGTACCTCAAAATCAGTCTGGAAATCCAGTGGTGTTTTCACTATCAATCATCTCTTAAGCACTTAATATGTGCCAGACACAGGAGATACAAAAGTAAAAAAGAAACAGGTTCCCCCACTGGGAGCTTATGTTTTATCAGTGGAGACATCATGTAGATATTTAAGCATATACAAAATAAATACAAAAATATAAGATAGGAGGTGGTGCTAGCTACTGGGGCAAATGAGGACAGGCTTCATCTAGAAGGTGGAACTAGAGTTGAACTTATAAGGAAACTAGAGATTGTAAAAGGCAGAGATGAGGAAGGAGTACATTCCACGCATGGTTAGTGGGGTGGAAGGAGAGGAACAGCCTGAGCAAAAGCATAGAGGTAGAAGATGAAGAGGAACCACAAGAAGACCAATAAAGCTCGTGAAGGGGACTGATTAATAAGTATTAAGTCTAGAAAAGTAATTTGGAATCTCTGCCAAACAGAGAAGTTTTTATTTAACCCTAGAGGTATTAAGGAACCACTAGAGTTTGAGTAGCAGAGTGACATATTTTTTTTAAAAATGCATTGCGGCATGAGATTCACCTAATATCTATTTGTCCTGATTGACGCAGATCAAAGTTGCAGACTTTGCTGAAGAAAATTGGAGAAAGGAGGTTGGGCACTAGGTCTAGGACATCTGGATCATTCAGATGGAAGCTTCACATGGCAACTTGGCTAACTTCGGCACAAGATGCTTTAATTAACCAAGACCTTGGTTTGGGGGAGGGGTTGCCCCGTGATGGTTGATCCAAGATTTTGGAATGAGTCTTTCCCTCTCTCCAAGGAGAGGGAGTTTGCCTTTGATTTTTCAACAAGTTAGAGAAAATCACCCAGAGGATGCTGGTGCAGAGACAGACCCAGAATGTACTCACGCTCCTGGCTGCTATGTCTGTTTTTTGTTTCAGGACAGGCTGCTCAGATACTCTCTAAGCTGTGCTTTGTTTTCCCCCACCCCTAAGTGCTCTGGGACCATAGCTCTGCTTCCCCCATGTATGGCCTTTGTCCAAACAGCAGGACTTAGAGAAGAAGCCAGCCCCTCCTTTCTGAAAGCAGAAAAAGCAAACTCCTTATAGTGAAACAGGAGCCCAGCAAGAGACCAGAGGAGCACAATCCCATTCAGAACCACCTTCTAGAGGAGAATATTCTCTAAAGGCCAAGCAGGTTTTCAGGAAAAGGTGAAAGAATCAGAGGCAGTCCAACCAAAGGGTCTTAGTCAGGGATGCTACACTCTCCCTGCCACACTCAATTGGGATGAACTCCATACACAATGTGGTGTGATGGGAAAAGTGATGAATCTGCCACTTACTAACAGCTCACTCTTGGGCAAGTCATTTCTCTAAAACTCAGTTGTCTCCTTTGTAAAATGTGGAAATTGTGCTAGGTCAGGGGTTCAAGTTTCTGACTACTCACTCATGGTGACAAACTCCTGGGATTGTAAATCTATGCCAGAGGCTGCCCCATGCCCACCGGAAGTCTTGCCACTTTCAAGACTACCACTTTCCCCTTTGACTCCACCCCTCCCAACTGCCCTGAGTTAGCTGAAACGAAAGTTCAGTATCTTCATTTCCACAACCTACCTAGTTGTTCTGCCAAGTAGCCCCTCCTATAGGCCAGCCAAACAGCCCCCACGCCTTCCTGCTGGGTCCTTGATTAAGAACAGCCCTCAGCAGCCTAGGTCTTCCAGTTCCCTTAACCACTTCCTGCTTAAAACAGGGAGGAAAGTGTCTTGAGGTCTAACAGGTTGGTATCTCCATTAGAGTGCTATACTGTCACTACCACGCTCAAGTATACACAATATGGTGTGATGAGGAAAAGCACCAAATCTGCCACTTAGTAACTGCCCAATCTTGAGCAAGTCACTCTGGCTGTTTCCTTCGTAAAATGAGGAAATTGTACTGGGGCAGGGGTTCTTAATGTGTGTGTGTGTGTGTGTGTGTGTGTGTGTGTCAGACCCCTCTGGCAGTCTGGTGAAGCCTATGGATTTGTTCTAAGAATGCTAAATTTCAGTTAGAGTGTTGGTGAACATAAAGTTGTCATTTTCCCCCATCCAAGTTCACACACACACACACACACACACACACACCTTGAAGTCCATGGACTTCCAGGGGCTCCTATAACCTATGATTCTCTGAATAAGGGCCCTTTAGAAGCAACATAAAAACTGAGTGGCTCATTAATTTAGCACAAACCATGTATGGAAGTTTACAGGGCACACAGAACAAAGTAGGATCTGAGACTATTCAAATCCACAAACATT
Source organism: Trichosurus vulpecula (assembly GCF_011100635.1). NCBI lineage: Eukaryota > Metazoa > Chordata > Mammalia > Diprotodontia > Phalangeridae > Trichosurus > Trichosurus vulpecula. The sequence continues at coordinate 315,454,900 of NC_050575.1, forward strand.
TATTGAGTGCCAACTGTGTGCAGCCCACAGCCTTCCTTCTAGGCACTGGGAGAAATTTAAGGTTTAGATAAGATATAATTGTTGTTCAAACATGTTTAACTCTTCATGACCCCATTTGGGGTTTTCTTGACAAAGATACTGGAGGGGTTTGCCATTTCCTTCTCCAGCTCATTTTATAGATGAGGAAACTGAGGCAACCAGGGATTAAATGACTTTCTCAGGGTCACACAGCTAGTAAGTATCTGAGGCCAGATTTGGACTCAGGAGGATGAGTTTTCCTGTGTCCAGGCATGGTGCTCTATCCACTGCACCACCTAGCTGCCCTTAAAGATATAGTACCGGATGCATATACAAATTCATTTGTAATATATAAATGCATAAGGATCTCTTTGAAAAAGCCCTGTAATATTCTGGAGCTTTACACAGTCAACACAATATCATTCACAAACCAAGCTTCTGGAATACCCCCACCATCTTTAAAGAATCTTTCATCCAGTAGAATTAGACCTTGCTATTTTTCAGTATTGGAGTAGATGAGAAGAAGACTATGCAAACATGGAGGAAGGGATAGGGAAGGTGGACATCTGGTAAATTTTCTTCTTATCTGAAATGAACCAAGGAAGACTGAATCTGCACACACACACACACACACACACACAGAATTTTGTTGTAGAAATATACCAAACTAATAAAAATCAAACTGAGCAAGGAAAAAAGAAGGAATGGGAAGGAAGCAATTCAGAATGTTGGGGAGGGAATATCTATAAGCAAAATAAACTTCCTGATCCTGAAGGGGGAAGTAAAAATTAAAAGGAAAAGAACTAGAGTGGAATGGGATGCCTTTGATTACCTATTAAACAATTGGAGAATGGCTGAACAAGTTATGGTGTAAGAATGCTCTAGAATGTTATTATGACATAAGACATGACTAAAGAAAGGATTTCAGAGAATCCTGGGGGGAATTGATGCAGAGCAAAGCGAGCAGAAACAGAAGAACAATTTATATGAGGAGAGCAACACAGTAAAGGGAAAACAACTTTCCAAGATTTAAGGACTCTGCTCAACACAATGACCAGCCATGTCACCAGAGGACCTGTGATGAAGCATGTTAGCTATCTCCTGACAAAGAGGTGCTGGACACAAGGTGCACATGGCCATGGTGTGGATTTGGTTTGCTTAGCTATATTAATTTGTTATAAGGGACTTAATTTTATTTAATTTTCTTCCTATCTCTCAGTTTTTAATTGGAGTTTAGGATAGGGGAGGTTAGTGACAGTGACGCCAAAAATAGGAGGGCCACTGAGGATTTTTTATATGCCTAAAAGAGAACAAATGTAAGTTGAGAAGGAAGTACAAACGAGCACAGCGGTTTTGAAAACAATACGTGCAGAATTTATTGCATTTTTTGAAAGCAATATGTAATAGAGATTTCAGTCCTCTTTTGTGTACTGCTATGTTCATACTTTATTTTTTGATGTTTTAATTTCAGAATTTTAAAATGTATATATTTTTAAATCTCTCTTCCATCTATAGGGAATTCCCTCTACCTAACTGCTGGAATAGCTTCCCAAAGCATTGGTCTAACCATATCGTTCCCTTGATCAAGAATCTTCAGTAACTACCTATAACCTCTAAGATAAAATAAAAACTCCTCAGCCTGGCATCTAAAGCCATTTATAGCCTCTATCTAGTCTACTTTAAAAAAAATTTTTTTTGAGGAAATCAGGGTTAAGTGACTTTCCCAGAGTCACACAGCTAAGTGTCAGAAACTGGATTTGAACTCAGGGACCTCCTGACTCTAGGGTTAGTGCTCTAGCCACAGTTCCACCTAGCTACTCAAATTGTCCTTTGTGCTTACTTTTATCTTAAAAGGTGGTATCCTTCAGAAGAATATAAACACTTTGAAGGCAGGGGTTTTGGGGGGGGGGAGGAGTCGAGGTGGGGTTGTTTGTTTTCACCTTTGTTTCTCTAGGTGATTAATAAAAACTTACTGAATTAATTTTTTTGCTGGACCCCACCAAGAACATCTTCTATAACTGTTTCCTACCTTCTCTGTCTCATTTGACATAGATAGGCAAAGAGTCACTGAAGGGAATTATTTTTGTGTTTACTTTTATCAATTAACTTTGTATCAACTTAACATACACCTAGGAGATAAGGTTTTGATTATGAAACAACGAAAAAACTACTGCTGGGCTCAGGATGGCTGAGCACTTACCCTCTCCCTATCTTGCCAAGGGGCCCCTCTCAGCTGGACACACACACACACATACATGAACTGGGATCAGGCCTGGGGGATCCAGGGCCCTAAAGAGAGAGGGGGCAGACTCTTCTCTTTGAACTCTATGTCTCCATATGCCCCCACATTGGAACCCTACAGATAATCGCTTAAAGCTTAGGTTTGGCTCATGTCTGTTATGAGGGAAGGAGTAGAAAAGTTCTCACTGAACAACACAAATCCAGTAGAGGAAAGCTATTTATTTCCTACACATACAGAGAGAGAGAGAGAGTGAGAGAGAGAGGAGAGAGAGAGAGAGAGAGAGAGAGAGAGAGAAGCTTAACACAAAAGACTCACAAGAGCACACTGACAAAAGATTTAAGCAAGCAGCAGCAGTAACATATAACTACCATTATACTCTTCTCCTGGTAGGTTGAGATTTAAAAACATCACAATATTAAGTTTGTGGAACTACTGAATAAACATTAACTTTCACCTCATGCTGCACTATTCAAACAGTTTCTTCTGGCTTTGTGTCTTCTGTCAAGCCAGCTCAAAGGCTGTGCTCATCCTCCTGCCAGTGGTCCCCTTCTCCAAGAAGTGCTGTCATAGTTAACCAGGAGTTCTTCCTCAATTGCAGCAGTCAGTGCATGATTACTCGAATAGGATCTCTCGTGTCTCCAACTCCCAGTGTTATCTCCAGGACTGGAAACATCCATTTCAGGATCATCATTCAGTCACCCATTCTCAGGAAACAGACACAAAGCAAAAGAGTCACCTAGGGTTTTGAGATCAAGTCTTAAGTTTATCTAGGCCAGCATATGAGCTGGCTGATAGGTGTGAACAGCCACCAGTCCCTCTCTTACCCTGCAGGAAGAAACTCCAAGCGTCCTGACCTCCTCAGCAGAAGAGAAGAGAGGGTGCCAGAAGGAAGAATTACTTCCCCTAAGGTCCATTTAAAGTTGGCCAGGGCTTATCACAATGCCTGGAACATTTGTTGTTCAGCCATTTTCCAGTCGTGTTTGATTCTTTGTTGACCCCATTTGGGGTTTTTCTTGGCAAAGATACTGGAGTGGCTTTTCACTGTCTTTTCCAGCTCCTTCTACAGATGAAGAAACTGAGGCAAACAGGGTTAAGTGACTTGCCCAGAGTCTCACAGCTAAGTGTCAGAGACTGGATTTGAACTCAGGACCTCCTGACTCTAGGGGTGGTACTCTAGCCACCCCTCCACCTAGCTACTCAAATTGTCTTTTGTGCTTACTTTTATCTTAAAAGGTTATATCGAAGATGGCAGCTGGAAAGCAAGGACTTCTGTGAGTTCCCTGCCAGGTCCCTCCAAAAACCTATAAAAAATGCCTCTGAACAAATTCTAGAACTGCAGAACCCACAAAATAGCAGAGGGGAGCAGGGATCCAGCCCAGGACAGTCTGGATGGTCGCTGGATGAGATCTATCATGCATGGAATGGAGGGGAGTGGAGCCCAGCGTGGGCAGCAGCAGGACCAACCAGACCAGGAGCCAGGTGGAACAGGCCCTAGCACCCTGAATCAGTGAGCTGTGGCAGTTACCAGACTTCTCAACCCACAAATACCAAAGACAACAGAGAAGGTTAGTGGGAAAAGCTGCGGGGGACAAAGTGAAAAGAGTTCTCGGTTAGGCCACTGCCCCAGGGACGGGGGTAGCGATGCTACAGAACTGCAGCTGCAGTTGCTTCTGGCCCCAGGCCCACCTGGTGGGAGGAATTAAGTGGCCGATCAGAGCAGGAGTGCAGAGCCTGTTTAAGATTTGCACATCCAGGTTGGCGGTTCTTGGGGAAGGAGGAGTGCTGGTGTGGCAGAGCTGGCCGTATAGAAATAGCTCTGAAATCAACAACGCATCCCCTCAAGCTTGGAACAAAGTACTCTTTACTCTACAAGCAGTCATATCCTGACAAAAAACTCAAGGGTCAAGTAAGTTGGCTGGGAACATGGCCAGGCAGAGAAAAACGCACTCAGATTCAGACTCAGACTTTGGAATCTTTCTTTGGTGATAAAGAAGACCAAAACATACAGACAGAAGAAGTCAACAAAGTCAAAGAGCCTACATCAAAAGCCTCCAAGAAAAACATGAACTGGTCTCAGGCCACGGAAGAGCTCAAAAAAGGATTTGGAAAAGCAAGTTAGAGAAGTAGAGGAAAAATTGGGAAGAGAAATGAGAAGCATGTGAGAAAACCATGAAAAACAAGTCAATGAATTGCTAAAGGAGACCCAAAAAAATACTGAAAAAAATATTGAAGAAAACAACACCTTAAAAAATAGACTAATTCAAATGGCAAAAGAGCTCCAAAAAGCCAATGAGAAGAATGCCTTGAAAGGCAGAATTAGCCAAATGGAAAAGGAGGTCCAAAAGACCACTGAAGAAAATACCATCTTAAAAATTAGATTGGAGCAAGTGGAAGCTAGTGACTTTATGAGAAATCAAGATGTTATAAAACAGAACCAAAGGAATGAAAAAGTAGAAGACAATGTGAAATATCTCATTGGAAAAACCACTGACCAGGAAAATAGATCCAGGAGAGATAATCTAAAATTTATTGGACTCCCTGAAAGCCATGATCAAAAAAGAGCCTAGATATCATCTTTCAAGAAATTATCAAGGAGAACTGCCCTGATATTCTAGAGCCAGAGGGTAAAATAGAAATTGAAAGAATCCATAGATTGCCTCCTCAAAAAGATCCCAAAAAGAAAACTCCTAGGAATATTGTCACCAAATTCCAGAGCTCCCAGGTCAAGGAGAAAATACCTCAAGCAGCCAGAAAGAAACAATTAGAGTATCATGGACAAACAATCAGAATAACACAGGATCTAGCAGCTTCCACATTAAGGGACCAAAGGGCTTGGAATACAATATTCTGGAGGTCAATGGAGTTAGGATTGAAACCAAGAATCACCTACCCAGCAAAACTGAGTATCATGCTCCAAGGCAAAATATGGATTTTCAATAAAATAGAGGATTTTCAAGCATTCTCAGTGAAAAGACCAGAGCTGAATAGAAAATTTGACTTTCAAACACAAGAATCAAGAGAAGCATGAAAAGGTAAACAAGAAAGAGAAATCACAAGGGACTTACTAAAGTTGAACTGTTTTGTTTACATTCCTACATGGAAAGATGATGGATGATGTGTATGATTCAGGAGACCTCAGTATCATAGTAGCAGAAACGAATATGCATATATATATATATATATATATATATATATGTGTGTGTGTGTGTGTGTGTGTACATATATACATATATGTGTGTGTATGTATATATGTAGGTGTGTATACATACATACACACACACACACATATATATATATAGAGAGAGAGAGACAGAGGGGACAGGGTGAGCTGAATATGAAAGGATGATATCTAAAAAAATAAAATCAAATTAAGGGATAGGAGAGGAATATATTGAGAGGGAGAAAGGGAGAGATAGAATGGGGTAAATTACCTCGCATAAAAGTGGCAAGAAAAAGGGGTTCTGTAGGAAGGGAACAGGGGGCAGGTGAGGAAGACTGAGTAAATCTTGCTCTCATCAGATTTGACCTGAGGAGGGAATACCATACACACTCAATTGGGTATCTTACCCCACAGGAAAGAAGGAGGAAGAAGGTAAAAAAGGGGGGATGATAGAATGGAGGGCAGACAGGGGGAAGAGGTAATCAAAAACAAACACTTTCGAAAAGGGACAGGGTCAAGGGAGAAAATTCAATAAAGGGGGATAGGTTAGGAAGGAGAAAAACATAGTTAACCTTTCACAACATGAGCATTGTGGAAGGGTTTTACATAATGATACACATGTGGCCTATGTTGAATTGCTTGCCTTCTTAGGGAAGGCGAGTGGGGAGGGAAGAGGGGAGAGAATTTAGAACTTGAAGTTTTAAAAACAGATGTTCAAAAACCAAAAAAAAAAGTTTTTGCATGCAACTAGGAAATAAGATACACAGGCAATGGGGCGTAGAAATTTATCTTGCCCTACAAGAGAAGAAGGGAAAGGGGGATGGAAGGGGAGTGGGGTGACAGAAGGGAGGGCTGACTGGGGAATGGGGCAACCAGAATATATGCCATCTTGGAGTGGGCGGGAGGGTAGAAATGGGGAGAAAATTCGTAATTCAAACTTGTGAAAGTCAATGCTGAAAACTAAATATATTAAATAAATTAAATTTTAAAAAAAGGTTATATCCTTCAGAAGAATATAAACACTTTGAAGGCAGGGTTTTCTGGGGTTTTTTTGTTTGTTTGTTTTTGCCTTTGTATCTCTAGGTGATTAATAAAAACTTATTGAATTAAATTTTTTACTGGACCCCACCAAGAAGATCTTCTATAACTGTTGCCTACCTTCTCTGTCTCATTTGACATAGATAGGCAAAGAGTCACTGAAGGGAGTTATTTTCATGTTTACATTTATCAATTAATCTTGTATCCACATACACCTAGGAGACAAGGTTTTGATTATGTAGCAACAAAAAAACCCACTGTTGGGCTGAAGCCAGATTTGAACTCAGAAAAATGAGTCTTCCTGACTCCGGGCTCAGCACTCTATCCATTGTACCACCTAGCTGCCCCTTCCTGAGATGTAGTAGGTGCTTAATAAATGCTTGGTAACCCGACTTGGGCCATTTCACCTAGCTCAGTTGCAAATTCTTTCTGAAACAGTTTCTCCTACCCCCACCCCTATAGCTACAGAGGTGAAAAGAAGAAAAGGGGCCAAGGAACCCAAGACTTGCTGTGTCATCACAAAGTGGTTAAGTCCTGCAGATGTCTATCAGCGTTTCTCTTTCCTGAAGATCTCTGTTACTGAGAGCTAGGTTCAGCTTAACTTTATCTACCATAGAGAGAGGTTGAAGTTGGCCACCTCATAGCATAGCATAACATAGCAGAAACCAATAAAGTTTGTCTTCTTGTCCTTCTAATGTCAGATCTTAACCTGAAGAAACAAATCCTACTCCGTGCCAATAACACATTCCCTCCTCATTTCTTCTTTTTTTTCCTTTAAGGCTTAGTTCATACATCACCTCCTCCATGAAGTCTTCTCTGATCTTCCCAGCTGAAAATGATCTCTCCCTACTCTGTTTTTTCCTAGGGCACTTTGATCTCTCCTGTGCTCCTCTCATAAGCTGTCTTGGATGCCTATTGTATGCAGACATAAAACCTAAGCTCCTTACAGGCAGGGACTGTTTTTTTTTTTAATTTTAAAATTCAAGCACAGAGTCTTGTACTTAATTAACATTTCTCAGATTGAACTGAAGACCACATGGCCTACCGGACAGGTTACTAGGTTTCACATTCACTTCAGTTCAATAAGTATATTTTAAGACCTCTCGTGTGTTTAGCTTTGAATTACACATTAGACAAAGGCATACGTAAGACACGAACCCAAGAAGCTTTTAATATTGTTAGGGAGCTAAGTATATACACTATTCACATAATGATAGAAATTGTTATATTAGGTAAAGGCCAAAATGAGGAATGTTGTTAGGTCCCAGCTCCAGGTCAGGACACTGCTCTTGATCTAGGAAAGAGATGAGAAGATGATGAGAAAGATGAGAAGTTGAAGATGAGAAAGTTGAAGGCCCTCCCCCAACCAGGTTGTTCTGCTCTCTAATAAAGTCCGTGCTTATGGATATAACTGTAGAAACCCCAATCAAACCATTAGATATAGTCCTCTAAAGGGATGTAGAAACCCAAAGCTCTTTTGGGGGGGATTTGAGGATGGTTCCTTGGTTGTATTGGAAACTGAGACTGCCATAAAATGTTGAAGCAGAAAGAGCATTGGACCAGGACCAGGATACCAGGATTAGCTCCAGCCTTGTCAGTTACTGATCTTAGGACTGGGGGCAAATCTTTTAATCTCTTGGTCTCAGAGATGACTTATCTGTAAAATAAGGGATTTGAAACAAATGTTTTCTAAGATACATCCAATTACATGCTAAAAGGGATCTTGGAATGATAGATCTAGAAGGGACCTTTGAGATCAGTTTGTCCAAGCCCCTCATTTTACAAAGGAGGAAAATGAGATGGGGGAGGGGTTAAGTGACCTGGCCAAAGTCATCCTGGCATATGTCAGAAGTAGAATCTGAACCCATGACCTCTGGCTGCAGAGCTAGTGATCTCCCCAGTGTAGCACATTGCCAGCATGATGAAGAGTGCTGGAATTGGAATGAATAAGAAAATGTGGGCTTGGATATCGGTGCTCCGACTTAGGCAAGACACTTATCTTCTCTCGGGCTCAACATTCTCATCTGTAAAAGGAAGAGTTTAGATAAATGGTTTCTATGTTTCTTTCCAGCTCTAGAGTCTCTGAACTTCTTCCTTCCATGGTCATGTACAAAGTAACTAAAATTTTTGTGAGCCTGAGGTTTCTTCTTTCACTTGCAGAGTTCCAAAGAAAGAGTAGAATCAGGTGCTCTACAGATTAAAAAGCTCTGAGCACCCTCAAGCTCCAAGAAGAATTCATCCAGGGAGCTATCCAGGGTCCTAGGTTGCCTTTGCCCAAAATGTGTACTCTGTGACCCAGGGGTCTTCCATTTCTGTGTCTGAGCTACTCGTTCTCTCTCATCAAAGAGGAGGGACAGTGTAATAGAAAAGAACACTGCATCTGGGGTTCAAGGACATGTATTTGATTCTCTGAGCCTCAATTTCCTCTTCCTCAAATAAACAAGCAAGACTACATGATACCCAAGATCCCTTGTTCTCAATCCCATTATCTTATGACCTTGCTTGATTGACTTCAGCTATCCCTGATACCAGCCTTGACATACATCCCATTTGACCCCAGTCATCTACCCTGACCTCTGTCTGTTCTGAACTTGCCCAACCATTGTGCCAGCCACGTGACCTAACCTGGGGTTAACATGATTCTGACCACCACCTGCTATTTGGAAAACATGAAGACCAATAAGACTTGAACAAAGATTTAGAAGTAGTGTGGTACTGTGAATAGTAGATAGAGTGCTGAATTCGGAATCAGGAAGAGCTGGGTTGAACTCCTGCGTGTGAGGTTTATTAACTGTACAACCCGGGGCAAGTCATCTAACTTCTCTTGGCCTCAATTTCCACATCTGTAAAATGAGGCTGTTGAACCAGATCACCTCTAATGTTATTATCTTATGATGATCAGTAGGAAACAAAACTGCAATAGTAGATTGGAACCAGAATTGGGGGTGAAAGGAATTGGATGACAAGATAAGGAGTTTGAACTTTATTCTGCAGATGATGGGGAGCTACTAAAGGTTTCTGAATAATGGAACAAAACTTTGCGAGTTGTCCTTCAAGGGGTCAGAGCTTGGGGACTTCTTGGACTGCCATGAAGGGAGAATAAATGAGGAAAATGATCAGAGAGGATAAAGGTCAATGTGACTTGGACTGGCTGGAGAAGGTAACCTGAAAAAGATGGAATGTGGGTGGACTTTGAAGGATTTAACTTGGTGAAGAGGTGTGGGGAAAGCATCAAAGAATCACAAGATATCTAAATTAGAAAGACTTTCTCTGGCCATGTATTTCAACTCATACCTAAAAAAGGATTCCCTCTACTACATTCCTAAGAAGTGGTCCTCCATCTAATTGAAGGCCTACAGTGAAAGAGAATTGAGTACCTTTGGAGGTAGCCCAATTCACTTTGAGACCTAATTATAGGACACTTTCCTTACATCAAGCATAAACAGAGACCAATGACCTGCATCTTGGCTTAGGATTAGTTCTAGCTCCACCCATTTGTACAGTTTTGCCAAAGGAGAATAGAAGTGCCTTCTAAGGGGCCGTGGTAATGAACTAGACAGGACACCAGACTCTCTGTGGGCCTACCTAACTCCCTGGGTAGATTCTTTAAAAGCTTCACTGAAACTCATCAAGAATACCAAGGGACCATTTAGTGAATTATAACTTCAAGGCACTAAATAGTCCTCAAATGGCCTAGAAGAATTAACTGCTTCCAAAGTGGTGACTCAGAGGGAAAAAAAAAACCTGGCTCCATTAATACAATATTGGACAAGTCCAATTGATAAACAAATATTTGTTCCTCTGAGAGCTACCATGGGCAGGGTACTGTGCCTGAAAGTGGGAATAAAAGAAGTATAAAAAGTGGTCCCTGTCTCTTATCAAATATAGGCAATGGAGAGTCACTGAAAATTTTTAAGTAGGGGAGCAGCTTGAAGAAAGCTACATTTTAAGAATATTTGGCTTCTCAGCCAAGGAAGGCTCCTCAGAAGGAAGGTTGCGGTGTTATCACTTCTGTCCTAGGATCTTACTTCGGAAGACATCAGAAAAACCCCTAAGATGTGAATATACAAACGATTAACAAAAAAAGATAAACACCACTTCATAACCCTTTATAATTCTGATATTTGTAGAACATACTCCTCACAACAACCTTGCAAGGTGGGTAGTACACACATTATTTGCCTCGTTTTATAAATGAAGCAACTATCAGAGAGAAGAAGCGATTTACCCAAAGTCACAGAGCTAGTAGGTATCAGAGCTTGGATTTAAACCCTGGCCTTTGGAAAATGAAGGAATACCCATCAACTGGGGAATGGCTAAATAAGTTGTGGTGTATGATTGTGGGGGAAGACTAGTGTGCTGCAAGACTTGCATGACATAATGAAGAGTGAAATGAGCAGAGCCAAGAGAACGTTGGATACAGTAACAACAATATTGTTGTAACAACTGTGAATGACTAAGTATTCTGAATGTTATAAATACTCAAATCAACTGCAAAAGACCTATGGAGGAAGATGCTATCCATCTCCAGAGACAGAACTGACAAACAGAAGTATGAATAGTATGGTTTCACACACAGATACACACACACACAGAGGCATGCATGCATGCATGTGTATATATGCATGCACATATACACACAAACACACATATATGTAATATATGCATATGTGTGTATGCATATATGCATACACATACACAAACACACATGTATATACACACACGCATATACATACACAGACATACATGTTGTGTATGTGTTAAATGGTGGTCTTTTCTAGTGCAGGGTGGAGCAGGAAGGAGACAGTTCTGAACTTAAGATGTAACAACAAATAATAAATTATAACAAACCCTGGCCTTCTGGGATTTTGCCAATGTGCCACACTGCAAATGGCTCCATGATTAAAGAATAATGATCTAGAAATGAATAGGAAATGTACTTCTCTCAGGTCTTGAGGTCTACTTTCAGAGCCACAATTCCACAAAGAATGATTAAATACCTGCTGAGGATAAGGCCCTGTGCTGGATTCTGGGGATACAAACACGCTCTAACACATCCCTACACTGGAGGAGCCCACGAGGTAGTATTCCTTCTGATTGTCCTGTTGCCCTCTGCTCTGAGTACTGTGCTTGGTTTGGCAGGGTCCTCTTTTCGGAAGGAGATTAATAAGCAGAAAATGTCCTGAGAAGGACCAGCAGGATGGTGAAGGGCCTCAAGAACATGCCACATAAGGATAAACTGAAAGCAATGGGAATTTTTACCCTGTAGAAGAGATGATTTAGAGGGACATGGTAGCCTTTTGCAAGTATTTTCAATTCTGTCACATAGAAAATAGGTTGGACTTGCTCTGCCTGTTCCAAGAAAGCAAAACCGGGAACAATGATGAATAAAAAAAATTAATACAGAGACTCAGCAAAGGCCAAATTTGTAACATGTCTATTATAGGCTCCCTTTTCTCCTCTGGCACTGCACAAGCAGTCTAATTCAGGCCTGAGGAATCATTGCAATACGTGGGTGGTTAGTCTGCCTCCTGCAAGGTTCCCTCTACTCCTGTCCTTCCTCCACTCAGCTGTTCAAACTGATCTTCCAAAAGCATAGATATGACCACATCAACTTCCTCCCCCATTCAGTAAACTCCAGTGGCTCCCTATTACCTCCAGGATCATATATAAAATCCTTAAAAAGTCCTTCATAAACTTAAACACACACACACACACACACACACACACACACACGTGTCTACTTTTTCAGCCTTCTTACACTTTATTTACCCCAATATAATTTTTGATCTAGCTCCATTGACCTCTTTGTTGTTTCATATACATGGCGATCAGTCTTCTGGCTCCATGAACTTTCTTTTTTTTTAATTCAATTTTATTTTATGTTCATGAAGATCTATGTTGTTTCTCTCTCCTATCTCCCCACCTCCCATGGAAACAAGAAAAATCAAACACTGTTACAAACATGTACGGTCAAGCAAAACAGATTCCTGCATTGGCCATGAGCCTAGGCATTTCCACTGGCTGTGCTTTGTGCCTGGAATGCCCTCCCTCTTCATCTCCCTCTTCTGGTTTCCCTGGCTTCCTTCAAGTTCCAGCTAAAATCTCACTTTCTGCAAGAAGTCTTTCCCAATCCCTTTTAATGTTAGTGCTTCCTCTCTGACTCTTCCCACAATTTATGCTGCATATATTTTTTGTACATAGCTATTGGCATATTATTTCATTAGATTGTGAGTTCTTTGAGAGCAGGCTATCTTTTGCCTTTCTTTGTATCTCCAGCATTTGGCAGAGTGCCTGAAACGTAGTAGGTGCTTAATAAATGCTTGTTGATTGATTACTTTTTAGCAGAAGAGAGTCTTGTTTAAGTATAAGTTAGGCTAGATGGCCTTTGAGGTCTCTTACCTCTCTGAAAGTCTTTGATTTTTGTAAGCAATTATAAGGAAAAATACATAATAACTGACATAAAGGATAGTGCCTCCATAAAGTCCTAGTTCTATAAGTTATTATGGCATGGAGATGGCTCTGAGTTCTTTGAAGCTATGTCAAGAGACTGCAAACTCTGGGAAGTTCTACCAAGTTGGAAAGGCCTTGACTGAAGTCCTGGCAATAGGATTATCTGCTTCATGGATCAATCTAACTCTTACTGAGAATGTCATCTCCAGTAGAATGGCTACTTTGTGAATTCTTTAGCCAGATCAACTCATGAATCAAAGAAAAATCTAAAATGGCCTCAATCTTGCATGGACCCCTTTGACTTCTTCACAGAGGAAGAAAAGGAGGCCAAAAGTGCTGAGAATCATACAATTGTTGGACCACTTTTCAAATTTGGTAGCTATTGATACCTTGAATATGAGATTCTTGTCCAATGACCAATGAATGGTTATGCTTCTAGAAGAACTGAGTTGTATCAGTCTTGACATTCTCACTACAAACAAAAAGAAAATGGAGGAGCAGAGTGCCCCACCATGGAAGAATGGTTCATAAATTCTTCCTGGGGAGGCAAACAAAGGAGTTGGCGGAGTTGGTTGTATTGTGTCTCTGAAGGCAACAAGGAATACAATTTCTGGGATATTGTATTGCAGTGTTCATGGTAATCAGTTGGAAAAAGACAACCATGAAAATAATTGTGGCTTTTGTATCATCTCTTACAGAGGGTGAAGAGATAAAAAATTTTTGAAGAACTCTATAAGATTTTCCAACTAAAATTAACACATACTAGGATGAAAGGCAGCATATCATAGCTGGCCTCAAAGTCAGGCAGACCTGGGTTCAAGTCCTGCCTCAAACATACTGGCTAAAGAATAGCACAAAATCATCTTCCAATCCTGCCCTTTAAAGCTAGAAGGAAACTTAGTGGGTGGTAGAGTTCCCCATTGTCATCAAGTCATGTCCAACTCTGTGACCCTGTGGACCATAGCACATCAATACTGTCCACGGGTTTTTCTTAACAAAGATACTGGAGTGGTTTGCCATTTCCTTCTCCAGTGGGAAGAATCACACAGCTAGTAAGTATTGAAGCCAGTCCTGCCTCCAGGCCCAGGGCTCTATCCACTGAGCCACCTAGCTGCCTCCAGCATTCCCTGTACCAATGATATTAAGAGTCCAGACCAAAAAGACCACACTAAATTTCCACATTTTGTGATTTCAGTGCAAGGGTGGGAATAGTATGCAATGAAAAATATGCTGGAAAATCTGGATGAAGAATGCAGGAGGCCAAAAACTTGCAGTTTGCACAAACAGTTCATGCCTATGTCCCATGAATGCTTTCTTCAAAAAAAAAATATCATTAGAAGGTGCTAGGTAGGCATGGTAAGACCTAAATAACATCATCAACACAAAAAACAAACGGATTGTATTTTAACAGATCAGCAATACCTCATTATTAATGTGGGAGTCGTTGCTGAATCAGTCATCTATTTATAATTAATCCACTATCCTATTACAGCAAAGATCAAAATTAATACCAAGCTTAAAGAAAGAATAAAAATGAGGAAAAAGTATGACATACAATTAAAACAATTCCAACTTTACCTGTTGAAGTAAGTTATTGATAGCAAAAAATGGCGTGTGGATGGAAGGACAAAGACACTATTTACAATAATTTCCTGCAGAAGCCTAACTCTTAGCTTCATAGCTCCAGTTTGTTATTGTTCAGTCATTTCAGTTGTGTCCAACTCTTCACGACCCCATTTAAGGTTTTCTTGGCAAAGATAGTGGAGTGGTTTGCCATTTCCTTCTTTAGATCATTTTATAGATCAGGAAATTGAAGCAAACCATTTTCCGGACTCCAGGCCCAGCATTCTAATGCACACCATCTAGCTGCCCACAGAAGTTTAGGAACTGGCAAATCAGAAGCCATAATGAGTACATCAAAAGAGCCTAAAAAGTCTTTTAATTAGCAAATATTTACCTTAACCTACTAAAGAAGAAAGATGTGGCAGCCAAGGACAATGCCAGTTTAGAAAAATTCATTTGTGAAATACTATAAAGAGGGATGGCAGAAGATTATGACCAATATTGTCTCATTTTAAAAGAGAGAGAGAAGTGGAGAGCAAAAAATGTTTGGCAAAAGACCAAAAATACAAACTTATTCCAATGGTATTTAAGGGTGAAAGTCAGAGGAGGACAACAAACAAAAATATGGAAAAGATCTACAAGGATTCTTTACAACAAACTTTCCATTATCAAGAATGTTGAACTACTTTATTTGGATTCCAACACGGCAATTCCAGATATGCTTATAGAAAATGTAGAAATGGTACCATGGAGAACAAAGAGGGGAAAAACAAATGGATTAAACAAAGTATTCATGACAGAGATCTGTGCTAGAGGCCACATAGTTGTAAGAATATTGAGGGATCATTTCACAAGGTGAATGAAGGATGGGAAGATACTAAAAAATATTAAATAAAAATACTATTAATACTAAAATACTAATTATAAAAAATTGCTAAAATGTTTTTTAACTTGGATGCTATTAATACTAAAATAAGGCAACCAAGGGAACATTAGCAACTACTTTCCAACCCATATGCCTTTCTTAATCAAAGTATTAGTAGAGAACAGCAGGCTTTGAAATACTGTCTTTTATAGGAGACCACATCTTTGCCATCACCAAAATGACTGAAAGACATAGAGAACACAAGATCCCTCTGTGCTCATTATTTATTGACTACAAAAAGGCTCTTAAGTAGAGCAAAACATTGCCTTAAAGCCTCTCTTCCAACAAGATGTCTTCCATGTATACATCAAGACTATATAAGAATTATTGAAAAATATAATAACAGAGATAATCTTGTCTGACTACCTTCTGATCAGGCAAGGCATACCACAGGGAGATGCATGGTTGCGAAGTGTTTGCCACTGTTATAGATGTGGTCCAGTTCAGAGTCCATGCTGAAAAGGGGTTCCCTATAAATATTGTTGTTCTCCAATTTCTCCCATTTGTGGATGAAATTCTGTGGATTGTATCAAGCACTAGCAATAACATCGCAGTTTCCTTGCAGATATACGTAGCCATGCAAAAGAGTTTAGCCTAACCATCCACATAGGAAAAACTAAGTAGATGAAGAATGTCTATTGTCCTGACTTTGATCTACAGTTAGAAGGACATCTTGTAGTATATAATAGTATATATTGTAGCATAAGCATATAATATATAATATATATGTAAATATTTCTGTCTGTCTGCCTGTCTGTATTTCTATCTACATTCAAATACATGTATCTATATACACATATGTGCACATGTATATATGAATATGTATAATATTTATTTATCATATGCATACATGTAGACATACTTTGAATAAACACTACAAATAGAAGGAACAGAAGAGGCTAAATTACCTTTGGGAAGCTGCAAAATTTCATTAAAGATCTCAAGCTTCTTCGAGAAACAAAGGCATATCTTTTTTTAATTATTAATCTTCTTTGCTTTTACTTCACCTTTACTTCTTAATATATACCTCCCCCATCACCTAGCCAATAAGCATCCCTTATAAGAATTTTTAAAAGGAGAGAAAAAGGAGTTCAGCAATATCAGCCAACAACACATCGACTAAACGTGATGGTATAAACAAGGCTATACATTCATAGTCTCTTAACTTTGCAAAGAGATGGGGTAGGTGAATTTTCTCAATTCATTTTCAGAACCAAGCTTATTAGTCATTATAATTATGCAGCCTCCAATTTTGTTCTTTTTATTTCCATTATTGTAGTCATTTTAAATTTTTTTTGTCTTCATTCTTACTTCACTCTGCATCAGTTCATATAAATCTTCCCATGCTCCTCTGAATTTTTTATATTCATCATTTCTTATGGTGTTTTGGGTCAGGGAAATCACAGGAATAGTGAGTAGAGTTATAGGGCAATTAATTGACATGTTCTTTCCAGGAGTTATAATGTTTATTTGATTACTGTTCTCAGAGGAAGAGACAGACAGTGGCAAGGGAGTGGCAGGTGGTATATGCATGAAGTCATGTCATGAAGATGGCTGCAGCATTACAGTGGCACTGGATTGGGCTAGTTATGGTTATAGTTCAACAGTCAGAAGCCCAGGGACCCAGAGCTGGGCTGGAGGCTGACAAAAAGTCACCAAAGTCCTGCGGTGGAGGTGGGAGGATAATGATAGCTCACAAAGAATTTTTCTCATACATAATGTTACCTATTGCATAATGTAATATAATGATTACTTAGTGTAACCATTATCTCCATTTTATAGATGAGGTTCAGAAAGTTTAACTGATTTATAAAAGGTTATGCAGCTAACAAGGACCAGAGTTAGGACTCAGATCAATGCCTTTTCATTCTATCATGCTGCTTCGCAGAAAAAGTACAAAGCAGGAAGATGAATCAACAAATGTTTATTAGGTGCCAATTGTGTGCCCAGCCATGTGCTGGTTCTTTAAAAAAAAAGGGGAGAAAGGAAGAAAGAAAGAAAGAAAGAAAGAAAGAAAGAAAGAAAGAAAGAAAGAAAGAAAGAAAGAAAGAAAGAAGGAAGGAAGGAAGGAAAAGCATGTGCTGATACAAAAGGCTGCAGACTGAGGATCTGCACAGTCCAGAATAATAATCCAGGGGAAGAAATGTGTTCTTGGCCATCCTCCAACCTCAGCAGGTCACTGCAACTTTAAGAACCCAAATCTTACTGTCATTAGATGCCAAACGCCATGAAAATCTTGGATTCTTGTGTCTTGGGACCATATGTTTGTGGTCATGTATTATGTGTGGGCCAGATGGCAACAGCCTTCACTGTTTCAAAAGTCAAATGTTTGTGTCCAACACAAACTCCTCAGTATATCTCTGGGGCTTTAGTTTGGGGGTGAAGGAGTGGAGAGAGACAGGATGGGAAGGAGGAGCTGCTGAAATGTTTCATATTGTTTATCTAGGGACAGAGTTGGCCCTAGGCAAAATGACAGATTTTGAAGTTGGCTAAATTTGTGCCCAGTGGAACATCCCCCCCTCAGATTTCCCCAGCATCCACATCCTTGTTTCTTTTATCCCATCCCACCCCACACCTCACCTCTACTTCAGGCACCCATGTCCTTGGGCTGTCAAGGAAGAAAACAATCTAATTCATACCAAAGCATCTTTACGAAGTGCGAAGAGGACAGACTTCATTTGGAGTTCAAAGACTTAAGTTCTAGTACCATCTCTACAATTCACTAGTACTACAATCTTGGGAGAATTACTTGACCTCTCTGGGCCTCAATGTTCTTAATTTTAAAGTGGGGGCACCACCACCTATTCTGCTTACTTCTCAGGATTATTCTAACTCAA
The DNA here is from genome assembly GCF_011100635.1 of Trichosurus vulpecula. NCBI lineage: Eukaryota > Metazoa > Chordata > Mammalia > Diprotodontia > Phalangeridae > Trichosurus > Trichosurus vulpecula. The sequence continues at coordinate 315,473,136 of NC_050575.1, forward strand.
TATGTTCAAAACTGAACTCATTTTCTTTCCCCTAAAGTCCTCCCCTCTTCCAAATTTTCCTTTTTCTATCCAAAGCATCACCTTCCTGGCAGAAACTGGCACAGGACCGCCTGGCATGGCATGCCCACATCAAAGAAGGCTCTGTGCTCTATGAGCAGAGCAGAGTTGCAGTATCTCAAAAGAAATGTAAGATAAGTAAATTTAGAGACATCTCCACTCCAAATGATCGTATGGACTGTTTGTGCCCAACCTGTGGTAGAGCCTTCTGAGCTTGTATTGGTCTTATCTGCCATGGTTGGACACCCTGTACCTTGACCCCCAACACAGTGATGTCATTCTGGTCCTGTTTGAGAATGAAAGACAACAATCAACCAATTAACTATAATGGCAAGCAAAGCAGGACTTTTTGTTGTCTTCTGTTTTGGAGTGTTTCTCAGCACTAGCCATCAAGTGCCTTTGATTGAGTCGTACCTTTGTTTGGAGGTAGGCCCACACCCTTTTGCTAATTAGATCACAAGAGGTGTGATGCCCTCTAGAAGTGTGAAGAGCCTCAAGAGGTGTGAAGCCCTCAAGAGGTGTGAAACCCTTGAGAGGTGTGAAGTACTCTGCCCCTGAAGAAGTGTATAGGTACTCTGAGGTTAGCATTTTGTTTGGGGATCACTCTTTGGAAAAGTCTTTGTGTGGAGACTCTGGGCAGCTATTAAGGAACTTCCTGGCTTTGAAGACCCAGATGCTGGTACTTCTGTCTCTAGCAACTATGTAAGTATAGCTTTGGTCAGACAGCTAGAAGCCTGTCTGTTGATTTTTGTTATTTGCTCTGTTTATATTTTCTCTGTTTGTAATTTCTGTTTGTATTTGCTCTGAAGTTCAGGGTGCTGGCTTTTCCCCCTGAACTAAATGAATGATAAATACGTGTTTGATTCAAGTGGGATTGTAAATCCCTTAAGGTGGCTTTCCTTAGAAAAGCAGATCAAAGACCCTGCGCTAGCAGCCCTTCAGTGTACCGGTGTTATTGGCATTATACAGCCACAATAGCAACAAGTAGCATTGTTGTTACACCAACCATCCTAGGTTTGTAGTCTTGGCATTATCCCTCAAATCCTCACTTTTCCTCAGCACACATAGCCAATCAGTTGCTAAATCTGGCTGTTTCTACCTTCACAAAATCTCTCCCATCTGACCCTCTCTTTCTACTGAACCACATTATTTCAGACCCTCATCATTATTCCAACAGCCCCCTGATTGATCTCCTTGCCTCAAGTCTCTACCCACTCTAGTCCGTCCTATATACTGCTACCAAAGTAATTTTCCTTAAAAGGATATCTGACCATGTAACTCTCCTATTCAGTAAAAATGAAGTGGCTCACTATTGCCTCCAGGATAAAACATCAACTTCTCTGGCTTTATCCTTTGGTTTTTAAAGTGCTATACAACCTGGCCTCAGGGCAGGTAGGTGGCCCAATGGATAGAGTGCCAAGCCTGAAGTCAGAAACTTCCTGAGTTCAAATCCAGCCTCAGATACTTACTAGCTGTGTGACCCTAGACAAATCTTTTCACCCTGCTTGCCTCAGATACTCATCTGTAAAATGAGCTGGAGAAGGAAATGGCAAACCACTCAAGTATCTCTACCAAGAAAACCCCAGGTGGTGTCATGAAGAGTCAGACACCACTGAAATGACTAAACAACAATACAACCTGGCCTCAACTCTCCCTTTTGTACTCTGTAATCCAGCTAAATTGGCCTTGTCTGCATTCCTCACATGCAAGAATGTATTCCCTCCTCACCTCCACTTCACAGGATTTTTCTTTTCCTTCAAGATGCATCTCAAGCTTCTACATAAAGCTTTTCCTGATGCCCCCAACTACTAGTGAACATCCTACTACCCTTCCTTGTATTTAATCACTGTCTTTATTTATATTTTCTCTTTATTTATTCATAATATAAATATTTATTATATATGTGTGTATGTATATATACATACATATGTACATATATTTACATATGTACTTGTCTTACTGCTTTAGAATGTAATTTCCTTGAAAGAAGAGTTTGTTTCACTTATTTTATGTAGCCCCGGCACCTAACATAGTGCCTGGCACACGATAGGCATTAAATAAGTGCTTGTTGATTGATTAATAGACAAAATAGCATGATGCCTATGAAAGTGACCTAGGAAACATACACATTTATAGGTTCATGGGGTTTAGCTGCAGTGGAAGTTGGATTGGATCTAATCCAGCCCTGTCATTTTACAGATGAAGGAACCTGTCCAAGGTCACACAGCCAGGATTTGAACCCAAGGTCCTCTGACTCCAAATCAAGGGCTCTTCCCACTACATTATGCTGCTACTAACCTTTAGGGATATTAGTGACAATATAGAAACATAAAGATTTTAAGAGTAAGCTAAGGTAATGCTTAACCCAAAGGAATTCTACAATTATTTATTAATCACCCACTGGGTGTGAAACACAAAGGGAGGGATAAAAGACATGATCGCTGACCTCATGGAGATTAAAATCTAATTGGGTAGTGCCTATATACACACAATTCCTATATACACATAAGCAAATATGCAGTAGCTTACTCCATATAGGCAGTAGCTCATCAGTAACAGCTGTGCAGAATCAAATGTAATATAATGGCCTAAGACTGGTAGAAAGAGCTAGACATTGTGTCCTACGTAAAGTTGGAGGAAGAAAAGACCATTTTTGAAGGGAGATCCAGAAAGACATTTTGGAGGAGTTAGTATCCCAATCCATTGCAGCTGCTTTAGGGAATTAAAGGTACGCTGGTAAATATTTAACGAGGAAATCTCCAGAACGTAGGTCATACTTTTAAGTTTGATCCACATTATCAACATTTTTCCATCACTTTTTTAAAGCCTAGACAATCAACAAAACAATAAATCAAGAGCTGATTTGTGTTTGTGAGACAGAAATGCTCACAATGAAATTTTTAAATTGTCTCTCTCGAGCCGGCTAGCCCTAGCTCCAGCACAACCCCATGGCCAGTGATTATAATCGGTACATTTTAACTTATACCAGGGAAGACTGGAGGTGTAAGGACATTGAGACAAGGGAAAAGGGTTTCACGGCAAAGGCCATCTCTGATTATTAGTCAATGAAGAGAAAGGTAGGACTAGGCCAAAGTTGCCAGAGGGACAGGATACAAGCCTTGGTCACAGAAGAGACAAAGATACAGCAGCATCTCAGTCAGTGGAGACACCGTGATGAGCCTTGGGTGCGATGAACCTTGGACCAGAGGAGGAGAAAGAAGAGGTTGAAGATCCTTTGAGAAGCCCTAATCTACACCTGGACTTGGCCCTTGGGTCTCCCCAGGCCCTTGTCACTCTTCCTGGTTTTTTATGGATGTTTGGATTCCATCGCTCATGTGTCAGGGCTGCTCTGCTGAGATGACTAGGGCCAAAGATTTCATTGGGGGTGGTAGAAGGAGGTATCTCTAAAAAGTGTGTCTGATTGGTTTCTGGCCCCTAACGTCATGGGCAAGAAGAAGCCCAGAACTTGAAAACAGCCTAGAGCTTCAAGTTTCTAACCTAGAAGATACTAGCATGGAAGAGTACAGGATAACAAGAATGATTAGGCTAAGCAAGTGCCGGGCCACTTCTGGTGACAGGTGTGTACTAGCCTCCTGTTTAAGGGCATAGAGATTCCTACATGGTCCCCATAGTCCTTGTCACCAGAGAAGAGCCATCCAGACACTTGCTAGACTTCCATTCTTCTTCTCTCTTCCACTTTTGAATGTGCCCCTTGGTACCCTAACAGTTCTCCCTTGGACATCATGACCTGAGTCGAGAGTGGGATTTCTCTTCCTTCTCTCTCCCTGGCAGCAACCATAGTGACAACAGCTAGAGTAGTAAGTACACGTGCTTGCCTAGACAAGCCTGAGACTGAACCTCCTGTCCCTGGCTACTGTGTGTGCTGTGCTTCTTTCTCAGAGCACAGGTGCCTTGATCCTGAGATGAATGTTTCTAGCCTTGGCAGCTACCTCATATGTTTGAAAGGAATTCCAGAGTCCGGATGCTTCCAACGGCAGTCCTTTTTGGAAGAGGGAACGACCACTAATGGTATCATCATGAAACCTGAAAACCCAAGCCATGATTTGGCTGGCCAGAAGACCTGGACCTTCAGTTGCTGCTTGGACGGTGTACAATGAATGAAATGGAAATCTATTCAGCAGTCCCACAAATCTCCAGAGAGTCTTTACCTCCACCTGGAATACAATAGAGATAAGTGATGGATAGATGATGTACATATATTATATATATATATATATATATATATATATATATATATATATATATATATATTATATACACATGTATGTATATATGTGTGTGTGTGTGTGATCAAATATATATGTTTCAGTATCTGTTTATGGGTTCTTGTAAGTCTTTTGCATCCTCGAGTAACTTAGAAGTAACGGGAACTGCTTCATGTTTTAGGTATTTGTCAATGTGTGCTTATGAATGTTTTGTGTTTTCCACTTTTTCTTTTTTTGTGGTGGAAAAAATCCTATGGAAAAGACCATGTCTTTGAAAGCAACCCAGTCCCTGAATTTTCCCATTCATTTCAGCAGCCCAGATCACAGGCCTCTGCCCAAGGCACCTAGCCCACCCCAGCCCACCTAGATCACCTAATTAGTTTACTTGACATTCCTTTCCTGGCCCACCCCAGATTACTTTCACTCCTTAGCCCCACCTAGATCATCTAATTAGTCTACTTGATATTCCTTTCACTGTCATACTTGGCCCACTCCAGATTACTTACGATTCCTTAATCTCATCCAGATCCTTTCTATACCTGATAGTTACTTCTTTGTACATTGAGTTTTCTTTTCTAGAAGGGACCTTGTTAATCCCTTTTGGGGAGACCATAGACCTCTACTTTGGGGAGAGGATATAGTGAAGTTTGAAAAACCTGATCTCTCTTAAGTATCAGGTTCCACTAGGAACGAATTTAGTACACTTGAGCCCAGAGCAGGAACCTCTTGTGGGGGAGTGGCCACTAGCATCTTCACTGAGTGCTTACAGGTAATACAACAAAAGATGCAGAATAACAGTGGTGGACAGAAAGAAAGGGCCTATTTAGAACAGAAATAGCCCATTGGGGAAAAAAAGGTCAGGCACATAAAGCCAGAGATGTTGTTTGGAATGTAATAGTTTAGTAGTATTTCTTTTTTAATTTTCTTTAATAATTGTGGTTTTTATTCAATTGACATGCACTTTTTCTATAGCTCCACTTGCAGAACATCACATAGCAACAATAATTAATATTCAATAAACATTAATTAAGCACCTACTGTGTGACAGATACTGTCCTAAGCACAGAGCAAACAAAGACCATCCTTGACCTTGTGTAGCTGACAATCTAATGGAGAAAGACAATACACAAGAGGAAGCAGCAGGGTGGAGGGAGAGGGAAGGTTGAAGGTTCTCAGGAAGGCCCTAGGAACATGTGGTGGGAATAGGGGACTAATTTACATGAGGGATAAACTGACCCAAGTTAGCAATGGAGCAATTAAAGTTCTCAGAAAGATCATAGTGGGATCAGGCAGTGACTCGTCCAACACATCCAGTCTGCAGTAAGAAAGAAGACCTAATGTTAACAGAAACAAAAACCAAACAACAAAACAAAAGAAGTCTTGACTGGATCCTGCCATATCCTCTAACTAATATTCTGTATTTGCGCCTTTTCACAGCCAAACTCCTTTAAAAAACTATTTATATCCTGTCTCCAATTCTCTTCTCACACTTCTTTTTAAAAACATTTTCCCTAATATCTTTTGTTTTAACATGGTCAAGATTTCTCCCTGTGTCCTTCCTCTTCCTGCCCTAAGAAAGCCATACTTGACATTTTTGAAAAAAGAAAAAGGAAGAAAAAGAATCACTAAAATCATGATAATAATTGCTAGCATTTACACAGCACTTTGAGGTTTACAAAGTGCTTTACAAATATTGGCACATTTTATCCTCACAACAACTCTGGAAAGCAGGTGCTATTATTATCTTCATTCTAAAGATAAAGAAACTGAGGCCGACAATTTAAATGACTTGCCCATGGTCACACAGCTACAAATACTTACAGACAGTAAGTGTCTGAAGCCACATTTGAACTCAGATCTTCTTGACTCCAGGTCTAGCCTTCTATCCACTGCACCACCCATCAGCCTCTACAGAAACCATATTGAAGAAATCTGTTACATATTTTATGTTATATGCAATATTCCGTACCAGTGGATCTTGACCTCTGCAAAGCAAGGGAGGAGACATCTTCTCATACGTCAGATGTCATCTTTGGTTCCAAATGTGTTCTTTAAGATTTTACAACATGCATTTTCAATTTTTTCTTGTTTCTTTTTTTCCACTTACATTGTTGTGGTCATTGCGTATATCATTTTCCTGACTTTGCTTACATCACTTTACATCAGTTCAGGAAAGTCCATACTTTTCTGTATTCATCTGCTCAAGATTCATACAGCATAATAGCATTCCATTACATCCATGTATGACGATTTGTTTATTCGTTCCCCATTGGCATTTACTTTGCCTCCAGTTCTTTAATACCACAAAGAAGTGCTGCTATAAATATTTTGATTTTTATTGAGAGCACCATGTTTTATAGAGATGGAACTGCATGCCCAAATTTTTCGTATTTGTTACTGGCTATTACAGGGCATTCATAGCAGAGTTTGTATTTACTCAATATTTTATACAATTATTCTATGATGATCAGAAATATTAATCAGGAGGAGTTGGAGACACAGAAGAGACAAGTGATGAGCTCAAGGTCACACAGGAAGTCCAAAATAGGGATAAAACTAATATCTTATTTCCTCATGCTCCCTAAAATACACCCATTTCCTGAGTCAGGTCAGTCTCTCCTCTTCTTTCTCCTCCCACCTGTCATGCTCAATTCAATCTACCTACATTCTCCAACCCTTCAAATCCCACCTCCTCCATGAAGCCTTCCCAGATTACCCAGACCCATAAAGCACTCTCTCTTCCTTGAACTCTTTTTGAATTTAGGCTTTGTTTCACCCAAGCTAGCCCCTGAGGTTTTATTTTATTTTATTTTAACTTATGGAATAAAACAAGCATTTCCATAGCATAGCATATTTTTTTAAAAAAGATGATCGTGCATAAAACTGAAAATCTATTATGTTCAACTTGCCATTCTTTTTATATATATGATAAAATTATCCTGTAAATTTCTTTTTGTGCCCTCCCCACCTCCACATTAGAGATGGCTATCATTAGACACAAATATGTATATATACATATATGTGTGTATATGTGTGTACGTGTGTGTGTAAAATCTATACATAATTCTATTTATCAGTTCTTTCTCTGGATTCAGATAGCATCTTTCTTCATATATCCTTTGCAGTTAATTTGAGTATTTATAACAGTCAAAATGACTTATTCACTCCAAGTCATTCTTAAAACAATGTTGCTGTTACTGTGTACAACATTCTCTTGGTTCTGCTTGGTCCTTCATTATTTCATGCAAGCATATCCATGTTTTTAAGATCATTCTGTCTTACATAATTATCTAAATCAGTGGTCACCAACTCCAATTCCCTCTTTAAATTTATAATGCTCCTCTATTTGCACCATCATCTAAATCTTTTTTTAAAATTTTGTCTCTACTCACAATGATTTGTTGATCTTTTTGCATAGCCTTTTGAACAAAGGACTGAATTACTACTTTCTTATATACATACACTTATGTACATATGTGTATATATCTATATCTATATCTGTATCTATATCTATATCTGTATGCATATTGTCTACAAGGAGCCTAAAGGAGCTGGTAGGTTTGAGATGCTTGCTTTATATTTTTGTGCATTAGTCTCATCTCCACAAGGAGACTATAAAGTCCTGGAGAGCAAAGAACTTGTATCCTACCTTTCTATTCCTTCCGCACCCTCCAAGAACTTAGTCCAATACTGAGTACACAGTAAAGACTGCCTGGCATAGTAAAGTGTTGGACAGAACCATGATTTGTAGCCAAAGGACCAGCAAGAAGCAGTCGATATAGAATAGAATGTCCTGAGTGGGTGAGAACTGGCACAGGAACATAGCAAAGTTGACAAAAACAGAAAACAAAAGATGGTGATGGGGCTATGGGAAAGGAGGCACATTAATGCACTCTTGATAGAGCTATGAATTGCTTGTCATTCTGGAAAGCAATTTGGAAGTTTGCCCCAGAAGGTATTAAACTGTGCATACCCTTTGACCCAGTGATCAAATTACTAGACCTGTGCCCCAAAGAGATCGGAAAAGGAAAAGGACTGTTATGTACAAGAACATTTATTGTAACTCTTTTTGTGGTAGTGGAAAAGAATTGAAAACTAAGGGGGTGCCCATCAATTGGAGAATAGCTGAATAAATTATGGTAAATGAATGTAGTAGAAAACAATTGTGCTTTAATTACAAAAGGGATGGATTCAGAGAAACATGGGAAGACATCTATGAATTGAAGGCAGAGTGAAGTGAGAAGAACTGGAAGAATATTTTCTATAATAACAACACTAGAAAGACAAACAACTTTGAAAGACATGAGAATTCTGTTCAATGCAATGTTTCAAGTGACCAATGATAAAGCATGCCACCCAACTCCTGAAAGAGAGGACTTACCTAGTAAGATATATGCCTTTTGGACATGTCTGTTGTGCGGAATTTGTTGCTTGACTAGTATATTTGTTAGCAGGAGCATTTTTCCCTTTTTTTTCCTTTGGGTTTTGTGTGTGTGTGTGTGTGTGTGTGTGTGTGTGTATGTGTGAGAGAAAGAGAGAAAGAGAGAGAGAGAGCGCGCCATAATTATTTTGAAACACATCTTGATTTACTAACTGTAAAAAAATACCCTGTGAGAAACGTGGTTTTGGGGATCACTGGACTTCCCCAAATTGTGAGAAAATGCAGTTTTGGGGATCACTGGACTTCCTAGGCAGGACCAAAGTCCTGAAGAAGAACCCTATGATAATCCCTAGGGAAGGCTGTGCAGACCACAGGAGTCCCAGAGGAAGACCAAGTGGTAGCCCCTCCTTAATCTGTGGGGCTCACAGGGCCCCCTAGGGGTCAGACCCTGAGGAGGACCCCAGTGATGGCCCTTTAGAAAAGGTTGTGGGGAAATCACAGGACCTCCTAGGGTTGGAACCCAGGAAAGAGCCACGTGATGACCATTAAGGAAGGCTGTGCAGACCACAGGACCCCCAGAGAAAGACCAAGTGGTAGCCCCCCTTGATCTGTGGGGATCACAAGGCCTCCTAGGGGTCAGACCCTAAGGAGGACCCAAGTCATGGCCCCTTAGGATGGCAGTAAGATCACAAGGCTCCCGAGACAGGGCTGGAAGACCCAAGTGATTTCCCCTTAAGAAGGCTGTGCAGACCACAGGGTTCCCCCCGGGTAGCCCTCTTAACACTGCAGCGGGGAATCACAGGACTCCCCAAGGCAGGGTCAGGAAGTCAGCCCAAGACAAGTTTTCGCTGCTTGTTGCTTTCCTGGTTGTATGACCTTGGGAAGATCCATACAACTTGTCCATTCTCACCTGAAGAACTCAAGACCAGAGCAGGCAGAGGAAGGCATTTATTACACTCCTTGAGAGAGCAGGTGTAGTACTTGCTGGAACATTCACACTGATACAGCTGCAGGAGCAGGGGTAACCATTCCCTCCATTCCTGCTAGAGTTATGGTTAGTTTACAGTCTTTACTTTTTACATAGTTTTCCTAGGTTATATAGTTTATATAGGTAGGATAATAAGGATACAGAAGCAAAAAGTGAAGGTAATTAGATTTTCCTTGTCTTAGTTTAGGATTAAACTACATTCTTTTACTTCCCCTACCTTCCCTCTTTAACATATGCAAATTATTCAAATCAGTAGGCCTGGACTCTTGACCAAGACCAGACCCTAGATAAGCTTAAACTGGTTCAACCGGTTTGGCCTCTCTAGTTCTCCTGATTGCCTTCTCAAAAAGCATGCACATGCATATAAGTCTCTGAGCTCTCACCTGACTGACTTTGAGGCCTGGTTTCTGCTAAAGCTGGGGTGGGGGGGGGGGGGGGAAGTACATCTTTAGTTCCGTGGAAACAAAACTCTTCCTCCCTTTTTTTACATAACCCAACCATCTGGTAGCTTAATATTACGAAGTTCCCAACTCCTATGTAAGGATACTATAAGGCAGATGGTTTTATCCACTGTTGTAACAAATACTTGCTGTCTTTGGATAAGAGACCCTGCAATTTTTTTCTAAAAGGACTTCTTCTTTCACAATTGTCAAAGTATTTGGTCTCTTCCCCTGGTCTTCTGCTCTTTAACAGGAAGTGTTTTCTTATTTCTTTTTTAAAAAATTATCTATTTACTTTTAGTTTACAATGTTCAGTTCCACAAGCTTTTGAGTTACAAATTTTCTCCCCCTCCCTTCCCTCCCACCTCCCCAAGACAGCATGTAATCTTATATAGGCTCTCTATATACATTCACATTCAACATATTTTGTTTTCTTATTTCAATAATAAAGTTGCATTCCATACACTTCCCTTTTCTCCGTTGGCTGATCTTTTTCCTTCTCTATCCCTCCCTCTCCTGTGAAATGCTTTATTTAACCATCCTAATTTGCCACAGAATGCTGCTGATCAGCTGTGTGCTATAAGCAGGCTTAAAAGGTTATCAAAATTGAATCTGTACCCCGGGAATATGAATCTGTTCTCAGTGAGAACAGATTCCTAAGCATACTAAACAAAATCTTTGTCTTCTGCCTTCCTTTTGGCCTCCTGTCTTTGACCCACAGTCATGAGACCCCCTGCTGATGGGTATGCTTCTCCCAAGAAATGGAGAGGATTTCCAGACAGAATCCACATGAAGCTCCCTTTGGGTGTGTGTGGCTCTCTGATGTGCTGTAAGGGTCAGGCCATTACAAAGTTGTGAAGTTACCATTCTTCCTGACTTGAAATTATACTCCCTGAAGTTGTCTTTCCTTGGTGGGTTTAGTTTTGCCTCTCAGAGCTCCTTAGCTAGATTTTTACTGGTTCAGTCTTTGCCGATTCAGTTCTGATTCTAACCACATGGTCAATGGAGGAGAGAAGGAATGTGACACTCTCTGTTCTCACTTCCCGTCCCTCCTTTGCTATCTTTGGGTTACTGTCATAAGGGCTCTGCCTTCTCAAAGGGCTACCAAAGCTTGGCTCCTGAATCAGGTGCTGGAATGATCCTATTGCAATCTTCTTCCTTCTCTGATACGCATAGGCCCAGAGATGGGTTTCTTTCTGTTAACTCTGCTCAAAAAATTTTGTTATCTGATTTCATCCAGTGGCTCAAAACCCTTTACTCCTTCCTAACTTCACAACGTTGTTCTTATCTAGTTTATGCCTTTGATTGATTGAGTCAATAGAGGTGTCTAGGAATTTTTACAACTTTGAGTGATTGATAAAAGTTTCAGGGAGTAGAGCATCTCCTTAGTTACATTAATTGGAGTTGCTGTGTGGTCACTCTTCTTAAACTAGAGAGGAGGTAATGAGGCCTGGACTAGAGTGGTTGTGGTATGAGTCAAGAGAAAAGTACAGGTGGAAGAGATGTTGAGAAGATAGAACTGAAAAAAATGACAACTAATTCCTTTCTGGGCCCTGCTCCTCACTCTTTGGATTTCTTTTTCCACTGTGTCTCAGAAGGCTTGTACCCTGGAAGATCCCTCTTCCCCTATAACTTTCTTATCCTGAAAGATCCCTCCAGCCTGAAATTACTTCCTATGATTGGTCATTTCCTCCTGGAATTTCCATTTTGAGGAATGGTCCAGAGACTAGCCATCTTCACTACTTCATTTGTCTCTGGACCCTCCTGATTCTTTAGATTTCTTTCTCCTTCAGGGCCCTGTACAGATAAATTTACCACCTACTCTGCTTTTCTAATTAAAAAAAAATAACTAGCTGTGTGATCGTGGGCAAGTCACTTAACCCCAACTGCCCTGCCTTCCCCCCTCAAAAAAAATATATGTTTTGGCTTCCCCCATTTTAATGTAAGCTCTTTGGTGATAGGAACTACCTCTTGTTGCTTCTCTTTGTATTCCCAGGGCTTAATTATGGTGCTTGGCACCTAGTAAGTGCTGTTTGTTGACTTGATTTGACTTGACTAATTGGATATGGAGTTGGGGAAGGAGTAAGAATCAAAAGAGTCAAAAATAACTCCAGGTTGTGAACCTGAGTAACTGTTGTACCCTCAACAGAAAGAGGGAAGTTAGGAGTAAGGGTGGACTTACAGAGGAGACATAAGGAATTCTATTTCAGACATGTTTCATTTGAGGTGCCCGTGGAACTCTTCAGGTGAAGATGGCGGAGCACACAGTTGGAGATGTCAGACTCGAGTTCTGAAAGGCTAGGATATGCAGATTTGGGAGTCATTTACAGATTCTTTGAATCTGTCATCACCTTTAACAGCAATTGATGGACAAGAAAAGTTCATAGTCAGGGAGGTATTGTATGTACCCCAAGGCCTGGCAGGGCCAATACTTCATGGATTGGGAAGGTTATGGACAGAAGCCTCCTCATTATCAACTCTCAAGTTGATACGTGATAATTCACCCACAAGTCCCAAACTTGCGGCCTGAGGAGGCCCCCTCTAAAAGAGGGGTGCTGCATAGGCCCAGTGATGTGCTGGAGTCAGCTTATACTAGCTCCAGGGAGTCAGTTTTTAAATTTTCAGGGTAAATATTTATACCTCAGAAACTGACAAATCAGGTTTTACAAATCAAGTATTGATTTATTATTTTATTGGTTGTCTAGTCTTAATAAAGCAACGGAGCAATGGAATAATACAGATTAAACTTAAAAGTGTGCCATACATAACATATTTTTTTTAATGGAGAGCTGGTTGTTAAACATTTACTACTATACCACTGCCTAGATCCCACTGCAAACAGAGGCATAGCATTTTGATGGAACCGTTGGTATATGGAGCTAGTATTTGGGCATAAGAACTAGTTATTTACTCTTCATATTTTCTCATATTATTCCTCCTGCCTAAAATTCTGTCCCTTCTCCCATCATATCCAACTCCACCTAACCTCTAGTGTCCAAAACAAGCACTATCCCATGACTGACACTCACTGATCTTCCAGTTCACAGTAATTTCTTTTCTCCTCTGAATCACAGTCTTGTGATCTGTATACAACTCTTCCATTCCAATGATATTCTTCTCAACTTTTTAACCCATCATCATGTCCCAATTTTACATTTACCATTTTGCTTTGCTGCACCACCTATATGAAGAGAGATTCTGAAATCCCACTCTCTGACCCCAACCTCCTTTTCTTACTCCTTTTTTATTCCCTCAGGAAACATTTCCTTCACTTCTCCTCCATGTGACCAGTTCCCTATTCTTCCAATCTACCTTGCCCTGGTGTCGTTAAGGCAATCAGACTTTCCCCTATTCTTCCCTTTTGGGACGCCAAGACTATCTTTTCCCTTTTGTTTGAATGGGACAGATAAAGTGGGATTTTTGCCTTATCTTCATTAAGACAATTGGGAGTCATTGAATCGTACATGACCTGATACTGGGGATGGGGAGCTTTCACCCACCCAGCCTGGGAGAGGTCAAAGCCCTCAGGGCTCTGAACAGGATATAATTGAGAGGAGCCTGCTGTTTGACTTTTGGGGCTTGCTCACGGAAGGAGTGTTGAGACTCTGAGCAAGCCATGTAACTGCCCCCCCCCACCCCAGCTTTAATAACACAGATAGATATTGGTGCTTCTCTGGTAACTATGTATTGTGATTTGATCAGACAAGGACTGTCTGTTGATGTTTGTAATTTCTGTTGGAATTTGCTCCAAAGTTCGGGGGCCTGCTCTTTTACCACAGAACTAAGTGAATGATGTGTGTGTATATATATATATATATATATATATATATATATATATACACACATATATATGTGTGGGACGAGTGAAGACCTCTCATAAAAGGGAACAAATTAAATAAATAGAAATAAGTAGGATAGTGAGTCCCATTTCTCTACTTAGATATTTTCCCCTCCACAAGCTTAGCTAGTGACCGTAAGGCCCCCGAGGTTAAGAACAGGTCCTGTGTATTTACCTAATGGCGAGAGGCCTGAAAGAAAGAAGGGTTGAGGTGAATAAGTCAGCAACCATAAAATTCTCTGAGGATAAGGATAAGACACAGGATACTCACCCCCTGTACATTGACCCCAAGATAAGAGAACCTCTGTTTGGGGAAGAATGGATGGAAAGCCGAAAAGCCAGGTGCAATATAGATGTGCAGGATTAGGTAACTAACAACTAATTCCTGCCTGTCACCGATAACCGAACTGTTTGTTTAATCGTCATTGTCATTTAAGACAGATTTACTACCTTGAGATTAATAGTAGAATGAAACAAGGATGGTGGGAAGTTTATGACTGTCTCCTGCTTGTAAAAATAACCATACTGTTTGTTCCTTGCCATTATCCCTGGGTAGATTTATCGCGTCTAGATTGTACCCTCAAAGCTTACGTCTGCAAGCTGAGAGGAAGAAGGTTGGGAGGGGGAATTGCGGTTAGGGACCTATATAAACACCCCAATTTTCTGTGTCCAGCGCGCTCTGACACTGAGAGACCTTCGGTGTCCGAGTGGCCCTTTCCCGGGATCGTAATAAATTTTCCTTTCTACTTTCACCTTGAGACGCCTCTGTTGTTAATTTTTGGATTCGTAAAATCCATCCCACACATATATATATATATATATATATATATATACATATATATATATATGCTTAGAAAAGCAGATCAAATTGATGGGGTTTAGACTGTGGGAACCCCCTTGGACCCCAAAATAATTTGGGTTCCATTTGTTTGAGGAGGGAATGATGAGGGTACAGTCTCTGGGAACCCCCTGGAACTCTCCTTGAATCTTCCCACTAGACCTGGCCTTCCCCTAAGGCCACAAGCCTTACATTATCATTAGGTCCAAATCTCTACCTAGCCTTGCCCTTTATTGTCCAGCTACTTCCCACCCTTGATACTATCAATACCTATGCCTTCAGCTACTTCCTACCCTTCATCCCATTCTCTTGGTTCCTGGAGTCTGACCTCATCCCAGTCCCATCAAACTCCTCCTCAGACTCCTCCTCAAGACCCTCCCTAAACCCCTCCTCCCATCACCCCAGGACCACCCTAGTTCCTTCCTACTATCTTTGTGTATATAAGTTTCATCTTGCCTCCATGAAGGCGGCCCGCTGGTGAAAACACGCATCTCAAAGGGTGGGATTTCTTAAGACAACCCAATATGGTGAATCCTTAATAAACTTTGTCTTTTTCCTTGGCTGAGAAGGCTTGGGTCGAATTCTTCTGGAGGGACCTGGTGTGTCAGTGTTTTGGGGTCTCAAGCACCCTAGAAACCTATGGTTCCCTTACACCATTTTTCTTTAATCTCATCAAAAGAACCTGTGTTGGCAGCTTTCTGTGTGCTGGTTGTTGGTGGGTCTTACACCCCTACAGCAGCTGCTAGCAAGATTGTTGATACAGGTGAGTCTTCCGTTGCCTCCATACTCAGCTGAGATGCTTATGGTCTGCCACTTTCCCAGCAAACGAGTCTTGACCCTAGAACTTCTTCCTCGTCCACCCCTCTCCCCCAAGACCTTTAACTGTTCCCAAATGACTACTCTGCCAACTCTAGAGAACGTCTACCATCTAAGTCCTTTACAACATGCTAACGTTAAATACATGACACATAATTCTGAACAAGCCATACTGCAACTTGACAATCATTTTACTCTACTGTTATTGTCTCCTTCTCTCCTTCATAATAATTGTTCCAAGCTATTTTCTCCTCTCAAGCTACCAGATTCCTGCTCTTATAGCAGATGACAATCTTATATTCACCTGAAGCTATCTCATGGGAATCTACTCAGCTTCCTTCATTCATTCTTCAAAACTTCTCTGCATCTCACCCTCTCTTTCATCCCCTTCTAGCTCCCTTCTAATAGCAAATTAAATTAAGTCCAGTTAGAGGAAGACTGGTTTGGAGAATATTGAGAGAGAAGATTCCGGGCTTGAAGGAAGCTTAGACACCAGCTGGTGGAAGCCTCTCATTTTATAATTGAGGAAAATGAAGCTCAAAGGCGTTAAAGAAAAAAAATACTGCAAGCATCTGCAAATAAGGGGCCAGAGTTAGTACCACATGCGACCTGGAACCTTCTACTATAAAGAAGAGATCTTAGAATATGAAATTCTGAAAGGCAAAAGATATAGCTTAGAACGAAGAATAACCTACCCTACAAAGCTGATTATAGGCATATAGGGAATAACAATACAATAATAACTGCAGCTGGCATTTATATAGCATTTATACACCTACTATGTGCCAGGCACTGTGCTAAGCACTTTACAAATGGAGGTAGGTGCTACTATTATCCCCATTTTACAGTTGAGGAAGTTGGGGCAAGCAAAGGTTAAGTGACCCGCCCAATGACACATAAGTAATAAGTGTCTGAAGCTGAATTTGAACTTAGTTTTTCCTGACTCCAGGACAGGTGCTCTACCCACTGTGGAAAAAGGAAGGGTTCTTTTTTTTCTTGTTAAAAACAATTTATTATTTACTTTTAGCATTTAAAAAAAATTTAGTTACAAATTCTCTCTCTCCCTCCAGGCCCTCCCGCACTCACTGAGAAGAAAAGCAATATGGTATCAATTATACATGTGAAGTCATGCAAAACATTTCCATATTAGCCAAAAAAGCAAGAAAGATAAAGAAAGTGAGAAAATTATACTTCAATTTGCATTCAGAGTTCCTCAGTTTTTTCTCTGGAGGCGGATAACATTTTTCATCAAGAGTCCTTTAGAATCGTCTTTGGTCATTGTATTGATCAGAGTAGCCAAGTCTTTCACGGTTGATTGTTGTTACAATGTTGCTTTTACTGTATACAATGATCTGGTTCTGTTCGCTTCACTTTCCGTCAGTTCATATACATCTGATCATGTTTTTCTGAAACCATCTTGCTTGTGATTTCCTATAGCACAATACTTTTCCCTCATAATCATATGCCACAACTTATTCAGCTATTTTCCCCAATTGATAGACATCCCTTCAATTTCCAGTTCTTTGTCCCTATGAAAAGAGCTGCTATAAATGTTTTTGTACATATAAGTCCTTTCCCTTTTTCTTTGATCTAGCTGGATACAGACTTAGTAGTGGTATTGGGGAATAGCTCTCATTTTATGAATTTGACTCAGTTCCTTACGTATCTGAGAAACAAGGACTTTTTTGGAGAAACTTGCTGTAAAATTTTTTTATATTACTTCATTGTCTATGCTACCTTTCAGCAAAATGTAGTTTCTTTGATTATCTGTTTTAATTTGGTCTAATTTTACTTTTGCTTTGTCTGAGATCATGATTACTACACCTGCCTGGGGGGAAAAGGTAGTGTTAATGGAGTAGAGGACTTTTCCGCAATTCAGATTAAAAGACCAAAGAAATGCAAGCACAAGAATCGAGAGAAAACTAGAAAGGTTAATTTATTTGAGGAGTTGGAAGGAGCTATATGATAATGTTCTAATAAGAAGATGAAACAAGTATCCTTTCAAAAGCTTAATGTCTTCTAAGGGTACTTAGAGAGTTAAATAAGAAAACAGACCTGGGGGTGGCCTAGGAGATTGATTCTATAATGAGAGTTCAAAGAGAAAGAAAAGGAAGGTGAAGAGAGAACTGTGATAGGGTAGAAGGGAGGTAGTAATAGAACTTGCTATTTCTTATTAATGGAAAGGAGGATATAGGAAGGGGTAGGAGGAGAGGGCATCAGATAAACCTCACTCATATTTGAAAAAGACAAAGCAAGGTTGAACACATACACAAAAAGAGTTTGGTGCATAAATACATCAGCTCAACCCAGACATAAGCAGAGATGGTACAGTTAAAAAGGAAGAGAATAGTTGTGATCACAACAAATTTCCTGGTCCTGAAGGGGAGATTGAAAAGAAAGGGAGAAAAGTAAAAGAAAGAAACTAGAACCTAAGGGATGTCCATCAGTTAGGGAATGGCCAAACAAACTGTGAGACAATAATATCTTTTGTTTGAGGAGGGCATATTGTGAAGTCACTTCATTACTTCCCAAACAACTGCTCTCCTGGATTTCTTGATCTCCAGAAACTCATCTCTCCACAAGATGAAATCATCTTTGAAACTCACAGCCCCTCAGATCATTTTCCACCTTAGCAGAAGGATTTCTAATTTCCTTGGCCTGGTATTGCCCCATTCCCTGCTTTTCAATTTCTTTTTGTGTGTGGTCTCCCCCTGCCCCCCATTAGATTGTAAGCTTTTTGAGGGCAGGGATTGTTTTATGCCTTTCTTTATATCTCCATGCTTAGCACAATGCCTGGCATATAGTAGGCACTTATTAAATATTTATTGACTACTGAACATGCTGTGGTATGTGAATGTAATGGAATGCTATTGTGCAATAAGAAATGATGAACAGGCAGATTTCCTAAAAACCTGGAATGACTTGTATGAACTGATGCAAAGTGAAATGAGTAGATCCAGGAAAACATTGTACACCAGTATCAGTAACATTGTGTGATGATCAACTCTGAATGACTCAGCTCTTCTTCAGAACACAATGATCCAAGATAAGTACAAAGAACTCAGAAAGGAAAATGATATCATATTCAGATAAAGAGCTGATGGATGCTGAGTGCAGATAGAAGACTACTTTTTTCACTTACGTTATTCTTTTTCATGTTTTTTCCCTTTTGATCTGTTTCTTCTTTCACAACTGTGACTAATGTGGAAATGTTTTACATGATAGCGTATGCATAACCTATATCAAATTGCCTACCATTTTAGGAAGAGGGGATGGGAAGAAGGGAAGGAAGGAGGGATAAAAATTTGGAACTTAAAATCCCGTAAAAATGAATGCTAAAAATTGTCTTGACACGTAATTGGGAAAAATAAAATACTATTAAAAATGAATGTTTATTGACTGAGTATGGACCTTAATAGAGTAGATGACTATATTACACTATAAGAAATGATGAAATAGATTATTTCAGAGAATCTTTTGTGATGTCTACTGAGGTGAGAAGACCCAGGAGAACAATTTGTACAAGGACTACAACATTGTGAAGAAAAAAAGTGTGAAAGACTGAATGATGATTAGTGAAATGACCAACGAAGACTTCAGAAGACTTTTGATGAAGTATATTATCTATTGCCAGAAGAAGTAGTTATGGACTCAAGGTCTGGGAAGAGACAGCAGTTTTTGGTCATGACAACCTGTACGAATTTATTTTGTTAGCCTATCCTTACTTGTTAAAAGGTTTTTGGTTTGATTCCCCTTTCTCTTAATTTTTCATTGGGGAGGTCTTGGGAGGAGTTAGCAACAGTGAGGCAAAAACCAAAAACACAAAAATATTAAAACCAGGGCTATTGAAACTTTTTTTTAATTCACAGAAGATAATAGAAAGTAGTTCAGAAGGAAACACAGATAAGCAGGACAGTTACGAAAGTAATATGTGAAATATATTAGATGCTTTTAAAAAATAATATATATTTTTCCCCAATTACGTGTTAAAACAATTTTTAATATTTGGGTTTTTTTTTTAAAGTTTTGAGTTCTAAATTCTATCCCTCTCCCCCTTCCTTTCCCTTCCTTGAGATGGTAAGCAATCTGATATAGGTTCTACATGTGCAATTATGTAAAATATTTCCACATTAGTCCTTTTTTTTTGTTTTGGAAAGAAGGAAGGAAGGGAGAGAGGAAGAAAGGGAGGAAAGAAGGAAGGAAGGAAGGGAGGGAGGGAGGGAGGGAGGAAGGAAGCGAGGGAGGGAAGGAGGGAGGAAGGGAGTGAGGGAGGGAGGAAAGAAGGGAAGGAGGGAGGGAGGGAGGAACGGAGGAAGAGAGAGAGGGAGGAAGGAAGGGAGGGAGGGAGGAAGGAAGGAAGGGAGGGAGGAAGGAAGGAAGGAAGGGAAGAAGGAAGGAAGGGAGGGAGGGAGGAAGAAAGGGAGGGAGGGAGGGAGGGAGGGAGGAAGGAAGGAAGGGAGGGAGGTAGGAAGGAGGGGAGGGAGGGAAGGAGGGAGGAAGGGAAGGAGGGAGGGAGGAAAGAAGGGAAGGAGGGAGGGAGGAAAGAAGGGAAGGAGGGAGGAGGGAAGGAAGGGAGGGAGGAAGGAAGGACGGAAGGAGGAAGGAAGGAAGGGAGGGGGGAAGGAAGGAGGGAGGAAGGGAGGAAGGGAGGAAGGAGGGAAGGAAGGGAGGGAGGGAAAGAGGAAGGAAGGGAGGGAGGGAGGGAGGGAGGAAGATAGATAGTATGCTTTAGTCTGTATTCAGATGCCATCAGTTCTTTCTCTGGAAGCAGATAGTATTTTTCATCATGAGCCCTTTGGGATTGTCTTGGATCACTGTAATGCTGAGAATAGGCAAATCATTTACAATTCTTCCTCATACAATATTGCTGTTACTGTGTACAGTGTTCTCCTGGTTTTGGTCTTTGCATCACATTATTTGCTTTTTAAAAAAGCAAATAATACGATATAGAGATTCATAGTTTTATATATAATCCTCTTTTGTGTTCTGTTTTGTATGTAGAAGTGATCTTCTTTGGGGGTTTAAGTTTAGAATAAAAATATTATTTTAAGGAGTGGCAAGGGACAGAAATGCTGGGACAAGTTCATTATCTCAGGCTGTTTAATTTGCTCTGGAGTTCTTCAAAGCCTCAGAGTGTCTTCCAAGGTGCACAATGCTTTACTTCCACCTGCAATAATAGCCTTATCCTCACTTTCTCTCCTTAGGCACAAATTCTGAATTCGCCTTGGCTGAAATCTGAACAAGGCCCAGTCTTGCACCTCTCCCACCTCTTCCTTTCTTCTTATCCCCATATAAAAATAATCAATAAATACAAATTTTAGACTTAGTTTACAAGACAAATATTTTGATCATACAGTCATCCAGTCAGCAATTTATTCATCACCTGCTTATAGACCAGGTATGATGCTGAGGATACAAAGAAAAGCAAAAAAAAGAATTTCTGCCCTCTGGGAGTGCTCACAACGTAATGGGGGAGACGACATGCGAGCAACCTCGTACAAACAAGATGGATATAGGATAAATGAAAGATAATCTGGGAGGGTAGGAACTAAGATAAAAGACTAGAAAAGGCTTCATTTTTGGAAGAGAAAACAGAGTTTTACTGAGGTGTAAAATCACGTGAAGACTTTTGGGATACTAAGTCACCAAGCATGCTCACGAAGGTTTGACTCGGAATGAAAACTCTGAATCAACAGCCTTGACTCCCACTGCATGGAAAAGCAGGCTTCCTCCGAAGAGCAGACAGGGGAACATGGCTGGGCCCAACCGAGCCGAGTGGACCAGATACTTCGATTTCATCTTAGCCCAAGAGCAGCTCTGAGGCGACACTTTACACTCGCCCAGCACTCCCTATCTCTTGGATGGTGCTCTTCAACAATTCATTAAGCCCCACTCTCCAGAGATGAGGGTATTAGTTCCCCGATGAGCAGATTAAGACACAGAAAAGGTGTCTCTGTTACTTAAGATCACAGACTTAGAACTGCAAGGGTTCTTAGAGGTCATTCAGCCCCACCCGCCCAGGAAGGAAGCAGCCTTGTGGAGGAGACCCCTGCCTGGGCCTGTGCCAGGGAGGAACAGAGTGGGAAAGGGATTTTTCTCCTCTCCTCGCTCAAGCCCACTGATAGTGACATTTTGCTGCAGAGATAATGTTGTATTCAAGGAGCGGAGGAACACACCCTGCAGACAGACACGGACAGGGGCAGTGATTTGGTCCCAGTTCTTGGAACAAAGTTGGTGGAATCAGCTTTAAGAAAAAAAAAAAAAGCTAACATTTATATAGCGCTCATTGTATACTACGCTAAGTGCTTTACAGTCATTATCTCATTTGTTCCTTGCAGCAATCTTGGGAGCTAGTTATCATCCCCATTTTACAGAGGAGGAAACTGAGGAAAACAGAGGTTAAGTGGCTCGCCCAGAGTCACACACCTAAGAAGCATGTGAGTCTGGACTTGAATGCAGGTCTTTCTGACTCTAGGTCCAGTGCTCTATCCACATAATAGTTAGCATTTATGTGGTTTTAAGGCTTTCAAAGCACTGTACATATGTTATATTATTTGATTCTCACAACAATGCTGTGAGGAAGTCTTTGTCCAGCCAATGACCTTCGTCCTTTTAATTCAATCAAGGAAAGCCTTTTACACTTGGTTAAAGAATGGTAGGGAATAGGCAATCAGCAAATTCCACCCACTTATTCCATCATGGAAAGACTTTTTCATACTTGGGGTAAGTGTGTTAATAGTTATTAAGTGGGGGTAGGGCTGGCTTGGCTAATACAATTTTTGTATGGAAGAGGCTGGGGACCCTGCTTCTAGAAATGCATCATGAGATCTAATGGAAGGCCCCTATTCTCTAATTTGGAGCAAGCACAATTTATTTTTGTAACTGGTTTTGATCCACTAAGTTTGCAGTGGAGAGACAGACTTTATCAACTGGCTGCTGAGTTGCAACTAGAGTACATGCAAAAGGTTTTGTTGTTTGGTTGTGTCCTACCTCTCTGTGACCCCACTTGGCATTTTCTTGGCATAGACACTGGAGTAGTTTGCTATTTCCTTCTCCAGATCATTTTACAGATGAGGAAACTGAGGCAAACAAGGTTAAATGACTTGCCCAGGGTCACACAGCTAGTAAGCGTCTGAGGCCAGATTTGAATTCATGAAGATGAGTCTTCCTGACTCGAGGCCCAGCACTCTATCCACTGCGTCACCTAGCTAGTAAGTACTAACTTGATATTTCTCTTTTCTGTTGGCTGTTTTTAGGTGAGAAAGCATGCTCTAATTGAATAAGGAGAAGTCTTGGGCTTTTGCCCATTTGAGGCTGTTATGTGATCCATGAATATGGATCTGTGTTCTTTTGTTCAGTTATACTCTCTTTGTGACCCTATTTGCCATTTCCTTCTCCAGTTCATTTTACAGAAGAGGAAACTGAGGCAAAAAGGGTAAGTGACATACCTAGGGTCACACAGCTAGTGTTGGAAGTTGGATTTGAACTCAGATCTTCCTGATTCCAGGCCCAGCAGTCTGTCCACTCTGCCACCTAGCTGCCCTCTGTTCCTCGCCTCCTTGCATTTGTTCTTCTAGGAGAAGCCTTTCCAGATCCCTCTTAACTCTAATGCCTTCTCTCTGCTGACTATCTCTACTTTGTCCTATGAATATATCTTTCTTTGTTCATATATATTTGCATGTTGTCACCCTCATTAGACTGTGAGCTCCTTGAGAATAGGGACTATCATTTACCTTTCTTTGTATCTCCAGTGACTAGTACAGTGCCTAGGACATAGTAGGAGCTTAATAAATGTTTATTGACTGACTGCTTTTAGGTAAAGGAGTCAGAGGCAGCTATGAGCTTGTGAGCTTCCAAAAGCCAGAAGGGTGGGGTCCCAGAGGTATGAGAACCAGGTTTTGTCACCAGCTGGTAACAGCAGTGAGTCCCCCAAGGACCAAACTTTGAGACCCAGGATGGCATCAAGGCCTTGAGAAATGACCTGTGAGACTCAGACTCATGAAGCAGCTGTGCTGAATTTAGAAGGGCACTTGGTGAGGCAGATGCTCTGTAAAAATTGCTCTAAGTTTGAGCTCGCTCTGCACAGTGACTGAGGTGGTGTGAGAAGAGCTTGGCCCCTATCACCTCAGAGGTGGGGGAAACATTCTTAATTGATCTTCTCAGTAAATATCCTTTTGTAGGAGCTAACTGATGATAAATAGTTAAATGGAACTGGGACACTAATTTCTGGCTGTTAACAATGGGGAGAACATACAAGAATGAGGATTCAGCTGGCTTCCTTAGAGAAAGTGACTCCCAACTCTTCAAGGGAGTCCCTAAAGCCTAGAGAGAGGGACCACTGAGGACAGAGAGAGGGACTTGGCTCTAGAGCAGAAATGTCAAACACAGAGCCAAGCAAGCATCAGAACCGAATTAAGATGTAAGTGGGAAATATTTGACAAAATAAAAAAATGCATTAAAACACAGACACTGTTAATGCGTGATTTTCTAAGTCAGGCCCTCAGGGATCATTTTGTTGCAGTCTCATGATGTGTTGTGGCAGAGCCGTCTCAAAGAATTCAGAGTCAGACTACCTCTAATCCAAGTATAGGCATTTATTGAGATTGATGCCTGTCATGAAGCGGACTAAGTTCCGAGAGGAGCCAGCAACTTCAGAGAGAGCAAGATGGATTTTTATAGGGTAAAGATGCTGATTACACAATCAAAGTTTATATAGAACATAGGAATATGATTAATATTAAAAAGGCAGGAGGGGCTTGTTAAGGGATTAGCTGATGGAGGAGGGGTGCCAGCCACAGTGGAAGTGCACATGCAATTACCCACAACGCATACAGAAAAACCCATGTGGGGGGGTACATATGTATGATAATGATATTATAATAAGCCTCTCTACATCATAAGTTTACTCTAGGCCAGTTCTTTACTGCCTACATATGCCTACTTAGAAAAAGTCTGTTCTCTTGTTTTGGGGTCCACATCCCTCGACATCCTGGTGGTGCTGCTTTCTGGTTGGCTAGCTATTGTGGTCCTGTCTGGTCAAGATGGATGATGTGGTTGAGGTTGAGTGCATGGACACACCTGTTTCTGTGGGAATGGGTCTGGGGGCAGTGACTAGCTAGAGGCAGTGGCTGGGATCCCATCACATGGACATGCCTGCTGTTCTGTGAGAAATATGAGTTCATGGACACACCTGTTGTTCTAGTGAGCAGTGAGGTATATGTGAAGAAGTTAGGGTATTGAGTGTGTATGTGTGTGGCGGGGAGGCATAAGTAGTAGGTAGGGTCAGTGGGCCTGCTGTTCAGTGGGGCTGGGGACAGCTTTATTAGAATTCCATCACTTACGTATGGTTTAGTCTAATGGCTTGTTTTCTACAGCTCTAGGGGACTTGACTCAATGTGAAGGTGAGTTGAGATACTGTATCAGGAGGGCCGAGTTTATAATCTCAAAGAAGATCATAAACATGTCTGAAAGGTTCGGAATCGCCGGATAGAAGAAACTCTCAAAGTAGAAGGCAGAAGAATCAAAACATTTATTTAGGCTCCACAGTAACCAACCCATGAACCAGAAGCCCCATTTTGATATGTTGGTCATAATCTTCCAGGCCCAATAGGTACGCCTTGAAAGAGTAACCAGGAGGCTACAGAGAAACATGATTGCGTAAAGCAAAATCATGTTTCCCCCTTGATGGTAATAAGATTACCCACTGGACTGAAGTCTTTGTTCAGCTTCCTCCCGTAGATCAGCTCTGCTGCTGGCAGCTCCTGCCTCAGCTGTGTCTGTTTCTGAAACTGAAGCTGCAACTGAAACTGACGATGTAACGGTCGTAACTGCCTCTGTAACGGTCGTTGTAACTGCCTCTGGCTCCAACCGGAAAAGGAAAGAGAAGAAGAATCTTCAAGCTGTCCTCTCCCCTCTTATAGGGTTTCTGACATCATCAAGCTCCGCCCAAATGACCAGGGCCGATTGGTTCCTGAGTTGGCTCCTCCCCCTAGGGTAGACCAGGTTCTGGAGCTAACACCTCCCCTCAGCCAGCCCCATGACTCCCCACACAGGAAGCCGTCTGCCTCCCGGCATGCTCCCCGGGCCTCCTGCCCCGGAAGAGCAAGCCACAGTGTCCAGAGGCTCAATGAGGCAAGCTGAGCCATTCAAAGAAAACAAAAGCCATTATGGCTACATTTCCACCCCTTGTTATAGGATACATAATCTAATCAGCCATGTATCCTAGAACATACATTGTGATTCAATTACAAAGGAAACTAAAACATATCATTCATTATAAAGCAAAACATATCATTTGGTGACATTCCTAAACATTGGTTTAACGATTCAAATGCGATCCACCCCTAGGTCCCAGCAAGATAATCTCTTCAATCAATCATCCCCAAAATAATTATTAATAATTCAAATGTCCACCCCTAAATCCTTGTATCCATTACATAGGATCAATAAT